>NC_140493.1:57739633-58939633 GCF_964271855.1 Acomys minous | reverse complement strand
TTGAGGCGCACACTGTACCTTTTCCAAACCCCTAGGCGTTCTTGGACCACACAAGAAAATGGAAGTGCCTTGCGGTACCGCAAGACTGAAAATTACCCATCCCAGCACTTGGGAGGCAGAGGCAGAAGGATCCCTGAGTTCAGCCTGGTCTACAGAGCCAGTTCCAGGACAGCCAGGGCTACACAGAAAAACCCTGCCACAAAAGGAAGAAAAAAGAAGAGGAAGAAGAAAAGGATCTCAGGGCGGGAGAGATGGCTCAGCAGTTAAGAGCACTGACTGGTTCTTCCAAGGTCCTGAGTTCAATTCCCAGCAAACACAAAGTGGCTCACAACCATCTGTAATGGGCTATGATGCCCTCTTCTGGCACGCAGGTATAAATACAGACTGAGCACTCATACATTAAAAAAAAAAAAAAAAAAAAAAAGAGCTGCTCTTCAGAGACCTGGAGTCTATTCTCAGTACCCACATGAAGGCTCACAATTAATTGTCTGTACCTCCAGCTCCAGGGGGTCTGATGCTCTCTTCTGGCCTCTGCAGACAATGTATGTAAGTGCCTCACAGCCATGAAAGCAGGGAAGTACACACACACACACACACACACACACACACACACACACACACACACACACCAAAGGGGGGGAGGAAAAACAATCCCTTCCATAGAATTTACAGGTTGCCAGACATTTCTCCCAATGTGATTGGCACATTATGCCATTGACTAATGACTCTTAACATATTGTCATTGTTTTCATTTGCAAGTGAGAACAAAGCCAGGCAAAGTCACCCACGGTCACACACTTTAAGTGACAGAGCTAAAATGTGAACCCAGCTACCCTGGGTCTCAGAGCATGCTCAGAGCTCAGAGTCACAGCTGCTTGCCACCATGGGCTCCAAGAAGCAAGAGCTGCCACTAAACACAGGAGACAGAATATCACTCTTCATGTTTCTGTTTGCTTCTGGCTGCTGTTGTGACAAATTGCCACGCATCTGTGATTTTAAACAATTTAGGCTTACTTTCTGGCAGCTCTGCAGGTCAGAAGTCTAAAACTGCCAGAGGTTGCATTCCTTCCAGAAGTTCTGGGGACAGAGCCAATCTGTCCTCTTTTTTTTTTTTTTTTTTTTTTTTTTTTTATTCTCCCTAAATGCAGCTCACGCCCCTTGGCTTGCTGTCTCCTCCTCTGGCAAAGCCTGCATGGTCTGATCTTTTCTCCTCTCTCACCTCCTTCCTCCTTTATAAAAGCTTTGTGAGTGTGTTGCCTGAACTGGGCAATCTAAGAACATCCATGTCTGGATCCTTTTTTAAATAATTTATTTATTTTTATTGTATGTGCATTGGTGTTTTGCCTGCATGTATGTATATGTGTGAGGGTGTCAGATCTCGGAGTTACAGACAGTTGTGAGCTGCCATGTGGGTCCTGGGAACTGAACCCGGGTCCTTTGGAAGAGTGGTCAGTGCTCTTAACCACTGAGCCATCTCTCCAGCCCTTGCAAAGCCTTTTTTACCATGCTCCGTGGAGCTGTTACCAGAGTCTTCATGACTTGTTACTCACTCAGGCCGCCACACCCTCTCCGGAGCTCTCGTACCTGTGAAGGGTGGGGCACAGGGAGAGACCCTACTGACAAATAGGACTCCATCCATAGTGTAGATGCAAGGTAGCTGGGGTCATTTTTCCTCCCCAAAGCAAAGCTGTCCTGCTCCCCAGATGGGCAAGGCTGGCTGGCTTGGTGGCTTCTTTTCGGGAGGGTTTGGTTTTCCTGCAAGAAAACAGACAGGACAGTGGCCCCCAAACAAGAGAACTAAGGGCCAGTGAGGTGGCTCAGTTGATAAAGATGCTTGCCACCAAGCCTGACAACCTGAGTTGGCTCCCTGGAACCCATATAGAGGAAGCGTAGAATTGATTCCCATAAGCTGTCCTCTGACCTTCACACAGGCACCATAATGCAAGTGCCCAGCATATGCATATACACAAGTACATAAACAAAATGTAACATTAATTAGTTAATTAAATACCAAGAAATAAGTTAAAGCCCTGAAAACTTAAAAAGGAGCCCCTGGGGGGTCTTCTTTCATGTCATCAGGCCACAGGAAGTGGGGTGCTGCCCCGTGACAGAGGCCCACATGGGAGTGTCCCCTGACATAGGGTGCTGCAGGGGTCCTTAATGTCCTTGTGTTGAAGACTTGGCCCCAGGGACTTTACCATAAAGATAGAAGTTGATTGAGACCTCCTCTCACTGTGCATGTGGCCATTAGGAGACAGCTTAATACTGGGCACAGGAGGGGTCATTGTGTGGGGAGCTCAGAAGCCTGCAGGCTCCTGGTCACCCTCCTCTGGAGAAGCTGTGCCTTCACCAACAGCATGCTCTGGCTCCTCCTTGCCTGGCTGACTGTACCAGCTTGCTTGACACGAGCCCCTGAGACTGAGTCATGCTAGGCCAGAGAGGCAAAGGAGCTCATGGGATCCGTAGCTTGAGCTCGCTACCCATTGGGAATGGTCGTGGACTGTTAGTGACCACACGAGGGGTGGGGGAGGGGGTACCTCATGAACATGTTGGGTTTTGCTTTCTTGAGTTTGCTGGAGTGTTTCTGGTTTGTGCAGGGCAAGAGTTGAACCCCGGACCACATGCACACCAAGCAAGCACACTCCCACTGAACAATGCCTCTCTCTCTCTCTCTCTCTCTCTCTCTCTCTCTCTCTCTCTCTCTCTGCCTCTCCCAGTTCTCCAGTCCACACTGTAGTCATGTTAAAGCACCTTCTGACACACCTCTCTTCATGGCATGCTGCTGAGAGGGGCCCCCCTTCTTCTGGAGACATCCTAGAGTCTCGGGTCTGCCGGGAAGTTTCTCGCTCACGGCCTGGAGGAGCACAAACTCGGCCAAACACAAGCTCACGTCTGCGGTTTGCCCAGAAGCTGCCAGCTGTGGAAGGTTTGTTTACATAGCAACCCTCTCCGCTCTTGGCAACAGCCGCCTGGAGCCAAGCTCTAGGGTGACAGGTATGTGTGATGATTTGCCACAGGAGATTTTGTCCCATCCCCAAGGACTGCCAACTGTCTCTTATGAGCCTGGGATGAATCACAGACCGTGCCTCACCCAATGGGGCCTCCTTCAGAGCAGACCTCCCCTCCCCTTTTAGGACGGTTCCTGGCCAAGGAAGGGCCCAGAGGTATCAGCCCTGTTCTTGGGAGCCACTGTAACCAAAGATGAGAGAGGGTTAAGAGGCAGCAAGACTAAGGAGGATGCCAGGCATGGGCGCGGGGCAGAGCTAGAGCTCATTGATGTCACAGCAGGCAGCAGGTGTGGCCCCAGCCTCTGAAGGCAACAGCCAAGAGGACATTTTCCCAGCTTACTTTCCAGAGGCAAAGTCAGCCCCAGGATGTGAGCCGAGAAGAGACCTGTAGTGAGATTTTTTTGGTTTCTTTAAAAACACAGAAATGTTATAGGAATGTTTTTGTTTTAATCCCAGGTGTGGGCTATGGGGCTGCTTCAGACTGTCCACAGCAGCTGACCATGATTTGCCTCGTGCTCCAGCCGGGGTATGATTTTTGCCAGCTGAAGACAGTTTCTGCAATTGTATGATACTTGGAGTTCTGGGGACTCTTGAGAGGGTCTATAAATACCAGAGCCCCGAGAGAGGCCATGTGGCTGCTTGATGGTTGCTGATTGCTGTTGTAGTTGTCAAGTGTTAACATGCAAAGAAATAGAAGAAGAAACTGAATATCCTGGCAGCGAAGATCAAACATATCCCAAGGAGCTCGATGCTCCTAAGCAGCAGAGAGTACTCTACCAATAATGATGTGCAACCCCCCCAAGACCCTTTTCTCTCCTACCTAGTGTTGGGAGTTGGAAGGGTAGAAGAGAGTAAGAAACCCACAAAGTAGTGAAACGCCAGTTTCAGAGACCTAAATACACTGGAGACCAATCTTAACACCTAACAGATGAGGTGACTGAGGTTCACGATGCCCGGTGACCTGTGGTGGGATACACACTTGTGCATAGACATCTGGGCGACCTGTCTGTGACTTTCACACCCTAGCAAGAGTGCTCACCGGCCTCAGGATACATCTGTAGACCAACACGGGCTCCAGGGATGTCTAGAGCGGGGTCAGTGACTATTACAGTCACCATCTTAGCAGTAGCTAGGCATCGCCAAGTGCCACCACAATAGCTGCCTACCTGCCATGGGGGCGTGGCCCAGTATATAAACAGACAGACCTACCTCGCCCCTCCCTCTCTTACCCTCTTACCCCCTCCTCTCTCTTGGGCACCCCTTCCCCCTTTCCTTCTCCCCCGTTCTCGTTGAACAACCTTCTTGATATCTACCATCTGTTGCCTGGCATCTTAGTACCTTATCATCTTAATTTCTTATTTTAAATCATTACAGCTTCAGATGGGCAGAGGGACAGCCAGGATTTGCCTCCAGGTCCACCGACTGCTCATCCACCCTTTCAGCCATGTGGGGCGCACCTCCTTAGACAGTACTTGCTTCTTCTGCCTCGTCCTTTTCATCCTCCCTTGCTGAAACCTGGGCCTCAGCCGTAGCGGGAATTTCTGAGAGGAGCCAAGGGGCTACAGCCTTTGAAAAGCATCGGTTCACATGTGTGTGGGGAAGCCAGAGGATCTGTGTAGATCAGTGGATCCACACAAGAGCAGTACAAACCCTTTGAGATTATCTGAGCCTAGACGGTGGCCTGCAGGGCATGAGGACAGGAGGGACACTAATTGTCCAGTATGGACTTCATATCCTTCCAGTCGGCTGTTCTGTGCTGCTCTGGTGGTTTCAAAAATGAATACATTTCTAAAACAGGCCAGGTATGATGGCCATTCCAGCGCTTAGGAAGCTAAGGAGCCAGTCTGGGCTATACCGTGAATCTGAGGCCAAGTTGGACTGCAGACTGAGACCTTGTCTCAAAAAACCCACCCAAAGGGGGGTTGGCAGGATGGGTCAGTGGTTAAAAGCGTGCACCACTCAGGCTGAAGAGCTGAGTTTGATTCCCAGGACCCACAGGGTAGAGCGGGGAGAACTTTGACTTCTATGCACATGTCACCTGTGCGTGTGTGTGTGTGTGTGTGTGTGTGTGTGTGTGTGTGTGTGACTTAAAAAATTTATAAGCCAATCAACGAAGCAAACAAAAACCAATTACCCTAACCCCAATGCACTCAGAAAGAACAGCGGCCCCTTCTAACCCACACTGCATGTTTTTTGTAGCTCAGCCTTTGTGAAATCTGTCAACCATGTGTTTCATTCCTTGGGAATTTGTGATAATAAATAATAACCTGTTTCCACCCTAACATCATGGTACATGGGCTGAGGTATCCTAGCCCACCCCTCTCTTTGATTGGCCGGAGCATGGAGGGTGTGGTCATCACCTCCTCTCCCCTCCCTCCCACGTAGCACACTCACCTCCTCTGTCACACTTAACACCAGCTAAGATGGGTTCGTTTGTGCATGTGTTCCCGCATACTTCCCTTATCCGCAGGCATTCCCAAGAAACGAGAAGAGCTGGTTCTGCCCCCAGAACCTAGCACAGCACCCAACACACAAAGAACACCCAAGATCCATTAGCATAAGTAAACAGCAGGCCTACAGGCTGTCCGAGGCGAATCAATGACCTACCTTATAGACTCACACAGGCTGAAGCAAGACACCATGGTGTCTGCAGAACTCTCGTGGCCGGAAGTGGCAGACCCTGCACAGTGTCTTGCACACTGGAGCTTGACAGATAAGGGACGAGGGGGTAAGTATTGAGTCATGATTCTTTTTTTTTTCTTCTGGTTTTTGAGACAGGGTCTCTCTGTGTAGCCTTGACTATCCTGGACTTGCTTTGTAGACCAGGCTGGCCTTGAACTCACAGTGATCCGCCTGCCTCTGCCTCCCAAGTGCTGGGATTAAAGGTGTGTGCCACCACCGCCTGGCCTGAGTCATGATTCTTGATGAATGGATGACCATAAAAGGGAGGGGCCTTCAAGGGTCAGCACATCCAGCCTAAGTATGTGTAGACATAAGTGGAGCTCATGCATCCACACTTCTCTGAGAAATAAATAATGCTGCATCTCCCTCAAGTGATTACAAGCCAAACTGTAGGCTCTCCTCACCAAACACTGCGTCCTACGTAGACCATCAACCCAGGCGAGTGTTGAAAGCCTTGCAGATCCCTGCCCCCTCCCACCCAACACACACACATACCTTAGGGCTCACCAAAACACCGAAACAGTGTGAGTGGCTCTGCCCTGTTGGCCAACAGGGTTTGGCGAGATTACCTTTTTGTTTGTTTGCTTGCCAGTTTTGAGACCGGATCTTACTATATAGCCCTGGAAGGTGTAGAACCCTGATTGAGCAGGCTGCTTTCAACTGTGTGGCAATCCTCCTGCCTCCGTCTTTCCAGTGTTTGGATAATGGGCTGGTGTCACTTTGCCTGATCAGAAAGTTTGCCTTCTGACCATCTTGATTCAAGGTTTATGGTATCTGGCAAGAAGTGAACTTGTTCATATCCGAGGCATTCCAGAACATTCTGCTGAGCACTCTCAGGCTCCCTCCCACTCTTTCAAGCTACCTCCCATGTGCCCTCTCTGCCTTTCATTTTTAGAAGTTCAACATCATCCTATGCCTTCAAATTAGAGCCACACCGCAACTGGCTGTTTGGTGCAGTTATCGGCTCTTTCTCCTGGGACTGCCACTCTGGCCTTGACATTTGCCCTTTATTTTTGCTTTCCTCCTCCCAGGATCCCTCCCCAGCATGCCCCGTGCCTAGAAGAATATCCCAAGCCTTTCCTGGAAGGCTGAAGGGCTTGGAGGTGAGCCACAGGTTGGCAGGAAGCTGCCCTGTGGGCCATTACCAGCCACTGTCCCCATGGAGGCCTGTCAGTTCCTTTTGTTTCTGTGTTTCTGTACATTACTGCACTCCCCGGCAAGTCCCCCACTGGGTTGGATTTCCTCTCATTGTTTTCTTTCTAGAAGTTCTTTGTTCTCCTAATTCAGTTACTCAGCTGTGGTCAGTTGTAGATATGTAATTAAGGCCAAGTAACCAAACCAATGGACTGAGTTAGGAAGGACCTAGAACATTCTGAGTGTATTTTCTGCTTGCTCTCTGGTAAGCTAGTCTCACATTTGGCTTCCTGAGAGTACAGAGACCCAAGCAGGGCCAGGATCTGCTGCCCTAGACAATACTAGGGATGGAGGGGTCTGGTTTCCAGAGCATAAGGGTGAGGCCTGTAAACAGCCCCGTGGGCCAAAGAGCAGGAGGACAAGCCCTGTGGCCTGTATGACAGTCCAGAGATGAGTGGCAGGTGCCTGAACACGTGGCTGACTTCTGGGAGACATTGTCCAGGACACATGTGAACAGCTTAGTGATATCCTGTTTCTTGAATGGATGGATGCTGGGGAACACTTCAACCAGAGGTAACCAGAAAAGCTGTGACAAAGACGCGACACAACACCCAGGTCAGGTAGAAGTCCCAGGAGGGACAGGGCAGTGTTGTTCACTACCTCCCGGCTAAGACCTCTGCACTATGGGGACTGGAGAGATGGCTGAGAGGTTAAGAGCTCTTCTAGAGGTCCTGAGTTCAATTCCCAGCGACCATATGGTGGCTCACAACCATCTATAATGTGATCTAATGCCCTCTTCTATCATGCAGTCAGAGCACTGTATACATAATAAATAAATAAATAAATCTTATTTAAAAAAAAAAGACCTCTGCACTGACTTCTAGCAATAAGCCTAGGCAAGGGGCTGCAGGTGTGGCTCACTGGGCTAGCATCAGGGGGCACCTCAAGCCGTGCAAAAGATAATGCCAAACAGCTGGCCCTGCTGCTGCAGCAAAAACCTACAAGGAATTAATATTTTTGTTCTGGTTTTACAAAGTCACTTAGTAAACTGCCCTACGTGACACAGGTTGGCAAGCTTGGATTAACACTCAGCAGCGTCATCTCGTGTCTCGTGATGAAAGAGACAAAAAGAGGGCCATGAAATGAGTTGTTGCCAACAAGCCATAGGAAGGCAGGTGTAGGTGTCCCCAGAAGCCAGGAGGGGGGATGCCTCCCATCTCTGTCTTCCCTCACTGTCCTCTGTGAGTAGATTTGTTCGCACTTCCCACGTGGAACCGGAAGCCTGGCTTCTCACAGCTCCGAAGCTACTTTAAGCCTCCATGGAAAAACAAAACGCCCACACTCTGTGCTTCCTAGTGAAGCTATTTCCAGAAGAGGCTTCTGGGTAGCCTGCTGGGTCGGGGTCCTCACTCCGCCTAGGACTGTTGTGGGACAGGGAGATGTTGGGTTCCACTCAGATTCTTGGGAAGGACGGTGGGAGGTGCCAGATCCTGATGTGGGAGGTAGAGGTCCTTCGTGAGTGCTCGGGTCCTCACAGCCACAGATTAACTGGGAGTGAACAGTTGCTCCAAATGATGCCCAGGTCTCTCAGAACAGCAGAGGAGTCTGCAGTTAGGGAGCAGGAAGGTAGAGGGAGGACTTCCGTTGCTCTGAAAGGATACGAGGGTGGTTGGGAACCGAAGTCAAAGAGGACAGCATGCATAAGGAATTTCCAGGTTGAGTGAGGCTTCAAAGGGGGTCATTACCTTCCTCTGCTTGCTAAAATGACAGTGTGGCTGGGCAAGGTGGCCCATGACACTGTGTGGTCTCAGTGCTAGGGAGGCTACACCAGGAAGACCATTTGAGGTCTAGGTAAGCAGTCGATACATAGCAAGTTTTAGACCAGCCTGGGTTGCACGAGACCCTGTTTAAAACAAAAGACAAGCAAACAAACAAAGCAAAATCTAAACCTAATATAGAAATAAATAAGATGGCAGTATCCACAAATTTAATCTTAATACTATGGTGCTATATTTAAATACAGAAAATAGAATGTTATTTATTGTTTCTAAGGGGTTGTAAAGCTCTGAATTGGGGTCTGCTGGTAAGGTTAATGGCAGCTGGGAGTTTATCCTGGGACTGCAGTTCCCCAGGTTAGGAGGAGGTATAGCCTGGAGGGAGCTGATACCCCTGGGACTTTCTGAGAATCTCTTTATGTCACAGCGCGGATGGATGTTTAGGAAACCCAGCCTTCTTCCCGACTGGCTCTGATGGTTCACATCTGTCTTAGAAGTCACACAGAACCTCGGTAGCGTAGCACTTGATCGATGGAGGCAATTTCCTAGGCTGGCCCAGCCTCAAAGAGGCTATAGTTTGCATGTGAATGCCTCCCATGTGTTAGAAACTGGGTCTCTCCGGCTGGTGTTAATAGAAAACGGAGCCTAACAGAAGGTCCTCAGGACACTGTGGGGTGTGCTCCTAAGAGGGATGGTGGCACCTTTGTCCTTTTCTCTTGTTGTTGCTGTCTCTTTGGTCCACATCTGTCTTTTATGTAAGTGTTCATTTCAAACAACTAATGGCCAGAGCCCTGTCCTGATTTGCACACAAGTTCTTCCCATTTTCCCATTTTTGGGGGTAGGCTAGGCACTCTGCCCTCGGGTCTGGTGTGAGGAGTGACAGAAGCAGGAAGGCACGTCCCGCAGGTGCATTGTGGGAGCGGTCAGGTCTTTGGCCACACACTGATTGGCGTTGGCTTGGTCAGAGAGGTGCCTGCACAGGTGCTTGACCACCTGAGACTTCTGCCCGGCTTAGTAGCTACAGAGGCAGAAGGACAGGTGGTGGTCTGAGTGGCGGGAGGTGGGATGATATGAGGCCACAGCCCTCTGGATAGGGAGCACTGAGGCGCACGTTTGCAAATGCAAGGCTTGACCTCCCAGTGCTTTCGAAGGTGGACGCACAACAGGAAGTGTGTCTTGCAGTCCTTGCTATGACCCTCACACAGAAGAGCCACGCCCCCTGAAGCCACGCCCCTTGGCGCCGCGTCTCCTAGCACGAAGCCAGATGAACTGTTCATGCATTGCACACCAGCACAGCTACCAACTTGTGTGCTTAGCTACATGGTATTTTTTCCCCTAATTTACATTTTCTAGAATTTTTGTGCATGTGGAGGGGGCTGCTCAAGTGTCACCGTTTATTTGGGGAGGTCAAAGGAAAGCTTGTAAGAGTTGGCTCTTTTCTTCCACTATATGGATTCTGGGAATCAGACTCAGATCATCAGGCTTGGTGCTGGGTACCTTTAGCTACAGAGCCATTTCATTGTGTGGTACTTTCTCCTTCATTTTTGCTTTCATACCACAAAGTGAGCAATTTTCTGTGCCATACACTCATCATCATCATCATCATCATCATCATCATCATGTGGTAGCCCTACTAGAGGCCTAGAAAAAATAGGTCTGCCATTTAAAACGATGAATCCAAAATAACCCTCTTCTCTTTGTTTTAGAAGGTCTTTTGTTTGGTTGGTTGGTTTTTGTTTTTTCAAGCCTGAGTAGTTAGGGTTTCTATTGCTATGAAGGGACACCATAGCCACGGCAGCTATTATAAAGGAAAACATTTAACTGGGCCTGGCTTACAGTTCAGAGGCTTAGTCCATTATCATCATGGCAGAAAACATGGCAGCATGCAGGCAGACATGGCACTGGAGAAGGAGCTGAGGGTTCTACATCTTGGTCTACAGGCAGCAGGAAGTGAACTAACTGGCTTGAGCTCCTAAGACCTCAAAGCCCACCCCCCACAGTGACACACTCCCTCCAACAAGGCCACACAACAAGGCCACACCTCCTAATAGTGCCACTCCCTATGGGTCAAGCATTCAAGCACATGAGTCTATGGAGGCCTTTCCTATTTAAACCACCACACTCCTTATAAGTTAATTGTCTCAGGCATTCTGTTGTAGTCATGGAGAACAGACTAACACAAGAGAAACAATGGGCCTTAACCCAGTTGTCCATTGAAGAGCATAGAGGAAGCATACAGGATGGGTGTGTCTTGGTGTGGCTGACTTTGGAGAGCCACACTCTCCCGTGATGCCCTGGCTTCATCCCACGGTGCCCTGGCTTCATCCCAAGCTATGTTTCTTTGCTGTTGTGATTCACACTACACAGAAAATGAGGCAGAGAGCCACAGTCCCTCTCTTACACTGCTCTCTCCACACCACACCTTTATCTTCTTAGAGCCTTCTCCAAACACTTAGTCTGAGTGGGCGTCTGAGTGGGCTGGACATTTTCTACTTGCCTTCCAGGATCACCCCCCCCCCTCAGCTCCCCTGTGTCTTGGGAGCCTGAGTTGCACCAACTTGGCTCCTTTGCCTTCTGGCTTCAAGGCTGGGTTGGCAAATGGAGGGCACTAGGCAGCGGTGGGAGGAAGAGAGGGAAAGAGAGAGGGAGGGATATCCACTGTCTTGAAAAACAAAAAACAAAACAAAAAGAACAAAACAAAAGAGAGAGAGAGAGAGAGAGAGAGAGAGAGAGAGAGAGAGAGAGAGAAAAGAGAGAGATACAACAGAAGGGCAAGACAAGACTAAGATGGCAGGTGAAAGGGCACGTGGCTGGGAGGCAGCCAGACTAGCGTAACTGGGTTAGAATAAATGAGTATCTGCCCAGTTATAGAGGTTAAGTAAATCCAATAGGTTTTTGTGTCAATTATTTGGGAGCTAGAGTGGGTATTATAAAAGGCCCCTACTACTAATACCATATTTTTACTCCTCCCCTTTGCTGGATGTCCCAGGCGACTGACTGTGGCCCTCTATTGAAAGGCTATTTGCCTGATTTAATTGTCACCTCAGAGGTTTACTGCCTCCGTCTGCTAACCTAGGCCTGTTGAGCCTGCTCTTTGACATAGCTGCAGTCATTTTCTTATTCGTCTTCCCTTTTGTTTATAAAGTGAAAATAAGTTCAGTTTTTAAAAAGCTTTTCAACTCTGCTTCCTAGGAGAAGTTATTCATAGCTGACACCAACATTCGCTGTCAGAGGGTCATTAAATACAGTAGATAAGATAATTAAATGGTGTCATAATTCATTATTTACACACTTGGCTACCCTCTGGCTGCACTCTTGTTATTTACACACTTGGTTACACTTTGGATGCACCCTAAGCACTGCCTTATTTATTGCACTTAGGACTAGTTAAACTAAAGGTCAATTAGAACTGCTTGCTAGCAAAGTAACTTGACACAGAGTTGACCACCCTGTTTTACCATCCCCTGCCCCCCGCAGCTAGTATGAGCTAATTTTGGTTTTTGCCTTTATAAACTGACTCTGGGAAATAGGTTGATGTTACAATTGGGCTCCTGAGTCCTTTCTCTAGCCCTGACAGCAATTGGCCTTGCTTTAGGGGTATTTACTCAATAAACCATCCATATCTGACTGAGCCTGTGGAGTCTGAGTGATTGTGCGGCTGTTCCTGTACTACAGCAGGCCTAGTCCTGGAAGCTCCTGGCCTCCATATAGTCTACTCTAGGCCAAGAATGTTTTCAGCCTCTGAGACTTACTGCTGAACAAGCCCACCCTTTCTAGTTCTTTCTGAACTTCTGGTTCAAACTCCTCTCCTAGATTCAATGTGGTTTTGTAGAGACCAAGCCAACACCAACACTGGTCACCTTATCTGGAACACTGCTGTAAAACCCCAGCTCCTGCCTGTATCCATTGGGATCAACAGGTGACGAGGTGCTTTTCCCTTAAAATTACAGGTGCTAAATAAAGGTTTTTGTTTGCCTGTCTATCTTAAATGTATTAATGTATGTGGCCACAATATATTTGATTCATCTTGTTTTATTTAAAGGTGTATGGTTTTGTTAGGTACCAGTTCAGTTAGTCATAGGTATTTTCTAAAATAATCAGTCAATATATAACTAAAAACAAACAATTCAGATATACTAAAACTAGACAGATGTGCTCCTTTAACACTTATCCGCAGATTATATATTATAACATTCTGTTTTATGCTTGTAAGATATAATTTACAACAGACAGCTAAAGGCAGACAAAGGATTCAGCTCAGATATGCTGACCCTCAAGCTTGTCAGAGATCTGCTGAATATGGCATTTAACACATATAAATTTATTATAGAAACAGAGATTCCCAGATCATAATGGTAGTTCCCAAGGTCTCAGAAGACTTGGACACAACCCTGGATTGTGGTTCTGGTCACAGAACAAAACGGCTCCCAGCATCTCGCCCTCTACTATGGATCAGCCTAACTGTGAACAAACTGGACACCCTGAGAGTCATTGTCTCACGTTGCTGAATACAAGGTGAGGTCAGTATCTTCCGTGTTCTTCTTCCACAGAAACAGCCTCTTGTCCTCTGTGCCTGATGCAAGACTGTCTCTGCCCATCGTGCCATGCTGCCACAGGAGACACCCAGGACACTGTCTATTTACTGGGATATGACTTAACTAGTCATCTCTGTCATTTTAATTGATACATAAATTCATCTAGGTTACAATTTATCCTTCTCAGGTCTCTGATTGATGGCTAAACTAATGGTAGTTTGACAGCTAAAAGACAATTAGATCTACCGTTAACATCAAGACTTCTAGACTGAAAAAAAAATGTTCATGCTTTTACTGGGTTTCAAAGACATAAGCCTACTCCAGCTGTCTTATAGACAGATTTTTAACTTCTGTCCTGAGTTTGTATTTGTCTCAGCAGATTTTTCACCTGGCTAACAGACTCCATCCAGAGCTGCTGAAATCTGGACCTACTGGAAACTGATGTAAACCAGTCCCACAGATATGACTGCTCCCTGACTCTTCAACTGGATCAGCTAAACAGATGCTATTGATAAGTGTCCCATGAGCCTTTGACTCACTTCAGCCTTCTAGGCCCTGATAAGGACAACAAAGCTCCTAATGTCCGCAGGAAAAAGTTACCGAAAAAAAAAATGATTATACCTGTTTTCCCCACATTACAGGCTGAGATGCTAAGTCAAGGACAACTCTCTGGCATGAGAGACAAATGGCTGCAAAAAATAGACTCTTAGCTTTGTTTAAATCAGTCATGCTTTGTGCCCCTCTTATATCAAACAAAGGTTGAGCGCCATCCAGCTAATAATCTAAGGGTGCAGTGCCTGGCCCTACAATGGGCTGACTCAGAGAAACAAGTTTCAGGAAGACCCATGATTGGGTCTTCAATGAACCTGTCAGAAGGGGGGATTGTAGAGATCAAACCAACGCCATTTTGTGTTCAGGGACTGAGAACTTGAGCCCCGCTCCCCCCGGCTGCCAGAGTTTCCAGGGAAAGCCACAAATGTACAGCTAGGAGCTTGCACCCAGGGCCAACCAATCAGAGCTGCAGGTCACAGTGACCAGAACAAACGAAAAATTCCCCCCTGTGGTCTGGCCCTGGTCCCCTTGCTTAGCTCTAGTCCCCCAGTCAATCAGCTTAAAGGGCAACTTTCCTGTACCCCTCTGACCTAACAGTGAGATTTGGAAATGGCTTGGAAACACCACCACACACACACACCCGCCCCGCCTGTAGTTTTTTCCTTTAAAAACCCTGTTCATAGGGTTTAAAAACTAGGGGCTGCCATCTTCTCTCCTCATGAGGTCCAGGCTCTGAGCTTGACTAATAAACGAAACCCTGTGTGATTTGCATCTGGCTGATTCCTGGTGGTCTTTGGGTGTTTCACAACTTGGGGATTACAGTTTCTCTGACTGAATTGTTCTGCTTGGCCTCAAACTAACTTCAGCAACCTGCTCCAATCTTCTGGCTCATTCTCATTCTCTGGTTTGTTCTGTCTTCACCTGTGTCCAGCTTGTTCTGTCTCTGCACCCTGTCTCTGTAAGGCTCTCCTGGTGAAACTGCCTCTGAATTCCAGAAACTGAACTGCCATGAACTCAACTCCGCTGCACTGCCTCTCAACTCACCGACTCAACTGAACTTCTGAACTGCACTCACTAGAACTCAGAGATCGGCATGCCTCTGTCTCCTGAGTGCTGGCATTAAAGGCGTGCACCACCAATGCCTGGACCTAAGACTTTCTTTACCTGAAACTTGCTCTATACCAGGGTGGCCTTGAACTCGGGTTTGTTTGCCTCTGTCTCTTGGATTAAAGGTGCGTCTGTATCCTAGCCAGATCACACAGACCTAGAAAGTCTTTGGATGTGATCTCTTTGCCATAGCAGCTATGTTCTGAATTAAAATTCCTCTACAGTTCAACATGATGGCACAAGTCTCCATGCTCCTAGGGTCAAGCATGCTGTTTTGGAGCCTCATGGGGACTGCACTATACCTGTGTGTTTCCTATATTCAGCCAAGAATCTATAAATACTTCTTTTAATAAACTTTCCTCATATTATCGAGTCCACACCCATCACCCACAAGGCAGAGGCAGGTAGATATCTGTGAGTTTTCAGCCCAGCCTGGTCTATAGAGTGGGTTTTAGGGTAGCCAAGGCTATACAGGGAAACCCTGTCTCAAAAAACAAAAAGAAACCAACAAAACAAAACAAATTACCCAGTCCAGGCATACTCCTGAGGGCAGTGCATACTCAACAGATTTTGTTTATTTTCTTCATGGTGCCAGGGACTGGTCATGTTCATGTTGGACAAACCGTAACCAGCGCATTTCTGCTTCTAAAGAGTGCTGTGCATGTGCTGTCTTACTGTTTCATGTATTTCTCTCCACATCAGCAGGTACAAAATCCAACTTGTTCCTTTTAATATCTGCCTATACCTACTAGAAAGCCTGAGCTCCGGCCCCTGTGACTGCTCATGATGAACAAATAGCTGGTCATTGTCTGCCTCTGTGTAAACACCACGGACACATATGAGTCTGTCTGAGCTGGGCTTCACTGGGAAAACGTGCCCAATCCACCCCAAAGGCAGCATGATGCTTCGGGAGCCACGTCTCTCTGGGTTTAAGTCCTGTCTCCTCACGGAGCATGGTGGTGCACACACAAACCCCAGCATGTGGGAAGTGGACACAGGAGAACAAAAAAGTGAAAATCATCCTCACCTGCAGGGTGAATCTGAGGTCAACCTGAGAGCCTGCATTTAAACGAACAACTCCGGTCTCCACCAAAGAGCCATAGGGTGCTGGTTTTACTTAACTGCTCACACTTGCCCCATCCTGTATCAAACGGTGACAGTAACTTCTCTAGGGCAGCTGACAGGGCCAGTCAAAGAGCCCAAAGTGGAAGCCATGCGCAGCACCCTCTGGTTACCCCAACCCTCTCAAGCTCAGTTCTCCACCTGTGGAGTGAGCCGTCCCCACCTGGGTTGAGTAGTTCCGCAGATGGACTTGCCTAAGGATGTAACGTTTAAATGAAAGAAGCCAAGCGCTTAGCACCATAGCTGCCTCATAGCTGGAGTTCCACGAACAGAAGCCTCTGCTGTTGCTGCTCATAGCCTCTGCTGCGTTTCATGTTTATTACAGCAATTAAGGTCACTTATAACCTTTACAGAAGTTATACTTTATGTTGATTGTGGTTTTTAACAGCTGAAATTATTTGCTCGGAGTAATCTAGGCAGAAGATTTCACTTAAATGGACCCTTTAGGGCTGGAAATGTACATAGAAACACAGCTTACTAATTTGTTCCTTGTTTTCTTTTGGGGAGATTCGCCAAAGCTCTGTCTTCAGCTGTAGTGCCTGTTTGGGTGCTTGTCGGTGAACGGCTCTGTTGGTGGTGGGTTTTCCGTTTTGTTTTGGGTTTTGGTTTTCAGACAGGCTTTCTCTGTATAGCCCTGGCTGTCTTGGAACCCACTCTGTAAATGAAGGTGGCCTGGAACTCAGAAATCTGCCTGCTCTGCCTCCCAAGTCCTGAGATTAAAAGCATGTGTCACCATGCACAGCTGGTTTTTTTGTTTTGTTTTGTTTTGTTTTGGTCTGTGGGGGGGGTTGTTTGTTTTTACAATTTTATATCTAAATTTTTATTTTATTAACTTATTTTTGAGATAGTGTTTCAGTGTGTAGATACTGGGTCTCAGTATCTAGATCAAGCTGTTTTGAACTCAAAGAGTTCCACCTTTCTCTGCCTCAAGTGCTGAGATTAAAGGTGTGAGCCCTGGCACCATGCCTTTATTTTCATTTATGTAAATGTCTATGTCTAGTGGGCTAGAGAGATGGCTCAGTGGTTAAGAGAGCCACCTGCTCTTTGTGAGGTCCCGAGTTTAATTCCCAGCAACCACATGGTGGCTCACAACCATTTATAATGTGATCTGATATCCTCTTCTGGCCTGCAGTTGTACATGCAGACAGGACACTGTATATGTAAATAATAAATAAATAAATAAATAAATAAATAAATCTTTTTAAAAAATGTCTATGTCTATATAGGTCTATGCCAAGTGTGTGCCTGTGGAAACCATAAAAAGATGTTATAGGTGTTAGGGGGTTGTAAGCTGCCCAGTATGGGTGGAACAAAACTCAGATCCTCTGGAAGAGCTAAAACCATTCAACTGCTAAGCCATCTCTTCAATCCATTTTTATTTAAAAAAAACCATATTTGTTTATTTTGCGTGTACCTAGGCACACACAACTCACACACATGCCCACCACAGTGCACATGTAGAGATCAGTGGACGTCCTGTAGAAGTCAGGTCTCTCCTTCCATCATGTGGCTCAAGGGGCTTGAACTCATATCCTCGAGCTTGGAGGCAAGCGCCTTAACCCACTGAGCCATATTGCTGGCCCCAAGATGGATGGGTCATTTGGTGACCATCTTGTATAAAGATGAACACTTGGCTTCTTCTTCCTCGGGAAAACACCAAATGGCGGATGACGCCGGTGCACCGGGATAGCCCGGAGGACCCAGGGGCCCAGGATTAGGAGGGCGAGGCGGCTTCCGCGGAGGATTCGGCAGCGGCCTTAGGGGCCACGGGGCTCGTGGAGGGAAAGCCGAAGACAAGGAGTGGATCCCCGTCACCAAGCTGGGCCGTCTGGTTAAGGATATGAAGATTAAGTCCTTGGAGGAGATTTATCTGCTCTCCCTGCCCATTAAGGAGTCCGAGATTACTGACTTTTTCCTGGGCGCATCCCTAAAGGATGAGGTTCTCAAGATCATGCCAGTGCAGAAGCAGACACAGGCTGGCCAGCGGACCAGGTTCAAGGCTTTTGTCGCTACTGGGGACTACAACGGTCACGTTGGTCTTGGTGTTAAGTGCTCCAAGGAGGTAGCCACTGCTATCCGAGGGGCCATCATCTTGGCCAAGCTTTCCATCGTCCCTGTGCGGAGAGGCTACTGGGGGAACAAGATTGGCAAGCCACACACTGTTCCATGCAAGGTGACAGGCCGCTGTGGCTCTGTTTTGGTGCGTCTCATCCCTGCGCCCAGAGGCACTGGCATTGTCTCAGCTCCTGTGCCCATGAAGCTACTGATGATGGCCGGTATTGATGACTGCTACACATCAGCCAGGGGCTGTACTGCCACCCTGGGCAACTTTGCCAAGGCCACTTTTGATGCCATTTCCAAGACCTACCGCTATCTGATACCCGACCTCTGGAAAGAAACAGTGTTCACCAAGTCTCCTTATCAGGAATTCACTGACCATCTTGTGAAAACCCACACCAGAGTGTCTGTTCAGAGGACCCAGGCTCCAGCTGTGGCTACCGCATAAGGGTTTTTACAAGAAAAATAAAGTGGATTAATTCTGTTAAAAAAAAAAGATGAACACTTGTAGTTTTCACTTTCCTCTATCTGGCTCTTTGCCAGCACATACATTTGCTCCTCCCATAGACCTCAGTCCTGCGAGCACCAGCAGGGGACAAGAGGGGATATGCCCTTGCTGTGTATGCTGGGACATGCACAGATTGAGTTGACCTGTGCACCAGATGATGTATTGGTTGAGGCTTCAAATAAACCCAGGAAAGGAATCATTATTGCTAGAAAGGTGCCTGCATTTCTCAGAGATCATGCCTCCAACCGAGACTTGCTAGTTTGGTTGGGTTGGTTTTTGGGTTTTGGTTTTTCAAGACAGGGTTTTTCCTGGGTAGCCCTGGCTGTCCTGAAACTCCTTCTGTAGACCAGGCTGGCCTCGAACTCAAAGCTCCTCCTGCCTTCCGAATCCTGGGATTGAAGGCATGTGCCACTGCCACCCAGCAAGAACTACTAGTTTTCACCACAGCTGTGACAATAAATCCAGTGACCTGCGAGCGTATTGCTTCACACGGCCTGTCAGTCCCCAGGCTGTCTGAGAACCTTTTCATAGAACTTGAATCTGTTTAGGACAGCCTCCCAGCCCAGGGTTCCTGTCCAGACAGCATTCACCAGGAAGCAACAGGCATGAGACTGCTGCCCAGTAGGGGAAAAGCCACTGGGCCAGATGTCTCACCACATGGACTGTGGAGAGCAGCAAGGCAAGGGGCGGGGTACTGCCCACCCCACCTTGTCCTTGGCACACAGGGGTGCCTGCTCTGCAAGTCTGTTTGGCTTGAGAAACTGGGGCCCCAGCCAGGGGCTACTCAGACCAGCACAAACAGGTAACAGGATCCTGCCCCCTTCAGCTGCCTGCCCCGCAGTGGGAAGCAACCTTCCTTCCCATTGGTTCTAGTAGCTCCTATGCTCTGGTTTGCACTAGCCTACCTAACAAGGAGGGAAGTGGGAAGCGATGGAGGCAGATTCCCAGGCCCATACTCAAAATTCTGATGCCGTGGAAGAAACTCCACATCAGAGAAGCAACAGTTGATTCACATCGGGGGCCAGATTCCCAAACTGATGGAAATACAGCCATTGGAGATCAAGCAAGAGAAGTCCACTTGTACAATGTCCAGTCAGTGAGGGGCACCCGACCACTTTCTGATTAAATTGATGCCCGCCCCACAGCAGGAGATTCACGTCTGCTAACCTTGTCAAAAGTCTGTGGCTGAAGAGGCCGTGCACTCTGGGCAGGAAGCTATTGTTAGTTTGCTAAATGGACACATCTGTCACTCTACCTTCTAAATAACTGTATTTATGCCCATAGATTACTGGCAGCTATCTGCTTTGGTCAGAGATATTTCTTTTCACAGTGATCAGCAGTGACAGTAAAGGCTCATAACTGGACACAAAGTACTATTAACTTTGAGAATAAATAACTGCTAGATGTTCAGCCATAAGTGGGGTACCCGCGTTACCCTCTCCAAGGCTTGAGGAGAAAGGACAGAAGAAGCAGAGGTGGGAGGGCGATGTGGTGTGATGATCTCCAGACACGGCGCAGCCATTGCACTCTCAAACCCACAGCTGTGGTTGCCTGCACGAGACCTCCTCGAGACTGGCCCACCAACACCCTGCAAAGGGAGGGAGAAGGGGCTCATGGAACCCCACTGCTCCCTAGGGATTTTTTTTTTCCAACTCTAAAAATGCTGTTTCCGTTTTTGCTTTTTAAGATTTATTTATTATGTATCCAGTGCTCTGCCTACATGTGGACCAGAAAAGGGCACTGGATTACATTATAGATGGTTGTGAGCTACCATGTGGTTGCTGGGAATTGAACTCAGGACCTCTGGAAGAGCAAGCAGTGCTCTTAGCTACTGAGTCATCTCTCCAGCCCTCTCCCTAGGGATTTATTCAGTTAATGGTTGGTGGGAGAGGGAGAAACGTTTTCCTCAGTAGTGTAGAAGCCACTGATCAAGAGGCCATGCTTCTGTATACATAACTGGAACACACGCGCGCGCGTGCGCGCACACACACACACACACACACCCTAAGCCATGCCCAAACAGCCTTGGATCTGCAGCCTTAGTTCGTCACTTCCTGTCTGCACATTCAGTTGTTAATTATGTACCAGCAGAGAGCCCATCACTGGCCTCATAGTTTGTAAACATTTGTTCATTCCTCACCTGCCTAAGGCAATCTAGAATTGTATGTGATTGCCTTGAGTAAAGAGCTGATGGCCAATGGCCAGACAAACAGGAAGGCAGAACTTGCAGATAGTCTCAGAAGAATTCAGACACTGGGGATTTGCCAGTGTGACACAGGGAGGAACAGACAAACCAGGCCTGAAAGAGAGGTAAAGAACTACCCACAGGCAGATGTTTGTGAGTTTGAGGTCAGCCTGGTCTACAAAGTGAGTCCAGGACAGCCAAGGCTACCCAGAGAAACCTTGTCTCAAAAAACCAAAAATAAATGAATAAACAAACAAACAAACAAACAAATAAATAGGAGAACTAAACCACAGAGTGAGTCTTGGGCTAGAATAGTTGGGGCCAAAGTTCGATGAGCTGGCTGCAAGTCTGCCCAGCTAAACGCCTAAGCCTGTAAATAGTAATAAGTCTCTGGGCTTTTATTTAACTGGGTCCCTAAAATAACTAACACAGGTGAATATAATAATGTTTTCTATGCAGGAGTGAAGCTTGGAAGCACTGGGCTTGCTTAACAGGTACAGGGCCCTGGCTCTGCTCCAGAGGATTGCAAACACCACCAGGAAGCACTGGGTGTTGGTGAGCGTGTGAGCTGCTGGGACCAGATGCTTTGCTCCTGGGATTAAATAGCTCAGCTGCTTTAGAAAACAGTGTGGCAGTTTCTGAAAACATTAAATGTCGGGCTACCACATGACACCCAGTAAATAGTCCCCCCCGAAATGTAGACCATGACGTAGACCTAAATGTAGATACACGGCGCTCAAGCAAAAATTTGCACACAAAATGTAGCCTTGACTACAAGTTCTTGCCACTCAAACCAGACAACCTGAGTCCAATCCCCAGAACTCATATCTGAAAGGTGTCACCTCTGACCTCTGACCTCTGACCTCCATGGCATGCATCATGGCATGCCCTCACCCGCACGCACTCCCACACATATATCACACACATACACACACCAGAAAATAAATAAATAATAACATTCTACTAGACATATACATAAGTCCATGTAACTGTCTTGTTTCTTTTTTATTTTTAATCTCCTAGTAGCATTAGTCATAATAGCCCAAAGACAAAACAACCCAAGTGTCCATCAATGGCTGGGTGGACGAAAGTAATATGGCACACTAGTGAAACAGTGTTCAGTCATGAAAGGATGAGGTATGAATATGTACCATGTAAGAGACTGTGTTAAGTGAGAAAAGCCATATATTGTTTGATTAAAAAGAGGAAAAAAATAGCAGAATAGGTAACGCCACAGAGACATAAACTAGTGCTTGGCAGGGCTTGGGAGGAGGAGACAGTTGGAAATGGCTACTTTGCAGACATAGGATTTCCTTTGGAGAGTGTTGAAGAATATTCTGGAACTAGACAGTGGTGACAGCCACATAGCATTGTAAATGAACTAAATGTCACCCAGTTGTTCACTGTAAGAATAGCAGTAACTGGGGACTAAATGTTATATGTATCTTTTTAATAAGTTGGGTTTTTGGGGGGGAGGTTGTTTTGGTTTTGGTTTGTTTTTTGAGATATGATTTCTCTGTGTAGCCTTGGCTGTTCTGGAACTTGCTCTATAGACCAGGCTGGCCTTGAACTCACAGAGATCACCTACCTCTGCCTCCTAAGTGCTGGGATTAAAATCGTGTGACACCACAACCCAGCCCTTATAATTTTGTTTGTTTTTTAAAAGATGTATTTCATTTTATTTATGTGTGTATCTGTGTGTAGAGGAATTTTAATTCAGAACATGGCTGCTCTGGCAAGAGATCACATCCAAAGACCTTCTAGGTCTGTGGGATCTGGCTGGAATACAAACACGCCTTTAATCCAGGAGACAGAGGCACACAGATCTGAGTTCAAGGCCAGCCTGGTATAGAACAAACATCAGGTAAAGAAAAGCGTAGGTCCAGGTGTGGTGGAACATGCCTTTAATCCCAAACAATGAAGGAAAAGAGAGTTTGTAGAAGGAAGCACCCATATTTGAAAGTGATGTTTAATTGAGTAGCAGAAAAAGAAAGTGACACATCAGAAAAAGATTTGACAGAATAGGATACACCCAACTCTCACAAAAAGAGAGAGGGAAGGGAAGCTCCATAAGGGACAATGCAGAGAGGAGGGGGGAAGTTTAACTAGCAGAGTTTCACAGAGAGAGGTGGAAGGAACAAGCTAGACACAAGTTTGTGAAGCCAGACTGAGCCAGAGAGTGAGAAGGAGCCAGAAGATTAGAAAAGTTAGCTGGAGCTAGTTTGAGGCCAAGCAGAGCAGCAATTCAGGGGCCAAGAAAGAAGTCAGACTAAGTAAGTCAGCTGGGGGAGGAGTTTAAGCCAGAACAGCCAGCCCAGAGCTCAGAAAGGATAAGTAAGGGTGAACTTATGAAGCAGTAAGTCTCAGAGGCTGAAAACATTCTAGGCACAGGTTAGATTGTACAGGAGGTTAGAAGCTTCCAGGTCTAGGCCTAGGTGAGCAGGAGGCTGTGAGCCACCGAGGTAACAACTCAAACAGGTGAATAAAAGTTCCTTTCACATCCGTGTCGTCTATGTGTGTCATGTGCAGATGCCCATGGAGGTAAGAAAAGAGCTCTGGGCACCGTAAAGTTGGAGTTACAGGCATTTGTGAGCCACTTGATGTAGGTGCTGGGAAGTGAACCCAGGTCCTCAGGTAAGTAATAAGTTCTACTAACCACTGAGCCATCCCTCCAGCCCCTCACATTGAAGCGTGCTGGGTGTCACCCTGAGTACTGAGATTTACGGAGTGGATAAGGCAAGGCATAGTCCCTGCTGCAGGCAGTGATGACCCTTGAACTTTGGGTCCAGTGAAGGGGTAGACCGCCCTAGGTACACTGTAAAGTGAGAGAAGCCACTGGATGTGCAGTCCCATCTCTGTCCTTGCACCATATGAACTCCTGTGAGGATTTAAAGGCCTCTTGTAAACACTAGAGTGACTCAGCATAGTGCTATGCTACGGCCCTGCCTCCTGCACACAGCATCTATCTACTGTGTGTCCAGTGTTCACACTGAGAACTTACACATTGGGGAATCTTGGTGTAGAGGGGTCGGATCATCGTATGATTCCACCATGACTGGAGTGGCCCTCGGCCCCAGCCCTGGGCAGGTCATTTCCCCACCCAGGGCTACAAGCCTGTTGTGCTTCTTGCCACCTGGATCTGGGTTTTTGTTTTTGTTTTTGTTTTTTTCTTCCTCCGAGATAGAGTCTCTCTGTGTAGCCTTGGCTGTCCTGGACTCACTTTGTAGACCAGGCTGGCCTTGAACTCACAGAGATCCGCCTGCCTCTGCCTCCTGAGTGCTGGGATTAAAGACGTGCACCACCACACACGCTGGGCCTTATTTTTGTTAAATTTTTAGTGTTCATTATGACATTTTTATCCATAGATCCCGTTGTACTTTATTCTTACTTGCCACACCCATAAAAAAGCACATTTTAAACATATGTATTTTGTTTATTATTAGTGTGTGTGTGATGGGTGTGATTAGTGTATATGCCACCGTGCAGAGGCCAGAGGATGACCTTACAGTCCGCTCTTAGCCTACCTTTACATTGGTTCTGGGAAGGGAACAGGGCCTGGCTCACCAGGTTGGCATGACAAGGGCTCTTATCCACACAGCTACCCCAAACCTCGAGGGCTTTTCCCCCCTGTATATGCTGGGTCACTTTCTGGTGTGGTTTTGTGGGAAAGGATTTGGGGGCTTTGCTTGTGTAGTGTTGAAGGGGGGGCCCATGCTATAAAGGGCTTAGCAGTGAGCTACACTGTGACCCTAGGTGTTTTTTTACAAGCATAAGCAGGGTGTGTGTGTGTGTGTGTGTGTGTGTGTGTGTGTGTGTGTGTGTGTGTGATGGTAGTGTGCACCTTTAATGCCAGCATTTGGGAAACAGAAGCAGGCAGATCTCTGTGAGCTAGAGTCCAGCCTGCTCTACACAGTGAATTCCAGACCAGTCAGAGCCACACAGTGATACTCTAACTCCAAAACATTTTTATGTTTTATGTAATTTATTTATTTTTATGTAATTAGTTTTGCCTACATGTATAAACACACACCATATGCTTACAGTGCCCAAGGAGTTCAGGCATAAGGTTATCATGTGATTCAAATGCTGATTTTGTATCCCTCGTATCTGGTTGCAAGCTTTGTTCTGAGAATCTCCTGTCTCAGTGTTGTATAAAACTCTGCTCCCCAACTGTCTCCTTGTATGCCAATAAAGATGCGTATAGCCAATCACTGAGCAGGCATGAGAAAAGGGCTGGACTTCCTGCCAGGCAGGGGAGGAGAAGTTAGAAGAGGAAGAAGGGGATTCAGCCAGGGGTTGTTCAGCCACAGACAGAGGTGCAGGAGGGATGAAGAAGATTCAGCTGGAGCAAAGAAAGAACTAGAAAGCAAGTAACTTGGGGATTTTGGCAAAGATGGAAACAGGATAGCACAGGGGGCTAAGAACAGACTTAAACTTCTCAGAATTGTGTTATAAATCCTTATAAACAAATATAAAAGAGTCTCAATTATTTGTGTGATGGCCAGGTTAAGAAATAAACTAAGAGAAACAAACACCGTTTTATAAAAATAACCTTCAACAAAGGAGGCCAGAAGAGGGTATGGGATGTGGAGCTGCACACTTGTGAGGTGCCCTGTGGGTGCTGAGGACCAAATCTGGCTCCTCCACTAGAGCTCTGAACTGCTGAGCCATCTCTCCAGCTCCTGGGAGCAGGTTTTTAGCACTCTTCTGTTTTCAGCAAATTTTGAGAGGCCTAGCCTCCTTTCCGGACATGGGTGTGGGGAGGCAGAGGCCAGAGTAGAGCCTCTGTCCCCATTCTCCATGGTGCAAGGCCCAGGGCCTCTCAAGAACAGTTGGATAAGCCAGGTGTGGTGGCGCACACCTTTAATCCCAGCACTTGGGAGGCAAAGGCAGGCAGATCTCCATGAGTTCGAAGCCAGTTGGTCTACAAAGCGAGTCTAGGACAGCCAAGGCTACACAGAAAAACCCTGTCTCGAAAAACAAAACAACAACAACAAAAGAATGGTTGGAAAGCAGCACCAAGCTGCTGAGCTAGTCTTGAAAGGACAGCCTTGCTCTCTTGGCCAGGTGCCCCTCCCCTACAGATCAGATCATGAGATCATGGCTATCTCTCAGCTTGCAGAATCTCCTCCATAGGGAAGTGATTCTGTGTTGGGTGGCAAGGCTGAGAGCCTTTGGCAGAGTTCTGTTTCAGAGGAGGGTCCTGGGGCAGCCAAGCCAACAGCATTCAGAAGCAGCAAAGTCACTTCAGTCCTGCAGATTAATTTGATGCAACTGCACTAACTTGACGCCAGACCTTGGTGAGCTCAGAGCCACTCACCCTCCTCAGCCTTGCACCAGGATCACCTAGGAGCAGGTTCAAAGAAATCATGAGTTTAGAGACAGTTTGAGACTATGCATTTGTGTGTGTGCATGTTTGTAGGTATGCTGGAGCACACATGTGTGTGAGGCCAGAGGTCAGCTTCCAGTTCTTGTGCCTGAGGAGCTGTCCACTGTTTTTGGGGGGAGCACCTGGGGCCCTCTGATTATGCTGGTTGACCAGAGAAATCCTCCTGCCTCAACTGCTGTGCTCCACAAGGATGGGTCAGATGGAGATGTGATAGTGGTATTGAGACCTCCTTTCCCACGTCTTCAGGTCCCTGCGACCTGATGGAAAGTGTTTACCTCATAAGCCTGGTTGCCTGAGTCAGATCCCAAACCCATAGTGAAAGGAGAGACGTGACTCCTGAAAGTCCTTCTCAGACTTCAGCACACGTCCAGTGACACCGGTGTGCCTGTACACACACACACACACACATACCATACATCACACATACACACATCACACACACATCACACATCACATATATACACACATTACACATCTCACACACACACACATCACACATACACACATCACACATACACACATCACACACATCACACATCACATATATACACACATCACACATCTCACACACACACATCACACATACACACATCACACATACACACATCACACATATACACACATCACACATCTCACACACACACATCACACATACACACATCACACATACAACATGCACACACACATCACAGGCACACACATATCACATATACACACATCATACACACATCACACACACACACACATCACACATACACACACATCATACACACATCTCTCACACACACACACACACATCACATGCACACACATATCACATATACACACATCATACACACATCACACACACACATCACACATACATTACACATACACACACATCATACACATATCTCTCACACACACACACATACCATACATCACACATACACACATCACACACACATCACACATCACATATATACACACATCACACATCTCACACACACACATCACACATCACACATCACACATACACACATCACACATACACACATCACACACACATCACACATATACACACATCACACATCTCACACACACACACATCACACATACACACATCACACACACACATCACACATACATTACACATACACACACATCATACACACATCTCTCTCGCGCGCGCACACACACACACACAAGCTGGCTCAGCAGGTACAGGTGCTTGCCTAAGCCCACTGACTTGAGTTCCGCCCCAGAAACCATGCGCATGGTGGCATGCGTGTCACGGTCAAGGCAGGAAGAATGTAAGCAAAGATAAACCTGGGCTACATAACAAGACCCTGACTCAAAAAGAGAAAAGCCAGCTGAAACAGATGACAAAGCCAGAGTCTGCTGCATGCACAGCGTTAAAAGGCCATGTGAGAGCTTACCCTAGAGGCCTCTAGCTACCCGACCGCCCCAGCACCCTGGCCTTAGACTCCAGGCCCCCAGTACTAAGAGAAGAGTCTATGGTATTTTTTTTTTTTTAATAATACTCTTAGTTTACTTCCTATTGCAATGAGAAAATACCATGACCAAGCCGGGCATGATGGCGCACGCCTTTAATCCCAGCACTCGGGAGGCAGAGGCAGGCGGATCTCTGTGAGTTCGAGGCCAGCCTGGTCTACAAAGTGAGTCCAGGACAGCCAAGGCTATGCAGAGAAACTCTGTCTCAAAAACAAACAAACAAAACAAAAAACCCACGACCAAAGCAACTTGATTTATTTCACTTTACAGCTTGCACCCATCACGAAGGGAAATCGGAGCAGGAGCTCCAGGCAGAAACTGAAGCAGCCTGCTTTCTTATGTCACTCAGGGTCACGGGGCCCAGGGGTGGCCCCACCCCCAGGGGGCTGGACCCTCCCGCATCAGCCTGGCAATCTGATGGAGACATTTTCTCACCTGAGTCCCTCCTCTCAGATGACTCTAGCTTGTGTCAAGTTGACAAAAAACTAACTGGGACAAAGGACCCAACCCTGTCTTTTTCTAAGGGACTTGGCAGTCGAAATTGGGTGCTAGCTTCCTGTCCCTGTGGTAACAAAAAACACAGATGGGATAGTTAAAACTAGAGAAATTTGTCTCAGTGTTCTGGGCCTGAAGTCAAAAGCCTAAGTGTCAGAAGGCCCTGTCCTGCCCTGCTCAGCTTCTGGTGGCTCTGTGCTTCCTTGGCTCACAGAATTTTGCTCATCTCTAATGGCCTTTGTCTTCCTTAGATTTTCAAGCAGTGCTCTTATATACAAGGACACTTGATACTAGACTTAATATTCAGAGAAGGCAGGATAATCTCATTTTGAAACTCTTTTTTTTTTTTTAAGATTTATTTGGGCATCAGATTATGTTACAGATGGTTGTGAGCCACCATGTGGTTGCTGGGAATTGAACTCAAGACCTTTGGAAAAGCAGGCGGTGCTCTTAACCACTGAGCTATCTCTCCAGCCCCTCATTTTGAGATTCTTAATCACATCTGCAGAGACCCTTTTCCAAAACAAGGTCTCAGCCATAGGGGTGTGTGTGTGTGGGGGGGTGGATGTGTGTGTTGTGGGGGTCAGAACAAGGGGGCCCCCACCAGAGACACTGGCTCTGCCCCCATGTCCCCACGTCACCCAGGAGGCCTTCTCTACCCTCCCTATCCTAGTCAGCAGAAACCGAGCTGCTTCCGCCTCAGAATCACTTGGCGGATGGATCACCTGCATCCTCAGGGTCATTTCCATGACAGTCATGTGCCTCCCCTGTCCCCACCTTGCTGCATGGGTCTCCTCAGCCAGGCTGCTTGGGCCATGGAAGAGAGGTGGTTGACAGAGACTGGGCTGAGATGGGAAAGACAACTGTCACACCATCACATCAGGAGCAGTTACAAACAGCCTCCTGTCCTGACTGCTGCCTTAATCCCCAACGCCAGCCAGGGCCTCTGGTACTCAAAACACCATTTTGGAGGTGAGGGGTCTGAGGCAGAGAGAATTAAATGAGGCTTCCAAGTCTGGTAAGCTTCAGAGCCAGGATTCGAACCCTGAACTGCTTGGCTATAAAATCTACAGAATTTGTGTGGGGTGGGTGTTACAAGAGACCGGGCAGGATATGAGAAGTGATGCTTAGACACCTAACCCTCAGGCTGAGAGGCACCGGAGCGCTGGCCCTGGCTCCCTTTTGTCAACTTTACCTCCTTAAGCCTCTCCTAACCGTTTCTCGTGTTCTCCTACCACCACATGCAGAAATACCGGGCATTTCTTGTCATCTGACTGTGGGAGATAGTTTAGAGGAAGCACAGCCACCAGAGGTGACAGGGGCATCAGAGAACAAGATGGGATGGATGAAGCTTGGCTCTTTTGTGAGGCAAGGTCTGAAGAGGACACAGGGGGAGGCTAACCCCTTGAATCCCTTTTGGGGGAGATAGGATGAAAGCCAAGATCCCATTGTGTTAGCAAACCCAGACGATGACATAAACAACGCTTACGGGGTTGGTCATCAGGCTGAGAGGATTTCTCAGATGAGACTCCCCACGGGTGGAGATGAGGGACAGTCCCTTACATGCCAAACCCTGGGGCCTGGCCCACACAGTGTACCCAGCTCTGTGGGAGGGCGGTTGAGAGAGAGAGCCCAACAGACCGAGCTGCTGGCATGGACACACGGGCACATCTGGTTCCTTTCAGCATTATTTTCTGGGGGAAGTCTCCCAGCTACAGACCAACCTGTGGAGGGAGAAGGGCGACGGGAGGGTGACTGTACAGCCTGACAGAGCTGACAGGAGGTTTTCCTTCTGAGGGAAGCCAGGATTTTCCTGGGCAGCAGAGAGAAATGGAACAGGCTAGCTAGTGTTGGTGAGGGGGGGGGTCATCTGGGTGGGAGCTCTCACCACTTTTTTACCACAGAAAGCCCCTCCCTCAACTTAGGACCTAAAAAGCATCCCCATCAAGCCACCCTTCCTTCTTTCCCTCCCAGGGTCCCTCGGGAAGCCTCCCCGGCAGGCCTGGCCCTGGCTCTCAGCCTTCTCTGGAAAGGACCTGGAGCAGCTCCCACAGCAAGAACAGGAAGAGCCGGAGCACCTGCCCTCAGAGCTGGACCAGAGGAGCCTACTTCATAGAAGCTTCGTTCCTGTGTTGGGGAAACTGCTAGACTCTCTCCCTGGCTCCTAGGAGCAGCTGCTCAGACAACCCCTCTGCAGATACACAAATGACCAGTCACCCTGCCTTGGTACCTCCCGCCCCCCTCCCCACCCCCACCCCTCACCCTCGGGAGTTTTCCATGACCTCAGCCCTGGAGAATGTGGGGAAATTTGCTAAGGGGAAGGGCTGAACAGCTGGGCCTGAAGGGAAGGTCAGAGCCGGCTTTGGAGTTTACTGGGCCATCGGAAATGTGGCTCAGTGTCACTAACCTCCCACGTGGTAAGGCGGGTTCACCAAGTCCCAGGGAGCCCCGCAGACACGGCATCCGGCCTGTGTGCCCTTGCACACGTTACTACATACAGCCTGGCCTCTCCTGTGCTGATTGGCAGCTGCGCCTCATGTAATCCTCTCCCCTGACTTGTTTGCAGGTTGTTTCCAAGGTTCCCCTACTGCAGCTGTGGGGTCTCCTTGCTCCCTCCAGGGTGACACTGCTTTGAGAGGAAACACAGGGGTGCTCAAGGATGCAAGCAGCAGCCCCTGGGGTCAGCCTCAGGGGCCTGGGGTCCCTAGGGTCTCCCCAACAGCAGCTTCAATTCTCACTCCTTTGCCTTCCCCTTTCTGGATGCGGTCAAGAACAGACCTAAGGTGGCCTGTTGGAACAAACAGAAATTCAGGGTAGCTGGTTAAATCTGAGCATCAGATAACTGAGTTTTTGTATCAGTGTATCCCATGCAATATTTGAGAATGTGTTTAAAAAAAAAAGAGAGAGAGGGGTTGGTACTTATCTAGAATTCAAATTTAATAGGATGCCTGGAAATCCAGGCCCCGCTTTATTTTTAAATTCTATAAATGTCCCTCGTCTCTGCTTATCCGTGGGGAGACACTTAAGAATAAAAGCCTCCATCACACATTAATATTCTCCCGTTATTATGAAATTAATCCAGTTTTAAAACTCTGCAACATTATTGATTTTTGGAAACATTTTCCTGCAACTTTTTATTAACTACATATTTCATAGTTTATAATAAAGACGTCCAGTGGATAATTTCTCTTTCCTTCTCTTTCTTACTTCTGTGTGTTTGGGACATGTATTGCTGGCACACAGGAAGCCAGTCTATTCTTACCTGATTGTGAATGCTGTTGAAGGAAAATGTCCCTTTATCTTTCTTGTTTGTTTTAGGTTTTTGTTATCTTTTGAAACTGAGCTGCCTTATCACCCAGTTAGGACTAGAAGCTCTTGCCATCATGCCTGGCTCTTTTCTTGTCCCCTTCCCAGTTGAAAGCCTAGAATCTGGGAGTAGTGGCGGCTCCGTGGGGGATGGGACACAAGCCGGAGTGGGGACCCGCTACTACAAACAATGACCTACAAACCCAAGCACCAAGACGTCCACAGGAGCCCTGCTTCCTCTGCAAAGTCAAGCGCTAGAGTGAGCGGGGGACGCCATGCACTACAGGTGTCCCTGTTGCACACGGCCACGAAAGAGTGCTTTGTGCTTTGTATAGTGAGACTCAGACCTACAGGCCGGATCCGCAGGGATCTCAGTTGCCAGTCAGAAGAGCTGTGAGAATATTTTCATATTTTGGCCTTCTTCTATCTCTTTCCCTCGCCTTTTCTCCAAAGGAATAGAAAGATCGGTGGTGCGACATCCGAGGTCACAGGGTACAACATGACCACAGGACCCTTCCTGAGCAGGCAGAAGTCCCAGAGGTCTGACATGCGTCAGGGAGCCTGAACCACATTCCCAGTGCAGCTCAGCTGGAGAGGTCTGCTCTGTCAGCCACATGGCCTCTCCCAGGTCCCCAGGGAAGAAACGTGGGGACAGCCTGGCCCCATGTGGAGATGCATCCTGGCCAGGGACCAGCGCGAGGCCCTTCCTGCCCTTGCAGAGAGCCATCTGTGAACACACAGAGGGGTCAGAAGTTCAGGAGCCAACCCTCTGACGTAGTGCCCCCTCGGCCACCTACGCAGGCAGAGGCTCCAGGCTGGCCTCCAGCCCGCTCCCCTCCAGTGCATTCTCTCCCCCCCCCCGACCCCCCCTCAGCGTTCTCAAGCCCTTGGACAGAATGCCTATAAGAGGCAAGGCCCAGGGATACACAGTGGACATATGCCACCCAGGGGCAGCTCTCTGGAGCTGCCAGGCAGGCGGCAGGGCAGCGGCTTCCCACGCTTACCTACTGCGCATGAGCAGTGGCTAGGATGGCTTTGCCTCCCTCTCCTCATCACATCTTACATGAACACAGCGCGGTGGGTAAGTTCAGTTTGGTGCTGGTGGGTTCTACGCCTCTCCAACGGGCAAGGGATGCAAGAGATTAGAAAACTGGGTCAGGGAGATGGTCAGTGGATAAAGCGGAAAACTACCGACTGCAACTCCCTGCGAGTTCAAGCCTTGAAACGGCCAATACGAAAGTAAATGGTAAGGGGGCACATGGTCTGGCATACCGGAAGTGCTTAGTAAATGTGAGGTGCTTGCTCCCTAGCGCGAGAAGCACACAAGCCTAGACACTAAGGAGGTGACAGGAGATGAAGCTGCTGTCTCCACCCTGTTCAGGGATTCCTGGGAAGCAGCCTGCAAGCCCTAGCACAGTGGAGTTCTGTGCCTTGTGATCATGTTTGGATGAGTCGTTGGAATGCTCTCTCTGCACACGAGGGGTGGGGGTGGGTGGGTGGGGGGAGCCCCCAAGTACTTCCCACGCCTCCCCAAAGGTAGGAGTCACTTAATTCCTAGTGGCATGTGACCAGGTTTCACCAATCAGAGGCATTCACACAAAACCTTGTCAGAAGCAGAAATCAGAGCATCCTACAAGCAACCACCTCTTCCACACCATCTTACACTCTCCCAGAGGAGGTCCTGTTTGCCCCTAAAATGACATCCTAACTCTTAGGTTGGGATGAGGCCACTAACATGAGCTTTGATGCAAAGACTACGTTCTTATACAAAAGAAAAATTCAAGCCAGGCGGTGCTGCCTTTAATCCCAGCACTTGGGAGGCAGAGGCAGGGGGATCACTGTGAATTTGAGGACAGCCTGGTCTATAAAACGAGTCCAGGATAGTCAAGACTAACACAGAGAAACCCTATCTCGAAAAACCAACAAAACAAAACAAAAGAAAAAAAGAAAAATTCAGCCAGGCGTGGTGTGGTGCATGCCTTTAAGCCCAGCACTTCAGGGGCAGAGGCAGGCAGATCTCCAAGTTCAAGGCCAGCCTGGTCTATAGAAGGAGTTCCAGAGAGCCAAGGCTACACAGAGAAACCCGATCTTAAAAAACAAACGCAACAACAACAAACAAACAAAAAAGAAAGAAAGAAAAGGGAAGAAGGAAGGAAGGAAAAATTCAGGCAATGCATCAAACACAGACAGGAAGACACTGTGGGAAGATGGAGCGAGTGCCTGGGTGATAGTGCCACGAACTCCAAACCCCAAATCACTAGGAACTTGGAGAAAAGCATTGAACACATCTCCCCACAGAGCACTCAGGAGCAAACGGCCATGCACACAACCGCCCACAGGACTGTTGGGCAGCATTTCTTTTCTGCAGTCCCCAGAGCCTAAGGATTTGTGAGGGCCACCATAGCTATCCAGTACAGGGGAAGAACTGCATCCCATCAAATGTAAGCTCCCAGGAGCTGGCTACTGAAGGTTTTATTTACTGGCCTAAAGCTGGTGCCCAAGGAAGGTCTGTACTGGGGCTGGAGAGATGGCTCCGCAGTTAAAAACACTGGCTGCTCTTTCAGAGGCACCAGGTTCGATTCCTTGCACCCACATGGCAGCTCACAATTCTCCGTAACTCCAGTGCCATTGGATCTGATGCCCTCTTCTGGCTTCTGCAGGCACCAGGCACGCACAGGGTACAGACATATATGTAGACCAAACACCCATATACATAAAAGTAAATACATTAAAAAAAAAAAAACTTAAGAAGAAAGGTCTGTTCCGTAACTAAACATCTCCTTTGTGGTTCACACAGCCAAACATGCAGGACAGACAAAGGCCCCATGGTCAAAGATTCTGCCTCAAGAGCAGTCCAGGGAGGGACTGTGCGGGCCACTCCCAAGGAACATGTTGCAGGCCCCCAAAACAATGAAACAAACTTCAGAGCTGTGTGACAGTGGGTCCTGGGGGCGGTGGGTCCTGGGGGTGGCTCTCCATTCTCATGGCTGAGAACGGAAGAGACCTGAGGTATCTTCTTCCTACTCTTTCACCAGAAAACCCAAAGCTTACTAAGTGTAGTTGGATTAGAGACTTTCTCTCATTTGGACTGTGAGTATGCATGTGACTATAGATAAGAGCTAGAGACAGACAGACAGACAGACAGACAGACAGACAGACACGGGGACACATGAGGGGAGTAGACACTTAGAAGGCTTAGGCCAGAGGCAGGCTGAACTACTCCCATTTTCCCGTGAAGATCAGCTCTTAGTGAGGACAGACACCATCCAGCTGGGTCACTGGGAGTCCACAGCCCCACCCACCAGGATTCAAACCACAGGCCACACCCAAGCCTGGCTGGAATGGGCATCTTTTATGTTAAGAAATATGAGCCTCCAGGATTCCATACGGGTCTGGGAGTGTCCTCACAGAGAGCCCTTTGTGCCTGGCAGAGGGGTGGCCTGTTTCTTTTGGCGGGTGTTCAGGCATTGCCTACCTTAAGCTACCACGCCCTGGGGCTCCCCACCTTTCCTCTCCCTTTGCACCTCCCTTCCTGAGCGGGAGGCCTGGCTCTGATTTCAATGACCCAGAGAGCCCCAGGCTGGAGGCTGAGATGACCCTGGGAGACTGCCGTCATAAAGAGAACAGGGCTCAGGGGACAGCCAGCTAGAGGTGGGCGGGTCAGGGCTGGGATGGAAGGGGCTCTGTGACAGGCAGCACCTTCTGGTTCACTCTGCCAGGGAAGAGGGTGCAATACGGCAGGCTCCTGCTTGTTGCTGGGAGACACCATCACTGAAGGTCCACAATTATAATTGCAACTGTTCTTGTTTCTTTTAAAAATTAAATTAAAAAACCCACAAGAACCTCACGCTTGTCAGTCTCCCTCCCCCGCTGCAGGCTTCTATTGTGAGTCTGCGGCATCTTCTGCTGAGAGTTAATTACACGCTGTGTAAAAGATGCAGGCCTTCCTTGAACAAATTTTCCTTCTGGATGAGTTCTAACCCCTTGGCTCCTTACCCTTCCCCCAATGCAGAAAAGATGGACTTGCTTGACCTCCAGCCCTCAGCTGCTTGGAGCCCGCCTCTCCCCTGCCAGATCGCTGGGGCTGCCTGAGCAGCCTGACCGGAGGCATTCTCCCAGGCCAGGTCTCATTTTCCACCCCTTGGAGAGTACAGCTCTGCCAGTGCTGGATCAAGACCAAGCTCAAACAGTAGCTGTCACCTATGCACATATGTACACCCTGCACTTGGCCCTACCAGAAGCTAGTCTCCGTGCTCTCAAGGGAAGGTAGCGGTAAAGACCCTTTCTTCCTGGAGGTTCCAAGCAGAGCTTTTTTTTTTAACCCCTCCTCCCTCCAGATTGCTCCACATGGATATAGCAGCACCATTTCCAGGATGGCTCATTTTTTCTCCTACGAGGCTATGAGCAACTCCAGAGGCAGGAAGTAGCCTTGTGACCTTGAACCATGGCCCTTCCATGGTGTTGGCTACTTAGGAGACAGCTACTTGTGCGACTGTAGGGACATGGCAGAGCTTGTTACAGCTGCTCTGGGTCCTGGCTAGTCACAGCGTCTCAGAGCTGGAAGGTCTTTCTGGGCCACGCCAGCTGAAAGCGAAGAGCCCTCTGGCCTGGATATCATTTCCCTAGGCCACTCAATAACCGAACCCTCAAGGCTGACTAAAAGTAATCATGCCATTTCTTAATCTAAGCACTAGGGTGGCTGAGGCAGGAGGACTACAAGTTTGAGGCCAACTTGGGCAATTTAGCAAGTTCTTCTTTGGAGAGAGGAAAGGGCAAGCCAGGTACCAGGGAGATGGCTCAGTGTCAGGTAAAGTTGCTTGCCACACAAGCCTGGGGATCCAGGCGCCATTCTTGAACCCACATAAGGTGGAAGGAAAGAACTCCACAATGACACTCACACAATAATGGTGGTGGCGATGCGATGATGGAGATGATGATGGAGTTGATGATGGAGATGATGATGATGGAGATAGTGATGATGGAGATGATGATGGAGATGATGATGGAGATGATGATGGAGATGATGATGGAGATGATGATGATGGAGATGATGATGATGATGGAGATGATGATGGAGATGATGATGGAGATGATGATGATGGAGATGATGATGATGGAGATGATGATGGAGATGATGATGATGGAGATGATGATGATGATGGAGATGATGATGGAGATGATGATGATGGAGATGATGATGATGGAGATGATGATGGAGATGATGATGATGGAGATGATGATGGAGATGATGATGATGGAGATGATGATGGAGATGATGATGATGGAGATGATGATGGAGATGATGATGATGGAGATGATGATGATGGAGATGATGATGATGGAGATGATGATGATGGAGATGATGATGGAGATGATGATGATGGAGATGATGATGGAGATGATGATGGAAATGATGGAGATGATGATGGAGATGATGATGATGGAAATGATGGAGATGATGGCGATGCGATGATGGGGATGATGATGGAGATGATGATGGTGGAGATGATGATGGAGATGATGATGGAAATGATGGAGATGATGGCGATGCGATGATGGGGATGATGACGGAGATGATGATGGTGGAGATGATGATGGAGATGATGATGGTGGAGATGATGATGGAGATGATGTTTTTAAAATGTTGAAGCCTGGCATAGGAGTGCGTATGCGCACCTATAATCTTAGTACTCAGAGGCTATGTCAAGACAATTACCATGAGTTCGAGGCCAGCCTGGGCTAACGAGTGAGTATCAACCAAATAATAATGTAGCACGACCCCATCTGAAGAAAGAGAGTAATGACGGTTGTTGGAGTCAGACCCACGACAAGGGCCTGAGGTGTCTATATAACCAAAGCAGACCTGGCGTCCAGGTCCTCTCAGCATCCCTCAGTCCTTACCTGTTACAGCGCATGGCTGGCATACGCTGCCTTCTACCTGAACTTCCCAGCCCAGGAGCTGGGCTTCCCCTCCCTCACGGTTCCTCACATAATGCAGACATTTTGGTTCCCGTCTCCCTCTCTGTCTCCAAGCGAGTGCTCTCCGCTTCTGTCTCCCTTTGCAAGGCAACTTCCGTGACCTCTTCCTGTGAGAGCAGTGAGCTCACCTGAGAGCTGCTGCCCCGATAAAGCTGCCTTTATATACTTTCATTTGCCTTGAACTGGCTCATTTTGTTGGTGGAGAGACCAGCGACCAGCGACCAGCAGTGTCCATAACTGTCAACTCCCTGTGTACAGAATACTTACTTCTTCATTTTGTTTTTGGCTTTTGAGGGTCTCTCATAGGATCTGCTCAGCTCCTTGTGATTGCAAAGCAAGTCCTGTAACCCACTGAGCCATCATCTCTCTGGCTCTCCCTCTCCTCCTGCAACATACACACACACACACACACACACACACACACACACACACACACACACACTTTTTTCTCTATGTGGCCTTAAGCTCACTAGTTAGATGAGGTTCACTATGTGCCTATGAACTAACAGTGATCCTCCTGCCTCTGCCTCCCAAGTTCCACCATGTTTATGTCAGGGGTGTAGGGAAGTGGGGGCTCACAGTCAAATGTGCAAACCCTGTTAAAATGCTAAGGCCTGAGTTTGGAGGGGGTGCTGCCGGCCTGGAATCCCAGCACTTGGTGAGAGTAAGAGGGTCAGGGTGTGCCTGGCCTACACAGTAAGTCTCAAAATCATGGAGGGATGAAACAGTAAAGACTTCCTATGCCCACCCCAACTTCCAAATGATGACACAGAGACTTACTATGTTTATTATTATTATGGCAGTAAGCTGGGCAGATTCTGAGTTATTTTAACCCAGCAATACTGGCTGGCTTAGTCCCAGCCGCATGACCTGTCCTTCCCAGTCTTGTCCAGGCACCTGCTCCTTCATCCTTGGCCAGCTGGCTACTTCTCCCCTCTCTCTGGTCCCCACCTGGGATCTCCTCTCTCAACCTGGAAGTTTTGCTTCTTAATCCTACCTCAGTTTATTGGGCATCGGGTTTTTGTTTTGTCTTGTAGACAAGGTTTCTTTATGTAATCGCCCTGGCTGTCCTGGAACTCCCTTTGTAGACCAGGCTGACCTTGAACTCACAGCCATCCACCTGCCTCTGCCTCCCTAGTGCTGGGATTAAAGGCGTGCACTACCATGCCTGGCTCTGGCCATCAAGTTTTTATTAAAACCCATCAGAAGGTGATGGGGACTGTTGTTGAATATTTATTAACTTTTATTGATTTTAAAGGGCTTTTTGAGTTCCCCAGTAAAACCAAAAAGAGAAGACTTACTTAAACAAACTTTAAGCACCATAACGGGGCAGGTCTGATTGAAACTAGTTGTCTAAGCTGGTCTGACTACCTCACAGCAGCACTCTCCAATCTTTGTCCTGTTGGGGCTGGATCCGCTCCATCAGGCCATGTCCTCTTTCTCCATATTTTTCCTTTCATCCTTTTTCCCTTCCTTTTCTCCTTCTTCTCTTCCCTGCCTCGAGATTCCCTGAGACTCCAAGCCCGGGAACCAAAGCCCCGCCTACTTACCTTCTGCCCAGTTACAGGCTGCTAGCCTTTTTCATTAACTAATCAGAGATATTGGGGCCAGGTGTGATTGTGCCTGCCTTTAATCTCAGCACTCCGGAGGCAGAGACAGGCGGATCACTGTGAGTTCGAGGCCAGCCTGGTCTACAAAGTGAGTCCAGGCCAGCCAAGCCTACACAGAAAAACCCTGTCCAAAAAAACAAAAATAAAAGCAGAGATAATTGGGGAGCAAAGTTACACAATAAAGACCTGTGCACTGTGAGAATGCACGGTCTGGACTGCAACCAGATCTTTGGGCCCAGAATTTGGCATTTGGATACACATACCACTAGATCAAGCCCCAACAAAGAATAATGTTTACAAAACATTGATATAGGAGATAAAAAAAAAATAATGCCTAAGTCGTAACCAATATGCACCTGCACAGAAATCAGCATTTGAACAATACAAGGATAATCTTGTTTGTTTTTCGAGACAGGGTTTCTCTTTTTTGTTTTGTTTTTGTTTTTGTTTTTTGAGACAGGGTTTCTCTGTGTAGCCTTGGCTATCCTGGACTTCTTTTGTAGACCAGGCTGGTCTTGAACTCACAACGATCCACCTGCCTCTGCCTCCCGAGTGCTGGGATTAAAGGTGTGCACCACCACTGCCCGGCTACAAGGATAATTTTTACACAGTGTGCCCCCTCCACCCCACCCTTCCCCCATACTCCCTGGCCAAAAAATCATTCCAACAGAGGGATTAAAAGATAGATTCTGATTTAATAGATCTGGAGGAACTCTGTGACATGCAATTTTAAGAAGCATTATGGGTAATTCTGAGCAAGTGGCCACACTACTCATGTGGATCCCAACTGCAATTAAGACAGGAATCAGTTGGCCAAACTCCAGCTGCTTTCTTCCTCCCAGCCAGAGCTTTCCTGGAATGTATGTTCTAAGAAGTTATTTATCTTTCTATTTTTAAAATAACAATAATTTCTTCTGCCTTCATTATAATTAATGTAGCAAGTAGAGACGGTGCCATAATAAAACACTTGTGATCCTTCACTGAGGGAGGTCGAGATGGCGTTGTTAACATTATGCTGTTCCCTTACATGCTTTTTTTTTTCCCGAGACAGGGTTTCTCTGTGTAGCCTTGGCTGTCCTGGACTCGCTCTGTAGACCAGGCTGGCCTTGAACTCACAGCGATCCGCCTGCCTCTGCCTCCGAGTGCTGGGATTAAAGGCGTGCGCCACCATGCCCGGCTCCTTACATGCTTTTTAATAAAGTTGACAACACACTAAATATATGCCTTGATATAAATGTCACTTGTATTTCTTTAAACTAGTCTCTCTGAGGTCTGTATAATGTCTACAAAATGTAGATATGCCTTACTTTTATATCCCCGTCCCTAGTAGAACATCAAAGTTATTCTCAAAAATTAAACAATATAGCCCAGTGTGGTGGCGCATGCCTTTAATCCTAGCAGAGACAGGTGGATCGCTGTCAGCTCAAGCCCAGCCTAATCTACAAGGTAAGTCCAGGACAGCCAAGGCTACACAGAGAAACCCTGTCTCAAACAAAACAAAATAATATAATAATAATGAAATTAAACATTTTTGTGTGTAACATTATCAAATTTTTATTGATGTTGCTGGTTTTTTATTTTGTTATTTTTGTTTGTTTGTTGGCTGGTTTTTGAGACATGGTCCCGAGGTCCCTGGAACTTGCTGAAGATGTCCTTATGTTTTTGACCGTCCTGCCTTTACCTCCCGAGTGATACTGGCCATGCCTGGTTTATGCAGTGATGGAGATTGAACCCAGTGCTTTGTACATTACAGGCAAACACTATCAACTGAGCTACAGCGCTGGCCCTGTTTGGTCCTTCATTCTTTGAAAGAGCCTCAAGTAGCCCAGGCTAGCCTTGAATTCATTATGTAACTGAGGCTGACACTGAACTCCTGGTCCTTCTGTGTCTGCCTGCTGAGTCCTGGAATTACAAGTCTCATGCCAGCATATCTTTCCTGCTATCGACTTACTTTGCAAAATTAATTTATTTTTTAAAAAGGAGGGGGGGAAGAAGGAGGAAGAGGAGGAGGAGGAGGAGGAGGAGGAGGAGAAGAAGAAGAAGAAGAAGAAGAAGCAGCTGCTAGGGTCTGAGCCTTGCATATTACCATTGGACCATGTTCTCAGTCTTTATCAACATTTTTTTTTTTTGGCTTCATTTAGGTGGGAATAGATCACTGAATTCAACGATGTGAATATGGGCTAGAGACAAGTAGACCACTTGCCTAGGATGCGCAAGGCCATAGGTTCACTTCCCCAGCATGACAAAAAGGAGGGAGGGGATGTTTCGAGGCTCCTGGGAGGCATACCACCAACTCCCTGCTCCTTTTTGCAGTTTGCCCCTCATCAGCATGGAGTGGAACGCATACGCCTGTGGTTGCTACAGCCAGCCCACAGCCTGTGCAAGGTCTGATAAAGGATTTCACTTTTGTAGGCAGCAGCAGGAGGCCTGAGTAAACGTGTGTTGTTGACATAGGCACATCTATGTCAAGGACCCCACCAACTCCGGCTTCTAAGGATGGGAAAGCCTTCCTGACTGTGTGCAGAAAACGGCCACCATGGGCCACCCCATATTTGGCCGGAAGACTGTCCCCCTACAGAGACTCCAGGGAAGATTCCTTGAGCCAGCTGTGTCCCACAAACCCCTCACTGCTAGTTTATCTATATGTAGCCTGGCCTTCTTGCCCAGCTCTGAGATAACCCTGATGCCCAGTTCAACCATATATAGTCAACACTCTGAGGTCTGGACCACCTGATCCCAGCTTTCTGTCTGTCTGTCTGTCTGTCTGTCTGTTTTCCTTTATTTCCTTGTTGCTTCAGTCAGCTCTGTCCCCAGAGCAACAGGAACTGTCACCAAGCTCCGGGTCCCCACTATTCGTTAAGTGTAGTTACATCTCACAGGACAAAAAGACACAGAGAACCATAAACCAGTATGTTTTCTTTGAAGTCTTGGGTTAGACACAATAAAATGTTAGGCTCTTACACCCCCTCATACATTAAAACCTTTTTTTAGTAGCTCTTGGATACCTAGTGTCTGCCAGTCACCTTTGTCATCAGGTTTTAGTCTGATGGGGCTTCTTAGGCTGGGAGCATTGAGTGGGACAGCAGTTGTGCTTTTTGTTGTTGTTGTTGGTTTTTTTTTTTTTTTTTTTTTGGCTTTTCGAGACAGGATTTCTCTGTGTAACAGCTCAGGCTGTCCTAGACTTGCTTTGTAGACCAGGCTGGCCTTGAACTCACAGTGATCCATCTGCCTCTGCCTCCCAAGTGGTGGGATTAAAGGTGTGCGCCACCAGACAGTTGTGCCATTCTTAAAGCCTCGCTTCTCCTAAAACGTGCATCTCATGATGGCTTCACAAAGTCTGTCCCATGTGGTCGGCTGCCCTCATCCTGAACAAACTTAGACACCCCCCACTCCTGCCATCATCAGGTTCAGCAGGAGAACAGCCTTTTGGCATTCATGGGGCTCTGGGTTTGATCTGCAGAACCCCACATTTGAAAAGGGGCCAATTAAGGTGGGATGGTCTATCCTGAAAGTGGATGCCCCATCCCTACGCGTTGGTCTTGAACTGAAGTCAGAGAGAGACAGCCCAACAGAGCATTCATCTCCTGCCTCTAGGGCTATGGATACAGTGTGACCAGCTGCCTAGAGCTGCTGCGGCACCCCTTCCTCACCACAGTGGACTGCACCCTCGAACTGTAAGCCAAAACAAGCCCTTTCTCCCTTAAGTTGCTTTTGTCAGGACTTTTTGTTTGGTTTGGTTTTCAAGACAGGGTTTCCCTGGCTATGAGTTCCAGGCCAGCCTGGTCTAAAAAGCGAGTCCAGGACAGCCAAGACTACATAGAGAGACCCTGTCTTAAAAGAACAAAACAAAACCAAAAAACAACTCCTAGTACCCACATGGCACTTCATAACCACCCGTAACTCCTGTTCCAAGGGATCCAACGGCCTCTTCTGGCCTGTGCAGACACCAGACATATATGTGCGCATATGCTGGCAAAACACCTGCATACATGACAAAAATGTTTCTTAGAAAATAAATAAATATATATATATATATATATATATATATATATATATATATATATATATTTTTTTTTTTTTTTGGTCTCTGCCCCTAGCTTTTGGCATAAAGCTCTGTTTTTGTTTTTTTGTTTTTTGTTTTGAGACAGGGTCTCTCTGTGTTAGCCTTGGCTGTCCTGGACTCGCTTTGTAGACCAGGCTGGCCTCAAACTCAGTGATCCACTTGCCTCTGCCTCCCGAGTGCTGGGATTAAAGGCGTGCGCCACCATGCCCGGCCTGGCACAAAGCTCTGAAATCTCATAGTTTCCTGGCCTCAGAAAGGGACAATGCGGACCTCCCATTTATTAGGCCAGCTGGTAGACATTCCAGAGGTAAATTTCCTATTGGCATCTGAAGGAGGAGTGTAATTTTATGAGCCTTTAATTTATAGGATCTGACTTCATTCCAGGTAGAGTGTCAGAACAGGATTAATGTGTAGGGATCCCAGTTGGTGTTAGAGAACAGGTTATTGTGGGAAATCCCTACACCTGGTTAAAGAGTGTGTGCAAAGGGTATTATTGTTTTGTGTCTTTTTTTTTCTTTGTTTAAAAAATTACATTTTACAGCCAGGCGTGGTGGCACACGCCTTTAATCCCAACACTCAGGAGACAGAGACAGAGGCAGGCAGATCATTGTGAGTTTGAGGCCAGCGTGGTCTACAAAGTGATTCCAGGACAGCCAAGACTACACAGAGAAACCCTGTCTTGGGGGAAAAAAATTGTGTTTCACAAATTAGAAAAACAAAAATAGGCTGCAGAGATGGTTCATCAATCAAGGACACCGATTGCTCCTCTAGAGGACCCAGGTTCAGTTCTCAGCAGCCGCATGGTAGCTTACAATTGTTTGGGACTCCAGTTCTGAGAACTGATGCCTCTTCTAGGCTCTACTGTACATAGTGCAGGCAGATGTGCGGGCAAAACACCCATACAAATAAAATGTAATGCCAAAGCAAAGACCCATGGCTCAAAAAAAGTCAGCGCGTGGCCCCAGGTGCCAGCACTTGATCATGAAAGCGACCAGAAAGAGACCCTGGCTCTCTGCTCCATTATATAGGGAAGGCTGACAGTAGTATTCCAGTGAGGTGGCCAACAGTACCCAGGGACGTCAAAGGCTTTGAACATTCACCCCCCAAACCTTCTGGAACAGATTTCCCTAGCTCCCCTCAATTATCACCTTTCTGGCATCTATGGTAATGTAGACTCTGCCATGTGACTATCAGAAATTCATAATTATCCCATACTATATCTCATTTTTAACACATCTTATCTAAAAATATGATTGCAAGGAAAGGGCTCTTTATTATGCATTGAGCAATCTCAAATCTCAGTATGTCTATTTTTAATTATTTATTTATTGGTGTGTTTGCTTTTTGTTTTTATTTTGTTTTTTGTTTGTTTTTGTTTTTTTGGACAGGGTTTCTCTGTGTAGCCTTGGCTGTCCTGGACTCGCTTTGTAGACCAAGCTGGCCTCAAACTCAGAGCGATCCACCTGCCTCTGCCTCCCGAGAGCTGGGATTAAATGCATGCGTCACCACGCCCGGCTTTATTATTGTTTTTTAATGTGGTGCTAGGGCACTAAAGTCTTGCACATGCTAAGCACATGCTTTCCCACTGAGCTACAACCCAGCCTCAGGCTCCGCAGGAACTTCTGTGATGGAAAACAGCTCCCTTCTCGGTGTTCTAACCAAGGCCAGTGTGGTGCTCAGATGGGCGGGGCTCACCTATGCTCCCGAAGGGCTTAATCAGTGATGCGCACTATGGCGCCTGAGGTGCTTGAATCCCATTGACTGCTGGAGTCAGTCAAAGAAGTGGAAAATATTAGGCTGGTTCTATCAGGGCAGAGCTAGCGGGGTCAAAGGCCAAGATAAGGCTGCCTTGTAAGCAGTCACAGCAAACAGGAAGCTCTGTCAGGCAGAGCTGACAACTCACTCACTTCCTCTGGGAGGCCCAGCAAGAGTGAGTTGCACAGATGGAGTTTTTGCTTCTGGGGGCCTCTGGGTGGAAGGGAACCCTGAACACAGCAGGGCAAGGAGGGCAGACAGGAGTCACAGTGGAGGTGTCAGGGTCTTTCAAACTCACAGGAGCAAACGGCTCTCCCTAGAGTAGGTAGGTGTCACTGGGCAGCACCCAAGGCAGAAGTGGGAGAAACAGAGCTTGGATTCCAGGCCTGGATAATGTGGAAGCTACAAGCTGTGGCACCTGTGGTTGAGCAACAGCCACAGCCCCTCTTGCACCTGCACCACGCTCCAAAGCTAACTCTCACTGAAGGGCAAACGCAGGCCTAGGGCCTTGACCGCTACCACTTTCTAGGCCCATCCCTGGCCAATTATTTCTTCCTCTGATGACACAGGGCCCTGCATCTTGTCCCAGAGCAGCAAATTAGACCCCTTGGTTTCCCAAGAGCTACCATTCTTAACTCTTCTGCAGAGGGAAGAAGAAAAGAGAAAAAAAAAAAAAGCACAGAGCTTCCCAGAAGTCTGGTTCATTGCTATTTCCAGCTGGACCGGACTGGCAGAAATAAACAACCCACCCCTTAGAAAAACACACTTGGGAAAAGGCGGCTCAAATGCAGAAGGGCCACTCTCTTCTGCCTGGGTCTGGATGAGGGTCACACAGGGCAAGGAACAGCTCACCCAGTCCCTGTCAAAACGCTACTGATAAATAGCCAGGACAGATCCAGACTGGTTCTGAAAACCCAGCTGCCTTCGAGGCGAGACACAGGCACCTCCCTGCCCAGGCTGGCATCGTTCGGTAAGCAGAGGCTCTGGAAAGAACAGCAAGTCAAATCCAGGAAAGGGGCCCAGGATGCACTGGGGCTGGAGGCCCACAGCTTTACTCACGCTGGGGTCACAGACGGGTTAAGAGGTGCCAGTGTGGGAAGGAGCACATCCCTGTAGGCATTTGCTGGCTTCAGTGCCCTCCTGCCTCCTCCTGATCCTGCCTTCCTGTTTGACCTGGTAAGGGAAAACTGCTAGAGTGAAAGAAGCTTCCAGAAGCCACGAAGTTCACTGATGGTACATGCTCCTTATGCTGGTTTTTTTGTTTTGTTTTTGCTGTTGTTGTTTTTTTTTTTTTTTTAACTTTGCATTTGTGGCTGGAGAACAAAGTGAGGCGCTGTGCCTGCTAGGTAAGTATCCTTCCGTTAGCAGTGTCTTCGGTCCCCAAAGCGCGTGTTTTGCTCTCCTTGGCCCCCTAGACACAGAGCAGCCTCTCAGATAGCTTACTGGGCAGACTCTGAAGGCGCTCGAAGCACGCAGACGGGCCTTGCCTTGCTACACAGAGGAAGGCCAGGTTATTCCACATCTGTAGGGCTTTGGTAAGACAGTCAATCCATAGCCAGGCACGATGGTGCACACCTGTAATCCCACCCAGCACTCCGGGGGGGCAGGGAGGCAGAGGCAGGTGGATCTCTGTGAGTTGGAGGCCAGCCTGGTCAACAAAGTGAGTCCAGGACAGCCAAGGCTAAACGGAGAAACCCTGTCTCAAAAAACCCAAAGAGAAAATAAGGGAAGGAAAGAGAGAGAGAGAGAGAGAGAGAGAGAGAGAGAGGGAAGAAAATCAATTCATACCCCCAGCCCCAACAGACATACATATACACACACCCCTAACCCTAACCCTAACCCTAAGAACTAGGGGTGTGTGCTTTGGCACGAAGAATTAAGTCCTCCAGTAATACTTTTTTTTTTACATATTATCACAATTCTTATCTTCTTTTTCATGCTTTTCTTCTTACCACTATCCTCCAGTTCCCCAGAAAAGCCACCTGTCAGTAATTTACCAGAGCCCTGGAAACCATTTATCTTTCAGTGTATGCCTCTCTTAGCACAGGGAGGGTGCCTCCTCACCACCCAATCCCAAATTGACTACAGGGTCTGCAGCCCACCAAGAGCTCCTCTGGGCTAATCGCAAGGAAGCAAGGCCAGCCCCCAGCAGTAGATGTTAATCAAGGTTGCCACCCCCCCCCTTAGCATCCCCCCCCCCCCCCCCCCGCGATCTCAGCCACAAATGTCCCCTGGTACCCAAAGGCCTAGAGAGGTCTCCAGGGTGGTGCATTTCCTGCTTCTAGAAACTTGGCCCGGGGCCTTTCCCAGCAAGGGCCTCGCCTTTCCTCTCCTCCCACCCTCGGGGCGGGTCCAGCCCTGCCACCCAGCGCGGGCTGCAGCAGCACGTGGCCGGAGCCGGCGGGCTTCCAGCTACCCCGCCGGGTGACGATGACCCTCCCTTCTCCCTCCTGACTTCTGGTAAAGGCCCCACTTCTCCCCACCCACCTCCGCCCTCCACCGCAGCCTGAGCGGTGCGGGCCGCGCCTCCAGGGGAGGCCGCGCTTTCTCCCGCCCCTGGCAGCAGGCTGCGCTTCGGAAACTGTTGACTCAGAGGGTGGCCTGGCGGCCAGCGTCTGATGTCAGCCTGGAGCCGGGCGGCGGGGAGGCGAAGGAGAGGCTCGACGCGGGCGGCGGTGCGGGTGCGGGCGCCCCGCCCGGTGGGCGCCTTGGGGGAGGCGCTGCAGCAAAGCTGCTCGGCTGCGGCTGCCCGGGCGCCCGTGACTCACGGTGCGTCACGGAGCAGATGCTCCCGGCGGCCCGAGGCTCCCGGCTGCTGCTGACTCATCAGAAAGCTGTGCGCGGCAGGGGTGGCTTTGGGGCACCCGGAGCCGGAAAACACCCAAGAAGAAGCTGGGGCGCGGGCGGGCGAGCACTGCAGCGGGGAGAGGCGCACGGCTGGCAGCTGCCCGAGCCACCTGCAGTGTGGCCGCCTGCGAGCAACCGTAGGCTGGACCATCCTGTCCCTAGGAGTCCAACTAGCAGGGGTGTTACCCCAGGTCGCTTGGCGTTTGCCCTCCCCCACGTCATTGTCTGCATTGGGGACTGGATTCTTTGCTTCGTGGCCTCACTCTTACCCCAGCCCTTTCCAGGGAAGCTACGCTGCGCCTGTGGACACCACTTGCTGGCTCAAAGCCTGGCTCCAGATCTTTCCTGTCACTGATGGGCTGACCGCAAGGCCCCCGGGGCACATGGGAAATGTAGCCAGGGGTCAGAGAATTCTCAAAAAGGGGTGTGGATCTGGAGGGGTTGTCTGTATGGCGTCCACCCTGTCCTAAACAAGGACAAATTCTCTAACATTAAAAGATATGTGAGGCTTCTCTGCAAGGTTTTCCACCCGACGTAGGACAATACTGCAAGATCTGCTAGACCTCACAGGCAAGGGCTTAAGAAAGTAGTGATGTGCACCCAAGGCAGTTATGGGAAGAGTGTGTGTGTTGGGGGGTGTGGGAAGCAGTCGCAGAAACCCTAATGTTCTGACGTCAGGGTGGGGACCGTGATAGGAATGATTTGGACAGATGGGGAAAAGGCATTCCTAACACCTTGAAGGAAACCCTCAGGCGCCCTGGGCAACAGGAGGTAAACCCCACAAACAGCAAGCTTGGAAACTCCCAGAGCATTAGCTGCTCCGGAACAGCAGCAGAGATGTGGTGCTTAGAGTCAGGCACAGTGGCCCAGAAGGGCCAGGAGGAGACTGCTTTCTGCTCACTGCCGGGCGCCTGTTCCCAGATGGCTACCTTCCAAGAATCCCATGGTCCTGCTCAGCTGCAGGAGCCTTGGCCTTGGGTAGCTCTTTATGACTTGGTTCCTAATGCGGATAGATCCTTTCTAGTCCAGACTTCAACTCCTTTTCCTATTCGGTCCTTTGGTCACTGTACTGGCCACGTGCTGAAGTGGCACCAACACTTCTCGGCTCTCATAGCACTTTGGAATGATTTAGAGGTGCTTTTAAAAGCAACGGAAGAGGCGTTGCATGAGACCAACCCCCCAACCCCCCAACCCCCCCTCCTGGAAATGTGGTTTCACAGAACCACTAATTGAGATGGTCACCATCAAGGCTGTCTGGGTCAGCCTCTCATTCCAAGCAGGATTTCCTGGCCTTCAAGCCTCCCTGAAACCATGGTAGGGTGCTGGCAGGCCAACAGGAGTGCTTGGACTCCCGGTGGCTGCCAGAGTCTATCTCTTTCCCAGGCATCCACTCTGCAGCTGAGGCCAAAGGTTCTCACTGGAAGAAGGACAAGAGACAGGTGACCTTTCTAAGCTGTGGATAACCACTGTGAACCTCCCTGGGGGTGTGGGGGTGAATTAATCCCCTAAGGCAGTGACAGTCATGTCACAACACCCTCAAGTATACTAGGCATGGCACCAAAGGTGTAGGTGGGGCTTTAGCGGTGACTGGGGATGGAGGTAAATTCCGCCCCTCCCCCCTCCCCCTCCCCCCCACGTTCATTCAGTACAGGGATAATTTCCTCTTGATCCTGATTTACTACTAACTTGGGAAATTTAGGGCGACTCCCAACCTGGGCAGTATTCTTCCCTGCGATTATTTACCCCCACTTCCTGAACCATGGAGACTGGCTTAAGAAAGGCACATCTAAATGTGACTTACAGTTAGGCTGCCTCAAGGCAAATGACACTAGTTACCAAGGGTTACCAGTTATCTCAAAGCAGTAAAAAGCGAGGCCTGAAACCTGAGGAGGCTCAAGGGCACTATGGGAATAATTTTTTTTTTTTGGTTTTTCAAGACAGGTTTTCTCTGTGTAGCCGTGGCTGTCCTGAACTCACTTTGTAGACCAGGCTGGCCTCAAACTCAGTGATCCACCTGCCTCTGCCTCCTGAGTGCTGGGATTAAAGGCATGCACCACCATGCCCGGCAGAAAGAATTTCTTGACGTGTAACAATATTGAAAGGACATGAGCCCCAGATCTGGTCATTACCAAGCTATGTGGTTTCCATTTGTCACCCAAGGAAACGGGCTGAGACACTGAACCCTACTGAAGCATGAAGTGGGAATGCTGGGATTGAATCTGAAAGACCAGTACTAACAAAGTGGACAATTCTGTGGCCTTTGGCGCTAAGGCCTTGAGACTTTTTATTTAGGATTAGGTCCCTAATCCTAAAGAGTTTGGTGTTAAATCCAAGAAAGGTTGCGGTTGACAAACAGCAGCACGGGCTAGAGAGATGGCTCAGCCTTTAAAGGCTAGGCTCACAACCAAAAGTATAAGAGTTCGGTTCCCAGTACCCATGGCTGTCTTTCCAGGCGCGCGCGAGAGAGAGAGAGAGAGAGAGAGAGAGAGAGAGAGAGAGAGAGAGAGAGAGAGAGAGAGAGAGCGCGCACAGGAGTGTTTCCTGAGGTTGGGAGAATACAGGGCAAGCGAACTGTCAAGGCCCTTAGGGGGAATCGCAGAAGTGGGGCCAGATGCCTCGTTGGAGCTGGGGGCGACTCTTCCTTGAAAGCTGGTGGTAGACACAGTTCGCTAGTTTTGTTGTTGGGATCGCTACTACCATCACTACCACTGCCCCCACCCCGTCCCCGGACCCTTTCCTTGAAGCACTGAAAGCCTCCTCGTGTTCAGATTTGCAGGTCTGGGTAGATGGGTGGGCCGGGTGATCCAGGTTGTCATTTTGCAGGTTAGGAAACTGAGGAGCGACTGAGTCCCCATGTCACTCATTTGCGGATCTACTGCAATACATGAAGTGCAAGAATTCTTACTCGTCCGGTGACCGTGGCCAGGACCTGTGGCCTGGCCCCCATCTCAAACCAGGCTCTGAAGCGGGAAGAGAAACCCAAGGCTCCGTCTTGGCGCGCGCGCGCACACGGGGATGCAGGGCCGCGAGCTGGGGCGCCTGTTTCCCTTTGCCCTCCCCTGGGAACCCGAACTGTCCCAGGTGTCCCAAAGCCCAGGCTCCCCCGCCCACACCCTCCCGTCCCTGGCGCGCCCGAGTCTCGGCGGTCACGTCTACCCATCCGGCTCCAAAGTACGAGCCAGCAGCAGGCGGGCCAGCCCGTGGGAAGGCTGCGCCGGGGGCGGGCACGGGAGTGGTCCCCAGCCCGGCCGCGCCCCAGTCGGTAGGGGCGAGGTCGCCGTCAGGCAGGCACCGCCCAGTTCGGCGCTCCCAGGGCAGGAGGGTGGGGAGGGGCGGGGCCGGGGAACCCTCCAGGCCGCGCCCCCGAGCGCTGAGCGGCGCCCTGTTGCTGGGGAGAAAAGCGGACGCAGCCCCGCCCGGAGCCCGCGGACGCAGCGCCCTCTGCTGGTAAGTCCTTGGAATGACGCAGAGACCCTTCCCGGACCTAAGCAGTGTCCCTCGTGGGGCGGGGGCGCGAGGGAGAGCCGGGTCCTCTTAGCAGTGACTCCTTAATGTCGCCATCCTCTTAGGGAAAAAGGAGAATAACCGAATTAAAAAACGAGTCGTGCTTGCGCGTTGAAATGCGAAGAAGTCACAATGCCTTTTTTCTAGAAAAAGCTCTCTACATATTTATATGTATGCTTATTGTTTTTATAAGGGCTTTATGTAGCCCAAGCTGTCCTTGAACTTAGAATCGTCCTGCCTCAGCATTTGAGCTCTGTGATTACAGGCATTTGCCATGGCACACTCCTAGATGATTGTTTAGAAAAGAATTCGGAGACTTTTTTAGGACTGTCATTTTTACCATATTTATGTTTCCTGTGTGGCTTCTTGGTCCCTGCTTATGAATGCCTATGTAACTTCACTCCCAGCCTGTCACCTTCAAGCCAGGAGACCAACGCAGAGTGGTTTCCCCTTCGTCCTGAATTCCCTTTAGGCTAACTTTGTCACTAGATAACCCCACCTGGCCCTTTGAAGGAGAGCACTAGCTTGGGGCAGGGACTTCCAGCTCAGCCCCAGCTTGATTTCTCCAAGTCCTGAAGCCAAAGCATTCCATGTCTCCCATGATAGGTTTCTGCCACCCAGTCTCATGGGCTTGCCAGGCCAACAGCCTATCCATCCCCTGACCTGGGATTTTCACTCAAGTTAGGCGCCTTCCACATTTAAGCACCTTACATTATTTGATATAAGACTTTCCCCCTCAGTCCCCTTGTATCATGTACTCCTTAAATCCTTCTTAAAGCTCCAAGGTTTTATGGCTAGCATGCTGAGCCAAATGATTTTCCCATCTTAATCCTGCAGGTGCTTTCCTGGCTCTGTAGCACACTCAGAGGTTGCCTGAGAGCTTTATCATCCCAAACAATGCCGTCGGGGCTTGAGATTGGGCAGCTAATGAGCACAGTGCTGGGAGAGGGGGGACAGACACAAAAGACACTTCCATCCCTGTATCAGTGGTTTCCCTGAAAAGGTCACACTGTGGGGCTAGTTGGATGGCTCAGTGGTGAGGAGCATGTACTGCCCTTGCAGAGGATCCCAGTTCGGCTCCCAGCACTGGAGTCACAGCGCTCACAATCACTTGGCGTGCCAGCTCTAAGGGATCCAATGTCTGCTTCTGGCTCTCTCAGGTACCATGTGACGTGCACACAGACATAAACTCAAATAATTAGAAACAGAATAGATTAAAAGGAGTAATACTGGGTACAGCAGTGTGGATAGAATGCATTACAACATTCTCCATCAGCCATCTTTATCGCCCCCCTCCCCAGACAGGTAATAAATAGCCTTGGCTGTCCTGGACTCGCTTGTAGACCAGGGTGGCCTCAAACTCAGAGATATGCCTGCCTCTGTCTCCCTGAGTGCTGGGATTAAAGGTGTGTGCCACCATGCCCGGCACTCCATCTGCCACCTTACTTTCACACCCTAGGGCCCTGCCTCATATCCTAAGGTCTGAGGAGCTGGGGACAGGAAGCTGGCTCTACACATCCTGCTGGATTGAAACAGGAATCGGGTCATACTTCAGGCTCTCACAATTTGACAGACTCTGGACTAGGGTAAGCCAGCTGCTGTCACTCATTGGCCACACTGGGCTGGGTGAACAATCTCTACCCCAGGGTGTTTTCTTGCAGGATAGAAATGCATACAACCCCTATGAGCATATACAGAGGGAGGAGGTCCCCCTCAGTCACAGTCATAGGGGAGGGGAATAAGGGGAAAATGGGAGGGAGGGAGGAATGGGAGGATACAAGGGAGGGGATAACCACTGAGATGTAATATGAATAAATTAATAAAAAAAGAAATGTATACAGTCTACTTTCCTGGAGGACAGTCACCTCCTGCCAGCACAGCACACATACGGCTTTACTTTTTCTCACTTACACTCTTCTATCATTTACAAACCTTTGCTTGGGTCATAGAGAGGCCCATAAGTGCCCAATCTGGCTCTCTGTCAATATTTGTCTTTAGGAATTCTGACTCAACACAAATCTTGCCACATTTGCTTGAGTGACCCCGGCAGGCTCCTCTGTTTGCCGTTGCTTTCTCTTTCCTCTCCATTACAGAGTTAGCTCTGTATAAACCTGGTTTGCATGCCAGCATCAATCAAACCACCAGAGCCTTTTCTACCTTGGAAAGCTCATGGGCCACCTTTGGATTCAGCCGACTTTGGCCTGGCTGCAGCCCCCGTCCCAACTTTCTTCTATAATGAAGCTACAAATTCCTGTGAAATACATGGTAGCATGTCACACACACACACACACACTCACAGGCTCCCCCAGCTCAGTCTACAGAAACACTAGGCAGCTCTGAACCCCCCGAACTGCCCCCCCCAAGCTACCACAAGAACACAGCCCTCATTTCTCTTAGGTTAAGAGTGGACCTCTATGAAAAGGCTTTGTGAATGACAATAGTTCCTTAGGCTTGTGTGTTTGAACGCTTGGTTCCTGGTTGGTAGAAGTGTTTGAGGATTAGGAGGTGTGACCTTGTTAGTGAAGGCGTGCCACGGGGCACGGGCCCACAGCATTCCAGGCTAGCTTTCTGTCTGCCTCATATCTGAGCACTCAGCCATGTTCCCACCATGATGGATATGGACTCCAACCCTTGGGAATAGTGAGCTCCAAAATTAAATGCTTTTATAGATCATCTTGGCCATGGTGTTTTGTCACAGCAATGGAACAGAGTATGCAAGACAGGCCTGACGAGTTCACGGTGGCCCGCAACAAGCCTCTACACATCATGGCAATGACTTTCAATGCTCATGACTTCCCAGTTTCAGGCTTTAGCCCATGTAGTGCTTTTTCAGTGAATTCTCCCTTCACCTTGCCACTTAGTCTGCTCTTTATTCACACCTCTCAGTGCAATTGCCAACCCCCCAGAAAAAGCTCCGACTAGGGCAAAGACCCCAGCATATTGTTTCTTCCGAGTATCATGTAGCTAAGACTGGACTTATCTATGTAGCAGAGGATGGCCTTGAACTTCTTATCCTCTTGCCTGCACTTCTCAGGGTTCCAAGTGCACACCCATGACTTATGTGGCAATGGAGTCAGGGGACAGGGCCCTGCACATGCTAGCTGAGCACTTTCACAGAGCACAGTTCTAGTCCCACCTAAAAAATTTTTGACATAGTCTCCCTTTGGCTCTGCTGGTTCAGAGCCAACCACCTCACTCTGCCTCCCAAGATGGGTTGGGGATGTGGCTCAGTGAGAGTGCTTGGCCCAGCAGGCACACTCCCACAGGGAATATAAAATATATAAAAAGCTGCAGTCTATGTCCTCCAGGGCAAGATGGTAGGTTAAAAGTCTACCAGTCAGACTAAGCATGGGAACAGATGGCACTAGGACTGGGCAGTTTCAAAGGGGACAATTACAAAGGAGTGGGAGGAGGGACACAGGAAGAGATGAATCCGCCTGAGAGACAGTGAGTAGCTCCATGTCTGTAGGCCCAGCTATGCAGTAGGCCAAGGTAGGCACCATGGCCCGGCTTGGGCAACATGGAAAGAGACCTCTCCCCTACTTATTCAGTCATTCATTCACTATCCATCCATCCATCCATCCATTTGAAACAGGGTTTCTCTGTGTAGCCTTGGCTGTCCTGGACTCACTTTGTAGTTCAGGCTGGCCTTGAACTCACAGCAATTCATCTGCTTCTGCCTCCCAAGTGCTGAGATTAAAAGTGTGCCACCACACCTGGAGTCTTCCCTAAGGGGTAAAGTATAATGGGAAAATTCACTAGAAAACAAAAGGCAAAAAATGTGGATCACCAAAAGAGCAAAGCATCTTGGGAAGGAAGAGGGGGACCACATGCCTCACCTTGGTGAGCCTGTGTGTTTAGATGTGAGAAAGCTGCTTGAGAAACAAAGCTTGATCAGCAAACAGACTAAATGCTGTCAGACCCAGTCTCTTACAAACCCTGTTGCCTTGCCTACTTCTACCAAAGTCAAAGGCCTGTACCCCAGTCACACAGAAACCAGCTCCATGAATTAATCAGCCAAATTCCCCCTTTCCCCAACCGACCAGCTATTTTTTTTTTTTTTTTTTTTGCTTTGCAGGCTCAAAGAAAAAAGGGGTTCTGGGTTCCAACTTTGCTTTGTTTGGCTGTACTCATATCCTTGGTGAGCCTGAAGGTGGTTGAGGAGGTGGAAAAGCTAGGACTGCAACCCAGTATTCAGGCACATTCCTATAAGCTTGGCTTTGTAAGCCTTTGCCAATATATTGTTTCAGACACAGGACCCTTCCCTGTGCTTCAGTTGCGTTCTGAGTTCTTGGTTAAAGGAAAACCTTTGGTTACAACTTTGAGTTCCAACAGCTATTGCTAATTGCCGGTGTGCATTGTGGGATGGGGGAGGGGCAGAATGAGGCTCAAATCTTCCACCCTTAGCCGCCCCCCCCCCCACACTACAACATGGGAGCAATACAAAGGATGGTTGGCAGGACACCGACACTTTAGTATAGCTGCATGATCCAGACACACTACCAAATGTGGTCCCAGAGCGACATCTAGTGGCAATATCAGTTGCAGCTACACAAATATTCCTTTGTGCCCCAAGGCCAGCCTGTAGAGGCATCTTTAGCAGAGCTTTAGAAACGATCTTTACAAGCAAAACTTTCTTTTTCTCTTTGGTTGTTTGAGACAAGGTTTCTCTGTATAGCCTTGGCTGTCCTCAAACTCACAGCATGCTTCTGGCTCCCAGAGCGTTCAATTATTTTCATACATTTGGTGGGGTGGGGAGCAGGGGTGGGGTGCGGTGGGAAGAAGACAGGGTTTCTCTATGTAGCCCTGACTGTCCTGGAACTCATTAGACCAGGCGGCCCTCAAATTCCAATAGAATTTGGCTCTGCCTCCTGCCACACCCTTTAAAGGGTGCCCCGGATGTTACTAATATACTTCTTGGTCACTCCTGCTTTTTGTTGACAGTCTATGTAAGCCCAGGCTGGTCTCCCGGGGGCTGAGACTACCTAGGCATCCTTACCTAGTTTCCACCTTACGTGTAAGAGTTCAAAGCAGCTTCAAATATGTATTAGCTACTTCAGCTCACTGGGTTCTGGCACTAATTACAAACTCTGTCCTGCTCCGGCCATCTTGGAACTCACTCTGCAGACTAGGCTGGCCTTAAATTCTGCCTGCCTCTACCACTTGAGTGCTGGGGCTGCATAAGCCTTCATGGAGCCAGAAGTTGGCCCTGAGTACATGCATCCACCTTGGGAAGCATCTCATCTTTTAGCTAGGTCGTCGTCCCTTGGCATCCCTGTCCCCAGTCCTGAGCTGGATTTCTGTGACCCACAAGGTGCAGAGACAACCCCAAGGTATCCTGACCTCCACACACAGAGAAGTGGCAAGAAGCAGGCCACACCTGGCACATAGCAGGGTGCTCTATTTACAGAGATAAGCCTTCAGCCCAACCAACCCCTTTTAACCCTGCTGGGCTAAAAAATGTCGCCTGCTGGCCCATTATCCTTCAGCTGGCAAGAAGGGGTGGTGGCCAATCCGCACAGGAGTTCACACTAATGACACATTGTTCACCAATTAATCTGCAAGGGCACATTTCCCCCCACCCCTAACCCCAGTTGACAAATTACACAACTGACTGCTCTTTACCACTCACAAGGGTTATCAGATATTTGAGAAACACCTAATAGGAAAAATACTAATTACTTTAAAAGTAGACAATTACGGAAGACATATTACACTACCCAGGGTGACAGGGACTGCAGAGATGGGCATGGTGGCACATGCCTGTAACCTCAGCCAAGGCTACCTAGAGAAACCCTGTCAAGAGTTCAAGGCCAGCCTGGGCAACTTACTGTTTAAATAAAGGATAAAAAGGCTTGACATTTAGCGATGAGAAAACATCCCAGAAGCTGGGAAGTGATTACCACCCTTGGCTTGATAGAAGTGAAGTGTGGCTCGGCTGAACATCCGCCCTACCTTGAGGCCTTTCTAAAGAGGCATGACTGTATAATCTATTGTTTCTTTATGGCTAGGGAATTACATGCAAAGCACTTTCTACCTCAGACATCCCATCACACATAGGCATCGTCTTCTTGTGCTTATCCCACAGCCAGGAGAGCTTACTTCTAGCCTGGGTTTCTTCAGAGGAAACTAGTTAAGATGGAGGAAGTTAGTCATCTTTAAAGCTGCTTAGCTTAGACTTAAACAAGCCAAAATACAGAGCATCTACAACAAAATAGCCTCTATCAAATGCCAGTTCAGTTTTTTCTTGGCATGGCAGTACACATCTCAGGAGGCTTGTGTCACATAAGTGATTTTTAGGCCAGGGTCAGCTACAATGTCAAATAAACAAGAACAACCCAAAAATCTAGCCAACAGCTTTTAATTCCTGGAAAGGTCAATCCTAACCATGAAAGCTACATTGCACAAACTCATGCACTACACCATCTAACTGGCTGTCAGACAATTCACAGCTAAATGACTTTTTTTAAAAATAACACTGCAAGTTAATGTTAAATCAGCTAATTGGCAGGATTGTATCTGCCCAAGGCAAAAAGCAGAGTGTATGATGACTTCTGTCATTTGCCAGACAAAGTAACTACAATCCCCAGTGACCTGGTACCTTAGCAACTGTTAGATCCCATTAGTTCCTATCAGTATAGAAAGGTTAGGTGTCTGGTCTCTGCTAGAATACAAAGTGCCAGAAGCAGGCTGGAAGCAAGCGGGCAGGATGAAGACAATCTACCTCTTACCCACCATCCACCGGCCTATAAGCTATTACCTAGACAATACTGTTTACACCCAGTGACCTTTCTGGGAAAACACTAAGAATGAATTTCCTATGTTACCTAGTAACACACAACTGTGGCGTTGATTTCATTTCAACAGGCCAAAACACTTGAGTAATTATGTTGGTTTTTCTTTTTTAAATCTAAATTTATACTGAATAGTGAGTGAATCAACTTCTAAATCAAGTTTTAAAAAGTGGTCCCATGAATACCCACCCATCAAAGCCTTTATTGTGCTAAGCAATTCCAAGATCACTTTACTTTTAATAGATTCTGAAAGAACATGGGCATTATGCACAAAATTCATAAAATTTCATGTCTATTTCATGATAGAAGCCATCAAAGCATGAGGAATAAAAACATTTTTATCTGTGTATTCAGAATCACACAAGTTAACCTTTACAGTTCAATTTACTATATATAGAAATCATTTGGGTTTTATATTCAGTTAGATTTTGAACTGAGATTACAATATCATATAAAACGATTTTACATTAATTATTCTTAAGCATACCAAATTGAAATACATAGGTTTAACTTTAGATTTATGGCAAACAGTCTTCAAATACAATACAGACATTCTTAAGTTTACCTATCATTCACATGTGAGCCTAGCAATTCTGGGCTGTTGCATACAACCGCTCTCCTATGCAGACGGCAAAACTGATATGCCACAAAGCTCAAGCCACGGACTCGAGTTGTACCATCCTTTACACGCTGGCATTTCTGGACCACAACAATCAATGCATAATACCAAGAAGGTAAGAAACAATTCCTCCTCCTTGTTAGTTCAAAGTTACATGGTAGCTTGGAATTTTGCATAAAACCCCATATTATACCTTGGATAAAAGTCCAAGGGCAAATAGGTGACAATGGACTGGGGTCCTTAGTTGTTCTTATAATTAATAGAACCCATGATATTCAAGTGGGCAATATTCAAATCAAAAATATTAAGCACCTACTGGTTTGAGATTGAAATTAGAGATTCATGATCGATTTCTTTACACCTTGAAGTCAAGGTGTGAAAACCAGCTATTTAAGTGCATCCCACACTTCTCCTATGTGGCACAGGTAGAATTTTCTGTCCATTGGCACCAAAGTGAAGTCACATTTCCTCTTGGGAGACAGGAATTCCACTTGTGAACATAGAGTAAGTTAGGGAAAGTGACCCCTGTAAGTGTCTCATTACTGTGATTCTGAGACCAAGGACTAACACACCAGCAATGAACAAAGCAAATTCCTGGCAAGCGTGTCAGGTGAGTGGTGCTAACTCCCACCACCGCCAAGCTGCACTACAAAAGGAGCTACTAAGGTTGAACAAATGGGCAATAACAAGGAACTAAGTGACTAGAGTCAAACCAATAACAAGGAAAAGTTCCAATTTGATACCATTACAAGTGAGAAATTGAAGGAAGTGTGCTTCACCACCCCAAAGCCCTCTGGATTGAAATGTCTGTGCGAAGAGGCATCAGGATGCTGGGTATAGACAGACATAGCCCTTCTTTAAGGTTAGGGTCCTGCAGGCCTCTGCAGTCTCTCTCCCCTCCCCAACAAGTTTTCAGTGTTTAATAAAATCTTCTCTATCAGTCAAAAGATTGTGATCGAAAGATTTACTAAAGTACTCTATGCATCCTATCTATACAGAAACACCGATTATTACAATTGGTTTATGCAGGATTAACATTTTTTGGTGTTAAGTGTTAAACGTCATGCTTACTGCACATCAACGCTCCATAATGAATCTGAACTTCACAATGATTTACCAAACACTTTTACTTAAATTACTAATTAAATAACTAAAAAGTGTATTGAGCGAAACCAAACTTCAATGGACTATAAGGAAAACTAGTCCTCAAAACAGACCATTCACACAACTACTTCAAAACTACCTTTGCTAGTCAGCCCCATTCCCAAAGGTTTAGCCTGAAAAAAACAGTAAAATCTACACAAAGTTTTATTGCAATCATACAAGGGTTACATTAGGTCAAATACAACAAATACTATGATGCAATTTTACATTTATTAAACTACAGTTCAAAGCACAAATTTACACATCCTAAATACACTAAACATATCTAATGAAGTCACACTGGTCTTCCACTCACATGTGATATATCTGGGTGAAAGACATCAACTTTACAAGACTTTTAACAGGAATCCTTATTATAAAAACTGTGTACTTGTATGTAAACGATTTGATGGGGAACCCAATTAATGGGCTTCCATCTCCACTAAGTCATCCATTTTGTTGCATATTTTATTTTAAACGCTTAAGGGGTGGGTCAAACTGGTATGTTTAAGTCTGGATACATTATCTAAATTCCCCATTACCCCAATGAATTACAGATGAAAGCTGATTTTGTCTGGTCCCAAATAGCTATTACTATGAATTTGTTTCCAAGAGAATTAACAGAATAAAGATTGATTAAATTTTTTCCCCACACTGGAATGTAGACCAGACAAACTTAACCTGCGACTTCAGATCTAAAGAAGCGTTAATGCCTGCTTAAGCTTCGGTGGGAAAGCCGTCTTCTTGGCTCAGCTGAATGCAAGAGGGGGCAAACAAGAAGTTCTTCATCATTGCATCTGAAGTCATTCCAGCATCCTGCATCTCACACCTGTCATTTAAGAATAAGCAAAACTCAGGATTTAAATACACAAATACACCTAACCTTCCAGTTCCTCCTAAATCTGTTTCTTGGCAAGGGAGGTGGCAAGTAAGAGTGCTTGCTATGTAAGCCTGATAGAGAACAACTTTAAACTCTGAAATCCATGTGAGAAAGGGGTAGGAGATGCTGGAGAAATGTCCAATTGGTTAAGCGTACACACTGCTCTTGTGGAAGGCTGGAGTTATTCAAGTTCCAGGGGCTCTTCTGGCCACTGTGTGGGAGTAGCACGGCCACCCCCACTCATCTCTTCATGACCTCAGGGCAGTCATCTCCACACCACCAGGACTTCTCTACTTTTAAAGCAAAGGCTAAATATACATTAAGGAACTATCACTGGGTGTGATGGCACATCCTTTAATCCTAGAGGCAGCAGTGCCTGTTAGTTCAAGGCTAGCCTGGTATACTGAGTCCCAGGACAGTCAGGATTATATTGAGACCTTATCTCAAGCAAAAGACAAGAAAAAGAAAACTATTGCCTTCATCTGTCATGGTGTAAAATTTACATTTAAATGACTCTTTTCTTAGTACTTTAAGATACGTATAAATTTTGTATATATAAAGTATTAGCAATTTTTAAATGCCACTTGAAATATCTCATCTGCTTTTAAATAAAAATCACCTTACCAATCACTGAATGACATCATGTAATAAATAGCTGGCCTCTGAAAATCATTAAAAGCAGATGGCTCGTGGAAAGAATCTGCTCCCATGTTATCAAAGATAAGCCAATCTCCCACATTCAGCTCAGGAAGAAGACAGCTTTCCACAATTTGATCAAGCTCATCACAGGATGGACCCCAAAGGCTGCTTGTAAACAGAGGCTCATCTTCCTTGTATTTCTGTAGAAAAAGAAAATTTGTCATATTCTTTAAGGCATTGAATCTGTATGTGAGTAAAAGCATTTTCAGTTTCTCAGCTCTTACACATCTATAGGAGACTGAGGGCCAGGCATAAGTCTCAATTGTTACTATGAACTCCACAAACCAAAACAAACAAACAAACTAGAAAAGACCAGAACATAAGCCCCAGAAAAAACACTCAAAAATAAAAATTTTAGAAAAGGTTAGTTATTTTAACAGCCAAAGTTTGAGGTGGCAGGATTCTTGGTGATTGAATGCAGGGCATTGTACAACATTAGGAGAATGGACTCTTAGCTTTGCCAAGTCACTAACACAAGTATATTCGTACTGCATTAAAAAAATTTTTATTAACTACATTTTTTTCTGTGTATGGTGCATGTGTGTGCTTAGGGTGCGTGGCTCAAGGTCAGAGGACAATCTGCATGGATCAGTTCTCCTTCGTCGCCATGTGAGCACCTTAGGCTTAGAGCCTTACCCAGTAAACCATTTAGCAGCCTTGATTTTTGTTTTGCTTTGGAACTACTAAATATTGGCAAAACAAAACTACTAAAAATATTTGGCAAAACAAACACTTGCCTTGTGAACCTCTGGAATGGTATTTAAGTCCTCAGAAAGTTTACTCGCAAAAGAACCATAAACACCATCATTCATGTAATACACGAAGGCTGGTTCATCAATCCCATTTTTTTCTACTGAAATAAAAGGAAAATAAATTTAAAACACAACAAAATGAACACACCTAACAAAGGAATTCTATTCTCACAATAGAATCAATACTCCTGCCCTGGGTTGTAAATTCTCTACCCTCCAGAAAAATAAGCCAGGGCTCCATGGAGAAAATAACTGAGGGTACTTAGCTACACGGTGACTTCCTAGTTAGCCTATGCTTCAAGAGTAAGACCCAGTTCCTAAAGAAACAAAAGCAAAACCCAGGAGAGGCTGGAGAGATGGCTCAGCAGATGAAAGCACATGCTGCTCTTTCAGAGGACTCAAAGTTCAATTCCTATCATCCTTGTTAAGCAGACCATAACTGCCCTAACCCCAGCTCAGAGGGATCCTCACACCTCTAGCCTCTTAGGCACCTATACTAACATTCACAAGCATACAAGCCACACACATGAGATACAAAATCTTAAAATAAACAAAAACCAGTGAAGTACCCATCACCCAAGCCCAAACACAACACCATCAATATTAGAACAGACCATTATCGTGTGCTTTCTTTCTTTTTGTGTAGCCTTGGCTGTCCTGGACTCGCTTTGTAGACCAGGCTGGCCTCCAACTCACAGCAATCCACCTGCCTCTGCTGGACTAAAGGCTATTCCATAGTGAAAAAAAATCATCTTAATGTCAACTGTATTTCTACAATGACACACAGCAGTCTTTGTTGGTTTGACTTGAGGGTGAATTTAAAGAACATGTGGCCCTGTAGCAAAGTATAAGACAGATTCTGCATCTGAGACAAGAGGAATGTAACAAAATCCTGGACTTTTGAAAAATCACAAGGTGAGGCTTTGTCTAAAATATAAAATATAAACTTGTATAACTTACCTCCAGAGGAAAATTTATCATTTTCAACAACTTTCTTAGCAATAATATTAACTGCAAGTGTAAATGCAGAAGATACATAGTAGCTTCCAGGTTCTGAAATTATCTGAATGCCAGATCCTTCAGGGAAGTAAATATCCAACAGAGGACTGATAACATGATTAACCTATGGGTTTTAAATGATAGATTTAGGTTTCAGTACTGGATTATAGGATTCTAGGTTGAACAGCTACTAAAGTTCCCTAAGAAAACTAGGCAACAGAGCAACAAGCTTAGCAGGCGGCTTTAATTAACACAACTTTTACATAGGCTTATTTGGAAATAATCACCATGGCATTAATTAAAAAGACAAAACAAAACAGAAACCCACTGCAGAATGAAGGCAGGAGCGTATGCATCTTGCTACTATAGCCACTAAGTTGGGAGTCCATATGTAACCACAATTCAAACAATTTAACACTTGCCTGGCTTGTGTGAGACTGAATTTGATGCTTAGCACATCAATAAATCAACAAGTAAAATGAGTAACCTATTTTGTGATTTAATAGGGTTCATAGAATTTTAAACATTAAAGTAGGTTGTCTAGTTTCCTCTTTATTTTCTTAGAAACTTTAGGGAAAGTGTTATAGGCTCTAGTTTATTCCTATTATTAAAAGAAATAATCTGGCATATATACCCACTAATTAACTATGTAGCAAAGTAGTAACAGATTATCCCAATATAGGCAACCTCTGAAAAAAAATTTACCTCTTCCAACTGAATTTCAGTTCCTGTGAAGCCTCCACCGATGTCTAACATGTTCATTGTAAAACCAAATTCTCCCTAGAGAAAAAAAACTCTTAAGTTTCCAAAGTGTAATGTATATAAATAAATAGACAAACCAAACATTCCTGTCCTCCTAGTTGGTAAATATTTCTGATCTTTAATAATATGAATTACTTTGATTTTCTTTAAAAAAATTTTTTGTTGTTGTTTAGTCCATGGCCGGCTTTATACGTTTTCCTCCCAGAAAAGGTCTTTCAAACAAGGCTGGTCTCAAATGTAACCTTTTGCCTCAGGCTCCTGAGTACTTAAGTTACTAGCAAGTTGTCTGCTATCAAAACAACTTTTTTGGTTAATAACAGGAAGATATTAAATATTATGTATATTTTGTTTCCTTGCTCTTGTCTTGTTCTTTAAGGCAGTCATTAAATTTCTACTCCGTTCTTTTGCCCACTTATTATTGTGTGGACCTGAGCATGGCGGTGCGTGCCTTTAATCCCACCACTAGGAGGCAGAGGCAGGCGGTTCTGAGTCTGAAGCCAGCCTGGCCTATAGAACAGAGTTCCAAGATAGCAGGGCTACACAGAGAAACCCTGTCTACAGAGACAAAATCAAAATAAATAATCAGGTGTGCACGGCTGGAGACATGGCTCGGCGGTGAAGAGCACTTGCTACTCTTGCAGAGGACCTGGGTTCAGTTCTCAGCTTAAACCATCCTTACCACCAGTTCCAGGAGCTCTGACCTCTTTGAGCACCAGCATGCACATACATACATGTAAGCAACACAAACTCTTTTAAAAAATAAAATTGCATCATCTGTGCCCTACACTAATTTTAATCAGCAATTACTTCATACTGGTTGAAAACATTCTGAAGTGACTGAAGACCCTGGTTTAAGGCAGGAGAATAAGTAAGAGAACTCACAGCCATGTCGAACACACATCGAGCATCAGACAGGGCATGCACATAGACTTGATATTCTTTGCAAGCACTTGAAACATGAAATCTGAAAGAAATAAAAGTATAATTAGAGTATGGCTTTGAAGCACCTCTGTGTAATCCTTTCAATTATCATTCTGACTTGTTGAGTGCTTTTTTAAACTTTACCAAACATTTGGTACAAGAACAGATTCTAATCATGTAAGTTATACTACAATGTTCGAATAAAACTGTAACTCTATAAACAAAAGTATCAGTTACTATGCTGGCTAGGTGTTTTTATTTAACTTGATACCAGCTAGAGTTACCCAGGAAAAGGGACCGTCAAATGAGAGAATGCCTCCATCAGATGGTCTCTGTGCATTATCTGTGGGGCACATTGTTACTAATAGATGGGGTGCAGCCCCCCTGACTCGCCGTCTGACAGCGTGAGAAGGTGGGTGGACCAAGCCACTATCTGTGCGCTCTGCTGCAGCTCCTGCCTTGCTGTGTGTGATGGACCTATCCACCTTTCTTTCCCAATTGCCTATCACAGCAACACAGAACAGTCATAGCTCATGGATATAAAGCATGACGAGCTTTTATGTACACAACAACAAGCTCCATCAACCAAGTGCCGTCACAAGCTCAGTTCAACACTGAATCATCTGACTAGAGGTCTAGACCAGCTGGGCTAGAGATCCTGTTCTAAACAAAAACACCTGACCAAACCACCTATTAAATATTATATACAAGTGCTCTGTCACCATGTATACCAGAAGAGGGAATTATAGCCCATTACAGGTGGTTGTGAAGCATCACCTGGTTGCTGAGAATTGAACTCAGGACCTCTGAAAGAGCAGCCAGTGAAACTGCTGAGCCACCTCTCTAGCACCAAAGCACCCACTTCATACTTAAAAAAAGAAAAAAGAAAAAACATGAAGCCCTCCCCGCCCTCTTTTGGAGACAGGGTCTCATGTAGACAGCCTTTAACTCCTAATTCCCTTCTTGTCTTTAATGCCTAAAAGATGGGACTGACTGTAGGCACCATACCATGCTTCAAAGTCTGATTTGCTGAAGTGCGCCATTGAGGGATTAAGAGACCCTCCCCCCCAAAAAATCATTAGAAACAGAAACAAAACAAAACTTACAGGTTAGTGCCATTTTAAAAAGTATTAGGGCCTCCAAGACCATGATGGCTGAGAGAATCTCTGCCTTCCTCAAGAATGCCTGGGGGAAGGAGCCGGTGCTGGTGCTGTCTTTCTGTCTGAGGCCTCGCTATAATTATGCCCATGATCAGCTCCTCCACCAAGTATGCAGAAAGGATAAACCAGGCCACACCCTGCAACTATCCAGTGCCCCAGCCACCCCCAGGACCCTCAGGGCCCGTGCCTGGAATGGCTGAAGAACCTGTGAAGACTCTTGCTGATGGAGCAGGCCCTTCCCTGCTGCCCTCCAATAAAAATGTGAAGAAAAAAAAAAGTATTAGACTAGGGAGCAAATTCCTCCTTTCAAATTAAAAGATGGTTTGGCGGGTGGTAAATCAACAATCCTAGCACTTGGGAAATAAAGCAGAATTTCAGGTTCAGTCCAATCAGCTACATAGTAAGACTGTCTCAAAAACTAAAAGAAAATAAGTAATAAAAAAGATGGTGCAGGAGACAAGGATGTAGTGTAATGATAAACATAGGCTTGAGCTCAATGCCTAGCATGGCAAACCCAAACCAAGACATTTTATTACTCTGCACCGTCTCGTCAGTTAGCTTTACAGGAGAAACAGTACAGAAAGACATGCTTTGCCTGGTGGAGCAGTGAATGCATCTAATACTGACATTCAAGAGGCAGAGGCTGGTAGCACTTTCTCAGTGTGAGGAAGCGCTGGTCTACACAGAGAGACCCTGTCTTTATAAAAAGATATTTTCTCTACTAAAAAACCATAAATACTCACTTAACCCCAATTATTTGGACATCAAGTTGCTTGGCACATTCCAAAAGATGCCTACAGTTCTTCAGTGTAGCGCCGAACTTCATGTTACCATCTTCACCTCCAATATTATCTTCCGTTGCAATATGCAGTAAGACCCTAAGAGAAGGGGAAGATGATTGGGGCAAGTTGGTTTACATCATCATCAGCACATGTGAAGCCTGAAGGTTGTAGGAAGTGTGTTGATTATGTTGCCAGTGTTCACAAATCCAGCGATGGATGAATCAAGTGAACCTAATGAAAAACAATCCTGTATAGAGAAAAAACTAGCAATTAGGGCCTAAGGCATGAAGCTTGTAAGGATGGAATTTTGGAAAATGCAGCAAGTTAAAATTCTCTTGTAGCAGCCAAGAGTACCAGTTGAGCTCTGTAATGAAAGATGACATTACTTCCAAATGAAGTCCTCCAGTTCATGAACTCCAAAAAAAAAAAAAACAAAACAAAACAAAAAAACCCCACACACAAAAAACAAAACAAAACAAAAAAAACCCAAAACAAAAAACTAAATATTGAACAGCAATGCCATCAGTGTCTTTCACTAAAAATAGTAAGGGTCTTTAAAATTATCAAAGCCCCTAGATCTTTCTAGCTAGCTAACCAACATATTTTTGTCCCTCAAACCCTAGGTTTCTAATGGAAAAGGCTAGGGCTAGGGCATTTTAGTCACTGTATGCATATCTCAACACCATCCCCGATTCAATATCTACTAATTTCTTTTTTCTTTGGAGGAGGGTGAGGGTGGTGGTGGGTTGTTGAGACAGGGTTTCTCTGTATGTAGCCCTGGCTGTGCTGGACTCAGTTTGTAGACCAGGCTGGCCTTGAACTCACGGGAATCCACCTGCCTCTGCCTCCCAAGTGCTGAGATTAAAGGTGTGCGCCACCATGCCTGGCTACTAATTTCTTTTGAGACCTCTGACAACTAAAATAAAACCATTAAGAATGACCAAACATTTTCAGGAGTTAAGTAATAATCACTTGCTTAAAAGCTACAGATGCATAAATGCTATTTATAGAATTTTTCCAAGGAGTTTTGGTGACTCTTGATCAGAAAGATTTGATAAGAACAAAAATTTTCCCGTACAGTTAGAATCAACTATCAAATATTGCATACTAAACCAAAGCTTGTCTGTTTCTGAAAATCCTATCCTTTTCTGAAAAACAAGTGTTTGTAATTTTTCCCCAAAGACGTTTATCCAGAGGTTTTCAGGGTAACGAATGCCTGTAACACCAGTAAAGCCACCAAATTAGACCAATGTCTCTCAACCTTCCTGAGGCTTTGATCCTTTAAATACAGTTTCTCGTGTTGCGGCGACCACCTTCCTCAACCACAAAATTATTTTCATTGCTGCTTCCTAAGTATAATTTTGCTACTATTATGACTCGTATTGTAAATATATCTATGTTTCCCAATGGTCTTAGGCAACCCTTGTAAAGGGGCTCTTTGACCCTGGCTGAGAACCGGCAATTAAGACAAAAGACAGACAGACAGACAGACAGACAGACAGACACACACACACACACACACACACACACACACACACACACACACACACACTTTTAGGTACATACAGCTCTGACTAACTTGACCACATCAAATTTTCTTTCATGAGCTAATAATATCCCAGAATGCTTCAATCATCTCAATTCCATAAAAAGGACCAAAAGTAGGCAGAACACACAATGCCGCCAGCCCTTTGCATAAGGTCTAAGCAATGCTAAGTGTCAGTGCGCACCAGTGGCACTGCCATTATTGTTGCCCTTCCCTAGCTTGACCAGCTCTAACATTTATTAGCAACATATTTTCAAGTACTTAGGTGTACACTTACTTGGCATTTGGGTGATTCCTTGCAATTTTCTTTAACTCAATTTCATTGTCACATGTCATGATATTTACTCCAACTTTTGCTGCATACTTTATCTGAGATACTTGCTTACAAGGACTTGTGTAAATGATGTTTTCTGGAGATACACCCAGTTCTTGCACTAGAGCCATTTCATTCTATAAAAGAGTTAATACTATCATTTAGGGGCAAATTTTTAATTACTTGTGAGTACCTTATCCTTTCCCCTGCTAATGCAGGACTGAACCCACACACCTTCTAAAACAGGCCCATACATTAATTATCTTTTGGTTAAACCAATATAACATAACAGAATCACAGGGTCTCTCTGTGCAGCCTTGGCTGTCCTGGACTCGCTTTGTAGACCAGATTGCTCTGGACCTCACAGAGCTCCACCTGCCTCTGCCTCCCAGAGTGCTGGCATTAAAGGCGTGCTCCACTTCTACACGGTAGAACAAATGAACTTTTCCTAGGAGCTATCCTGACTTCCACAGGTACACATGGAACTTGAGAGCCCCCACACATAAATACAATAAAATTTTAAACAAAACTATTTTAAGTGTGTGCATGTGTTTATGTGTGTGCACACTCTCTCTCCTGGTGAGCAGAAGTGTCCTCAGAAGCCAGGTACACTGGATACCCCTGGAGCTGGAGTTACAGGTAGTTCTGAGCTGCTGGGAATCACACTCAGGTTTCTCTGTGCAAAGGCAGTATGTACTTTAACTGGGAGGCCATCTCCTCCATCCTGGCAAAAACCTCTCATCAGGAGCAACCTCATAGTTTACAAATATTTACTGTAGTCAGAAGTATCTTAGAACAGAACTGGAGATGTGGCTGTTGCAGAGTGTTTGCTTAACTGATATGTATGGAGCCCTGGGCTTGATTCACAGAACCATATAAATTGGGTGTGGTGGGCCGTACCTGCCCCTAGTTCCTAAGAGGTAGAGGCAAAAGGATCAAAATTCAAAGCCATCACCAGCTACACAGAGAGTTTAAGACCAGCTTGAGCTAGAGCCCCTGTGGAGGGGAAGAGAGCCTAGCAATGAAGAGATTCAGCTTTGAGAGCGGGTTCCGTGTACTCAAACTCACTGTGGTGCTGTAACTCGCCATGAACGGCTGATCTTCCTGCACCCATCTCCAAATGCTGGAGTTAAAGGAACCAACCCCGGCCGATCATTAACACTGCTGCTCTTGCAGAGAACTTAGGTGTGATTCCCGGCACTCGCTATTTACATGGAAGCTCACAGCCATCCATAACTCCAGTTCCAGCTGGGTGTGACGGCAGAGGCAGGCGGGTCTCTGTGAGTTCCAGGCCAGCCTGGTCTACAACAAAGTGAGTACATAAACGCCAAGGCTACACACAGAAACCCTGTCTAGAAAATCTAACAAACAAAAAATCCCTCCAGAGTTCTAGAGGACCCAACACCTACTTCTGGCGTCTGCTGGTAGCATGCAAGCAACGTGGTACACATACATAAATGCAGAGATAAAGACATACACATAAAATAATTTCTTTTAAAAGTTCTTGACTCATCAGAAAAAATTTCTCCAAAGTTCATCACAGTGTAACATCCCTTTATCATCAATGCACTTGAGAAATTAATAGGCTTCCCAAGCTGGACCACATTTAAATAGTTATAAAACTGAAACATCAAACTTTTTGCATTTGCTATGTGTGGTAAGGATAGTTAGGAGTTAGTGATTTCAAAATGCTGGTATTGGTGGGAAAGAGAAATACTTACTTTGCTGGAACAAGCAAACCCAGTTCCAAGAGCCGCCAAGATCTCGAGAACAGCTGGAGTGGCGTTGCACCTCACTGTGTAAAATGGCTTTATCTGAGCCACCACGTTCTGCCACTGACTGTGCTTCTTCACGATCTTCCCAAGATCTCCCACAAAAAACGCATTTTTCCCTGTCTATTGAGGATAGTGGAAAAAAGGGGGGTAAAATCAATAAGAAGTGGAGAAGAGCAGACCTACTGTGCTTAGCAAAGCTCCACTAAATATGCAATAATGTTAAACGTCGAATTGAATGGAAGCAGCATTTCTACCTGACCTGAGATTTTATTAAGAGCTTCCTAACAATATGGTATGAACAGCTTGTTTTCCTGGGTTTCTAGCATCATCAAGTGCCACTCCCCTCAAACACCCTAATACTAAAGTAGAGAAATAAGTAAAATTTGCTAGGAGACTTGGTTACATTTGAGTAACTTTAGAACTCTTCAATAAACTTGGAGAACACAGGAAACCTTGCTTTTACAAAGAAACAAAACACTATTCAGAAATAAATGGAAACAATCTTACAATAAAAGAAAATAAATGACTTAAAAAGCACCATAAATAAGTGCAGTTCTGGTCAGGTCTGGTGGCGCACGCCTTTAATCCCAGGACTTGGGAGGAAGAGGCAGGCAGATCGCTGTGAGCTCGAGGCCAGCCTGGTCTACCAAGGTTGCAGAGAAGCCCTGTCTCTAAATAAAAAGGGTTCTGTGGAAGTTTCCTGGGATAGCAGGTAGTAAACCAGAATTAAGTGACCAGTTCTATTAACATACACAGGCAAAACAAAATACAGCTAAAGAAGGTCTTTGTTTTCAAATTTGAAGAATTACGAACACCAATCTTGACTAGTAATGGCACACTTACCAGGGTATGTTCATAAACATAGTTATCAATAACATTTCCAAGATTTGTTCCTTCATCCAACAGGCCAACGGAGTAGTTTGCATCGTCAATAAATCCTTTCATCTCAGCCGTATTCCACAAAGCCGAAAGTCATAAACCAGGAAACACAGGAGACGGCCACCAAGCCTATGTCTGGGTCCTTAGAATATGCAACAAACTGTCAAAGAAGAAGTTAGAGCGACATCTGCGTTATTTCAATGTTTAAAACATGATTTACTGAATGAGTCACGAAAATTGTCAAGTATTTATGTGACCACAACACCTCTAGAGACACTGGACTTTTAAATCCTATTTAAAAAGAGGAGGTGGGGAGATGGCTCAATGAGTGCCGTGCTTGCCACAGAAGCACAGGGCCTACCTGAGTCCCCATCTCCAGCCCTACACTGAAAAGTCAGCTGCCATAGACGCATGAACCCTAAGCTGCGGAACGGCCATCTAGATAATGGGTGGGCCCTGCGGTTAGGAAGGGAGCTTATCTCAGAGACTAAGCTAGACAGCGGCTGGTAAGACACGGATGCTGACCTCTGATCTGCATAGCCACACTGTTTATACACAAACAAGCTAGGTATACAGGTATATAATTGCAGCACTACCAGCACAAGAGGATTGAGTTCAAGGCTACTTAAATTTCTAGCTCCCAAAACTACCATACTTAAATGCAGATAAAAAATATAAGTGTTCAATATAGCTTATTAAAAATACAATCCCACATATGTTATATGATCTAACACTGTAAAGGAAGTATAGATACTTATAGGCACAGTGCATTCCAGGACAATCACAGCAATGTAGAGAAACGTGTCTTGAATAAGAAATAAGCACAGCCGGGCGTGGTGGCGCACGCCTTTAATCCCAGCACTCGGGAGGCAGAGGTAGGAGGATCGCTGTGAGTTCGAGGCCAGCCTGGTCTACAAAGTGAGTCCAGGATGGCCAAGGCTACACAGAGAGACTCTGTCTCGAAAAACCAAAAAAAAAAAAAAAAAAAAAAAAAAAGCACAGACATTTGTATTCTAATAAAATTCTATACTTGGGCTTGGCAGCTTATGCTAGTGACTCTAACACTTGGGCTGCCAAGGCAAGATATTATCATGAGTTTGAGGCTACCCTAGACTGTACATAATGAGACGCTGTTTCAGACACACATGTGCACACTCAAGTACACACACAAACAACCCCTAGATTAGGTTAAGGAAGAGGGACAGGTTGGGGACAATCTGTAGCTATCTAAGGCTTAACTTCAAGTTAAAATGTAGGCCACTTACAAGGTTGTGTAACAGCTCTGGCTGCCCTGGAACTTGCTCTGTAGTGCAGGCTGGCCTCGAACTCACGGAGATCCACCTGCCTCTGCCTCCCAAGTGCTGGGATTAAAGACATGCCATCACCACTGCCTGGCCTAGTAATTTCTAAAATTGTCATAGTAACTTCACAAACTGTGCTTTTAACTGGGTGCTGTGGCAAGCACTTAACCTCAACGCTTAAGAGCACAATCCTAAATTTAAGTTCTTCATCAACTGCACAAGAAGTGAGGCCAGCCAAGGAGACCCTTGTCTAAAGAATAAAACACACTGAGCAGTGGTGGTACACGCCTTTACCCAGCACTTGGGAGGCAGAGTTAAATGTTAAGTGTCTGCCATCCAGAATCTCCATTCCCCTTTGTTGATGTAAGGTTGATGACCCACTTCCTACTGGCACTGAAAAATCCTATCTATTCAACAAGTGAAGTGCCAAGACCACCACTACCCAAGGGATTACTAATTACAATAATTTAGTTGAGTGTTTAAGAAATCTGCCTATCTGCAACTTAGTATCAATATGGAAAATTCAGCTAGAGTGACCTTGCTATGACAGATCAGGAGAAGGTTTATGTTTTGGGTTCGGAAAGAAGCCCAAGTGAGGATATTTCCACATACAATGGTTAGAGTTTCCTTTGTCCGTTATAAATCTAAAAGCCTCACGCCTTATACAATATAATCATTTGGCATCCATTTTACTCCTTTATGCAACAGAAGCAAAAAGACATTAAAACTGAGACAAAACAACACAGACATGGATTCTCAGGTGCTTGGTTCCTTTTGGCACACATGCCAAAACCTTTGGTGATGGCATTTTCCGAAAGAATATCCCATTTCAATAGCTCCTAAGCAGTACCAGCTTTTTGGTCACATCAAAACCAACCACTCACAATATCAATAAACTGTAACATTGGTGAAATTTCATGAAGCATAAATTGTTTTAACTTGGAAGGCACTAACATATCCATTTCTAAAACAACTACATTCAGTTCAACAAATAAATTTCGTGGTATGGTGGAGACTAAAAACGGTATTTTTCTCTTACCAAAGAGTTTATCTGTGTACAGCCCAGTTATACAGTAGAGATAATCACAGCCTAGATATTTTCTATCTAGAGAATAGGATTATAGAATTTAGGATGGACACTAAACAGTATAACTAAAGCTAGAACATCAATTTTAGAGATATAATCAACTAGGTAGGCACTAGAGTAACAGAATGAAAGTACTCCATCAAAAAGATGAATGCCAAGGTAAGTATTAAGAGAGAATAAGGGTAAAGAACTTCCAAATAAGTTTACATCACTTGACTGTTAAGCAATCAGCTTTATTTCATTTAATAATACCTCCCCCCAAGACGCACGAAAAATATAATCAAGAGGCCAGAGATAGCTCAGAAGTTAAGAACTCTTCTGCTCTTAAGTTGGGCATGGTGGCATAAACCTTTTTTACTCCCAGCACTCAGGAGGCAGAGGCAGGTGAGTGGACCTGTAATTTCAAGGCCAGCCTGGTGGTCTAAAAGGGGAGTTCCAGAACCATCATGGCTGTTATAGAGAAACTCTTTATCTTGAAAAGGCTGGGCGTGGTGGTGGAGGCAGAGGCAGGTGGATCTCTGTGAGTTTGAGGCCAGCCTGGTCTACAAAGAGACTCCAAGACAGCCAAGGCTGTTACACAGAGAAACTCTGTCCCAAAACAAAAACAAAACAAAAAACGGTGTGTGTGTGTGTGTGTGTGTGTGTATGTGTCTCACACGTGTATGCTCTTATTACTTTGGCAGAGGGGCCAGGTTTATTTAACTACAGTTCCAAAAGATCCAATGCCCTCTTTTTGACCTCTACAGGAATATGGCACACACATATGTACACCTGAGCAAAACTCATGCCCATAAACAAATCTTTTAAAGATGGAACCAAGATCTTTAGCCTAGCCTAGTTTGGTAAGAGTGCATGTCTGCCATTATGTCACTCAAGAGGTTGAAACAAATCCAATCTTAGTTTAGTTCATAAATCTCATTTTGTGTGTGTTAACTATAACTTGGGTCCCTTGAGTTGGCTGTGGACCACCACACCACAGGTAACTGATGCCAAAAGCAAACGTTCTGGCTTTTAAAGACAGGACAGAAGAGCCTCCATTTATTATGGCTCAAAATCAGAAAATTGCCTTCACGCCTCAGTACTTAAGAAACATCAGGCTCACTGGATAAGTCTCACTTGGCCAATAACATATTATCCAGAGACTTTTCTAGAATAATGGCATGGGTACCTAACATACATGCAATAATGTATACCCATATTAGTAAACATATATACTTGTTACCACTATCAGACAAGTAATTTTTCTCATCCCTTTAACAATCACTCTCCAACCTACCAAACACTTTTCAAATTCCAAATATTAACTGAATAAACCAAAGAATGGTATTTCTGATAGGAATAAAAATGTTAACCAAGAGCCAAGCATAGTGGTGCACACCTTTAATATCAGCACTCAGGAGGCAGAGGCAGGTGGATCACTGTGAGTTCAAAGCCAGCCTGGTCTACAAAGTGAGTCTAGGACAGCCAAGACTACATACACAGAGAAACCCTGTCTTGAAAAACAAAAATGTTGGCCAAACCCTGGCTGACAGACACAACAACTGTTAGAAGGATGGTGTGTTTGTACACAGCCTTAATCCTGGCACTCAGGAGACAGACAATCTAATCTAGCCAATGAAATCCTGTATCAATAACGTAAAATAAATTGATTACCATACACCCAAAATCACAACAAATGTAAACGTAGTGCATGCCATTTGATTTCCTTACACTGATAACTACAATAAAATAACTAAGATCAATACTCTAGACGCTTTAATGTATTTATCTTAATTTCTGGGAGACCCACAAATTAGGAGCCCACACCAGAGTCTTGGGGTCATATGGCCAATAAACTCCACAGTCTTTGTTTTTGCAGCCTAGGATCAAATTCAGTACCCCACATAACCCTAACCACAGTGGGAAGTCCTTAAACGTAAAAGATGGTAATGTAAAAAACTCCCTGTAGGTATGAAGCCCATGCCCTGGAAGAGTGGGCTATAGCTAAGTTTATGAAGTACCTAGCATCTAAGTACCAGGTCTTGGTCTGATTTCCCAGCACAGCATAAACTGTGTGCTAAAGAACCAGTAATCCTAACCCTGATGGTGCCAAGGCAAGAGTACCAGATTATACTCTTCCTCAGTTACATAATGAGTTCAAGGCCAGACATGGCTACATGAAACAAACAAGCACAACAAAAAATAAGAAAACAAGACCATCTTCTACAATCTTAAAACTGTGGCACGCCTGTAGTCCCAGCACTCAGTGAGGCAGAGGCAGGCGAATTCAAAGCCAGCCTGGTCTACAAAGGGAGTCCAGGGCAGCCAAGGCTACACAGAGAAACCCTGTCTCGAAAAGCAAAGAACAACCTGTTAGAAGGCCCTTATCATACAAGTAACCACAAACTCAGCTAGCAACTAGTTAGAAGTTACATGCTAGGTGCAGAAAAACTGACTTTTATAAGAATATGTAACATACAAATAGCATCTAAGACCAGTTTCCTCTAATACTCCAAGTCAACCAACTCAAAATGTCACTGGCCTTGAGGGGGCAGAACCTGGATGCAGCTCAACTGGTAGAATAGTGACTGAGCCTGCCTGAGGCTCAGACTCAGTGCCTGGCCCAGCACAGGCGGGATGACAGTGCATCCATAATCCCACTGCTAAAGAGGCGGGATTGGGAGCTTAAGGCAACAACTAGGCACACAGTAAGATGGGAGGGCGGCCTGGGCTACATGCCACACTGCCTCAGAGAGACTACTTCAAACAACTGGAAGGGGGTTATGTAGAGTTTGGGTAGCTTGACTGAAGGAGCCTTAAACAGCAGCATAAAGACTGCAGGAATTGTGTGGGTGGGTGGGGGTGTTTGCATCTATGCACATTGGGAGGCACAAGGGCAACTTGCAGGAGTCGGTTCTCTACCACACGGATTCTAGAAACTCAATCCACACTGTGCAACCTGGCTGCAAGAAGTGCCTTTACTTGCTAAGCAATTTTTCATAAAAGACAAACAAAATCTCTGCTTAAAACCACTGAGCATGGTGGTGCATGCCTTTAATCCCAGCACTCGGGAGGCAGGGGCAGATGGGTTTATGAGTTCCAGGACAGCCTGGTGTAAAAAGTGAGCCCAGGACAGCCAGAGCTACACGAGAAGCCCTGTCTCAAAAAAAACCAACTTAAACAAAACTGCTGAGTACGGGTGTGGTTTTGTTTTCGTTTTCAAGAGGTATTATTAGAGCCAGACAGTGGAAGGCAGGGGCAGGCAGATCTCAGAGTTCAAGGCCACACTGGTTTACATAATGAGTTCCAGGACAACCAGGACTGTGTTAAGAAAAAAAATAAAACCAATCGACCAAACCAAAACCAAAGAAAGAAAAGCTCATAGGGTGGTGGTAAGACCTGGGACCAATTCATGCCACATGACAGATCTTCAAGTCAATCCAAACCTTTCCATTTATCTTCACTAACAACAGACGTGTTTGGCTGTGGTGGTGCAGGCCTATAATCCTAGCACTGGATTCAAGTCTGAGACAGGAAGACTGTTCTAAGTGTTAAAGGGGAGCAGAGCATACAGTAAGCTCCAAAAACCATAAACAATTACAAAAAGTATTCTCTACCACACTGAAAGCTTTTAGCAACCAAACACCTATTAATATATAACTTAAAAGCTCATTTAGGATTGCTGAAATTCAACACAACTTTTTAAATAATTTCCTTTTTTGCATTCATGGCTGGAAAAAGTAACTGTAACATTTTTTGTTTACACCTATATGTTGGTGTTTCCGATACATTTTCCAGGAAGAAGCTGCCAAAAGAAACAATGGCTCCAAAGATCCACACATTGTTCCCTGGAGTCTTACACGAGGCGCTGAGCCCTCATGTTTACTCCCAAGAGAACCGGCTGTGGCAGCTGGGCACTTGCCTTGTTACACACCTGCTACAAAGGCTTCTACAGTTGATTGTACTTCAGAAGAAACTGATACATCTTTCATATAATCACAAGATAATTCTGGCAGCAACAGCCCACTTGACACCAAGCTGGATGAACATGAGTCTTGGGTTTCTGGAAGAGCTCCCTGGAAGCAGAACAGGGAGAGCTGAAAGGTTGAGAGCATTGTTTCACAGACGCCTAATCAGGAAGCCAGACCTTAGTAAAGCCAACCACTTTTCAACAGACCTTTACTCACTAAAAATGAAAACAATGTATATTGAAATAGATACTACTATAGTTACTACGAAGATGCCTTATCAAGCATTTCTACTTTATTTCACATAAGCATTGGATGGCTCAGCATTCAGCTTTAAAAATTCTTAGAGTGAGCAGGGTGTGGTGGTGCACGCCTGTAATCTCACAGAGGCAGGGGTAGGGGGATTGCTGTGAGTTTGAAGCCAGCCTTGGTCCAGGACAGCCAAAGCCACACAGAGAATCCCTGTGTCGAAAATCAAGACAAAGACAAAACCACCAAAAAAAAAAAGAACAGAACAAAAAACAACAACAAAAAAACAGCCACCAAAACCAAGAGTGTCTAAGCGCCTCTCTGCATTCCATCTACAAAAGAAAAATGTTACTTACCGCATAAGATAACTTTGGAAGTAACTGACTAAAAACTACTATAGAAGCATAAAACCCTTCTAAAGGATGACTGGCATTATAAGGACCTTCAGGAGGAGGACAGCACCAGGAAGCTGCATACTAGTAGTGGTGGCTGAAATGCTCCAAATCGGTAGTAAAGATAACAGTACTTCTGTGATTAATGGACCAAAAACAACCTGCATAGAGTACTTACTATGTACAGGGCAAGGCTTGTCTCAACAGAGGCTGGAAAGCTAATAAAAGTGCGCCCCCCCCCCCCAAACAGCTATTCACTGTGCCTAGAAAAAAGAAAAGAAAAAAAAAAACACCACCATGAAGTTATAAATAAAATATTGGAAGTATGTGTCTATGCTTGTATTGGCCACACACGCGTGCATATGCCTATGGGAGCCAGAAGGGGGCACTGGATCCCCTTGAGCTGGAGATACAGGCTGTTGTAAAAACCACCTGACATGGTTACAACATTAAATTTGGATTCCCTGCAATATCTCCAGACGCCCTCACGTCCCTATGAGCCCTGTTGGATTTGTTTTAAACTGCATGTGTCTGTCTGTGTATGGAAGCATGGCTAGAAAAGGGCACTGGGATGCCCTAGAGCCGGAACTATATGGCTGACTATAAGCCGCCAGCCACAGAGGCTGTCTAGAAACTGAGACTGGGTACTCTGAAAGAACAATATGGGCTCTAAACCGCTGAGCCATCTTCCAAGCACCAAATACTAAAATACCTCAATGACGTAATGAAATAAAGGAATTTTACAGCCATATTACACTTACAGATGTTGAGCTTCTGTTTGGATGTGTGCTACTTTATAGCTGGCACACGGGACACTAACCTGCTGAGTGGTGAGCTAGATAAGATGGCACATCTTTAACCCCAGTAGAAGAGGCATAAGCAGGTGTATTCCCTGTAGTTTGAGGCCAGACTGCTCTACACAGGACAGCCAGAACCACATACACACGCTATCTCAAAAACAAAAATAAAGAGTGTAAAAGGAAAACGCACATTCTTGTTTTATCTATTCATCACTACTGTGTGCATAGCCCACTGCCGGCATGCAGTGGTCAGAGGATGACTCTGTAGAGTCAGTGTGTTTCCTCCATCTTCTATGGCTTCCAAGGACTGAACCCAGGCCATCAGGCTTGCATCACTAGTGGCAGGTATCATTGATAATAATAACAACAACAACATTATTGGTAAATTCATAGAATTTACAGTTTCAAACCTTTTCCTAACAAAAGGCTACGTTTATATAATCAGTGCTTAATCTCTCAAAATACTATATTCATGGTAAAGGTAAGCAGGGGGATCCCCAAAGAGAAACCCTAAAACAAGATCAGATGGATAAAAACAGTCATCGTGAGTTCTTTCATCCCAACTCTCCTCCTCTGTGCTGAATCTGAGAACCACTTAACTCTTCTAAACACCACAGAGTGTTAGATGGTGAGAGGCATGCCTGTAATTCCAGCACTGGGCTGAGGAAGAGGGACAGGAGTTCAAAATCAGCCTTAACCACCTAGACTGTTTTTGTGGTACAGATAGCTCAGAGGGCAAAGACAACTGACTGCACCAAGCCTGTCAGCTGGGACCCACATGGCAAAAGGAGAAGACCAACTCTAGCAAGTCTTCTGACCTACACACACTATGGACATGTGTACACTCAAATATAATTTTTAAAAATGTTTTAAAGATGAATGTTTGAGGATCTTGTTTTCAGAAAGCAAAACAAGGGACTAGAGAGATAGCTCAGCTCTTCCAGAGGACCTGGGTTCAATTCCCAGCACCCACACAGAGGCTCACAACTGTCTGTAACTCCACTTAGAGGGCATCAGACATCCTTATACACATGCATGCAGGCACATAAAACTTAACATACTTATTTAAAAACAAAAGGTAAGGCAAATTGGTCCATAATACTTTCTAACTTTTTGGTCCCTCCTAGTAGAATATTTGCCCCTGTCCAAGAATGCAATCCAACCATAACCTACTTACTCAAGTTGTGTTTTAAAGAAATTTTCTTTGTAGATTATAGAAGCTGAAGCAAGGTACGACTAAATATTATTTATGAAAATCCAAGGCTACAGATAATATGACGGTTAGTGCTAATGCCTCTGGGCTTGCTTGATCCCAGCTACTCTGAGTATTGGACCCCAAAGTCTGAGACTGGTCGTGGCTACAGTAAGTTTCAGGACAGTCTGTTGTAGAGTAAAACCTTGTCTCAAAAATGAATGAGTGGAAGGGCTGGGAGAAATTAACATTGTGTGAGACATCTAGTTTTCAGACTTAATGGAATGAACCAGCTCAAAATTAATGGTTGATTCAAAACCTTAGCCCAAAGCAAAATTCCAACGTTTAAGGGGCTAAAGCAGGATTGTAGTGATTTCCAGGTAAGCTTTGGTTACAATAGTAAGACTCTGTCTTTAAAAAACAAAACAAACAAAAAAGAAAAGAAAAAGGCCAGGGAGAGGGAGAAAAAGAAAACTCATCCTGATACTCAAACATCCTAATGAAGTACTAGACACAGCTCAAATATAGGGCTTTTTTTTGCTTGTTTTGTTTTTGTTTTTGTTTTGTTTTGTTTTGTTTTTTGAGACAGGGTTTCTCTGTGTAGCCCTGACTGTCCTGGACTCACTTTGTAGATCAGGCTGGTCTTGAACTCACAGTGATCCACCTGCCTGATAGGATCACAGGCTGCCACCTGCTGAGGTACTATACTTTTTATTAAAAACAATCATGTAATACATGATAGATATTATGTAGCACTCTACAAAAGATCCGAGTTAGCTCCCTATAATCATAGTATTTCAACAGTAAAACTCAAAAACATTAACACCAAGTACACACTAAGTAAAGACAAAGTAGCCTTTAATCCCAGTACTCAGGAGGCAGAGAAGCTGGCAAAACAAGTCCAGGACAGCCAGGGCTGTTACACAGAGAAACCCTGTCTCTCACAAACAAACGAACCAAAAAGAAACACCACTTTGATCTCTCAGTTTTCCTGAGCGCAGTCTCCAGTCTCTCCATGTTTTTTCCAGACAGGGTTTCTAAACAGCCATGGCTGTTCTGTAAATAGCTCTGTAGAGCAGGCTGGTCTCTGACTCAAGAGTTGCACTGCCTCTGCCTCTCCCAATGTTAGAAAGGCATCTACCACCTGACATGACATGATTTCCCCCTACCCCACCCCACCCCTCTCTCTTTTCTGTGTAGCCCTGGCTGTCCTGGACTCACTTTGTAGACCAGGCTTGGCCTCGAACTCACAACGATCCGCCTGCCTCTGCCTCCTGTGTGCGCCACCATGACAGGCTGATTTCTCTTCTTAAAATGACTACACTGCAAAGGAGTAACTTGAAAACTGCCCCTATCTGGGATACTCCTAGTGCTGCTGTTTCTATCCATGTGAAAGCTATTTAAGTTTCAAAACCCAAATTTTAACTCCATGAAACCTAGAGATGAAATGTATAGTTTTTACAATGTACTGTTTTATGTGCAGGTCATGTGTGTACATAGAGGCCAGAGGTAAATTTCAAATGCCATTACTGAGGAACTGTCCACATTTCCAAACAGAACCTCTCCCTGAACCTGAAGCTTATCAGTTAGGCTAGCCTGGCTGGCCAGGGAGCCTCAGGAACCTCATCTCCACTGTCCCAGAACTGGGTTACATGTAAAGACCAGCTGGGAATATATATAGCGCTCTGGAAGCAGAGGAGGTGCGTCTCTATGCGTGAACCCAGCCTGGCCTATATAGTTCTAGGCCAGCCAAGGTTACAGTGAGAGAATCTGTTCTTTAAAAAATAATAAGTAAATAAGTAGATGGGCCACTCAAACTCAAACCAGTTTACTGAGAAATTACATTTTGCAGTCTTAAAATAATCCAGGCATAGGATATCAAGTAGCTAAAAATTATCCTTGACGATCTAAAATGTAGCATGCTGGGAACGTCTGGCATTATCTTTCAAACCACCGGTTTCTACAAATTTAGTAGATGAAACAATCTCATGAGAGAAATATAAAAACTCTTTTTTAAAAAAACAAAAGATTTGACTGGCAAGATGTCCACTACTAGGAAACCATGAACTACAAAATTGCTTCCATACTTATGCTCTAAGGTATAGCTTTCCCAAGGAGAGTGGCAGCAGAATCTTTTGCTTTTCAGGGGGACTGGCAAGATGGCTCCACAAGCAACAGCACTTGCTGGCAAGCCTGAACATCTGTATCTGATCCCTGGAACCCACATGGTAGAGAGCACTAAGTCCTACAAGCTGTCCCCTCACAATACACGTGCGCGCGCGCGCGCGCACGCGCACACACACACACACACAGACACAGATTTTTTTTAAGTCTTTGATGTTGGGGCATATTAACCCTATGCAGCACATATGTAACATGGAGGAAGCCTTGGAGTCTATTTAAAAAGCCTAACTCTTCTGATTCAGCCAATACTTGCACCTACTAAGTAAATGACTGAATATGGGAAATTACATCCTAAAGTCAAACTCCACTCTCCAGAGAAACCTGGACTAGTACAGTTTTTAAAAAAGATTTTATTTTTACTCATGTGGAAGTATGTATGTGTATCTTTGTATTATGAGAACATGCACTCTATCAGGCACCAGGAAGCCGGATTGTCTCAAGTTATAGGCAGCTGGTAATAACCTAACACGGGTGCTGAGAACCAAACTGGGGTCCTGTACAAGAAAAGCAAGTATTCTCAAATCTGAGCCTTCTCTCCAGACCCCCCAAAAATATCAATACACTAAATACAGTACTGTTTAGTATGCATTCAAGTCAAAGCTATAAGTGATTCTATTCGTGGTAAACAAGGCATACCTTACCAGTCATGACTGTAACTAATCTTTAACTTAACTTCCTAAGGAACTGAAGAGGTAGACAGAATTCCAAATCCTGAGAGCGCTGGAGCAACACTTTAATTTCACTGAGCCCCCTCAGATGTCAGGGTACTTACATGGACAAGTTAGGAGATGGAACCCCCCTATCATCAGCTAGGTTCCCAAGGCGGCTCAGCGTTGAAGTCGAACTGCTCTCTATACAGCACTTCTCCTAGGCCTTCTGGGTAGTTGTACACTCGGTCAGAAAGTTCGCCCTGAAGAAATAAAAACAAATGGAAAGTTCTATTTTAACTTAAAGTTAAAATAGTTAAAGTTCTATTTAAAAATTAGGTTGTACTTTGAATGGGTTAATTTAAATGACTTAATACATTTTTGTTTATTTAATACTATTCTATTAGTGACATTCCAGCTGTTTGTAGTACCATATACTTGTAATCTCCACACTCAGGAGGCTAAACAGGATGACTACTTTAAGTTCATGACCAGCCTAGGTTACACAGCTAGGTTCTAACTTAATGACAAAAATAATTTTTAAATGCATAATGTTCTAGCATAATCTTAGGAGTACATGGAATAATCTAGGCCAAGTTCAAATTATCCTTTGCTACAAATTTCTACTACAATAAATTAAGTTAGACATAATAGTATATACATGTGATCCCAGCAAACGGGCCAGGAAGCAGGAGTTCCAGGTCATCCTTTATCAGAGATAAGAGCCTAAGCCCAGCTTAGGAGACATGAGACCCTGTCTCAAAAAGGAAAGTAATTTGAAAAGCCCTCGGAAAGTTTATACGTTTTCTTATTATCTAACTCCTCTAGACCTACTTCATTTTAGTATCACCAGAAACAAATAAATCAGGTAACTCTGAACAAAAATAAAGTGTCCTACCCAGTGAGGAAAACTGATCACGCCTAAAAACATTCAAGGTTTCTGAGGATAAGAACTCATATCCCATTTACAGACAATGTGTGGTGCAGAGCTGTTATCCCCAGCACTTGAGAGGAAAAGGTAAAAGGATCAGTAGTTGAGGGCCAACCTCACCTACATAAAGAATCGAACGAAAGCTCATCTGGGTCATGAAAGTGCTTCCTCAAAACAACCTGCAACACTTATCCTGGATGAGACATTATTTTTTTAGAGATTTATATATTATGTATACCGAGCTCTGCTTACATGTGTGCCTGCAAGCCAGAAGAGGGCATTAAATCACATTATAGATGGTTGTGAGCCACCATGTGGTTGCTAGGAATTGAACCCAGGACCTTTGGAAGAGCAGACAGTACTCTTAACTGCCCATGACATTTTTTTCCTATTTTATTCACAGCTATGTTGCTGCTTATGGCAACCCAAGAACAATGCTGTCAAACACTGAGGACATTCGCTGATGTTCTGCAGTGATATCTTAAACAGACACTGGGGGGCATGGGGTGTGTGTGTTTCCAAACAGGGTTTCTCCATGTAGCCTTGGCTGTCCTTACTCACTTTGTGGACCAGGGTGGCCTAAAACGGCCTGCCTCCCAAGTACTGGGAGTAAAGGTGTGCACCACCAAGCTAGGCTTAGGTGCCCTCATTTTAAAGACATTTTAATAGATACTATTAAAGTGGTCCACAAAGATGGATATTTATATACAGAATAAATGCAAATTATCTGCAAAAAGAAAGCATAAAGGGCTAGTGAAATGCAGATGAAATTCAGTTCTAAAAAACACTACTGAAGCCAGGTGTGGAGGGGCATGCCTTTAATCCCAGCACTCGGGAGGGGGAGGCAGAGGCAGGTGGATTACTGAGTTTGAGGCCAGCCTGGTCTACAAAGTGAGTCCAGGACAGCCAAGGCTGCAGAGACCTCATCTTGAAAAATCAAAACCAAAAACAACAAGAAAAACTCCACCACATTACTAGCCAGACAATGGCGGCTCATACCTTTAATTTCATCACTCAAAAGACAAGAGCCAGCCTGATCTACAATGACTGTCTCAAAAAACTCAAAAAGAAGCCAGGCATGGTGGTGCACACCTTTAATCCCAGCAGCGGAGGCAGGTGGATCTCTGTGTGAGTTCGAGGCCAGGTTGGTCTACAAACAGAAAGTCCAGGACAGTCAAGGCCATATAGAGAAATCCTGTCTCCAAAAGCCAAAAACAAAACAAAACAACAACAAAAACTACAAAGAGTAAGAATGAAAAACACTTTCATTTAGATGATTCCTGTAAACTGAGGAGGAGGTGGGGATGGGCTAAAATGAAAAACCATGTAGCCTTAGACTAGCCCTGGAACTCTTCTGCGGCAAAAGAAAACAATGAAATCCTCCTGCCTCCACCATTACAAATGAATGTTAGGATTACAGGCGTGCACCTCACCTGGCTTATAGGGTGCTGGGAAACCAAACCCAGGGCCTGAGAGTCTAGACAAGCATTTGAGCAACTACAAATGCAGCTCCATCTTGACATTCCTCAAAAAAAAAGGCCTGAACATTCCCCAAAATTGAAACTAGCCTGGTCTACAAAGTGAGTCCTGGACAGTCAGGACTACACAGAGAAACCCTGTCTTGGGGAGAAAAAAGTTACTGTCTTTCCAACTTTTCCAAAAAAGGGTATGTTGTAGTCAGGTAGACAGGGTTTCTCTGTGTAGCCCTAGCTGTCCTAGAACTCATGGAGCTGCCTGTCTCCCGAATACTGGGATGAAAAGTTTGGGCCACAAGCACCTGGAAAAGGGCTTGTTTCTATTAATTTACTTTATTTTTTCAAGACAGGGTCTCACTGTGTTTATGTGGCTGTCCTATAGACCAATCTGGCCTAGAGATCAGCCTGCCCCTGCCTCCTAAGTGCTGGGATTAAAGACTTGCACCTTGCTCTGAAAGGGTTTTTTAAATCAAGCATATATATTCACACAATGGACTACTCAAGAACCTACAAAAATGTGCTAAATAAAAGTCTACAATATACTAAATAAAAAGCTTTTTACACAAAATGCACTTTGATTAAAAATAAATAAATAAGCCTGCCCAAAAAACAAAAAAACCCAGAAGGGCCTCTGAAAGAACTGTCATGAACTGTCAAGAGAACCTTTCAGGGTGTTGGCAATGCTCTATATCTTGATAGAGACTTAGATTATAAAGCTGTTTCTCTCCTCTTTGGAGGCAGGATTTTGCTTGTATGTAGCCAAGGTTGGCTTCAAAAGCTTGCTGGAATTAGAGGTGTACGACCCCGAGCACCACTTATTTGTTAGAATGTACTAAACAGAAGCCAAACTTGCAAGTAAGCCTGTAATCCCAGCACCAGGCTGAGGTGGGAGGTAAATCAGCAATTCAGTCTGATCTACAAAGTGGGGGCCCTATAACAAACCAGCAACAACAACAGCAAAAAACCTTACCAAAGTAAGGCCAATTAAAAAAAAATATATCAGAGCGTGGAGCTGTATTTTAGGAAATCAACTAAAGTTGAAGCTATGAAACATTCTGAAGTCTGTTATGCAGAACTAGTAAGATGGCTGGAAGGTAAGTACAGATGTTAGCTGGGGATCTAAGTTGGAGGCACCACTCTGACTTCTTATGGGCTCATACTAAAACCTTGAAAGAGAAATGAATCGGTTATTCGATTTATCTTTATTATATACAGTTTTATTTAGACATGTTTTCTAATACTTGTGTGTGTTTTGAGACAGGGTTTCTGTGTATCCTTGGCTGTCCTGGACTCGCTTTGTAGACCAGGCTAGCTTTGAATTCAACGATCAGCCTGCTTCTGCCTCCAGAGCGCTAGGATTAAAGGCCTGCACCGCCACGCCCGGCTAGTTTTCTTACTACTTAATGTGAACTCCTCAAGGCTTATTGGCTGTACAAGCATGCTTCCCGTCAGACCTATTTCTGCCAGGCTAGTTCACAGTCCACATAATCCTTTCCTGAGTCAGGGAGTTAATCAACTCTCACCCAGACTGAGCATATATTAATGGTAAAACACAACAGGGCAAGATCGACGTAACAAATCCAACACAAAATTGAGTTCAATCCCTTCAAACATCCTGAGGCTATAAACGGCGTCCCTGACCGCTTCGTTTCTTAACCAGTAACACACGTTCAAGATACGTGATACTGTTAAAACACGTTCCGCCACCACTAACTGCTGGCAGCGAACACAGTACCCGATGAGCCGCATCAACCTACCCTTCGCCCTCTTTCTGCCCCGCGAACACAGCGGCGACCAGAAAACGAAGCCATGGTGACTAATCTCCAGGCTTCAGGAGGTGACTAGGCTAAGTGAAAGCGACTTGGCCCAATCAGGAGAGCCGCAGGGGCGGGGCAGCAGCGCCGAGGTTTCCAGAAGGGGCCAAAGGCCTACCCGGCTCGCTACTTGACACCGGGGCTTCCCCGCCGCCGGGCCCCGAGTGAGGTCAACTTTCCTCCGCCAGAGGGGGACCGCGCACTCCGCACCCCTTCCCCCGCCCGCAAGAATCCAGCCTCCTCCCCAGCTGTCACCAGATGCCGGCTCGCGGCCCGCCCAGCTCCATTCATAACCCGGCGCCCCGGCCGCCGCAGCCCGTCGCACCGCCAGGCCACTCCACACCACAGTCCCCCTCGGCAGACACTGAGACCGGGAGAGGGGCGGCGGGACCCCTGCCCCTCAGGGCTGCCGCCGGGGCCCCCTCCCCGGAAACAGCAATGCACCACGGGAGTGGGGTGGGGGCCGCATGCCGCCCGGAGGGGACGGCGACCCCCGCCAGCCTGCCAATCCCCCCTCCCCACCGAGCGCGGCCCCACGCGCACACGCCCCCTCGCCCAACCGCGACTGCCGGCTGCCGCCCAGGGTCGCGAGGCGCCCGCCGCCGCCGCCGCCGCCGCCGCCGCCGGGGCCACCGGCAGCCGCCACACACGCCGCCGGCCGCCATGTTCGAGGCCGCCGGCTGCGGGGCACTGCGGGGACAGCGAGGGCGGCGTGGCCCAGCCGAAAGCGCACGACCCTCCTCCCCGCGCCCCCTAAGCCCGGTCGGTACTCACGTGAGATAACGGCCCAAAGAGTCGGGTAAAGCGTCTTCTCTTTTTCGGCGGAATTTTTAAAGAGGGATGTGGTTACCTTGAGCAGAAATACCCAAGGCGGCCTGGGCCATAGGCTGCGGGGACGACGTGGGGGGAAATGCGCGGCACCGACACCAGCTGAGCAGCAGTGGCGGCGGCAGCCGAACTGGAGAAATGGAGCGGCGCGAGAAAAAGAAAGGCGCGAACTGGGTGGGGGAGAGGATTCAGCCTCGTCACACCGCAGAGCAGCAGAGCGAGAAGGATGAGAAGATCAGAGCAGGCGACAACCGGGCGGGGGGGAAAGAGACGGAAACACCGCGGCCGAGAGTTAAGCCAGAGAGTGTGGGAAGGCGGCACCGGAGACGCCAGTATTTATAGTCCGGGGGCGTGGCCTGTCGACGTCACAGGCGGCCGGTCTGCCGCGCGAGAGAGGGGTGGGGCCATCCGCCGCCGGGGGAATGTGGGAGGGGCGGAAGAGGAAGGATGGCCTTGCGCAGTTAGGGGACCGAAGGGCGGGACCGCTGGGCCCTGCAGGTGCTAGCCGGCCGGTCGCTTCCCGCCCTCGCGCGGCCCGCCGCTCCCCAGCGGGCTGGTAGACTCGTAGGCGGGGCCGTGGGAGCGCGCCGTGGCCCTCGCCCTCGCGGCGCCTGCGCTCCAAGCTAGCCGCGAGCGATCCGCTTTGTGAGCCCGCGGTTGGTCTATGCTGACCGCATCCTTGGGGGGACTGTCCTGGGTTCTCGGCTTAGCGACACCTGTATTTCAGGAGAGGCGGGGTGGGCGCCATCGCTGGGCTTTCTCCGTGCTGCTCATTAGGTTGTGTGAGAACTGTGGACTACGCCCGGGGACTGGATTCCGAGGGAGAGGTTCCCGCCTCTCCGCGGAATGTGGAGCTCCTTAATGAAAACGAGGTCCCCCGGGCCAGCAAGGGCCAGTCCACTGTGGGCACAGAGGCATTGATCGCGCAGGAATGCGCCTCAGCGTTCGCGTGTTGCAGTATGGTGCAGTAGAATTTTTTTTTTAAGTGTGGTTTTTCTTTGTCTTCATTTTCAAAGACGGTTGATGCAGTCAGACCCAGCCCTATTAAAGCGGGGCCAGTGTTGCTAAAGCTACATGCCTTTAAGGCATATCGCTTTAACCCCCTGTATTTCCCTTTGCAGCCATTTGAAAAATTGTTATTTTTTTGTTTCTCGGGAGAGGGTTTCTCTGCAGCTTTTGCTGTCTTGGAGCTCATCTCTATAGATCAGGTTTGCCTTGAACTCAAGTTATGCCTGGCCCTGCCTCCCAGGTGCTGGTACTAAAGGCATGCGCCGCCACACCTGGCTTGTTTCTATTCTTTAATAAACTTTTATTACCAACTCAAGATGACCTTTGTAGCCCCCCCCCCCAGCACCCCACATTTAAAAAGCCTTTTTCTAGCTGACTGTGGTGGTCCATGCCTTTAATCCCAGCACTCGGGAGGCAGAAGCTGGTGGTTGGCTCTCTTGAGGTCGAGGCCAACCTGGTTCCTGGACATCCTGAGCTACAGCCTGGAAAAAGCAAAACAAAGCAAAGGCCATTTTAGCACTAACTGTCAGTCCTCCCCTCCTAAAGCTTTGCAACCCCAGACTCCATATAAATGAAGGGGAGGGATGGGCAGACGGGGCACTTACCCTGTGGTTTAGGCTGGCTGACCTCCAGTTTAGCAAATTGCCTGCCTCGGCTTCAGGGGGTTGAGATTACAGGCTCGTGCCCTGTTTGTGATGCCCCTCCAAAGTTAAGATCCGTGCAAGTGAGACCAGGAACCCTTCTCGCTTCACATTCACTCACTCCATCTTGTAAGAGGCACACCGGCTAATAAATCATCAAAGCGGAAAGGAGGAAAGAGCCCATGCGGATCTGGTAGGCCACAGTATCTCAGAGGTGGAAAGTACTAGGGACAGGTTGGGAGCTCTGGGCTCAGCTCCTGAGTTTGTTTCTCCCTATTTTTCTTGCCAAGTCTTAGCTTTCTCTTTCTCTCCTCCTTCCTCTCTGTCCCTCCCTCCCCCCCCCCCTTTCCTTTTTTGAGGCAGGAACTTAACGTGTAGCCCATGCTGGCCTTGAACTCGTGTCAATCTTGGCTTAACCTCTAGAGTGCTGGGATTTGAAGTTATGAGCCACCATGCTCAGCCTCTTGCACTTTGGGTAAGTTCTGATCCATTCAGAACACAGCAGCTTCCCGAGGAGGCTCTAACCCACTGCCCCGCCCTGCCCCCAGCAAAAGAAATGGATCGCTCATAAAACCAACTTGTTGGCAGGTAGCAAGGTAAATGCTGCAAGGAACTAAGTAGAAGGAAGAGATAACTGCAACCAACTGAGAAGAAGGCTCCTAGGAACTAGCTGAGAGCGAACCCTAGGGCCTATGTGCCAGGGAAGCAGGGTTCTGGGAGCCGGTGTGCCGGCAAAGGAAGCAGATGAAAAGAACAGAAATGGACTGGAGAAGTGATTTGCCACTCTGGTTCTACTCCAGAGGCACGGTTGCAAAGGAGAATAAAAAGTTCTATGAGCGCCAAGCTGTGGTTATGCACGCCTGCGATCCCAGGAGAGGCAGAGGCAGGTGGATCTCTAAGTTCGAGGCCAGCCTGGTCTACAAAGCGAGTCTAGGACAGCCAGGGCTACAGAGAGAAACCCTGCCTAGGAAAACCAAACACCAAAAACAAAAAACAAAAACAAAAAACAAAAACAAAGCGAGTCCAAGACATCCAGGACTAAAACAGAGAAACCCTGTCTCAAAAAAACAAAACAAAACAACAAAAACAAAAACAAAAGAAAGAAGAAACAATAAAAAAGAGCAGGGTGTTCACTCCAATATGGAACGAGTTGTCATAGCCCTGAAAACAGGATGGAAGGGGACCTGAGTGTTAGCGAACGGAGTCATGTTCATAGACTCCAACCTCATGTTGTTTGTGTTCTTATCACAGAGGCATTGAGAAAGATAATCTGTTTTCTTTTCTCTTCGTAACATTGGCTGTCCTGGAACTCACTTGTAGATTAGGCTGACCTGGAACTCACAGAGATCCACCTGCCTCTGCCTCGTGAATGCTGGGATTAGAGGCATGTGCTGGGAAAGACAATCTTGAGAGTTATTTCTTTTTTAGAAAATACCCCAAAAGGTGGGTGGGGAGAGAAAAACCCCTGAGTTTTGACAGGAAGAACATTTGAGAGCCAAATACAGTCATTAGTGGCGAAAGGGTCTGTGCAGTTGTTTGAGACTTTACGTTGTCCAGTTTCAGTGGAGTAGGAGGGCAGGACGTCTCCAAGGTTCAGGAGAGGAACAGCTGAGGTCAAGTGGGTAATGTTGACCTCTCCGGGTGGTAGGGTACTAGACTGCCGTTCGGCAACGTTAATTGAAACTCTGAAGCCATGTGTAGTCAAACTGCAAGAATGTTACCTTTTAATGAACACAACAGAAACTTGAAAATTGTGCTACATTGGAACAGACAGCACAGAGGAGAAGGAAGACAAAGATAGCTATCTAATGAGAACAGCATATTTAATTATGTTTGAGGTTTTGGGGTTTGGGTTATTTTGCCAAGTCAGGGTTACTCATACACAAATCCACGGGCAGTGCCAGTGAAAATATTATTAACTAGAGAGCCCCAAGATTAAAATCATAATTACATTTACACTTAGATCATTCTGATCCATTGACTCAAACATACTTGCTTTTGGACCAATAGATTGAAAAGATGGAATAGATAAAAGTAAGTCACTCATAAATAGGTAAGCCTGAAATCGCTGACCTCTGATAAAAATTGTGTATAGTCAATAGTAATTGAGGAAAAAACAACTTAGTTAATGAGAACTTGGTTTGAATGCTTAAGCCCTGATGTACTTGGTATTAGGAGGCGGGGCCTAAGGAGAGATGATTAAGTCATTGGGTAGAGTAGACGAATGCCACTGTGAAGAAAATGAGTTCCTTCTAAAGGCACAAATTCAGTTCCCCCACCCCTCTGGTTTTTGAGGCCGCCTTATTCTGTCAGGAGATCTCACAGCAAGAGTATCTTCATAAGATCCTACCCCCTCCAACTTGAAATATTTGTTATAGCAATATAAGTCAGGACAGTCTCAGAAGTCAAGGCCAGCCTGGACTGTAGAGCAAGGCCCTGTTGATGGAGGGAGTGGAGGTTAATGAAACTTTTTTATTACTAAAGGAAATTACTAGAGTATCCATTTGAACAAAACATTTACATTTTGAAACATCATAAGGTCAGTGTGTGCAGCTTAGAGGAAAAATATTGTTTAGTGTGTACAAGCCCCAGGTTGGATCCTCAGTACTGTAAAAAATAAAATTAAAAAAAAAAGCCAATCAAACAAACAAAATCTTTAATAGACAGGCATAGCATTGTGTGTGCAATCTCAGTGCCTGGAAGTTAATAACAGGAAAATTTGGAGTTCAGGGTCATCCTCCACTACAGAGGGAGATCAAAGCCAGTGTGGGTGACCTGAGACTGAGTGTGGTAAAGAGGAAGGGAGAGAGAGAGAACAGAACAGAGAGAGAGAACATTTAAAACTGACTCCAAGCTGTCTTCTGATCTCCACATATACACACATGTATGTACACACATATGCCACAGATAATAGTACTTTAATAGTAAAGGTTGTTAAAAATTACTTTGTCAAGTACAAAGTTCAGATTATATACTGCTCCTTCTGGAATGAACCTGTAAAAAAGAATATCCCTTTGTTGTGTAAATACAATTCTTGGGTTATTTCACAATGGCTAAGGAACACTTTTTTCAATCTTTTTTTTTTTTTTTAATTTTTATGTGCATTAGTGTGAGAGTGTCAGATCACCTGGAAACAGTTGTGAGCTGCCATGTGGATGCTAGGGGTTGAAGCCAGGTCCTTTGGAAGAGCAGACAGTGCTCTTAACCACTGAGCTATCTCTCCAGCCCTGGGAATTCTTTTTTTTGTTGTTGTTGTTATTTTTTTTTTGTTTTGTTTTTGTTTTTGTTTTTCGAGACAGGATTTTTCTGTGGAACTTGCTTTGTAGACCAGGCTGGCTTCGAACTCAGAGATCCACATGCCCCTGCCCGCCCCCAACCCAAGTGCTGGGATTAATGGCGTATGCCAATGTACCTGGCTAGGGAATATTTTTATTACGTATTTATTTCTACAAAATGTAGGGCCAGATCAATAGGGTCACATGGCATTCTAGCCTAGAAGTGCCCTGCATCCCAGCACCAGCCATCAGCCAAGTGCACATCTACATGCATGTCAGATAAAGGGGGCTAGGGCCCAGTTTCAACTCCAAGCATGGAGAGTTAAAGATGTCCTATTTTTTCCCAGTGGCTGTGTGTGTGTTATTTGGATGTAGGTAACTTTCCTGAGTGACCTGGATGGTTTCTGTGATAAGCGAGTCATAAGCAGTGGTCTGACGTCCTCTGCTACTTCAAGAAACAACAGATTACTCACTGTTGATTTAAGAGGGCTGATTTAGAAATCTACGTCAGAGGCCACAATGATGATTCGTTTTATAAATTAAATGCAACTTACATGACCCATAAGTTTGATGCTATGACTCCCTGTGCTCTTTGGAAGTTTGGAAACCCTTGGAAATTTCTTTCTGTTTTCACCCTGCTGCCAGGCATTGTGTGAGGGCAGTGTGTTGTTTGTTGGGTTGTACCATACAGGGTCAGGTAGGTTTGTAGCTCTCTTATCTCAAGACAGTTGCCTGAGCTAGCCTAACATTGCGGTGGGGGCTTTAGAAAACAGCAGCTCTGAAACTGACTCTGTTTGACTTGTGATTTGCTCTATTGTTTTCAATAAGCAGTCTAGCCCTCATGAACTAATTCTGCTGCCTAAATTATTGCCACTAATGGTATCAAGGCCAATGGCTGAGCTCCTAGAGGAACCTGCTACCAAGGCTGGGAACCTGTGTCGAATCTCAGGGCCCCTCCCAGGCTGTCCTCTGGTACTCACACACAAACAAAATAGCACCCACCAACCCCTGAGGGGCTGAAGGCAGATGTCAGCTGGTAGAAGATTTACCTGGGATTCGCCTAGCCCTGGATGTGTTTATCACAAGTCTATAAAACGGGCGTGGTAGCACACACCTGTAATTCCAGCATTTGGGGAGTGGAGATTAGAGGTCAGGATTGAATCTGAGGCCAGCCTGGGCTCCATGAAACTCAGACTCAAAACACCGGGATTCAGTTCCCAGCATCCACATGGCGGCTCACCATGGCCTGTAACTCCAGTTGTCAGGCGTCCAACACATGCTTCAGGGGCTGGAGATACGGCTTGGAGGTTCAGGCTCACTGCTCCTGCAGAGGCCTTGGGTTCAATGCCCTAACACTCACATGGCAGCTCACAGCCAATGTGTAATTCTAGTGCCAACGGAACCAATGCCCTCTTCTGGGCTCCATGGGCACCAGGCATGTGTAAAAGTAACTTCTACTCTCCTGCCTCAGTTGCTGTCTAGGAGGCTCGCTGCCTCCTCCTGCCAGCCCAGGGCCTAGTCCCGGAAGCTTCTAGCCTCTGTACAGTCTAACCTAGGCCTAGAATGTTTTTAGCCTCTGAGACCCACTGCTTGATAAGCTCACCCTTACTTGTTCTTTTTGAACTCTGGGCTGCAGGTTCAACTCAGCTGTTCAGGCTCAAACTCCTTTCCCAGCTGACTTGTTCAATCTGGCTTCTCTCTTGGCCCGGAATTGTTCTGTTTGGCCTCAAACGAACTCAGCAATCTGCTCTAATCTTCTGGCTCCTTCTCACTCTCTGGCTCATTCCATCTTCACCTGAGTTTTATCTCTGCAACCCATCTCTCTATTACTGCCCTGGTGAACTGCCTCTTAAGTAGCTTCCCTTTTCTCTCTCTTTTTCTGAGAGTTGGGCGAATCCTATTCTGCTAAGTCTTCTCTGATTTGTCACCTTTTCCACCACTCAATTAGGCATCACTTTCAAACGTGGGTGCTTCCTTCTACAAACTAACTTTTCCTTCATTGTTTGGGATTAAAGGCGTGTACCACCACGTCTGGACCTAAGCTTTTCTTTACTGATACTTGCTCCATACCAGGCTGGCCTTGAACTCAGATCTGTTTGCCTCTGTCTCCTGGATTAAAGGCGTGTTTGTATTCCAGCCAGATCACACAGACCTAGAAGGTCTTTGGATGTGATCTCTTGCCAGAGCAGCCATGTTCTGAATTAGCATTCCTCTACAGGCATGTACAGAACGCACACACACACATGCAAGCAAAACATTTACACACTTAAAATACTTGTTTTTTTTTTAAGAAAAGAAAGCAATGTTTTACTAGAAATAATAAAAAGCACAAGTCTTTGATTTCAGCACTTTGGAGGCAGTGGCAGGCAGATCTTTTCATCTGAGCCCGGTGTACAAAGCAAGTTCTCAGATGACAAGCTATGCAGAGAAACATCTCAATAAACAAAAACAACAACAAAGAATGGTAATAAGAATAAACATGGAAAATGTAATTGGGTACAACCTGTAATCTCAGTTACTAGAGACACTGAGGTAAAAACTGGGAACTGGAGGAGGCAGAGTCATGAAAGACCCAAATCTAAAGTGTGTGTGTGTGTGTGTGTGTGTGTGTGTGTGTGTACATAAGACACTGTCTGAGGTTGGGGTTTGAATATGGATGGTCCCCAAATACAGCGACTCCTGTATTTAAATGCGTGGCCCAAAGGGAGTGGCACTATGAGGAGGTAAAGCCATGTTGGAGTGGGTGTGACCTTGTTTGAGGAAGTGTGTCACTGTGGAGGCGGGCTTTGAGGTCATATATGTTCAAGCTACACCTAAGTGTGGCACACAGTCTCCTTCTGCTGCCTGCCGATCAAGATGTAGAACTCTTGGCTTCTCCAGCACCATGTCTGCCTGCGCGCCGCCATGCTTCCCGCCGTGATAATAATAAACTAAATAATAATAATGAACTAAATCATACACTAAACCTCTGAAACTGTAAGCCAGCCCCAATTAAATGTTTTTCTTTATAAGAGTTGCTATGGTCATGGTGTCTCTTCACAGCTATAGAGACCCTAACTAAGACAGAGGTATTAGAAACTATGTTAAATATCTAGTTATTAATTCTTCAGTAAGCATGTCACATAGTTCATCTTTTACTCATTTCACAAAGGCAAAAACAAATATAATGTTGTACTGTCTGCTCAACACCACCTGGTCAAATGGAGAGCATCGGATTCTGTTCTGGAATCATCCGATGTGGCCTGCGATCCCCAGCACTTGGGGTGGCTGATGGCGGAGGATCCTGAGTCAGAGATGCTAAACTTAGGACCAGCCTGAGCCACACAGTGAACCACTTCCAGAAGGCATGCAGAGCCAAGTCCAGGCAAGCTCTTCAGCTATATTGACTGCTTGGATCACTTCTGGTCATGGAGTGTCAAGCTCCAGCAGGCCAATGAGAAATGACAGCGACGGACCGAGGTAAGGTCAGTGAGATCTTAGCCATACGGGCAATTCGGTACTTCCTGGGTTTCCACTGGGCTTGGTTTGTGCCTTTCTTTGGGCCTTTGGCTATCTTGCCTGATGTAACAATTATCGTCTGACCTCTATGAACAAGGGATTTTACTTAGGGCATTCCACTGTATAACTTTGAGAATTTAATGATGCATTCAATCAAGTGTGACGGTATCAACTTCCAGTTCTTCTCTCTCGTCCACCTCATACTTGATTTTCCTTTTCAGTTCCCCAGAACACTCAGTGCAGAGTTGTGCATGATCTCTAAGGACTTGCTAATGGTTGCCGACAGTGACATGGACTGTCCCATGCAGCACACAGCTGCTCTGTCACTAGACCTTACCTGGAGGGAATGTTTGCATTGAGAGCAGGTTTGACCAAGGGACTCTTGGACAATATGCTTCCATAATCATGATGTATTCATCTCATGTTTCAAAAAAGAATTTAGCAGTATTTTAAGTACACACTAATGGATAAAGAACTTATATTTCTTTGCTTGTCCATATTCAAATCAGGATGCTTTTAACCCTTGAGTGACCATTTCATTGTCTCCTCCTCCTCTTCTATAAGGAAATCGCTACTCATTTTGGGGAAGGGGGGAGGAGGTTTTGCTGCACATATAGTTCACATATTCCCAGTACTTGGGATCCAAAGGCTGTGATCTGGGGACAGCCAGAGCTACCTAGTGAGTTCCAGATCAGTCTGGGTTACAGTGTGGGACCGTATCCCAGAAAACAAAACAAGGTGCTAGTGAGATGGCTGAGCAGGTGAAGGGGACAGCAGGATTAATCTGTTGAGTTTGGTCCCTGGAACCCATGTAAAAAGCCAGATGTGCAAGTACACATCTGGAACAGCACTCCTACACAAGGCTGGGAGGCAACAACATGAGAGCAGCTCAGAAGCTCACCAACTGCCGGCATAGAGGATCTCTCCAGTGCCTGGGAAACAGCAAGAGAGATCGTTCTGGTTCCATTCTGGTTTTGTGACAAGACATCATGGTCAAGGCAGCTCACAGAAGGAATGGCTTCTTTTGGTTTATGGTGTTCTAGAGAGACACCCATGGCCATCACCACTGTAGCTTGGCATCATGGTAGCCAGCCCTAGGCAGAGCACCAGGAACAGCTAAGGGCTCATGTCTCCAACAGCAAGATGAAACAGAACAAACTGGAAATGACATGTCTAAGTGTTCAAAACCCATACACTTCCTCCATAAGCCCACATCTCCTGAGCCTCCCCGAATAGGGCCACCAACTGAGGACTAAGTATTTAAATGTTAGACTGTGTGGGGCATTTATCATTCAAACCCCCACATTCCACACTCGGCCCCCCATAGACTCCTGGGTATATCATAATGCAAGAAATTTATTTAGTCCAACTTAAAAGTCCTCATAGCTTTTCAATTTCAACACTGTTTAAAAGTCCAAACTCTTGCTAGAGACTCAAGGAAAGAATAAGTGCATAGTCAGCACTGTGGAGGCAGAGGCAGGTGGATTGCTGTGCGTTCGAGGCCAGCCGGGTCTACAGAGTGAGCTCCAGGACAGCCAGGGCTACACAGAGAAACCTTGTCTCGAAAAAACAAAAACCAAACCAAACCAAACCAAGGGCATAGTGAGGAAACAGTGGAACAAAGCAAGACCATCTCTACAAGGCAGATCCCTGTATCTCCATGGCTCCACTCTTCCAGATTGCTGCCTACAGTGCAATGAGAGAGAGGGGGGGGGAGAGAAGAGAGAAGAGAGAAGAGAGAAAAGTGTCACTGGGAGTGGGCTTTAGTCTCAATCTCTGTGTCTGTGTCTCTGTGTATCTCTCCCTCCCTCTCTCCTCTCCTCTCCCTCCCCTTCCCGTCTCCTCTTTTTGCAACTTGCTAACGAGATATAGGCTTTCTGTGGCTTCGTTAGCACAGTGCCTGCCTGCTGCCACACTCCTGCCAAGTCCCCAGATAAAAGCTTTCTCTTATAAGTTACCTTGGTCATGGTGCCTCCTCACAGAACAGGAGCTAAGACGGAGTGGTTCCACTTGCTATGGTGCAGCTCTTCTTGGGAGACACCCAACGGCTCTGGCAACCCCAGAATCTTGAGGTCTCGCTGCAGCGGGCAAGCCAGGCTTCCCCTCCAAAGCCTCACATAGTGACTTCTCAGGGAACTCCATGCAGGCACGCCTGCCACACCTTCTCTGGCCTCAGACGACTCTCTGAAACCCTGGAGGAAGAGCCCACAATCCTTTACTTGTGTATCCTTCAGGACTCTAAAGCCAGGGCCACACACAGACAACACTTCAGAAGGCAACTTGGGCCAACTTGGCCCTTAGAATGACATCTGCAGCAGCTTGTTGTTTTCTAGGGGCAGACAGTTCCTTAGGTCTTTTCTCTGGTTGGAAGCTTAGCTGGGTGTGGTCCTGCCTTGAGAGTACGGTGCCCTTTATTCCAGTGGTTCTCAACCTGTGGGTGGGTCATGACCCCATTGTCAAACCTCTATTTCCAAACATTTTTACATTATGATTTATAACTAGCAAAAGCCAGGCAGTGGTGGTGTACACCTTTAATTCCAGCACTCCAGAGGAGGCAGAGACAGGTGGATCCGAGTTTGAGGGCCAGCCCTGTCTACAGAGTGAGTTCCAGGGCAGCCAAGGCTACATGGAGAAACTCTGTCTCAAAAAACAAAAACAAATACAAAAGCAAAGTTGCAGTTATGAAGTATCAATGAAAATGATTTTATGGTTGGAGGGTATATAACATGAGGAACTGTATTAAAGGGTCCAACACTGGAAAAGCTGAGAACCATGGCTTGAGTCTACTACAGAACTGACTAATCTTTTATTTCTCTCTCTCTTTCAGCACAAATCGCAGCTGCAATATTAAATTTCCTGGTGCTTTTTTCTCCTCAAACTATATAGTTTGTATTTCTTTCTGTGCCAGTTCTTTTTCTTTGTAGACCTGCATAATAGTGATTCCTACTTACAACACAGCAGAGCCAATATTAGGCTGTCTTGAAATATCTTCTGCCAAAGAAATTAACCCATTTCTTTGCAATCTAGCCTCAGGCAAGGTCTCAGGACACAGGCAGAAAGAAGCCACATTCTTTGCCAAGACAGCGCAAGAAATGTCTGTGCTTCCTAGCTGCTGGCATTTTTCCCCATTGACACCTCTTGAGCTGGGCCTCCCCAGTCTACATTGCTCCCAGCTCTACTGTCCTTCAAGTTCCTACCGGGAGGGACCTTTAAGCTCTGCTTACAACATTCAACCACTTTTTCCAGACCAAAGTTTCATGTCTTCCACTTTCTGAAAATAAAGAAAAAAAAAGAAAAAGAAAAAGAAAGAAAGAAAGAAAGAAAAAGGAAAAAGAAGGAAGAAAAGAAAGAGTGAGTCAGTTTTTTACAGCAATAGCCCACCCCCTGGTACCAATTTCTGTTACTTTTCTATTGCTGTGATAAAACACCGTGACAAGGCAACGTACAGATGGAAGGTTTTATTGGAACTTACTGTCTCAGAGAGATAGATGTTTGTCCCCATCATCTCACATGAGGGAAGTGTGGCAGCAAACACCAGGCAAGGCAGCAGGAGCAACTGAGCACTCTTGTCTCAAAACACAAACAGGAAGCAGGGAGAGTGAACAGGAAACAGCAGGTCTTTAGGGCCTCACGGTCTGCCCTTAGTGACACACTTCCTCCAGCAATAAGACTCCCAAACAGCCATGAACTGGGGAGCAAATATTCAAATATCCAAACTCTGGTGGTGGTGCATCTCATGTAAACCGTCACACAGACCTTGCCTCAAAAACAAGGTAGAGCCAGGCGTGGTGGTGTGCACCTTTAATCCCAGCACTCAGGAGGCAGAGGCAAGTGGATCACTGTTAGTTCCAGGCCAGCCTGGTCTACAAAGCGAGTCCAGGACAGCCAAGGGTACACAGAGAAACCTTGTCTCGAGAAAAAAACAAAAACACAAACAAAAAAAACAAGGTAGAGAGAAACTGCCTCACAAAAGCTGTCCTCTCATTTCCTTACAGAAGTCCACAGTAGGCCACACTTGCCCACACACTGTTGCTACTATCACCACTACTACTAAAACGATAACAAATAGAAAAACAAAACAGTTGGATATAATTTAAGAAGAATGAATAGATTAAAAAAAAAAAAAAGCCGGGCATGGTGGCGCACGCCTTTAATCCCAGCACTCGGGAGGCAGAGGCAGGCGGATCGCTGTGAGTTCAAGGCCAGCCTGGTCTACAAAGTAAGTCCAGGACAGCCAAGGCTACACAGAGAAACCTTGTCTCGGAAAACCAATAAATAAATAAATAAATAAATAAATAAAAATAAATGTAACTTTTAGTTATAAAGTGGGACTAAAGTCTTGACAGTTTAGGAATTTCCTGGCTGGGGTGTAGTTTGGAGGTTGAGGTTCATACTTAATATTTAGCAAAGCTTGGATTCGCTCCCCAGCACTCCCCCACCCCACCCCACACACACAGGGGGGTATAAAACCACCCAAACCAAAACAGTGGGGTGTTTATTTTTGTCCTTAATTACTGAGTGTTCTTCAGAGAAAGTAAATGAATGGAAAATGAGGGAACGTTCTAGTAGCATAAAATCGAGAGTTGCTTGAGAAGAAAGAGCAGCCTGGGCCATTGTCTTTTGTTCACGGAACAATGGGCCTTAACACTCAACTGGGCCCTAAATCAAATTTCCAGCTGCCAGTGGCCACTCGGAGTGGGAGCTGACTGAATGCAGGATGGTCTGTGTTGTGGCATGCCTCCGCTTCCCAGGCCCTACTACCCACTTGTGGGAAGGTCGCTGGTAGAAAGGTCACAGGGCCGTTGAGCACTGGCATCCAAAACATGGTTGGTATAAGCTCCGCGAAATAATGAGCTAAATTTCAATTGTTAAAGCACCGTGATCAAAAGGCAAATTCAATATTCTTCCTAATTCCAGGAGCTGGCGTTTACTTAGGGCCTCCTCCTGGAGGCATAGCCCTGCCCTCTGGTTGCTAAGACCCCAGCACTCCAAAGGCGGGTGGATTTCTGTGAGTTCAAGGCCAGCCTAGTCTACAAAGCAAGTTCCAGGACAGCCAGGCTACACAGAGAAGCCCTGTCTTGAAAAACAGAAACAAAAGAAAACCTATGTGCTGTCCTGACATTGTTGACCCTTAGGCAATCTGCAAAGCTTGCCCACAAATAAACACACCACTGTTTTGTTTTTGGTGCGTGGGCAGGGGTTGGGGGGGCAGTGGGGGGACAATAGTGGGGGAGGGGGGCTAGGGAACAGGGAGGGGGAGAGGGGGAGAGTGCTGGGGAGTGAATCCCCTTGCTGACGTTAAAGTCTTCAATTCTGTTTATCCTAAGCATGCAGATCACTAAATGTAAAGGTAAAGAAAACAGGAAAATACTGGAGTTAAGTGGAAACCCACATATATTAGTAAAATCAACAGTTTAAAAAAAAGGCCAACTTGGTGGGTAGATGGGAGATTTACAGTTATGGCTTAGAGGACCTGAGGTCAATTCCCAGGACCCATGGCTCACACTGCCTGTAACTCCAGCTCCAAGAGTACCTGATGCCTCTGGTCCCAGTGCACTCACACGCGCTCACATGTGCACACCCGTACAGGCATACACAAATATATGCAATTAAAAATAAATCCTACAAACAGTACAGGCTGGACTGGGGAGACGGCTCAATGGGTAACAGGACTTGCTGCATGAATTTGAAGAACTACATCTTTTTTTGTTTTGTTTTGTTTTGTTTTTTGTTTGGCTTTTTGTCTTTTCAAGACAGGGTTTCTCTGTGTAGCCCTGGCTGTCCTGGACTCTCTTTGTAGACCAGGCTGGCCTGGAACTCACAACAACTCGCTGGCCTCTGCCTCCCAAGTGCTGGGATTAAAGGTGTGGGCCAGTTTTTGGTTTTTCGAGACAGAGTTTCTCTGTGTAAAAAGCCAGAGAGAAGCAGAGTGTGGTGGTGTCTACCTTAACCTTAGCAGCTGTGGGGCAGAGACAGAGGCAAAAGTCTATACAGCAAAGTCTGGGCCAGCCAGGGCTAAGCGAAACAACAAAACTAGAAGAAGAGAAGGAAGAAGGCAGGCGTGACTGTGCAAACATCTGTAATCCAGCTGTTTAGCACTGAGTGGGGACAGCGATGGGAGGGTGGGCGGGGCTCCGGGACCACAGTCGAGCAGCGGGCAGACACAAGCCGACATAGCAGGATAGCAGGCCCAGAAAGAAATTTTCCCAGGTGCTGTGTGAGTTTCAAGAGCGATGTCAAGACTGTCCAATGGGCAAGCAGAGAGTCTTCAACAAATAGCGCTGGGAAAGGTGAGTGCACACACTCCGAGTAAGGAAGTTGGGGATGGGCTATAGCCGCGTTGGGAACGCGTTTGCCTAGCACGTACACAAAGCCTCGGCTTCTGTCTCCTGCACATCATGAACGGGGCGTGGTAGCATAGACCTGAAGCCTTTAGGACCTGGAAGAGGAGTCAAGAGGATCAGAAGTTCTAGGTCATCCTTGGCTACTTACTGAGTTCAAGCCTACCCTGAGACCTTATCTCAACAAACCAACCTCTGAGGCTCGGGCCACGTGTGTGTCAGAAGCACAGCACTTTCCTCACATGCACAAGACATTTGGTCCAATAAGAACAAAAAAAAAAAAAAAAAGAGAGAGAGAGAGAGAGAAAAAAAAAAGTCCACTATCTACAGAGCAATAGGGCAATCACAGACCCTAGAGAAAAGAACTGCAAACAACACATCAATATCTAGAATATATATATTTACAATGTTTTTTGTGTGTGTGTGTTGCATCAAGGAAGATTAACAAATAAATTAACTTTTGTGGTGCTGGGAACTGAATCCAGGGCCCGTGAATATTAGGCAACCATTTTACTACTGACCTATACCCACCCCAGCCCCACAGAGGGTTGGTTTTTTTGTTTGATTTTTTTCTTTTCTTTTCTATTTCCTTATTGGCCGAGGACACACCATTAGGTTAATATTGGCGTACTTTTAAAATCTAGTTTTACTTTGGGTTCCTTATATCTCTTTCTCCTTTTTCCACCCCAGTCCCTTTCAACATCCCAACACCAGGTAGGGGAGAAAGGAGGTTAGTGGGGAGAGGGGGCGGAGTTTTCCTTAGCTACTTCCTGCTGCTCAGAGTCCTCAGGTTCCTTGGGGCAAGGCCAACCCTTGTTTCAGGATCTCTCCAACTTCTTCTTGTCAAACTGCATCTACAACAACCAGGAGCAGGGGGGGGGAGTGGGGGGGTCAGGGGGGGTGAGCACCAGCATCCGGCCTTCTTTCTCTGAGCCCCTCATGTCAGTCTCTGTCTCTGTCTCTCTCTCTCCCTCCCTTCCTCTCTCTTTCTCTCTTTCTTTCTCTTCCCCGCCCCTCCCCTTCCTCTCCCCCCTCCTCCTCCCTCTGCCTCCTGCCCCCTTTGCCCCCTTCGCTCAGTCTGGCTTTTACCCCCACTGACAAAGACCACACCCCCCGCATGAGGTAGTTCACAGCTGACAAAGATCACGTGCCCTCTCAGGAGACAGTTATCAGCTGTGGACAAGCTGCAGCAGGCCCCACATCCCACACCTGGGATTCAAACAAAAACATGTTAACATTTAACCCAAAACTTCCTCACAGGTTAAGCTGCTGCAGACCTATCTAGGCCCGGATATCCACCTGTTTCCACCTCCCTTACACTGGAATCGTAGGTATAGAACGTCATGCCTGGATTTTTGGTTAAGATTTATTTTTAATTATGTATATGAGGAAGTGTATGTGTGCAGGTGTCTGGAGAAGCCAGAGGCTCAGGATTCCCTCTAGAGCTGAAAACAGCCACCAGTGAGCAGCTTGACACAGGTCCTGGAGGGGCAGCGAATGCTCCTGGCTACACCTGGATTTCTCACATGGGTTCTGGCCATAGAGCTCAGCCCTTCATGTTTGCCTGACAACCATTTTACCAACTGAGCTATCTCTCCAGCCCCAAAGTTGGAGTTTAGCAATACAAGTGTGTGTGTGTGTGTGTGTGTGTGTGTGTGTGTGTGTGTGTGTGTGTGGTTTTTCCAGACAAGGTTTCTCTGTGTAGCCTTGGCTATCCTGAACTCACTTTGTAGACCAGGCTGGCCTTGAACTCACAGCGATCAGCCTGCCTCTGCCTCCCCCAGTGCTGGGGTTACGGGTGTGTGCCACAATGCCCAGCTGATACAAACTTCTAATATGTTAGTTTAGTCCCTGCCCCCCAAAACACAAAGAGCTGTCAGTGCTAGGGTGGTGCCTGGAGCTCCAGTTAGCTGAGCACGGTTTGCTCACGTCTAGTTGTGTTTCTCCCTTCCTCCTGCCAGAAGCTCTCAAGGCCTGGCCAGAGGTGGGGAGGGATGGGGTCTTTGCTGCTCCCCAAAACCACCCTACTTTATTCACCTACTGAATCAAAACTGCCCCTTCCCCAATCTGCTGCCGCTGCCGCCGCCAGACCACATAGCTTCTCTCTGAACTCAGAGCAGAGCACGCTGTGCAAACTAAGAGCAAGCTGGGGAACACCACCCCCTCCTCCCTCCCACCAAGAGGAGCCCTTTATGTAACCAACTCAGAGCCAGGTGGGAAGCTGCTTGGCTGTTGAGGGGGCACCTCCCAGTGTGCATGCTCCTGAATTCTCAGGAGAAGCGCTGAGGGTGTGTGGCTTGCCAGAGGTGCTCTTAAGCAACACCACAGCCGCAAAGCTACCACACGCTGGTAGATAACGGTGACAGGGACACTGGGCCTGTCTGCTCCCATCCTTGCTGTCAAGTCCTTTATGTGCACTGTGTGCAAAGCCATTGCCAGAGGATCGTGCACAACTCAAGTGCTTAGGAAGCTACAGGCAATCGCAGTTGTTTCTTTGCTAACCCATTCATTCATTCATTCATTCATTCATTCATTCCGTTTTAAGACAGAGTCTCGTTACTTAGATGGGTTGGCCTCGAACCTCCATCCTTTTGCCTGGGCCTTCCTAAGTGCTGGGGTCATAGGGACAAGACAACTGTGTTATCTACTTATCTTTATAACCATCCCCTGACCCCTCCCCTCCCCTCCCTTCCCCTCCCTCCCTCTCTCCCCTCCCTTCCCTTCCCCTCCCCTCTTTCCCCTCCCCTCCCCTCTCTCCTCTCCTTCCTCTTCTTCCTCCTCCTTTTCCTTCCTCCCCTTCTCTTCATTTATCTATTTACTTCTTTTTTCCGCTTGATAGAGTTTCCTGTAACTCAAGCTGCCCTAAAGTTTGCTATGTAGCCAAGGCTGGTTTTGAACTGCTGATCCTTCTGCCTCCATCTCCCAATGTGCCACCACGCCTAGTATAAGCCTTTGCTTATATAGTATTTCCTTCAAAAAACATCTATGGAGTGGCTGGAGAGATGGTTTCGTGGCTAAGAGCGCTAACTGCTCTTGTAGGGGTCCTGGATTCAGCTCCCGACAGCCATCTTTGCCTCCTAACTGCCTGTAACTCCAGTTCCAAGGAATCCAACACCCTCCAAAAGCACTAGGCACACAGGTGGTATACTTACATACACAAAAGTAAAACATTCATGCACATAAAATTTAAAAGTTTTAAATGAAATATTCATTGAACCCAAACTGTATTTTCAGCACACTTAGGCCTCAGGGACATACAGACTAGATTAGTGCTTTTTTTACATACATGTAATCTGGTTTAACTATTGCCTTGATGAGTACTTCTTGTGTTTTCTGACCCTAACTGTATTTGTCTGTTCAATGAGTACAGTAATTGGTATGTTACAAAATTGCCAGCAGGACTAGAAATATGTGCAATGGGTCTGGCACATGGTTCACACAAAGAACACTTAATTTTAGTCTCTCTCTCTCTCTCTCTCTCTCTCTCTCTCTCTCTCTCTCTCTCTCTCTCGTTCCTCTGTATAGCCTTGGCTGTCCTGGACTCATTTTGTAAATCAGCACGGCCTTAAACTCACAGAGTTCAAGGGAGGCCTCTGCCTCCCTGAGTGCCGGGATGGCAGGCTTGCGCCACCGCGCCCAGCCTTCATATCTGTTAATATGGACTTTGTACATATCATTGTTGAAAAGCATCCCAGATACAGAGAAAGAATCCCGTTCCAAGGTCATGAAGGGGTCAACAGGGGGACAGAGAGTTCACGACTAGCTAACCTGTAGGGATTAGCCAGCAAGACTGTCCCATTGGCCGATGTGATTGAACTCCCAAAGCCAGGTTTGCTCTGAAAACTCAAAGAATATCTATGTGCATTTCTCTGCCAAGAAAGATTTTTAAACCTTGAGGAGTCAAACTCAAGGATAAGCTCAGACCTCTCAGGCACTTGGCACAAAGGACAAAAAGTACACCAGGATCCATCTTAATCCCATAAGAAACATGAAGCCATGGGAGCCTCGTGCCTCAGAAGCCCTCTTCAAAGGACGTGTTTCTCTGTCGATTGCCATCTAGAGATAACATTTCTAGAAAATTCGAACCATCAGTTTGTGAGGATAAAAACCTTTATTCTCCCACCCTGTCTACCCTGTCTGTCTGTCTGTCTCTCACTGGTGCTGGGAGAACCTTAAAGTCAGTACATGATTTTGGTCTCTGTGAAGAAACAAAAATCAAAACAGATTTGAGGGAGAGCAGTTAGCTGCCCGGCCCCTCGGACTCGCTCGCTTGTTTATTTCCTTAGTGTCTCTTGGTTATGTTTCTCGTTTGGGTTTCATAAGTAAAACGTTCCATCTGTGTATTTTCCAGGCCTAGTCCCTGGAATTTTAAGCAAGTGTTTCCCCAAAGTTTCTTTTACTTTAACCCACACAGAGAAATATATTTCTAGATATATATTTTTTCCTAGAACCAGTAGTTGAAGAGGAGAAGCTACTCCCCAAATTTGTTCTCTGATGATTAGCATGCACACATACATATACACACATGCGCGTGCACACACATACATAGTAGTAATGAATAATAAAAAATTTAAAGGTAGTATCTTTCGCAGGGCATAGTGGTATACGCCTGTAATTCCAATACCCATGAGGCTGAAAAGAAGGCAGATTGCCATGAGTTTAAGGACTGTGTGGGCTACATGTGAATTTTAGGCCAACTGGGGCTACTTAGCAAGACCCTGTCTCAGGACAAAACAAAACAAAATAAAAAGGGTTTTGGCTACACATAAGGAGCTGTGGTTCTTCCTGTTTCTTTCCTAAACAGTGATGTGAATTTACATTCTGAGCCTACTTTTCTACACTCAGGAGGCACTGGAGTGTGGCCCTTGGGGGGCAGGGGTGGCTTTAGCACCAATCTGGGAAGTGTCTCCGCAAACCAGAATGAGTGTGCCAGACAGTGGGGCAGGACCAGTCCCATTGGTGACTGGAGTCCAGCAATCTCATGGACTGAAGGACACGAGCCAAGCCCATGTCGTGCCTTGCTGATGCATGGCCCGGCTGAAGAAAGAGCCCATTGACTTGTGTAAGGAAAAGTGTTGTGCCCGAAAGGCCAGGCTGGAGAAAGAGGCTGCCTCCAGCACAGTTGCCTGGCAGGACATCAGGTCCAAGAGCTCCAGCAAAGCCTCTCAGAATCGCCTCTCTGAGCAAGGTTTTGTGTCACAAAAACCTGGGCAATCGCAGGGACAGACGACAGGTGGGAACCTACAGTTTGTATCTGTTCATTTGTTCTTCATGACTCATAGATGTGTCAGAGAGTGCGTGAGCTCGGCTTGCATGTGACAGGAGCCCCAGACCCTTGTGAGCATGGGGGTGGGGTAGACGTTTGCATCACCCTGAGCTTCCTAGAATCTTACTTCCTACACAGTCAGGAGCCAGACACATTAATGGCTAGGACTGTAGTCTATCCCTGGATCTGTGCCCTCCCAGCTGGGAGGACGAAATCATAGAATAAGATGACTGGCGTACCTGGACTTCATCTCAGCACTTTGTGTCTCATCTCAATCGCCACATAAGCTCTAAGCATTAATACTCTGTCTAATCGGTAAAAGGGGGAAACTGAGGCACAGGGTCTCTAGGCAGCTTGCTCAGTGTCTAATAATGGTAGGATTAGAGTTCTAACTGGCCTACAACTCTAGAGTCAGTATTGGGAGCTGGGGGCACACAAAGACTAGACTTGAGCCCAGGTACCACATAAACGTGGGTATGGGCTGGGCATGGTGGTGCACACCTTTAATCCCAGCACTCCCGGAGGCAGAGGCAGGTGGGTCACTGTGAGTTTGAGGTCAGCCTGGCCTACAAAGCGAGTCCAAGATAGCCAAACAAACAAACAAAACAAAAACCTGGGCATGGAACACACACCTGTAATCCTAGGACTGGGGAGGTAGATGCAGGAGCGTCAAAAGGTCAGGATCATCTGTGGCTATGTAATGAGTTCTAGGCCAGCCTAGAATACATAAGACCTTACTTGAAAAAAACAAAGAAATGTCAGCATCAGACAGCTGCCTTACAGGACTGTCCTGCTTAGGCCACCATTCTGTGCCTTGGGTTATAAATGAGGGTGTGTGTAGCACCTCCTCCCTGGGATGTTGTGACACTTTGGGGGGCGGGGAATCTGTTTCCAGTGAGGACACACTCACTGCCTGTGTGCTAACTGCTGTTAGCAGTTAACCTATTGAGTTGCACGCAATAGTCATGGCTTCTCTGCAGCCTGGATTCTCTCTCTTTCCTCTCCTCTCCTCTCCTCTGCTCTTCATCTCTCTCTCTCTCTCTCTCTCTCTCTCTCTCTCTCTCTCTCTCCTCTTTTCTGATTGAACATCACGAAAATTTCAACCTCTGTGTAAAGGGGTGTTGTCTTTTTTTTGTGTGTGCAGGAGGTGGAAGTGGGAGATCAGCATCTCTGAAGAGGAGAGGGCGAGCCAGGATCTACATGGCAATTTTTCCTCACCTAACCAGCGTCCCAGAAATCTTTCAAGGACTGATATTTAAGTCTGCCCTCTTGAGAAAGACTTTATTTAGAGACGTCTCTCTACACAATATCAACAAAGTGAACCCTCCTTGTGTGTGTTTGATGTGCCTATGCACAGCCAGAAAAACAAAACAAAACAAAAAACAACAACAAAAACAAAACTAAAGCAATCAAAAGATGAAGCAAAACCATTTTATGGCCTGGAAAAATATTTAATAGGAAAGAAAATAGTTTTCTTTTGTGTTTGTTTTATTTTATTTTATTTATTTATTTATTTATTTATTTATTTTTAGAGAGGGTTTCTCTGTGTAGTTTTGGCTATCCTGGACTAGACCAGCCTGGCCTCCAACTCACAGCAATCTGCCCGCCTCTGCCTCCCAGAGTGCTGGGGTTAAAGGTGTGTGCCACCACATCTGGCTATTTATTTAGTTTTTTTTTTTGAGACAGAATCTCTCTATGTAGTCCTGGCAGCCCTGGAACTCACTATGTAAACCAGGCTAGCCTCAAACTCTCTGAGATTCTCCTGCCTCTGCTTTCCCATTGCTGGAATCAAAAAAATTGTTTTCTATGCAGCCCCGGTTGGCCTCGAACTTTCTTTTGGGAGTGCTGGGATTACAAAATGAGCACCATTCCTGGCAAGAATTTCTCTTCCTAAACAGCCTTAGGGTGTGGGGGTGGGTGGGGAGGGGGGCTGGAAGGGGACTGTCGCACTCTTCCCTTCCAAAGGCCCACAGCTACAGCTACAGCTACAGCTACGGTAGGAGTCGGATTACCAACAAGTCTCAGGGAACCCCAGCTTTCCCCAGGGACCCTCAAGTCTCCCTTGCAGGTGGGGAATCCTGCGTGAGCAGGCTAACTCCTCCCAGGGAGAAGTTCCTCCTCATCAGGAAGGTGCGAGGCTGATTCCAGTCTGGGACTTGTGGACGAGGTAACCTCCTCTGCTTCTTCAAAGTCTCCTAGTCCTACTGGTCTGGCATGCGATGTTATACCGTCGCTGGGAACTGTCTACTCTGACTCGCCACCTTGTCTTCATCGTTTCAGCCTTGCCTCCAGCACTCCTGGGCCACTGGGCTCACCGTAGGAAGCTGGGTGGAGCGGCTGCTTCCTTAACTGCCATCAAAGCCCGCAGAGTCTGTGGCGGCAACCCAAGGCCACCCCTCTGAACTGCAGCCCCGTCCCCTCCCTTACTGCTGGCTCTGCAGGCTTGAGAGCGAACCACATGACAACAGTTAGGCAGCCAGTGAGTGGCTGCAGACTTTCCTCGGTGTTCTCCTCCAACCCTGTTCAGAGGCTTCGGCGGGAGGGGGAACGCTGGGCAGGACGAAGCTGTGGCGTCGGGAAGCCTCGTGACTCCTTCCTTGGAGCGCGATGATCGTGATGGAGCTGATCTGCTCTCTAACGCTTTCCAAGGAGCTGGCGAGGAAGTGGGCGGAGTCTGACAGATAGCCCAGGCGGCGAAGCGCTCTCCCAGCAAGCATGAACACCGACCGAGTTCTGGTCCCCAGCTCCGTGTTGAAACTGTAGGTGCATCTGTAACTTCAGTACTGGGCTGCACAGAGACAAAAGGGTCCCCGAGGCTTGCTGATCAGTCAGCCTAGCCAAACTGGTGAGCTCCAGATTCAGTAAAAGACCCTGTCTGGGTGATTAAGGGAGGAAGATACCTGACAGTCAGCCTCCCATGAAAACACACACACACACACACACACACACACACACACACACACACACACACACACACACACACACACTTAAAGAAACTAAAGAGGTTTTTCATCAGGAAAGTTGATCTAAATTAGATTCCAGCTTTGTTTAGGGAGCATGTGAGATATTTGCATGTGCCTGATTAGAGCTTTTGTTTAGTGAGGTCAAAGGGCAGCCAGAAATAGCAGGGCGCACCTGATGTTCTAGTACTTGGAAAGTAAAGGAAGGAAGGTCAGGAATTCCAGGTCATACCCTGCTGCTTTCTGATATATATAAGCTGGGACATTTGATGACCTTTGTATATAGCCTGAGCCGTATATTAAAAACCTAGTCTCGTGGGCGCAAGGTTGGATGCAGGCAGAGTCGATGGCCAAACCCTGCCAAGACCGGGTAAGCAAGTCCTCAATGGCTCCTGCCTCACAAATATGTCTGTCAGATATACTGGGCCACGAGGCTGAAGATGATGCCCCAACGTTATAGAGAGTTTTGGGTGACTGTTCAGGCAGCAAACTATCTCTGCCATTTTTTTATTTTGGAAGCTGCTAACCTGGGCTTTCTGTTTACTCAGGTAATTAATTTTTATTCCTTCTCAAGTCTCTGATGGGGTTGAAGGCCAGATAGTTTAGTTTTACGATGAAGCTTAGTTGTTTAGGCGTTAAGATGTTTTTAGGTCTAGATAGATGTTTTAAGTAGATAGAGATGAGATATTATAGATATTTATTTATGTACAGAATTTTAGACTCACAAAGATAGGAAAGATGTTTTCTTCAAGGTTGCCAAAATCAAATAGCCGAAACATTATGAATGTAACATTTATATAATTCCTGATTGTCTCATGGCTCTTCTTGCTGCATGTATTTTATTGTATCTATGTATAATAAAATAAACAGATTTAAAAAAAAGAAAAAATATGAAAAAACAAAAAACAAAAAAACTCTAGTCTCAGGGCTGGAGAGATGGCTCAGTGGTTAAGAACTCTCATTGGCTGTTCTTCCAAAGGACCAGAGTTCAATTCCCAGCACCTACATGGCAGCTCACAACTGTCTGTAGCTCCAGCTCCAGAGGATTGGACACCCTCACACAGATAAATATTCAAGCAAAACACCAATGCATATAAAATAAAAATAATAAATACATGTTTAAAAAAACCTAGTCTCAAATAAGCAAGTAAGTAAGTAAGTAAGTAAAAGAGAAGTTGGTACTGCAGAGATAGCTCAGTGGTTAGAGAATTTGCTGCTTTTGCAGAGAACCTGGCTTCAGTTCCCAGCACCCACACTGCGCAGCTCACAGCTGCCTGTAATGCCTGTTCCAGGGAGGCCCCACACCCTCTTCTGACCCCCATGAGCACTGGTACCCACTGATGCACAGAAATGTAGGTACACACACACACATCACATAAATGTAAAAATTAAGGGGTGGGGTGGGTCTGGGTGCAGAGTTCAGTGTTGGCATCAGGGGGTGAACACAGGCCCTGGTTTCAATCCCTGGTACCAAAACAAAGCTGCACCAAAGAGATTTTTGCTGTTTCCCCATTTCACGGTGCGCTCCCTCCTCACCCCCTCGTGCCCCCACTGTGCCCTCCCCTGTGCCCGCCCCCCCCCCGCGCGCAGCCCCCACCTCACCCCTGCATTCAACAAAAGGCTCTAGAATGGGATTAGACAGCTGTAGCTCAGGATTCAGCCACATGACACCAGTTTCCATGAAACCAACATGACAAAACCCAGCACTGGGCGCAGGGGTAACTTTCAGGGATTTTTGGCCAACTGCCCCGGGGACTCCTGGGAAGAAAATCTGCTCCACTGGCTGAGAGTGGCCTGAACTGAACACTGTCTTTCAGCCAGGGGAGCCAGGACTGGAATTAGAGATAAACATGAGCAGGAGGTGGGGGAGGGGGGCGGGGGAGGGAAGAGGGGGAGGGGCTGACCCTTTTTTGGCCTCCATTTGATAGACCAGAAGGGAGGAGGTTAACCTCAGAGAGATAAGGCTCCCCTTTCTCTGCTTTGCTTCTTCCAGGGATTCGGGCGGAGCCAAGTCCAGCCCTGGAAAAGGTCACCAAATGCCCCAGCTCATGTTGTAGAACTGTCTCTCTGAACTTGCCTGGGGTGGGTGGCTGCGGGTGTCAGCCCCACATCCCCCGTACCCCCCACCCCCCCGCGCCCCCCCCACCCCCCTGCACCCCCCCTGCACCTCACTGCTGGATAGTTTTTGTTTTGTTTTGCAAACACATGCAATAATGAACAGTTTAGACTTTGGTTTCCCTGGAGCCCAAAGCAGATTCCACAGCCAGTCTATGTCAGAGGACCAGGACTGCTCTCTCTCCCTCAGACCTCCCTTCACATTCCCCACCAAGCCTTTGGGACTCTGCTGTGGTATTCTCTGTGTATTCCATGGGACGCTTCCCAATCCCACCCTCACCCCCTAGCTCAAATTACTACACACACACACACACACACACACACACACACACACACACACACACAACTCACAAAGCAAAATAATAGTTTCCCTTGCTACAGGGTTCCTTACAACCCGCACAGCTGAAGTAGTTTGTCACAGTCGGTTTGTAGTTTTAGACTACCTAAGCTCCACTCTGTTTTCAGCGCCTCGGTGACTATGCCACTCTTTAACCTGGCGAGTTGGAGGGGGGTCTGGGGGCGGGCAGCTAGAAAAGCAGCTGCAAGGGCTGGGCCCCGCTCTTCCCTGCCTGCTAATAATAGCTTGGGCTGAGCTAGCACAGCCCTGCCAGGCCCATGCTAAGCCCTTCTTTATCGCCTGTCTCCTCCAAACAGTGCTGGCAAATGCACTCAATTCCCACGTTGGCGAGGGGTCGAGCAAGGCTCTGGGAGATGGACGGATTTGACTAAACTCATGGCCGGTGAGGACTGAAAACAGGTTTGGCCTCAGGCAGAGTTCTCAACCCCTGCCCTTTTACTCAACATGCTGTACGGCTGCTGCAAGCCCGTGAATTTAATAAGAGTGGGTGCCAGGAAATGCCAGTGAGACTGGAAGGAAGCCAGCGCCAAGATGCCAACCCAAAAGGCGTTTGAAACCTGAGAAGTAGCGCTCACTCACTGCCTGGTTGCGGGTACTTGTGGGGCGCTGAGGCGGGCCACAGACTGTGGACTCTGCAGGCCCAGCTAGAAATATAAAAGGGGAGCACCCGAGGCCACCACCTGCCGGTTCCTCAGCCTGGAAATCGCAGTGGTGTGTCGGGCCGTGGATGATGAATTTTACAATTCCTTTTAGTGTAGTCTTTAAGCCAAAGGCTGGTGGGCAAAGACGGTGGTGCTGAAGATGCTGACGTCATATGCAAATATAACCTGGCTTTCTTCGGAGATGTTTTGAGTGGAGTGAGTGTCCTTCCCACCCGTAACTCCTGGTAACTAACCCACACAGTGGGGCTTCCTTCTCCTCACTTGCTGCTCCAGCTTCCTGTGCTGCTGGCTGCAGGTGTCCCTGAGCGATAGGGGGCCAGTCATCCCAGTCAAGCTCCATGTTGAGCCACAGCGCGAAGCTATCTTTCCCTTCACTACATAGCCAGACAAGCTGGGCTTGGTAGATTTGAGGTCACCCCGTCCATCTGTCTCTCTTCCATAGTTACATTTCTCTTCTACTGCTGTGTGTCTAGTGGTAGATCAGTCCCAAATATTTTGCCTGTGTGTGCATGCATGAGCTCATGGGGTGTGTGTGTGTGTGTGTGTGTGTGTGTGTGTGTGTGTGTCTAACCCAGAGCCATGTACATGCTAGGCAAGCATTCATCTCACTGAGTTACCTACCATCCTGTCATACATGTTATGAAATGCTCACTGTATAGCCAAGCATTGTCCTATACCCTGCACATGTATTAACTTTTTATCCGTTTAAAGTAGCACAGGGTGAGTAATAATGTTACCTCCTTCTGATAAAGCGGGATAGAAAGAGATACAGTACTTCTCCTTGGTAGGGCTGCCTCCTCCTGATGCTGCTTGTTGTGCTGGGGTGGGGGCTCCCCTTTTCTGAAGAGTAGGGGAGGGGGAGAGAGGAAGAGAGAGGGAGGGAGGGTGGTACCAGGAGGACAGGAGGGAGGGGCCTATAATCTGGATGTATGGTGAATAAACTGATTAATTAAAAAGAGACGGAGTAGGTTAGCCATGTCTCATGGTAGAGGCACAGTGATCTAGCTTGCCTAATCCCAGGCCGCACGCTCTCAGATGCTCTGTTACCGCATTCTGGCCCAAGTGAGCGAGCTGTTCACTGGTACAGCTCTCCATGCATGGGTTAGCCGTGTGCATGGCTGGCTACTGCTGCTATTCCTGGCTTTTGGCAGCAGCCTCAGAATTATACCGAGTTCCCAGGTAAGTGTGGTGCTATTTTAGGTGGTAACGGAGAATCTCACATAGCGCCACTGATAGTCTCTGTCGGGCGGTTCCAATGATTCGCCTTCCTTTGGGGTGTTGGGTCTTCCTCTGGATCTGGGCACCGTGGACTGTTTCTAATGTTATCAAAGATGAGTGTTGGCTGCTTTTGGCTGCATCAGTGCCTATTCGTAGACCGTGTAGTCAGCTAGCTGGGGAAGACACTGAGTAGAACATCGTTTGGGGTCAGTCATAGGGCCACGCCAATTCCAGGGCTTAAGAAGGACATTCATCCAAAGATGGAGTCACAGGAGAGCAAAGATAGCGAAAGCTTGTGAAGCCATAGCCATGTGCCGTTCCTGGAGCTACCTCATTCAACCTCACCCCAACCCCAACGCGGAACTTATTATTATTCCCCCCTTTGCAGGGGGGGGGGGAAAATAAGGCACAGAGATCTGATACAATTTCCCAAGACCTTAGAAGTCATAAATGGGGGGCTTCCAGGTTCTAACGTAGCCAGCCTCAAAGACTGAGCCCACACACAGCACTATAAGACACTTGAACCTGTCTCCTCTATGGTTCTGTTTGGGAGCAAACATGGCGTCCTGCATCCAATCCTATCATCTTCTCCATTTTCAGCCTCAGAGGAAGGAGGCCCCAGAAACAAAGTGAAAAGAAAACCTGGTCTGAAACCATTTTGCATGAATCTGAAATTAGAAACCAGGTCAGACGTGAGAGTGGGGTGGGGGGTGGGGGAGGAGGGGCACTTGCAAGATTGTGAATTCAGAGGCTGATGTCTTTAGCTGATCCTGGAAGGAAAGCCAGAATCAGCTTTGTCTGCCAACATCCTGGGTCAGTGCAGGGTGGGGGAGGAGACTTTTGGGGGTCTTTCCTTCCGCCTCTCCATTTCTCCACTCAGCCTTCCCCTCCGCCTGCCTGTGCCGGTTGCCCACTCCTGCACCTGCTGCTGGGGACGGCTTGTAGGCACTTCAAAAGGCACTGACAGGAAGAATGTGTCTCCAAGTTGGCAATGTTGGTTTCATTTGAGACTTTGGGGAGGGGGCAGGTTGGTTTTTTGAGACAAGGTTTCTCTGTGAAGCCCTGGCTATCCTGGACTCCTTTGTAGACCATGCTGGCCATACCTACCTTTTTATTTGAGGTTTTTGAGGCTAGGCATCACACTCTGTTAGCTTTGAAAAAAAAAAAATCATGATTTTTTTGTTTTGTTTTGTTTTCAAGACAGGGTTTCTCTGTGTAGCCTTGGCTATCCTGGACTCACTTTGTAGCCCAGGCTGGCTTGGAACTCACAGAGATCTGTCTGCCTCTGCCTCCCAAGTGCTCGGATGGATTAAAGGCGTGCGCCACCACGCCCAGTTTAGTAGTCATGATTAAATGGCAAATCTAAACCATAAAACAAATTAGGATGGCTAATACACACACACACACACACACACACACACACACACACACACACACACACACACACGGAAATATTTTAATGTTGTCAAGGGTGTAGAGAGAACGTTGCTTGTGGGAATGGGGGCACTGTGGAAGTGTCTGGCTAGTGCTCAGAAAGTTAAACTGAAGTGTCATACGATTCTCCAATTCCACTCGTAGGCCTGCAGCCAACCGAACTAAAACCTGGGATTCAGAACCTCCCACAACAGACAGATGTTGAAACCACACAAACACCCCAAGAGAAGACATGGTTAACAAGACACGGCGTACACATCCAGTGGGATAGCACTGGCTGGAAGCAGGCATGAAGAACTGATTTGTGCTCCAAAGGACGAATGTTGAGAACAGTATAGAAATTGAAATAGCATAGCCCCAAAGGGACAAACATTGCACGACGTACTCACAGTAGGTAAACTCACAAAGATGGAAGACAAGTTACCAGGGGCTGGAGGGATGGAGAGAGGGTGTTTAATGGTGTCGATGACAGATGTTCTGAGGTGGACGGTGGTTGGAGAGTATTAGGCATGTATTCAACGCCACGGAATTGTAATGATATGCAAAAATACAAAATATAAATAAATAAAAGGTTGAGGCCCACAGAAATGCCATGTGAGCAAATTAACTTTGGCGGGGGTGGGATGGGGGGGTGGGGGGTGGGGGGGCGACTCCAAGCAATAGAGTACTGGTGGTTTTGGTTCCTGCAGGGAGAGCCAAGGGCAGCTTTCCCATGGTGTGCCTCTCCCCCGGGGAGTGAGCTGACTGTTAATGGGCTTATAAACTGCTCCAAGATTAAAGCCCACAGAAACTTTTGTAGGTGGCTACCCTATCTCTGTACTCAGTTACTAATGAAGGTCGCACGCATCCTGACTTCCACTGCATTCACATGGGGACTCAGACCTTCCTCGTGCTGTTAGTTTATGGCCACATTTCCTTCAGGTGATTAAGCATTTTTTTTTAAGTGCTCTAAGGATTTATCTGGCTAGATAGAAACAGAGTCATTATTTTGTCAGGGAGAGAGCCAAGTGTAGTGTTCAAATGTCATTGCTATTTAGACAGGGCCGAGGCCAAGGTAACAAGAGTTCTGCACGGCAAGCTTCACCTCCGCGTACACACCCGGGCAATTGTTCCATGTGGCCGGTCTTGAGGATCCAAGTTGGAACAAACTGTTCATGCACTTAGAACTCAGGTTCCCTGTTTGCTGGAGATATAAAAATATGCACGGGGTAGCTCCTGCCCTTTGGAAGGTAGGGAAAGGCACACATATGCCAGGCGTGGTAGCATATGCCTATATTCCCAACTCTTCGGAGGCTGAGGCAGGAGGATTGCTGTGAACTCAAGGCCAGCCTGGAGACATGCGACCCTGTCTAGAACAAATGTAGAAATAATGCTAACGGAGTAATGTACATGCTCACTGGCTCATAGCCAAAGGACTGTGGGGTGACTGGGGTCAGGACTGGGTAGCGAGAAGAGAGGTCATGCTGGGTCATGGAGGTGAGATGGCATCTGAGCACAATCCGGAAAGAATAGGACTTTCAGGGTGACCAAACACATAGGGACATTTCCTGTAGAAACCAGAGTATGAGGCAGGAAGGCATGTTTGAAAACCACAGACTGATGACGTGTAAAAGGTAAGTGGGGGTGTGGGGGAGGGAGGCAGGGGGGCACAAGATCCTGGAGAGGGGATCCAAGCACTTCTTCTTGAGACCAGGGTCTTGTATGGAGCCCGGGATGGCACTGCTCTCACAAGCCATCTTTCTGCCTCCGCCTCCAGAATTCTGGGATTATAGGCAGGCCACTGCCACACCTGGTTTGGCTATGTAGGTTCCATTTTGTTTGTTTGGTTTTCCTCTAGACGCTCTTTATTACATGTTTACCTATGTTGTGTATGTATGGGCACCCACATCACATGTGTGAAGGTCAAAGGTTTTCTCCTATCATGTGTATTCTGGGAATCAAAGCCAGGTTGCCTGGCTTGGTGGCAGACACTTTTCCCTGCTGAGTCACCTTGCTGATCCTCTGCTTTTCTTTTGTGTGTTCACACATGCTCATGCGTACCCATGTTTGTGGGTGTGCACACATGTGTACGCATGTGTGTAGTGGCCACAGATTGTCTTCCTCTATTCGTCAGTAGGAGAGTACGGTCCTGAGTTATGCTGAGACTGTGCCGCAGCCAAAGGGGGTCACACTCTGAGTGTCCTCTTTGTCACTTAGCTATTTGCCCTGGGTCCACCTGTGGGACACATAGCTGGACCATAGGAGACCAGCTAACTACACATTGTTCTCAGAACTCTCTAGGGTGGAACCACAGTTTGCCTTTGAGACTCTCCACAGACACCTGTGTCCTTTTCTGCCAGCCACTGAGCCTGCTCTTTCTGTCTGTACGCTTGGAGGACAGCAGAGGTATTGCTTGCCCGTACAGAGAGTTCTTTGCAGGTCGGGGCCTATGGAAGGAGCACCCACTCACTTCCCATACCGGGAGCAGCTCATTCTCAAGGTCTGGGGACACTGTGTAGCCTTTGGCTGTCCTGGACTCACTTTGTAGACCAAACTGGCATCTAACTCACATGATCCTCCTGCCTCTGCCTCCTGAGTGCTAGGATTAAAGGCATGTACCACCACACCTGGCTCAAACTTTTAAAGTTCATATGGTTCAGGCTGTGTTCTTTTTCTTTGTTGTTTTTGTTTGTTTGTTTGTTTGTTTTGGTTTTTCAAGACAGCATTTCTCTGTGTAGCCTTGGCTGCTCTGGCCTTGCTTTGTAGACCAGGCTGGCCTCAAACTCACAGCAATCCTCCTGCCTTCCTCCTCCTGTATGCTGAGATTAAAAGTGAGCGACACCATACCCAGCTCAAGACTTATTATCTTACTTTGAGTTACATGTGTATGCCTAGGTACATATATGACACCAAGTGTGTGCAGGATCCAATAAAGATTAGAAAAGGATGTCCAATCCCAGATGTCTGGAGTTAGCGTGGATGGTTGTAGGCCACCATATGGTGCTGGAACAGAACCTAGGTCTGATTGATTGATTGATGATTGATTGATTTAGTGCATTGGTGTTCTTGCCTGTATGCAGTTGTGAGCTGCCCATATGGGTGCTGGAAATTGAACTTAAGTCCTCTGGAAGAGCACTAACCCCTAACCCTGAGCCATCTCTCCAGCCTCTGAACCTAGGTCTTCTGCAAGGCAATAAGTGCTCTTCACTGTTTACACACATCTCTAGCCTGGGGCAGTTTTCTTTTTCAGTGGGTAATGTGCACAGATAAGAGTGAAGGAGTAAATTCTTAGAAAGCCTAGGAGGTGAATTCAGTTCGGAGCATTTTGAGATCTCTCTATGACCCCTTGATTTCCTATCACAAATCATGAGTGCTGGGGGTATGGGTGGGCACAGGGTTCATTTTTAGAAACAGGGTCTTACTGTAGCATAGCCTAGCCTAAAATATCAGGCAATCCTCTTGTCCCAGGCTCCCAAGTATAAGCATATGAGCTACCATAGCTAGCTAAATAATATTTTGTTTGTTTTCTTTTTAAGACAGGATCTTCCATAGCCTCTAACTCACTATGTACCCAAGAATAACCATAAATTTTTTTAACGTTCTGCTTGCAGCTGCCTAGCACTGGGATTATAGCCATGTGCTTCTATGCTTGGCTTTAAGAGGTATTGGAGATTGACCCCAGGGCTTCCTGCTCACCAGGAAGTTCTCCACCAACCAGTTAGATCTCCAGTCCCCTTCCCAGGATTTCTTTCTACACAAATGAAAGTCCCATTGCAGAACTTAGCTATGACAGCAGCTTTGTTGTTGTTTTGAGTTTTTGTTTTGTTTTGTCTTGTCTTGTCTTGTTTTTTCAAGACAGAGTTTCTCTGTGTGTAGCCCTGGCTGTCCTGGAACTCACTTTGTAGACCAGGCTGGCCTTGAACCCACAGAGATCCTCCAGCCTTTGCCTCCCAAATGCTGGGAGAAAAGGCTGACTCAAGACAACTGCTTTAAAAGACTACACCATGCCCGATGTGGTGGTTGCATGCCTGTGATTCCTGCATTTGGGAGATAGAAGCAGGTGGTTCAAAGTTCAAGGGCAGTTTACTAACGAGTGTGCCACCACTCCCGGCTCACAACTTATTTTTTACGTTTTTATTTTTAATAATGAGAGCGCATGCATGTGTGTGTGTGAGTGTGTGTGTGTGTGTGTGTGTGTGTGTGTGTGTAAAGCTGTCTGAGGAGGCCAGAGGCTGGAACCCTGGGCCTGGCGCTCCAGTTGTGAGCTAACTGACGTGGGTGCTGGGAACCCAACCCAGGTCATTCCCAAGAACAAGCACTTTTAACCACTGAACAATCTCTCCAGTCACACACTCGCTTCCTAATTTTTTTAAAAAAATTCTTATTTTATGTGTCTGTATGCCTGTATACCATATGAATGGCTGTGCCCATAGAAGCTGTAAGACATCAGATCCCCTAGGACTGAAGTTACACATATTGATGAGCGTGGGAACTGAGAATCCCACAGCCAGTCTTCAGCACCAGGCCAGCTCTCCAGACCGCCTCTCTTTTCTTTTTGTGAACTGTCGAAATCCTCACACTTGATGACTCTTAATATCCATGATGCTATCACTAGTTTAATACTTCTTTTGACACCAGAGAAAATTGTAAAGTTAGACCGGTGTTAACTCCCAGCATACAAAAATCCAGTCTTTGATTAGCAAGTAAGGAAGCTGGGATAAAAGTCAGATGTGGTGGCGCACGCCTTTAATCCCAGCACTCGGGAGACAGAGGCAGGCCTGGTCTACAAAGTGAGTCTAGGACAGCCAAGGCTACACAGAGAAACCCTGTCTCAGGGGGGAAAGAATAACAACACAGAAAAAGCCAGACATGATGACGTGTGCTTGTAATCCCAGTACATGAGAGGTGGAGGCAGGAGATTCAGCAATTCAAAGTCATCTTCAGCTACATAGTATGTTTGAGGCTAGCCTGAACTCCACGACACTTTGTCTCCTCAGTAAGCACAACTACCTGAGTCCAAGCCCTGGGCCTCATGGTGAAAGATGAGAGCCCAGGTCTAAACATTGGACCTTCACAGTCAAACCAAGGCATACGTGTGCCTATGACACACACACACACACACACACACACACACACACACACACACACACAGAGAGAGAAAGAGAGAGAGAGAGACACTACAATTTAAAGGTAAAACAAAAACAAACAACAACAACAACAACAAAAAAAACAACCCAGAAACCAAAAAACAAAACAAAATGCAAACCCCAGGAATATGAGAGCCAAGTGTGATGACGCCTGTAGTCTCCATAAATTCAAGGCCAGCACAGCCTACATAGCAAGCCTGGAGCCCGTCTCATCCCCTCACCCATTTCAAAACAGAATATGTAGACGTAGACGGTCTGAGAACAGTTAAGCTTTGTTTTCATCAAACCCCATGGTGGCTGGAGCCATGGCTCAGTGGTTAAGAGCAGGAGTTCCTGGAGAGACCCTACGGGAATCCCAGCACCCACCTGGCAGCTCACAAGCATCTATAACTCCAGATCTCGCTCATCCAACGTCCTCTTCTGACCTTCATGGGCCCCAGGCATGGATGGGGGATGTGGTACACATCCGTGCCTCCAGGCAAAACACACATAAAAGAAAATAAATCTAATTTTTCCCCCCAAAAGTATGGAAGTGTTACAGTTTGATAGTTTTCATCAGAAGACACATTTGATTTCACTGGTTCCCAAGCGCTCTGTTTTACGGTTGGCTTGACAAGAGAGCATCAGAGCTGGGATGCTCCTTCACGGCTTGTGTTTGCGTGACTGTACACAATGCCTTTCTTTTTCTTCCCTTCTCACCCTTTGTAGGAGCACTGGAGACATGTCATCGAGCCCGTTTTAGATCATAGGCGCTCGGTGGAGCCTTCCTGGTGTGGACCTCTCTCTCAGCTGTGCAGCATACCACAGCAGTGAGGAAAGTGTTTCAAAGAGGGAGGAGCTGCCAGTGCAGTGACAGGTCCTGGAAAGCATGTGGCTGGAGCTGCTAGTCGGTATTTTCTGACATGAATGGCCGGTAAGCCAGTGGATGCTGAGCAAAGACCACTTAATCAGGGAGCCTTCTTTCTCATCATGTGTTCAACAATGCTGAATGTTTTTAATAACTATTGCAACGAAGCCTAACAATAACCCTATCAGATCGGTGGGGATATCCTGGCAGCATAACATCCTACACGTCATGCTCAGGAGACAAAGGCCTACTCCCCCCCTCCCAAAACTGGGTCCTCCCTAGTACTTATGGAGCACAACTAGATTACATTGTTTTCAACTCCTCATCACTGAGCCCCTGATGTGGGCCAATGAAGCTATCCAAGATGCCTCGGGGCTGCTTCCCTCCAGGGAAGACAGGGACTCCACTGTCAATACCTTCCAGGGAGGTGGGGAAGGGGGGAAGACTGTGTCCTGCAGTGTAAGTGGGATGCTGAGAATGCCAGAGATGATCCAGGCAGAGGTCGTGATAGCCAGGGGACTGGCGTGGACTACACGATTTCTCTAGAGAATGGCTGGCCACAAAGCAAGCATTAGACTAGGCAGATGGTGGCGGCTTCCGTCTGCTAGGTCAGGAGTTCTGATTATACCTGCAGCCCAGAAAGCTAGAAGAGGTTGGGTGTGAAGCCAGACACCAAGGACTTGCTGATTTGGGGCAGATAATAATAATCTCCAGAATAGTGCAATACTCTTCCTTTGGGGAAAGTTTTGAATATTAATGGACTAATATATATATATATATGTGAATATATGTGTGTGTGTATACATACATATAAAACATATACATGCACATGCATGCACAACTGCATGAGTGTTTTACACACACACACACACACACACACACTGCATTGAATGTAGTCCAGGCTGGTCTCTAACTCAAGGTAATCAATTTGTCTCCCCCTCCTGAACACTGGGTATCAGAAATAGAGGTATTAGCCACCACAGAAGCCTATTAAAAATCTTTGATTCAGGCTCCTATGAAAATGGATTGCTATGCCCTCAATGTAGGCTCTTTTGGAATTCACCTATCCCCTAAAACTGGATTCCAAGTTAAGAATCTTGCTGTGGAGTCCAGTAGTGGTGGTGCACGCCTTTGCTCTCAGCACTGGGGAGGCAGAGGCAGGTGGATCTCTGTGAGTTCGAGGCCAGCCTGGTCTACAAAGTTAGTTCAGGACAGCCAGAATTACACAGAGGAACCTTGTCTCAAAAAATAAAAAACAAACAAACAAACAAAAATCTTGTGGTTTTTTTTTTTTAATCTGAGGTCTAGATTCTTTTGTCTTTTTCAAAATATTTGTTTATTTTTATTTTATGTATTGAGCATTTTGTGGGTTCTGGGAATCAAATCCAGACCCTCTGGAAGAGCAGCCCGTCCTCTTTAACAGCTGAGCCATCTTTCCATCTCCTGGTTGTTTTTGTTTGCTTGTCTTGGTTTCTTTTATAGGGTCTCACCATGTAGGCCTGAAGCCCAGGCCAGCTGGGAGCTCATAGCGAATCCCCCTCACTGCTTCACTCAGGGACTGTAGGTGTGAGTCACCATGCCCAGAGGTATCTGCAGACAGTTTTCTTTTCTTTTTGTAGTGTGTGTGTGTGTGTGTGTGTGTGTGTGTGTGTGTGTGTGTGCGCGCGCGTGCGCGCGCGCGTGCACGTGCCTAGGCTGCCCACTAACTTGAGGCAATCCTCCTTCTTTCTTTAGTTTTCCAGGTACTGGAGGTTGCAGTCATGTGCCCATATCTGGGGAGGTTTAGTGACACCAGCGTGCGTCTCGCTCAAATATCTTGATTTAATTAATGTGAATGGAGTGGGCATAAAAGCCTTTAAAAAGCATTTTTACTTATTGTATTATTATTATTATTATTTGTGTGTGTGTGTGTGTGTGTGTGTGTGTGTGTGTGTGTGTGTGTGTGTGTGTATGTAGAGGGATGAGTTTGTGGAAGTTGGAAGACAACCTTCAGAAGTCATCTTGTGCCTTCCACAGTCGGTTCTGGGCCTTGAACTCGGGCTGCCAGGCTTGTAACAGCAAGCACTTAGCCATCTCACCAGATCAGGCATCAGGATTTCTAAAATCTTTTCAATAGATCCAGGTGTGGTGGCGCATGTCTTTAATCCCAGTGCTAGGAAGGTAGAGGCAGGCTGGTCTCTGTGAGTTCGGTGCCAGTCTGATCTACGTAGCAAGTTCTGGGAGAGCCAGGGCAACATAGAGAAACCCTGTCTCAAAAAAATTTTTTTAAATAATTCTGGGCTGAGTATACAGTTCCATGGTAAAGTATGTGCTTAGTGTACACACAGTCCTAGACTTGAACCCTGTAGCCACACACATATGTGTTCACATGCATGTACATACATACATACACACACACACACACACACACACACACACACACACACACACACACTCTTCCAGGTGACTTCAGTGTGAGACTTTTTTTGAGGCCCTCTTGGTTGGACTATTGTTGGCTGGAGAGAGGATTATAGCAGAACAGGGGTAGAAAAAAAGCAGACACTGTAGGGACCAAACCAGTAGGACCAATTTGAACTCCTAGGCAACCATGGAAGGATACAGCTGAACACCCAGAAGGTACCAAGGAGGATCCAGCTATTACATCCAAAGCCCCGTATCCCAGACGCTGAGGGAGGGACAGAAATGTCCAGGGGGAGTGGTGGCCATGGTGTGAGCGGAGAGGCAGGCAGGCTGAGGTAAGGATGGAGGAGCAGCCCAGGGGGGGATTGCCACTGATGCCGGGGAGGCCTGGCTTGGGAGACCCAAGCCCAGGTCTAGTGAGAGGGGAAGGCTGAGCAGCTGAGAAGGAAGCTTGGGGTAAAAGCAAAGGATGCCGGGGCTGCAGGGGAGGAAGGGTGGAGGAGCAGGCCTTGGTGTAGGCTGGCCTGGCATTATTGTAGTCTGAAGGGAAGGAAGGAGCCAGCCCAGAGGAAGCCAGCAAAAGCACAGAGCGGAGCCAGGACTCCTAGACCGCCCGGCTGGGTAAGAAACTGCTCCTGGATAGGATGAAATAGTCAAAGCTCCTTTCCGTGAAGCGACAAGCACAGAAGCTTCCCGAATGCCACGAGGTTTGTGTCTGAGAAGCCACTCAGCCACTGAGCTCCTACAGCAGCTTCCTAGAACTCAGCGTGCATCTTTACAAGTGGGACATTGCTGCCACTCCAAGGCTTAGGCTCCCGAGAGGGTGACAGGCGGTGTGTCTAAGGCCACTCCTTCGGACTCTTGCCCTACAAGCCAGTGGCTCGGCACATTTAAGAGTCCAGGTGCAGCTGCAGCCCCCGTGGCTTTTTGCATAGCTCTCTGGCCGCTTGTTTATTTTAATTCTGTGTCTTTTAAACACGGTCTCACTCTGTATTCCTGGCTGGCCCAGAACTCACCATGTACAGCAGGCTGGTTTCGAACTCATGAACATATACCCGACTCTGCCTTCTGAGTACTGGGATTAGAGGGATGTGCCACCCCACCCAGCCTCACTTTTTAATTCTGAGGCCTGTTCTCCTATAGCTGAGGCTGGCTTTGAACTCCTGTTCCTCCTGCTACACCAGCATCTCACCGACCACTCTGCCCAGGGCTTCCTGTTTGCTTCAAGGCCCCACTGCCTTCATACATGGCCTTTGTGGCCCTGCTTGTTGCTCCCAGTCCCCTTGTTGAATTTACATGTGTCCCTGTGGTTGGTCACTTCCAGCACGGATGTGCAGGCTCCAACCCCTGCTGCTTCCTCTTCCCCCGGTGCACACTCTCCCCAGGCTAGCTCACGTTGTCACACCATTCGTTTATTTACTTACTATTTATTATATATTCTAATAATACACAGCAATGGGTTTCTTTATGAATTTTTATATATATACATACATGCATACATAATGTACACACACACACACACACACATATATATATACACACATACATATATATAATATATATAATGTATTTTGGTTATGTTCACCTCCATTACCCTCTCTTGTTCCCCTCTAACTTCCACTGGTCCCAGATTCCCTTCCTCTTTCTATCAAATCATCCTTCTACTTGTGTGTGTGTGTGTGTGTGTGTGTGTGTGTGTGTGTGTGCATATGAGTGTATCTCAGAGTGTGTGAGTGTGAAAGAGAATGTGAGTGTATCTGAGAGCATGTGTGCATGTGAGAGTGAGTGTGTGAGTGTGTATGTGAGGTCTGAATAAGTGTGTCTACCAGGGTTATTTACAGAATATAGGTGAAGGGCTATTTACAGGAGAGTGAGCAACTTCCCAATGGCTACCGCTCTGAAGAAAATGCCTTCTCTCTCCAAACAACGACTAACTACCTACAAATCCTCAGAGAAGAGACAGACCTCATCCTTACCACCTCCATGACAGGACATTGACAAATCCAGTCCTGTGCAGGTAATCATCTCTGCTGAGAGTTTGAGTGCAAAAGCCAGAAGAGTGATTGATCCACAATACTCTACCCCTTCCTCTACTCCCCCTCCCCAGTGTCCTTTCCCCCTTCTTAGACAAGGTCTCACTGGGTAGTCTTGGCCATCCTGGGACTCACTATGTAGATCAGACTGATTTTTTTTTTCAAGACAGAGGTTCCACTTGGGAGGCAGAGGCAGGTGGATCACTGTGAGTTCGAGGCTAGCCTGGTCTACGAAGTGAGTCCAGGATAGCCAAGGCTAACACAGAGAGACTCTATCTCGAAAAACAAAACAAAACAAAAATCAAGACAGAGGTTCTCTGTGTAACTGCTCTAGCTGTCCTGGACTCATTTTGTAGACCAAGCTGGCCTCGAACTCATGGAGATCCACTTGCCTCTGCCTCCCGAGTGCTGGATTAAATGTGCGCGCCACCTGACTTGGCCGTCGCTCTGCTTGTATACTTGTTCGGCTCCCTCTTCTCTGGGATGCTCCCGAGCCTTGGCAGGAGAGCAGGGCTGTCTCGGAGCTGAGAGACAGAGATTCGGTATCTTCTCCAGGAGCTCCTGTCTCGGCATCCCAAAATCCCAGGAGTCTAGTGGTGTGCTGCTACACCTGGCTTTATCTTGGCACTTCTGACACCCCCACCCCCACCCCCCACCCCCGTCCAGCACCAGAGCTCTACAGTAAGACTGTATTTCGGGGCATGTGGATATCTTGTTGTTTACTCAAAGCCTTGTCCAAATGAAACTTCATTTTTCTCCTCTTCAGTCTGTGCTTCTTTCATTTTCTGCCCTAAGAAAACCCTGTACCTTCCTCCTTGGTTGCTTGATTGCTCCGTGCTCCCTTTGACTCTTCTATTCCACAGGTCCTGCCGACGCAATCCGTCAGTAAAGTCCACCCTCACAAAAACCTGTCGCTTTTGGCTCTCTCATCTACGCATGCTCCTCAAAGCGGGGCTCGGGGCTCGAAAGAACAGCAGCGACACCCAGAAGCTTGTCAGCAATGCCAAACCTGGCGTGGGGAGTCGAGCACCTGGAATGTTTCTCCAGTGGACTCTGAGACCACAGTAAAGTCTGACGGCCACTCTTCTGGGCCAGGCCAGCATGGTCTCTGGTCGGAGCCGCTACCACAGCTCCCAGCTGCTCTCTTTATTTACTCTCTGACCACACCCTCCTAACAGGCACTGTAACTCTTTTTAAGAGGTTAGCAGGAGGGCTAAGGGTGAAGACGCTTGCTTGAGGCTCTGGTTCATGCCCAGCTCTCCACAAACCTCACAACATAGTGAGTCCCAGGCCAGCTTGGGCTACTGCTGTGAGGACCACCCCCATCTCCAAAAGCAAAGAGAAAACAAAAGTTATTTTTCACCTTCTAAATTGGCCAAGACTAACAGCTGCTGCTATTGTTGGTAGAAACACAGGAGCGCTGGTAGGAGGGAAAGCAGCATTTCCGCAACGGCCAAGCAAGTTACAAAGGAGCATACCATTAGCTCAGCCAGTTTTTCTAGGAAATTGCGTTACACTGGACCTGGCACACAGGAGGAACGGCATCGGTACTGTCTTCACTACAGCATTAGGAGCAGCAAAATAATGGAGGCAACATAAAAAGTCCCTGAGCCTGACCTGGTTAAATAGGTCATGGCATATAGATAGCATGTGACAGACAGACAAACACGTCCCAGCTAGATTAGTAGAAGGAGGCAGGACGGCAAGACGCGGGGCTGTCCGAACAGAACACTGAAGCAAAGAGCTCTCTGCACAGACGGTTAGGTTTATTTTGTTGTTTAATTAATTGCTGAAAGAGCCGTGAGTGGTGGCGCACGCCTTTAATCCCAGCACTCTCGGGAGGCAGAGGCAAGTGGTTCTCTGTGAGTTCGAGGCCAGCCTGGTCTACAGAATGAGTTCTAGGAGAGCCAAGGCTATTACACAGAGAAACCCTGTTTCAAAAAACAAAACTTGCTGAAAGTACAGGAGATTTTGATATTATATGCTTTGGCAGGGGTGGGGAGGGTTAGGTTTTTAGAAAACATTTGTGTGTGTGTGTGTGTGTGTGTGTGTGTGTGTGTGTGTGTGTGTGTGTGTGCACTAACACATGTGCCTTGGAGCATACATATGTGAAAGTAAGAGGACAACTTCCAGAAGTTGGGTTTCTTCTACCATTTGGGTCCCAGGCATTGAACTCAGGCTTGGTGGTAAGCACCATACTGCTAAGTCATCTCACCAGCATGCCCGCCTTCTCCCACCCCACCCTTTCCCATCCCTCAGCAAAACTTTGAGAAAAGTGAATCTGACCTTCCTATATGCTTTTCAGCCCCTCTCTAGGTGTGTGTGTGGGGGGGGGTGTGTGTGTGTGTGTGTGGGTGTGTGTGTGTTGAGGATACACACATGTGCTCATGCAGGGGAGCATTGCTTTCTGCCTTACTGTCTCTCACTAAGTTAAAAGTTTGAGAGCTTGCCATTTCCGCTAGGCTGGCCAGCGAGCTCCCGGATGCAGCTACCTGTCTTTGTGCCCCAGGGCAGGTGCTCACGGCTATGGTTGGCTTTATGTGGGGGATGGGGGTTCACAAAAAGCATTCTTTCCCACTGAGCCATCCGCTCAACCCCTTCTCGCTGTTTTCAGTTTCTGTATGTAACAACTGGCCCACTGCTCCTGCCAGCTTCTGGCAGTTTCTCCCAGCTATTGCTGACACATTGTCCAACCAGATCTTGACTTTTCTTTCTTTCTTCTGGTACACACACACACACACACACACACACACACACACACACACACACACCTTTTTTGGGTTTTTGTTTTTTTTTTGGTTTCGTTTTATTTTGTTTATTTGCTTTGTTTCGTTTGGTTTGGCTTTTTGAGACAGGGTTTCTCTGTGTAGGCCTGGCTGTCCTGGAACTCTCTTTTTAGACCAGGCTGGCCTCGAACTCACAAAGATCTGCCTGCCTCTGCCTCCCAGGTGCTGGGATTAAAGGTGTGCGTCACCACTGCCAGCTCTGTTTTTTTCTTGGTTTTGAAGCAGTGAATCACTATATAGTGTGGCTGGCCTGTTAATCACTTAGGCTGGCCTCCCCCTTGTGGAGGCTCCTGCCTCTACTCACAGATAGCTGAGAGTCACTGCAGCAGCATCACCACCATGCTGAGAGTCACAGCAGCAGCACCACCATGCTGAGAGTCACAGCAGCAGCAGCACCACCATGCTGAGAGTCACAACAGCAGCAGCACCACCACCACCATGCTGAGAATCACAGCAGCAGCAGCACCACCACCACCACCATGCTGAGAGTCACAGCAGCAGCACCACCACCACCACCACCATGCTGAGAGTCACAGCAGCAGTAGCATCACCACCACCACCATGCTGAGAGTCACAGCAGCAGCAGCACCACCATGCTGAGAGTCACAGCATCTTAAGGTGTCTTGGTCATTTTGGGAAGAATCATAGTACAAGGACTACATGGTAGTCCACACCTGTGTTTCTGGCCTCTGGGGAATTTCAGGCAGTTGAGTCACAAGTTCAGAGCCAGCCTAGGAGAATTAGAGACTGTGCCAAAATAAAAAGTCAAAGACAACCAGGTGTGGTGGCTCACACCGGTAAGCCCAGCACTCAGAGAGGCAGATGGAGCTTTGTGAATTCAAGGCCAGCCTGGTCTACAGGGTGAGTCCAGGACAGCCAAGGCTACAGAGAGAAAACCAGAAAACAGGGGGGGTGGGGGTGGAAGGGGGTGCTAAGGAGGGATTCCTGAGAAGAGTCTCAGGGGACGAGTAGACATCATCAAAGGAAGGGATCCAGGCTTAGCCTTCTGTGGTGATGGAAACAGCAGGGTCTGCAAGACCAAAGGCTGGACGGGAAGAAAAGGCCCATAGTCCTGTGTGTGAGCTTGTTCGGTGTGAGTGAGCATGAATACCTGTGTGTGTCATGAACTCTGGTGCCACATGCACTCAGCAGTGAGTGGTGGCAGAGGGAAAGGAGCCTCCCGGAAGGAGGAAGTTAGTGACCTAGAATGTCAAGTGCGACAGATGGGCAGAGACCCAGGGCTGAAGACATCAATGCGCAACTCACAAAGCAGCTTCTGGAAAGCGGCTGGGCCTGAGCCAGGCTCTCATGCCTCTAGGGAGCAGAGGGAAGTGAGAATGTGAGCTAACGTTTGCTGTCAGTTCTGCGTGACAAGGGTCTCTGGCAATGCAGTTTACTCTGAAAGCAACTGAAGACACGACCCCGGCCTTCTACCACAGATGAGAAAAACAGGCACAGGAATCTCAGGCCACTTGGCAGATGTCACATAGACCTGGTAGAACGTTTCCCAAATTCAAACCACTGAGCACTGAGGATGAGATTTCAGAAATGTGGCCTTTGCTAGAGAGTGACAGGAAGTCACCAGAAGGTAGGGCAGGATTACAGGCAGAAAGAAGCCCCTGCCCCACCCCCACCCACCCCACCCCCCAGACGTAGTGATGACTAACAGACCAAGGTTCAGGAAGATAAGGCTGGGCACCTTGGCAGGAAGACTTCTGAGGCAGTCAGTCATTTTGGTAGCACCCAGGGAAAGAAACTAGGTGAAATGGCCTTTATTAAGCCACCACTCCAGCAGAAAGGTGGCCATGGGGCAGGCCCCTGAGCAGGCCTCAGAGACAACAGAAAACAGATGTGTCATCAGGGCTCTCTCTCTCTAGAGAGATGGAACCAGGGTGGGGTGTGTGTGTGTGTGTGTGTGTGTGTGTGTGTGTGTGTGTGTGTGTGTGCGAGAGAGAGAGAGACAGACAGACAGACAGACAGACAGACACAGAGACATAGAGACAGAGATAGACAGACAGACAGACAGACAGAGTGAGAGAGAGACAGAGATAGACAGAGAGAGAGTGAGGGAGACAGAGACACAGAAGCAGAGATAGACAGACAGACAGATAGTGAAGGAGACAAAGACAGACAGAGTGAGAGAAATAGAGAACACAGTCAGTCATGATGATTACAGCCACTGGCTGGTCCTGAGATCAGCAGCGGGCATATAGGACTGAGGAGAGGAAAGGGTGTAGTTCAAGTCCAGATATATGACACCCAGGAAGAACTCTGAGTCCAAAGACAAGAGGAAGTCTGGAAGCAGACTAAGCAGCGGAAGGCCTCTTACTTCTGTTCCGGGCCTCCAGCTGACTGGATGTGTCTTAGAACACATGAGTAGTTTACTGTTTACCGTCTCTGCATTCAAACATCTGGTGTGACGTCTTCAGTTACACCAAAATAATGTTTTACCCAACGCCCGCTCATTGCTGGCACAGCCCACACATACTACAGAGAGATAGGGTGAAACGTGACTAGAAATAAACATGTTTTGGAGAACAGAAAGCTTGGAGGGCAAGAGGGCTCTGACAATGGATCTAATATGCAACCAGGCCTTAGACCAACTTCAGCCAACAGTCCAGGAGCTGGCAGGCCCGTTCCAATCAAATCCCTCACAAGAGTGGGTACTGAGCTCCGGTCGGTAAATCATTTACACTTTTTATTAGCCAAGAAAGGTGCCTGTTTTCCGACAGACATCTAATGACTCTGAGTCATGCCAACCGTAGCCATCGCCTTCTGTCAGGTACCTGGATACACGTGGTCAGCTCTGCTGACTGCCTGACCCCTGGACCTTCCCACACACTGTGCCACAGCACGGGGAGTGGCTGCGATCTGTCTCATACCCGGCCCTCAGAGTGCCATAGCCAGAACTTTTACTTTTGCTCATTTATCTCCTTACTTAGGTTTAGGCGGGGTCTCATTGTGTAACACTGATTATCTCGGAATCCTTATATAGAGCAGGCTGCACTTGAACTTGTAGGGGCTCCTCCTGCCTCTGCTTTCTGATGTTGGGACTACAAGTGTGTGCCACCATGCCTAGCTAAAGACAGACTTAAAGCAGCCACCCACTAGAGCCTAAGACACACAGGAAGCCAGTGTTTTTGTTACACTTTTTCCTAGAGGGTATTTCTTTTGTCTTTTGGTGTTTTGATACAGTGTTTCTCTGTGTAGCCTTGGCTGTCCTGGACACCCTTTGTAGACCAGGCTGGCCTCGAACTCACAGAGATCCACTTGCCTCTGGCTCCTGAGTGCTGGGACTAAAGGCGTGCACCACCACGCCCAACTTCAGGAGGAATTTTACACAAAGGTTTTTTTGTTTGTTTGTTTGTGTGTGTGTGTTTTTTTTTAGACTCTTAAGGAAACAGGGATGAAAGCATGGCTCCGTGGATGAAGGCTAGGCTGTGAGAACACTGCTCAGGGATAGAGTTGTGTGAGAGGCATTCTGTGTGCTTGTGAGAAAAGGCCAAGAAAACAAGACTCTTGCAACCTCATTTTCTTCAAAACCATGGACTTGTTCTTGGAATGTGTTGCCGTGCGCTCCCAGGTGTAGCAGAGAGGAGAGAGTTTTCTTCAGCTGCCGTTATTCCTGTGCTCCTGTGGGAAAACATGTTTTGGCCACGTGGTGCTCGTCCTTTTGTGACTGAACACTTTACTCAGGTGACTCTTCTTGGCCCTCGAAATAAAAACTACCTGATGCTCTGAATAAAGGTGCCTCTATCGCCTGAGACTTCAGTCCGCCTCGTTTTTCAGGCCTTGCGCCCCCAGGTTCACACTGCCAACTAGAGCGGTCCACACTGTCTGAGCATGGAGACCCAAGGTCCATCCAGGAACCCACATATAGGTGAGAAAAGAGAGTGGGCTCTTCAGAGGCACCCTCTGACTTCTGCACAGACACCATAACTCGTGTAACCCCGCACAACAACAGACAAACACATATAATTTCTTTCTTTTTTTTATTTTCTTTTTCTGGGCGAGTGGGAGGGAGAACAGGGTCTCACTATGGCTGGACTAGACTTTATATATGTGGACCAGACTGGCCTCAAAATCCTAGAGGTCCACCCGTCTCTTTCTCTCAAGTGCTATGATTATGCCACTGTGTCAGGCATAAGTTTTCTGTTTTAAAAAGAACTATAAAGATGAATACGGGGCTGCATACCATAATCTTGGTGCTTAGAAAGATGAGGCAGAAGAATCTCAAGCTTAAGCCCAGACTCTACAGTGTCTCAAAAAAAAAAAAAGTGTTTATTGGCTTTTGTTTTTGTACTTGTTTTGATTCAAAATACATATGATATTCACGCTTGTTTTTAGGCTAGGCACAATGACATACGCTTGTAATCCCAGCACTCTGGGAGGCAGAGGCAGGCGGATCTCTGTGAGTTCGAGGCCAGCCTGGTCTACAGAGTGAGTCCAGGACAGCTACAAAGGCTACAAAGAGAAACCCTGCCTCAAAACAACAAACAGACAAACAAAAATCATTTTAAAAGAGAAAATAAGTACTGTCCATGCTGTTACCACCCAGATTTGTTATCCTCTACTGTATTAATATGCAGGATTCCTGTAAGCATGTTATTGTGGCTTGAATGAGCATGGCCTCCATAGCCTCATACATTTGAATATTTGGTCCCCAGTTGGTGGAACTGTTTGGGAAGGATTAGAAGGTGTGTCACTGTGGGGGGGGGGAGGGGAGGGGGGCTTCAAAGTTTCAAAAGACAAGTGCAATTTTCAGTGTTCTTTTTGTCTAGTGGTTGTGTATCAAGATGTAAATTTTCAGCACACACCTTTAATCCCAGTGCTTGGGAGGCAGAGGCAGGCAGGTTGCTGTGAGTTCGAGGCCAGCCTGGTCTACAAAAGCAAGTCCAGGACAGCCAAGGCTACACAGAGAAACCCTGTCTGGAAGAAACAAAAACAAACAAAGATGTAAGTTCTCAATTGTTACTTTGTATCACCACCACAGACTCTGACCTTCTGAAACATAATCCAAAATCAATACTTTCTTCATAAATTGCCTTGATCATGGTTTTCATCATAGCAATAGAAAAGTAACAGTGGATGTGTGTGTGTGTGTGTGTGTGTGTGTGTGTGTGTGTGTGTGTGTGTGTGTGTGTGTATTTGTGTGGATATATTTTGTCACATGAAATGAATGACAGAGTTCATATGCCTACACTAAACTATAATTTGTGGTCCAGCAAGATGGCTTAGTGGGTAGAGGCACTTGCTGCCATGCCTAGCAACCTGAATCCCATCCCCAGAACCCACATAGCAGAAGGAGAGAACTAAGTCCACATGTTGTCTTCCCACATCATTTTAGCATGCACTAGCCTCCACACACATGCCTACATGAAGCCGTACTTTTTACTACTTTATTTGGTCTCTTATATCTACCCCTTCTCCACCCTAATTCCTTCCAAGCCCCCAACACTAGGTAGTCAAGAAAGAAAGTTAGAGGGGAAAGGAAGCATAGACCTCTTTTATTTATTTATTTTTATTTTATATGCATTGGTGTTTTGCTTGCATATTTATCTGTATGAGGGTGTCAGATCCCCTGGAACTGAAGCTACAGACAGTTGCAAGCTGCCATGTTGGTGCTGGGAATTGAACTCCGGTCCTCTGAAAGAACAGCTAATGGGTGCTTTTACCCACTGAGCCGTCTCTCCAGCCCCTAGCACGGATCTCTTTAGACTACTTCCTGCTAATTAAGTACATTGAGTTTGAGTTCCTTGGGGCAAGTCCAATCTTTATCACCAGCATACCAGCAATCCAGCAGTAGCAAACAGAAAAGCAGCAGCAGGGACCAGCAGCAGCAGACCTCTCCAGGCTCTCACGTTTATACCCTCTGAAGAGTTACCATAATTCCAATGCAAACTATCTCCAGCCAGGAAAAGTCACTCCCTTCTTAGAACACGAGACAAGTCATACATAGTTAGTGGCTGTGGACAATGTGAGGCAGCCCCATATCTCACACCTGGGACTAAAACAAAACATTCACATAACAAACCTGTGATTTTAAAGAAACCAATAGCCTCACTACACACTGAAAATAAAGAATAAACAGGACTTCAACACAATCTGGGTGTGGAGGCACATGTTAGCTATTGAGAGGTGAGGGGTGGAGGGTCCGGACTTCAAGGTCTTCAACCAAACAGTACGCTCAGGGCTAATGTGAGATATAGGAGAGGCTGTCTCACAGAAAAATAAAACAAAGAAAAACCCACAAAATCCTCATCTGGGAATGCAGCTCAGTAGAAGAACACTTGTCTAGCACATGTGCAACCCTGTGTTTACTCCTTTGCACTGCAAAAATCAAGCAATTAAAATATATCTCATATTTCCAACCAGGAGATGGCTCTGGGACTAAGAGCACCTTGCAGAGGACCGAGTTCAGTTCCAACACCCCTGGCTGGCGAATCACAGCCTCCAGGAGCTCCCAGCTCCAGGGAAACTGGCCTATGTGGGCACTTGTGCTTACATGCATATACCCACCCCACATACATACACACAACTGAATAAATAAATCTTTAAAAATCTAAATGTAAATATATTATCTATAATATAAAGCATTGCCTATGCATATATATAATTTCGATACTTTCTTTCTTTCTTTCTTCTTCTTCTTCTTCTTTTTTTTTTTTTTTTGAGACTGGTTTTCTCTACATAAGAGCCCTAGCTATCCTAGACTTGCTTTGTAGACCAGGCTGGCCTCAAATTCACAGAAATCTGCCTGTCTTTCCTTCTACAGTGCTGGGATTAAAGGCGTGCACCACCACTACCAGGCTTGTTTTAGCTCTGGCTATCCTGGAACTCACTCTGTAGACCAGGCTGGCCTCCCAAGGGCTAGGATTAAAGGTGTGTGCCACCACATTTCAACAACGTTTTGGTATCTCGAAATAATGTTATGTTAGAGTTACAGTGCCACAATGTTCTTAGGAAAATAACTGATCAGTATGTCAGTCTCCTGTTATTGAGGCAAACCTCTCATGTCGCCCAGGCTGGCCTCAAGACTTTCAATAGTTGCATGTTGGCACACGCCTTTAATCACAGCACTTGGGAGACAGAGGTAGGGGGATCTCTGAGTTTGAGGCCAGCCTGGTCTACAAAGCAAGTCCAGGACAGCCAAGGCTATACAGAGAAACCCTGTCTCGAAAAGCATAAAAAAAAAAACTTTTCAGTAATCATCTGTCTTCACCTCTGCAGCTGGGATGACAGGCGTGAGCCACCGCACCCAGCAACCACTAGCTACCAGGAAGAAGTCGGTAAACAGTGCTTTGGGAATGTGATCGGGTTGACTTAACTGTTCTTTATAGATTACAGGCTGGTTCAGAACAGAATGCGCTTTCAGAAGTCAGAGAAGTTAGCCTGGAAACCGCCCGCCTTCATTAGCTGTGTGGCTCTGAGCAAGCTCTCTGAGCATCCTCTCTGGGTCTGTTTCCTGAACTAAGTAGAGGGAAGGAACAAGTGACCAATAGAGAGTGCTTATAACAGGGCCACTTCTGGGTACCATTCCGCATACATGTGCGTTTAGTTCACAAATCAGTGCTCTGAAAACACCAAGCTGTTGAGTGACTGGTGAAAGAAAATGCAAGGAGAGTTTGATTCAGATTAGCCGTACATGAGAACCCCCAAGCTAGGCTAATCCCAGTGATGGAAGCCTGTGCCTGGATTTTTTATTTTATTTTATTTTATTTTATTTTGAGTTGTAAGGTCAGCACCCTTAGGAACTGCAGCTCTAGAACATTGGGCACAGTAGGCTGGAAATTGGGTGGAGGAAGAGTCTGACCCCATTTACTCTGACAGTAACCCTTTTGATGGACAGAACTGGACGACCTGCAAAGCTGGGACTTTGTCAGCAGAGAGCTGGTTCAGACCACGAGAGAAGGAAAAGGCAGGGAGAGCCTGCGCAGGCTTGGTCTCCTGCTCTAGAGATGGGAGACAGACAGACAGCAAATAAACCCTCAAGGAACGGGGGTGGGGGTGGGGGTGGGGGTGGGGGTGGGGGGTTAGGACGATGGCTCAGTGGGTTAAAGTGCTTATTTTACAAGTGTGAGGACTTCAGATCTCCTGAACTCATGGGCAGCTAGCTGAATTCGGGAGGCGCTCCTGTGATGAGATGGGAGCATCGGCGGGAATTCCCAGAGGCTCTCAGGCCAGTTTCCCCGGCATGCACATCCCTGACCGATAAGAGCTTCTGACTCAAACAAGATGGGAGTTGAGGACTGACACCCAGATACCCGCAATTGTTCTCTGATCTCCACATACACACCTGCTCGAGTGTACATACACACACACACACACACACACACACACACACACACAGAGAGAGAGAGAGAGAGAGAGAGAGGCACGCACACACTCACACACAGAGAGAATTTCTTTAAATAAACAAATGGAAAGGAAAACTTCCTTCCTTTGTGCTTGGGAGCTGGTCTTTGAGGGAGCCGCCTGTGGCCCCAGCTCGAACAACTTCCCCTTGCAGACTGAACAGCCTCTTCACTTATGGCTAATTTCTACCCTCCTTTTGGGTAGAAAGTTCCCACAAACTTCAGGCGTAAGCAAATGTTACAGAGGAAAGACTGACGTGCCCATGCAAAGTTTTCCCCCAGGAGCTCTTTGCACTGACTCGAAGTGTGGAAATTTGGAGGGCCTTCAGCAGCACACGGGAAGGTCTTCCAGACCAAGAGAACAAGCCCTTGGGACCAAAGCAATCATGTCTGTAAAAGTGGTGTAACCTGCTTAAAACTGAAGCTCCTTGCTGGGTGTGGTAGCCCATGCCTTTAATCTCAGCCCTCAGGAGGCAGAGGCAAGTGGATCGCTGTGAGTTCAAGGCCAGCCTGGTCTACAAAGTGAGTCCAGGACAGCCAAGGCTACACAGAGAAACCCTGTCTCAAAAAACAAAACAAACAAACAAACAAACAAACAAAAAAACACCAAAAAAAATTTAAAAAGAAACAGACCAGGGTCACAGTTTGGCTCCTGAGTTCACTGTATCCCTCCCTGGCCATGGTCAGTCTTGGGGCATGGCAGTCTAATAAAACATCAATCAATATTTCACTGAGATTGGTGCTCGAGTGGGTTGTGTGATTCTTGTAGTAAACAGAAGGAACATTTACTCACCTGGTTCAGTTGTTGTCTTGGTGGCTTACTACTTCCGTCTGCTGACTTAGGCCTAGTTCTGGAAGCGTCTAGCCTTCATACAATCTAATGTAGGCCTGGAATGTTTCAGCCTCTGAGACTCATTGCTTAATAAGCTCACCCTTTCTTGTTCTTACTGAGCTCTGGGCTGGCTGGCTTAACTCAGCTGTTCTGGCTCAAACTCCTCTCCCAGCTGACTTACTCAAGGTAGCTTTTTCCTCGGCCTCTGAATTGCTCTGCTTGGCCTCAAACCAACTCCGGAAATCTGCTCTGATCTTCTGGTTCCTTCTCGTCCTCTGACTTGCTCTGTCTTCACCTGTGTCTAGCTTGTTCTCTCTTTGCAATCCACCTCTCTATTCCTGTTCCAGTAAAACTGCCTCCTCTCTCTGTCTGCATTCCCCCTTAAGTAGCTTCCTTTCCTCTCCTCAAGAGAGGTGGACATAGCCTATTCTGTCAAATCTTTTTCTGCCATTCAATTAGACATCACTTTCAAACTTGGGTCCTTCCTTCTACAAACTAACTTTACCTTCATTGTTTGGGACCAAAGGCGTGTACCACCATGCCTGGACCTAAGTTTTTCTTTACCTGATACTTGCTGTATACCAGGCTGGCCTTGAACTCAGATCTGTTTGCCTCTGTCTACTGGGTTAAAGGCATGTCTGTATTCCAACCAGATCAGACCTAGAAGGTCTTTGGATGTGATCTCTTGCTAGAGCATCCACGCTCTGAATTAAAAATCCTCTACACGTGTCCAAAGCCAGTGGAAACATCAAAGAATGGGGACATGAGTGCCACAGAAGAAGAGTGCCCCAGGCTATCTTCAGAAGTTACATGAGAGGGCTAGTAAGGTGGCTCAGTGTGTAGAGGTGCTTGCCCACAAGCCTCAGGACCTGAGTTCAATTCCTGGAATCTACGCAGTAGGAGAGAACTGACTCCTATAAGTTGTCCTTTGAGCTCTACAAATGAGCAAGTAAGCCTGTGTGTGTGTGTGTGTGTGTGTGTGTGTGTGTGTGTGTGTGTGTGTTAGAGAGCATGTGTGTACATGCACATGTGAGTGCAGATGCCTCTGAAGTCTAGAATGGTTTCATGAATCCCTTAGAGTTTCTTTTTTTTTTTTCTTTATTTATTTTTCTTTCTTTCTTTTTTCTTTCCGAGACAGGGTTCCTCTGTGTATCCTTGCTGTCCTGGACTCGCTTTGTAGACCAGGTTGGCCTCGAACTTACAGCAACCCCCCTGCCTCTGCCTCCCGAGTGCTGGGATTAAAGGCGTGCGCCACCCTGCAGTGGTTGTGAGTCACTTGGCGTGGGTGCTGAGAAGGAAGTACCAGTACTCTGCAACAACAGAACCACTGCTCCTGCTCCTGTCAAAGTCTTTCTTACTCCGCTAAAGTTTATGGGAGGCCAGGACCCAGTCCCCATGATGAGAACCGAGGCCTGCAAGGGAAGAGGTGCATGGCGGGGGACAGCTGTCATCCCTGCTCCTGGGAAATGGAGACGGCAGGAGCAAGATTGAGGCCAACCTTGGATACAAAGAGTACAAGGCCAGTCTGGGCTGTCTGATATTGTCCCCAAACATTCAACCAAGAGGGGATCCAGGCGTGGTGGCTCACGACTTTAAGCACTTGGGAGGCAGAGGCAGAGACAGGTGAATCTCTGTGAGTTCAAGGCTGGCCTTGTTTACAGAGCAAGTTCCAGGACATCCAAGGCTACACAGAGAAAGCCTGTCTTGAGAAAGAAAGAAAGAAAGAAAGAAAGAAAGAAAGAAAGAAAGGGTAAGGGAAGGGAAGAGAAGAGAAGAAAAAACAAGAAGGAAGAAAAAGAAAGTCACCTTTCCCTCCTCGTGGCACTCAGAGCAACAGCGGTGCTCTATCTGACCTGGAGCTGTGAGTCATGAAGGTGTGACCCCAGAGAGGCAGCGTCACTTAAGTGATTACGGTGCTGTGGTGGAGTCTGCAGTACTGATAGATGAGTGTTCCCAAGTATCCCAGTCCACACACAATGACCAGCAGCCTCTGACATGCGACCACTCACGTTTGCTGGGAGATGGTAAAACGGCACGTGTCCACGTGTCCCCGTCCCCACCCCCCCACCCCCCACCTCCCCACCCCCGCTCTTCCTCTTGGTTCTCTGAGTTCCTAGGCCACCTTAAATAACTTCTTCTCCCGCTGAAAAGTTAGCCACTGCTGTTTTCTGTGATTTGAAAACAAGCATCTTGACTAATACAGCAGGAAAATGAGTCACCGGTTTAGAAGATACGGTCAGTAAGATAGGCGTGGTGGCCTGCAGTCTGAGTGACCGGAAGGCAGAGGTTAGACCGAGCCTTTGAGGCCAGCCTGAGACTTTACCATAAAAACCAAACGTTGTCTTCTGGCCCATCTACGCTCTTTTGTGCGTTGGCCACTTTTCTGTCAGGGACCCCCCAGTGGCCACACCGGACCGGGACTCAGATCAGTGCCTCCTTCAGCTCAGATCTGAAGCTTCCTCCTGCAGCAGATGGAAGCTAACTGTTGTCATGGCAACTCACAGAGACTGTGGCAGCATGCTCAGGAACTACCTGCACCGGTTCAAGCCAGACTGGGAGGGAGAAGCAGGCAGGAGCTTCCACCCCTAATCAAGAAGCTAGCTACAGTAGCTACCTGCTAGCAAAGGGAAAGTCAATTTTCTCCAGTGGATTCTCACTGGATACATTAAGCACAGAGCTGGCCCCCTTTCCAGGCGTGGTTGGCCAATACACAACAAAGTCAGTGACATTTTGTTGCAGGATATTTGAACCCACTGGGATCCCTGAGACCGTGAACTCTAAATGCCTGTTTCTTGTAGTTGAGCCCTAGCACACACCTTTAATCCAAGAGCTTTCAGTACACAGGATTTAATAAAGTTAACCACCCTAGGTCAAGAGGCAAAGCAAGCGTATTCCACCATGCCTGGCTAATAATTTATACATGCTGGTGTCAGGGTGTCTTCGCATTGCTGAAGTTGGCTCCCAACTCATGACCTTCCTGCCTCAGCCTACAGAACTGCTGGGACTACAGGTAATTGTTTCGGCCATCACAGGAGGCCAGCCTGGTCTACAATGTAAGTCCAGGACAGCCAAGGCTACACAGAGAAACCTTGTCTCAAAAAACCAAACCAAACCAAACCAAAACAAAAAACAAAAAACACAATGCATTTCATGAAAAATCTCATAAAAATCTGAGTAAAAACTAATTTCATTAGAAGGGTCTTTATTAATGCTACTTTTTTTTTTAACCTCCCCTAATGCTACTTTCTACTGTTTGTTTGATTTGTCTTTGCTTTGATATAGGCCTCCAACTCTCTATGTAGCGGAGGTCTGCACCACTATTCTCAGTTTATGTGGTGCCAGGGTTTAAACACAGGGCTTTGTAGATGATGGGCAGGACCCCTAACCACTTCCGCCAGGCCCACGGCTCACTTGCCCCACACACTTCACTTCTGTTTTCATCATCAACTGGCTGGGTGCTCTTGGAGAAGACGTAAACTTCTTGTGCCCTAACTTCTCATCTAAACCATTTGTAAAACATTAAAATTTATGTGTACACTAGATGGGTTATATACATTTTTCCATTTTTCATGAGTGTGTGTATGCATGTTTTTGCGTGTGCGTGTGGGCACACGCATGCGCGTGTGAGTGCATGTATACATGTGTGCACGCACATGTGGAGGCCCGAAGTTGATGCTGAGAATCATCTTGGGTTTGTCTTCTACCTTACTCACTGAGGCAGAAGTTCTCTATCAAACCTAGAGCTAACCAGAATGGTTCGTCTTGCTGGCCCTCCTGCTCTCGCAGTCCTCTGTCCTCACTTTCTGAGGCTGGGATTATGGGTTGGCCTTCTTGCCTTTATGTGAAATTCTGGGGATCCAAATTCTGGCCCTCAGGTTTGCTAGCTATGTTTAAGGTCACAGGATAGCACCTGACATACAGCGCCAGCTGATTAATAAGTGTCCTCATGATCTCCTGGCGTGGATGGTCCCCAAGGCACCCTCACCTGTGGGGTTCAACACTGACTCATTCAATCTAAACCTTCAAATTCATCCTCCCCTCTCCTCTTCCTCCTCCTCCTTTTTTTCTGTGTAGCCCTGGCTATCCTGGACTCACTTCATAGACCAGGCTAGCCTGGAACTCACAGAAATCCACTTCCCTCTGCCTCCCAAGTGCTGGTATTAAAGACTGCGTCACCACGCCCAGCTTTCTTGTTCTTTAGATTGCTCGATGAGCATTTATTTTTGACGTCTCACCTTTTCTCTCTTGGGCTGCACTGCACTTTGTTTTTTGTCTTGCTCATGTTCCATCTTGACTATTGTTCTTTCTGGATTTCTTTTCCAATTCTGTCTGTTTCTATCCCCAAATGCTTGCCTTTCTTCCTTATGAAATGTTCTTTATTCTGCCCCCTCACTGGAACTTTCCTACTACACGGAACAATTTGCTGTGTGTGTTTATTTTCTTTGGAATCTTCTCTCCTTTATAGACGCAGGTTATTTATCAGCTGAGGACAAAACCCTTCCTGCTCGGGTCAGGGCATGCTGCAAACTGCCCAGTAATTGCAAGTCCCTGTAATGATGCTTTTTTTGGCTAGGACACAAACCACACTCAAGCAAGTCTTCCTGAGTGCTGAAGGTCAAACAACTAAAACTCTCTCAAGCCTTTAGAGGAGTGGAATTCGGCAAACAAAACTGATTCTCCAGGAGCAGCTGTCAGCAGTGGGTGAGTTTGGGTGGCACCTGGGTGCTGGTCTTCACTCTGGTACCCGGAAGTCACCTTACCTCCCCCAGCCTCAATCGCTTCTTCGTCGATAGCAAAGGTTTATAGTAGAATTGCCTTGATTTTGTAGGAAATTTTGGTTTTCACATGCATTTACTTTACCGTGTTTCGTTCATGTTTGTGTGCGTGTACTCGTGGTTGTGTGTATGTGTGTGTGTGTGTGTGTGTGTGTGTGTGTGTATACACGCATGTGAGGGTGTAGGTCACAGGAAAACTCCACGGAGTCAGCTCTCTCCATCTATTCAGGAATGGACCTCAGGTTGTTAAGTTAGGCAACAAACACCTTTAGCCAGGGACTCGTCTCACGGGAAGCCGGGGAGCCATCTCATCCTCCTCCAGTATGTGAAAATTTAAAATGAACTGCCTTGCAAACTGGGCATGGTGGCACGTGCCTATGATTCCAGCAACGTGGAGCTCGGGATGGGATGATAAGAGGTTAAGGTCAGCCCTGGCTGCATGTGGAGTCTTAGGCCAGCCTGAACTACATGCAAACTTGTGTCAGAACAAAAACAGACCCCAAAGCAAACAAGAAATGATCTGGTAGCCTGTAAGCTATGAAGTGCTGAGCACAGGGGAGCTGTGACTGTGCAGGCTGCTGTGGGACCCTGGACATAAACACGGCAGGAAATGGTTCTCATGCACTCTGCACAGTGCAGTCAGCCACTCTGATGAGGCACTCTGATAAAGTGCCACATAGGAGCATCTTTAAGGAGGCAGACAGACAAATGTGGGGTGTGGTGGAGCATGCCTTTAATATCCCAGTCCTGGGCCGTCAGAGGCAGGTGAATCTCTGTTATGAGGTTGAGACCAGCCTGGTCTATATGGTGAGCACCAGGCCAGCCACGCCTACATTAACTTGATAAAGTGACTAAAGTCTAAAGATAAAGGGAACTTTATCTTGAGAAAAGAGAAAAAAAAAAGTGAAGCCGGGAGGTGGTAGAATACACCTTTAATCAATCACAGCACTCAGGAGGCAGAGGCAGGTGGATCTCTGCAAGTTCAAGGCTAGCCATGTCTACAGAGTGAGTTTCAGGATGTCCAGGGTTATACAGAGAAACCTTGTCTCAGAAAAGAAAGGAAGGAAGGAAGGACGAAAGAAAGAGAAAAGAAGAGAAAGGGGCAGGGGGAGAGGGCAGATAAGGAAAGTCACTCATTCATTGGCCTTAGTCCCTCTTTAAAGTTTCAAAGAAAAGACACATTTAGGAACCCGGGTGTGGTGGTGCACGCCTTTAATCCCAGCACTCGGGAGGCAGAGGCAGGAGGATTGCTGTGAGTTCCAGGCCAGCCTGTTCTACAAGGTGAGTCCAGTACAGCCAAGATAACATTGAGAAGCCCTGTCTCAAAAAAAACAAAACAAAACAAACAAACAAAAGAAAGAAAGAAAAGGAAAGACACAGTTAGGACCCTCACTAGGAGGAGTTTCAGAATTAAAATGACCCAGGTGCTGGCCCTAATTCCACCTGCACTGGCACCATCCCATGGATCCAAGCAGGATCAGCAGGGCCACAGGGCCTGGCAGCCCCACACCCTTCCTACAGGCCCCTTGCTGGAGAGGCTCACATTTTCCTTGACTGCAAAATGGGGCTAGTTAAGCCCATAGCACATGTCTCAACGGAGCATGAGAGGAGCGCAGAGAGGTGAGTAACACTTCCCCCCCGAGGGGAGATGTCACAAGGAAGCTAATTTTAGAGCTGAGCACTGAAGGCAGAAGAGATGTTGCCAGAACCAGAAGGTAATGGGTGCTGAGGAGCCCCGCTCTCTGTCCCCCCAGACTGGGAACAGCCTGTGCCTTTGACAAAGACATGAATGAGCTTGCTGTGTTCAGCAAAAGGCACAAAGAGATCCCGGCTGGAGTGAGGGCTGCATCGGTGGGAGGGGCCTGGCGAGGCTAGCACTGAAGGCAAGCCCGGGAGAGCCCTGGTTCTCCCACCAGCTCCGCCCCCAGCTGTGAAAAAGCACCACCGGTCCGTCACTGTGGGGTGAGAGACTCTTAGATGCTCCGCAGCCCATGCTGTTGGGTGGTGAGTAACTTTCAAATCACACTTCTCAAAGGCAGCCATGGTGGCTGGTATCTGGAAGGCCAGCACTTGGGAGGCCAAAGCAGGGAGATGGCCAGTGAAGCTGAGGTCAGCGCGGCTTGCAGGCTTCTGCTACCCTCCGTGTTAACAGAGCCCACTGAGATCGGTATTTACAGCTGGTTTTCAATTTTCTAGCTGTATGAGTGAGAAACTAGAGCTGGCCACTCAGCTTCTCCAGGCCTGTTTTCACGGTGGTCAAAGGGCTTTCGTGAGAATTGCATGGTCCGTAGGCTCCCATGTCTCCAAACCAAGCTTCCTTCCCAGGAAACCTGACTCAATGGCAAAACTTGAAACTCACGCCTCATTCTCAGCTGCTCCTGGCTAACACGCCACGTGGAGCCCGGTCTGCCCTCCCAGAATGCCTCTCTCCCTTGACCACGGTGCTGCTCAGGTGACTCTTGCTGCGGCTCCTTCTCTCACTCACACCTTGCACGAACCAGGCGGAGAGCAACCGCTTATTAAATCCCCCACCAGGCCCCAGCTGAAGACCCACAGGACTCTAGTCACTTGCGGTGAGCTCCAAAGTCATTAGCTCAGGCTGCAAGTCTCTGCTTGAGCGGTCTCCTGACTTCCATGCCCCGCCAGCACCTGCCACCCAACCTCATGCATCTTGGTCCCATTTCGAGAACACGTGCCAAGCTCTGCTGTGCCCTTTGCAGCCCCTCTGCCTTAGATTACCCCTCCCCTGCCTTCTCATATGTCTGCGACCTTCTTGGCTGAAACCCATCTCCTTTGGTGGCCATGCCCACCCTCCCTGCCCGGAGTAGCATCCTGCGACATTATTTTCTATCACAATGCTTCTTTCTTCAGGGACTGACCACAGCTCCTCGCTGTTTATTTATTTACACGCTGTCTTAGATCAGGCTCTCTAGGGAACGGGCCTGAGAGAAATAGAGACAAGCACAGGATGTATTGAGAAAATGCTCCCAAAGGGCAGTTGGCAGGGCGCAGGCCAGGAACCGGAAGAACCGGGAGGTAGGGTTTCAAGTGCAGCCCAGCCTTTACAGCAACCCACCGGGAAGCCCTGCTGTTTAAACTCTGCCTCTGATTTTATTCCCACTCCAACCAGAGGACTCCTTGACCAAGAAACAGAGTTATGGGATCAACTCCCAAGCCTTTCTAGCTTCTTCCAGCAGTCCAAGAACAGACGTCTGGAAAGTTCCATGTGAAGAGGTTCACCTCAATAGCACAGCGACCACAAATAACAATGATAAGCTAGCACCAGTCATCCTTGGTTCTTTTTTTTTTTTTCCAAAAATTTGAAATTAAAGTATAATTACACCGTATCTCCCTTTCTCCTTCCTCCCTTGGGCCCCTCCCTGCGCCCCCTTCTCCCTCTCAGATTCATGCCCCCTCTTTCTTTGTTATTGTTCTCACACACGCCTCCCTCAGTCCATTTAACATTGCTTGTATGTGTATCATTTCAGAGCTCACCAATTGGTATTGGATGGCCAATTATAGCTCAGCCCTAGAAAGACTATCTTTCCTTCTCTCCGGAATCCTTAGTGGACGTTGTTTAGAGGTGAGGTCTCATGGCATTTGCCACCTCCATGTTAGCACTGAAGGAGACAGGGTTCCCTTTCAGACCCCAGATTAGGTACAAACCACACCCAAGCACCTGTTGTCACAGAAAGAGCCTTTGTTAAAGTGGCTGCTTTCTGGCTTAGGCAGAAAAACAGCAGCAAATGACTGTGCAGGTGTAATTTTTTAAAAGATTTATTTATTATTATTATGTATACAGTGCTCTGCCTGCATGCACATCTGCAGGCAGAGGAGGACATCAGATTACATTATAGATGGTTGTAAGCCACCATGTGGTTGCTGGGAATTGAACTCAGGACCTCTGGAAGAGCAGACAGTGCTCTTAACCACTGAGCCATCTCTCCAGCCCGCAGGTGTAATGTTTAAGAAGGGAAAAAAGAAGCTGGGCAGTGGTGGGTGGCGGACACCTTTGATCCCAGCAGAGGCCGAGGCAGACAGATTGCTGTGAGTTCAAGGCTAGCCTGGTCTACAGAGAGAGTTCCAGGACAGGCAGAGCTATAACAGAGAAACCCTGTCTCAATAGAAGAAGGAGGAAGAGGAAGAGAAAGAAGGGAGGTCTATGTTAGAATGTGCTAGAATGCCGTGGGGCGTTTGCACCACAGGGACAGAGAAGTGGGAAGAAAAGACAGACAAGAGAGATGGAGGACAGTGGAGAAGAGGAACAAGTGAGAAGGGGACAGGGTGTTTGTCCCAGAGGGAATGAGGGACTGCCTCTGAATAGAGAGGAGACGGACATGGCCCATAGGCAGATGTCGGTACAAAGGTATTGACATTTATTGTAAAGATACAAAGGGAAACCTTGCCTTAGGCTGAGGTGTTTAATTTTAATTGGGCTTGTTGATTAGGGGACTTTGGACTGCTGGACCTCAATACTTTGATAGCTGAACCTTGGTAGTCAGCCTCCGGAAGAGGAAGTGGCCATATAAGGGAGCTAGACCTTGGTGGCTAGGTTTAGGAGTGCAATCTAACGGTTGTTGGCAAGGCAGGGAGAATGGGGATGGGGCAAGGCCTGCCAGAGTCATGTTTGACTGGCCCGGGCTGGCTAGAGCCCCTACAAGCCTGCCTGTCTGTCTATTGGTGTTGTATTTATTTGGGCCTTGTTCAGGAGGCCATGTATCATTATTTTATTTATATACATGTGTACCTGTCTGCATATATGTATACATGCATGTGTGTGTGCAGGTGTGCATGTGTGGAGGCAGAAAAGTAGGTTAGGTATGTTTCTCTATACTTTCCACCTGTTGCTCTGGGCTGGAGGGCTCTCCCTGAACTAGAGGTCTCTCGTTTGCTGGTTAGGCTAGAAGCCAACAAGCCCGGCACTCTTCCTGCCTCCCACCCTCGGAGCTGGGGTTCCAGGCATTCAAGAGATGCTCGCCTTGGTATGTCAGGGCCAGGATCTGACCTCCAGTTCTCAGGATTTTGCAGCAAGCACCCCTAACTGTAGTAAGAGTGTAGTAAAACCATGTCTTACAACAACAACAACAGCAACAAGTAACCGTTTAGGGATGCTGGTGTGTAGCTCAGCAGCACAGCACAGGTCTAGGATGGACAAGGTCCTCCATCAATCTCCAGCATCCAACTAGAAAAGGAACATGTTATAGTTAATAATTATGGCAAAAGATGTAATAAGGTTCCAGGTGTCAGCTATTATGTTATATGAGGTTTATTAAGTGAGCATGGGGGGGGGGGCAGAGAGAGACAGAGACAGGAAGTGTGAGAAGAAAGAGAGAGAGGGAGGTGGGTAGAGGAAGGAGAGGAGAGAGGGGGGCCACATGGACTGTTTGTCCTTTTATATGGTCCTGGGCAGGGCCACGCCCCTGTGGCAGGTAAGCAATGACATCATCAGTAGGCAGACTGAAGCAGAATCCTAACAGAACCTCTTGGTCAGCAGATGTGGTGAGCTCCCAGAGTGTCAGTGGCTCTGAGCACCCCTTGTTGTCCTGGGCTTGACCTGTGCGCCTTTCAGGGGACAGTGCTTGATACAACCTTTACAATAAATGGATAAATGTCAATAAATTGTCTTCCCAAACTTTACAGGAAAACTTCTCTTCTTTTTTGGGTGGTGTGGGGGGTGGGGTGGGGCTGGGGTGGTGATGGTGAGACAGGGTTTCTCTGTGTATCCCTGGCTGCCCCAGAACTTGCTCTGTAGACCAGGTTAGCCTCAAACTCAGAGATCTGCTGAGACTAAAGGCATGTGCCACCATGCCTGGCGCTCTCCCTTACTGTTGTTAAGGGAACTGCTAATCTTCTAGCGTCACTAGCTCCTACCGGACGTACACACTGCTGACTGGGGAGGTCACACAGCTGAGCGATACAGGTCTCTTTCCCTGACGTTGCAGCAGGTGGCACCTCTGCTGTGTGGACGTGAACCAGCTGCTCTGGTTATCTGACATGCTCTTAAGAGGCCTGCTTGTGTGGCCAGTTTTCAGACTTCCAATGAGCATCATGACTCTCTTTGTTGCCTTAGCCTGTGGGGCAGCTCTGAAGGTAGACATGTTGGACACGTCAAAGTGTTCTGTCAGAGCTACAACCAACACAGGCGTAGTTTGCCCTCAACTTGCCTACCCTTACTCCTCCCCCACCAAGGCTAAAGATATCATCAGCTGGGGCTGAAGAGATGGCTCAGCACTTAAGATGGCCGTCCATTCCTCCAGAGGACTAGGGTTCAATTTCCAGTGCCTGCACGCTGGCTCACAATGGTCTGTAATGACAGTCTCAGGGAACCCGATGCCCACCACGCACACGCAAGGTACACATACATTGTATGTAGAAGATGACACCCACATATATAAATAAATACATTTGGGGGGGTTGTTTTGTTTATTTGTTTGTTTGTTTTCAAGACAGGGAACTCACTTTGTAGACCAGGCTGGCCTCGAACTCACAGTGATCTGCCTGCCTCTGCCTCCCGAGTGGTGGGATTAAAGGCGTGTGCTACCACCGCCCGGCACAATAATTTTTAAAAAGACATTATCAGCCAAGGTGCGTGGAAGCATCTGACCAATAAGGAATGAAAGAATACCACAACTCAAAGGTCTCCACGCACTCCCAGAAATGACAAGTGAGATCTTCTTTGTCCTTGTCACCTTCTCAGAATCTTGTTATTCCTGCACTGCAGGTAATAACCTCAATCCATTCCGGGGTCAGGAAGCTGATCCATGATCCATCCCTGGGCCACTGGAGTGAGCTTTCTTTAGCCCTTAGACTGACTCTGTCTTTTCTGAGGGGTGAACTTCCAGTCTCGAATCCTGTAATATTGTTTGTTTTAGTTACTTTTCTACTGTAGTGCTAAAACTCAATGACCAAGACAACTTATGTAAGAAAGAGTTTGCTGGACCTCACAGTTCCAGAGGGTGAGCCCAGGAACATCATGGTGAAAAGCATGTGGCAGGCAGGCAGGGTGCTGGAGCAGGAGCTGAGGGCAGGCAGGGCGCTGGAGCAGGAGCTGAGGGCAGGCAGGCAGGTAGGGCGCTGGAGCAGGAGCTGAGGGCGGACAGACAGGCAGAGCACTGGAGCAGGAGCTGAGAGCAGGCAGGCAGGAAGGGCACTGGAGCAGTAGTTGAGGGCAGGCAGGCAGGCAGGCAGGGCACTGGAGCAGGAGCTGAGAGCAGGCAGGCAAGCAGGTAGGGCGCTGGAGCAGGAGCTAAGGGCAGGCAGGTAGGCAGGCAGGGTGCTGGAGCAGGAGGTGAGGGCAGCAGGCAAGCAGGCAGGCAAGACACTGGAGCAGTAGCTAAGGGCAGGCAGGCAGGGCGCTGGAGCAGGAGCTGAGCACTTACATCTCTTCTGCAAGCTCGAGGAGGTGGTAATGGAGTGGCATGGGGGGTTGAAAACTCAGAGCCTGTCCCCAGTGACACACCCACTCCAGTAAGGCCACGCCTCCTGATGCTTTCCAAATACTTTCAGCAAATGGGTACCTAAAGTATTCAAATACATGAGCCTGTGGGGCCATTATCATTCACACTGGCACATTCCACTCCCGGGCCCCAATAGGCTTGCAACCATATTATAATGCAAAAATGCCTCCAGCCTAACTTCAAAAGTTCCCAGAGACTTTCAGTCTCAAAACTGAAGGTTAAGGTCTCTTCTGAGATTGCCTTACACTGGAGAAAGACTCCACAGCCTTTTTACTCCTGTATCCTAAATGACTCTAAAGCCACTTAGGCTGCTGCCTGGGATGGACCCTGGCTCTCCTGGAATTACGTTTGCATAAGCTTTGTTTTGTCTGGTTTTTCTGTGTAGGCTCGGCTGTCCTGTCACTCTGCAGACTGTGGAACCCCGTCACTGTGACTCCATCTTGTTGCTAGACTTCATCTTAGGCCTGTCCTTAGGTCTGTCCTCAAGGTCACCTCAGTTACTGTAAAAAACCACAAACTGTTCCAGGAAAACAACTACACTAGGCCTGAGCCAATCAGGGGACAGCAGGCTAGCACCTAACATCGAGGTCAGCCTGAACCAATCCCCATGCGCCAACCCAACCTTGCTAAATGTCAACCAATCCTGTAACCGCCAAACTGGAAATTCCTGTCCTTTGCGGTAACCACGGTAAAAACCCTGCCTAACTGGTTTAGGGTCCTCCTACTTATCTGCTGCTCCGGTGGGGTTCGAGAGCCCTTGGGCTCAAGTTTGAATAAAGACCCCTTGTTTTTGCTTATGGCTTCAGACTCCTGGTGATCTTTGGGGATCTAGCCATCTGGGCATAACAAGACCAGGCTGGCCTTGAACTCACAGAGCTCCAGTTGGCTCTGCCTCCCAAGTGCTTGCACCACTCTCTTCATCCCACACCTCTTTATCTCTTTCAGCACAAACCTGGCCTCAAACATCAAATTTCTTGGTGCTCTTTTTAATCCTCTGTACATTTTACATTTCTTTTTGCCCCATTTGTTTATTTTCATGCTGGACCTGCATAAGTGTGATCACTAATAACCATCAGACAAGATCAATATTAGGCTGCCTTGAAAAGTCCTCTGCCTCTGAGTTCCGAGACCAGCCTGGTCTACAAAAGTGAGTCCAAGACAGCCAGGACTGTTGCACAGAGAAACCCTGTCTTGAAAAACCTTTAAAAAAACAAACCAAAGTTGGGTAGTGGTGGTGCACGCCGCCTTTAATCCCAGCACATGGGAGGCAGAAGCAGGTGGATCGCTGTGAATTCAAGGCCAGTCTGGTCTACAAAGTGAGTCCAGGACAGTCAAGGCTACCCAGAGAAACCCTGTCTCGAAAAACCAAACCAAAAGAAAACAAAACTCCTCTGCCAACAAAATTTGTCTAAAACTCTTCAATTTTGCCTCAGGCAAGTTTTTAGGAAAAGGGAAGAGAGCGGCCACATTCTTTGTCTAGCCCGGTTGCTAACATTGCTGTCCTCAGAAGCCTGAGGAGGGGGAGTGGGGGTGAGTGGGGAGACAGGGGGCCCCCACAGTGCGGTTCTTCTCCTGGCCGCCATCTCCCAAGCTCCTCCTATCAGGACGCCCATTGAGCCTTGCCTGCGGCATTCAACTTGGTTTCCTAGTCCAAAGTCCTAAAAGACTCCACTTTCTTCCAACACCATTATGGTCAGGCTTGCCACAGCGGTACCTCACCGCTGGTACCAGCTTCCGACTTTTCTATTGCAGTGCTAAGTTCCCATGACCACGGCAATTTATACAAGAAATAGTATGTTTGGAGTTTACAGTTCCCACAGACTATTCAAATATATGAGCCCTAGGAGCCATTTTCTTTTCTTTTCTTTTTTTGGTGTTTCGAGACAGGGTTTCTCTGTGTAGCCTTGGCTATCCTGGACTCCCTTTGTAGACCAGGCTGGCCTCGAACTCACAATGATCTGCCTGCCTCTACCTTCCAAATGCTGGAATTAAAGGCGTGCACCACCACACCTGGCTATGTGGCCCAGAGTCTTAACTGGTGGACAGTGTATGAAGTGGAAGTTTCTGGTTTCTTTGAAGTCTCAGTTGTATCACGGGATGTTTTTCTGGATGAGATCTCGTGAGAAGGGTGTGATGTTTTTCTGGGAGCAGGCTCATGAGAGGGCGCACGTTTGGGAGATATAAATAGAGCCCCACAGACAGCGGGGGAAGGCTTCGGCATTGCTACCCTGCCCCACAATGCTTTGCTGGTCTTCACTGGCCTTCGCTTCACAAAGAGAAATGTTCCAGAGAACTTCTCATGGTACCCCAGCTGATTCTAGCCCCTTTCACAGACTCTGATTTGGCAGAACCTTGTGGTTTGTGCCGGATTCTGCCACCGCTAGGGCTTCCTGTGATTGTTTGGTGTTGGCTATTGGACTGGACTCCTGGTATCTTCACAACACAGCGTGGTATTGGTCCAAAGAACTACGTCTAAACAGGTCCAAAATCCCTTTTTCCTATTAACATTCTTTCTCACCTTCATCCAGTCAGTGGGTTAGAAGTGAGATTGAACTGTTTAAGAACCCTAAATAAAGCCTACAAATGTGCGTGGGAAATGTAGACTGCTTCTAACGTGACTTGATCACTTTCTATATGCCACATACTACAGGAGGATAGTCACACAAACATTGGGAAAACCCGTGGATTGCCAGCTGCATGACTGGTGCTGTGCAGATGAAATGTTAAGGCTAGAGTATTGAATAAACTGGGCATGGTGGCGCACGCCTTTAATCCCAGCACTTGGGAGGTAGAGGCAGGCAGATCTCTGTAAGTTCGAGGCCAGCCTGGTCTACAAAGGGAGTCCAGGACAGTCAAGGCTACACAGAGAAACCCTGTCTCAAAAAACAAAACAAAAACAAAACCAAACAAAAAAGATGTTCTTGTTCATGGGACATTTACCATGGAGGAGTCTACTCTCTAGCACGGGGACACACTATGCAGGCCAGATGCAAATTCACAGGCAAACTCTTGCCTCAGTCTCCAGAACATTAGGAATGTATGTACATGCAAATATATTATTAAATATATATATGTATATATATATTTAATCATTGTATATTATATATATATATTATATATATACAATACAATGTATGCATGCGTGTGTGTGTGTGTGTGTGTGCGCGCGCGCGCAGGTCTTGGTAGATAGTCCAGACTACCCTTGAGTCAGGTTCTCCTGCCTCAGTCTATCCAGCACTGAGATTAAGGGCCTCATCATGCTTAGTTTCCAAGTATATTTTACACCCATCACAAATACTCAAAGAACAAGAAGCAGTGGCAATTTTGGTCACCTAGGTCAATGAAAATCTTGTCTGTTGGAGTTATTGATTGTAAAACTGGGCACTGAAGTGCAGGCCTGGGATCCCAGCCCACGAGAACAAAGGCTGTGGCACAAAGAGTTCAGCTCTTCTTTGGCTACATAGCAAGTTCTAGATCTTGCCTTAACGCAAAGTAGAGGTATCAACTCAGGGATTCCCTCAGACACAGGCAAGCCAATACGTTAGTCACCCTATTGCAAGGAAGAGAACTGGTCTCAGCTGGGCTGAATAGGAAGCAGCTCTGAGGTGAATGTTAGCTCATAACAGGTATTTTCAGAAGCACTCCTGGAGGCTGGAGAGATGGCTCAGTGGCTAAGAGCACGGACTGCTCTTTCAGAGGACCCAGGCACAATTCCCAGCAAACACATGGTGGCTCACAACCGTCCTTAATTCTGGTTCTAGGAGATTCAACACTCTCTTCTGTCCTCTTACGTATATATAAAACATACATACAATATCATGTGACAATTATATAATATATATATATATATAATTAAACCCCCAAAATAAAAAGAAGGGCTCTTCTGATCACCACTATAGATGAGAAAAAAATAATCCAGGCGTCATGGTACACACCTTTAATCCCACACTCAAAGGCAGAGTTCTGTGTGTTTGAGGCCGTTCTTTCCTATTTACGTAGCAAGTTTCAGTCCAGCTAGAGGGGCATAGTGAGACCTTAGCTCAAAAGAAGAACAAAGAAGAGGACAAGAAGGACAAGAAACCGATGGTGATGGTGTGTGCCAGTCACCCCAAGACTAGGGACTCAGGGGGAAAAAGCCACAAGCTTAATACCAGGCTGGACCACACAGTGGGTTCCAGACCTGGCTAGGCTATATAGTGAGAATTTATCTAGAAACCAAACAAGAAGGCGAGAAAGAAAGGAAGGAAGGAGGAAGGAAGGAGGGAAGGAAGAAACAAAGAAATAAAGTCCGGGCGTGGTGGCGCACCCCTTTAATCCCAGCACTTGGGAGGCAGAGGCAAGTGGATTGTTGTGAGGTTGAGGCTAGCCTGGTCTACACAGCTAGTCCAGGACAGCCAAGGTTACACAGAGAAACAGTGTCTCAAAAAATAAATAAATAAATAAATAAAAAGAAAGAAAAGAAGGAAGAGAACAAACAACAATGAAAAAGAGGAAGAGAGGGGGATGAAGAGAAGAGAGAGAGAACTTTGGAGGGGCGCTAAAAGGGAGGAGCTACCACGTGACGGGTGCCCTAGCGTGAGCCTCAGCTAAACCATAAAAGGCCTGAGGCTGGCAGCGTCAGAGCTGCCTTGAGTTTAGCGTTCCCAGAATTAGCAAATAAAAGCATAGGATGCCCAGTCAGGCTTGAACTTTAGATAAACAATGAGTAATTTTTAATACAGGACCCAGGCTCTACAGCACACTTGTATATGATCGCTTATCTGAAGCTCAGATGAACTCAACACCATGTGTGAAGTCTCGCAACAGCATGCGGGGGCCACGTTGGCCAGTGTCTGAACTGAGGCTTCTCCAGTAGCTGTGCTTGACCTTAGAGGGAACAAATTCTTTTCAACAGAGGTAACTCTCATGCGGTCTGACAGCCTGCCAGCAGCCCACTCAGCCACTGAGGAAAATAAGTCCCTTGGGTTTTGGCGGAGAACTGAGAGCATCTCTCAGGATATCTGATGTATAGAACCCGACTCTTGACAGTGTGCTTGCTGCGGTGTGCTTGAGGGATGTCGCATTGCACAGGATTGATGAGTGGGTCAGAGCATCAGCACCAGAAACACACCGAGAGCTAAGGACCAGGGAAAATGTGCCAAGGTCACAGCCTAGTGACAATCGGCTTGACTTGCTGCTGTTAGGTACCAAGGCCACTTCCCTGACCAGTATACTCTCAACCTTCGACCACCATACTGAGTAACATCCCTCCACTATGGTGTCGCTCTTGATGTTACCAAGGTATGATCAGGCCAGTTTGGAGCACTGTGTACCCTCCGGCTCTGTCAGTGCAACATATGTCTTACTTCTTGCCTAGGCTCTCACACATCTGGAAAAGTCTACCTGAGGGCCTGGCACCAGGCATGACATCGGGAGCTGGTGATGTCTCTGTGACCATGCCTGAGTCATAGCCCTGAATAGTCAGTCATCTTTGACCAGCTCCAAGATTCATAATCCAGAAGAAGCTGTGCTGTGGCTCAGTTGGTAGAGTGCTTTGCCTAGCACAGATGAAACCCAGGGTCGGATTCCACAGCAGCACATAAAAAACTCCCGGTATGATGGCACATGCCTGAAATCCTAACACGAAAGAGGTGGAATTCAAGGGCAGCCTCTGCACAAAGGCACAAAAAGTTCTAGGCTATCCTAGGCTACATAAGATTCTGTATCAAAGCCAAGAGCACCCTTTAATCCCAGCACTGGGGGTGGGGTGAGTATGTGTGGGGGGGGGCAGAGGCAGGCAGATCTATGTGAGGCCAGTCTGGTCTACAAATCAAGTCTCTGTCTCAAAAAACAGAGGGGGGGGGAGAAAAGGAGAGGGGGGAAGGGGAGAGAGAGCGCTGGCAGAGAGCTACATATATCTATAACAACAGAAGTTGAAAGGCAGAGGTAGGAAGAACAGAAATTCAACCTCCTCATAGCTGAGTTTGAGGCCAGCTTGAGTTTCATACGATCCTATGTTTTAAAAAAAAAGCGTTTTTGGATTTTGGTTTTATTTTGAAATAGGATCTTCTGTGTTGTCCAGGCAGCTGGCTCTGTCACTTCTCCACCTCGGCTTCTGGAGGGACTGGGATTTCAGCTAGATATCCAGAGCTAGAGATTTTAGTAGTCTGGGGCCTCAGTGAAATAATCTATGTTGTATTTGTCTCCTAGAGGCATGTTACTCTCGGGTTATACTATTTCTTCTCACTTCTGGGGGTCAAACTCAGGACCTTTTATGTGCTAGACAAACACCCTACCCATAAACTGCACCCCTAGAGTGAGGCCCAGCTATTTACACCTGCTGGCTTTTGAGACGCAGCCTTTCTCTATGGAGTCCAGGCTGCCCTTGAACTTGCCATCCCTGTGGCAGACACTTTAGTGCTAGGATTATAGGAGTGAGTCATGACAGCAGCTTCGATGAGAGAGTCCTCTGATGAGCCTGTCTCCTTCCTGAATTAATAAACAGGGCTGCTTGACTGATTGCCTTAACGTGGACTGTAACTCAGACGTCCCAAAGAACAGTTCTTTAAACTTTGGCTCTCGGTCCTGCCCATGGGCTGTAAAACTAATCCCAGCGCGTTATTTATTAATTCTTCTCATAGAGGAGGGTGCAGTGGGGTAGCCTGCACCCTGCTGTTCTGCGAACCTTTTCTTGCTCTTTATCTGAGCACACACGCTGGGCTGAAATACAAAACCATCTTTTACTGTAGAAGATCGATCTTCCAGAACTCCGATATTTTTCAGAGAAAGAATGAGATAGTAATAGAGATGAGTAAATGTGTCCGTAAAGCATAACATGGCTACTCTGCAGAAATACACAGTTCTGAGAGGCGAGGTGAGAGAAAACAGGACTGAGATGCCAAATGGATCCAAGTTCAAATCCTAGCTTTGCCTTCATAGGCTGAGTGGCAGTTGCACAAGGCTGTTGTTGTATGTGTTGGGGTGGGAGTGGAAGTAGAGGTGGGAGTAGAGGTGGGAGTAGAGGTGGGAGTAGAGGTGGGAGTGGGGTCTTGCTGTGTCACCACCCAGGCTGGCCCCAAACTATTGATCTTCATGCCTCAGTCCCGTGGTGCCACTATACCCTCCGTGTATGGCTTTTTTTGTTTGTTTGTTTTTCATTAGTTTTTCGAGACAGGGTCTCTCTGTGTAGCCTTGGCTGTCCTGGACTCACTTTGTAGACCAGGCTGGCCTCGAACTCATAGCAATCCACCTGTCTCTGCCTCTTGAGTAGTGGGATTAAAGGTGTGTACTCGGGAGGCAGAGGCAGGTGGATCACTGTGAGTTTGAGGCCAGCCTGGTCTACTAAGTAAGTCTAGAACAACCAAGGCTACACAGAGAAATCCTGTCTCCAAAAAACAAAAAACAAAACAAAACAAACAGAGAGAGAGAGAGAGTGTGTGTGTGTGTGTGTGCGCGCGCGCAAAAGAGAGAGAAAGGCATTGTCTAAACAAACAAACAGACAAAACAATCAAACAAAAGAACAAGAAAAACTTCTCCTTGTTTTAAAGCTTCAATATCCCTTTGTGTTTGTTTGTTTGTTTGTTTGTTTCCATGCCCCACTCCTCTATCTCTTTGTAGTGTGCATTGACTTCCCTTCCTCTGAGCTTCCCAGGTCCTGGGTGCTTCTACCACCAACTGAGCCTTCAGGTCTTTTCTGCCCCGCACTGCTTGCTAACTCTCCTATTTATGGATATTTTATCTGTCTTCTTCTCTAACCTTTCTCACGAGCCAGAAACCATTTTTAGCAGGCATGTGGAGGGACTGGTTAGTATCATTGTGTTTGCTTTCTGTGGCTGTGATAAAATGCCACGGCGAACTAGCACAAGAGGCAGAAAGATTTTCTTTGGTGCTGTTGTGCGTAGACATGGGTACGCTGAAGGAAATTGCAATGAAAAGAAAACAGGAAGAGGAAGGCCAGAGTCACAGTACCCTCTCCAGGAGCATGCCCCTGTTAACCCACTTCCTTCCACTAAGTCCCACTTTGTAAAAGTTACACTACCTCCCAATAGTACCCCAGGCTAGCCCACAAGCTTCCATGGCTCGATCTAAGCTGTAACAACCATGGCCATGCATTGGTTGACTAACCGTGAGTCAAAGCTATACAGCCAATGACCCAATGACGTAATTCAGAAGGTCCATAGACCGAGAAGGAAGGCCCACTCTACAGTGTCTGTGTAGATTTCCCATGTATAGGGAATTTGAGAGAAATTTTAAAAGCAAAGAATGATCTCAGTGTTACACAAAAGCACACATGGACAGAGCAAAATTATCCCAGCAAGGCAGTTCTTCTTGCAAAAAGGGCTTGCCCAGACCCAGACTGGTCTAGCAAGCAAACTTAGCCAAGATGGCTTCCTTCTTCCTGTTGGTGGGAGTTCAGCTTCACAGTATGATGGGATGGGCCAACTGAGGCAGAGGTTCAAAGGAGGGCAGGTTCAGGAAAGAGGAGTCCTTGTCAGGCTGCCAACCTCGAATAGAAAACCCATTTCTCACAGCATGATGACAGGTGGCCACTGTGCTGAGCGTGCCACACAACATGATGACTAGTGCCCAGATGGCCGCTGTGCTGCCTGTGGTCAAACAGTGAAGAAGCCTTCTACGAGCTTCTGTGTGTATCTACTTCATCGGTAGCACCCTTATCTGGAATCTTGTTGCTGACTAAGGGTTGTTGCACACACCTTTAATCCCAGCATTTGGGAGGCAGAGGCAGGTGGATATCTGAATTTGAGGCCAGCCTGGTCTATAGAGCGAGTTCCAGGACAGCCAGGGCATCGCAGAGAGACTCTGCCTCAAACAAACAAACCAAGCCAAAACAATAACAAAAAAGACATTAAGATATCCGGCATGGGGCTTCTGAAGGAAATCAACAAAAAGGCAAAGCGAGCCTCAGGCTTTCAAAGAGGGTTTTTTGTTTTGTTTTTTTGTTTGTTTGTTTGTTTTTATCAAAGACAGGGTAACAGTAGTAAAATATAGTAGCAGTTTTTCAAATCTGGCTACTAGAATCATCTAAGGAATTAAAAACCAGGCTGAGCATGGTGGCACACACTTGTAATCCCAGCAGAGGCAGAGGCAGGCAGATCACTGAGTTCGAGGCCAGCCTGGTCTACAAAGTGAGACCCAGAGGCTACACAGAAAAACCCGGTCTCAAAAAACAAAAAACAAACAAACAAACAAAAAACCCAAACCAAGATTCTGATTTATTTGGTGTAGGCTGGGGTCCAGAGATCAGGAGTTTGGAAGCCGCCCAGAGCATCATCAGGTAGTGGGGTACACCTGTGATCTCAGCACTTGGGATGCGGAGGTGAGGTGACCAGAGACTTCAGATCTGAGATTCCTGAGTCCCTGTCTCAAAAGAGTCAAACAAAAACTCCCTAGAGAGAGCTGAAAGGTAAGAGTGTTTACTAGAGCCGAGGGTGGTGGCAGAGGCCTTTAATCCCAGCACTCGGGAGGCAGAGGCAGGCAGATTGCTGAGAGTTCGAGGCCAGCCTGGTCTACAAAGCGAGTCCAGGACAGCTAAGATAACACAGAGAAACCTTGTCTCAAAAAAACCAAAAAAGGTAGCCGGGCGTGGTGGTGCACGCCTTTAATCCCAGCACTTGGGAGGCAGAGGCAGGCGGATTACTGTGAGTTCGAGGCCAGCCTAGTCTACAAAAAGCAAGTCCAGGACAGCCAGGACTGTTACACAGAGAAACCCTGTCTTGAAAAAACTAAAAAGAAGGCCAGCCTGGTTTACAAAGTGAGTTCAGGACAGCCAAAGGTACACAGAGAAACCCTGTCTTAAAAAACTAAAAAAGAAAAAAGAAAAAAAGAAAAGAAATAGTGTTTACTAGCATGTACAAGGTTCTGGGTTCAAATCTTGACACTACCAAAACATATATAAATGTTCTATTTGAATTTTTTTTTTTAAAGAATCAAATGGGCAGGTTGCATATACCTGTAATCCCAGTGCTTGCCAGATAGAAGGCAGAGAATCATAAATCCATGGTAGTCTTTGGCTTCATAATGAATTTGAGGCCAGCTTGGGATACAGAAAACACTGCCTAAGAGAAAATGAGTAAGTAAGGGCTGCCAAGATGGCTCAGCAGGTAAAGGGGCCTGCTGCCAAGCCCGCAGATCTCAGTTCAATTCCCGGGCCCCACAAGATGGAAGAAGAGAAATCACTGTCTAGTTTTCCTCTGAGTGCCACGTGAGTGTGGTGACATGAACATGCCCCCACACATATACACATACACTCATATGCACAGTATAACTAAAATATTTTAAAAACCAAGCAAGTAAAGATGATTCTAATTGGCAACCAAAGTTGACCACCTCACCCAGGTTATACTTTTTTGGGGGATGGAGAGAAGACAAGGTCTTAGTTTGTCACCTCGGCTGGCCTTGAACTCATGGAAATCTGCCTCCCTTTGCCTTCTGAGTTCTGGCATTAAAGTCACCATACCCTTCTCAATGCTCATATTTTAAATGTAAGCCTGCTTGATACATGATTTTTGATAAGTATATAGAATGCTCCAAAATTTCCTACAGGTTGAGACCTATATCCCATGTGTATGTATATATGGCTTCCCCCTTTCTGGAGAGCAGATAAAGCAACTCTAAATGACTTGGTGTTCTTCCAGATTGCTATGTAACGAGCTATCACTGAACAAACTTGTGTGAGCCTCTGCCAACAGCATGTTCCCGTATCCTGTTTAGCAAGTAGACCAAGCCAATTTTCCAGTGTGGATAAGCTCTGCTCTCTGGGAACTGATTGCTGAAGTCACCTGGTGGCTCACCAAAGCAAGAGCGGAGGTGACAGGGCTGTAGACTCTTAGAACTGGCAGGAACCTGAAAGTAACAATTTTAGATTTTAACGTGCACACCCACCTGTTGCTTGGGGGACGGCTAAAAGCAAGGAGCTGACGCAGAGTGGGAGCTGGCTCTGCTGTTCAAGGGGCCACATTTGCATAATGAAGCTTGTGTGAGAAACATCTGGCTTATGACACGTGTTCGATTTTTTTTTCAAGATAGGGTTTCTCTGTGTAATAGTCCTGGCTGTCCTGGAACTCTCATTGTAGACCAGGCTGGCCTCGAACTCACAGAGATCCGCCTGCCTCTGCCTCCCAAGTGCTGGGTGCACCACCACACCTGGCCATATTCGATTTTTTTAAAGACCTATTTCTATAGCCGGGCACAGTGGAACATGCCTGTAATCCCAGCACTCTGAGGCAGAGGCAGGGGGATCTCTATGAGTTCCAGGTCAGCCTGTGTCTACAAAGAAGTCCAGGACAGCCAAGGCTGCATAGAGAAACCCTGTCTTGGAAAAGTAAGAAAGAAAGAAAGAAAAAAAGAAAGAAAGAAAGAAAGAAAGAAAGAAAGAAGAAAAGGAAAAAAAGAATTTAAAAAAATTTTTTAATTACTAGTCTGTGTGTAGATGGGTGGTCAAGGCTTAGGGCTAGTTACAGGTGGCTGTGAGCTGCCTGATGGGGCTTCTGGGAACTAAACTCAGGTCTTTTGTGAAAGCAGGAAGTGCTCTTAACTGCTGAAACCAGCTCTCCAGCCCAACATTTGATGTCACTTTTTTTTTTTGGTTTTTGGTTTTTGGTTTTTTTCGAGACAGGGTTTCTCTGTGTAGCCTTGGCCAGCCTGGACTCACTTTGTAGACTAGGCTGGCCTTGAACTCACAGCGATCTGCCTGCCTCTGCCTCCCGAGTGCTAGGATTAAAGGCGTGCACCACCACGCCCGGCTGTCACTTTTTTTTAAAAAAGGCCAGCAACTTGGTTCATCAGGCAAAGACACCTGCCACCTAGTACAGTGGCCTATGGTCACGGAGTGAACCCTTGCGCACTGTCTTCTGACCTCCACATGCATGTACACAATCAAGAAAGAAATGTCAAAATGGAGGGGCCAGTGGCATGGCTCAACAGATAAAAGCTCCCGCTGCGGGAGCTGCATGTTAAATCCCTAGGACCCACAGCAGGGAAGGAGAGAACTGAGTGCTGAGAGCATCCACACATGGACAAAATAAATAAGTAAATGTACTTTTTTAATGTAAAAAATTTAATTTAATTACAATGTTGCAGCCCTATCCCAGATCAAGTGAGTTAAGATTTCTAGAGTAGGGTCTTTCTTTCTTTCTTTGTTTTTGAGACAGGGTTTCTCTGTGTAGCGTCGCCTGTCCTGGACTCGCTTTGTAGACCAGGCTGGCCTCAAACTCACATCAATCCATCTGCCTCTGCCTCCTGAGTGCTGGGATTAAAGGCAGGCACCACCACGCCCGGCCTCTGATACTTAAGAATCAGTATTTTTTCAAAATTTCAGATCTCGCTCACTGTTTTGTTGTTGTTGTTGGTTGGTTGGTTGGTTTCGGTTTTTCCAGACAAGTTTTCTCTGTGTAGCTCCAGCTGTCCTGGAACTCACTCTGTAGACAAGGCTGGCCACAAACTCAGCAATTGCCCTGCCTCTGTCCCCTGAGAGCTGGGATTAAAGGCGTGTGCCACCAACGCCCGGCTTCTTCTCTTCTTTTTCACTCTTTTCTTTCTTTCCAGTGTGGAATGAAGGCCTCATACATGCCACGCAAGCACGCTGCCTCATACACGCCACGCAATCACGCTGCCTCATACACGCCACGCAAGCACGCTGCCTCATACACGCCATACAAGCACGCTGCCTGAGTTACACCTCATTTCTACCTGTGGTGCAGCTGAGACTGAGAGTGGCCCTCCTGCTAAATAAACTGAGAGCCACATAGCTGGGGGACTGAGCACCCCACATTGTGAAACCAGCACCTGGCTTCTGATTACAAAAACCCTTTTGAAATTCCCCAGACAGGAAGCAGATTCGTGGTTGCCAGGCACTGGGGAAAGGCAGAGTGAGCAGTCACTGCTCATGGACACGGGGTTTCTTTGTGGGGTGATGAAAGCGTTCTAAAATTAGAGAGTGGTGGTGATTCACAGCCTGTGCATGCACTAAATACAATTTAAGGGTGAGTTGTATGGCATGTGAGTTATATCGTTTTCTTTGTTTGGTTCGGTGTTTGGAGACAGAATTTGACTGCGTAGCCCAGGCTGATCTTGAACTCTTCGGTGCTGGAATGCTGAGATTACAGGCATGAGTTAACATGCCCAGCTGTGCTGTTTGCTGATTTGTTATTGTTTTCTTTTTTTTGTCTGTGGCTATGATGGAGACCCAACCCAGGACTTGCACATAATGGGCAAGCACTCTGCCAATGAGCCACGCTCATTAAAACAGTTTTGGGTGGGCCTAGTGTATCACAACCCGCAGGAAATTGGTGTTTGATTGATTGTGAGCTTGAAGCTTGGCTACATGGTGAGGCAGTGTGTGTGTGTGTGTGTGTGTGTGTGTGTGTGTGTGAGAGAGAGAGAGAGAGAGAGAGAGACAGAGACAGAGACAGAGACAGAGACAGAGACAGAGACAGAGACAGACAGAGACAGAGACAGAGACAGAGACAGAGACAGAGACAGACAGACAGAGACAGAGTGTACGTACATACAGAAGCTGGCATGGAGCTGGATGTGAGTGTCCTTGTGTCTTAAAGGATTGTCTTCCACACCTAGGTGGCATGCTTGCCCAGGCTATTGATCTGTTTGGTCTTTCGTGTCCCCCGGAAGCTTAGGACAGATCCATCATATTTGAGTCTCCGTCACGTTTTGTGAATCTCAAAGGCAGATGTACTATTTTTAGGGGACTTTAGAGCTGAAAGGCGAGAGAGCAGCCAGCACTGGAATTAGAGAACTTCTTTGCGGTAACTTCATCTCACAGGAAAACGGTGAGAAGCTAAATTTTTCCCCTCTTAGAACCTATTAGCACTTCTGAACCTGTTTAAGGCTCGTGCATAAGCATATTTCATAAGATTAAGCAGATCCTAATAGTAATAGGTTCAAAGCTAGCATTCTCTGGGTGACTGGGAGGCAAAAATATTTAAAATTTAAAGAATAATGTATTTCTTTATCTTAAAAAACCCTACTATTTTGAATGCTAATTTTGGCTTGTTGTTTGTTTGTTTGTTTGTTTTATATTTATTTGTTTTTGTTTTATTTTGTTTTGGTGGTGGGCTTTGTGTATGTGCCATGTCATGCCTGTGGAGGTCAGAGACCAACACGTAGGAGTCAGCTTTCTCCTTTCACCTTTGGGAGCCCGAGGGTTAGAACTCCTGCTATGAGGCTTGGTGGGAAAGTGTCTGTAACCACTGAGCAAGCGCACTGGCCCTTGTTTGCTTTTTTCATTTTTGATGCTGTTGTTGTTTTGAGGCAGTTTCTTGTAACCTTGAACTCCTGGTGCTCTTGCCTCCCTCTCAGTCCCTACACTACTCAACACCCAGTCTAGTTCTACCCTATGAAGTAATAACGCTGCTTAATTCAGACTTAACCCTCTTCACAAGCAAAAGTGGAAACGTTAAGGCTAAATTCTCGCTGTAGGATTGGATTGTGTCTCCTTTTAAATATTGCCAAAAGGAATTTCAAATGAGGCAAGATGACTTGGGTTCCAGAACATTCCTTCCCAGAGGAACAGTTTACTCTTCCCGGTTAGTTCCTAAAGTGCAGGCACAGCCAATCGGAGAAGCATCTCCTCAGATGCTAGACTGATTGTAAACGCGCACACATATTCAAGGTTGTTAACCAACAGGGGGCTTCTTTATACACACTCTTCCAGAAACTTTCTCCAGGAAACAAGACATTGAAAGTAGAGAGCCTTCTGGAACGTGGGGAGTCTTGATTGACTGGCGTTAGGGCAGGCATTCCAAGCCATCTGTTTTCTGGGGAAGGAGCAAAATCCCTTTGAGAAGCATTGGGGTGATTTCTCACTCATCGAGGTCACTTAGGAAGCGCACAATGTGAGCCGTGCTTGTGGCTTGTATCCTCTTTGTTTTGAGACTCTGGGCTGTGCAGCCCCATCTTTCAGAGGCAGTTTGTGCAATTGAGGGTCCCTCCTTTTAAATGATTCTAGCTTATGTCATCAAGTTGACACAAAACTATGAGTCAAAGGGCTGGAACTCATGTGGCTTGGTGGCAAGCATCTTTACCTACTGAGCCACCTTTGTGGTTCTATAATGCATCTTTTAACACCTCCCCACCTTTGTTTTCCAGTATTGGGATTGAACCTAGGGCCTCACACATTGGAGGATGCTTGTCAAGTATGATAGCATTAAGCTACAGCCACACTTTCTTTTTCTTTTTTTCTTTCTTGTTCTTTTTGGTTTTTGGTCTTTTTTGGGAGGGGGCAGGGTGTTGTTTTTTGAGACCAGGTTTCTCTGTATAGTCTTGGCTGTCCTGGACTCGCTTTGTAGACCAGGCTGGCCTCGAACTCACAGTGATCTGCCTGTCTCTGACCCCTCGAGTGCTGGAATGGCAAGTGTGTGCCACCATGGCCAGCTTCCTTTTTCTTTTTGACAGGGTCTCAGGTAGCCCCCATCAGACCTTGAACCCACAAACCTACTGCCTCCAGCTCCCAAGTGCTGGGGTTACAGGTGCCCAGCTGTCTCTTATAGCTTTTTAAAGATTTATTCTACATTTTAAAACTTATGTGTCTGTGTCAGGGAATGTGCACTGTGAGGGCTTTCCCTGAGGAGGACAGAAGGGGGCATGCCCTGAGGAGGACAGAAAAGGGCATGCCCTGAGGACAGAAGAGGAGCCACCTGACGTGGGTGCTGGGAGCTAAATGCGGGTCCTCTGTAGGGCTGTGTTTACCCTTAATCACTGAGCCATCTCTCCAGCTCCTCTCTTATGCTTAAAAAAAAAAAAAAAATATATATATATATATATATATATATATATATATATATATATATATATATATATATATTATTTTATGTGCATGGATGCGTTGCCTGCATGTCTGTCTGGGTGCTGGGAGCTAAATGCAGGTCCTCTGCAGAGCTGTATTTACTCTTAATCACTGAGCCATCTCTCCAGCTCCTCCCTTATACTTAAAAAAAAATGTAAATATTATTTAATGTGCATGGATGCTTTGCCTGCATGTCTGTCTGTGTATGCCTGTTACTTCTGAGGCCAGGAGAGGGTGGAGGGCTCCCTGAAACTAGAGTTACAAATGGCTGTGAGCCACCAGGTGGGTTATATCTACTGAGAGTGATTTTTTGGTTTTGGTTTTGACTTGTGTGTGTACATAGGCAATTACATGCATGTGAGTATGGGTGTCATGGCATGTCTAGAGGTTAGAAGACAGCGCTGGGGAAGAGGTTCTCTCTTTCTACCATCTGGGACCCAAGGAAAGGTCTGTTTTCTGTTGTACCTTGTGAATGTGTCACAGGGGCACCTGACCCACAGCTCAGGGCACAGTCATGCTAAAAGTTACTGCTCTGTACTGCTTCTAATTTGGCTAAAATCTCTTTGCTTCATAAATAATAAATGATGACAAGTTGATGTGGGGGCCTCCAGTAACTATAATTTAGACACAATTATAAACACCAGCAATATTTTATCTGATATATACTCAAGGATACAATGATACAGGAATATCGGGGTATATTTGAGAAGGAAGTCTTTGCAGGGGACAGGAGGAGCCTGGGGTCCAAGAAACTTAACAGCCACTAAAGCTACTGTTTGAGGGGTTTTTGTATTGCCACTCAAAGAGTAAAATTCATGGATCACAGAGAGTAAGTTTTAGAGAAGTGTTCCTTATAGAGTCATAGATTTGAGTTGAACCAGCATAGAGGTGAAGCAACATGACAGGAAGTGAGCTTCAGAGAGAGCAAGGGAGCCCAGAACAGCAGAAGTGTATCTGGACTTTGGACAGCAGCCAAAAGAAAGAGGCAGAAGAGAAGGAAAAATAAAATTATGGCTTTCTTTAAGGACTAAGACAGGCAGGCAGACTCAAAGCCCCACAGATGCTTGTAGGGACTGCACCAGGGGTGGGCATCCTGGAAAGGAAAGAAATCTTATCTCATTCAAGGGCTAGCTATTCCTGCAATCTCTAGCATGGTTAAGGTAAACCTGCTTTCCTGGGGTGGCCTTGCCTTCCTGAAGTGTGGTCTCTTGGCCAGTTTGTTGAGCTGCCTAATGGAGAGGAATGTTAATTCAGAACACGGCTGCTCTGGCAAGAGGTCACATCCAAAGACCTTCTAGGTCTGTGTGACCTGACTGGAATACAAACACGCCTTTAATCTAGAAGACAGAGGCAAACAGATCTGAGTTCAAAACCAGCCTGGTATAGAGCAAATATCAGGTAGAAAAAAAAAAAAAGAAAGAAAGAAAAAGTTTAGTTAGTACATGCTTTTAATCCCAAACAAAGAAGGTAAAGTTAATTTGTAGAAGGAAGCACCCATGTTTGAAAGTGATGTCTAATTGAGTAGCAGAAATGGTGACAAATCAGAGAAGACTGGATAGACTGGGATATACCTATCAGGAGAAGAAAGATGAAAAGGAAGCCACGTAAGAGGCAGTTTTGGCTGGCACACGCCTTTAATTCCAGCACTCAGGAGGCAGAGGCAGGCAGATCGCTGTGAGTTCCAGGCCAGCCTGGTCTACAAAGTGAGTCCAATTCAGCCAGGGCTACACAGAGAAACCCTGTCTCAAAAACAAAAAACAAACAAAAAAAAGGCAGTTTTTCAGAGAGAGGAGGCAGTTTTACCAGGACACTAATAGAGAGAGGGTTACAGAGAGAGAACTCAGGTGATGACAGAAGGAGCCAGAAAAATGAGAAGAAGCCAGAAGATTAGAGCAGATTGCTGAGTTAGTTTGAGGCTAAGGAGCGAGAAGCCAGATTAAATAAGTCAAATGGGAGAGGAATTTAAGCCAGAACAGCTGAGTTGATGTCGATGCCGCCCCCGACCAGCAGGAAAGACACCAACACCGGGAACTCTTCTTGCCACCGTTTATTCAGGATCCTGGACTACCGGAGTGACCCCGGGAAAAGCTCCCACAGAACCTTTATAGTGTGCCTGGTCCTATCAGAGACTGCCACGTTGTCGCTCTTGGTTGGTGCGTTCGGATCACGCCACCTCACGCTATGCCTTGTTCGAATCACGATACCTCACGCTATGCCTTCAGGCCTGCGCATAAGGGGGCTTGCTCACTGCGCATGCGCAAAAAGGGGCGCACTGCGCATGCGCAAAAGGGGTGCATTGTGCTGGGGAAGCAACAGGGGGCGGGCGCTGCTATCTGTGGCTCTCCACAAGTTGAACCAGCCAGCCCAGAGCTCAGGAAGAACAAGTCAGCGTGAGCTTATTCAGCAGTAAGTCTCAGAGGCTGAGAACATTCTAGGCCTAGGTTAGATTGTACGGAGCTTAGAAGCTTCCGGGACTAGGCCTGGGTCAGCAGAAGGAGGCAGTGAGCCTCCCATGTAATGACTGAGCCAGGAGAATAAAAGCTGCCTTTACAGCCTAACTAAAAGGTGAAGTCTCCATCCGGAGCTGAGATTTCATCCTCTTGTCCCTAGGAGATGTTCTCCCCTTGGTGAGTTTTATTGCTGCTGAGACAGCAACAGAGGAAAAGAACATGGCCTTGGGCTCCGCAATAAAGGAAGCTGGCTCCCAGTCCCGGCTGTTCTTACGCCAGAAGAGCTTTGCTGCATCTTCCCTGCATGACAGTTCTCATTTGCACCTGACACTGAGGGCAAGACCCCTTGCCTCACTAATTGTTAACTACTAATTGTTTAAAACTATTGTTGGCCAGCTCTCAGGGAGGCAGAGGCAGGCGGATCACCTGTGAGTTCGAGGCCAGCCTGGTCTACAAAGCAAGTTCAGGATAGCCAAGGCTACATAGAGAAACCCTGTCTCAAAAAACCAAAACCAAAAAATAAAACAAAACAAACTATTGTTGGGCTTTATGACAAATAAAGAACTCTTTTTTAAAAATGCCCATTGTTTATCTGACATGTTTAAATGAATATCCTATTTGCATTTGAGTTTGCTCAATTTGGTAATTTTTTAAAAAAGATTTATTAATTGTGTATACAGTGTTCTGCCTGCACAGCAGAAGAGGGCACCAGATCACATTATAGATGGCTGTGAGCCACCACGTGGTTGCTGGGAATTGAACTCAGGGCCTCTGGAAGAGCAGCCAGTGCTCTTAACCTCAGAGCCATCTCTCCAGCCCCAATCAATTTGGTAATTTTGTTGGCAAAAGAATCATTGTTATTTAGTCAGATTGTCAGACTGTAGGACACAGACACACACATACCATATCTTGTTGAGTTGTCCATTCATTTGATCTATGGCCCAAGGAAGCCTTGACCTTGCAATCCTCCTGCCTCCTAACCAACTGCCAGCCTAGAATTACAGACCACCAGGCCAGACCCAACTTCCAGGACTTGATGCTGGAGTCTGTGGGTAGAAAGGCGATAGTAGTTGCAGATGACATGTAGGCATCTATGTGCTGCCCATCTACCAGATGTTCCACTTAGACAGGGACTGGGCAGGTGGCAGCAGCTGTGTGGGAGGCAGTGCGTAGACTTCCACCCAAACTTAGCTTGGAGAAAGATGAGTGCAGGCCCCCTCCTGCTCTCCTGCCATCCTATCTGGGCTCTGTAGTCCCAGGCTTTGGTAACAAATACTTGGTTCTGATGCTCAGTATGGAAAGAAAAGGAAACTGCAGACACTGTGACCTTGCACACACCCTTCTGCAAATGGCAGGACCTCTTGCAGGTGTGGACAGTACCACCTGCTACCTGCCCAGCATCTGTCAAAGTGGGACATCGGACAGATACTCAGTTTTAATTGTCAACTTGACACAGTCTAGAATCACCTCAGAGGAGAATCTTTGTGAAGGACTGTCTGGTTCAAGTTGGTCGGTGTGCATGCCTCCCCAGTGCTGGGATTAAAGATGTTTACTACCATGCCTAGCTAAAATGCTTCTCCTCCTCCTCCTCTTCCTCCTCCTCCTCCTCCTCCTCCTCCTCCTCCTTCTTCTTCTTTAAGTTGCTTTTGTCAGATGATTTTTTCACAGCCTTAAAAAGGAAACCAGGACAAGCAGCTATCCACAAAGCCATCCCAGAACCATGTGACATAGCCACAGCAGCTGCAGTTCTGTGGCTATCTTGTGGGCTTCTATTTATGCAGGTGGCAGGGTGGCCAAGGAAACTTAGTATCTCTAGGATGGATGTTGCTCTTGACCTGGATGCTCTCTTCCTTGGAAACCCGATTACTAAGGGGAAAGGCAGGCAGCAGGCAGCAGGCAGCTGCAGCTGTGGAAACCAACGTCCCGCAGTGGAGGGAGTAAGCGTTCCACGTCGGAAAAGCAAACCGAAAAACAGATTTGTGCGCTTAATGGGACCAATGTGACACTCAGGAAGAGGCAGTACAAATTAACAACCAACCAGGCAGAGGCAGAGAAAGCAGTCTCTGCAGTGGATGAGCAGGGCCACGCAGATGAGCTTACCACAGTAGAGTGTACAGATCCATTTATGTTGGGTGAAGCTGTGCAGGATATTGTATGGTTTCTATTCAGCCACATTAAAAAGTGATTATTATTTTATCATTTCCTCTCATTCTTTTCTAAAAGCCTGAGTTGAAGGGTCCCCCGAGGCGGGGCAGACACACGTTGTACTGAAGTGCCTTAGTTACAGCTCAGAGGCCAAACATCAGCTTAGCCCTCATTGCAACATGATTGTAATGTGTGGGTCGGCACCCTCCGCCTGGTCCCCGTGCACTCTAGTTACTTCCCCCACAGAGTCATCCCTCTAAAACACGAACATTACCCACGGCACAAGAGACAGAATTGCAGAATTCCACTGTCTTTTGCGATCTCTCCCCCAGCGGTGTTCCAAATACGTTCATCGCTCATGTCGGCTGCCACAAGCTCCACCCGTTCTTCTTCTTTCTCTGTGCCTACTTTTCCATCTCCCTGTGCCTCCAGCCCCTGCCTCACACTCTGCAGGCCAACAGCCAACCTGTCTCCAGACACCGTCACCATCTGTGCCTTCGAGTGTGCAGTGTCTGTCACCTGTCACCTCTGGGGATGTGGTGACGTCACTTCACCAGCTCGGGTCCAGCTGGTCCGGTGCTCAGGGGGCATCAAGGGGGTCCCCTGGAGTCTGCCACAAGACTAGCGTTTCCACCACAGACACGGGCAAATGTGTACAGTAGCGCCACTGTTAAGTTTTGTCTTCGGGCACTGGACTCACGACCTTGTACGTGCAGGCTAGGCAAGCACTCTATGGAGAGTTACTGTCCTTATCTCTTACTCTCTGCCTGGAATACTCCTCTGCTTATCCTCCAAGACTTAGTGTTTGGCCTGTGATGCTTTCTTGGGTTCCCACAGAGGAATAAGGAGAAGCAATCAGCTTGCCTGTTAAATCCGTGGGCACTGCACAAACATAACTTTCGTGCCTCTGTCAAATGCTTTGCCTCCCGTTGTCAGTGTTTGTTTGGCTGTCTCCCTGGTAGCTTCTATGGGCTCAGATTGTGATCTGTGTTGGTCCGTAAAACCCTAGACTTTCAAGGTAACATATATAGTGAGTTCTTTGTGAAGGCATTACTAGTTAATTAAGTAGAGGCCAGGAAGAGAAGCATTGTTGCTTTCCCTCAGAGTAATGCCAATGCCATAGGTAATGCTGAACGCTTTCTGACCTGCAAGTTAAAATACAAAATCTACACGACAAATCTGCGCAAGGGGATTAACAGCCTAATGTTTCTGGGGTTTTGATAGGTGTACACAGGGCTGCAAAAACTGATTATGAAGTTGGAAAGTTTAATTTTATAGCATTTATTTACTTATTAGTGTGTGTGCACGCATGCATGCATGTGTGTGGTTGTGGGTGCATGCGCGCGCGCGTGTGTGTGTGTGTGTGTGTGTGTGTGTGTGTGTTTGTGTGTGTGATCCACCAAGGATCAAATTCAGATCATCAAACTCAGAAGCAAGTGTCCTTATATGGTAAGCCACCTTGCCATCCAAGAAAGTATTTTATTTTATTTGCTTATTTGCCTGCCTATCTATCTATCTATCTATCTATCTATCTATCTATCTATCTATCTCTCTATCTATCTACCATCTACCTATTTTGAGACAGAGATAGACTACTAGACTGGTCCTTAACTCACAGAGATTCCCCCTGCCTCTCTCTGCCTTCTGAGTGCTGGGATTAAAGTTATGTGCCACCACGCCAGCTAAGGAAAGCATTTTTGATCCGATATTTTATTTTCTGTGACACTGTCGTTAAACTCAGAATTGTCATGAAGACACGCTCATTGTTTCGTTTGATTTAGCTAGATTTGGCAACACTACAGGAGGACACTCTGTGGGGCTCCAAGGGCAGGACTGGTTCACTTGAGGCACTTACACATGAGGCATGGGTTGAGTCAGGCAGTCTGGTTGTAAGGCCCACACGTCCTTCTCTTTGTTTGTTTCTCTGTTTGTTTGGCTTTTTGGAGACAGGTTCAAGTGGTCTAGGTTGACCTCAAACTTGCTATGTAAAGAGGATGACAAATGTGGACTTGGGGAGCCGAACCTGGGTTCTCTGCAAGAGCTGCATGGGCTCTTTGTCAATTCACAAGCAGATCCACTAGCCTGCCTCTCGGTTGCTTAGCAACCTCAGGTCATCACCTGCCACCAATGGTGTGTGCAAGACTTGCTTCAGCTGCTTACCACAATAAAGGACCGACCCGCCACTGTGTGCTGTCTACCTGCCTAGGTTTTTCTCTGCTTCCCTGAGTCCAGGGTGCCTACCCTCTTCTTCCCCATCTTTCTCTCCCTCTGCCTGTCCCTCTGCCTGTCTCCCTCCCACTTGTACATTTGGTGCTCCCATAGCTCACTCAGACTGTACCTTCTCTCCCTCTCTCCTTGCCCTTCTCACAATAAACGTCCTTGTGCCACACCTGTTGCACAGCATGTAATTTATATATTATAACGCTTAGTTGCTGGGCCATCTTCTTCATTTTTTTAAAAAAATTTGTTTTGAGACAGAATGTCACTATGCATCTCTACCTGATCTGGAGGTCACTATGCAGACCAGGCTGGCCTGGGCTCACTACGTAGACCAGGTTAGCCTCAAACTCACAGAGATCCACCTGCCTCCACCTCCTGAGTACTGAGATTAAAGGTGCGTGCTACCACGTCAGGCTTTTTCTTCGCTCTTTTGTTTTGTTTTGAGATGGGATTTTATGCTGACCTCAGCATTCATATGGAGCCTGATGACTTTAAACTCCTAATCTCGCTGCTTTCATCTGTTGAAAGTGCTGGAATTGCAGGCTGAGCCCCACCTACTCCAGCCTATACACAGCGCAGCCCAGTCTCGAACCTGCTCTTCTCCTGAGGGCTGGCATTACAGATGTGAGCTACCAATCCAGAATCATTTCTGTCTTTCCTCCCACCACCCTTTTTTTGTCTTTGTTATTTGCTTTTCTGGGTTGAGAGCTTGTTTGTTTATTTGTTTTGAGTCAGGGTCTCACACTGTAGCCCTGGTGGGCCACATACTCTATAAGTAGATCTGGCCGGAACTCCCAGAGGTCTCCTGGCCTCAGTCTTCTGAGTGAGTGTCCCCTCACGCCCACATTTTTTTGTTTTATCTTGTTTTTTCAAGACAGGATTTCTCTGTGTAACAGATCTGGCCGTCATGGATTCACTTTGTAGAGCAGGCTGGCCTTGAACTCACAGCCATCCACCTGCCTCTGCCTCTGAAGTGCTGGGATTAAAAGTGTGAGCCACCCACTCACCTCCAGCTCTTTGGGGGTGTCTAGGGTCATCTGCCACTCAACTGTGCACTGGGGAGATTAGCCTGCTGCTCACACTGCTAATGGTTTGTTTCAACCCATAGCTCCTTGGAGGTTGCTGCGGGAAGCTCATAGCTCTCCTGGTTTTATGCTCATGTTTCTCTGCAGATCTACCAAACACCAAAACATGAAGAGAGTTGTCCTCTCCTGCCCATTGAGATGCTTGTAAATGACTCATCATCCCCACCCCCACCTCAGAAGTCGAGGCAGACATAAACAGTAATTTAACCTGACTTAAGTGGACGCTAGAAAACAATTGGCTGCATCGGTTCTCCCATGGAATTAACTCAAGTGAGTCTAGCTGGAAGTCAGGGTGGCAGTGGGATCTATGCTACCCTCGTGGTTAACAGTTTACACAGAACAACAACCAAGCACATCTGCTGTCTTCTGGGATTATTGCTGCAAAGCCATTTTGTGGAAGCAATAACTGTTCTTAAATTTTAAATAAAATAACCTCGTCTTAAAAAACAAACCAAAAACTCAAATAAATAAAAGCTTCTTTGTGTGTGTGTGTGTGTGTGTGTGTGTGTGTGTGTGTGTGTACAGTTTGCAGAGGTCAGGAGATGGCATCATATCCCCTGGAGCTAGAGTCACAGACTGTTGTGAACCATGTGCTGGGAATTGAACCCTGGGCTCTCTGCATGGACAGCACTTGCTCTTAACTGCTGATCCAGCCCTCCAGGCTCCCAGCAATGGTCATTGTTTGTTATGAGCCTTCCCTAAGGGTGGAATGCTGCAGCAGTAGCACCCCACGAACAGAGCTGTGAGCTGCAGAGGTCTTTTTGGAGGCAACGAAACCCAGCACAGAGGTGGGGCGGGAGTGTGGTGCTGTCCCGTGGGAAGAAGGAAACTGGGTTGACTGGTAACGTAGTACTTCTCGGTCTTGTTTTTCAAAATAGTAATTGGCAATGGAGGTTTGGGACCGTGAATAACCATGTTGGCTGAGACTAGGGCAGGCTCTGAGAGGGCCCGAAGGGAAGGAACCACTTAGCCGTCTTTGATGAGCTTCCCATAGAACACTCATTGGCATCCTTTAAAACGACCAGGTTCCAGGTTCTGTGGAAACACTAACCAATAACATGACTTGTTCTTGTTTTAATAAAACTCTTTGAGATAGAGTTTCCTTTGCCAAGGCTGGTCTAGAACTCTTCCCCATCCCTGCCTTCCCCTTTGGTTTTTTCTTTTCTTTCTTTTCTTTTCTTTTCTTTCTTTCTTTTTTTTTCCTTTCTTTTCTTTCTTCTTTTTTTTTTTTTTTGGACAGGGTTTCTCTGTGTAGCCCTGGCTGTCCTAGACTCACTTTGTAGACCAGGCTGGCCTCGAACTCACAGCCATCTGCCTGCCTCTGCCTCCCGAGTGCTGGGATTAAAAGCATGCGCCACCACACCTGGCTTGGTCTTGAACTCTTCCTCCTCCCATTTCAGATTCCCAAGAGCTGAGATTACAGGAATGCAGTTACAGCATGGGCTTTTGGAAAAGTAACTTTCCATTCCCAGGGTATAGAGGTTCACACTGGTAACCCCAAAACTGCAGAGAATTCCTTGGAACTCAGTTCCAGCCTAGGTTACTCTGTGATGCTGTTAACATTTTTTGCTTTTGCTTTTGTTTTTGTTTGAGGCAGAGTTTTTCTGTATAGCTCTTGCTGTCCTGGAGCTCGCTGTGTAGACCAGGCTGGCCTCAAGCTCATAGAGATCCACTTGCCTCTGCCTCCCAAATGCTAGGACTAAAGGCGTGCACCACCACTGCCTGCCTGGCTTGATGCTTTTTGGGTTTTGGTTTGTTTTTGTCTTTTTTTTTTTTTTTCTGTCTTTCAAGACAGGGTCTCTTTGTGTAGCCTTGGCTGTCCTGGACTAACTTTGTAAACTAGACTGTCCTCAAACTCACAATGATCCCCCCTGCCTCTGCCTCCCGAGGGCTGGGATTAAAGGCGTGCGCCACCACCGCCTGGCTGCTTTTTGAATTTAATTGCTGATTATTTGTGCTTTATTTTTGAAACTTCAACCAATTTCTTCTCACTCCAGCTCATACATTCTTACTGCCACATTTTTAGCAGGCTTCTCTTATTTTTGTTGGGGTTGATCTGAAGCTACTGTGTATTCAAGTGTTGTCTGCCCCTCCGAGATCCCTACCTGTCCTGTGAACAAATTCTCACGTATCCAAAATGTGGGTGTGGGAATCTTGCCTCCCAGACTGTCGCTGACTTGTTAATAAAGTTACCTACAGCCTGGGCTGGGCAGAAGAGAGGGATGCAGAGTGAGGGTCTCAGGTTTTGTTTTCTTTGTTTCTTTGTTTCTTTCTTTGTTTCTTTCTTTCTTCCTTTCTTCCTTTCTTTCTTAGGAGGGGTTTTGTTTAGTTTTGTTTTGTTTTTCAAGGCAGGGTTTCTCTGCGTAGCCTTAGTTGTCCTGGTCTCGCTTTGTAGACCAGGCTGGCCTCAAACTCACAGAGATTTGCCTGCCTCTGCCTCCCGAGTGCTGGGATTAAAGCCGTGCACCACCACCGCCCAGCCTTTCTTTCTTTCTAAGTCACAGAAGGATCAGGAGGAGAGGGAGCAAAAGATGTAGCAGGAGGAAGATGGAGAGGAGACAGGAGGTCACCGTGGGGTAACCAGGAGCATGTGGCCATGAGCAGCCTGCTCTGAGCACTGCCCTGATGGAGCAGAAGCAGCCCAAACAGAGCATGCGCAAGTGTTTATGGGGACTTTGGGTGGGGGTGGAGGGAAAGCTTAGAGGGCTGATATCTGCCCAGCCCTGGTGTTTTAAGGCTTATTAGAAATCTAATAAGTTTCTGTGTCTTTTATTTGGAAATAATTTCCTACATTAAATTAATATATACAGAATAATTAATTCATTTTTACATATTTTAAATTATGTAATTTCCCCCTTATCCCTAATCCCTCCTCTCCACCATAAGTACTGTGTACTTGTATAAAATATAAACTGTGTGCTTTATATATTTCCTTAGGCCAACCTTATCTTTTCAAACACAGTGTAGCAGTGCATTATAAATTTTATTCCTTCTGTCCTTTCCTTTTGTTTGAGCTATGGCACATGCCTTTACCCCTCACACTCAGGAGGTAGAAGCAGGCAGAGTTCTGTGAGTTTTGAGGCCAACCTACATAGAGAGTTCCAGGGCTACATAGAAAGACTCTAAGACCAAACAAAATTTATCTTTATCATTATTATTGACAGGGTCTTACTCTGTACCCTAGGTAAGCTTTGAACTTGCAATCCTCCTGCCTCAGCCTCCCGAGTGCCCGGTTGGCCAGAGTACTTATTGCTGCACAAAAATTTCTCAATGGCGGCTATCTGTCCACACCTTTTATTAAGCTCATTTCTATGAGTGAACTCCAAGTTTGGTGGCATCAAGGATCTTGACATTGAGGCACCAAGACAGAAAGTAGCCATGCTTCTTGGTAAAGTTTTACTAATCTGTTAGTTTTGGCAAATGGACTTGCTCAAGTGCTACGAACAAGAATGACGTTCATCCAGTGCCGCCACCTGTTGGGGGTTGGCTATGGATTCTGATGCTAACTAATTACTGGCCTCCAAGATCTAGTTGCTGCCCAGATGGCACATTCTCCCATACTCCTGTCCTTGGTGTGTTAACCTTGCTCTACCTATTTATACGTGATTGGTTAATAAAAAAAAGACCTACAACCTGGGCAGGGAAGAAATGAGATAGGCACGGTGAAGGTTCACAGGCTTTGGAGAGAAAAGGATCGTGGGAAAGAGAAGAGAGGTACTGGAGGAAGAAGAAACAATATCACCGTGGAGAGGAAAGAGCCACGGGGCAGGAGGAACTCTGAAGTTCTGCATAGAAATGAATGGCTCAGCTGAGAAACGTAAGCAAGTATTTTGTGATTATGAATAAGAAATAGGCCAGATAGAAATGATTAAAGCATATGGCTTGGGCTGGAGGCTGGGAGACAATGGGCAGTTGTTTGAGTTATTTTTATAAAACTGTGTTTGTTTCTTTTCGCTTATTTCTTTTTTCTTTTTTTTTTTTTTTTAAATTTTCAAGACAGGGTTTCTCTATGTAGCCTTGGCTGTCCTGGACTCACTTTGTAGACCAGGCTGGCCTCGAACTCACAGCGATCCGCCTGCCTCTGCCTCCCGAGTGCTGGGATTAAAGGCGTGCGCCACCACAGCCCGGCCTTTTTTTTTTTTTTTTTAAATATTTTTTCAAGATTTATTTATTACATATTTATTATATATACAGTGCTTGCCTGCATGACAGAAAAGGTCATTAGAGCACATTATTGATGGTTGTGAGCCACCATATGGATGCTGGGAATTGAACTCAGGACCTCTGAATGAGCAGTCAGTGCCCTTAACCTTTGAGCCATCTCTCCAGCCCCTCTTCGCTTATTTCTTAACCCGGCTATCACATAAATAGTTGAGACTCTTCTAATACAAGGCCTCACAACACAATCTGAGCAGTTTAAGTCTGTTCTTACCCCTCTATGCTATTTTGTCTTACTCCCAGCAAACATCCCAGAGATACTTGCACTTTGTAGCTTTCCTTGACTTCCGCTCTTTCCTCCCAATCTTCCTTGGACCTCTCTCCCTGTGGCTCAGTCCCCTACTTCCTCTCCTAACTCTTCCTCCCCTGCCTGGCAGGAAGTCCAGGCCTCGGACAGTGAGACAACGCTTTTGCGTTGCCGTGCTTTGTAGCAGTTCACATCACTTCATTGGTCTCTACTCTTCCACACTTTACTTCTCAGAAAGAAATGCCCCAGAGAACTTCTCCTGACACTTAGCCTTCCTGCGTCTGGCCGCGCCTGATGAACTGTGATGACTCAGCAGAGTCCCATTGCTGCTGATTCGTGTTGTTGTTTGGTATTTGCTATTTGACAGGACTGCTGGGTACCCTAACAACGAAGGCGGGACCCTAATGAACTATGACTAAAGAGGTTCACGACCCCCTTTCCTACTAACCGTCTCCCACCCCTGCCTCAGATTGGTGGGTTGGAAAGGAGGCAGAAGAGTTTAAGGGCCCTAAATAAAGTATGTTTTTGAAAAACCTAAGACAACAACAAAACTATTAGTGCTAGAGAGATGATGAGCCATAATAAATAAATAAATAATGTTTTAAAAAGGAAAAAAATAAAAGCTGGGTGTGGTGGCACATGGCTTATCTTTGAAGCGAGCTGAAGCCTGGGCCACGTGAGACCCTCCATTCAGTGGTCTCAGCAGTCCTCAGTAGGTGGTGTCGCCAAGCTGAGGACGTAGGTGTGGAAGTCAATCAAGGCGGCTCACGGGAGTGGGAAGGAATGCCAGCCGCAGAGGAAGTGGTGAACCGAGCTGAAACAGCCAGCTTCATCGTGTTCAAGAACTTCTGAGGGAGAGAGGAGTTTCTTCCAGGTAACGTACCTGGAACTTCTCTGCCTGGAGCTGTGGTGTCCTCCAGAGAGTGTGACTGACTCTTTTCCACCAGGAGGTTTGACGTGTCCTTTAGAGAGAGTGTGATTGTGAAACCACTTTCCAAACATGAGCAGGAAGTCAGTTTTGCAAACAAATGAGGCAATAGAACAGCTTGTTTTAGTCTGAATTGTGAAAAAAAAATTTTTAACAAAATCAAATGTTGTGTGTGTGTGTGTGTGTGTGTGTGTGTGTGTGTGTGTGTGTGTGTTATGAACTCTGGTCCTCTGTAGGAACAGCAAGTGCTCATAACTGCCACATCCTCTCTCCAGCTCCGTTCATTTTCAAGATGGGGTCCATATAGCCCAGGCTGATTTCTGGCTCACATTGCTGAGGATGATCTTGAACTCCTGACCTTCCTGTGGCCACATCCTAAGTGTTGGAATTACAAGCATGTTCTACTCTACCAGGCTTGATTAACGTTGACTGATAAAGAAGAAAACTTAATTCACACATTCTGAGGCTTCCTTAGTGACTTAAGGTCACGAGTTGTACTTGTACTCATGGGAAGACCAAGAATATTCTGCAACTGGGGTAGAAAATTGCAGACAGCACAAACTCTAGGAGAGGTTTGCCGAACAGAAGAATAACAAACGAACTGAAGCACAGAGCATTCTGGGTAAGAATCTCTAAGGGTCTTATCACTTTACAATAGGGAAGGATAGGTTTTTTTATTTTTTTAATTTATTTTATTTAAAGCTATTATATGCGTATGATTGTTTAGCCTGCATGTGTGTACATGTACCATGTGTGTGGTTTGCACCCTCGGCAGTCAGAAGAACGAGTCAGATCCCCTGGAACTGAAATTATGGATAGTTGTGGTCCTCTGCAAAAGCAACAAGCACTCTTAACCACTGAGCCATCTCTCCAAAAACATAAACCCTGCCTGGATTTATTTAAATTTTTAATGTATATTGTTTTTGGTCCCTGGTTCAGTAGCCTGGAATATAAGAAGCACAGAGTAAGTTGTTTTTAAAATGAATATAAGTAGACTGAATTAATGAATAGCCTTTCCTCCTGGATTACTGTTTTTAGTTGTTTTTTTTTTTCTTTTTCTTTTTGATTCTTCCTGAATTTGTTTGTTTGTGTGGAGGAATGTTGAGTGGATGTATCGACTGTCAATAAAGCACTGTTTAGCCAATCAGCTGGACAGAAGGACAGGAAGTGGAAAGCGAGGCTTGCTGGAGAGAGAGAGAACAAGTTTGACAATTGAGAGAAAAAGACAGTTAACTGGGGAGGAAGATGAAGGAGAGAATGGCCGGACGAACATCTTAGTGGAAAATGCTTGGGGTATATGTATTATGTATCAGTTTAGAATAGTTTGTTTACCTTAGTTTAGGTAAAGATTTACATCAATTTTGGTTTTTCAAGACAGGGTTTCTCTGTGTAGCCTTAGCTGTACTAGACTCACTTTGTAGACCAGGCTGGCCTTGAACTCACAGAAATCCACCTGCTTCTGCTTCCCAAGTGGTGGAATCACAGGCATGTGTCACCATGCCTGACTTTGAATTTCTTTCTTTTCTTTTTTTAAGATTCATTTATTATTATGTATTCAGTGTTCTGCTTGCATGTACATCTGCACACCAGAAGAAGGCACCAGATCTCATTACAGATGGTTGTGAGCCACCATGTGGTTGCTGAGGATTGAACTTAGGACCTTTGGAAGAGCAGAGAGTACTCTTTATCCTCTGAACCATCTCTCAAGCCCTCTGTGATTTTAACATCATCCATCCCAACCCCACTCATCTCCCTGTCCCTCAATATCCACCCTCCACCCTTGCAACCTCATCACAAAAGAAAACAAACAAACAAGCAAACAAATCCGTAGTGGAAGCTGCCATGTGTCACACAGTATACTCTTTTGTCGAAACAACTTTTCTTGTAAATGTTCATTGCACTGAGTCTTTGGTTTGGTTTGAGGCCTCTATCAGTATGGATGCTCATTGGGACACTTTTCCCATATCCTGTTGTTGTCCTGTGTATTGAAGGTCCTGCAGCTTTGGGTCTGGAAGACCAGCCCCTTCATGCACTCCAGCAGTTCATAGCCGAGGTACATGTTGGTATGGGCCAACTCAAAGCCCTGGATCTGTAGCTGAGAGGTACTGAGCTGGTCAGCCTGCCAGTTCTCCTACTCTCATGCCATCAGGGCGAGCTCTCTGAGCTGCCCAGGCTAGGGGTAAGGCCAGCTCTCCCAAGCTTTCACCCTTGGGACTATCACCCCCTCTACCAGGGCCAGCTTTCCCAAATGCTGCAGCCAATGAGGGGCAGGGCCAGCTCTCTCGAGCTCTCACCCTTAGGGCTATCATCCCCTCCACTACGGCCACCCTTCCAGAATGCTGCCGCCAGTGAGGGGCAGGGCCAGCTCTCCACAATGCTCAGACTTGAACATGGCCCCAAGCAGCAACCCAGACCAGGAATATCTGCATGGCCTTTGGTGGTAACAGACCCCTATGGACTCAGACATGGCCCCCAGAGGCAGCATGGGTCAGGACCTCATCATGGCCTCAGGTGGCATCTCTGGCTACTCACATCAGGCTGTTCCTCACTGCCCTCTAGTTTCCAGTTCCTCCTCTCTTCATTGTGCTCACACTATTCTGCTTCTCTCTCTCTCTCTTCCATCTCTCCATCACTTACTTGCTCATCTTAGTGCACCCACACAGCCTTGGATATCTGGGGTCCTCTCAGAAGCGCTATGCCCCGCCCACTCCGAGTGACACCAGGCAGGGGTTGTCCCTGGCGTGCGCTTCCTGCCTAGGATGCGAGGCACTGCAAGAGATGGCATTTGCAAAGAGTTTATTGTCTGTTTGTCTGTATCTCATGAAGCTAGAGACGGAATCCAGAGCATCATGCATACAGAGCAAATGCTGTCTCAGAGACCTACACCTACCTGTAGCTATTAAATCATTTTATTATGCAGAGGTATAAAAATGTAAGTCCAATAACCCCTCCAGACACTCAGCATAAAAACAAACAAGCAAAACAAAACAAAACAAAAGCCTTCAACAACTACAGTCAAAGGGGCAGTGAGAGGGTGGGGTGGGGGCAGGGCCAGGGTTGGACTGGAGAGGAAGAGAGGATGGGGAGGGAGCACCCCTGCTTCTAAGTGGGAGTCTTAGCAAAGCTTCTTTTTGTTTGCTTTCTCTTAAAAAAAAAAAAGTTTTCTTAGCCAGGCATGGTGTTCCACGCCTATAATCCCAGCACTTGGGAGGCAGAGGCAGGTGGATTGCTGCAAATTCAAGGCCAGTCTGGTTTACACAGGCTACACAGGATAGTCAAGGCTACACAGAGAAACCCTGTTTTTAAAAAAAAGCTTTTTTTTTTTCGAGACAGGGTCTCTCTGTGTAGCCTTGGCTGTCCTGGACTCATTTTGTAGACCAGGTTGGCCTCGAACTCACAGTGATCCACCTGCCTCTGCCTCCCTCCCAAGTGCTGGGACTAATGGCATGCGCCACCACGCCCGGCTGCTTTCTTTTTTTTTTTTTTTTTTAAGACAGGGTTTCTCTGTGTAGCCTTGGCTGTCCTGGACTGGCTTTGTAGACCAGGCTAGCCTCGAACTCATAGAGATCTGCCTGCCTCTGCCTCCCACGTGCTGGGATTAAAGGCATGTGCCACCATGCCTGGCGCTTTTTTCTTTTTAAAACGTTTATTTTTAAAATATTGTTTATTTATCCAGGCGTGGTAGTACATGCCTTTAATCCCAGCACTTAGGAGGCAGAGGCCAGCCTGGTCTACAAAGTGAGACCAGGACAGCAAAGGCTACACAGAGAAATCCTGTCTCGAAAAAACAAAAAACCAAAAGAAAAAAAATTTCTTGGTAATTGTAGGTATATACATATGAGTGCAGGTGCCTGCAGAGTCCATAAGAGGGCACTGGGTCCCCTGGAGCTGGAGTTACAGGCAGTTGTGCACTGTATTAGGAAACAAATTTTGTGTCTTTAGAAAGAGTTAGAATTGCTCTTAACCACTTAGCCATTTCTCCAGCCCTGATTTTTTTCCCTTTCAACCACCCCTTCTTTTCTACTATGACTTGTTTTGTTGTTTGTTTTGTTTGGGAGGCCTTAAAAATCATTTTTCAGCCGGGTCCAGAGGTGTGTGCCTTTAATCCCAGCACTTGCAAGGCAGAGGCAGGCGGATCTCTATGAGTTTGAGGCTAGCCTGGTCTACAGAGTGAGTTCAGGACAGCCAGGACTATACAGAGAAACCTTCTCTCAAAAAACCAAAAAATAAAATAAAATAAAATAAAACTTTTTTTCTAGCAAGGTTTATTTTTTGGGGGGCTCTGATGCGTGTTGGATTACTGCATCATTACTGTGGGCAGAGTGTCCATGTCTGTTAAACAGACTATATTCATGTATGGTCTATTTATTTACAGATATGGTCTCACACTTGTTCGACACACCTACAAAAATGATGGGATATGTAGTCTTTTGCCTCGATTGTGAGGTTTCTGCACTTGTACTCTCTTGGTATTATTAATTTTTAAAAAAGATTTATTTATTTGTTATGTATACACTATTCTGCCAGTATGCCAGAAGAGGACATCAGGTTTCATTATAGATGCTTGTGAGCCACCATGTGGTTGCTGGGAATTGAACTCAGGACCTTCGGAAGAGCAGTCAGTGCTCCTAACCTCTGAGCTATCTTTCCAGCCCGCTCTCCTGGTATTATAAGAGTCCAATGAATCAGTGTCTATATTAGCACCTCGGCAATGTGATACTGGCTGTATTTGAGACTCCTCAGGCACAACCCAAGCCAGGCCCAATGTCTTAGCATAGCTCACAGCATGCCTAGGATGCTCTAGGGAAACTGGCCTTCAGCATCCACAAAAAAAGTGCTTTCATCTAGAGGAGAGTTTATTATACATTTGCTCTGTGTTTACAAGTTAGCTTTAGAAAAGCCAGTACAGCTAACAAAAGTGCGAGGGAACTTCAAGATAATTGGTTCCTTCTTCTTGTTGTTAAACAGTAACTATCCTATGGCTCATTGGAGTTAGAAACAAAACCAAACTTAAACAGTGTTTCTAGTCAGACATTGTTGTAAAGTACAATTTCAGACTGGGGAGATGGCTCGTGATTCCAGAGGAAGTTATTCCAACTTTGGTTGCTAGCACCCAACTCAGACTCCTGTAACACCAGCTCCAGGGGATCCAGTGCCCTCTTCTGGCTCCATCAGGCACTGCACTCATGTGCACAAACCTTTATGCAGACATACATTGTAGGCTTAGGTTTTCTACACCTACTTTAGCTAAGGTTCTTAAACACTTCAGCTTCACTTCTAACCCACCGACCAGAGGAAGGGGAGAAAGAATGTTAATATAAAAAAGGGATTTTGGACCTGTTTAGACGTAATTCCTTGGGCCAGTACCACACTGTGTTGTCAAGATACCAGCAGTCCAGTCCAATAGTCAACACCAAACATTAGCATGAATCCATAGTGGTGGAACAATCCACAAAAAAAACTCACAAGGTTCCACCAGCCAGGAAGTGGCCAGAATCATCCAGAGTACCACGGGAAGTTCCCTGGAACGTTTCTTTCCTGAAGCGACGACCAGTAGAGTTGCACGGCAGGGTAGAATGCAAAAGCCTTCTCCCACGAGTACCCTTCCAAACACCACGCACCCTCTCACGCGTCTGCTCCCAGCAAAACATCACATGCCTCCTCACAAGCTCTCTTCCAGAAAAACATCACGTGACACAACAGAGTCTTCAAAGAAACCAGAAACTTCCACTTCAATACATAATTAAAATGAAATCTTAAAATGCAGTCTCTTTCCTTATATACACGCATGGTGTTAGCTTTCCATCACTGCAGCAAAATGCCTGGAATAATTAGTTTAGAAAGAGAAAGGCTTGAGGGCGCGGTGGCGCACACCTTTAGTCCCAGCCGTCTGGAGGCAGAGGCAGGCAGATCTCTGTGAGCTCGAGGCCAGCCTGGGCTACATAGAGACTTCCCGTACAGCCAGGGCTATATGAAGAAGCCCTGTCTCAAAGAGGTGGTTGTGAGGGGGAGAAAAGCTTTGCCTGGGTTCACTGTTTCATAGATTTTTTTTTTAACTCATAAGCAGTTGGCTCTGTTGCTTCAGGCCTTTGGTGGGGGTACATCTTGGAAAACAGAAAGTGAAGAAGACGACCAGGGTCCCCTAATCCCTTTCAAAGATTTTCCCCCAATGACCTAAGAACTTCCCATCAGGCCTCAGTTCTCAGAGGTTTCCGTTATCTTCCAATATACATTATAGTATATATGTTCTGGGGATACTCAATCTCCAAACTACATCTTCACATGACACACATACTCATACACACACACACACACACACACACACACACACACACACACCACATATACACATATGTATGTATACATATATGTATAACATTTACGTTTATTGGCATATATGTATTACCAAACTTTTATCCAGGATAAAGGAAGATTTTGGGGTTGGAGAGTTGGCTCCCTGTTTAAGAGCACTGGCTGCTCTTCCAGAGGACCCTAAGTTCATTTGTTTGGTTGCTTTTGGGTATTTTGAGACAGAGTTTCTTTATGTAACCCTGCCTGTCCTGGACTCGCTTTGTAGACCAGGCTGGCCTCTAACTCACAGAGATCCACCTGCTTCTGCCTCAGAGTGCTGGGATTACCTTATTACTTTATTACTTTATTTATTTATTTATTTATTTATGCTTTTTTCAAGACAGGGTCTCTCTGTCTTAACCTTGGCTGTCCTAGCTTAGCTTTGGCTGTCCTGGAGTCGCTTTGTAGACCAGGCTGGCCTTGAACTCACAGTGATCCACCTGCCTCTGCCTCCCAAGTGCTGGGATTAAAGACTTGCACCATCACGCTGAGCTAAGAAATAATATTTTTAAAAGGAAGATTTTTTTTTCTTGAGACAGGGTTTCTCTGTGTAGCCTTGGCTGTCCTGGACTCACTTTGTAGAGCAGGCTGGCCTGGAACTCACGAAGATTTGTCTGCCTCTGCTTCCGGAGTGCTGGGATTAAAGGCATGTGCCACCATGCCCAGCTAGTACCACGCCCAGCTAGGTTTGCTTTTAGTTATTTGTTTTGTATAACAAAAAGAAGAATTTTAAAAATGTGTTACCATGTTGTTCTCCTTCTTTTTTGTTTGTTTTGTTTTGTTTGTTTGTTGAGATGAGGTGTAACCTTGGCTGGCCTGCAACTCACTATGCAGACCAGGCCGGCCTTGAACTGTCAGGGATCCACCCACCTGTGCCTCTTGAGTGCTGGGATTAAAGCTGTTTCCAGCCTATTTTTTGTTGTTTGTAGTGTAGCTAGGCTGGCCTCTAACTCAGCATGTGGTTCAGGCTGGCCTTGAATTCCTCATCACCCTGTGTCTCTCTCCTGAGTGCTGGGATTGCAAACATGCCTCTGTGTGATATTAATCATTCCTGAGAAATATTTTCCTCCTAAGTCATCTGTCAGTGCTGACCAATTCTTTCTACAGGGCAACAGTGCAATGGGCTGCACGCGTGGCCAGGAGACCTGGTGTGACGGTCTTAGTTACTGACAACCTGACCACTAACCTGGGTGATGGCATCTGAACATGCCTTGGTGGAATTGTCGTGGTATCATTAAGTGAGCTGAGATGACTTGCCCACCCTGGGTGGCACCATTCCCTCCTGGGATCCTGGACTGTATGAGTGAAGAGTTGGGCTGACCGTTGACACTAATCAACTTGTGCTTCCAGATTGTAGCTTCAATGTTGTCAGATCCAAAGAAAACTCCAGTTCTCCAAGCTCCAAAAGTCTGTCCTATTGGCCAGACATGAGCACAACCTGGACAACAGGAGGGTTTCTGGAAGTTAGATAAAAAGCCACCATTCCTCAGGAACCTGTGAAACTGGTTCCCATCTGCCAAAGGGAAGGAGTCACTTCCCTTGCCTCTGGCAGAAAAGACACATGGCTACCTGTGGTGCTTATCAGCCTGGCCTCCAGGCTCCCTTAGCATCCTAAGTACCTGTGACACATTTCAAAGTCCACCTTAGCAATAGGCCCCTTGTTCTGGTTTTTCAAGACAGGGTCTCTCTGTGTAGCCTTGGCTGTCCTGGACTTGCTTTGTAGACCAGGCTGGCCTCGAACTCACAGTGACCCACTTGCCTCTGCCTCCTGAGTGCTGGGATTAAAGGCGTGCGCCACCACGCCCAGCTCTCTCACCCTTCTTATAACCTGGCTATTCTCAGCGTTCTGTCTTACTCCCACTTTCTCTCTCTCTTATTTTCTTGGTGTTCTGTTCTCCTCCGCTGTCCCCGCTATTTTCTCCCACTCCGCCACTTCCCTAGCCCTGGCCATGTCCAATCTACTTCTTTCTCTCTCTGTTCTGGATTCTTCCAGATGCCTCTGGCTGTTCCCTCTCTCACATCTACAATAAAACCCTGACCATATCGTGGAGCAGTGATGGCAGTTTCTACTGCACACCCTTAACACACAGATGTGACCAGCTGCTTCAAAGCTCCCTACCCCCTCTGCTCTGAGACTTCCCAACTTTGAAGGACTACCTGTGAACTGTGAGCCACAGCTAACGTTTTCTCCTGACAGTTGATTTTGCCAGAGTATTTTGTCACAGCCACAGAAAAGCAAGTAAGACATCATCCTTCCAAAGTTTTCCTCTATTTTGGTGCAAAAATATTGCCATCTTGTGGAAGACATTAAGTTCTCGGGATTTGGTGTCTGCATTTATACAATGGATGTGGATCTCTTCCTGGCCACTCTCTCACCCTTCTGTTGCCGGATATTTGATCCCACTGTGAACCCCAAGATTGTGAACCATAAAAACCTGTTTCTGATTGTGGTATGGCTCAGTCTTTTATTTCTGTTTTTGTTTTTTGTTGTTTTGTTTTATGGTTGTTTTTTTTTTTTTTCTGAGACAGGGTTTCTCCGTGTAGCCTTGGCTGTCCTAGATTCACTTTGTAGACCAGGCTGGCCTTGAACTCACAGAGATCCACCTGCCTCTGCATCCCAAGTGCTGGGATTAAAGGTGTGTGCCACCACCACCCAGCTGGCTCAGTGTTTGGTCCTAGAGCTTTCTGTTTACTGTATATAAGTACTTGTGGTATGGCTCAACCCTAGCACACACCTTTAATGCTAGAGCTTAAATAAAATTAACCCTAGGTCAAGAGGCAGAGAAAGCATGGGGGAAAATCATAGAAAGTGAGAGGAAGTCTGGAGGATGGAGCGGTAGACACACAGGAAGTAGAAAGGAAGGACATTGAGTCGAAGGGTATTTAAGAAAGCATGGAGAAGGAGAAAGTTTTTTTTCCTTTAAGGCATGGACTGAATGCTTTCTCTGCCTCTGTGAGCCAGCAGCCAGCAGGTTTTCACTCCGGCTTCTGGCTCCTGAGTCTTTATTGGTAAAATGTGAGCAATTGGGTTTGTTGTTGTTGTTTTGTTTTCTTTTTTGTTGTTGTTTGTTTTGGGGGGTTGTTTTGCTTTGTGGGTTTGGTTTTGGTTGTTTTTTTTTTTTTTTTTTTTGGTTTTGGTTTTGGTTTTTCAAGACAAGGTTTCTCTGTGTAGCCTTGCTTGTCCTAGATTCATGCTACAGACCAGGCTGGCCGTGAACTCACATCGATCTGTCACCATCATGCCTGGCTAGCAATTGGGATTTTGTTTTTTAAAACAGGCCTCTCCCTTACCAACTTCCCACTAGGATCCATCAGAGTTAACATTGTGAGCACTGGCGGTCTTTTTCCCATTTAGCCTCTTGTGGAGTGGAAGGACTACAGATGCTACCTGCACCTATGTCCCTTTCTCTTGGTGCCACAGCTCAGGAGTTCTCCAAGGGAGCTGCCCTCCTCGCCCTTCCTGTGAGCTTGGTGTTGGGGGACTCTGACGCCACTCAGGCCTGGATACTCAAGTCCCTAGACCCTCCAAGCTGTCACTCTCAGGAAGAGACTGTTTTCTTCCTGAGTCTGAAAGGGTATGAAGTTAGAAACATTGTAGTTGCTTATGGCTGCTGGGCAGAACTGTCAGAAAGGAGCAGAGGCCGATGTTAGTGGAGCCAAGGGCTGGAGAAAACATCTCAGGTCCTGAGGCGTGAGGAGAGATCCTCCCGCTTCTCAGTCCTTTCCATTTTCCTCTTGAATGTCCAGGGGGAGCTCTTTCCTTCCTATTTTTTCCTTCCTACTTGAACTTTATTTTTTAAATTTATTAATTTTTCTATATGAATGTGTGTTTTGCCTGCATGTGCCTGCTACCCTCAGAGGGCAGAAGAGGGTGTCGAACCCTCTGAAACTAGAGTTATAAATGGCTGTGAACCATCATGTGGGTGACAAGGACCAAATTAGGGCCTCTGCAAAAGCAACAGTTGCTTTACCTGCTAAGCCATTTCTGTGGCCTCTACCCTTTGCTGTCGTTGTTGTTTGTTTGTTTTGTGATGATAGTGACCAAACTAAGGGCTTCACACTGGATAGAAATATGCTACTCAGTGTGTGTGTGTGTGTGTGTGTGGTGTGTGTGTGTGTGTGTGTGTGTGTGTGTGTGTGTGTGTGTAAGGGGGTCTATTTGGTTTTTTTATTTTGATTGGTTGGTTGATTGAGACAATGTCTCACTGTGGAGGCCTGGCTGGCCTGGAACTCAGAGATCCACCTGCCCCAAAGGTATGTGCCACCAAGCCTGGCCAGAATTTATTTTAATAATATGTGTCTTTTCTTTAACTGGTGCGTCTCTACCTACTGTAGGGCATGGCTGTCATACCCCAGTCTCTTCCTTGAATTCCCCAGTCCAGGGGCGGGGCTTCCCTTCTCCCAGTGGCTCTTCACTATATAATAATGTCTTTTCTCTTCTTCCTTTGGAGATGGGTCTCCATGTGTTTATCCCTGCTGGTTTTGAACTTCTGGACTTAAGCAATCCTACATCAGCCTCCCCAGCAACTAGGAATACAGTTCTGTGTCCCTACACTCAGCAGTAACTCTCACTTTAATTTGGAAGGATATGACAATCTCACATGTTAGTGATAGGCTATGGGCTAATGGCAGGCTCAAGCTATATTACATAGATGCAGGCCTACTGGGAGCAGTAGGAGAGGGGGACAGAGGGAGGGAGGGAGAGAGGGAGGGAGGGAGGGTGGGAGGGAGGGAGGGAGGGAGGGAGAGAGAGAGAAACCCAAATGTTTGGATTACACAGTGAAGGGCCTCTGGGAGAAGGGAAGCCCTGCCCCTGGACTAGGGAATTCAGGGAAGAGAGTGGCATATGACAGCCATGCCCTACAGCAGGTAGAGATGCAACAGTTAGAATTGTCCATATCCTGGGGCTGGAGAGATGGCTCAGAGGTTAAGAGTACTGGCTGCTCTTCCAGATGTCCTGAGTTCAATCCCCAGGAACCACATGGTGGCTCACAACCATCTATAATGTGATCTAATGCCCTCTTCTGCAATGCAGGCATAAATGTAGGCAGAATATTGTATACATAATAATAAGTAAATAAATATTTTTTTAAAAAGGAATTGATCATATCTTGAAAGAAAAAGACTAGTGGTTTCTTGGACACTTGACCTGAGCTGCTTAAGAAAATTTGAATCTCATCTTGGGCATGGTGACAGACACCTGCAGCCCTAGATATTTGGGGAGTGGATGCAAGAGGATCACAGATTTGAGAGTTGCCCTAGTTGCATATAGACTTGAAGGACAGCCTGGGCAACTTTCAGATTTCTGTCTCAAAAATAAAGGACCGGGAAAATAAAGCAGAGAGTAAAAGTACTATCTCAATAAGCCCAAGGACTGACCTGAGTTCAATCTGAGAGCCCAGATGAGAAAAAAAGAAAATAAAACCCAGCTGGATGCATTGGCTCTCATCTGTCACCCTGTCACCCTGGTGGGGCAGAGGGAAGAGAGCGGGCTGCTAAAGCTCCCTTACCAGCCAGCCTTTCTGAATTGATGAGATCCAGGGCCAGTGAGATGCCATTTTTGAAAATATAACGAGGGGAGTGACCAAAGAAAACACCTACCAGGGGGCTGGAGAGATGGCTCAGAGGATAAGAGCATTGACTGCTCTTCCAAAGGTCCTGAGTTCAATTCCCAGCAACCACATGGTGGCTCACAACCATCTACAGTGAGATCTGGTGCCCTCTTCTGGCATGCAGGTGTACATGTGGGCAGAACATTGTATACATTAAATAAGTCTATAGGAGGAGGAGGAGAGGAAGAAGAGGAAGAGGAGGAAGAAGAAAGAGGAGGAGGAGGAAGAGAAGGAAAAGAAGAAGAAACCTATCAACAATGTCTGGCCTCCACACATGAAAACATAAAAACATACATCATAATTTGAGTAATTTGAGGAACCTTTTCTAATCTCCTGTTCTAGCTCCCAGAGAACAAGACAGAGATTTGTTAGATTTATTAACAAGCTTAGGCTCTATGACAGGGCAGAAAGGATCTATTCTAACTCACTATGCTAGTGTGTCTACTTCCTGGCCACACACCCCAAACCACCTACCATATTGGTCCTGCCTGGGCTGCTTCTGCTCCATCAGACCATCCCTTGGGTCCACGTCCTCCTTTACCTCTCCTTCTCATCTTTCCTTTACCTTCTACCTCATGGTCCCTACCTAAGAACCCAGGACTGGGCACAGAAATTCTGCCTCCTGTCCTCTCTCGCCCAGCTACAGGCTGCCAGTAGCTTTATTAAGCAATCAGAGATAATTGGGGAGCAAAGTTTATACAACATTAATCAATGACCATGGCAATGCCCATGTCCAGACTGCAACCAGATCTCAGGGCACAGAATTCAGCATTTGAATACACAGGACACTAGACCAACCCCCAACACACATGTGATGTGCACATGTAAATAAATACGTTCATGTTGTTTGAAGACGATACATGTTTAGCCACATACTACAGCAGTCATGGGAAACTGACAGTGTCAAGTTGCTGTCAGTTGCTCCCTGAGCAGATGGGAACACGCCCCCTATTTAGGTCTACCAGGAAGGGAAGATGCCTGAAACCAAGCCAGAAGTGTCATTAGTTCCCTAATCTTTTCACATCTTTTCTTATTTACACAGTGTCTCCTCACTATGTCATTCAAGCTGGCCTCAACAGTGCCAAGGTCCCTCTAGTCAGCCTGTTGAGTATGTCACCTTGCTACTCAGATGGCAAATTCTTGAAGGGCATGAGTGCGTGTTCTTTTGCTACCTGTGGATTTTGAGAAGTTGAATTTTTAGCCGGGCGTGGTGGTGCGCCCCTGTAATCCCAGCACTTGGGAGGCAGAGGCAGATGGATCGCTGTGAGTTCAAGGTTAGCCTGGTCTACAAAGTAAGTCTCAAAAAACCAAAGGAGGGAGAGACAGAGAGAGAGAGAGAGACAGAGACAGAGACACAGAGACACAGAGACAGAGAAAGTTGCATTTTAAAGATGGCTACTGATTGCCTGCATCACTCTAGTTAAAAAGTAACCTTTGTGTAGAATTTGTGCAGCTGAATCTTTTGCCCCATGCCCTTTCTACTCAAGACTATTCCTCTCTCTGTCTCTCTTTCTCTCTCTCCTATCAGGTTTTTCTGGACAGGGTTTCTCTGTGTAGCCTTGGCTGTCCTGGAACTTGATCTGTAGACCAGGCTGGCCTTGAACTCACAGAGATCCACCTGCCTCTGCCTCCCAAGTATTGGGATTAAAGATGTGTGCCACCACACCAGATTTGATGATTGTTTTTTCTGTTTTTTGGTTTGTTTTGGGTTTTTTCTTTGTTTGTTTGTTTTTGTTTTTCCTTCAAGATAGGGTTTCTCTGTGTAACCTTAGCTCTCCTGGACTCACTTTGTAGATCAGGCTGGCCTTGAACTCACAGAGATCCACCTGCCTCTGCCTCCCAAGTGCCGGGATTAAAGGCATGCGCCACCACGCCTGGCTCTTATGGTTGTTTTGGGGACGAGGTTTCAGGTAGCCCAGGATGATCTTGAGTGATTGATCTTGTGTTCACCCCCCAACATCCTGGGATTGAGGCATTTTGACTGGTATGTGCCAGTACCAGTTTTAGGGGGGAAAATCCTTTATCCTTTATCCTGACCTGAGGCTGGCCAGTTTGGGGTGCATTGCAAACGTAAGACTAGCTTGGCTTGCAGAGTGAGACCCTCTCTTTAAAACAAACAAACAAACAAACAAACAATCTTTAGTTCAAAACATGTACAATAAAGAGAAATAGCAAAGGTTCTAGAGCTTTCTGTTCTCACCAACTCTGTGGTCCTGGGTGACCTCACTGCCCTCTCTCCCTTTTTGTGTAAACAGGGATTATGTCAGTACTATTAATTGGTTCAGGCTGCTATAGGAAAATACTATGAAGTGGAGGCTAGGAGTTTCAGATCAAGGTGCTGGCCGATTTCGTGTCTCCTGAGGTCTGGTTTCTAGATGGTGCTATCTTGCTGTGTTTGCTTTCTAACAATGTTTTTTTCTTTTTCTTTTTCTTTTTCTGTGTATAGAGATACGCGTGCCATGGTGTGTGTGCAGCAGCGAGAGGACAGCTTTGTGGAGTCGGGTCTCTTTTCCACTTTTATGTGGGTTCTGGGAATTGAACTCATCATGCTTAAATGGAGAGACCATTTTTTTTTTTCTCTCCTCTCTCCGAGCTCCTTGCCAGCCCCTGGGGCCCTCTTTCATAATGGTGTTAGTGCTACTCCTAAGGGACTCATAATCACAGTTACATGGGTAGTTAGAGGAATCGGGGTAAAAATGGAGATGTCAAGACAGTAAGTCAGCCAGCCTAGGCTGTCTGAGACCCTATCTCAAAACAACAGGGGAAACGCCTTGCCTGTTTGTTCAAGGTGGAATGAGGCTCTCCTCTGGGTCATCTGGAGAGGTGTGTTTTGAGCTGGGTTCCTAGGACAGAGCTTTCAAAGCCTCCCCTGATGAACCACGGTGGCTCACATCTCTTCCTCTGACATGCGAAATTTGTAGACCTGTCTGTAAGAAATGCTAACAAGAGTCCTTTCAATGGGGGAGGGGTGGGGGGGAGGACTCTAGCCGGGCAGTGGTGGTGCATGCCTTTAATCCCAGCACTGGAGAGGCAGAGGCAAGTGGATCCCTGTGAGTTCGAGGCCAGCCTAGTCTACACAGTCTAGGACAGCCAGGCCTACACAGAGAAACCCTGTCTCAAAAAAAAAAAAAAAAAGGCTCTAAACAGTGTCTTGAAGGCCCAGAAATAAGTAAGATGTATTGGTAAATGGTAAATGTGACCACAGTTCAGTACAAAGCCAAAAGTGTTGTGTTTTTAGATTGTAACTTCTCTTCCTCGTGAGTTAACATGCAGCTGCATAAACAGTAATTATAGATCTACAGTAATAAGCATGCAATGCATAAAGATATAATTTGTGAGGACAACAACAGAAAAGCGGATGGGGTTGTATGGAAGCTGAGTTTTTGTCTAGTGTTAAGAGTTAAAGTTTGAATATGAATTCAAAACAGATTGCTGTATATTTCCTTTTAAAAAATCAAACAGCTGGGCGCGGTAGCACACACCTGTAACCCCAGCACATATGTGTAGCCAAAACACTCATATGAATAAAATAAAAGTAAGAACAATGTTGTGGTTTGAATGAAAATGGCCCAATAGGCTTACAGGGAGTGACGCAATTGGGAGGCGTGGCCTTGGAGTAGGCGTGGCCTTGTTGGAGGAAGTGCGTCACTAGGGGGTGGGCTTTGAGGTTTGGGAAGCTCACGCCAGACCTACTGGTTCATATTCTCTTTGCGCTGCCTGAGAACCCAGATGCAGAACTCTGAGCCACCTCTCCAGCACCATGTCTACCTGCATGAAGCCAAGCTTCCCGCCGTGATGATAATGGACTAAACCTCTGAAACTGTAAGCCAGCTCCAGTTAAATGTTTTCCTTATGAAGAGTTGCTGTTGGTCATGGTGTCTCTTCACAGCAACAGAGACCCTAACTAAAACAAACTGCTTAAGCATTAAATAAAAATCAAACAGAAGGAAGCCATCACAGAGGAACAAGGGACACCGATTTCATTTCCAGCCATTTCTTCGGGTTGACCCTTCAGTCATGCTGTTTGCAAGATCGGTGAACTCAAGATGTGGCCTATCTCAGGCTATTTGCTTCTCAAGCTATTGGATGTATAATACGGCGCCAGATCCTTTTTGTTCTTTGCCTTTTCAGACTTTCCCATGAGAGAGAAACCAAAAGCAGAGATGGGGGTTTGGCTTGGTCTATAAAGTGCTACACAAGATTGAAGACCCGAGTCCAGATCCCCGAGAGCCCACATGGAAAATGGATGGCACAGTGCGTGCCTCTAATCTCAGCACTGGAGGTGGAAAAACAAGGGGCTTCTCAGGACTTGCCAGCCAGTTAGTTTACTGGGATTGGTGAGCTCTGGGATCAGCGAGAGACCCTGCCTCAAAGATTAAGGTGGGGCTGAGAGATTTCTCATTGGTTAAGAGCATCTGCTGCTCTTTCAGAGGACCTGAGTTTGGTTCCTAGCATCCAGATCAGGTGACTCATAAGAACCTGTAACTCAAGCTCTGGGAAATCTGAGCAAAGACAGACAGACAGACAGACACACACACACACACACACACACACACACAAAGTAAGAAAGTAAGTAAATAAAAAAAGGGCAGACAGACAGACACACACACACGAACACACACAAATTAAATAAATAAGTATTTTTAGATAGAAGAAAAGGAAAGAACTGGGGAAAAGATGAAAGACTGTAGCTGGCATTGTGGTGCACACCTTTAATCCCAGCACTTGGGAGGCAGAGGCAGCTGGACCTCTGTGAGCTTGAGGCCAGCCTGGTCTACATAGGACAGCCAAGGCTATAGAGAGACCCTGTCTCAAAAAACAACAAACAAAGCAGGGCAATGGTGGCACACACCTTCAATCCCAGCACTCTGTATTCAGAGGCAGGTGAATCCATGTGAGTTCAAGGCCAGCATGGTCTACAAAGTAAATACAGGACAGACAGGGCTACACAGAGAAACCCTGTCTCAAAAAAACCCAAACCAACCAACCAAACAAACAAAAAACAACAAAGAAGAGCATGTTAGGCTCTTGCAGAGGACCAGAGTTAGGCTCCCAGCAACCATGTCAGCAGCTGATCACCACGTGGAACTCCAGCTCCAGAACAGCCTCCGGCTGCCACAGGCCCCCACTGCACCCACATGCAAGGGCCCATGCGTATAGTTTAAAACAGTAAGAATAAACCTTTCATGGCTGCAGATACAGCTCAGTGGTAAGATGCTTGAAGCCTTAAGTTTGCCCTTGCAGAGAACCCAGATTTGGAGCCACAACCTCCGTAAATCCAGTCCCAGGGAATTGATGCTCTCTTTTGGCCTCTGTGGACACCAGGCATGAACATGATGCACATACAGTCAAGTAGACACACACATGTACATGAATAGAATTAACTTTTTAAAAACTAAAGGTGGGAGCTGGAGAGATGGCTCAGTGGTTAAGAGCACCGCCTGTTCTTCCGAAGGTCCTGAGTTCAATTCCCAGCAACCACATGGTGGCTCACAACCATCTATAGTGTAACCTGATGCCCTCTTCTGGCCTGCAGGTGTACAAGCAGACAACACTGTATACATAATAATAAATAAATCTTTAAAAACAAAACAAAAGAAAAGAAAAACCTAAAGGTGGAGTGCTGGGGGAGTGGCACATTTTTTTTTTTTTAAAGAAGAGGGCACCAGATCTTATTCTATTTGTTTTTTGTTTTGGTTTTGGTTTTGGCTTTTCGAGATTGGGTTTCTCTGTGTAGCCCCAGCTGTCTTTGAACTCACAGCAATCTGCCTGCCTCTTCCCTCCGAGTGTTGGTATTAAAGGAGTGCACCACCACACCTGGCTCAGATCTTATTTTAGATGGTTATTAGCCCAGGACAGCCAGGGCTATTAAGCAGAGAAACTTGTCTTGAAAGAAAAGAAAAATTATCCAGTGGTCCCCCTAAAATGACAATCCAGTAAACTGAGCCACACTTCTAAATGCACTCTGGGGGACCACTTAATTCCTGGGCTTCCTTACAGAGCATAGATAAGGTATGAGCACCCCTCTCCTAACCAGCTTTATCTAAAAAGCTGTGCCTGGCAAGGATAAGACCCTAGGTCATTGATTCTCAGCCTGTGGGCTGCGGCCCACACAGGGGCCTCATATCAGATGTTTACACTATGTTTCGTAACAGCAGCAAGATTATGGTTATGAAACAGTAACACGATAATTTTATTGTTGGGGATCACTACAACATGAGGAAGTATATTCCGGGGTCTCAGCATCAGGAGGGGTGAGATCCACTGCCTTAGATAGAGCTGGCCCTCATCTCTGTTCTATCCCTTTCTGGAGACCATGTGCAAAGGGCCAGGTGATAGGCAACCTCCAGATAATCAGGGAGCAATCTCCTACTCTGCCTCTAGGGGGCGTGTAAACCGTCAGCAAGCCCAACTGGGATGATATTTTGCCAAGAGGCACAGCTGAACGTCTCAAGATGGCAGCTGATTGGCTTGGAGAGTTACTCATGTCACCTAGGTTACATGGTAAATTCCAGGTAAAGCTGAGCTACGCAGTGAGGTCCTGTCTAGATAAAACTGCTACTGCTGGCCTTGGAGAGATGGCTCAGCAGTTAAGAAGAGCATTGGCTGTTCCTCCAGAAGACCTGAGTTCCTGGCAGTTCCCAACTGTCTGCAACTCCAGTCCCAGAGGATCTGATGCCCTCTTCAGGTACCTTCAGGTACTGCATGCTGTGATGCCCAGACATACATGCAGGCAAAACACTCAAATACATAAAATAAAATCTCAAAAAAAAAAAAAAACCTTTAAAAACTACTACTACTGGGGGATGGAGATATGGCTCAGTGATTAAGAGCACTGCCTGCTCTTCCAAAGGACCTGGGTTCTATTCCCAGAACCCACATGGCAGCTCACAACTGTCTGTAACTCCAAGATCTGACACCCTCATACCAATGCACATAAATTAAAATTAAATAAATTACTTTTAAAACCTACTACTACTGCTGCTGCTCAATATGTAACATACAATACATAAGGCAAAAGTTCAATAACAATATACAATTTAAGTTTTTGTCAATGTGAAGCAAAAGTTGAATAAAATAGTTTTCAATTTCCATCAATTGCCGGGTGTGGTGGCACATGCCTTTAATCCCAGCACTTGGGATGCAGAGGCAGGTGGATCTTTGTGAGTTTGAGGTCAGCCTGGTATACAAGTGAGTCCAGGACAGCTAAGGCTACACAGAGAAACCTTGTCTCAAAAAAACAAAAAAAAATTTTTTTCCCGTCAATCAAAATAGTCTTAAATTTTCATCAATCACAATATCAATGTAAGATATTTGAGGCTAGTAGATTCAATAATCTACCTTTTGTTCTATAAATCTATATCCTTCCCTCCCCCCCCCTTTCCCTAACGTTAGATGGGATAGAAAGATAAGAGAGAAAAAAGGATAGAAGAAAGAAATCCCTAAATGAAACTTTTATTAACTTATAGCTAACCCCTTTAGGCAAAAATGAACGTTGGTAACCCACCAAAAACACCCACCCCACCTACTGGGAATGGGGGCGTTGTGTTCTCAAAATTGCTTTTTGCTGTTTAATGGGGAAACATCTTTTGGGTACCCTTAGAAAAATAAGATATTGGCCAAGTGCTGAAAAAGCTAGCTGCATCTGTTTTTGTCCAGTCTTTTTGGGATCGATCCCTTTGTCTAGCCCTTTCATTGTTAATATGCATGCAATTTTTTGAGGAAACAGAAGCACCAGAGGCAGAGGTTCAGCCTTCATTATTGTCCTGTTTTTTTGCTCTGAAAATAAGAAAACTTTTGAAATCATTAGTATAGCTATATTTGTACATATATAATTTTCAAAAAAACAACAGTTCAGGCACCATGCTTGCTATGTCCCGTAATTGCCATTATTTCCAATAAATGAGTAATTATGCAGTCAGCCCTTTCAGAACTTAAGGCAGTTGCCCATTGAAAACCTGAATATGTATTGATAGTGTGATTCATGTACCTCATTTTTCAAATCCTGCAAAATGAAACACATCCATCTTCCAAATTTCATTCCTTTTGGTACTTCTAGGGTTAATTCCAGCAGGTAATGGGATTTGATTTTACAAGGAACATGTAGGACACTTATCAATTATTTCTCTGGCTTGTTGCCAAGTGATAGGGAATCTTTTCTTCAATCTTTTACCATTAACATGATGTTTTTCATGAAATTTTGAGGCTTTGAATACATTACCTATTATTAATTTGTCGATTTCTTCATTTCCTTGTGCTAATGGACCTGGTAAACCTGCATGGGAAGTAAGATACTAGGGATAGTTACTACTTCTGATGACCTGTTGAGTTCCATAAGTAATGTAGTTAATTCTGAGTTATCAGGAGTAAATTCAGCAGTTTCTAAATGCAAAAGAACTCTTTCAGTATATTGAGAGTCAGTAATTATATTAAGAGATTCAGGAAAATCTAACAATACCATAAGGACTGCATACAATTCTGATTTTCGAACTGAGGTAAATGGGCTTTTAATCACCTTAGTCATTTTATCAGACTTATAACCAGCCATACCTGACTTATTTGCATCAGTGTAGAAGGTGGGTGTCCCTGGAATTGGTGAACTTTTTTACAATACTTGGAAGGATCCAATTAGTTCTTTTTATAACATGTATACGTTTGGTTTGGGGGTATCTATTGTTAACGTCTCCCAAATAGTTGCTACAAGCTCTTTGCCAATCTTCATTAATTACCCATAATGACATAATGTCAGAATTAGTAAGAGGCATTACGATTTCTTCCAGGTCCACTCCTGACAGTTTGTGCAATCTTATTCTTCTCTCTCTCTTTTTTTTAATAATTTAATTTAATTTTATGTGCATTGGTATGGGGACAAGGGTGTCAGATCCCTTGGAACTGGAATTACAGACAGTTGTGAGCTGCCATGTGGGTGCTGGGAATTGAACCCAGGTCCTTTGGAAGAGCAGACAGTGCTCTTAACCGCTGAGCCATCTCTCCAGCCCCTCTTATTCTTCTCTTTGTAATCCATTCAGAAATTTTCTCTATATATATTTTGAATTTTTTGCTCTGCTTATTTGCCAGGAATATCCATTCTATGATTCTGTCTTCCCTTTGCATAAGAAGCCCAGTAGGAGAATGTTTTGAAGGCATAATAACCAGAATGCAACCAAGTTCAGGATCAATTCTATCCACATATGCCTTTTGCAGTTCTTGCTCTACCAGAATTTGCCCCGTCCTGCAGGGTTCGACTAAAACTCGGGAGGGAGGTCACCTGTTGAGAATGCAAGACACAAGGAAGGAGAGCAAGTCTGATTGATCAAGCTCTCAACTTTATTAGTCAGGCAGCAGCTTTTATAATTCAGAAGGCAGGGAAGCATATCGCTATAGCAACGCAGTTGTGGGTTTTTCTCAAAACATAGGGAATTCCAGGCAGGGTCATGACGTCCTGCTACGCAGGGTATCTTGCTTTGTCTTCATCTAGCTTTAGTCTAACTGTTGACTCACAACAGGGTCGGTCGCTCTATCCTTGTCTGTCTTTGGCTGCTGACTCACAACAGGGTCAGCTAGTTTCTGGTGAAAGGTAAGCTCTGGGAAAGACAGAGACTTAAGGTGCAGACTTGGACAGGATGGCTGATCATTGGTCATATGGCCTATCGTCCCCAACAAGAGTTAACTCCTTTTGTTTGTTTATTTGTTTTTGAGACAGGGTTTCTCTGTGTAGCCTTGGTTCTCTTGGGCTCACTTTGTAGACCAGGCTGGCCTCGAACTCACAGCAATCCACCTGCCTCTGCCTCTCGAGTGCTGGGATTACAGGTGCACGCCACCATGCCTGGCTTAACTCCTTTTTTTGCTTCAGCTGTTAGACACCTTGGACTGTTTAAATCTGAATCCCCTTAAAACATTTGAAACAAGTTACTTAACTCATAGGTAGCTAACCCAGTTGTAGGACTTAACCAGTTAACATCTCCCATTAATTTTTGAAAGTCATTAAGAGTTTGCAATTGATATCTATGGATCCGTAGGTTTTGTGGTCAGATTTTTTTGTTCAGTTATTTTATAGCCTAAATAGGTAATTGAATCTCCTCTTTGTATTTTTTTCTACAGCAATCTGTAATCCCCAGCATGGCAGAATTCTTTGTGTTTCCTTAAACATTTTTTTCCTAACACATTAGGATCAGAATTGGCTAGCAGAATATCATCCATGTAATGGTAAATGATAGATTGAAGAAACTGCCTATGAATTATTTCTAATGGTTGTTGCACAAAATATTGGCATAAGATTGGGTTTTTCAACATTCCCTGTGGAAGTACCTTCCAATGATATTTCTTCATTGGAGAATTACTGCTCAGAGTAGGTACTGAGAAGCAAACCTCTCCCTGTCTTTCTCATGCAGAGGTATTGTGAAAAAACAATATTTATTTATTTATTTATTTATTTATTTATTTATTTATTTATTTTGGTTTTCTAAGACAGGGTTTCTCTGTGTAGCCTTGGCTGTCCTGGACTCACTTGTAGACCAGGCTATCCTAGAACTCACAAAGATCCACCTGCCTCTGCCTCCCAAGTGCTGGGATTAAAAGCATGCACCATCACACTTGACTGAAAAACAATCTTTTAAATCAATTGTAATTATATGTCAAGCCTTAAGTAACAAGGAAGGCAAAGAAATTCCAGGCTGAACTGGACCCATTGGTTGAATTATTTTGTTTACTGCCCTCAAATCTATTATCATCCTCCAGCTGCCTGATTTCTTTCTTACCACAAACACGGGGGGGGCGGGGGGGGGGCAGGGAGGGGGGGGAGGGGGGGATTCCAGGGGCTGGAAGACTCTTCCATGTGCTGAGCCTCCAGCTGCTCTTTCACTGAGCAGTGAAGCTCCTGCAAGTTTTCTTTGGTTAAAGGCCAATGCTCCTGCCACACAGGTCTATTTGAAATCCATTTTAGGGACAGGGCTGTTGGTATCTCAGCAGTGGCCCCACTTATAAATTTGGGTACTCTAAACCTGAGAAGTTCTGAGGTTGGACAGTGGGCATAGCTTGTGGTCACTCATGATTGCTTACATTAATATCGTCCCCAGAAGCACGTACCATTTCATCCTTAGTTTCAACATTGTTTATCTCTGTAATTGCATGAATATTAATCTGACTACCCCATTGTTGTAAGAGATCTCTTCCCCATAGATTTATGGGTGTGTCAGCCACATAGGGCCTCAGCTTCCCTCTCTGCCCTTCTGGTCCCACACACTCAAGCCACCACACACCTTGTTTTATTTGAGATGATTTACCAATTCCTATAATTTCTGTATAAACCTTCTGAAGTGGCCAATTTGAGTTCCAAGACTTTTGAGACATGATTGACACATTAGCTTCTATATCCACCAAGCCTTCTATTTTTATACCACTCATTTGTATAATTAACTTAGGTCTCTGATCATTAACTACTGTTTACCAGAACACATGTGCCCCTGTACTCCCAAATGCACCAGTCCTTTCCACTGGAGGGGCTTTGCCCTTAATGTAAGGAAACAGTAACAACTGAGGAATTCTATACCCCACATTAATTTTCATCCCCTTCTTTACACACACCATGATGTTTATTTCCTCCTTACAATCTCCATCTATAATACTGGGATGCACAATAAGACCATAAGAAGTCAGCCAACTTCTTCCCAGAACCATTCCTACTGTGCCTGAAGGCAAAAGACCGAAAACACCAGTATTTAATTTGTAACATTCAACCTGTGGAGATAGGGTAAGAGACATATTTGAAGCCAGATCCAAGGCTGCATTGCTTCAGTAGCGTGCATTAGATCACTGATACTCAGTTCCCATTTTCCTGTGGTTCTGTCACTTCTGGACTGGCCAAGGGAATTCGCCTGGTATTATTGGTGGGGCCCTGAGCCGGCGGGCCCCTCCTGCCATTTCCTGTTGGCAAGATATTGCCTTGCACATCTCTTTTAGATTGACAATCCCTAGACCAATGTTTTCCTTTCCCACAGCAACTACAGTACCATCGAAGTCTTGGCTTCTCGTTACTGTCATGGCCTGAACCTCCTTGTTCTCTCCTATGAGTTGTTTTCCTCTGGGTTATTGCGCTGGTTATTCTGAGGTCTGGGATTTTTATCTCTACAGTTGCTTTGCATGTGACCAATTTTACCATAATCAAAGCACCGAGTATTATGATATCTGGGTCCTCTGGCTATAGCTTGTCCTATAATATTGTTTTGATACTCCTGAGAATTAATATTAACTGTCTCCTTTACCCAATCATCTAATGGAGTGCCTCTTTCTGTTAATGATCTAAATACCCTCTTACATTCAGTATTTGCATTCTCATAAGCCATGATAAGTTTTAATGCCTCTTTGGTCTCAGAATCTGGCAACACTCTATCCATAGCGGGTCCTAATCTCTGCAAAAAATCTGCTAAGGGTTCTCCAGGTCCTTGGAGTGCTTTAGTAAATGGAATGGCTGTTTTCCCAGGTTCCCAGGTTTCCCCAAGCTCTCAAGGCTGCAATACAACATTGTTCAATCACTCTATCTTCAGACTGAATTTGTTCTCTTAAGTTAGTGTATTGTCCTTCACCAAACAATTGGTCTCTACTAATATTCATCTCCCTTGTCTTACTTCCTTGCTCTATTCTTATGGCCTCAGTTCGCCACCATGATAACCACTGTAACTGTTGTGCCACTTCCAATACTGCTGAAATTTTCCAATCTTGAAGAACAAGTCTATTTTGCATGGTCCAGCTGTTTAACATTTTAAAAAAAGATTTATTTTTTTATTTATTAAGTACAGTGTTCTGCCTGCATGTGAGTCAGCAGGCCAGAAGAGGGCACCAGATCTCATTATAGATGGTTGTGAGCCACCATATGGTTGCTGGGAATTGAACTCAGGACCTTTGGAAAAACAGCCAGTGCTCTTAACCTCTGAGCCATCTCTCCAGCCCTTAACATTTGTTTAATGAAGGCAGAGTGCATGCCATATGTTAGGATTTTGCTTCCATCTGCCTACCTGTGATGTTACTGTTTACCTGCCATGGAGGTGCGGCCCTGCACTGGGCCATATAAAAGACATCCTCTGCATGGCGCTCTCTCTCTCTCTCTCTCTCTCTCTCTCTCTCTCTCTCTCTCTCCCTCCCTCCTTCTCTACCCTCCTCTCTACCTCTTTCTCTGCCTCTCTCTCTTCTCTGTCTCTCTCTCTCCTCGCTGGGGTACTCCTTTCCCCCTCTTCTTTCTTCCTCCTTTCCTTCTCCCCCCATGCTCATCTAATAAACTGTATAACATAATATCTGCCTGGTACCTTGTATTCTATCATCTGCCTTTAATTTTTATATATAACACCATATTTGACAACGGATTCCTTAAAATGTTTTAAATCCATCATGTCTACTGGATGCAAAGCCATTTCATCATAACCCTCAGCACCATTTTGAGTGGGGACGTCGTGTCTTATAATGACTGGAAAAGCTGAAGGTGTCTGAGGTGCCCTCCATCGGAACATTTTCCTCCGAAGATCTTTTTGTTTGTTTGCCTTCCCGTTTCTCCATTTTCTGTCCATCTTCCCCCTTGTCTACCAAAGGTGGTTTTTGTCTTTCCAGTCCTTCAAGCTTTTTCTCCATTTTCCCCATCTGTTCAGTCAAGTCAGTAATTCTTTCCAAAAAGATAGAGCTTACTGACTCTTCTGTTTTTTTCCGGCTTTTCTGTCTCTTCATTTTCTGTCCTTCTTCACTTTCATTTACCAAATATGCTATTCGCTTTCCCATCCCTTCATTTTCTTTCCTCACTCTTTCCATCTGTCCAGTCAAATCTTTTCCAAAACAATAGAATTAACTGTCCCTTCCAGTTTTTCTATCTTATTAGCCTTTCTTCTAGTCCTTCTAAGATTGAAATACAATAAAAGAGCAAAGAAAAAACAGAAAATTTCCTCTAAGTGTAAAGCAGGAAAGAGTTTTGCAACAGTAGTTGTGATTTCGCTGATACCCTGAAACAGCATTTTTATATCTTCGAAATTTGAATCTTCCCTCATACCAATAGAAGCCACAGAACCCACCATGCCCCATGTCGAGCGCCACTAGTTGGTTCTGTTTCTTAACAATTAGACTTTATTATACAACCCGACTGTCCTATACAGGAGGGGAAATAGCTTAAGGGGAACAAGATTAAACCTTTGGGGAATCAGTTCCAGGTGTCTCTGGGCCTGCACGCTGATCCTCTCTCAGATAGAAACAATCCGCACCCTAGTGGTCCGTACCTGCAGCCTTCTCTCCCCTCTCTGCCTGCATCTCCCTCTAGGACCGCAATCCCTGGCCCCTCCTCCTATTCGCTCCTCCCATTCATTGATGTTAATTAGAAACACAATGGCCCGGCTGGAGTCCCTGGTCTGTTTCCAGAATTCCAGACTCAGGATGGCTCCTCTCAGTCTATCCCAAGGTCCATCTCAATGGGGTGTCCGCGGTGGTCCCAAGGGGCAAAGCCTGCTGCCCTTCCACAAAGCAGCTGGTTCCATTATGCCAGCAGTCAGGAAGCAGAGCGAGATGGACACTGCTTAGCTTGCTTTCTTCTTTCTTTCTTTCTTTCTTTCTTTCCTTTTTTCCTTTTCAATCTGAGATCTCAGCTCATTGTATGATGCCGTCCACATTCAGGATGGGTATTCCTTCCTCACAGACACCCATGTGGGAATACCCAACTGACTCACTCAGACGTGGGTGCCCTGTGTGACTCCAAATCCAGGGAAGCTGAAAAAAAAAAAAAAGAAGCATTACATAGAGCAGGGGCTGGGTTAATATTTAACTTTTGTCCAGGTTATATGAGGTGACAGCAGAACTGTCAAAGTTCTTAGTCCTCACTGGTTTTTCATCAAGGAACAGAGTGGCCCAAAGCATATTGCATGCGTTAAATCTTCTGCATATAAAGATGTTCTATGTGGTGCAGACAGAGCTCATCACTGGCTGACTTCACTTCTGAGCTGCTAGTTGGATTCTTTCTTTCTTCCTTCCTTCCTTCCTTCCTTTCTTTCTTTCTTTTTAAAGACAGGATTTCTCTGTGTAGCCTTGGCTGTCCTGGACTCACTTTGCAGACCAGGCTGGCCTTGAACTCACACTTATACCCCTGCCTCTGCCTCCAGAGTGCTGGGACTAAAGGCGTGCGCCACCACATGCGGCTCTCATCAGCAGTTTCTAACTGGGGGTCTGAAGCCAAATTATTACATGCTGTAAGGCTGCCAAATATGCAGGTGGAATGGCATTCTCACAAATTGCTCTCGGTTTATTTGACCAGAGGGGAAAACATTTCCAACACCATTAAAGTAAGTTGTACTTAGAAGTGCACAAGGAGCTGGCTAGAGAACTGCCTCCCCTAAGATGGGGTTTCAGGGAGCAGCCCCCTACTGGCTTTTGAGGTCGCTTTTATGGGGAAGGGTTGGGGTTGATAGGAAGCATTGGCCTTTAGCACCCTGCACAGAAGAATGGGAGAGGTGACCCCAAGGAGAAGTGTGTGAGAATGCATCTTGTGAAAGAGGAGTCTTCACAGGTGTTGTGGGGGTTAGCAAGGCAAACAGGAGAGTATACATCATTGGGGGGGGGGGTACAGTTCAGCAGAAGTTGAAAACCGTGCCTTCCAGGACACATTAGATTTAGGGAACAGAAGCTTGTTCTTGTAAAGTATGGAGACTTAATGACAATGTGTAAGAATGTGGCTCCTTAAAAGCAATGTGATTCTGCTTTGGTTTCATGGATTCTTCCCCATTAGCCTCCTTGTATAGCCAGCAGACCTGGGCACCTGTTGGGTGAAATAAAGAATAAAAACGAATGGGTCGCACAGGGCAGTGGTGGCACACTTCCTTTAATCCCAGCACTCGGGAGGCAGAGGCCAGTGGATCTCTGAGTCAGCCAGCCTGGTCTACAGAATAAGTTCCAGGACAGTCAGAGTTACCCAAAGAAACCCTGCCTCAAAGGAAAAAGAAAAAAAGAAAGAAAAGAATAAATGGGTCTCTAAAAGTTTAATTCTACAACAATCTAAAATCCAAAAGCCTGATAAATTCAGTCACAAGGCAAACCAAAGGATCTCGGGTCATGCAAGAATTTTGGCTAACACTGGAAATCCAAAACTTGGCTTACCCTCCCGTAGGCGCTCAAAATTCTGAGGTTCTAACTATGAAATGATCCACCACAGCCGAGTAAAAAGGAAAAGCAAGAACAGGGAGGAAAAGTTAGCTGGGGCTACATAGCAGGGACAAAGGGTTCTTGACTTGTGGTCATTGGAAAACTGCTTTCATTCGCAACAACGTCTGCTTCTGGGCAGAGACCTGCCACCTTACAGCAAGGTCAGTGAGCTGGTACCAAGCTCAGGAGACCTAGGAGGGGCTCTTGAGCCGAGGGGCACGGATCCAAGATGTAAGGGCTCGAAACTGCTGAACTGTGAGTGATGAGAAGAGCTTCAAATAGTTCTTTCAGCTGACCGAAAGAACCCAGGGGTGCCCTTTCTTTGGTATCTTTCTCAAAAGACCCGGTCTTCTGGGCTCAAGTAATGAAAGATGTGATCGCCGGTCTATGGGGCACAGAGACACCTTTCGTGCTAGAGATATGCTTCAGGATAATAAATCAAGACATGACCCTCCTGGGTCACTGTGGAGAGGAGAAGACTAGAGAACCAGGAGATTCTGTCATGGAGGGCACAGGCGTCAAGCTTGTGATTTCTATGTAGGGGTAGAGCCGACTGCCAACAAAGCCATTGGTAAAGGAAGAAACAGGCAGTGATGGATTTTTCTCAGCCTATGCTACTATGCAAATGGGCCTGCGTTCGTGTGCCATTATGCCATTAGCACAGCTGACAGCATAGGAAGATCAGAGTCTGGAATGTTAACTCTTTGGAGACATCCACAAGGTAGCTCCATTTCATCTCTCAGAGGTAAAAGATTTTTCTCTAATCTTGTCCCTGACCTTAACCCAGGCTGACCTTTTCCAAAGTTCAGAGACTTGCTCTGGAAGTCTTTTTTTTTTTAAAGACAGGGTCTCTCTGTGTAGCCTTGGCTGTCCTGGACTCACTTTGCAGACCAGACTAGCCTTGAACTCACAGGGATCCACCTGTCTCTGCCTCCTGAGTGCTGGGATTAAAGGCTTGCGCTGCCACGCCTGGCACTCTGTAAGTTTTAAATGTACTGTGTGGTATCATTGCAGGGGTAAAAGTGGTTTGACTGTAGCCATCCAGGCTTTTTGGCCTCATAGCTGCCCTTTTCCTTTCTGCAGAAACTGAACAGCAGCAGGCACTGGCTTTTATTACCCAATAGCCTTTTCTTCAAAGTCTCAAATGTTCAGTACGTTGTACGTGCTAGCTCGGCCTTCCTAACGGCACACCTTTCCAGTCCACCCCAGGGAAAGGCTTAACCGCTGAGCGGCCACCTATGCTAGTAGGTTCTACTGGCCAGCAGGGGTCTAAAGAGTGGCCTGATGATGTGTGATCCAACTTCCAAACCCCACTGTATTATCTACTTTCTTAGATCATATCCAGTGTTAGGGTCCGAGTGATCTGCTGAAGAGTGACCCCAAGGCAGTATGCAAAAACAAATAGTGTTTATTCCAGCATGCTGGGGTCACCTCTCTCCTCTAGAGGGAGACCCCGAAATGAACATGTAGGTTCAATTTATAGACAGCCAGAGGGATTTGTGACAAACTTTAATTGATTGGTCAGAATTGAGTCACCGTACACGAGGGGATTCAGGGTTGGCTGTTTGTTTGGTTACTAGGGACTTTTGGAGTCATTGAGGTTTTGGCTCTTACTTGGGAGTTGGCCTTTTAATTTGATTGGATAGGGCCAGCTGTGTTCTTTGCCAAAGTCATGAAGCAATAAAAACATAGTATTTGGTCATTGTGACCTGTAAGCTGATTAGCTGCCTATGAGCTGTCCATGAGTTGTCTATAAGTCGTGTTTTATTTTGTTTTTTGAGGATTGTTAGAAACTTGGCCTAGTTAGGCAGAGTGAAAACCTGAAGCCTATCATGAAGTTGGAGTAGTCAAGCAAACTGGAGTCTTTATGTAGAGGGGTGGTCTGGGGTCCCTGGGGAGGGTCCTTTCACCCAGCACCCACTGTGGGAGATCAGAGTCTCTGGAAACACGGAATGCAGGACAGTTATTAATTCTCAGCACCTGCCACAGGATGTGAGAGGAAGCAGGATGGTCCTGATGGAGAAGTTCATGATGATGGCAGCACAATGAAGCCTTTGGCAAGTTAGCCTTGCTGGTCAGTGTGCCTAGAGCAAATGGGCAGTGTCTGTGTCCATCTATCCATGTCCCACGTCATGTGTAGTCACCACCCACCCATCCCAGGTGTGTGTGTGTGTGTGTGTGTGTGTGTGTGTGTGTGTGTGTGTGTGTGTCTTTCACTGGCATGGAAGGATGTAACCTCAGAGGGTGACCTGGGAGGAGCTGACAAGTGAAGGTTATTTGCTCCACAAGCTCTCTGCAGCTGGCCAGCCTTGCCCTGGGGGCTGCTTGGATGGCATTCCTGTTCTATCTTTAAAGTCAAAGTCCTCAGTCCCAGCTCTGCTTCAGCAAGACAAACTGACAAAAGTTCATTGCAGATGCAGGGCAGCTATAGAACAGCATGAACGACAGTGTAAGTTAACAACATATATATATATATATTTTTTTTTCTTTTAAATCAAGCATCTTTGGAACAAAGACACCCCTTTGCTGCTTCTTTGTTACAATATGGATACTCACAAAGAATGGGGACTTCCCTTTCTCCTTTTTAAAATCTCCTAATAGAAAATCTTGAAGCATTTCTGCTTTCCACTTGTCACTGGAAATGCAAGGTCACCTAGCCTGCGGGGTTACTAACACACAGCTAAGCTGTCCAACGTTAAGCTCCTCTCACAAGACTATCATGGGTTCCCTCTGAAGATCTGAGTCACGTATGCAAAGGCGAACTCCCTCAGAAGGAAGTGTGTGACACAGTACCAAATGAGACGAGGCCTCATGGCAAACCTCGCAGGAAGGGAGCTGGAGGTTAGCGTTGACCCAAATTCTTAAGGAGCAGAAACAATAGCGTGGTTTAGGCCACCAGCTGTGTGCTTAGGGCCTGACATGGTGCCTCCATGGTTCCACAGAACAATGAAGGCCATAGAGACTAGAACACACACACACACACACACACACACACACACACAACACACACACACACACCTGAGGCCACAGACCTCCTGAGTCCTAGTTTAGCACTTCTTCCTTCATCTGCTTACACTGAACACTCAATGATGCTTAGTATTCTTTGAGACACAAAGCCAAGCAGAGCATCGCCTTCGTTTCCATGCTTGGTGCCACTCCAATTGCAGATTGCCACAGTGGATGCTGGGTGGGCTCATGACCTAGGTGTGCTTTCCTCACTGAGTCCACCTTCTTCTCTGTCTGTGGTGGTTTGAATGAAATGCTCACCATAGACTCATAGGGAGTGGCCCTATTGGAAAGGATTAGGGGGTGTGGCCTTGTTGGAGGACGTGTGTCGCTGGGGGTGGGTTTTGAGGTTTCAGAAACCCAAGCCAGACCCTCTGGTTCTCTATCTTCCTGCCACCTTCAGATCTGGATGTAGAACTCTCAGCTGCCTTTCGAGCATCAAGTCTGCTTGTGTGCTACCCTGTTCCCCACCATGATGGCAATAGACTAAACCTCTGAAACAGAAAGCAAGCCCCAATTATGAGAATTATAAACCCCCTTTATAAGAGTGTCCGTGATCATGGTGTCTCTTCAGAGCAGTAGAGCACTGGCTGAGCCCCTTTACCTGCCTGCACAGGGGAGCCTGAGTGACTGGGGAGTTCCCTGGTCCTCCCCTTTGCAACAATCTCATTAGTAACTTGCCAAGCCAGCCATGGTGGTACACACCATAACCCCAGCATTTGGGAAGTAGGAACAGGAGAACCATGAGTTTAAAGTGACCGTTACCTACACAGTGAGTTTAAAACCAGCCTGGCCTATATGAGATCCTGTCACAGATATAGACATGTAAGCAATCCCATTTCTTATCCTCCTAAGGGACAACTCTGAAGTAAGACCTACTGTGTCCCCCAGTCATCATTTTGGTGTCATCTCTCATGGTATTTGGTCCCTTTCCTGTACCTTTTACATCTTCTGACTTCTACTTGCACAGTCCCCTCACTCCACTAAACAAATGAATAACAGAAAGCAAAGCAAAAACCTCCAAGAAAAGGATCTTACAAACACTTTAATCCCTTTCCTTCAAGCAAAGTGGAAGATAACTGCCTAAAACTTAGGACTGTTCGTGAGTGAGGGAACAGTCAGTTGGTAGACCAGTTGTCCAGCATGCACAAGGCTCTTGGTTTCCATAAACTGGATGGTGGTACCATTTGTAACAACTTGAGAGGTGGAGGAGGAGAATTAAGCGTTCAAGATGGGGCTGGAGAGATGGCTCCGTGGCTAAGACCACCGGCTGTCCTTCTAGAGGACCTGAGCTCAATTCCCAGCACCCATGTGTCAGCTCACCCCTGTCTCTAACTCCAGTTCTATGGCGTCTGACACACTCACACAGACATACTTGCAACACACATGAAATAAAAATAAATGAGGGGCTGGAGAGATGGCTCAGTGGTTAAGAGCACTGGCTGCTCTTCCAGAGGTCCTGAGTTCAAATCCCAGCAACCACATGGTGGCTTATAACCATCTATAATGTGATCTCATGCCCTCTACTGGTGTGCAGGCATACATGCAGGCAGAACACTGTATATGTAATAAATAAATCTTTGTTTAAAAAAATAAAATAAAATAAATGAAATTTAAAAAAGAAAAAAAGAGTTCAAGGTCATCCTCAAGGAGTTTCAGGCCATCCTGGGATGTACGAGGTCCTTTAACTGGACAACAGATAAACAGCTGTTTGCACCGGAGGGCCTGCACTGGCCAGTACAACACAATGCTTACACATTCATACAAAGACAGAGATTCCTAACCTGGAGCCCAGAGACCTTTATGTTAGCATGTCTGAGAACATGGACGGAAGGGAGATTATATCTTTATTTTCACTATTATTGAACCAAATTCATTCATTCAAGACAAAGTGCAAATATATAGCCCACGTTGGCCTTGAAATTGTGAGTCTTATGCATCTACCTGCTAAGTGCTGGGGTTATAGTCCTCTGTCACTAATGATATCAGGGAAATCAGGGGTCCTCCTAGAGTGCTTAGTCTCATTAGTGAAAGAATTGGGGGGGGGGGGCTAGAGAGATGATTCAGTGATTAAAAGCACTTGTTGATTTGTCAGAGCACCTAGCATAATACTCATGGCAGGCATCTCACAACCGCGACACACACACACACACACACACACACACACACACACACACACACACTAAAAAAAAAAAAAAAAGAAGAATGGACTTAAACTGGGAATAGTTTCTCACTCGTTTAATCCCAGCACTCGGGAGGCAGAGGCAGGCAGGTCTCTGTGTTGTAGGCCAGCCTGGTCTACAGAGTGAGTTACAGGTCAGCCAGGGCTACATCCTGAGATCCTGCCTCAAAAACAAACAAAAAGAAGGACTCAAATAGAAAAGGACAATCTGAGTTTAAAAGGAAACCCCAGAGCAGGTAAATCTTAGAAGCTGCTAGAAGCCAGTGGGGATGGGGGTGGGGGCAACAGACAACATGCAATTCAGAAACAACACACACACACACACATACAGAGAGAGAGACAGAGACAGAGACAGAGACAGACAGACAGAGAGACAGACAGACAGAGAGACAGACAGAGACAGACAGAGAGACAGAGACAGATGGAGACAGAAAGAGAGACAAAGACAGACAGACAGAGAGAGAAACAGAGAGTGACAGAACAGAGAGACAAAAAAAGCCATGCCAATTGAGTTGCACGATACAGAAGTCAGCCACTCCACAGAGAAAGAGCCAGATGGCAAGGAGGAGAGCTTTGGGGAATGTGAAAAAGCCCAAAGTACAAGCAACAGCACATTTACACTCTGGCCAGCATCTGAAAGAAAACAGGAGTGAGGAAAAAGGAAAAATTATCCCTTCCTGAGTCTGGAGACCCAATACAATCACTGTAGTTCTAGGGACAATGCCAGCAGGCTGGCCTCAAACTCACAGAGATCTGTCTGTATCTGCCTCCCAAGTGCTGGGATTAAAGGCAGGTGCCATCACTAGCTAAAATATACTGTATTTGTCTGGGACTCCCACATACCCTAAGGATTGTCTTAGGCAAATTGAATTTTTTTCTGTTTCTTTTCTTTTCTTTTCTTTTCTTTTTTCCCTGATTAACTCCCCCGCCTGCTCTGGGAGCCTGCGCTTTGCTGGGTACTCTCCTGGGAAGCTCAGGGCCTGTCAAGTACAAAACTAGAAGTGCACGCTTTGGGGCAGAAAAGGATAAAAGCACAGGGTCAAAGGAGCTCGGGGCTCCAAAGCCTGAGCCAGGCTGTAAGGAAAGCCAGCCTGGGTAAGTGGGTGGCTGCTTCATGAGCAGCTTGTAAGGGAGGCTTGCATGGAGATTGGAAACCAAGACAGGAAGAGGCGGGAGCCTGGTTTTGTCTGGGGAGACAAAATGGCCTCTTCAAAAACAGCCAGCTGCTTGTTCCCGCAGTCCAGCACTGCAGTGGGCAGGAGTGGAGCTGGAAAGATGGCAGCACCGATCCCCGCTGACATGCTGGTGAATGGTGGAAGCTCCAGGCAGACAGCAGAATGTGGCTGACTGACCGGCAGTCAAGCCATAGGGTCCAGCAATGAGTTCTTCAGGGAGAAGGGGAACCCTTCCTTCCCCAGAATAAATGATGAGTGTCAGATGATCTTTGATAAAACAGATGATGCTGGGCTGTTCATTTCATGTGAAACAGGGACTTATAAACCTTGGGCAGTGGAAAGAGTTTTGAGAGTAAATGTGTTTGATTCACTGGGGCAAGGGATACCAGGATACTTGATTTACATACAGTAACACAGTCCTATCATAAGAGGGGAAACACAGTACTTAATTATCCTATGGGTGGGGGGAGAACTCCAGGTATGGTTAAAGGTCATTGGTTGAAAGACAAAACGCCAAGACACCTCATTAGCATAGGGTGGGTGTTTCTAGGAACCCCCCAGGTGCTTGCTAAATAAATGGGTTTCTTTCTTTTTTTTTTTTTAAGATTTATTTATTTAAGTGTCTTGCCTGCACATACATCTGAACACCAGAAGAGGGCACCAGATCTCATTATAGAGGGTTGTGAGCTACTATGTGCTTGCTGGGAATTGAACTCAGGACCTTTGGAAGAACAGGCAGTATTCTTAACCTCTGAGCCATCTCTCCAGCCCCAATAAATGGGTTTCTTATCAGGAAGGCGCTGGGATTATGATCTCCCTGAGGGTTATGTGAAACTCCTTAGAAGATTTGGGGTTCCCCAGATCAGGTAGAAAGGGAACTCAGCTGAGAAAGGGAGTCTGTCATCTTATACTGGGCTCAGAGGCTATCCAAAAATGCCAGACTTTAACCTTAACAGAAAGATCCTACACATGAGTTTAATCCAATAGGAAGTATTTATCTGTTGACTACACCTTGTGTTTGGGATCCTAGGGTAGCACTGAGCCTTTTTAAGGACGAACTCTTAAGCACAAAAATCATGTCCTGGATTGATATACTCCAGTTAGCAAGAACAGGCAGAAGCGGATCTACAGAAGCCAAAAGGCAAGGTTAATAATACATTTAGCGACTTCCCCAGAAGTGTGGACTTCAATGGATCAGATCTTTGTTTTAGTTTTGGCAGGTGTTGCTGTTGTAAGGGTCCAAAAATTGCTGAAGGAAGACCCGAGACTCGAATAGTATGTAAAAACAAAGAGCGTTTATTCTGCAAAAACAGCCCACATGCAGGTCTGAACCATCCATACAAAATGATGGCGACAGGGAGGAGGAGCTCACAGGCTCTATCAAATAAGGCGTCTAGGGGAATCCTATCTGTGGCTATGTGACTCTAGCTGGGATTGGCCTGAACCTGGGGAGGCTATGTGACTCTAGCTGGGATTGGCCTGAGCCTGGGGAGGCTATGTGACTCCAGCTGGGATTGGCTGGTGCCTGTGGCGGCTATGTGACTCCAGCTGGGATTGGCTGGTGCCTGTGGAGGCAGGCCAGTACTCACGGAGGCTGCGTGACTCTAGCTTTTTGAGCAATACCAGAGCCTCTTACTCCCCCTTAAGTACTGTTCCGTCTCAAATCCTTGAGCGGGGCTTAAGGGCTGATATTGGGATTTTTAACACCATGAGTTGAACAGTAGAGCTCTGATCCAGCTCACTCTGGCTCTTCCCTGTCTATGTGCCGAGTTTTATGGCCTGAATGGTATTTCCATCTGGAGTCAGTTGTGCTAAAAATCTGGGGGCCTACTAGAGTCTGTGGCCCTGTTACACTTAGGGGGCCCTTGAAACCAGCACAGGCTTCCATCTTTCACCACAAGTGGCCATATTTTCCTTCTACCATAGGTAAAGGAAATGATCCCTTTGCCAGGTGGGAACCAGTTTAATAGGTTCCTGAAGAATTCTGGCTTTTATCTAACTGCTAGAAATTATGTAGTCCAGATTAATTAAGGTCATTTCTGAATATTTGGACTGTGAGGCTTCAGACCCAGGGCAAGCGGCTGGGGTGCTGTAGAGCCCTTTTAAAACTATTTGATTTGGTTTCTTAAGCCTCTATCTCCCTTCCAACCCCCCCCCCCAACTGTAGGTAGGAGGGAAGGAAGGCTAGAAGGAAAGGCGACTTCCTCCCATGCCCTGCTCTCGCTCCCTCTTGTGTCTCCAGAGACTGTCTCTGTATCCCCCTCCCCTAAAAAAAACTCTCATGCGGATCTGCCGTGTGGCATGATTTCTACTTCCCCGCTGTCCAGCCCTGCCGCATACATCCTAATATTTGGCGGCTCCACGTGGGAAGATGCTCTGGCCGTGGTACCAATACTACCAGGGCGATCGGATCCCCTCCAGGGATAGGAACCGCTGGAATCCTCCCGTTCCATCACGCACCTGCCCGCCTGCTTGCAGATCCTTTTCCTGAGCACACAACAAATGGTCTCTGGGGGCTGCCTCGATTGGTTGCGCCGGATCAACACATCAGCACAGAAGAAGCTCCTTCATCTTTACAAAAAGACCCTCTTCCTCTACATCCAGGACCCGTGGGACCCCAGATGGGAAACAGACGGCAGTGGTAAACTCTACTGCAGCTACACACCTGAACTCCCGATAAGTACAATTCCTATCCGGAGAAAATATGTCCCAGTCACCCGGACTTATGACACGGCGAAGGTGGAGAAAGTGATTAAACACTCCTCCAAGGTCCCTGCCTGTCTGACATCCCCTGTCCTGAACAATACAAACCTGTCACTTCATCTCTTATTCTAGACTCTGACCTCAGCCTACAAGCTCCTTAACGTCACCCAGCCTGGCTGCTTTGCAGATGGCTGGCTGTTTGTCCCTCCCGGGACCAGCTCAGAACTGGAGAACGGCCACTGGCAGCACCCCCAGTTACACTGTCACATCACCTCACCTTGCTATTCATCAACTGCCCTAACTGCAGTGTTGCCACAACCCCGTATCTCTTTCCTGTAACCCTCTATGGCAAGAGGTTTCAAGGCATCTGAGACACATTCTGTGGTAATGTTAAGTTCCCTAGACTGCAATGAAACTATAATCCTTGAAACCTCATCTCAGCCCCAGTACCCTGCTGCTCACAACACCTCGATTCTTCGTGGTGCTCGGTCTATCGTCTCTCCCCGCTGGCTGGTCAGGGGCTTGCACACTGGTACTTCTGTTTCCTGAGGTGTGAGTAATACATGGAGAAACCTTCACCAATCCCAGTTGTGGACTCAAAAGCTGCCCACTATAAGTGGCCAGTTCACATTATGTCCCTCCTGGCTGTTGCGGGAGTCACTGCTGGTACTGGAACTGGGCCAGCAGGACTGGCCACTCCACTAACTATATCCTCAGCTTTCTTCCCAGTTTATCCAGGACCTCCAGCAAGTGGCTCATACAATATTAACTCTTCGGGGACAAACTGGCTCTTTGGCAGCAGTGGTCCTCCAGAACTGATGAGGGCTAGACCTCCTCACGGCTGAAAGGGGTGGCTTTTGTCTCTTTCTTCAGGAGGACTGGTGCTTCTAGCATCAACCAGCCAGGTACAGTAAAAGATAACGTTCAGCCACTTCAAGCAGATCTCCATAAGCAAAGGGAGGAGCCTGCAGCTTCTACTCCCTGGACCTTCAAGAATTCCGTATGGAAATGGATTTTATCCATCCTAACACCCCTTATGTTCATTTTTCTTATCTTTCTGTTCACACCCTGCCTTATTAACTTCTTCTCTTCATTCCTTCAACACCAGATGCAAAATATCTCTACTCAAACCTTTAATCAGGGCTGGAGAGATGGCTCAGTGGTTAAGAGCACTGTCGGGCTTCCAGAGGTCCAGAGTTCAGTTCCCAGCAACCACATAGTGGCTCACAACCATCTATACTGGGATCTGATGCCCATGTGCAGCTATATATGCAGACAGAGCACTCATATACATTTAAAAAAATCTTTTTAGAAAACCTCTTTAATTATTTGCTTTTACAGGGTTATCAGCCCCTGGCCACAGAACCAGATGTAAACAGTAATCAAACATGCCCTGATGGTGAGGATCAGCCATATCCTGAGAGAGACAATGCTCCTGATCAGTATGAAGTAGCCAGATGAGCAAAGCTTCACCCACATTCCCGTCACCTCATTTCTGGTTCTTCGTTTCTTTTTATAACAACCAAACGGGAGGAATATTAGTAATCAGGCAGGCATGCAGCCACCCAAAGGGCCCTGAGGGCCATGGGAAAACAGGCATCTTGCAAGCCACCCTGGAAACACGGAACACGACATCACCAGCTGTTCCCCTAGCCACACATGCACTTTCTGCGCATGGGTGTACACTTTCTGCGCATGTGCTAGGTCACTGTATAAAGGGAATTCCTCCCATCCCTCGTTCTCTTTCTCTTGTGTCTCCAGAGACGGTCTCTGTATCCCTTTCCCCTACTAAAGCCTCTCAGGTGGGTCTGCCACGTGAAGTAATTTCTATTTCGCCATACAGCCCCACCGCACACATCCTAATCATTGCTGCGTCAGGCTCCTAAGTGTTGAGATTCCAGGTCATCTCCACATGCCGTGACTGAGTGTGGGAATCCGTGTTATAACCAGAATTGCAGTGATTGGGGGTAAAGCTTGAGGAGGGTTCTTGTCTAAGGAGATTATGAACAGAGGAACACGCATGCTAAATGTTCGCATATAAGCAGCTCCACTAGCCTGCCTCTAGGTTGCTTAGCAACCTATGACATCATCGCCTGCACAGCCAGGTGTGTGCCAGACGGCCTTCAGCTGAACAGTAGATTTAAAAGGAACAATCTACCACCTTGTCTGTCTCCTTGTACTCTCATTTCCCTGGCTTCCCCTTCTCTGTTTCCCTAAGGGGCACCCCCCCATTACCCCCCCCCACTATCCTCACTCAGGCCCAGACTCCTCTCCCCTTTCCTTCCCCCAAATAAATCTCTCCGTATCAGATCTGTTGCATCTCTCTCTATTTTTTAAAGATTTATTTATTATTATGTATACAGTGCTCTGCCTGCATGTACACCTGCAGGCCAGAAGAGGGCACCAGATCTCATTATAGATGGTTGTGAGCCACCATGTGGTTGCTGGGAATTGAACTCAGGACCTCTGGAAGAGCAGCCAGGGCTCTTAACTGCTGAGCCATCTCTCCAGCCCCTTTCTTTATATTTTTAATGACAACACTAATGTGTACTGGCTTCCCTAGATAGGACCCTGCAATCCTTTTAGGTTATCATCCAGCTCTGGGCAGATTAACCTCCCATGTTCAGAATTTCAATTACTGTCCTTCAGGTCATGTGCAGGCTCCATGTTTTTCAAAGTTCCATGTTTGAGGCTTTCCTTGGACTGATCAAATCTTTTAAAGCAGGTTCTGAAAGGATTGGTATCCACTCAGGACCCCCAGGACCAAAGGAGATGTATTTTCCCCAGAGGGACACAGGGCAGGAAATAAGAGGCAAAGACAGGAGATAGAGGATGAGGGAGAAGGGAAGGGAACGAGGGGGAGGGGGGGGGGAGGGGGGAGGGGGAGGGGTGTGTGTCCCAGATGGGATACAAAGGACCGCCTTTGGCTAGAGAGGAGACAGACACGGCCCATGGGAAAATGGTGGCCTATAAAGGTACAAGGGAAAACCCCAAATTAAGAGGAGGTGTTTTGGCTGGAGAGATGGCTCAGAGGTTAAGAGCACTGACTGCTCTTCCAGAGGTCCTGAGTTCAATTCCCAGCAACCACATGGTGGCTCACAACCATCTATAATGTAACCTGATGCCCTCTTCTGGCATGCAAGTGTACATGCAGGCAGAGCACTGTATGCATAATAATAAATAAATCGAGAAGAAGAAGAAGAAGAAGAAGAAGAAGAAGAAGAAGAAGAAGAAGAAGAAGAAGAAGAAGAAGAAGACATTTTAGCCAGGCATGATGGCACATACCTTTAATCCCAGCACTCAGGAGGCACAGTGCCTAAATAAGGGAATAGACTTTGGTGGCTAGCTTTAGAAGTGTAATCTAATGGTTTTTAGCAAGGCAGAGGGAAAGAGGGAGAAAAGCAAGTCCTGCCAGAGCTGTGTTTGTCAGACCTGGGCTAGCCAGAGCCCTTTAGGTTCTAAACAGCTTTTGTTTTAAGTTATACTTATTAGCTAATGCTTATTATGCAAATCACAGCAGTCTAACATTGTTATTAACAATGTTAGTTACATTAGTTAGTAACATAGTTAGTAACAGTAATTGAACACAGTTTTTTTTTTCCTTTTTTAAAAGATGCTCTAAGGAGTAAATCCACTACACGGTTCAAAGACAGATTTCAATTGCTAATTTTCCAGCGCTGGGATGTGTGAAAGAATTGTCACAGGGTTAGCCGGGAAGCCTGTATTTGACATTCTTATGCAACAACCCACTCTTAAGATATATTTGGTTTCCAAAAACAAGAACTCAGCACTGTGGAGGGGGCATGCATGGGAGTGGGGTTTGTTTCCTTGCTGTTGTTTTTGAGGCAGGGTCTTAAAACATAGCAATGCTGGCTTTGAACACTTCCTTCAGCTTCTGGAATTACAGTTGTGCACAACTCTTTTCTCTCTTTCTTCCTTCCTCCTCCTCCTCCTCCTCTTCTTCTTCTCCTTCTTCTTCTTCTTCTTCTTCTTTTTCTTCTTCCCTCTCTCTCTCTCTCTCTCTCTCTCTCTCTCTCTCTCTCTCTCTCTTTCTCTCTCTCTCAAAAAGAACTAGTTTATTGGCCTCACAGCTCCGGACTGCTAAAGGCCATGATGGCAGAGTGACGTCATGATGTCTGTCATCTCTACAAGAACTGTGACTTGGAGAAGGGCCCCTGCCCCTAAGACAGAGCTTTCTTTTAAGTCCCCCACCCCACCCCCGACAGTTTTGCACCATTGGTCACTGATTGCTTAAACATCAGAATGAGCTAATGGCGACAAAGCTATAATATATAAATGCAGGTTTATTGGAAGCGGTGTGGGAGAGGGAGGGGAAGGGAAGGAGAGAGAACAGGGAGGTGGGGAAAGGGGCAGAAGGGAGGGCCACAAGCCAACATTTCTGGATAATATAGTGAGTCTCTGGGAGAGGGAAAGCCCCGCCCCTAGGTAGAGAGCAGAGCATGCCGGCCACACCCTGCAGCAAGACCCAACAATCACCTTGGAAAGAACTTGTATTTTCCCAGTGCCGTCTGAGTTCCGCATTTGGTGTGCAGAACAGGGAAGCGAAGGGGTGTATGTAAGGGCACACATCATAGAAATGTAAAGGACAAACCTTTGCCAGATGATAGGAATCATTTGGAACAAAACCTCTTTTATTTGCCTAAGGCTCAGAAAGTTGTGCCAGGAGATTCAGGAGGGGACTGGTTGGGTGTCTTTCTCCAACCACCTCCTCACTTGCATTCTCTCTCAGGTGGTCAAGACATGGCAATCTTGACTATTAACAAAATGTCATCGTGACAGTTCAATGGCACAAGTCAGGGCATCCCAGGTTTTTACTGGGCACTTCCCGCGTACAGCAGGGCACGTCCTCTGTGTATGGCATCTTATTGATTTAGCACTGTAGCTCTATGAGGTGGGATTTACCATCCACGTTTAAGAGGTTATATAGTGGCTCACACAGAGTCAGCACCTAACCACAGTAGCCATTGATTTTAATTGGCTCAGCTTACATGATAGGGTAAGTTTGGACTTTGAAATGAGCCTTGGAAAATAAGTTTTAGTCTTTGGCGGTTTGGAGGTAGGAGAAGGTGAAGAGCTGATATAAACCCATGGCAGAAGGAAGAGAACTCGAAGGAACGTGTGGGCTGCTGGGAGGTCGCTGGCTTCCCTCAACTGTTTGCATGAGTTGGAGTCATGATCTGGTGTCTTACTTTAAGGATTCTATTGCTGATAGGAAATACCATCATCAAAGCCAACTTGGCAAGGCTTAGACTTCCACATCACAGTTCATCACCACAGAAAGGCAGGGCAGGAGCTCAAGGCAGGAACCAGCAGGCAGGAGTTGAAGCCCAGTCCACGCAGGAGTGCTGCTGCTTACCGGCTTGCTCATGGCTTGCTCAGCCTGCTTCCTTATGCACCTCAGGATCATCTGCCCAGGATTTGTACCACCCACAGTGGTACATCCCATATCAATCATTAATCAAGAAAATGCCCTTCAGCTGTTTTTTTTAATTGAGTATTCGTCTTCCCAAATGACTCTAGCTTGGGTCAGGTTAACATAAAACTAACCAACATACTAGATGCAATTAATCACATCCCATGGGTCTTACCTGTCAACATCACTACAATGGCAATTAAATCTCAACATGAGTTTTGGAGGAGACATCACACCATAGTGTTACTGAATGTACTGCCTAGGTAATAGCTAAATATTCCTTAAAAAACAAATCACCTTGTTTATCTCTGAGGATAAACAAGCTATGGTTGCACCTTTTTTTTTTTTTTTTTAGAACTCTATTTTGGTTAAATAATTACAATTCCTGGAACCAAAGTAATTTAGTTTCCAGAACTAACATTACTTTTTTCCTGGATTCTCCCCCCCCCCCTATCAGCTCCCCAGTAATGGCTGGTCATTGGAGATGTTTATGTATCACTTGATATTCTTCACACCCCCCACCCCCCATCCCCCGACCCCCACCTCCACCCAGATGTCTCTAGCTAATCCAAGAAACTGCAAACTAGGGCCCAAAAAGAGGGGGCATTTGCAGTCCCCTTTCCTCTTCCCCTCTTCTGCTCTTTGTTTGTTTGTTTGGTTTGGTTTTTCCGAGACAGAGTTTCTCTGTGTAACAGAGCCCCGTCCTAGACTCACTCTGTAGACCAGGCTGGCCTTAAACTCACAGCGATCTACCTGCTTCTGTCTCCCAAGTGCTGGGATCAAAGGCATGTGCTCCCACACCCAGCTCAAAATTAATCATCTCATTAATAAAAGACTCTTAAGAATCAACTCAAAAGAGACTAGGCCTGGTGTGGGTTTTTGAAACCTCCAAACCCACCCTTAGTGAAACACTCCCTTGAACAAGGTCACACCTACTCCAACAAGGCCACACCTCCTGTCCTTCTAATCCTTTTAAACAGCTCCACTCCCCAGTAACTAAGCATTCAAATAGATGAGCCTGTGGGGAGTCTTCAATCCACCATGGCAGGCTGCCTGTAAACTTCAGCAGCTACCTGGTGGAAAAGAATGGAGGGGAGAGAAAAGTCCGGCAATTTAATTTGACCAGAAGGTAAAATGCATGGCCGAGAAGTACCCATGTGACTCTACAAGGACAAGATGCTTAGACGCCAAAAGGCCATCTTTAGGTAGGCTAGCAGAAACCCAGCTGGGTCTACGAAGCCTGCTAGAAGAATTGCCACATAACTTTAACCTCATGCTAAGACTGTATGCTAAGTGACACTCCTTCCAACATCTTAAGAGTTGACAATTAGGCCCGTAGTGGTGGTGCAGGCCTTTAATGCCAGCACTTGGGAGGCAGAGGCAGGCAGATCTCTGAGTTGTCGGCCAGCTTGGTCTACAGAGTTACAGAACGGCCAAGGCTACACAGAGAAATCGTGTCTCTAAAAACCAAAAGAAGAAAAAAGAGTTGGCAGTTACAGCCCCGTGTGCTGTCTCACACCTTTAGACCCAGCACTAAGGCATATTGGAACAAATGCATAAGGTGCCTTTTTCGCCAAAGTGAGCCTGGCCTCCTGTTTCTCCCAGCATCCCTCAGTCCCTACCTATTACAGGGTGTGGCTGGCATACCCAGCCCTCTACCCTGAGCTTTCCAGCCCAGGGGCAGGGTTTCCTTTTCCCCAGAGGCTCTTCACTATATAATCCAGATCTCTTGGTTTCTTCCTCTTTCTCTCTGCATTTCCTCTCTCCTCTTTGTCTCTCTGGGGTGCACTCACTTTCTCTCTCTGACCCACCCCTCTCTGCTTTTTTTTTTTGTTTTCCTCTACACGGGAGCTTCACTGTGATGGTCCTGTGAGATCGGTGAACCCTTCAATAAATCTGCATTTTTACTTTTAATTTGGTTTGAATTTGGCTCATCTTGTTGGTGGAGATAACCTATCAGGGCAGAGACAGGCAGATCCCTGAGTTCAAGGCCAGCCTAAGAGCAAGTTCCAGGACAGCAAAGGGTACACAGAGAAATTCTGACTTGAAAAACAACAACAGCAAAAAGATCCAACCGTTCTGTGACACGGACTGGAAAGAGGTGAGAAGCAGCTGCCTGTGGTGGCACACACCTGTGACGCCAGTACTTGGAAGACGAAAGCAGAACTATTGCTCTAATTTCAAGGCCAGCCAGAGCCTCGCAGTGAGTTCTGGGTAAGCCTATGCTACAGTGTGACTTCTGCCTCAAACACGGCAAACAACAACAAACAACAACAACAACAACAACAACAAAAGATGATAGCCCTAGGTATAGAACGCATACTTCCCAAAACATTTTGTGATTTGACAAATTAAAAACCTAGCAGTTTATCTTCTGATATTGTAAAGACTGTTTTTCTCTGCTTTTGTGCTGATGGTTGATTCGTCCAGGACCTGTGAAGATGCTGTGCCACAGCTCTAGCCACAGTCGTTTGCTTTTGTTGTATGTTTAATCATCAGCTCACTAAGTTGCTCAGGTTGGCCTTGAACATCTCTGTAGCCTGGGCAGGTCTTGAAATTCTAATCTTCTGGCCTTAGCCTCTAGTGGCTCTACCAATAAGCCAGCTTTTTGTTTTGTTTTGTTTGTGTTTTTTGTTTTCTTTCTTTGACAGGGCTTTGCATAGCTGAGGCTGGCTTAAAATTTATGATTCTTCTGCCTCAGCCTCCCAAGTGCTTCAAAAGGCAGGTGTCAGGGTACCTAGGTGTGACATTTCATTCATGTATGCATGCATGTATGTATGTATGCATCAATCTATCTATCCATCTAATTATTTATTTGTTATTTAGGTTGTTTTGTTTTGTTTTGTTTTGTTTTTTGAGGCAGGACCTGACTGTGTAGTTCAGGCTAGCCTCAAACTCGTAGCAATCCTCCTGCCTCAGTCTCCTAGCTCTGGGATCACAGGTGTGAGCCAGCATGTTGGGGCCCTTGGACCATGCTGCCAGAGGAATTAGCATGGGACTGCTGAAGCAGAGCATGTTCAAACACCCGAAATCTCAAACTTGAGATTTAAAATCTCATCCTGAGATGGTAAGAATAGAAGACATCTCCTCCCTGTTTCCGTGCCTGCTTCTGAGCACGTAGCACGCGGATGGACCTCCAAGGTGGTCAGGTAGTCACTCAGCAGGCACCTGGATGCAAATAGAGCATCACCAGCATCTTAGCCACAGCCAATTAAGTGCCTTTGCCCCAGAAACTCCTCCCCATTGCCCAAGACTCATATAATGCTTGTGTACCCTGGATTAAAGGGGCACATACCCATAAATTCTCTCTCTGTCTCTGTCTCTGTCTCTGTCTCTCTCTCTCTCTCTCTCTCTCTCTCTCTCTCTCTCTCTCTCTCTCTCTCTCTCTCTCACACACACACACACACACACACACACACACACACACACACACACGGGAACTTGAGCTGTTTCACTGAATGTCATCTAAGAGCTGCCGATTTATCCTCAGAGAAAGTCTGCTCTCCACCCCCAACCCCCCCCTCACACCCCCAGCTGGACTGGAATCCTGCAGAGCCCATCTGTTCCAGACTCTACTTCCCCCTTCTCTGCTTGGTGTCCCTAGGAATCTGGGCGCCCCAGGGAAAAAAGCCTCTATGTTCTACATCCAGCTTGTCACGTCTCCAGTTCCCTTGCCAGGTCCAGTGTCTGAGGAAAATGCCCTTGTTGGTCAGACTGCCTCTACAGGAACATCTACAGCCTTTGTCGAGCAAGCCGACCAATTACATTCACGCACACACACAAATGTGAAGGGGCTTTGCACCTGCTTCCCCCACATCCCTCTTGCCCAACTCCAAAGGATAATAAAAACATGCTCTGCAGGGAAGGGGCGGGGGTGCTGGAGAGATGGCTCAGAGGTTAAGAGCACTGGCTGTTCTTCCAGAGGTCCAGAGTTCAATTCCCAGCAGCCAAATGCTGGCTCCCAACTATCTATAATGAGATCTGGTGCCCTCTTCTGGTGGGCATGCACACATGCAGGTAGAACATTGCACACATAGTAAATAAATACATCTTTAAGAAGCAAAAACAAACAAACCCATGCTGCTCCTGTGCGTCCCTGTGCATCCCTCATTACTACCCCAGCTTTCCAAACTATGGGCACTAGCACCCCGAAGTCTCAAATCCAATGCTCTATGACAAAATTGATGTCACCCACATTCCCCAGTTTGGCAGACAAAAATATGTCTTTGTAACTGTAACCACATACTCACATTTTACGTGGGCTACAGCCCAAATGGCAGAAAACTCAAAAAGGTTGATGCACCATATGCACTCCGCCTTTGCCATCAAGGGCATTCCTCAACAGATCAAAACTGACAGTGGAGCTGGGTGGTGGTGGCTCACGTCTTTAATCCCAGTACTTGGGAAGCAGAGGCAGGTGGATCTCTGTGAGTTCGAGGCCAGCCTGGTCTACAAAGTGAGTCCAGGACAGCCAAGGCTACACAGAGAAACTCTGTCTCAAAAACAAATGAACAAAAAACCAAAACCAAACCAACCAAACAAAAAAACCTTCAGTGGGATCTCCAGGCACCCTATGCTCACCAAACCCTTACACCATGGTAATCCAACCCTCTGGTAGCTTGGTTTCATTGTCACCTTCTTGGCCCCATACTGGCCACTGGAGCCTCGCTCCTTCTAGCATCCTGCCTCATCCAATTCTTAAAACAGCAGGTGAATAGTATTGCCAAAATACTTGCCAATCAGGCTCTGGTTCAATACCATTCCTAGTGCAGAAGACAGTGGGTACCATGACACTCCCCTTTGTAAAGCAAAAAAAAAAAAAAAAAAAAAAAAAAAAAAAAAAAAAAAAAAAAAGAAAAAAAAAGAAAAGAAAAGAAAAAAAGAAAAAGAAAAAGAGTTTTGGGGTGTGTGGACCCTGCCACCAGACAAATTGGCATGGAACTGGCAAGGTGGTCTATGTTCAAACCCCAGGAATCTCAAACTCAAGATGTAAATCTCATCCTGAGACTGCAGGAGCAGGACAGCTCCCTCCCTGTTTTCCGTGCCTGCCTTGGAGCACTTAAAACCTGACCCCCCAACCAGGTCATTGCTGGCAGTCAGCCACTTATCAGACGCCTGCATGTAAATAGGGCATCACCAGCATGCCACCCTCAAGCAATGGGAGATAGTCACCCCAGAGCCCCCTACCACTGCCCAAGGTTTCTAAAGTCCCTGTTGACATGGAATAAACACACACCATTCAGTCCACCAAAGATCATCTGAGACTGGCTGTTTCTATGGAGCTGTAACACTTGGGGGGAAAAGGGCTTCCCTCTTCTCCTGAAAAATTCATCGCTGGATCCCCAGACTTGCCTGTCCCTCAGGCTCTTGTCTCAACCATTGTAGCCAGTTGGCCGTTGCCACCACAGTAGCTGCCTCTGAAACTTGCCGAGGTAGCAAGCTTCTGCCATTTGTTGGCCATTACCTCCTGGGCCTCTAGCAACTGCTCCGAACTCCATCCGCTTCGGCCTGGAGTCAGGCGGTGCTTGGATGGTTCAGGGAGAAGAGTCCTCCCTCCGGACTTAGTGCCGGGCAGCAGTGTCCAGGCACCCCCGGGAGGAGCAGAACCACAGTCATACTTAGCTAATGTAATTAAGAGGTAATGTTAACTCTTTAAATTTTATATTTACTTATTTAGTGTGTGCGTGTGCGTACTCAAGCATGTGTGCTGTGGAGGTTAAAGGAAAACTCAAGGGAGTCAGTTTTTTCTTTCCATTATGGGCATCGAGGGAGTTGAACTCAGCTCACCAGGCTTCGTGGCAAGTATTTTTACCCTATTTTCCCACCACACTCCCCCTCTGAGAAAGGGTGAGGGTCAGGGCTAGTTACCTTTTGAATTCTTGAGCAGGAAATGAGCCCATGTAGGCAGCTCACCACACCGAGGCTCAGAATCACCATCTGTCTGCCTATCTGGCCAAGTGCCTCTGGGCCAGTAACTTGGTCACTACCCCTGTGAGATTCAGTCCTTTCCTTGTGTTCCAATTCTTCTTATAAAAGTCATCGCGACATTATGACCAGCATCCTGTGGGGAGACAAACGAAGACAGGTGCTTGCTTGCCTGCCTTCTTCATGTTATCTCATTAAATATGCTGAATAAGCCTATTGGGATTTATAGGCGGCAAAGCTGAGCCCCATAATCATTAGCAAGCTGCGGAGCCCTGTCCACCCGGATCCCTCCCAGCCCCAGGAAGAGAGCAAAGCAGCCCTTCTGCCCTTTGTTGAGCCCGTGTTCACTGTGTTCAGTTCTTGATCATCACAAGATCCTGGTACCCCTTCCTTCCAAGAACCAGCTATGCCAAGAATATTTTGGCAGACGTTTGCTCCCATAATTTATATTAAACACACTGCCTGCCTGTCCTACTCGGCCCAGAGCAACCTGAGGAGGAAAGGGCTTGTTTCATCTTACAGCTACAGTCTGTCCTTGAAGGAAGCAAAGCCCAGAATGCAAGCAAGCACCTTGGGGCAGGAACTGAAGCCGACTGTGGAACCTTGCCATGAAGGCTGAAGTTTGGCACTTCCGGATAGCCTCTGAGCTTGGTATAAAACGACGGACTTCCTATCTAGCTGGGTTCCCGCTTCGACTGATCTGGGGGCCCCCAGATCCCCAAAGGAGCATCACATATCCCCCAGGGAAGATTATACACCTGACCCTTTCAGGATAAGAAAGTACCTGGGGATTCCTGGAGATGCCCACCCTCTGCTAATAAGATGATTTGATGTCTAGGTTTTCGACCAATGACCTTTACCTATACCTGGAGTTCTCTCACCCATAGGATAATTAAGTACTGCTTTCCACTCTTATGATGGGGCTGTTTTGTTACCTGTAGACTAAGTATCCCTGGCACTCCTAGCCCCAGTGAATCAAACACATTCACTCTTGAAACCCCTCCCACTGCCCAAGGCTCATAATGTCCTTGATTCATGAAAGAAAGGCTTGCTCACCCTCTCACTCCACTTCTCCACCATGACTGGCTGAGACTCATCATTTATTCTGGGGAAGGAAAGGCTCCCCTCTTATCCCCTCTTTCCTGAAGGCTGCTTCGAGCTTCTGGAAACATGCACACACACACACACACACACACACACGCACACGCACACGCACACGCAACGCACATGCACACACACACACATACACTCACACACACAAGCACACTCACAGGCACATGCGCCCACACACAGGCACATGCCCATGTGCACGCACACACAAATACACACACAGGCACATGCACACACACACACACACACACACACACACACACACATGTATACACCCACCCGTGGTTATTGATCAGGCATCCTCCTGCCCTGCCACCTTGAGCTTTTTCTGTTCATGGTCAGGCAGCTGCTGACCATGAGCTTGGTGCTTGCCAGACCTTTGTCCCGCTGGGTTTGTCTCACTGACCTGCCTTTAGGTCTTTTCCTGACTTTTGCCCACACCCCTGCAGCTTGCCTGAAGGCTGCAATACTGCTGTATCGTCACAGGACTCTGAATGCCTATGTTTCCACTGACGTCTGGTACCAGCAATCTCATTTTAAAAGAGCTGACCGGGAGACACCCATTTCCACCTCCCCGGTGAGACACAGAGCCCAGACCAGCACTGGGCAGAATGACAAGAGCCCATGGCGGAACCCTCTGCGCTGGCTTGCCCTCTATAGCTTGCTCGGTTTGCTTTCTTACATGATCCAGAACTGCCTGCATAGGAGTGGCACTCAGCACAGTGGCTAACTCTCCCACATCAATCATAAATCAAGAAAATACCCCACTAACGTGCCCAAGAGGGCCAGGAGAGGGCACTGGAATCCTTGGAACTGGAAGTGGTTGTCAGCTGTCTGATGGGGTGCTGTGAACTGATCTCTAGTCCTCTGGAAGAGCAACTGTAAGACCCCCTCCCCTGTGCACCCGCCATAGCAAGCATAGCAGCAGTAACGCTATCTTGCAAGGCAAGACTAGAATAATAGGTTCCCGGGATAAGATGAGGCCTGGGGCCCAGAGGAGAAAGATAAAAGCATGCTGAGATAACAAAAACAGTTGTCCTTGTCAAACAAGATATTTATGGTCGGCCACCTGGCCCAGAGAACGGGTAAACTCCCCTGTTCCTAGAGCCCATCTGATGACCGGGCCATAACCTCGCCTCATTTAAATTTACCAATCAGAGCCCTGTAACTATGCTTCTCGCTTCTGTACCCGCGCTTCCTGCTAAAATCCCTATAAAAGGCCCCCGAAAGACTCGCTCTGTGCGCCAGCCTCTCCAGAGACTGAGATGCCCGGGTACCCGTCCCCCTGCGATAAAGCCTCTTGCGTGTTGCAACCGAAACCTTGGTCTCGCTGGTTCTTGGTGGGGGTCTTCACGTTAAGACCACCGTGCTGGGGGTCTTACACAACATCCTTTCTTAACCACTGAGCCATTTCTCTAGCCCTTTTAAAAAAATAGATATTTTTAAAGATTTATTTATTATTATGTATACAGTGCTCTGCCTGCATGTACACCTGTAGGCTGGAAGGCATCAGATCACATTATAGATGGTTGTGAGCCACCATGTGGTTGCTGGGAATTGAACTCACGACCTTTGGAAGAGCAGCCAGTGCTCTTAACCTCTGAGCCATCTCTCTAGCCCCAAAGGAGATTTATTTATGCTGGGAAAAAGGGCTGGCAATAAGAAACAAAGATAGAGGATGAGGGAAAAGAGGAAGGCAACAAGGCGGCAAGGTATGTGTGTGGGGATGTTGGTGTTGGTGTTGGTGTTGGTGTTGGTGTTGGTGTTGGTGTTGAAGGGGTGTTTGTCCTGGATGGGAGGAGGAAGGACTGCCTTTGTATAGAGAGGAGACAGACATGGTGCATAAGAACGTAGCAGTTTATAAATGTACAAACACAGAGTTAAGATGGGGTGTTTTTAAAAGGGGCTTTTGGTTGTTGGACTTTAATACTTTCATAGCTGGACCTTGGAAGTCAGGCTCAGGAGGAGGAAGTGGTCAAGTAAAAGACAGACCTTGGTAGCTAGCCTTAGGAATTTAAACTTAGGAAATTAAACAGTATTTAGCAAGGCAGAGAGAATGGGGGGAGAAGGGCAAAGCCTGCCCATGCCCCGCTCGCTGTACTGGCCTGCCGGTGCCCCGCTCCCTGTGCTGGCCTGCCGGTGCCCCGCTCGCTGTCCTGGCCTGCCGGTGCCCCGCTCGCTGTCCTGGCCTGCCGGTGCCCCGCTCGATGTCCTGGCCTGCCAGTGCCCCGCTCGCTGTCCTGGCCTGCCGGTGCCCCGCTCGATGTCCTGGCCTGCCAGTGCCCCGCTCCCTGTGCTGGCCTGCCGGTGCCCTGCTCGCTGTGCTGGCCTGCCGGTGCCCCCTCCCTGTGCTTGCCAAGCTCAGGCTGGCCAGAGTCCCTTCAATCTGTGTTTCCACAAGTCAGAACGCTCCATGAACACCTGCTTTCTCCGTGTCTACCCTGCCTGCCATTTATTTGAGATCCCTCATTCAAACTGCACTTTTCATGTATGTCTTCTTTCTTTTTTTTGTTTTTTGTTTTGTTTTGTTTTTGTTTTTCGAGACAGGATTTCTCTGTGTAGCCTTGGCTGTCCTGGACTCACTTTGTAGACCAGGCTGGCCTTGAACTCACAGCGATCCACTTGCCTCTGCCTCCTGAGTGTTGGGATTAAAGGAGCTAAGAGCGGTGAGCAGTAACCGTTCCTCAGGCTAGGTGTTACACTGTCATAAAATCCCTTGTTAAATAACTTAGGCCATTACTTTTTAGCTTAACCTTAAATTTTTAAAACTTAAAATTTCAAGACACAGCCAAAACGCAGCCAAGTTCTTTCCCAGAACGGGACACACAGGATTCTAGCCTAGTTCTCCGTGGAATCTTTGTTCCCCGCTGAGACCCAGTGAGTCAGGACGTCATTTATATGTCTGTGGGCATTTTGGTCTTCTCCACCCCACTCAGTATTGCTCATTAAACTCTGCTTGCAGCCTTCGAGAGCGGCTCCAGGCCACAGTTCCAAACTCTGCCGCATTGCTCTTGCAAGCCACTTTCAAAGGCTTAAGAAACACACGCTCAGGTGTGTTAGAGTGAGGGTTTCATACCTTACTAGCAATTTTGTGTATTTTTTGCCCTTCCTCTCGTTGCCCCAAGTTCTTGACAAAAGCAACTTAAGGGAGGAAGCTGTGGTGGCTTTGAAAGAGACAGCGGGCACAGCCTTAGGCATTTGAATACTTGGTCCCTGTTTGGTGGGACTGTTTGGGGGGAAGTTTAGGAGGTGTGGCCTTCCTGGAGGAAGTGTGTCACTGTGAGGTGGGCGCTTGAGAGTTCAAAGACTCATGTCACTTCCAGTTTGCTTCCTGCTTCCTGCTTGTGGTTTGATTTGTGAGCTCTCAGCTGCTCCGGTTGCTGCCACACTTCCCTGCTGTGATGGTGACGGAGTGGAAGGCCAAATAAATATTTTCTCCTCCAAGTTGCCTTGCTTGTGGTGTTTTTATCACAGCAATAGAAACGGGTTGAATACAGAAAGGTTTATTTCTGTTCTCTGTTTTGGGCAGGGTGGTAAGAGTAACTCTAGCTCTGAAGGCAGGAGTCTGAGAGAGCTGGTCACATGATATTGGTAGTGGGGAAGCTAAGAGGGATGAGTGTCAGGGCTTAGCTTTCTCCTTAAAAATACTACTCAACACTTTTTATTACCTTTATTTACTTGTGAGTGCTACAGTGTGCATGCATGGAGAGATCAGAGACTGTCTTGCATAGTTGGTTCTCTCCCACTATTTGGGTCTCGGGGATACAACTCAGGCCAATAACCTTGCTGGCTCACGCCTTTAATCTCAGCACTCGGGAGGCAGAGACAGGTGGACACCTGTGAGTTCAAGGCCAGCCTGGTCTACACAGCGAGTCCAGGACAGCCAAGGCTAACACAGCAAGACTCTATCTCGAAAAACCAAAACAAAACAAAATAGCCTTTCTGGCAAGTGCCTTTACCTGCTGAACCTTCTCTCTAGATTATTTTTTTTTTAATTTTAGTTTTCAAGATATGGGTTTCTCTGTGTAGACCAGGCTGGCCTCGAACACAGATCTGCATGCTTCTGCCCCCCACCCCAGTGCTGGCATTAAAGGCATGGGCCACCACGCCCAGCTCTAGTTATTATTTTTTTAAGATTCATTTTATTTGTAACTGTGTGTATGCATGTTCTTCTCTCCGGGTGGGCACGTGATCACCGGTTCTGGAGGAGGCCAGATGAAGCCATCGGATCCGCTGGAGGTAGCTGGAGTCACAGGCACTCGGTGTGGGTGCGGGTAATGGGATTCAGACACTTCGCTAGAGTCGTATGTGTTCTTAACCTGGGAGCCATCTCCCCGGGCCTTGAAAACAAAATTCTGTGTTGGCTCCCAGCCCACAGGATGGTGCTGTTCATACACAGCACCATCTAAGTTAAACCTGTCAGGAAAGTCCCTCAAAAGCACACCCAGAGGCTTGCCTCCTCGGTAATCCTAAAGCCAGTCAAGGTGACAATGAGAATCTATAGCACACGCTAGTGAGGACAGCTGGGACTTAGTGTCCCTCCTGACACTTTGTGCAAACAGCTCCATGAACTCTGGGTCTTCACTTTGCTAAGCTGTATATTCTCCTCTGGAACCCAAGGCTGATGGTTTCCCTGACCAAGCCTCTGTCCTGAAACTTTCCTTGACTCCCTGTATCCATTTTGGTGTCCCTAAACCAGATATAGACGTCCTGACAAGGGGTCACCCCACTGACTAGTCCCCCCAAAAAACAGATCAACAGTGTTCGCTGTGCAGTAACTAAACCTGAACATTTTATGGAACAAGGTGGTACCAGATTGGATGAAAACTTACTCCGCTGAAGTGAACTATTAGAAAGACTTCCCCCGAAAACTGGACTGTCAAAACTTGCAGTGGAAAAGTCGCTACAGGAGGATGGGGGCGTCTGAATCGCAGAAACCTGCGGTGATCGACTTCAGGGTGAGCAGGGCGGGGATGTTGCCAGCTGGGCTGCGAGACTGTGCAGGTGCACTGAGAGGAGCGGCGGGCCCCGCCCACCCGGAAGTCCGCTCTGAGCTCCTTTTAGCCCCGCCCACCCCGGAGGCCGGGCCGCGTCGCGATTGCGCGCACAGCTGCGCGCACGCGTAGGCGGAGCGGCGTGCGCCGCGGTCAGCTGACTGCTCCGGCTGGCACGTGACTTGCTGTGGGCGCAGGGGTCGAGGAAGCCGAGAGGCCGGAGCTTAGGTCCGGGAGGGATGGAGCGCTGAGCGGTTAAACGTCTGCCAGGCTTCCTGCCTCCGCACCTGTCGCCGCCGCCGCCGCCGCCGCCGCCTCCTGCGACACCTTCTTGGGTCAGTGAGCGACAGTCCAGCCCGGAGCCTGGCGCTGCAGTGGCCGCCGGGGAAGGATGGGGGCGGGCGCGGGGCCCTTGACTGTGGCGTCGGAGCTGCAGCCGCCCTGGGTGCCGCTTCTCCGCATCTCGGGGCCTAGGGTTGGTGTCTTTGGAAGAAGGAAGGGGAAGGGTCCCTGGCGGGGAACTCAGTGGCAGAAGGGAGAAGTATAATACACTAGGGCCCTCCTCCTTGGGTGGGAGTCCCAGCGTGTCCTGGTCACTTGTGAGAGGGTGGACCGTGCTAAAATGGCTCGGATGAGGATCTGGGCTGGTGTGTGTATGTGCAGTCTCCACTGGGCGTTCTTGCTGTATATGAGTAGAGGGATTGCCAGTTTTCAGGGCCGAAGAGGTACCTACTGCAGGCAGGGGGGAAGTCATAGAGGACACAGGGTCATTGTAGGCAGTGGACGGAACAGGAATACAGGCAGCTAAAACCATTTCACTAGAATCGGGGGGGGGGGGCGTCTAGGCAAAAACCCCTGAAAAGGAACTTGCGGGCAGAATCTCTTATAAGGCAAATTGAATCACCTATGAGGCACAACAGGGAAGCTAGTATTCTTTAAAGAGGAAAAAAAAATGTAACGTGGGGGGAGGGAGCAGGGAGGGGAGGGGGAATTGTCTACTTAGTAATTAGTGCTGCCCTGGGAATGGAGTGGTGGGGTGTGGATAGCCCAGCCCTAGAAGTTCACACTGATGATGGTAAAATAAGTCACAGGGGAAAGATGAGGTTATACGGAACTAGTAAAAAAAAAAAAAAAAAAAAAAAAGAAAGCGGACAAAAGTATCTTGGAGGAAAGAAAACTTAACTTTAGGTCTTGGCAAGTCACTGGGATTGGAGAGGACCCAGAACTTTCTAGTCGGGGAAAGCCCCATTATTTGAGGGCCAGATGAGGGAGAAGACAATGGTTTAGGGGTGCCAAAGGCCAGGTTTATAGTAGGGTGCACTGTGGGAAAATGGGCAATAGTTTTGAGGTCTAGTGGTACTTGCTCGTAGTGCATGCCCGATGCCAGATACTATGGGGGCGCTAAGGCGTGAGAAGCAGACAGGGTCTCTGCTCTCATAGAGCTGACAGACAAATATGGAGGAGATAGGCCTTAATAATAGACAGGGGTGTGTGGCAGCACACACATTGAATCCTAGTACTTGGGAGGCTAGGCAGAGCTAAGTAGTGAGACCGTGTCTCAAGAAAGAAAAATGTTAATACAAGGGTATATGTGCTCTGAAAGAGTAATAGGGTGGGCAGAGGTGTTCAGGAAGATGACCTTTGTGGAAGATTCGAAGAAGGCTTTGCTGAGGGTGTGAGTTGACCTAAGGCCTGAAAGGAGGATTGTGTGAAAAGGGGACTAGCAGGCTGGAGTGGAAAAAAAAAAATCCAAGCGGAGGGAGCAGAGTTTTCCAAGGCCTGGATGTGAGAGGAAGAATACACATTTCCAGAAATTGCAGGGGGCCTGGCATAAGAAAGGTGTGGCAGCAGGGAGTGGACAGCAGGCAAAGATGCGTGCGTGTGGGGACAGCTGGAATCAGACTGTGCAGGGTGTGAGGACCAGTGAGGGTTATAGGCACTGAAGAGAGTCAGACCGTGGCCTTAGAAGAAATAGTTTTGTGAAGATAACGAAAGGTGGCAAAAGTCACAGAGACTAGCTCAGGGGGACACAAGCCCTGCAGGCTGCTGAGGGATTTGGAGGCATCCTCTCCGCATGGAGGGATTCAGGGGGAAGCAAGAGGAAAGTTACAATCCACGTGCCCTGCCCTGAGGTAGTTACCCCAGAGCCGTGCGTAGACCTGAAGTGCACAGTGGAGGCTGGAGCGTCCTGAAGTTAGTTGGAGGAGACTCTTGCCAAAATGTGTAGTCTTTCTCATTTATCCTTTGTGATGTTGTCTGTTGCCCCATTTCATGTTTATTTTGTTCTCCGGCCTCTTTGAAGGACAGTAGTTGAAAACACTATTCATTGTATAGATAGGAACCCATTTAGACTCTTGAGACTAGAAGCAGAGAAGCCAAACTTCCATGTTTTTGTTTTTGGTTTTTTTTGTTGTTGTTGTTGTTTTTTTTTAACCTCAGATGGAATTCTTGCTGTTACCTGTGTTGTAAGCATGGTCACGTGTAGAGGGAAGGATAAGGGTTTTGAGGTGCATGATGTCGTTGAGTCAAAGCTTTTGGTGAAGCTCAGCTAGTTAGGACAGCCTCAAGAGAGTCTGCAGTTGCAGTTTGCGCTTTAGAAACTGCTTCTGAGGGTTGGAGAGATGGCTCTGCGGTTAAGAGCACTGACTGCTCTTCCAGAGGTCCTGAGTTCAATTCCCAGCAACCACACAGTGGCTTAAAACCATCTATTCTGAGATCTGATGCCCTCCCCTGTACATGCAGATAAAGCAGTCATACACATAAAATAAATAAATCTCTTTTTTTAAAAAAGAAAAGAAACTGCTTCTGAGCCTAGTGTGACAAATGCCTTTAATACCAGCGCTTAGGAGGCAGAGGTAGGTGGATCTTTGTGAGTTCAAGGCCAGCCTGGTTTACAGAGTGAGTTCCAGGACAGCCAGGGTGGTTGCACATGGAATCCTTGCCTGAAAATAACAACAACAACAACAAGAGGAGGAGCAGGGAAAGAAAGAGAGAGAGAGAGAGAGAGAGAGAGAGAGAGAGAGAGAGAGAGAGAGAGAGAGAAGAAACTGCTTCTATAAGCTGGATGTGATACACACTTGTAATTCTAGTACTGGGAAGGTGGAGGCAGGGGGATTCCCTAAGTTTGAGCCAGTCTGGCATATATAGTGAGTTGCCGGTCAGCCAGGGCTGCGTAGCAAAACTCTGTCTGGAGAAACGCAGAAGTGCGTTTCTGTGAGTGTGGTGTGGGCTTCTGTGTGCTGGGGAGCTGGGGGAGCTGCAGCGTGAGCTGAAGGCGTCAGTCACAGTCCTCTGGCAACAAGTGAGCCTCAGCTGTGCTGAAGTTGGAGCCTCAGGTTTTCGGCTCAGAACTACAGGATCCTTTTCCCTTTTGGTTGCTTTCTAGCTAACAGATCAGATCTCAGGAAATAGTCCTCTGCATCCTGAATATTGAGAGCGAGGTGGCTGCTGTAACTGCATTTAAAGCAGCAAGGCTTTATTTTACTTTATTGCGACAGGGTCTCGCTAGGACTCCCTGGCTGTCCTGGAACTCATTGTGTAGACCAGGCTGGCTTTGAACTCAGAGATCTGCCTGCCTTTGCACCTTGAGTCCTGGCACGTGTGGTGAATGTGTTTGTGTGCCTGTTCATATCTTGTGTGGTCCTGGCTGACCTGGAGCGCACTCTGTAGGCCAGGATGGCCTACACTGCCCATCATGTCTATAAATCTCAGCATTCTCGTTTAAGTTAGTTGGGTTTTGTTTGTTTTTAACCTAAAACTTGTGGGCTTCAGAAACGGGATTCTGTGATTCTTGCCATGACTTGTGGAGTAATGTCCATTGGTCAGGAGCAAGACGGCAAGACTAGCCACAGTGGATCCTGCAAAGGGCCTCCGCCGTCCACACGTCCCTTAGACTAGCACGCCACACTGAACCTTTGCAAAGGCCTCCACCGTCCACACGTCCCTTCGGCTCCTGCATCCCAGGCTGGCCTAGGGCTACCCAGTCTTCCCTCCCACCTCCCAGTGCTGGGACACAGGTGTAAGCCTCTTCCCTTCTTTTGAACTTGATTTTGCTTAGGAACAGCAACAGTTTTGACTCAGTGTCTTTCATAGTTTATCTTTGTACAGATTGTAATCTTCTGTGGGGGCATTGTTACTGTTTGGATGTAGAGCTATATTTCATTTTAGCTGCAAATACTTGCATTTGATTCCATTTCATCAGTTTTTTTTTCCCCTCTTGAGACAGGGTCCCTGGCTGTCATGAAATTTCATTTTGTAGACCAGGCTGGCTTCAAACTCTCAGAGATCTGCCTGCCTTTGCCTCCAAGAGCTGGAATTAAAGGTCTGCAGCACCATGCCTTGCTATCATCAATATTTTTATGTCAGCATTAGTGTGACGTTCTTGGAAAGAGCTGAGGCCTTAAACCAAGGTGGTCTGAGATTTCTTTTTCTTTTTGTTTTGAGGTAAGGTCGCACATAGCCGAGGGCAGCCCTGAAGTCCTGATCCTCCTGCCTCTGCCTCTCAAGTATCAATGTCACAGTCATGCATCGCTGGGCTCATCTTTCACTGTCGATCCGGATTAGTAGTCAGCATTCTCCAGTGGGAATGGATTTGTAACAATATTCTGTTGTGCACATGTGCCGTACACTTATCAGGTGAAGAACTGAGTCAAGTAGTCAGTGGAGGAGAGGTGCTGATGTTACAGAAGATGTTCATTAGCTGTGGATCTAAAGTGAAGAACACGTGCATTTGAACGTAGAATGTTGGGTGGGTGCAAAACTGGCATTCTTTAGAAAGAGGCTGAAGCCAGATGTAATGCAGTCCTTTAATCTCAGCTCTTGGGAGGCAAAGGGACTAGAGTGTCTGAAACACGTGGGGGAGGGGGAGGAGGCAGGCATTTCCTAAGCACTTAAAGCAGATTGAATGAATAGGAAGTTATTTATAAGATAGCCCAGCTAAGTGGTATATTAACTTTTTAAAATAAGTTATTTATGTGTATGAATGTTTTGTCTGCATGTATGGTTTTGATTTTTGGTTTTTCGAGACAGAGTTTCTCCCTGTAGTCTTTGCTGTCCTGGAACTCTCTTTGTAGACCAGGCTGGCCTCGAACTCACAGAGATCTGTCTGCCTTTGCCTCCCAAGTGTACCACCATGCCCAACGCATGTATGTTTTATATACCACATTTGCCTGGTGCCTGTGGAAGCCAGAAAAGGGTATTGGAGCCCCCTGAAACGAGAGTTACTGGTGGTTGTGAGCCACCAGGCGAGTGTTAGGAACTGAACCTGGTTCTGCAAAAGCAGGAAGTGCTCTTACTGCTGACACAGCCCTGTCCTGTTAACTTCACCATTCAGCTTGTACTAGTTCAGTGCTTCTGAGTTGTATGCTTGTGGCATTTTAGGCAGGTCTGTCCCATGGGTAGACTCACCCACCAATTTCTGAATAGAAATCCTCACCTTGGGACAACTGGATTTCTCAAGGAGACAGGCAAGCATGTGTTATCATCACATACTTGGACAAATACTCAATGTTGAAGACACCGAAAATAAGAGTGATATTTCTGTGAATTCAGTTTTTGTTTAATGGATCTTAACTATTAACTGCAAAAAGTATGTATTACTATTTCTAATTAATTGTATGAAAAACTTAAATAGGTTTCTGCCAGGCCCAGAAAGTGTAGTTAATAGTTATGACATTGTACATATTTATATTTTCATTAACTGTGCTCTGCTCTGCTCTAAAGGAATTTAGCACCAAATTGTTTAGCAGATTGAAGTGTCTTTTTTTTTTTTTTTTAAGATTTATTTTGTTATTTATACAGTGTTCAGCCCATACACGTGTGCCTGCCCACCACAAGAAGGCACCAGATCTCATTACAGGTGGTTGTAAGCTACCATGTGGTTGCTGGGAATTGAACTCAGGACCTTTGGAAGAGCAGGTGGTACTCTTAACCTCTGAGCCATCTCTCCAGCCCCTGAAGTGCTTTTTATTACTCATGATTCAATATGTGTTGTCTTTGGAGCAGTTAAAAGACTCAGATGAAGCCAGGCGTGGTGGCACATGCCTTTAATCCCAGCACTTTACAGCTTAGCCATATCCCTAGCCACGCTTTTAAGCCTTTAACTTGAATTTCAGACTCGAATGTGTTGTATTGGAGAGATCCTCTTACATCAGAGTGCATTGTGATCCAGTCAGGATTGTAAAGGACCATCTCCAAAGAAAGTTGGCATTACAGCTGGGCTCAGGGGGTTATGAGGTTTTCGTGGAGGTCAGAAGACAACTTGGAGGAGTCGCTTCTCCTATCTCTGCTTCTCACCTCGAACTCACAGAGATCCACTTGCCTCTGCCTCCCGAGTGCTGAGATTAAAGGTGTGTGCCACTGCCACCCGGCTCTTTTTTCTTTTTATAAAGGTTTATTTAATGTATGTGAGTGCTCTATCTGCGTGTTCACCTGCAGGCCAGAAGAGGCATCAGATCACATTTTAGATGGCTGTGAGCCACCATGTGGTTGCTGGGAATTGAACTCAGGACCCCTGGAAGAGCAGCCACTGCTCTTAACTGCTGAGCCATCTCTTCAGCCCTGCTCTTCTTGAAAGAGTCTTATGTAACCTAGGCTGGCCTCATCTAGAACTGTAAACCAAGGATGGCTTGAACTTTGGATCTTCCAGCTCTTATCTCCAAGGACTAGGAATACAGGTAAGTACCCCTACCCACAGTCTACGTGGTGTTGGGGATAGAACGCAAGGCTTCAGGCTTCCTGGGTGAGCACCGTGCCAACAAAGCTATCTTCCCCAGCTCCACGGAGTGGGTTTTGAGAACATTGGAGACGTACTTGGTAGCTACAGTACCATTTGCTTCTTCCCACGTGTTTGATAGGCACCTGCATGAGAGCAGGCTCTCTTTAGAAATCTATTTCTTGACAACTGGGGTGACCGATACAGCCGTTTATGAACTAAGCTGATTAATGACTATTTTTTCATTTAAATATACTGAAGATACTTTAATAAATATTGTTTCACTTAAAAATAAAACTTGAAGCTGTGGCGCATGCCTATAATACCAGCACTTGGAAAGGCAGAAGCAGGTGGACCTCTGTGAGTTCAAGGCCAGCCTGGTCTACAAAGTGAGTTCAGGATAGCCCTGGCTACACAGAGAAACCCTATCTTGAAAAAACCAAACAACAACAACAACAACAACAAAAACAAAAGGGAAAAAATAACTTGAAAAAATTAAGATGTATTTATTGATGATCTATGGTCTGACAATTCTAAGATCTCATATGAATCCTGGAAATACTGAAACTAAAGTTCTTCCTTTAGTTGCTAGAAACAAACAAACTAGGAGTAGGCCCCTCCCACAGCCATAACTGAGATGCTTCCGCTGTGAAGGGTAGCGTTTATCTGTATAGTATTAATGATGTGGTGGTGGGATGTGACAGCTTTAGAACGAGTGGCTTGTGATGACTGTCTCATGCTGGTCACCTCTGTGAAGGTGCTATTTGGAGGGCTGCCCACTGTCACCTCAGCACACCTTTTCCTGTGCCTGATGGAATAAGCTGCTGTAGCAGGCTTGCTTGTCTTTAGTGTCCAAGGACTTCCTTCAGCATCTTCCCTCTTCCCTGATGAAGTCAAAATCAAAGATGCCTCAGTGTTCTCTGTCAAGTGGCCGAGGGAGTGGCCGAGGGGCTCCATGTAGCTACACACATGCCCCGTGCACTCTAAACCATCTCAGTGTTGACCTGAGGCGGCGAGCATGTGTGTGAGCAGTTGTTCTGCTTTAGGAAAGAACCTACACAGATTCACCTCCGCCACATATGTCCTCACAGGAGCTCCTGACTTCTAAAGATGTGTATTTAGTGTGTGTGTGTGCCACAGTGCTCTTGTGTAGGCCATCATACAACTTAAATGTGTGGGTTCAGTCCTCTCCACCATGTAGGTCCTGGGAATTGGGTTCAGGCTTGGGATCAGGTGCCCTCCCCACTGAGACGTGTCACGGCTCCTCCACATGTGAGTCCTTGGACCTGGAAGGCGGATGGTAATTTCAAGCACCAAAAAGGACGTCATTGTGCATCTAGACCATTTTCCAGCCTTAGTTCACATGGATTCAGTTACTTTAGAGATGAGTGCGTTGCAGAGTAAAGTGGCCTGCCTGCCTGCCTGCCTTTTAAGACAAGGTCTTACTGTGTATCGTTCCAGCTGCCCTGGGCCTCGTGATTGTCTTTCAGGCTACCCTCAACCTTGCCGCCTCAGTTTGCCAAGTGCTGGGACTATAGGTGTGTGCACCGCAGCTGGACTACAGTGTTGGCTTCTTGAAAGCACTCAGCTCAGGGCTGGGGTACTTCCTGGGTGCTGTCCTGCATTTTGTAGTTGCTCCTGATGGGGCTTTATCTTCCACTGCATTCACTGAAGCAGCACTAGCTGATCTGTGCATTTAAATCAGTGTGGTGGAATAATTCTATCCTTCAAATTGCCATAGGTAAGAGATATAATTAAACAGTGTCAGAGCGTTGGACCCAGGCTTTCCTTTGCATTTGCTTTGTGCCTGTGTGCTGCTAATGCGTTGCATTGAGGTGGTTTTCCTGTCTTGGCCCCTTGTACTGTATCTCTTTACCTACATACATTTGCCTGCCTTTTTGTAGATGTCTGTGGCCGTCTTTGGAAGTTCCTTGAGGACAGGACTACATTTTATTTGTTTTGCTTCCCAGAGGCAACCATAGTTCTAGGGACTTGAGATGAATAAGATCCTAAATTGAAAAAAATTACTAGTTAATAAGACGCTAGATGTAAGATCCCTGTCTGCCTTAGTGCCGTTAGAATGTTTACTTGGGCTCGGTGGACATGGATTGAGACAGATGTGCTTGGGTGGATGTTAATGCATTTGGTGGGTAGATGGCTTGGTCGAGAAAATGGCTTGGATGGCTTTATTGTCAGTACTTTGTGCAATGTGGACTGAGTAGTGGCAAACTGGGAAAGGGAACTAAGGGCAGGCTTGAGGTTAAGGTGGAAAAGGAGGATACAGGAAGGCTGTCAGGATAAGGCAGGAAAAAATGCAGCTAAGCATGATGGGCAGATTCAAATTTCATTCCAAGTGGGCGCCAGAACTCGGTGCATGTGTGTAATGAGTTACTCAGCTTTCTGTTACCTGGAGAGAAAACTGTGTGGGTACAAAGCCGTCTGTAGCTGGTACATACGACATGCAAAGTGGTTTATATTCTGTCCCTGTTAAATTCATCCACCCCCCACCCTAGTGCGCGCGCGCGTGCGCGCGCGCGCGCGCACACACACACACACACACACACACACACACACACACACACATTCAAGACAGGCACTCACTGTGTTGCCCAGGCCTGAGTTCTAGATCCTTCTGCTTCAGCTTCTCTAGTGCTGAGATTATAGGTATGTACCATCACACTTGTTATGCATGACCACGCGCGCACTCGTGCATGCACACACGCACACACAAACCTATTATATTTATTTATTTTTATTTTATGTGCATTGGTGATTTTGCTTTTGTTTTTTGAGAGACAGGGTTTCTCTGTGTGTATTGCTGGCAATCCTGGAACTCTCTTTGTAGACCAGGCTGGCCTCAAATTTACAGAGATCCACCTGCCTCTGCCTCCTGAAGTGCTGGCATTAAAGGCCTGCGCTGTCACAGCCTGGCTAAGACTTTTTACTTTTCTTTTGGAGACACCGTTTATCTTTGTAGCTCTGACTGTCCTGGAACTCACTATGTAGACCAGCAGGCTTCAAACTAAGTGATCTGCCTGCCTCTGCTTCCCAAGTGCTGGGATTAAAGATGTGCGCCACCATGCCCAGCTTTCTTTTATTACATAATTTTCTATCTCTTTTTTTAAAAGATTTATTTATTTATTATGTGTACAGTGTTTTCTGCATGTACAGAGGGCACCAGATCTCATTACAGATGGTTGTGAGCCACCATGCGGTTGCTGGGAATTGAGCTCAGGACCTTTGGAAGAGCAGCCAGCGTTCTTAACCTCTGAGCCATTTCTCCAGCCCAATTTTCTATCTCTTATAACATTAAACTCGCTCTGTCATCATGGGAATACCTTTTTTTTTTTTGATACAGTGGTTCTGACATCTGCTGATAATCTGATTTGTTTGTAGGATTTTTAAAAATTAATTTTTAAATTATTTACTTTAGTTTATTATTACTGTGTTCATGATGTGTGTGTTGAATGCATGTATGCCATGGTGTGCATGTGAGCAAGAGTTGATTCCCCTTCCACAGGGAGATAGAACTCAGCAGCTACCACCTGTCTCACTGGTCCCCTCCTTCCCTTTTATGTGCAGTGATGAGCAGAACTGAGATTAGCTTCCATGACTTTATGCGGTCCTTGCGGTGCTTGTGCTTCCTACAGCTGGTTAGGGTTTCCTTGAGCTGTGACTCGCATTGAGATGAAGCTGCTGTAGGCCAGCCTTGATCTCATGCTGCACATGCAGCTGTTGTAATACTAGCTTAATGTAGCCGTGCCTTTCCTGTTGTATTATCTCCAGGGGCGGAGTCCCGACTCTCTCTCTCCTTCCCTCTTCCTCCCTTTACCTCTGTGTGGGTGCATGCTTCCCTCAGGGGGTTTGGGAGGCTGGAGGGCAGCTTTGTGGAGTCTGTTTTCTCCCTTCCACCTTTACATTGGTTCTGGGGATCTAGTGCCTTTACTGCTGGGCCATTTGCCAGGCTCTCAGTTTTCTTTGTTGTGATGCAGTTTAGTTTGAACTTTTCAACCTCTTCAACTGTTGTGACAGGGGCGTAGGCTGGGAATGTAGCTTGGTGCTAGAGTGCATGTCTAGCACATGTGAGGCCCTAGGTGTGATCTGCAGTCTCGCATGCACGCGCGCGCGTGCACACACACACACACACACACACACGTGCGCGCACACACACACACACACACACGTGCGCACACACACACATGTGTGCACACACACACACACACACACACACACCTTTATTCCCAGCTACCTGGGAAGCTGAGGTGGAGAGTCTGCTTGAGCACAGGCAGTTTACATTTTAAGATCAGTATAGTGAGGCCTGGGGTGGTAGTGGGAGGTGTAAGTAGCAACGGTGCGTGTTTACTTACAGTCTGTGTAAAGCATCACTGCGTTAGACATTAGAGTTTGAAATCAGTTTTGCTATGTAGCTGTCTCGGTTAGGTCTCTGTTACTGTGATAAACTGACCAAAACAACTTGGCGAGGAAAGGGTATAGGTTGCAGTTCTGAGAAGTAAGACAGGGCAGGAACCAAAGGTGAAGGAATGGAGGAATGCTGCCTACAGGCTTGTTCCTCAAGGCTTGCTCATGCTGCTTTGTTGTTGTTGTTGTTGTTTTCAATATTTTTAAAGTATTCCGTGTTCTGTCTTCATGCACACCAGAAGAGGGATTCAGATTCTATTACAGATGGTTGTGAGCCACCATGTGGTTGCTAGGAATTGAACTTAGGACCTCCAGAAGAGCAGCCAGTGCTGAGCCATCTCTCCAGCTCCCTCACACTGCTTTTTAAATACAACCCAGGACCATCAGCCCCGTGGAGGCTCTTTGCCATTAATCAAGAAACTGCTCCTCCAGCTTGAAGGCGGTATTTTCTCTACTGAGGCTTCCTTCCTCTTCCCAAATGGCTCTAGCTTTGTGTCAGGTTGACAAAAAGCTGATCAGTACTATAGCCAGGCTGGCCTTGAACTTTTGGAATTATAGGCGTGTGCCATCATACCTGGGTTTAGATTATTCTAGTCAATGATGACAAGTTGTTATAACTTCATTATCTCCTTTGAATGAACTTATAGTTTGCCAATCAAAACAGCTTGTCAATAATGTACAAATAATGTAATAAAAATTAGCATCTTTCCCATTATTATCAAAATAATCCATGTTGGTATTGCTTCATTTTTTTCTGCCTATCTCAGGACATTTCTGGTGCTCATTGTCTTTTATCCTATTTCTTTTTAAATTTTAAGCTGAATGTAAAACACAAGACTGAGAAAGGAGGGAGGCTTGAGGATATGGCTGAATTTCCACACAGAAATAAATATATTAGATAAGATACCAAAGGTTGTGACTAATGTGTACAGCAAAACCAGAGACTTCAGCTTCGGGCTAAAATGGCTCACTTCCCACCCCAAACAAATAGAAGTACAGTCAGGCTAGGGGGGGAGCTGCTTCCAGGCCCTGGGTAACAGGCAGTGCAGGAGCCCGAGAAGGACAGAGCGAGCCCTGCGACCCTTCCAGCTCCTTCGGTTGTGGCAGATCCAAGTTGCTCTAGCTGAGGTTAGGCTAGGGGAGGCTTAGCTACTTAAAACCTGTGTTGACAGAGAGACAGCAGCAGCCTCTGTAGGACCTTTGCTTTGTTTTGTTTTGTTTTTTTGAGACAGGGTTTCTCTGTGTAGCCTTGGCTGTCCTGGACTCCCTTTGTAGACCAGGCTGGCCTTGAACTCACAGTGATCTGCCTGCCTCTGTCTCCTGAGCCACCATGGGCCACCATGTCCGACCTCTCTGTAGGGTCCTTAATGGGAGACTGAGCAAAGAATGAGCAGACATCTGTAACCTGAAAAACTGCCAGCGCAGTAGCAACACCCCCCCTCCCCGCCCCCCCCCCCGTCCCCTATCCGCCCCCCACCCCGTCCCCTATCCCCCACCCCCCGCCCCGTCCCCTATCCCCCACCCCCCGCCCCGTCCCCTATCCCCCACCCCCCGCCCCGTCCCCTATCCCCCACCCCCCGCCCCGTCCCCTATCCCCCACCCCCCGCCCCGTCCCCTATCCCCCACCCCCCGCCCCGTCCCCTATCCCCCACCCCCCGCCCCGTCCCCTATCCCCCACCCCCCGCCCCGTCCCCTATCCCCCACCCCCCGCCCCCCGTTCCCTATCCCCCACCCCCCGCCCCGTTCCCTATCCCCCACCCCCCGCCCCGTTCCCTATCCCCCACCCCCCGCCCCCGTTCCCTATCCCCCACCCCCCGCCCCGTCCCCTATCCCCCACCCCCGCCCCGTCCCCTATCCCCCACCCCCCGCCCCGTCCCCTATCCCCCACCCCCCGCCCCCGTCCCCTATCCCCCACCCCCCGCCCCCGTCCCCTATCCCCCACCCCCCGCCCCGTTCCCTATCCCCCACCCCCCCGCCCCGTCCCCTATCCCCCCCCCCCCCGCCCCGTTCCCTATCCCCCACCCCCCCGCCCCGTTCCCTATCCCCCACCTCCCCGCCCCCCCTTCCCTATCCGCCCCCCGCCCCGTTCCCTATCCCCCACCCCCCACCCCCGTTCCCTATCCCCCACCCCCCACCCCCGTTCCCTATCCCCCACCCCCCACCCCCGTTCCCTATCCCCCACCCCCCACCCCCGTTCCCTATCCCCCACCCCCCCGCCCCGTTCCCTATCCCCCACCCCCCCGCCCCGTTCCCTATCCCCCACCCCCCCGCCCCGTTCCCTATCCCCCACCTCCCCGCCCCCCCTTCCCTATCCGCCCCCCGCCCCGTTCCCTATCCCCCACCCCCCACCCCCGTTCCCTATCCCCCACCCCCCACCCCCGTTCCCTATCCCCCACCCCCCCGCCCCGTTCCCTATCCCCCACCCCCCCGCCCCGTTCCCTATCCCCCACCTCCCCGCCCCCCCTTCCCTATCCGCCCCCCGCCCCGTTCCCTATCCCCCACCCCCCACCCCCGTTCCCTATCCCCCACCCCCCCGCCCCGTTCCCTATCCCCCACCCCCCCGCCCCGTTCCCTATCCCCCACCCCCCCGCCCCGTTCCCTATCCCCCACCCCCCCGCCCCGTTCCCTATCCCCCACCCCCCACCCCCGTTCCCTATCCCCCACCCCCCCGCCCCGTTCCCTATCCCCCCCCCACCCCGTTCCCTATCCCCCACCCCCCGCCCCCGTTCCCTATCCCCCACCCCCCCGCCCCGTTCCCTATTCCTCCCCCCCCCGTTCCCATCCTCCTCTTCTCTTCCTCTGTCTTTTCTTGAATCCAGACCTGAGGGATTTCTGGGCAAGTGGTTGGTCCCTGAGCTATGTTCCTGTTCTAGTAAAATGCCCTTAAGAGGAAAACAAATTCCAGAAAAAAAGTGCCTCAAGAACGAAGCACAACATTGTCTTAAAAAAAAAAAAAAAAGGCTGGGCTTGGTGGCACATGCCTTTGATTTCAGCAGTTGGGAAGCTGGTGTCTGAGTTTGAAGCCAGTTTGGTCTACATAACAAGCTCCAGCTAGGTTATATAGTAAGATCCTATCTCCAACATTAAAAGAAAATTATATGATGTGTGTGTGTTCACGCATGCGTGCATGAGCATGTGTGGAAGTCAGAACAGCTTGCATGAGACAGCCCTCCATCCGCCATGTGGGTCCTAAAGGATAGAACTTGGTTGTCAGGATTGATGTTACGTGATTTCACCCACTGAGCCATCTGTTCAGCCCTCCAGCATTCTCAAAAGGAAGATGAAATACAGCAATCAATAGTGTAACATGATGAATTAGAAATATGATTGGTGATTTAATGGAATGCATCATAAAGAGCAAGTAAGTGGAAAAATGTCAAAGATGGAACTTCAAGCTGGAAAGTGTATCTGCAGTAAAAATGTAACTGCGTGAGAAGGCGGGCAGACCAGATAGAGGCCAGCGAGAAGTCAGGAAGAGCAGGGAAATCCTAACATGGAATCCACACAGCCGTCCATAACTGGTTCAGGGCATCATCTGAGGGCACGTGCTCACACATGCACACACACAGGCACACACACATGCACACACACGCAGGCATCTCATACACAATAAGTCTTTAAAAAAAGAAGGTAAAGCCAGTGAAGTAGAAGATAAAGTGAGACTAATGTGCCAAGAAAAGCTGAGAACAGTGTACAGAGCTGAGGGGCCTGTGGCTCAGTGTCAGGGGTTCTAACGGGATTTTGTCTCAGAGGAAAGGGAACAGACACAAGTTTGAAGAAAACAGCAGCTAAAAAATTTCTAAGTTAGAGGAAAACTACATGTAGGGTCAGGGAGTTAAATTCTAAACAGGGTGATATTTGGATTTCTGGCAACCAAGTCTTTATGTGGCACAGCAAAAGAGAAAAAAAATAAAACCAATAGATTGGACATTGGCACAATTGGACATATCTTTTCAAAGCCTCCATTAAGAAAACAAGGATTAGTGATCAGCAAGATGGCTGAGTGGGTAACGGTGACTGACAGCACATGGTGGGGAGAGCTAGAACTAGTTGTCCGCTGACCACCAAGCACATATGTGCACACACAGCTACACAATATAATCATACTTAGAGAAATAAGTTAGGTCAGTGTGGTGCTTGTGTCTGAAACCCTAGTTCTTAGAAGGGAAGGGGGCATCAAGATGAGCAGTTCAAGGCCAGCCTGAGCCACATGAAACCCTGTCTCCACACCACTCCCCTCCTAAACCTAAAAAAAAAAAGTGTGTGTGTGTGTGCGCGCGCGCTTGCGTGTATCTGTCACACATATGTATGACACCACAACTGGAAGGGGCACTGATTATCAGGGAGGAAGAAGCCTGAAGAGGACACAGGAATGTGTTTTTATTGTGGAATTTAGATTCAGTTTTGCATACATTCAGATATGAGTGTGATCTGAAAACAAGAGGGACTGCAGGAAGGAGGCCACCAATGGGGGAGACACAGGGTAGTGTACAGTGTGGGGGAGGCCACCAATGGGGGAGACACAGGGTAGTGTACAGTGTGGGGGAGGCCAGCAATGGGGGAGACACAGGGTAGTGTACAGTGTGGGGGAGGCCAGCATTGGGGAGACACAGGGTAGTGTACAGTGTGGGGGAGGCCAGCAATGGGGGAGACACAGGGTAGTGTACAGTGTGGGGGAGGCCAGCAATGGGGGAGACACAGGGTAGTGTACAGTGTGGGGGAGGCCAGCAATGGGGGAGACACAGGGTAGTGTACAGTGTGGGGGAGGCCAGCAATGGGGGAGACGCAGGGTAGTGTACAGTGTGGGGGAGGCCAGCAATGGGGGAGACACAGGGTAGTGTACAGTGTGGGGGAGGCCAGCAATGGGGGAGACGCAGGGTAGTGTACAGTGTGGGGGAGGCCAGCAATGGGGGAGACACAGGGTAGTGTACAGTGTGGGGGAGGCCAGCAATGGGGGAGACACAGGGTAGTGTACAGTGTGGGGGAGGCCAGCAATGGGGGAGACACAGGGTAGTGTACAGTGTGGGGGAGGCCAGCAATGGGGGAGACACAGGGTAGTGTACAGTGTGGGGGAGGCCAGCATTGGGGAGATGCAGGGTAGTGTACAGTGTGGGGGAGGCCAGCAATGGGGGAGACACAGGGTAGTGTACAGTGTGGGGGAGGCCAGCAATGGGGAGACGCAGGGTAGTGTACAGTGTGGGGGAGGCCAGCAATGGGGGAGACACAGGGTAGTGTACAGTGTGGGGGAGGCCAGCATTGGGGAGATGCAGGGTAGTGTACAGTGTGGGGGAGGCCAGCATTGGGGAGATGCAGGGTAGTGTACAGTGTGGGGGAGGCCAGCATTGGGGAGACGCAGGGTAGTGTACAGGGTGGAGGAGTGGGAGACGACAGGGTACAACAGCACATGTGAGAATGCCATAATGAACCCTGCTAGTAATTTAAAGAAGATGCCCGGTTGTGGGTTGACACACCTTTAATTCCAGCACTCGGGAGGCAGAAGCAGGCAGATCTCTGTGAGCTCAAGAACAGCCAGGGCTACATAGAAAGGCCTTATCTCAAAACAACAAACAAAACCTAACCAAAACTAACCAACCAAAGAAAGACAAACCACTTGGGTATAAGTAAACCTGCCTTTGGGCTTGGATTGTTCGTTTCTTTGGTTGGTTTTTTGAGGCAGGGTTTCTCTTTGTAGCCTTGGCTGTCCTGGATTTGCTTTGTAGACCAGGCTGGTCTTGAACTCACAGCAATCTGCCTGCCTCTGCCTCCCGAGTGCTGGGATTAAAGGTGTGGCCACCACACCCAGCCTGTTTGTTGGTTTTTTGAGACAGGGTATGCCTGTGCAGCCCTGGCTGCCCAGGAACTCATTCTGTAGATCAGACTGGCCTTAAACTCAGAGATCCACCTGCCTCTGCCTCTGCCTCTGCCTCCCTAGTGCTGCCATTACAGGTGTGTGCTACTGCTCCTGGCTCCTCTCTTCTACGTGCTTCTGTGGTGACTGTGGTGACATGCTTACCACCTGCCTGAATGGGATGCCATCAACTGATCGTTTATCTCAGGTTGTAGTGGAACAGAGCTAATGATGAAAAGCTCTGTGCATCAAAATTTATCAATATTCAAAACTCTAGAATTCAGTAATAACTCGGTTTTGTTTTTTAATGGGTACACAGGAACAGGGGAGATAGTGAAATGTTTGCTATGCAAGCCTAAGGACCTAAATTCAATCCCTAGGAGTTTTGGGAGAAAGGCAGTAGCCAAATGTGTTTGGTGGTGCTGGTGAAGCTGAAACAGGTGGGGCCAGCCAGGTGAACCTGCTTGGTGAGCTGCAGGCTGTAGAGACCCTGCCTCACAAAGGAGGGGCGGATGGGGACCACACCTGGGGTTGCCCTCTGTCTCTATGTACCTACATATATACCCAAATGTGTGGACAGATAATTTAAAAAGGAACTATAGAAGAAGGCACATGAATGGCAGGTAACATGAAAAGATACTGAATTTCACTAGCCTTCATGGACGTGCATTGTGGGAAGGCAGGAGACCGCTGCAGCTACCGAGAGGCTGAGGTGAGGCGGAAAGCATCGGTATCAGTGAGCAAGAGGGACAACTGCAGCAGGAGGGTTTTCATGATTGGAAACACGAGATGTTTTCTCTTTGCTGGAAAACAAATTAGCAGCTGCTGTCCGGCCAAACGTACCGTAGTTATCTGCTTAGAAGGCACACTTGTACAACTCTGTCCCAAGGTAAATGCAGTCTTTGTTCATAAACCCGCAAGTGCAAATGTGCATCTGTAGTGAAAGCATAATGGAGGCAGCAGTGGCATGCACAGCTAGCACTGTGTGTGTGTGTGTGTGTGTGTGTGTGTGTGTGTGTGAGAGAGAGAGAGAGAGAGAGAGAGAGAGAGTTTGTGTGTGTGTGTGTGAGAGAGAGTGTGTGTGTGTGTGTGAGTGAGAGAGAGAGAGAGAGAGAGTGTGTGTGTGTGTGTGTGTGTGTGTGTGTGAGTGAGTGACTGGGTGTGCAGAGCCAGGTACCGAAGAGCCTTACATGTGCTTCAGCACACACTAACTTCCACTCTGGACCACGCATAGCTGATCAACAGGGCTGACAGCAGAGTAGGAGAGATAGGGCTATGTATTTGGAGGCAGTCGTGGTAGTTTTGAATGCCGAGATTACAAGCGTGTGCCAGTATGGCTGACTTGCTGAGTTTTGAGTCAGGGTCTTGCAGTATAACTCAAGAACTGGTAATCCTGTTTCAGCCTCTCAAGTGAGTCACCCCTCCTGAATTAAAATACTTTATTCCCTTCCTTCCTTCCTTCCTTCCTTCCTTTCTTTCTTTCTTTCTTTCTTTCTTTCTTTCTTTCTTTCTTTCTTTCTTTCTTTCTGAGATAGAGTCTTATTGTTTTGGCAGTGGGTCAGCAGGTCCTCAGGAACTGGTTGAAGTGTTAAGATGGTACATTTCATTGTGTACAGATTATAGTTGAGGAACAGGAAGGTGAGAGTAGATAACAATCTATAGTTGAGCTTACTAATCCTTGGGCTGTGTATTCAACACTATTGAAGAAATACTGGACCGAGAAGATGGTAGGTGGGTGAAAGCTCCAGCTGTACAGCCCTGTGGTTCCCAAAGCTGGGGCAGTAGTGCACCCCGGTAACCCAGCACTCCTGTGGTCCCCAAAGCTAGTGCAGTAGTGCACCCCAGTAACCACAGCACCCCTGGGGTCCCCAGAGCTAGTGCAGTAGTGCACCCCGGTAACCCAACACCCCTGTGGTCCCCAAAGCTAGTGCAGTAGTGCACCCCGGTAACCCAACACCCCTGTGGTCCCCAAAGCTAGTGCAGTAGTGCACCCTGGTAACCCAGCACCCCTGTGGTCCCCAAAGCTAGTGCAGTAGTGCACCCCGGTAACCACAGCACTCCTGTGGTCCCCAAAGCTGGGTGCAGTAGTGCACCCTGGTAACCCAGCACTCCTGTGGTCCCCAGAGCTAGTGCAGTAGTGCACCCTGGTAACCCAGCACCCCTGTGGTCCCCAGAGCTAGTGCAGTAGTGCACCCTGGTAACCCAGCACTCCTGTGGTCCCTAAAGCTAGTGCAGTAGTGCACCCTGGTAACCCAGCACCCCTGTGGTCCCCAAAGCTAGTGCAGTAGTGCACCCTGGTAACCCAGCACTCCTGTGGTCCCTAAAGCTAGTGCAGTAGTGCACCCTGGTAACCCAGCACCCCTGTGGTCCCTAAAGCTAGTGCAGTAGTGCACCCCGGTAACCACAGCACTCCTGTGGTCCCCAAAGCTAGTGCAGTAGTGCACCCCAGTAACCACAGCACTCCTGTGGTCCCCAGAGCTAGTGCAGTAGTGCACCCCAGTAACCACAGCACTCCTGTGGTGAGAACAGTGTAACAAAACCCTGAGAGAAGCCACTCCCACAGTGAGTCCTCTGACCGCCACACACGTGCGTGGCACGTACACAAACACACACATGCACCAGCACTCTTCTCTACCACAGCACAGCAAAGTCCTGTAGAAAATGGGGCCTTCAGAGTCCAGCGATAGACTGGGATCCCAGTTGTGTGTTGTGTCCTCAGGTAAATGAGAAATCTGTACATATCTCATAGGGTTCTTGTGAGAATGGAACATGACAGTTGGCATGCTTGTGTGCACCACAGTAAGAACCAAATGCAAAGGCTACTTTGTCCTTTCTTTGTCATCTCCTCAAAGGGCTCCAGTTAAAAGCAAGATTTAGAGAGCATTCATGATTTTCACAGACACTGCTCCACCGTGTATGAAATGGTTTGTGACATTATTTCCTTTTATCCTTACAAAAGCTCAGTGGAATATAGAGGCAAGTATGTGTAGATAAGAAAATAGGGTTTTCTTTCCTGTTTCTGGGAGTCTTTTGGGCATCTGGGGGCTCAGAAAGGTACTCTTGAGTGGGGAGATGGGCATCTGCTGGCTCGCACTGCCACAGAGACGCTAAGCTTAGGGGCCTGACACTACTGTCAGGAGGAATCGGAGCAGCTGCTTTCCTTACCTGCCCTCTGGGGAGACAGCAAGTAGGAAAATATAACCACAAGTAGATGCACAATTCCCCAAAACCGTGGTCACCTAGGAAATCAGCATTATTAAAGGTGGCTTAACAGGCCTGTAATCCTATCTACTGGAGATTGGCAAGGAAGGAGGATTGAAAGTTCAAGGCCTATCTGGCCTATGAGAGTGCAAGGCCAGTTCAGGCAATTTAGTGAGACCTTGTCTCGGGAAAGGACTCAGTCATAGAGTGCTTACCTAACATTGCCCGAGAGGCCCTGGCTTTAATCTCCATTCTGCTAAACAAACAGAACAACCAGAGGCTTAACCATGCAAGTCAATTCTCTGATAAACTGATGGTGGTACAGCCAGCATAGTCTCCTGATTGGTATCTGGGGTAAGTTAGCTCTGTTTAGTAACTGTAATATTAGGTGCAGGAAACCGGATACGGGAAAGCAGCCAGGACAGCAGTGAGGAGGCTGCTGGCTGCTGGACTTCAGCTGTCTCCGTGCATCAGGCCTGCTTGTAGCTGAAAAGTCTTGTTTTCTTCACGGCAGTGAAAGCAGGAAGGAGAAGCTGGCGTGGTGGCACATTCCTATAACTGCAGCTACTTGGGGAGCCAGTGTGGGAAGACTGCCTAAGCCCCAACCTTTAAGGCAGCTTGGGCAAAATAGTGAGACCTAGATTAACACAGAGGGGAGGGAGATGGGGGCCAGGGTCCCAGTCTCCCCTTCAAGGGCGTTTTCCTAATGACCTACCTGCTTCTCACAAGGTCTCACCCCAACCCCACTGCTGTTTTGTAGCCTCCCAGTGCTGCTGCCGGGGGATCAGACCTTTTAGCCTTAGGCCCCTGGGGCATTCTAGATCCTAGCTGTTGTGAGGCTGTGCTTCACCACTCAAGTGTCACTGCTCTGTCTCAACATTACAGCTTCTCCATTGACTACGAAAGAGGTAACAAACATGACTGAGTTCTGGCTCATCTCTGCTCCTGGGGAGAAAACGTGTCAGCAGACATGGGAGAAACTGCACGCAGCAACCACCAAGAACAATAATCTTGCTGCCTCTTCCAAGTTCAACATCCCCGACTTGAAGGTGAGGCTGCGTGGGGCAGAGGACCCAGACCACAGGGCAGCCCAGCCGGCTCCCTTGGTTTTGGCAGAAGTGAGCTGAGTTCCTTGAGAAGAAAGTCACTCCCCTCCAGCTTGACATGACTTAGAGTGCACCTTAGGCTTTGAATGTCATGAGGAAACCACTGACGTCACATCTTGTTCTGTTAGTCTTCTGTTTTTCTAAATTATAAGCAAGCCTAGATATTCCATCACAAAGTAGGATTTTCAGAAGGGAAAATTCTTAGCATATATTTTAGAATATCACAGCAATATTTCTGTTATTAAAGTTAAGTTCTGTTGCCACAGTGCTTTCTTATCTAGTCCAGCTAATGCATCTAACCCTGAGTAAAGACCGGCAGTGTGGCAGCTGTAGCACAAAGCGGGCTGCTGGGCTCCTGACTGGACTTCTGTGAGGCAGCATTTTACTTCACAAGTGTGCTCTTTGGCACAGTTATGCACACGTGGTCAACAGCAGGCTCTGTGGTGGCATCCGTGCACATCACCCTGGGCTTGTTCAAAGCAAGCATAGGCCTGCACACCTAGTGCCATATTGTCACAGCCTAAATGGTGCTTTCTGACTTAGAGAATTAGCTGATGCATACAAATGCAATGCTCAACGAGTTGGTTTTTTTTTTTTTTTTTTTTTTTTTTTTTTTTTTTTTGCTATACTTTATGAAATAAGAAGTGCAGAATAGAAGATTTGTGTGGAGCTGGGAGAGGTGGTGCAAGCCTGTCATCCCAGCACTCAGTCAGCAGATCAGGCAGATCAGGAATTCAGGACGAGCCTTGTCTACATATCAACTTTGAAATGAACCTTGACTGGATGGGACTCTTATCTAAAAAAAAAAGAAAGAAAAGGAAAGAAAAGAAAAACCAAGACAGAAAGAGCTTGTCTCCTCATAAAAGGGATTTTTAAGAGTTGGGGGGTGGGCAGGGAGCCAGCTACGGCGATGTGGGCCTCTAATTCCAGCACTACGGAGACAGAGAAAGGAAGAATAGAGTCCAAGTTCATCCGGGTCACATAGTAAACCTGTGTCAAAACAAACCAAATGAGCCCCCTTCAATCAAAAAAATGAAAGTGGTGCAAGCTGAATACTAAGCTGAATTTCCCTTCTAGGTTGGCACGCTGGATGTCTTGGTTGGCTTGTCGGATGAACTGGCCAAACTGGATGCATTTGTAGAAGGGTAATGTACCTGCATGTGTGAGACTGAAGAAAGTGAGACACTGTCGGCATCAGGCTGTCCGGAGAGCATCTTTCCAGAGACACTCTTCTAGTCCATGTGTACTCTACACTAGCTGAGTGATTTAGGATATGCCTATTTTTCTTTGTATACCAATGTTTTATGTGTATTTGTATGTGTGCACATGTGCATCTCTCTGTACACAGGGTATGAAAGCGCATTCATGTAGGTGTACATGTGTGTGCAGGTGCACATGGATGTCAGCCATCTACCTTGGTGTTTGTTTTGTTTTGTTTTTTGTTTATCTTGGTGCAGGGTCTCTCATTGGAACCTGTAGGGCTTGCAGATTCAGCTGGGCCACTGACCGGCGAGCCTTAGGGACCCTCCTGTGTGCTTCCCCAACACCGGGAGTGCAAGCACGTACCACCATGCCCAGCTCATTATCACATGTACTTTGTCATGTATCGTGTCTTATCAGTCCATCAGCTGGAGAACATTTAGTTTACTGTCTTGGCTTGTGTGTTTCCTGTGTGCTGTACGTCTTTTTCTCTTGAGTGTGTGTGCATCTGGCAATGGAATCATTGGGTTCTCTTGGTTCTTCTGTGAACAATTGTTTGCAGAGTGGCGGTACCAGTTCATATTTGCCTTGCTAGGTTTTATTGTTTTTGTTTTTTGAGGCAGGTTTTCACACTGTGTCCCAGGCTGCCTTGGAACATGCCACGTAGCCCAGGCTGGCCCAGAGCTTATAGCAGTTCTGCTTCAGATTCCCCAGTGCTGAGATGACAGGGGTGAGCAGTGCTGTAGCGGTTTGATTTTGCAGCATGTGTGCTAGGACCTACACTGCCTCATGCTTACTGCAGCCCTCCTGGTGGTACAGAAAGCAGGATCTCATTCTGGTTTTGTTCTTGTTTTTGTTTGTTTTTGAGACAGGGTCTCACTCTGTAGCCCTGACTGGCCTTGAGCTTGCTCTATATACCAATCTAGCCTCAGATTCATGGAGATAACCTGCCTCTGCCTCCCAGGGGCTGAGACTAAAGGCCTGCCGTGATTAGCTGCATTCTGATTTTCATTCACATTACTTTAACAGTGATGTATGGGAGATTCTTATAAGGATTTTTTTTAATGTATATGTGTGTTATCAGTGTGTGCGTGTGTGCGATGTGAGTACAGGTGCCTGTGTGGGGGCTAGAGAAAGGCTTTAGATCTCCTGGACCTGGAGTTAGAGTTGGTTCTGAGCCACCTGACTTGAGTGTTGGCACTGAACTTGCCTTCTTTGGAAGTATGTTTTTCCGTAGCTTCTAAGCCATCTGTCTCTGGAGCCACCACCACCCTCTTCTTTTTTCAGATAGTGCAGCATGATCCTATTGCTTTATGCTTCTAAGTGCTGGGGTTACAATTGCACACCACCATGCCCAGTTTAAGAAATCATTTTAACAAAGCACATGAAGGGAGGAGGTAAATAGTCCCAATATTGTATTGGTTTTCTGTATTACTGAAGGCAAGAAAAGAAGGCCTCCTGTGGGGAACACTTGTACATAGTGAAGAGGTGATGGCTGGAGGCAGCGGTTGTACATAGTGAAGAGGTGATGACTGGAGGCAGCGGTTGTACATAGTGAAGAGACGATGACTGGAAGCAGCGGTTGTACATAGCGAAGAGGTGATGACTGGAGGCAGCGGTTGTACATAGCGAAGAGGTGAATGTTGGGAGACAGTGCTATTTACGTGTTTTCTCAGTTTTTGAGGGGCTGAGTCATGAGGATTAGCTGTTCAAGCCAGCCTGGGCTATATAACGAGACCCTGTGTTAGAACCAAGTTGGGGGAAAAGCCTCAAATGAGGTCAGGGCTTGCCTACTACAGGCAAGGATGAAAAAGCAAGGAGAAAAGAAAGGTAACAGTTGCTTTAGGGTTGTAATTCTATAGGTAGCAGAGGATGGTCTTGAAGTTCTGGTCCTTCTGTCTCCACCCTGACAGTACTGGTATTATAGGCCAGTGCCACCATTACCAGTTTTCATGACTTCCTTTATAGACTGAAAGACACATTGCATGCAGTTGAATTTTGCAATAACCAGATCTTGATCCACTTTATTCTTTATGTGATTTATATAAGGAGTCATTCAATAGTATATCCTTCTGTGACAATCTGTATGGATTTTTTTTCCTAAAAATGATGGGTTTTCTTTCTTTCTTTCTTTCTTTCTTTCTTTCTTTCTTTCTTTCTTTCTTTCTTTCTTTCTTTTTTCAAAACTTCCCAGCGTGGTCAAGAAAGTGGCTCAGTACATGGCTGATGTGTTGGAGGATAGTAAAGATAAAGTTCAGGAGAACTTACTGGCCAGTGGAGGTGAGCTGATTGTTCATGATCTCTAATTATCCGTGTATAATGTGAGTGCATGGAAACATCAAAAGCTGGGGTGTGGGGGGGGAGGGCAGGCCTTTAATCCCAGCACTTGGGAGGCAGAGGAAGGTGGATCTCTATGAGTTCGAGACCAGCCTGGTCTACAGCCGGGACAGCCAAGGCTACACAGGGAAACCCTGTCTTGAAAAACAAAACGAAACAAAACAAAAACAAAAAAAAAAAAAAAAAAAGAAAGGAAGAGAAAAAAGAAAAGAAAAAAAGAGGAAAACATACCGAAAAGGCCACCACCGCCCATAGATGTGGGTGCTACCTGAATAGAGAGCTGTGAGGGGACTGCAGATGACATTACCAGCATAGCTCCCCCCGGAACAGAATTCCGTGTTCCTCTTAGGTGATGCGTGTTTATGTACCTGGCCTCCTGCAGAAGCACTGTTTGGCTCAGTCAGAACTGTTTCCTGACTGCAGCGGAACAGCTCAGCTTTATTGCAGTTACATGCCTCCTGTTCTCCACTTCATAGCACCCAGGAAATGATTGATTTCATTACAGGGTATGCCCTTATGCCATCAGATTAGAATATTGCTTTTCTTAGTACTCACAATATAGACCATTAACGTATGTGTCTGCAGCTGTAAGTTGATATTTATATTGAGTCTCCTCTGTGTAACGATGGCTTTATAAACAATACTTTTACCTCATTGTTGATTTTAAATAATTAATTCATGTTTAAAAAAGATTTGTTTGTTTGTTTATTTATTTTATATATGTAAGTGTTCTGCCTGTGTGGATACCTGCAGGCCAGAAGAGGGCATCAGATCCCAGTATAGATGGTTGTGAGCCACCAAGACCTCAGGAAGAGCAGGCAGTGCTGTCAACCACTTAACCGTCTCTCCAGCCCAGTTCATTCATTTTTGAAACAGGGTCTGGAACACTAGGCTGGGCTTGAACTCAGAGAAATTCTCCTGCCTATACCTGGGACTAAAGGTGTGCACCACCATATCCAACAGTACTTTTTAATAATTCTACTTTTCTGGAGCCAGACAGATGGCTCAGTGGTTAAGAGCACACGCTGTTGTTGCAGAGAACCTGAGTTCAGTTCCTGGCACACACATTGGGTAGCTCACAACTACCTGTAACTCTAGCTGTAGGGAGTCTTGGCCTCTGCAGGCACCTACACTCATTTATATAACCTGCACCCCCCATATACGTGATAAAAATAAAATAAGTCGTAAATTCAGTGTACTTGTAGTCTTATTCATGTTAATTTAATCAGTACTCCCAATATTCAGGAGGTAGATGCCAATGGAGTTCTAAGTTCAAGGCCAGCCTTGTCTACAGAGCGAGTTCCAGGACAGTCAGGAGCTCCACAGAGAAACGCTGTGTTAGGAAAAAAACAAAACAAAACATAACTCACCAAAAATGCTACTCTTTGTTGAGTAATTAATTCATTGCTTCCTTTCAGTTGACTTGGTTACTTACATAACAAGGTTCCAGTGGGACATGGCCAAATACCCAATCAAGCAGTCTCTAAAGAACATCTCTGAAATAATTGCCAAGGTAAGACACACTGAGGCAGGTGGGCACACTAATGTATAGAAGATTTGTTTAAACTATGTGTATATGTGTGTCTCAAGTGCTTGCGTGTGTGCGCACACGCGTGTACAGAGAGAGCTATGAAATACCTTTTATTTTTTATTTATTTATTAGTTTTTGGTTTTTTGGTTTTTTTCAGACAGGGTTTCTCTGTGTATCCTTGGCTATCCTGGACTCACTTTGTAAACCAGGCTGGCCTCGAACTCACAGCGATCCGCCTGCTTTTGCCTCCCAAGTGCTGGGATTAAAGGCGTGTGCCACCACTCCCCGGTTTATGAAATACTTTTCAAGTTTTTTCTTCGTTTTGTTTTTTGAGACAGGGTCTCTCTAGTAGCCCTGGCTGTCTTAGACTTGCTTTGTAGACCAGGCTGGCCTTGAACTCAAAGTGACCCACCTGTCTGTGCCTCCTTGTGTGCTGGAATTGTAGGCGTTGGCCAGCACGCACGGCTTATAAGAAAATTTGTTAATAGAGTTTGTTTTGGTTGTTTTTGTTTTTGAGACGGGGTTTCTCTGTGTAGCTCTAGCTGTCCTGGTACTAGCTCTGTAGACCAGACTGCCTGGGATTTAAGGTGTGTGCCATTACCAGCAGAGTTGGTTTTTATTTTGTTTTATGTTTTCAAGACAGGGTTTCTCTGTGTAGCCTTTGGCTGTCCTGGAACTCACTTTGTAGACCAGACTGGCCTTGAACTCACAGAGATCCACCTGCCTCTTCCTTCCTGAGTGTTGTGATTAAAGGCCTGTGCCACTGCGTCCAGCTAGTTGGTTATTTTTAAAATCCCCTTTTAAAGTTGTACTTTAATGAAATCACATGTTTTTTAAACCACAAAGTATTTAGATTGCACTAGTAGAAGCAGACATAGGAATGCTTGCCTCTTTGTTCTCTTGAAGGGAGTCACTCAGATTGACAATGACCTGAAGTCGAGAGCGGCTGCATACAATAACCTGAAAGGGAACCTTCAGAATTTGGAGAGGAAGAATGCGTAAGCTCTCAAGTCTTTGTGGATACTAAGTGCGGGAGTGCCCTAGCACGTGCTGTGTGGGACACAGTTGCGTGAGAAAGTTCTAGTTTGTATTTTTTCTGTAATCAAAATGGTTTGTGGGGAGCTGAATAGATGGCTCATCAGTTAAGAGTGCTGAGTTAAGAGTCTTCTTGCAGAGGACCCTGGTTGGTCCCCAGCACCCAGGTGGCAGCTCACACTCCTCTGTAACTTCATTCCCAGGGGATCTGACGCCCTTTGCTATACACACAGCATGCATAAACGTAAACACACATGCGTACACACACAAAAATACTTTTTAATGATTTTTTTTTTAATTTCATGGGGAAAAATTTTTGTGGAGAAAGTTCACTAATTTTACAGACTTCAAGCAATTCAGAACAAATAGTGAGGCTGGTTTATTAAACTCTCTGAAATGTACGTGTCACCTGAACTCTGGTGTATTTCCCTATCCATTTGACATTTTACTGAAATTTGTTTAGAATTATTTTAAATCAATTCAGTTATTACATAGCAATTGACTCTCATGCTGAAAAGATTTTTATATAACAACCTGTTTATGCTATTATGATTATTTTCCACTTTCTCTGTTTTCCAGGTTTAGGCTTTTTAAGCATTAACTTATTTGGTTCATCTTCCTGTGATGTTACTGCAGGTGTGGTTCTAGGCTGTTGAGTTGTTGGTAATATGTGTGTGTGGTGTATTTGCGAAGATGGCCCATGTACCGGTGTGTGTACATGTGGAGGGCAGGAAGTCACAGGTACCCTCCTGTCACCCCCTGCAAGCCTTGGGGTCATTCTGTCTCCACTCCCCATGGTTTTGGGGCTGTGGGTATGCATAGCGCCTTACATGGATGCTGGTATCTGATCTCAGATCCACATGGTTATACAGCAAGTGCTCTTAAGCACTGAGCCATCTTTCTAGCCACCAAGTATAGTTTTAGTACACAGCTGTTCAAAGCTGTATCATCCTCCAGGGGAACCGCTGGATGGAGATGGTCTGTGGTACACACAACACAAGGCATTTTCATTACTGGAAAACCAAACGAAGACTGCTTTGAAAGTTGATTATTGTGTTAATTAACCAAAATTATCAGTATCACATGATATCCAGGGAAAGAGAGAAGCAACAGAGGTTGCGCTTAGATGACATAATTTCATAATTACAATGAAGTAGACTCTGGTACCTGATGACTGTACTTTCCCAGTCAAGGTATATAATTAAGAGAAGAGCTGAGCTACAATAATTAAAATAAGCACAAAATTCAGCATTAGAGGCAAATTCTGACAGACATTGACACTCCTTGTGTTGCAAGGGTGGGGTACATCACCTCACTGCTGATGTCTTAAATGTTTTTTAAAAAATTAAAAATCTTTATTTTTCACCTATGAGTGTTTTGCCTGCATGTATGTATGTGGATAAAGTGTGAGGTCAGAAGAGGGTGTCAGATCCTTTGAAGCTGAGCTGCTGCGTGGGTGGGAATTGACCCTGGACCCTCGGCTAGAACAAGTACTCATAAGCACTGAGCACGCCTCTAGCCCCTAACTGTTGCCTCTTGTAGAGCAGAGTCCTTGTGAGGGGCAGGTAACATGTGACCAGCCTGCCCTTCTTTCCTCATGTCACAGAAGCAAGCGCACAGGTATCCACCAGCAGTTCTCTTCTTATCCTCCAGGGGAAGTTTGCTAACCCGAAGCCTGGCGGAAATTGTGAAGAAAGATGACTTTGTTCTTGACTCGGAGTACCTCGTCACACTGCTGGTGGTGGTTCCCAAGTATGTCTGTTACAGAAGATTCCATAGTGGTGCACGCCTTTAATCTCAGCACCCAGGAGGCAGAAGCAGGCAGAACTTTGTGAGTTCGAGGCCAGCCTGGTCTACAGAGTGATTGCCAGGACAGCCAGTAGTAAGACTCTGTCTTAAAACAACAATGGCAACAAAAGCCTGTGTGAGAGAGATGCTCTTAGTGGTCTCAGATCTTACACACGCGTCTTGCTGTTGACTGCTCTGGGGAATGGTAGCTGAGGTCAGAGCATCTTTGTTGTGTTTGTATCTGGTTAGGGGACTGGGAATAAAAGAAAACAGTGGCTCCTGGACGAAGGTGGAGAGGAGCATTAGGGGAGCTGGTTCCCTGGTGTCACCAGGCTGGGGCATTCTCTGTTGGAGTGTAGGCTCTTGGAATTTTCTGTGGCTGTGAAGAAGAGCTTGGTTCTGAGGGGTTTTGTGTTTTCAGGGCTGTCCTTGGGTTGGCCTGGAGCTTTGCTGCTCCTGCCTGCACATCCCAGCACTGGGGTCCCAGGCATGTGCTCTCGAGCCTGGGGTGGAAAGCTTTGCCCCGCGCTCTCTTGACTCACCTGTTCCCTGGGACACTGGAGCACATTATTTATTCAGAATTCCTATCTATCTGTGTGTTTATATTGTTCGTGCTTAGCTTTATTTAAAACTTACATTTTGAAAAATTTAGCTTTTTGTACCTTAAAACAGGAACATAAGACTACTATGTAGGTCACTTTACATAATGGATTACCTGTGCCTGCGAACCCTTACTATAAGTCATGCACACTGTTGTCTCTCCACACCCTCCAAAGGCAGTGGCCTTCCCAGAAAGCTGTTGCACAATGTTCTAAGGCATTTAGATGTTCTATCATTTACAGTCACTGTTTCCTTCATGCTTCCTGGGGTACGCCCTGGTTTCTGTAAATAGAGTTTTATTCCTTTGTAATGGCCACCAAATAGTAGTGATTTCTCATGGCCTCTTCTGTCTTTTAAATGAGGTTATGATGTTTTTCAGCCATGCAGTCTAAAAATAATGTGGATTCTACTGTGCTTCGCTGCCTTAACAACCCAGCTGTGCCTCTGTCACCACCCTCACTGGCTGTGAGAGTGGCGACCCCGATCTGCTGCTTCACTCAGTGTGCGTGAGGCACATCCTCAGTGGGAGCCCGATGGTGTGCTGCATACCTAGGATGTATTCTGTTGGAGCCACATTTCCCATCGGCCCCATGTGTTCTCCTCTTGTACGTGGCAGAAGTCGGCCTTGCCTTCCCTCCCAGTGTTTACTGTGCCTCTTCTGCAGGTTGAACCACAGTGACTGGATGAAGCAGTACGAGACCCTTGCGGAAATGGTAGTTCCCAGGTCGAGCAAGTAAGTAGCCGTCTTGCAGCAGGGTTTTGTTTCCTTGCAGGCTCTGACAGCTTGTGGGATTAGGAAATGTCTTTGTGGTCTGTGTTTCCGTGGAAGTAAATGGGTAGTTTTAGAGCCATCATTCTTACGTTACGAATTGTCAACTCCGGTTATCATAATTTTAGATCTAGAGGGGACTTGACACAGCAGGTTTGGACCTTTCTTTCTTTCTTTCTTCCTTTCTTCCTTCCTTCCTTTCTTTCTTTCTCTTCTTTCTTTCTTTCGTTCGTTTTTCGAGACAGGGTTTCTCTGTGTAGCCCTGGCTGTCCTGGACTCACTTTGTAGACCAGGCTGGCCTCGAACTCACAGAGATCCGCCTGCCTCTGCCTCCTGAGTGCTGGGATTAAAGGAGTGTGCCACCACTGCCCGGCTTGCTCAAAGCCACACTTGTTGATCAGTAATGGCAGGACTAGGACCAGAGCCAGCCGTGGGACTGTGTCTGCTGCCCCTTGCTGCCTTCTGAAGCCTTCATCCATTGTCAGTGTAACCCCTCTAGGAACTGAGTCATATCTGCCTTGCCGAGGAGTCCCAGCAGGCAGCTCCTGGATGTTGTGTTGACCTTGTCACTTTGAGCCGAGATTTGATGAGGCCAGATCTGTGCATTCTTCAACAGCAACAGAATGCTTGCATTTTTGAGTTATGGTTTAACGTGTACTCTCTTTGTTAACTTCAGCAGTGTGATGAGGCAGTTTAGGCAGCTCATTCCCTCATAGGAGGGGAAGCCATGTTTAAGTGGTCTAAGGCATGTGGCTTCCAGTGGCAAGGCAGGGCTGACCCATGTCATCAGTCCTTGTCCTGCTATTGCTGCACAAGATCCTTGTTAAAGAAGGTATGGAAGACAGTGAGGAAATGAATTCAGCAAGATCAGGTCAGAAATACTTTCTTTTCTAGTTCATTGCGTCAAATGGGAGTTAGCTTCATATGACTGAAAGTCATGGGCCCTGGTGATGGTTCCTTCTCCAGCTTTATCTGTGACCCAGTATGTCCTTGAACTTCTCTGGGTCTCACTTTCTTCTTTTAAATGACAAAGACGTTAGGAAGATAGTTTAAGACTTGATAGAGTATGTAAAATACAAATGTGTGACATCTGACAAGTGTTGGTCTTTTGAGAATAAGCCACAAACCTGAGCTCACTGTGATTTCCCCCTCTATTTAGATAATACCCTTTATTAAAACCAACTCTTCTCGTGGTAAAACTGGAGGCAGTGGTTGTGTCTTGACATGCAGTCTGATTTGGACTCTTGGTCTTGACCAATAATAACTCCCCTGCAGGGCGTTTGAGCTCAGAGATGACAGTGTGCAGGAGGGTGAGGACTCAGCGCACAGTGTCCTCTAGTGGTAGACATGCAGAAGGCAGGCTCCAGGTTGGGTGGAGGTGCTAGGTAGGTCAGTTGTAATAGGCCTTAATTCTGAAAAGACTAGACCATTTCAGAGAGAAACATCTTTTATTAATCAATTTTATAATTTAAAGGAAGAATAGGAAAATGCAGGCAATGCTTCCCCTAATTGCTTTCCGGGGTCCCGGCCCCACCTCACAGTGTAAAGTGCATTTGGCACCCTGACTAAAAATACGGCTATTCAGATATACATGGAGAACACAGAGCTAGTGCCCGTAGCACCAGGAAGAGCCTATAATTCACATAAGCCAGCTAGGCCTTCGGGGCACTGCTCTGACACCCACTATTCAGGAAAGAGGTCTTTGGCTTGATGAAGATTTTTGTTTGGCTTGTAGCTGACATTTTCCTTTATATGTGTGGTATTGGGGTCAAACCCAGACCTTGGCACATGCTGGACAAGCAGTCCACGCTGAGCCCCATTGCAGCTGGATAACTAGTATTTAATTACCTTGAAGCAGTCGCTGTTTCAAGTTCCTTACTCAAGTCAAGTCAATTAAAATTTAGGTAGTAATGGGGCTAAAGAGATGGCTTAGCAGTTAACACATTTGCTACTCTTGGAGGGGATCTAGGTTTGGTTTCTAGCCCTGCATGGTGGCTCACTATTGTCTGTAATTCCAGTTAGTGGGAGCTGACTCTTCTGACCTGCAGTGGCACCGGGCACACACATGGTGCACACACAGACATGCAGGCAAACACCAGTACTCAAAAATAAATCACTTGATCACTCTGTCCTTCCTGCCTTTTTATTTTGAGACAAGTTCTCATGTAGCCCAGATTGGCCCGAACTCTTAATTTGCCTGCCTCTGTCTCCCAAGGGCTGGAATTATAGGCCTGTTCCACCTGGTTTGCTTTTGTACAAGAGTTTATTGACTAGCCTTTTCTCTTTTGTGCAGTTTTACTAAATTTCTTTCTTTCTTTTCTTTTCATTTCTTTCTTTCTTTCTTTTTTTTTTTTTTTTTTTGGTTTTTGGTTTTTTTCAAGACAGGGTTTCTCTGTGTATGTAGCCTTGGCTGTCCTAGACTCACTTTGTAGACCAGCCTGACCTCGAACTCACAGTGATCTGTCTGCCTCTGCCTCCTGAGTGCTGGGATTAAAGGTGTGCACCACCATACCTGGCTAAATTTCTTTGTTGCTGTTTTTAAGTTTTAAGAGCTTAAAGAGATTAACAGGAAATAACTCAGAGTCCTGTTCTCAGCAACTGCTGTTGCCCAGCTCTGGCAGGTTCTGTTGGAGGGGACCAGTGGGGGCTTGTGTAGCTGAAGCAGAGGCCGAGGGAGCTCTGCTCCGTTTCTTCTGTAGACAGTGTTGCTCACTCCGTGAGCCTCTGACATGCTAGGCAGGTCACACATTGGACATAATGGTTGGCCCTTTTTTTTAAAAGCTTACTGTATCAATGGTGAGTCTTGGGAGTAATGAATGAAAGATGAATTTTGAAATAGAAGAAAATACTTTAAAGTACCGTCAGAGCCGGCTGTGGTGGCACAAGCCTTTAAGCCCAGCACTTGGGAGGCAGAGGCAGGTGGATCACTGTGAGTTCGAAGCCAGCTACTCCAGGACAGCCAAGGCTACACAGAGAAACCCTGTGTGGAAAAAAACCAAACCAAACCAAAACCAAAATCCTTAGAAAGTGCCATAACAAAACATAATACTGTGTATGCTAATTTTTAAAATAAAATGTCACGCTCAAACCTGGAAGTGGGAATATTACTTGTTGTTTGTTGAGGCGGCCCATACTGTCCAGTTGCGGAAGGCCTTTGCCTCTCACTCACCTTGCTGCTGCCTCCCGCGTGCTGGGTTACAGCTGTGCCGCCATCCTTGCCTTCACTATACAAAAGGGCTCCTTGTAGTGTATGTGCAAGCTCACATGACATGGGGCCTGTTGGTGGAGGCCAGAGGACGGCTCGGGTGGCAGGAAGAAGTGTGCTCCTTCCTCCTTCCACCATGTCAGTTCCATGTGTCAGGCTTGGCAGGAGTCGCTTTGACCTGCCTCGCCTTGCTGGTTATCTCACGTTCACTATTCAGTCCACAGAGCCTCGCTGTTTGCAGGATACTCTATGAACTATTTAAACATCAGATAGGTTGAGATCCAGCAGCATACTAGGACGTATATAGATATACGTAAAGCTATGGTTAGCGGAGAGCTTTGTGCTGTTTTGAATCTTTTTATTGGCACATGTTCAAGGAGACTTGGCACTTTTCCCCTGTCTTTTAGCCATTTTTCTTTTTCTGACTCCTGGTGTGTGTTTATTGTTGTTTGGGATTTTGTTTGAAATAAGGTCTCACTGTATCACCCCAGCTGATCTGGAACTCTCTAGGAAAACTAGGCTGACCTCCAACTCAAAGGCTTGTCTGTCTCTGCCTCCTGAGTGCTAGTATTAAAAGTGTATGTCTTGCATGCACCTCTCCTCTTGCTTCTTAAAATATCTAAGACTAAGCGGGGTCTTAGCTCAGTGGTAGAGCTCTTGCCTAGCATGTGGGAGGCACCTGTACCAGAAATTTATAAAAGTCAGATTGGGCCAGCTCATTAGGGAACCTTGACCTTTCTTCATCCTTGGAGTCACTAGAGCTTCAGAGGGTTTGTTTAGGGGGCAGGAAGTGCTGGGTGGACATAACACTCTGTACGAGGCACGGTGCACGTCTCCCGTGTTCTGGATCTGGGTTGCAAGGGTGCACTGTAGGAAGCATGGGGAAGAGCCAGATGGAGTGGACTGGGAGCAGAGAATGTGAGTGCCCCACGCCTTAGGAGAAGAGAAGGAACAGGAGCAGCAGGGGGAGCCTGGATGCTCTAGAGAGCTCTGCTGCCCACGGGGTCACTGAAAATGTCCTGAGGCTTTCAGCAAACATGAGCAGTGGGCTGACTTCCAGTTCCTTCTAGGCCTCATGACATCTATATAATGCGAGAGCAAACAGTTGGATCATCTATTCGCATCTAGTAGCTGTGGTGCCCATTGGGTTAAACTAAGCAGCCTGGCAGCTTCTGGAGAGAGTGCAAGTCTGGATGTACTCATGAAGAAAGAGATGCTACCTGGACTGTCAGGGTGGCTCTGCTGGTAAAGGTGCTTTTCACTGAGCCTCATGACCTATGTGGTAGAAAGAGTTGTCCTTTGACCTCAGGAAAACACCATGTGCACATGCCTACACACACACACACACACACACACACACACACACACACACACACACACACACACACACACACCCAAATTTTAAAATGAGGCATGATTTTTTTCCTTTTTGTTTGAGACAGGGTCTCAATATGTAGCCTTGGCAGGCCTGGAACGTTAGAGATCTTGCCTCTGCCTTCCGAGTGCTGGGATTAAAGGATGGCTTTTTTTTTTAAACCCGTTTCCCGTCCTTGTGGTTTTTGTTTTGTTGCTCTCCCCTGGTTTCAGATACCACTGAGGAAGATGATTGGTTTCATCATGTTTGAAATCTGCTAGTTGCCTTACACACAGGATCTAAGAAGGTTGTACCTCTGGAGTCTGGTCCAACTCTTTACCAAGCTGGCTTCGTCCTTGGGCTCTTAGGAACCTGCTCTTGGACTGTGTTCTCATGTCCACGCCAGCCCTTTGTTTGCACACTGTTGATTTCCTCCAGTTGTGCTGCCTCTTCTGCTGAGCCTGACTGCAGTGCTCACGTCAGCCGTTCTCCCTTCAGATGAACTTTCCTGTGTTGGCCCACACAGGCTCATATATTTGAATGCTTAGTCACCAGAGAGTGGCAATGTTAGAGAAGGTTTAGGGGCCGGGGCCTTGTTGGAGGACGTGTGTATTGGGGGTGACATGCCAAGACTGGTCTTTGCTTCTCTGCCAGTGGATCTGGGTGTAGCTCTCACTGCTTTTCCAGCACCATGCCTGTCTGCATGCTGCCATACTCCCTGCCATGTTCCCTACATGATGGTTAGGATTAAGGACTGTGCCGCTGAAGCTGAAAGCCAGCCCCCAGTTAAATGCTTTGTCTTACAGGAGTTGTGTTGGTCATGGTGTCTCTTTCTAGCAATTAAACAGTGACTAAGACACTGGCCTTCATAGCACCAGCCTTGCCTTGTAGTTTCAGGACTCTTAAGTTCCTCCTGTATCCTGTCCTGTCCATAGCTTTGCACTTACCTACTAATTCCTATGCGCTCCCCATGCAGTGCGCCTGGGACACAGTGTGATTTACCCAGTATCAGCCCAGCTCTTCATTTTTCTTGAAGTGTAAAGTAGCAACAGTGTCTGCCCTGCGATCCACACCAAAGCACGGTGGTCCCTCATCTGGGACTCCTTTCAGTCTACTGTCTGGTTTGTGGGTGTTTCTTGTTTGCTTGTTTTTGAACCATGTGATGTTGCTGTTTTGTAAACAACAACAGTAATAATAAAGGTCAGGTAGACTTTATATGGTTTATTCTGCTTTAAACCACCCTCTCCCTCTTGCCTGCTGCTGCCACCTCAGCTTAGGCCTGTGTTGTGGCTGGCCTGTTGGTGGCTGCTGCCACCTCAGCTTAGATTGTGTTGTGGCTGGCCTGTTGGTGGCTGCTGCCACCTCAGCTTAGACTGTGTTGTGGCTGGCCTGTTGGTGGCTGCTGCCACCTCAGCTTAGGCCTGTGTTGTGGCTGGCCTGTTGGTGGCTGCTGCCACCTCAGCTTAGATTGTGTTGTGGCTGGCCTGTTGGTGGCTGCTGCCACCTCAGCTTAGATTGTGTTGTGGCTGGCCTGTTGGTGGCTGCTGCTTGGTCTCCTTTAACTGCCCCCTTGTTGCCGCCACTTTACCTGGCCATATGCCAGTCTGTGACTCTTGCTTCAAACCCTGCTTTTCTTCCTAATCTCAATACCCATTAACACCTCCCCTGCCCTCCACTTCCACCACTGCTGCCACACGCCTCGTTTACCTCCTGTACTTTGTTTTGAGGCAAGGTCTCCAGTAGCCCAGTCTGGCTTGGACCTCATGACCCTCCCAAGGTACTGAGACCATGGGTATGGACCACCACACCTAGATTTTGGGTTACCTTTGAGAAATGCTCTCTCGGTAGCCCAGACTAGCTTGGAATTCACTGCACGGCCCAGGTTGTCCTTGAACTCCTGGTAATCCCCTTGTCTCAGCTTCCCAAGTGTTGGGACTATAGGTGTGATCCATCACATGCAGGGTTATTTGTTTTCAACTAATTTTCTTAATTAAAAAAAAAAAAAAGACTGTGCTATGTGTGAATGTTTTGCCTGAGTGCATATATGTGTACCACATGCAGGCCTGGTACCCAGGGAGGTCAAGGAAGGCATTGCTCCCCTGAAACTGACCATGTGGGAAGCCAGCCTGCATCCCCTGCTAGAGCAACCAGTGCTCTTATCTGCTGAGCCATCTCTCCAACCCCCATTAAAACCTTTTTTATTCATCACTGTCCACTTGAGTTTGAAAGGCAATAGGAACAAGAACTAGCTGATCATTTTATAGGGTGTGATGTGAGAGGAGGCTGAAGTGTTGTGAATCAAGAGTGGTTGAGGTCCTCTGTATTTCACTGATGACAGGGACAAGGACCCCGAAGTGTCTGCCTATTTTGTGCTATGGAAGTGGCCTCTGGTGTAGTTAGCACCTGAGTTTACTTGGCTAATGAGGAGTTCACTGGGCTTCTGGGAAAAATGAAACAAAATACCTTATCTAACTTTATTTTATTTCTTTAAAGAAAGTATTTAAATTCCTCAAGTACCCCAACAGTTTCATCAGTCTTCTGGTTTAAGAAGTACCACATTATAAGTAAAAACTAGGAGGCTAAAGAGATGACTCTGGTTCCAAGAGGACTTGAGTTCTGTTACCAGCACCCACATCGAGTGCCTCACAACTGCCTGTAACTCCAGCTTTAGCATCCAACACCTTCCTCAGGCACGTGCAAGTGCACTTGTGAGTGAGTGAGTGTGTGTGTGTGTGTGTGTGTGTGTGTGTGTGTGTGTCCTGCTTAAAAGTAATCTTTAAAACCCTAAACATAACTAAGCATAAAAAGAAAAACCACAAAAGCAAAGGCCACAGCGTAAGTTCAGAAGGCGGATATTTTGTGGTTGTGCACCTGTGTGAGCCAGCTTGGGTCCAGGTGAACATTAGAAGATCCCATTGCACCAACGGCAGAAGAGTCCTGCTCCTCGGTAGCATCACCTCGCCCAAGGTACTTGGCTGTTGAAACGAGCTCAGCTCTGCTGACCTTGTGCATGGGGCTCCCTCCATAGTGAGTCAGTAGGTGTTTCTGAATCAGGGTCGTACTGTCGGCCGTATCATTTGCCCTTCCAAATAGTGGCCTTCTCAAGGCGTTACACATTTCCTGGCAGTTGGTGTCTGGGAAGGTCTCAAAAGTGATGTCCATGGGAGTCTGCGGGGAGTTGTGAGCTCACTGACACCAAGAAGCCTGAAAGGACACAGGCGTTTGGAGCTGCTGAGACTATTGCTTGTGAAGTTGGGGTGTGCTGGGAAATCAGGGGTGGATGGGCACCTGGCCTATGAGTTGAGTTGATTGCCGGGCAGAATGGCTGGGTTGGACTGGAAAGAGGAAGAGTAGTCCGTGACACAAGAGACAGCGTGAGCCGGGAATGGTGGCACACACCTTTAATTGTAGCACTCGGGAGGTAGAGGCAGGTGGATCGCTGTGAGTTCAAGGCCAGCCTGGCCTACAAAGTGAGTCCAGGACAGCCAAGGCTACACAGAGAAACCCTGTCTCAAAAAAACCAAGCCAACCCCCAAACCAAAAAAACCAAAAACAGTTGGACCAGCCAGGCTGACGCTGGAAATTGAACAGCATGCTTTAGCATGTGGCTCAGATCATTTTGTTAGCTAGTAAGTGTGGACGGCGTGAAGGCGTGTGAGCCAGACACCATCATGACAACCCATCGCCTTCCCTACTGGAGGCAGTGCAGGTGAAGTGAGGAGGAGGCTGCCCAGCTTCCTGTTTCGGACTTTGACAACAAGGCTACAAGTTAACATGACTTTCCCTCTTTAGTGTTCTTTCAGAGGACCAAGACAGTTATCTTTGTAACGTCACCTTGTTTAGAAAAGCAGTTGATGATTTCAGACACAAAGCCAGAGAAAACAAGTAAGTCTGTCTGTCTGTCTCATATATATGCAGAGATGCGTGTGTATAATTTAAATTTGTTGGATTGGCTCTATATGGTGTGGACAAATGTGTTTTCCTCCATGTGTAGGTTCATAGTTCGTGACTTCCAGTATAATGAGGAGGAGATGAAGGCAGATAAAGAAGAGATGAACAGGCTGTCTACTGACAAGAAGAAGCAGTTTGTATGTGCTGTTCCTCAGCATGTCAGGGTGCAGCACAAGACGAAGTAGCATTTCCTGTCTTTGACTTGGAAAAAGACAGAAGTTCTGGTTTTTCCTTTTAAGATAATTTGTTTTAGTTACTTTATTGCTTCACGTCTTTCATATCCTAGTCCAGGTGGAGCTCACTGTATGGCCCAGAGCCGTCTTGAGCTCTTGCGGATTCTCCTGCCTCAGCTTCAGTGTTGGGATTATAGGCAGCAAGCAAACCCCAGACCCCTCTGCCAGCACTCCTGCAGCGCTGGGGTTACAAGGATGTGTGGCCTTTTCTTTCTTTCTTTCTTTCTTTATTTTTCTTGTTTTCTTTTCTTGTCTTTTTCTCATTGGTTCAGGGTCCTTATTTGTCACAGCAAACTATCTTACCCCTGAGCCATTGCTCTCATTTTGCAGTCTTTTAATTGGATTTTTTTTTTTTAGAGCTTGTTGTAATTTTGAATCTTAGGAAAATTGGAAAATATATTTTGGAGATACTGAAAGCCTGGAAGTGTCAGAGAGAAACATTATGAAAATGCAGTTTATAATTTGGTGCTAGAAAACTGTGTTGGGCCTTAAGATTTAGTCCAATAGAGTGCTTTCCTAGCACACAGAAGCCACAGTGCCGCTAAGAGAAGCTGGTTGTGCTGGTATTTACCTGTAGCCACAGCATTGGAGGGTCAGGGAATTCTAGGTCAGCCTTGGCTGTGTGAGAACTAGTCTCAAAAAAATAAAATAGCCGGGCATGGTAGCACACGCCTTTAATCCCAGCACTCGGGAGGCAGAGGCAGGTGGATCTCTGTGAGTTTGAGGCCAGCCTGGTCTACAAAGCGAGTCCAGGACAGCCAGGGCTACACAGAGAAACCCTGTCTCAACCCCCTTCCCCCCCACCCCCCAAAGTCACATAAGAGCGTAGAGTGAGGTAATGGGTGTCCAGTATAGTATTTGAAACATTCATAATGTGGCTAGTCACTTCTTTAAAGATGTTTGATTGTCTATTGCCATTTACAAACCAATTTTGTATATTTCTTTTTAAAGGGACCCCTTGTACGGTGGCTTAAAGTGAATTTCAGCGAGGCATTTATTGCGTGGATTCATATAAAAGCATTAAGGGTTTTTGTTGAGTCTGTTTTAAGGTAAGAAAATTCACTGAGAAAGTTGGAGTTGCAGAATTCTGTATACCTCATTTTGTGACAGAGTCCAGCCATAGGAGGGTGATTTAAAACAGCCTAAGGGCCAGTTCTGAGGAGGGAGTGACTGTCAGGGCCACACAGCCTGTCAAGCCTGTGCTTATCTTTTCCTTTGACACCAGGTTCAGGAAAAGAACCTCCCACTGCCATGCTGTCTCTCACATATAGTCATACACGGTGAATGAGGGTAGGTCTGAGCAGTTAGTGACTGCATTGTTGGTACAGAGTGTGCTGGTGACTGTGTCTAGTTGGTGTGTGTATCGATTGCTCAACATGGCAGCTTGTTTTGTTGGATAGATCTCTTCCAGGCCAACCTTGAACTCAGTTTGAGCATAGACTGCTTCAAACTTTGATCTTCCTGCCTCAGCCTTCTGAGTGCCAGAATAGCAGGTGTGAGCCATCGTGCTTGCTGTCTAGAGATTGCTGTGTAAGACAGACCTCTAAAAGTCATCATCAGAAAGGCCTGCGCTCTGCTGATACAGGTGCAGTCTCGTAAATACTGAAGCAGTAACTGAGGGACTTATGGTGGTGATCATGTGTTGTGCACTGCGAGTGATTATGGGGGTCATTTATTTATAAGACGGAAGCTGCCCCACAAACCCCAGGACTGTGTACAGTGATGGACACTCTAAGCAAAAGACTTTGAGCTCCATAACTAGAGGTGCACCACCATTTAAAATACATTTATTTATTGTGCTTGGGTATTTTGCCTGCATGTATGTCTATACCACAGTGCATGAGGGTGTCAGGTCCTCCGAAACTGGAATTACAGATAGTTGTGAGCTGCCACGTGAGTGTCAGGAATGGAACTCAGGTCCTCTGGAAGAGCAGCCAATGCTCATAACCCCTAAGACATCTCTCTAACTCCATGGGACCACCATCATTGTTTGTTTGTTTGTTGTTTGTTTATTTTTGAGACAGGGTTTGTCTGTGTAGCCTTGGCTGTCCTGGACTCACTTTGTAGACCAGGCTGGCCTGGAACTCACAGAGATCCACCTGCCTCTGCCTCCCGAGTGCTGGCATTACAATACCACTGTGTCCTGTCTCACCATCATTTTTGTGGTCCTTGCATCAATAAATACATTGGTATGTGGCATATGATTTGTAGTTAGTGCAAAATGAATTGTAAGATATTAGCTGAGTTGGGTGTGGTAGTGCACACCTTTGATTCAGTCGGCAGGAAGCAGGGGCAGCAGCTCTCTGGGTTCCAGGCCAGCCTGGTCTACATATTCAGTGAAAGCCTGTCTAATAAGAAGGTCAATGTTTGTTTAAAGTGAAGGTTTCTCAGATAGTTTGCGTGTTTGATGTACAATATAGACTTTAAGATAGCTATAGTAGCAGTTGTGTGGAGGCCCTCTACACATGCTTTACAGCTCACTTAAAGACTTGCCTGTAGCTGTGCTTCTCATTTTTAAATTTCTTAACACATTTAAAGTAGGCATGGAAAGTCTCAGTTTTTAATTATAAACATAATTCTAGCCCTGTATTGTTTTTATGTATTGGGCATACTCATAGATTACGGTGAAATTGAATATTAATTAATTCCTAGGGTCGGGCTTATGTGCCTTCCTCTCCTCTGCAGCCCAGCAGGCCTCAACCTTATACAAGCCCTCCCTGCCCAGGGTTGGGATCGCAGGCATGAGCTGCGGTCCCTGAGGTGGCTCACAGGGCTGTGTTCCCATGCTAGTGTAAGCAGACTTGTAAGTGGCTTATTTAACATGAAGAGAGAAACAGGCGAGTGTTTGCACTAAAGAGAAAGTGCCTGTGTGTGCTTGGCCTGCATGCTGTTTCTGCTGCTTTTCAAGGTACGGCTTGCCGGTGAACTTCCAAGCGATGCTCCTGCAGCCCAATAAGAAAACGATGAAGAAACTGCGAGAAGTGTTACATGAGCTGTACAAGCATCTGGACAGCAGTGCGGCTGCTATCATCGATGTGAGTTGGCGTCGGCTTAGAGGAGAGCACTTGGGAGTCATAGAGTGTGCTGCAGGAGTGTTGGCAGAAGGACGGCAGGCTGCCCCCTGCACACGGCCATTGGGGTTCCTAGGAGAACTCTGTGTTTATATACCAGCTGCAGCTATCCTTGGTGTTTTCAGAAGCTCCTCATGGTCTTGTGTGTATCAGATGTTTATACTTGCAGAAGTTCAGAAACAACCATGGCGTTTAGTTGTTCTTAAATTATAGATTGCAGAGAGGAAGAAAATAGGAAATTATTTTAATTTTGTTTGATAGAAATAATGGAGTCAGTAGATTAGCAATTTATTTATTTATTTATTTGTTTATTTTGGGAGGGTGTACATGTTCTGTGTGTGTTTGTGTGTGTGTGTGTGTGTGTGTGTGTGTGTGTGTGTGTGTGTGTGTGTGTGTGTGTAACTTTTCCTTTCGCCTTGTGGGTCCTACTATTCAAAGTCAGGCCACCAGGAAGCTTGCAGCCAGCACTGAGCCATCTCTTTGATCTCTTTGGCTCAGATGAACAGACGAACATTTTGAAGGGAGTTGTCATTTGTCTACAATGGTTTTGAAATGTTAGGTTTGTGGGTGTTTTGCCTGCATGTATGTTTGTAGCAGTGAGTGCCTAACAGCCAAGGAGGCCAGAAGGAGGAGGCAGATCCCTAGAGCTGGGCTCACCGTGTGAGCAGCCACAGGGGACAGGGAACTGGACCCGGGTCCTTTGGGCTCCTCGGGCTGCATCAGCGCCACAGCCCGCCTCAATCTGCCAGACAGACAGCAACAAGCAGCACGCATGGTGGTGGTGGTGTCACACCACACGAGCAGGCCTTTATTTTACAGTTGGAATTTCCCAATCTTGTTGGTTTTCTCTTTACATAAGACGATAGCATCTGATGTATCAGAACGATGGAAAATTAGAGAAAGTGACTTGCTAGCTTTTCATAAGATCTTGGAGAGAATAAGAAGCCTAGGTCTTCAAAACAGACTTCGCTCCCAAGTAAATTCTTACAAGGTGCAAATGAACTGGAGTCTTTAAAACCACACTTGGTTTATTTAGACACAACATTTTGTAAAGCCTTTCCCCTAAACCCAAGATTGAGAAGGTTACCTTTTGTAGTTATACACAATAAAGCCTGGGGAGGCCGCGGTTTAGTCACACAGGCCTCTGTGTCACAGCTGCTCGCTGTGTTTCGCAGTGTGACTGCGCAGGCTCAGTTTCCTCAAGTACTTAGAGCAAAGTGAGCGCGTAGCTCAGGTTGAATTAGTCTCGGTGCTCTGGGCGCAGACGGTGCCGTGAAGGGCCTGTGCGTGGCTAACTGGCCTCTGTGGTTTCTCCATAGGCTCCGGTGGACATTCCTGGCCTGAACCTGAGTCAGCAAGAGTACTACCCCTATGTGTATTACAAGATTGACTGCAACTTGCTGGAATTCAAGTAAATGAGCTCCTCCTCCCAGTCAGCCCTGTCCTGTGTGGCTGTGCTCACAGGGTTAGCTCGCACAGCTCCCACGCCCTTTGCTTGCTCTGTGCCCTTTTCCCAAGGTGGAGTTTCTCATGTGGTCCATAACTCAACATTTGCTTTTTAATGGGAAAAATATATATATATATAGTTTCTTTTTATTGATCAGGTCTGTAAATGTGTACTGAAAACAATCAGAGTTTATTTATAAATAGAATTGTTTATTTAAAGAGGTATTTTCCTCCTGATATCATGGTCTGCATAATTCTGTGTGTTACTATTGTGCACAGCCTTGTTTACAGGGAATGGCGTAAACGTACCATTTTGTTCACTGTATTTAGTAGACATAATTGCTCAGTAGTTACTAAGTCGTGATATAGAGCAATGTGACAACATTCAGGTGTGTGCTTTCAGAATGTTCCCAACACTATCTTGTCAGCACCCACAGGACAGAATAAAAGACCCTGTGCCCGGTGTGCTGTGTGTGTGACTTGAGAGGATGTCACTGCAGTGCAGGCTAATCGCAGGCAGCTGTCAGGATGCACTGCTGCTGAGAGGTGTGGACATTTGTGTCTGACTTGCATATGATTTAACTGTGCCAAATTTGGGTCAGAGCACAAATCTGAAGGTTATTTTTCCAACACATGGTGATATTTATATTTGGACGCTGGACGCTTAGTTCTTTTAAATAGAAATGGGGCCAGTTTTGAATAAAGTGTAGCAAAACTATTCAGTATTAGTCATTTATTTTGTCTAAGTCTTTATGTTTCTTTTCTAACATTCATAATTATAAAGGCTTCACTTTGACTTTGACAAACTGACATGGCCTGAAAATAGTCATTTCTGGCCTTTAAAATCCCTGAAGTGAATGACTTGGCTTAAAATCTAGAAAGAATTTAGAGTAGAGTTCTGTGGTAATGCTGTACTCACTGTGTACACACACCACTTTGCAAGTGGGAGAACTGTTCTGCACTGTTCCGTGTCTTCTAGAGAAATAGCCGCAGCCCTCTAATTTCCATCCTCAGAGGAAGTTTGTGGCTGTTTTCCATGTCCAACATCCATTTCCCCGACTTGCCGCCCTCTTTTTCTCCCATCGTCCCCTTGCCCTCAACTTAGAGCTTGCTTGAAGAAAGCAAGGATTACACTACCCACTCCTGTCGGTTGCTTGTGTGGATTAATGGTTTGTCCACGATCGCCTCTGAGACTTGAGCGTCCACCTTTCCTGATCGATGGTGCTGTTCTACCAAGTGTCTGTCATAGAAGTTGGCGATGGGTGTTAGGGTGCCAAGCTGTGTGGCTTTACTCTTAACCCAGCCTTGCAGAGGTCTCTGTACTTTGAATAGCACCCTTAAGAGATTCTACAGCTGTACATAGTAAATTTTGTCACATGCTGCCAAATTATTGGTCAGAATTCTAGATCCCAGATATGTTAGAAGCACAGGGTGTGATTGGTGTTGACACAGAGTCTCACACAGCTCTAATGTAGCTCTAGTTGGCCTGGAACTTGATGTGTAGACCAGTCTGGCCTTGAACAGAGATCACCTGCCTCCGCCTCCGCCTCCGCCTCCGCCTCCTCCTCCGCCTCCGCCTCCTGAGTGCTGGCAGTTTTGTTTTCACTTTAGTGTCAGAAACTTCTATGGGCTTTTCTTTCTTTCTTTTGCAAGTGTTCCCTGAACCTTGGTTGTCATGGGGATGTGGCTAGTCTGCACCACAGGGAATGTGTCTAGACATGAGTGACCACTGGGCCACAGGAAGGCTGTGATTCTGTGAGTGGGTAGGGACCGGGTTCTGGTGTGAATTAGTGTGTGTGAGGCTCTGGGTACAGTGCTGCAGAGTGCTGGGGCCATCCCCATTGGAGGAGCTTAGCATGCGTATTTACTTAGGGCTGGAAGCTGCCTCAGTGTGATTAATATGACAATTCGGGGCGCACCTGATGGGGAGTCTAAAGGTTAGAAGTGCTGACAAGTAGGGTTAGCGTTTGTGTTGGCACAGTCCTAAAGCAGCTTCTGTGTCTTTCCGTGCAGTCCACGCTGGACTGTTTGTATTGGTGGTGGTGACCAGCGTGTGGGAAAGGACTGGTCCTGCTCACTTGTCTTCCTAAGGGCTCTCCTGGGTCGGTAACCATAGGTAACCGTTAGATCGTGGACATTCAGAGACCCTTGTGACCTGTTGCCTCAGCCTTTCTCCGTGGTGACGGGGGGACTGGTCAGCCCTGGTCACAGTGTGGGGACTGTATGTTTGTATGCATGGTGTGTATGCATGGTGTGTATTGTATGTGAGTTCTGGGGATAGAACTCATGTTGGCGGTTAGGCATTCCACCACTGAGCTACAGTCCCCGCACTGACAAGTTGGGTTCACAAACTGTGAGTCTTATTTAAATCTAATATTTCTGATTCTGGGATCTTCCCATCATACATCTGTTCTCCAAAAAGTGTTACGTGAGTGGCCAGAGCACAGCCCTTATTCTGTCCAGTATGGACAGTGGTAGACAGTGAGTTTGGAAGATGGGGACTGATGACTAAACTGCATTGCTGTTTGGCAGGAGCCCAGCGCAGGTCTCAGGTGCTCACTGTAGTGACCACAGCTCGCAGCCCAGGAGATTGCTTGCCTCTGCAAGCCTGCCAGAGTTGCTCTTGAAAGAGCCCTCTGTAGTCTGTGTCCCAAGTGGATTTTGGAACAGACATAGATCACATAGTGTCTTGAGAGCCATCCTCCGCGCTCTCAGCAGCGGGAGCCGCTGCCTGCTCTCAGTCCTGTGTTACACTCTCAGGTCCTGGAAACGAAACAGAACCGATGCAGACATGAGCCACTACAGACTGCTTACCGTGAAAACCTTTGCTGCCTTTAGATAAATGTATGGTTATTGTGTTAGTGAGAGAAAAGTCACTTCTCAGTTTGTTGGTTAAAATCAAATGTAGTAAATCAGTGAAAGATAGTTTGTTGTGAGACGTTTGTAAAAGTCTTGTGTTCTAGGGAAAAACACTACAGTTTAGAGACATGCACTTGAGTGGAAATTAGTCATGGCCAGGTGTGATGGCACACACCTTCAATCCTGTCACCCAGGAAGCAGGTGGATCATTGACCAGGCTAGCCTGGTCTACATAGTAAGACCCAGGGTAGCCAGGGCTATGCAGAGAGAAGACCTTGTCTTGAAAAACAAAACAGAACATCAAAAACCCTGGCGTCATGCAAGGCTTTAGTGTCAAGCTGACTGTGAAACCTGCCCATAGCGATCAAGGTCACATTTTATCTTCTGGTTGAGAGCCTGTTTGCCATCCATACATTTATGAAATGTACAAACAGGACTTGGAAAGAATGAGTGGCTTGTACAGGGGACCACAGAAGGTAAGGAAGCGTGGAAGAAGGGAACCTTGCCAGAAGACGGGACAGTCACAGTACTGCGTTGAGCTTGGAAGTGGGTGTGTGGTCAGTCGTCAGGAAATATGGAGAATACGGGTCCAGAACTAGGCACACGGTTGACCTCAGCAGATAAACTGTGGCAACTGCTGTCTTTAAAGGAGGACTGACTTTGCTCAAATAGTGTTTTTTTTTTTAAGATTTATTTATTTATTATGTATACAACATCCTGCCTGCATGTGGGCCTGCCCACCAGAAGAGGGCACCAGATCTCATTGTAGATGGTTGTGAGCCACTATGTGGTTGCTGGGAATTGAACTCAGGCTCTTCAGAAGAGCTGCCAGTGCTCTTAACCTCTGAACCGTCTCTCCAGCCCCCTAGTTCCTTTTTTCTTAAGAAATATTGCCATGTTTCATAGTTATCATTTTATATTTTGACTGATTTGTGAAGAGAATGTAACCTTGCCTTAGGCTGGGCCCAAGGTGAAAGTAATCTGGGGTGGCTTGACCCCACTGAGACTTTGTCTCTACAAACTGATAAAGATCTTAAATAGACTCAGAGAGAGAGAGGAAGTTTCAGCCCAAGACAAAAAGACGGGCTCCGGAGACTCCGCCCGGCGGGGTACTGTATTGCAAAAAGGACCATCACTTTGAGGAAGCCAGAGGAGGAAGCGGGAGAGAAAGAGGAGAATGACTTTGGGAAACCGGAGAGAGAAATCCGAGGTTCCTGCCCGTGGTGTGTGGACTTGGGAGAATTCGGCAAGCTCAGTTTCGGTCCATGGGTTGTGTGGCTTCTGTCAGATAGAGGATCTGCTAGACTCCCGAGAATTATAAAGTAGAATTGTTAGGGAATCAGAGCCAACAAGTGGTGCCCAGAGTGTGGTGCCACTTGTTAATGAACCAGTATGGCCCAATAATGTTTATTATTATTAGGCCTATAATTATTATTATTACAGTATTTTCCTTTTTGTTTGTTTGTTTTTTTTATTTTGAGACAGGGTCTCTCTGTGTAACCTTGGCTGTCCTGGACTCACTTTGTAGACCAGGCTGTCCTGGAACTCCCAGTGCCTGCCTGCCTTGGCCTCCTGAGTGCTGGGATTAAAGGCGTGCACCGCTGCACCTGGCTATGACAGTATTTTCTAACCTGCTAACAACCATTCAAGACATAGACACCTGTTATATTTTAAAATAGCCTTAGTTAACCTGGGGCAGGGCAGATCTTAATCCCCTAAACTATGGGATACCATCTGGTTCTAATAATTTCTATCAAGTTACCTCCTATCCATAATCCCAAATACTTGTTATGTTCTTCACCTGGGCCAAATCTCCATCCACGCTGGCCATGTGCTTCTCCTCCGCCTAACCCATGGCGCCCTTCCTTCTTCCTCTCCTCCTCCAGTCTCTCTTCTTTCCCAAGATTCTCTCTGACTCTCCCAGCCCAGGGACCTCAGCCACACCTTTCCTGTTTGCCCTGCCCAGGGTGATGGCCTTTTATTGGTCAGTTAGGCTCTTATGCAAGGTGGGTCACAGAGACAGCAAGCAGTAATTAGCATCAGACGACACTGATTCTCAAGAGAATGGGTCTGTACGGATTTCATGTTTATTCAAAGCACAAAGTCACTTTTGCTTCCTATGAAAAATACAAGCATGCAGTTCCTGCGTGTTGCCACAAGAGGGCAGTGTGGTGCTACTGAGAAGGAAACACTTTCTGGTCCTCCAGAAAGTCTGGTTGGTTCTAAAATGTACATGTGGTTAAGAGAAGCTCACACTTGACAGTATTCTGGTTGGGGGTATTTTATTAAACCACATTAGTAGGACAATTCCAGAAAACGGTAAGTAATTCATCTTGTGACGTGGGCACACACACACACACATATACTGAACCACTGACTAGTTACTGAGCTAGTACTGTGAGCCATGCATTACTCTGGACCCCAGTGGTCTGCATTTCCAGACTGAGTAGAAACAGGAAGCAGGAGGTGCATCTGTCTCCTACTATGAGTCAGGCGTTGCCACTGGCCACCCCCGTCCCCCACCGTGCCCCCCTACCATGGTGGACCATCCCTTTTTAAACCGAGAGCGCACATGTATCTTCCTTCCCTTAAGGTGTTGTCTGGTATTTGGTCACAGAGAAGAAACATAACTAATATGGTGTCATCTGCCTGTAGGAAAATTCAGCCTGTAAGCCTGTACTCTGCCTTGTCCATCCACACTGTAGGTCTGGCTGAAGACACCATTGTCCAAAAGAATTGTCTGTGACGACTCTATAGACAGTCTGGGTCTGTGCTGCCCCTAGCCCATCGATAGGGATCACTTGAAATGCAACTAACATGACAGGAACGGACATTTGACTTTTAATATAGTTAGCTCTCCCTGGCGGCTGTACCTGACAGTGGCTGTCACGTGACCTGTATCTGTTCCTTCCCCCCTCCCCCCTCCAATGATCCCATAACCAGAAGAGCCAGCCCAGCCTCTGTGTGCCTTGATCTGCAGATTTGACTTCCCGGCCATCTGAGGACGGCCCGTGAGTCACGTTCCTTTGATCACAAAGGCACTGCACACATCCTATGCCTCTGCGCATGAGGACAAACGGCCGCAGCACCAAAGGATCAGAAGCTGTTTCTGATGGGAAATATTGAATCAGCAGAATTGAAAACACAGCTGCACGCGTCTGATGGGAGCATAATTTCCTGTCAGCCAGTGCCTACTTAGCATTCCTTTTATGCAGGGCATTCACTACACCGGCTCCAGGGACACATCAAAGAGATGATGCCCCTGGACGACACGGTTAGTCTCCGCCAACAGGATTTGCAGTTCACGAAATGTGGAGGCGCTAAGTCCTCTCTCTCTGGCAGGAAAATGCCCTCAGGAAGAGGCATCTGTTTAGGAAAGGGCTCGAGCTTTGTGCTGGTGCATAGGTAAAGGTGCACAGGTAAAGGTCTTGTCGCTTCCCTGAGCCCAGAGGCACTGTGCTGCCCAGCAGTAGGCTGCAGGGTGGGGGTGGGGTGCTGAGAGCATGCTTTCTCTTTGAACTAGTGCTGCCACCCCACCCCACCCCACCCCAGCCTTTTTCCTCTGGGCTCTTGGCCTTTGCACCTGGTATGTAGAAAGTTCTGGACATAGGCCCTCTCCCCCAGCTTTCCCTTTGCCGTCTCTGCTGTCCGTACCTTCTCCAGTGCATTTGACAGCTCCTTCGTGGCCACTCTGTCCCCCATCTCGGCTCACCTTCCCTCTTAGCTCTGAGGCAGGGGATGGCAGGTCACTGTTGTGAATCATGAGCCCATTGCCACAAAGGCCTCATTCAAACTGAATTTTTCTCTTTTAAACTTGGCTTCTCTGTGTTTTCTGGAAGCAGGATCTTTTTTAATTCTTGCTTTGATGGCAACTGTGTGTGTGTGTGTGTGTGTGTGTGTGTGTGTGTGTGTGTGTGTCTATGCACCACGTGCATGCAGTGCCTGCAGAGGACAGAAGAGGGCATCAGATCCTCTGGAACTGGAGTTACAAGCTGTGAGCTGCCATGTGGGTGCTGGGAGGTGAACCCAGGTCCGCTAGAAGAGCTGCCAGTGCTCTTAACTGCTGAAGATCTCATACACCTAAGAAATCTGAAACCACACAAAACAAAAACACAAGAAAATTCAAGCATGCGATGTATGTGGATGAACCTTGAAAACATGCTAAGAAGCCAGACACAAAAAGACACGACGTCATTATGTGAAACAACATAGGCAAAGCCATCCACTCAGAAAGCTTAGTGTGGTTGGCAGGTACCAAAGAGGAAGAGGTTTGTGGTAACAGCCAATCGGTAGATGGCATTTGACAGTGTTGGTGATGGTTGTACAACTTGGTGAATATACTGAAAACCAAGTGATGAAAGTATTAAGTTCTTTTAGTTTTTTGTTTTATGTGTATGAGTGTTCTGTCTGCATGTATGCATATGTGTCACGTGAGTCTGGTGCCCTCAGAGGGCAGTGCCAGATTCCCTGCAACTGAAGTTACAGTTGGCTGTGAGCCGTCACGTAGGTGCTGGGAACTGAACCCAGGTCCTCTCGAAGAACAGCCAGGGCTCCTAACTGCTGAGTCATCTCTCCAGCCCCAAATGACACAACTTTAGAAAGGTAAATTTTGTTATGTGAAACTCAGTTTACCCAAGGATATCTGGAATTCTCGGGCATGATTTGCTTACCCTCTGTCTGTACAGTTGGAAGACATGGACACACTGCCCCGTACTCCCTTGATGCATAAGGAGTCCTGAGCACTAAGGTTTCGCTTTCCACTTGCCCACACCTGCAAACCTTCCTCAACTTCCAGGCTCGATGTTCCAATCGCAGTGTCCACAGTAGCCCGTGTTCTCAGCACTCTGCAAAGCTGCCTGGCTGAGGAGCTGCTGTCTGGGACCTGCCAGTTTGAGGGTATCTTTGTTGTTTTAGTACACGCCACGCCCATGTCACAGTGCCCTGAGGGTGGGGTCCACATCAACACCTTTTGTTTTTGTTCTTGAAAGGGTCTGTGTATCCGTCGGCGCCGCACCGTCCAACGGAAATAAGACACCAACAACCAGACTTCTCGAGATCTTTACTCAGGATTAAGCTCAGTGGGAATGGCCCGGAAGAAGGGAAGGGCCAAGCTTAAGTACAACTCAAGGGCCAATCAGCTCATGCCAGGTGTCACCTCCTCATAGGTCCGTGTCAGAGCAGGATTGCTTGTCATCAGATCACCAGTTACCCTTGCACAGCCTTTTGCCATATGAGGACTTGTTTATCTTAGCGCTCACCGTTGGGATTGCGGAAGGCGGAGTGTGTGAGTGTGTATGTGTGTAAACATTTCTGTTCCAAAAGAGGAACAGGGCCATCATAAGAAGAGGTGGAACAAAAACAAGACCAAATTCCAGCAGGAAAACTTCAAATCCTTGTTCAGCATCTTGGGCTCCAAGAGATGTAAGTCGCCCCACCTCCGTGGCTCTCTGCTGCATGTGGCACAGGCAGCCTTTGTTTTGGGCCAGCTCCACTCTGCCTTAAAACAAAGTATCTGCCACATCCTGGGGTTGTCATGGCAGCTCAGGCCCTACCTCACAGCCTCACTCAAGGTCTCCTTGTGGCATTCGGAACCTAACACAATTACTTGGCCTAGAGCTTTCTGGAACCTTGGTATAAGCCTCTTCAAGCCCATAACCCTTGGCTTTGGGTGCAATCAGTACCGTGGATGCTGCCAGCTTGGGCTGTGTGCTGGCCCCATCACCACAGCTGCACAGGTGTGAACACCCTCCTGGCACACTCAGTTCTGGAAGTGTACTTCCTTCTCACCATATATGTGTTCCAACAGTTTATTTAGAATGTAGACATTTTTAAAAGTCCCCACTGTCATGAACACAAAAGCTTTTCAGCCAAAATACAATCTATAGTCAAAATAAAAGTCCATGAAAGCGTTCACTTACCAGGAAACTGGGACAGAGGGGAGGACATCCCATTGAGACTCTGGATGAGACAAGCATGGGAGAATAGCAAAATAGAAGGATCCAGAGGGTCCTAGAAACCTACAAGTAGAACATTATGGTAGGCAGATTTGGGCCCAGGGGTCCTGCTCAAACTAAAGCACCATCCAAGGACAATACAGGCAGTAAACTTTAAACCCCTACCCAGATCTAGCCAATGGTCAGAACAGTCTCCACAATTGAGTGGAGAGTGGGATATGACTTTCTCATGTACTCTGGTGCCTCATATTTGACCATGTCCCCTGGAGGGGGAGACCTGGTGGCACTCAGAGGAAGGACAGCAGGTTACCAAGAAGAGACTTGATACCCTATGAGCATATTCAGGGGGAGGAAATCCCTCTCAGGAACAGTCATAGGGGAGGGGAATAAGGGGAAAATGGGAGGGAGGGAAGAATGGGAGGATACAAGGGATGGGATAACCATTGAGATGTAAAAGAATAAATTAATAAAAAAAAAAGGTCCAACAGTATAGCTGGGTGTAGTGGCGCACCCCTTTAATCCCAGCCCTGAGGAGGCAGAGGCAGGCAGATCTCTGGTCTACAGAGTTCCAGGACAGCCAGAAGCAGTACACAGACAAACCTGTTTTGAAAAACAAAGAATTCAGCAATATATTAACCTTTTTCCACTCATTTGCCACACTCATTGCCATACCATGCAAACTAAATCAGCTCTACTATGTAGTTCTCTGTAGCAGCAACGCAGAGCTTTCTTCGTCATCCATGCTAAGAGATGGTGACTCCTACAGGTTAAACAGTACCCAACGCAGAGGCTTCAGAAACGCCTTCACTGGGGCCCTCACCGGTCGGCGCTGGCTAGGACACATCTGGGCACTGACCGACAGCTGCGTTAGGCAATGTTTCCCTGAGTCTGCTTTACTTTCTGACAGTCACTGACATGACAGGAACCTCTCTGCTTAGGGAAAGTCACTGAATGTCAGAGTCTAGAATTTGGGCTTTAAAGTGACTGAAAACAACCCACCTGTGGTGCCCTCCAGTGTCTCTCAGGAGTGTTCCACTGAAGTAGGTTTTTCCCAAGACAGGGTTTCTCTGTGTAGCCCTGGCTGTCCTGGAACTCTTTAGACCAGGCTGGCCTCCAACTCACAGAGATTCACCTGCCTCTGCCTCCCAAGCTGGGATTAAAAGCGTGCACTGCCACCGCCCAGCTTGAAGTTTATTTTAGAACACTATTCTTCATTTGATTATACAAAGTGAGTGGCCACTTCCCAGGATTCCCGTGAACACTTCAAATCTAAGGGGTTTTTTCTTAGTTTTTTTTGTTGCCACACCCTGAAGTCCTGGGTGAGGTTGTACTTTCAAGGTACCTGACCTTTTGTTCTCATGTAAATAAAGCATACTCGTATGGATCTCTAACGGTCACCACTGCTGTGTCCCCAGCTGCACTCCACACTTTTTTCCTTATCAAATTGCATATTTTCATATCTTCATTTGACTTTTCACTGTAAAACTCGCTAAACACTGTGAGCAGCAACCATGTGGCTTCTGTATTGTGCTGTCTTGATGGCTTAGCCATAGTTAATCATTAATCAGTCCGTTGCTTTTGAATTCACTTCACTAAAATTTTCAGGAGGCACGATGAGGCTAAACTTTTCAGCAGTATGTAACTTGGTGTCTAATCCAATTGCTGACCAACACCCCCTACCTCCGCCCCTCCCCCCCCCAAGCTCTAAGCAGTCTTTGTTGTGATCGTTTTTCTAAAAAATGAATCGTCATCCTGGAAACCTCCCACCAAAATCGCCCACTAAGCTCCTTTAGCCCCAAACCATGCCACATTCCTTCCACAAACCAGTTCCAAATGCCCATGAAACGCATGGTGAGGTTTCTCAACAGCGATGTCAGACACGGCCTTTCTTGACACCAGTCTCCTCCTGTGTTAGTCACTTTTGTGGTTGATGTGATAAAATATCTGAAAGAAGCAACTTAAAGGGTGAAGCGCTTTAGTCTGGCTCATGATTTTACAGGGGACTGAAGGCCATCTCGCTGGGAAAGGGACATCCAGGAGGAGCCCGAAGCAGAGAGGGCAACGGGATGATGGGCCCCTTCTGAGGGCGACAGGAAGAGGGGCGGGGTGGTAACTTTAGCACCCCACCCCCCAGAGGGCAACAGGAAGAGGGGGCGGAGCTATAACTCTAGCACCGCCCCCCTCTGAGGGCAACAGGAAGAAGGGCAGAGCTATAACTCTAGCACCCCACCCCCACAGAAGGCAACAGAAAGAGGAGCAGTCTATAACTCTATCACATACCCCCTTGAAGGCAACAGGAAGCAGAGCTGGAACCCTAGCACATGCACACCCAGAGGGCAATAGGAAACAGGGCGTATCTGTAACCCTAGCGCAGCCTCCCTAGAACAACAGCAAGCAGGGCGGAGCTAGAACCCTAGCACTCCCCCACCCACCCCCCACCAGTGGCTTTTTTTTTTTTTTTTTTTTTTAGCTAGGCACACCTCCTACAGGTTCTACAACCTCCCTAAACAGTGCCACCAGCTGGGGACTAAAACAGTTCTCAGCTGTAGTGCTATTTCAGGAGGCTCTACAAACGTACGGAGGTTTGACCTTGCTGGAGAAAGTCACGGGGACTGGTTCCTTGGCTTCTCGGTCTCCGGTCTCCGTGGTGTGACTCGCTCTGCTTTCACTTGCTCCCACCACAGTGATGCTCTGCCTCGGAACTGGCACAGAATCAAGGAGACAATAACAAGATTTAGCCAAAAGAAATGCTTTTTCGCTTCAGTTGTTTATAGCAGGTATTTTGGTCCCAGTAAAACTCAGTAGCGCCGGGGCTCACCCACATTTGTTTATTTTATGTGTATGGGTATTTTGCCTTTGTGTATGTCTTTTTTTTTTTTAAGATTTATTTATTTTATGTGCATCTGTGTTTTGCCTGTATGTATGTCTGTGTGGTGGTGTTGGATCCCCTGGAACTGGAGTTACAGACAGCTGTGAGCTGCCGTGTGGGTGCTGGGAATTGAACCCTGGTCCCCTGGAAGGGCAGTCAGTGCTCTTACCTGCTGAGCCATCTCTCCAGCCCCTTTGTGTATGCCTTGTCCCAAGTGCATGCTTGGTGCCCGAAGGAGCCGGAAGAGGACATCGGATCTTCTGGAACCTGAGTTACAGACAACCGTTATCCTACATTTGTGCATGCTGGGAAGTAAACCCAGGCCTTCTTCAGCAAGAATAAATGTTCTTAACCGCTGAGTGAGCTGTCTCGGCCCTGAGATTTATAAACTTTACGGTCTCAGTTCCTTTTCCGTTGCTGTGATGAAACACCGTGACCAAGGCAGCTTACAGCAGACCTAACACTCCAGAGGGGCAGAGTCCATCAGCATCGTGACCGGGGAGTGTGGCGGCAAGCACCAGGCGTGGCGGCAGGGACAGCTGACAGCTGAAGTGCCACAAGTCTCACAGCTCTCAAACCGCGCCCCGACATCCCTCCTCCTGCAAGGCCGTGCCTAGTTAAGCCCACCCAGTCAGGGCCACTAGGGACCAAGTATTCAAATGCCTGAGAATGGAGTTGGGGGTGCCGGGGGGGGGGGGATTCAAACCACCTACTTTACTACTTTTTGTAGCTGTTCTGTCATTTTAAGTAATATCTGGTGTATAACGACTAACTCTGTAGACCCCTTAGGCGTATAGTAGTCTTTCAATAACATACAATCACAACACACGAGCACAAGGGCTTTTTGTTTGAATTTTTGCTGGGGGTGATGCTGTCTTTCTTTTGGATTTTTCCAATATGTTTATGTTTCTCACTTCCACTGCCTCTAGTGGGAAGGAGCTGCCTTTGTTTTAAACTGTCCCAGCTTTGTGCCAAGAGACAAGAGCAATAATTTCTACTTACTCCAAAAGAAAAAAGAAAGAGAAAGTGTACATATCATAGAAACTGCTGCTCTTGCTTCCCTCTTACTGTGTCAGTCATGTACAGCATCTGTTTGGGCAGTGGTGCCCAGTCCCCTGTCCCGTCCCGTCCCCCCCACATACACATTCTTCCAAGGCTGTGCAGTTTTAGGGGAGACATGACCCTTGGAATTGACTGCCTGAGAAGTGTTAACTTTCCTTCTGAGTCCGCGCCCATGTAATTAGGGACTTAGGTTGAAAGGAAATGTAAAATTTTCCATAGTCACAGCTTTCCAGATTTCAGTTGGCTGTGCGCCCTCTAGTCAGTTTCTCCTCTTATCTCCACAGCCAGGCTCCCAGCTCCAGCGTCTCCTGGCCACCAAAGTTAACTCCTCAGTCACCATATGGTGCCTGGTGCTCTATCACCCGCCACCCCCCACCGTGGAGGGGAGGGGCACTTACCAGGCTTCTTTTTTTAAATATATGCCATTGACTATTTATTTGTCTCACCTCTGTGTTTGTTTCCCCGTGCCTCACACCCATCCCCATTTCTCTGCTTTGTAATTTATGTGGTCAAAATTATTCCATATTCTTTTTTCCTTGCTTCCTTTCTAATTGATCTGTTTTTTCTTTTCTTCCCTTTTCCTTAAGGACTACAGTGTAAAGAGATCCCTGTTATCGAGGCATGATAGGGCGTTGCTCTACTCAAGGTTACTGTTGCTGTGATGAAACACCATGACCAAAAAAACTGGGCAGGAAAGGGGTTATTCAGTTCACATTTCCACATCACAGTTATCATCAAAGGGAGTCAAGGCAGGAACTCAAACTGGCCAGGAACCTGGAGGCAGGAGCTGATGCAGAGGCCATGGAGGGTGCTGCTTCCTGCCGCCTCACCATGGCTTGCTCAGCCTGCTTTTATATGGAACCCAGGACTAGTGGCTGGGCCATGCCCCATCAATCACTAATTAGAAAAATGCCCTACACGCTCTTCGATAGCCTCATCTTTTTCTTGTTGCTGTTTGCTTGTATTTCAAGGCAGGGTTTCTCTGTGTAGCCCTGGCTGTCCTATAACTAGCTCTGTAGACCAGGCTGGCCTCGAACTCAGAGATCCTCCTGCCTCTGCCTCCCCAGTGCTGGAATTAAAGGCGTGCACCACCACCACTCAGCTGTATAAGCTGCTAATATGGAGGCATTTTTCTCAATTGAGTTTACCTCCTCTGAAATGAATCTAGCTTGTGTTAAGTTGACATACAAGTAGCCAGCACAACGGAGTGTGGCAAGGTATCAGAGTTCTTCAGAGAAAAGAATTTATTTGTAATAACAAAAATAGCTTTTACAAAGAATTTGTTCGCTACGCCACACGCATGCCTGTAATCCCAGCACTTGCCAGGCAGAGGCAAGGGGATCTCTGTGAGTTGGAAGCCAGCCTAGTCTGCAGAGTAAGTTCCAGGACAGGCAAGGTTACAAAGAGAAACCCTGTCTGGGGTGGGGTGGGGTGGGGGGATTGGTGTCTGTAGTTAAGCAGCCTGTGGAAAGAAGGTTATTTCAAGTGCGCAGTATTGAGGTGATTCAGCGGGGGTGAGGGGGTGGGGGGGTGGGTTAGGCTCTCAGGATGTGGTGCTGCTCCCCGGTGAGGAGGCTGAGGTCGCTGACCCAGCTCCTGACTTGAGGGCACCTTTGTTTATTGTTTGTGCTTTGAGATACTGTCTCACTACCTGAAGCAGGCTCATCTCAAAGTCTTCATGTAGCCTGGGCAGGCCTTGAAAGTGTAATTATTCTGCCTCAGTCTCCTAGGTACTGGGTACACAGGCATTTATCACTGTGCCCAGCCTCGTGGCTTGTTCAGGGACACAGTCCCCTAGCTGGAGCTTCTGTTCACTCCTTCTTCTTCACCCTAATTCTTGCTGCCCTCAAAAGCCTGCCACGTGTTTTTCATGCCTTAGCACAAAAAATCTGGCTCCTCCCTGTCACCATTTTATTTTATTTTTATTTTTGTGTTTGTTTGTTTGTTTGGTTGGTTGGTTTGGTTTTTTTGTTTGTTTGTTTTTAACGGATCCTAGGCTTTTGGAGCTAAAAGGAGGCTCGTCCCGCCCTCCCGCTGTAACATTTTCTTACTTTATGAGAGAATCCAGAAGCTTCTGTGAGGAAGAGCGGAGAGCATGAGGCTGTGTCCGTAAGGCAGGACAGGGGTGAGGTGGCGGCAAGAGGATTGTCTGACAGGAAAAGAAAAACCAGAAACAAAACCGTAAACCGTGGGCACTTGAGCCTTTTATCCGTTTTCAAACTCTACAGCCTTTTTAGAGATGTTGTCACCACACTCACAGCCTTAATATCTACAGGAAGATGTAAAAAGTCACATGTGGTATTTTAGAACTTTGTGTTGGCGCTGCTTTCCAAACAGGCTCTCACAGAGCTAGCGCAGCCTGGCCTCGAACTCACGTTGTAGCTGAGGACGATGTTCCTCTCCCCCGATCCTCTTTATAGCCCGTGGTACCACGCCTGCTTTCTGCAGTGCTGGCGTTTGGCCAGGGCTCTGTGAATGCTAGGCAAGCACGCTACTGACTGAGCCGTGTTCCCACTTTACACTTTGCTTTGTTGTGGTCTTTTTAAAATTTGCCTCTTTTGTCTGAGAACCATTTTCCCAGACAGCTCTGCCAGGACCCAGCTGCTAGGGTTTTACCGTGGAGGTCGAGGGAAAAACACACCTCTGTCCTCAAGGGAATAAGTGACACAGCGTGCACAGTGGTTAACAGACAGAGACAAAAGCTGGGAAGCAGCGGATGGCAGAGAGAGATTTACTTTATTTATTTATTTATTTATTTATTTATTTATTTATTTATTTATTTTATTTGAGACAGGGTCTCTTTGTGTAGCCTCGGCTGTCCTGGACTCACTTTGTAGACCAGGCTGGCCTTGAACTCACAGCGATCCACCTACCTCTGCTTCCCGAGTGCTGGGATTAAAGGCGTGCAGCACCATGCCCGGCTTATTTTATTTTTTTTAGCTGTGACTTATTTTTATCTAATGCGTGTGGGTGTTTTAGCTGCATATATGTCTGTGCACTGTGCAGAGGTCAGAAGAGGGCGTCTGATCCAATGATTGGGTGGTGCATGCAGTGCCTGTAGAGGCCAGAAGAGGGCGTCTGACTCAATGACTGGGTAGTCTATGCAGTGCCTGTAGAGGCCAGAAAAGGGCGTCTGATCCAATGGGACTGGGTTTACAGAGTTGTGAGTTGTCATGTGGGTGCTGGGAATCATGTGGGTGCCAGAGCAACCAGTGTTCTTAACCACTGAGCCATCTCTCCAGCTTCCAAGACGGTTTGCTTTTAAATACGATGTCAGCGTTGCTGAGAAAAGAGCTGAGCCAAGGAGTGTTGGGGTGGTGGAAGGTGTGTGAAAATTCTCTGAGGCAGGAGATTGCCAGGCAAGGACGGACACGGCTTATGCTGGTGTGGCTGCTTGGAGGGAGCTGGGGAAAACAGCCTAGGCTTCAGAGCTATGGCACAGACTGCTGGCCCAGGTCTATGCTTCCGACAGCAGGAAGGTAGGGGGAAATATATATTTCATTTAAATTTAAATTTTTAGGCAATAGGATTTGCATTTAGGGAATAGGATTTTTTAAATATCCAAACTCATTTTTTAAAGAATCCTTTTTTGAGATTTTTATTTTTAGAGGCAGAATTTCTCCATTTAACAGAGCCCTGGCTGTCCTGGACCGGCTTTGTAAACCAGCCTGGCCTCGAACTCACAGAGATCCGCCTGCCTCTGCTTCCCAAATTCTGGGATTACAAGCATGTGCCACCACTTCTGGCTTTTTTGAGAATATAATTAAAACATTTCTCCCCTAATTTTAAAAATTCATTTGAAATTGGCACCCAACTACTTTCTTAATACTGTCTCTTCCTCAAAGACAACAATAGCATTGAATATAGGCTAAACATATAGCGCACACACAAGGCCTCTGAAGATGAGAGAAAACCAAAACTGGCCCTTTAAAACATTGATAAGGCAGCCAGACATAGTGGGGCACACCTATAACCCCAAAACCTGGGAGGCTGAGGCAGGAGGGTTTTGTTTGAGGACATCCTGGCCTACACCTTGAGACTCTATCTCAAAAGCCAAGAGCTATTGTGTAGTTGGTGGTAGATGCTTGCTGACATGGCAAGGTGTGTGTGTGTGTGTGTGTGTGTGTGTGTGTGTGTGTGTGTGTATACATGTGCGTGTGTAGCCCAAGCTACATTTCTACTGTGTGCAGGGTGTCTACTGTGTGCTGGGTGCCTACTGTGTGCTGGGGACCTACAGTGTGCCGGGTGCCTACAGTGTGCTTGGTGCCTACAGTGTGTGGGGTGTCTATTGTGTGCTAGGTGCGTACTGTATGCTGGGTGCCTACTGGGTGCCCACAGTGTGTTGGGGACCTACTGTGTGCTGGCCGTTGTCAGCTGCAGGAGCTACAAAGAAAAGAAGGCTAGTTCTGACTAGTTCTGACTCTAGAGACACCCTGCCTTTTTTTCCTTAGCAATATGAAAAGGTTCCAACTGCCCTCCAACGGGCAGATCCCTCTGGGCCTTTCCTTGTGGGTGGAAAATGTCTGTGTCCTGGTCCATCCCGAGGACAGGGAAGGTGGGAGTTGAGGTTAGGGCTACTGCTGGTCACCTGGGAAACGGAGGCTAGGGGAAGGCAAATGAGACCTCAGGGCACCCCGAAGCTGATGCAGAACACCAGGCATCGCCAGGAAGCTATTTAGAGATGCCCATATTTAGAAGAGAGGCTGGGCTGACCCGCTGGGAGGCAGAACTTTCTCAGAGAGGACAGGAGGACGTTCCAGGCCACAGATACCCAGGGGCAGCAAGCTCTGTCTTTTTACCCTTCTCCGTTGGTGTAGGAGTGCTGGTCCAAACTCTGTAGGTGGATTTGAGCAGACCCGTCACTGCCCCACCCTTGTCAGGGTCCTGGGTCTAGCTCTAGGCCTGCCCTTGGTCTTCTGAAGGACAGCGGATGGGCGTGGCTCCTAGGCTGGGCGTGGCTCCTAGGCTGGGCGTGGCTTCTAGCCAGGGCACTTCCTCTGAGCCAGGTTCTTAGGGAAAGGAGCTGTCTGCCGTGGATGCTTCTGTTTTATCCACGGGCCAAGGCTTCCTCAGATACTCCCAGTACAGAGGTCAGTGAGAGGGTTCTCATCAGAGGACCACAGCTCTGTCTTGGGAACCTGCCCTGTGGCCTCCTCCACCAGAGCGCCCTGGTCACATGCTCTTAACCGTAGGGAGGCGGTTGTGCGCATGCTCTTAGTGCTGTGTGGTTAGCGGGTGTGTTACCCAATTCTCCTGAGCCCCAGGGGTCCTTCTAGAAGGGGCACAAGGGTTGTTTGCAGATTGGATGAACCAAGCACACAAACTCCACAACAGCAACTAAAAACAACAAAACCCAGACAGGTCGGGCTTTCCAAACAGTAGGGGGCTCTGTTCACCCACATGATAAAGGAAAATATTCCCCTCACCCCCTTTTTTTTTTTCAGTACAGATTTGTTGTGGCAACATGATTTTTAAAACTGCTTAGGAATAGAATACCACATTTTAAATTTAACATATATTTAAATAATTATTAAAATGCTTAAAAAAGAAACACACACACACCCTGCCTAGGGCTGAGAGTGTATCTCAGTGGTAGAGTACATACATACAGAAGACTCTGGCTTCAAACCCAGGACTCCTCTGCACAAAAGCCATTACAGAAAAGTCTTCAAAAGTGAGACCACACCCAGAGCTCGCGTGTGGTGTCTGACCGGGGCCAGCCACCGCCAGCCATGTGGCTGGACTACTTATCATAAATTCACAGTAGCAGCTCTGGCATTTGCCGAGGGTTTGGAGAGAGTCACCCTGAGCTACGCGCTTCAGTCACCGACCTCATTTACTCCTCAGAGCAGAGCCGCCCTGTGGGGATGGATCATGGCGGCCGAGGACTGAGACAGCCATCGCCCAGTCCCATCAGTCTTCCTCCCGTCTGCCTGGCTCCAAAGCTGAGACCTTAACCACCTCACAGTGCAGACCTTAAGCACAGGCCCTTCCACCTCACAGTGCGGCAAGTTACTTTTCCTTCTGGACTCTCAGTGGTGGTCTGGAAAGCAGCCCAGTGTCCGTAGGAAGCTCTCATTTTGAACTTGAAGAGTCAGGAGGGACTGATTATTACTCATGATCTGAAAGAAAAAAAAGTCGGTGGGGGGGGGCATTCTAGTTTGTTCTGGAGTCTGCAGTTGTATGCAAGGCATCCGAGTCATTTCAGCCAACTGCTATTTCACCATTGGTGGTATTTTCGGGAGAGTTGTTTTTTTTTTTTTCCGGGGGAGGGGGAGGGGAGGGGCCAAACAGAGTTTCTCAGTGCAGCCCTGGCTGTCCTGGACACACTTTGTAGTCTAGGCTGGCCTTGAACTCACAGAGATCCACCTGCTGGGGTTACAGGCATGTGCCACCGCACCTGGCCTGCTCTGAGGAAGAGGTTCTTATTTCCAGATTCAAGGTCCTTTTCCCTCTGTTGTCAGTTGAGGGCAAGACCAGAAAGAAGAAAACTTAGGTTCAAGGCCTGTCTTCTTAGGTGGGGTTCGAGTCTTCAGCCTCCTAGACTCTTCTCGGAAAGTTTAGGCATTTGCTTGGCTCAGATTGGACAGGTCCAGTGTTGCACAGGTGGGCAGCATCTTGTGGTGCTGGTGATGCAAAGGGAGGGAGCGGTGTTTTGTTGTTTTGTTTTTGTTTTTGTTTTTGTTTTTTCTGCAGCGGGTACCAGTGTTTTCCTCCAAAGGAAGCGTCAGGCGTGCCACCTGGAGAGGAAAGCTTTGCCGAGGGATATTTTTGAGACTGATGCAAAACTCTAAGCAGTGACGTTCCTGTGACTCAGCTGTGGGTGGAAGTGATTTTAAATAATGACAGTATCACCGTCTCCCGCCTCCTACAATGTCACACAGCACCAAATACATGCTCACTGGCCCTGAACCCAATGATTCAGCCACGCTGCGCCGTGCTGAACAGAATAGAGGGAACGCAGGTTGGTCACAGGCTGTCCCTCTGAACCCTGCGAACCATTTTGTGTGTGTGTGTGTGTGTGTGTGTGTGTGTGTGTGTAGTAAAGTCTCTCTCCTTCCTCAGAACCAAGCACAGAAAAACCAGGGTGGAAAAAGGTCACTTTGTCCATCTGTCTTCCAATGTTAAACCAGGCCTCTAGGAGTTAAGTGCAGCCTAATTATAGCCACCTTTATCAGGAAGAGGCCGCTTGAGTTAATTAGAAAGGAAAGCCACCCAGTTGCCCTTAAAAACATGTGGCGATCGGTAGCTTTTTTTGAGAGAAAGAAACAGCACTGATTGAATAGAGCCATTTACAGATGTCTCTTCAGGCAGAACAACAGGGGAATCCGCTCAGCTAAGTGCAGGTCGTGGCCTTGCTTAGAGCTGATGAGTGACCCAAAACAGTGCCTGTCACCAAGGCGGTCTCCTGTCCCTCCTGACTCCCGGTGCCTTCAGGGGTAAAGGGTCAATTAAGGACTTTCCTGGGGCCTGAGAAGGATTGCAGTGACCTCAGAGACAGCTCACAGTGGGAGGAAGGAAGGGTGGTTTCCTAGGAGCTGCCTCCTCATGAATAAGCATGAGATTGACATAAAGAGAGGCCTGTGTTGGAACAGAGGTGCCAAGTATGGCCAGAGTGCACCTCACGGCTTCTGCTCTGCCCCTCACGGAAGCCAGGGGCTCCTGGTGGCGAGCTAGGGCCTGGAGGTTTTCTTTTATTAATCGAAAAGCATTTGTGATGGTTCAAGGTGCTTGATGCCCTGGATTCTAAGCCCAGAACCATCACCAAGCAAGCAAGCAAGCAAACAAGCAAGCCACTGCAGACTGTGAGGACACATACAAATGAAAAATAAGATTTGATTCTTGCTGCATATGAGTTGGGTGTGGTGGTGAATACCTGTGGCCCCCCCCAAACACTGGAGGCTAGACAGAGGGACCTCAGGGTCCAGAGCAGAAAGGAAATAGCCCTCTCCTCTCTCTCCTTTCCTTTCTGTTTCTTTGGGCATTTGCTTTAGAAAACCCAAAATTGGAAATTCTTTTTTCTTAGAAATACACATAAGTCCTTTGGAGACTCTATTGCTGTTTTGTCAGCTCTGTGACCTGGAAATGTCTCTCAAGCTGGCAGAGGCCAGAAAAGGGTGTTAGGTCCCCTGGGGTTGGAGCTGCGACAATTGTGTGCTGCCCCCACATGGGTCCTGATTACATTCCTTTAGTTATGCAAAAAATATGTCTGTCTGTCTGCCTGTCTGTCTGTCTAGTGGCTTTAAGCTCACTGTTCTGCCCAGGTTGGTCTTGCTCTCATGGTCCTCTTGTCTCCACTTATATTTTATAGCTATGTGTCACTGTGCCTACCTTAATTTTTTTTAATATAGACAATTTCTCAGTATGAGTCATTGGTTGGAACCCCTATCTAGACCAGGCTGGCCTCAGACTCACAGCGATCCTCCTGCCTCTGCCTTCTATTGCGCCACCATACTCCACACTTGGTATATTCTTAAAAACCCAGTCGGCTCCACTCCTAGGTGCGTGTCCCGGGAGATCGTGTACGTGTGTCCACAGGAGGATGTTTATATCGTGTTCACAGTGGTTCATTCCTGGCAGCAAAAATCTGGAAATAGCCCAAGCACACTTACCATGAGGAGAATGGATGAATGGACGGGGCGTCCACATCACAGAAGACTATCCTGTCGTTAAAAGAAATTAGCAACATGGGAAATAACATTAGTGACTCCCAAAGACAGTGTGTTGCTCCGAAAAAGCCAGATGGAAAGACTATACACGGTGATCTACGATGGCAGATTAATCTACAGTAGAAGTGGCTTAGTGGCCTGCTGCTTGCAGTGGGGCAGGAGCAGTGGCAGAGAAATGGGGGAGGAAAGACCTGTGCAAGAGCAAGGGCATGTTCTGCATCTGTGTGCGCGCACATGTATGTGCAGGTGTGCGGAGACAGGAGGCTAACCTGGGATGTTGTTCCTCAGTTGATGCCCATTGTGTATTGTTTTATTTTATTTTATTTTATTGGTTTTTGGTTTTGGTTTTTTTGAGACAGGATTTTTCTGTGTAGCCCTGGCTGTCCTGGAGTTCACTCTGTAGACCAGGCTGGCCTCGAACACAGAGATCTGCCTGCTTCTGCTTCCCGAATGCGGTAATTAAAGGTGTGTGCCATCTTACCCAGCATTTGTTTAATTAAAAAAAAAATTATGTGAACGAATGTTTTGCCTGCCTATATGTGTGTGCATGCCTGGTGCCCAAAGGGGTTAAAAAGAGACCCCACTGAATTGAAGTCGCAGACGGTTGGGAGCCACCATGTGAGTGCTGGGCGTTGAAGCTGGCTCCTCTGCAAGAGCTACAATTGCTCTGAACACTGAGGCATCTCTCCAGCTCCTGTCGTCTGTTGGTAGAGTAGGCTGGTCTGGTCTGCCATTTAGGGCCTGTCTCTGCCTCCCACTGTTGGGATTTTGAGCACTCACCCCCACACTCAGCTTGTCCGTGTGGGTTCTGGGAATCAAACTCAGGTTTGTAAGGCAAGCATTTTATTGACTGAGCTACCTGAGCTACCACATGAGCATGGAGAATGGTTAGGATGTATCAGCAGTGGGATTAAACTTGAACTGTAACTAGAATGGGCAGCTGTATCCATTGGAGGTGCTACACCAAAATGCCTCCGACTGGGTACCTTATCAGCAATGGAAATTTAGTTCTTAGAGCTCTGGAGTCCGGAGCCCAAAGCGAATGCCAGCGTTTCAGCGAAGGCTCCTTTGATGCCTTTTCTGTTTCCTCACTGATGTGGGGGGGGGGGGGAGGGGCGCAGCAAATTCTCTGGGTCTCTTTTTAATCAAGATGTGAATACTATTCATGACCCCACTTCCTGATGCCATCACTTTGGGGCTTCGGTTTCAACACAGACATTTTGGTGGGGAAACCCAAACCTCAGTCTCCAGCAGTGAGTATAGCTGACTTAGGTAAAACTTATTCTAAGAAGTAACAATACGTTTTTCTTTAACAAACTTTGAAGTAAAAAATGAAATTTCTTTCTTATCCAACGGGAGGTCTACCCCACATGGTGGCTTCAGGGTGGGTGCTCCAGGGTGCAGTCTTGTTTTGATATATAGGGCAAAGCCTGCCTCGTGGTTACCCCTAGTTCCTCCCCAGGCTTTGTAAAGATGCGGCAGAGGTCAGTTCCCAGGCAGTGGTGGCGTCACACAGCTCCCTGAGGAAAGCCTTGGCTGTCAGAATCACAGGCAGCATCCAGCCACAGATCCGTGATGAGTCACAGCCGCGTGCGCACAGGATGAGAGCGCTGTGATTCACACGTGTCAAGGCTGACGGGAATATTAAGGGGTCTCTTCCGCAGGGGGAAACAGAAAGCTCTGTCTTTACAGAGATGTTGGATCAGCTCACTGTTGAAGCTTTGATTTGTTTAGAAGAGATGCTTGTCAGCATTTTGTATTTAGTTAAGGACAAAAAAAAAAAAACCTTCTTGGAAAGACAGTGAAGGACTTAGAAAAAACCACAGACTCTTGTCAGTGTTTATGGGATTCAGAGTGAAGCCTGATTTATTTATTTTTTTCTGTTGTAAGAGCCCTGGTTCCTGCTTTCATCGCTGGTTACATGGCTATATCTATCACCAGTTGGGCAAGTGAACGGATTTGAACCGGGCAGGGCTAAAGAGCCCGAATTATAGTTCATTGTAACTGAGGAGTCATCATAAAGTTGACAGCCATCAGAATGGGATGAGAGAGTGGTTTTGGAAGAGAGTTGTGTACAATAGTCAGATAGTCATTCCATTTAAGGCTAAAAGAGAGAAAGTGCACTAGTCTACAATTGCCAGTCCAGAAACCTGCCTGCCAGATGGCTTAGTATGTCTGCCAGTCACTCCTGGAGTGAGGAGAGAAGAGGAAAGAAGCTAAGGTAGAAGTGTGTGTGTGTGTGTGTGTGTGTGTGTGTGTGTGTGTGTGTGTGTCAGAGAGAGAGAGAGAGAGAGAGAGAGAGAGAGAGAGAGAGATACAGACAGACAGACAGACATACACAGAGACACAGAGAGAACTATCATTCTGCAAAATGTGGAATGTAAGTTGCAATGGAGACTCTTTGAGATGGCAGGACCCTGGGGTATCCCCCAAGGAAAGATGCAGGCACGAAGAAGAGCCAGCTCAGAAGAGAGACTGTGTGTGCTGCAGACAGCCGAGCTGGAGAGATGGGGCTACCCAAGCCTTTGGTGCACAGATATTTCATCATGATCTCTAGCTGCTGGATATGGAGCCCAAGAACTTGCTGTGTACCTTACTGGGTCACGATGCTGCTTGGGTCTGATCTTTCCTTTCTATCTCTTGTCACCATAGGGTGTAACTACAAGTGGAAGGGAGGGAGGGAGGATGGATGGATGGATGGAGGAGAGAGAGAGAAAGAGAGAGAGAGAAAGAGAGACAGACAGACAGACAGACAGACAGAGCCAGAGCCAGAGCCAGAGCCATAGAGATAGAGACAGAAAGAGACAGAGACACAGAGATAGAGACAGAGAGAGACAGGGAGACAGAGAGAGAGGGGGCGGGGGATTCATGCAGCAGTAAGCAATAGTGCTTTGGTGTTTTTATTTTAGACCAAGTTTAGAACCAATTTGCTATGTAGTAATGGTGAGGATGCTATGTATATTGGATGCTAGGTGCTCTGAGGAGATTAACTCATTTAATTCTGATTACCCTGTAAGCATTTATACTCACAATAAGAGAAGTAATCTCTCCAAGGTCAGCTAGCCTGAGATTTCAATTCAGACAAGCTCTTTAACACCCAAAGGCTCCACCTCTGAGCATGTGCCTGCACTGTCCCCCATCTTCTTCCGGGTCACAGCATGTTCTCTGAGTCACATTTTTATTGCCCTGGCTCCCAGCAGTGGGGAAGCATAGAGTGAGCAGGGGAGGAGTCAGCAGGCCCTCGTGCCTCTAGCCAGTGCCTGAACCCCAATATTGCAGTCTTATTCCTTTAATTTTAAGACTGTGATTTGCTCATAAAAGTTCCCACCGCTGGTGGGAAGTGGGTGGAAACATGCTATTTCATAATAGTCATACATGATTGTTGAGGACGGGTTTATAGGGAGTTTCCCTCTTTGGAAGCCTTTTTATTTTTATTTTTTTATCTTTTTTTGGTTAGTGAATAAAGAAACTGGTTTCACGCATATACTTTGTTCTCTGCCATCCCCACCACTGCCGTTTCCTGTATGCCTCTCCCCTTTGCTGGTAAGTTTTAATGACAGCTGAGGGGGAAGATGGGGGATGGGGCAGGCACAGGGCAACATTCAGTCATCATCACTAAAAAGCTGCATTGGAGGAGCTAGCAGGCAAGGCTGCTCAAAAGGCCTAGGTGCTGGCTGCAAAGCCGGACAGGTCAGAGTTTCATCCGCAGGACTCAAGTGATGGAAGGAGAAAACCAACTCCTGCGAGTTGTCCTCTGACCTCCAGACACACTGTGACACGTGCTCCCTGCCCTGCCACCCCCTCCCCCAAAAGCTGGCGGTTTACAGGCCCTTCACCAAGTGCTGGTCTCGCATTCCCCTCAGCTCAGGGAGCATTCCCCTTGGCTCAGGTGAGTGGAGCTGCGTGGAGTACAGGCTGGAGGCACTTACTCCTCCACAGCCCCAGGGGATTGGAGAACCCTTCCTGAAGGAAGCAACAGCAGAGTGGACCAGGCCAGTGGGAGGCATTGTGTGAGCAACAGTGTAAGCTCATGCGGCTCCTGGCAGCTCGGCTCGGTGTTAGCTCGGCTCGGTATTCACAAAAGCCAGGAGCATTCAGTGTGGGAGGGCAGAGGGCTGGCTGAAGAGCTTGGCCTGGAGGTGACAGAGGACCCTGGCAGCTGTTACAGCGTAGGTGTTGTCTTGTGGGTGATGGGGAAGCCATGACAAGGCCTCTGCTCATTTGCCACTTAGATCTCCTGCTAATGGGTAACTGGTTTTCATTGTCTAACGCCAATCCTGAGACTAGATCATACATTGCTTCAAAGTAGGAATTTTTTTCCTTCTTTCTTTCTTTTTGTTTTCGTCGTCTTCTGTTTTTGTTTTTGTCTTGTTTTGTTTTTTTTTTTTTTTTTTTGAGTCAGGGTTTCTCTGTGTCCTGGAACTAGGTGGCCTCAAACTCAGAGATCCACTTGCCTCTGCCTCCAGAGTGGTGGATTTAAGGCGTGTACCACCATCTCCTGGCCAAAGTAAGAATCTTGAGTCGAGCATTTTCATCTCCTTTTGTCACTTGTTGGAAGTCAGGCCTGCCAGGTAAGGTGCCAGGGACTGTGACTGCTGGCCCACCCTCAGGAGGCTCACGGTCTCCAGAGTTGGGGGTGCAGCCACACTCCACACAGTGGTGCAAGGACAGGCCACATATACGATGGTGAGCCCCAAAGACTAGGATGAAACTGAAAAAGTCCTCTAACTCCTAATTTGGTCGTCCGAGCCATCACAATGTCCCAGTATAACATATTGCTCTCCTGTGTGTGGTGAAGCCAGCATAGACAAAGCCTTCTGAGAGGCCAGCTATACGAAAGCATAGCTGATACACTTACCGCCCACTACTATATTTATGGCATTATGTGTTGTTATACTATACTATTTATTAAACGTGTTCTTTGATGATTTCATACACACATATACTTAATGCATTCTGAATAATTTCCCATCTCCTCTTATTTGCTTCCCACCTCTGTCCCCTCCCCCTTCCCATGAGTCCCTTTCACACAAACACGTTATTTTATTTTGTTTTGTTATCCACAGATTTTTCACTTGGACTGTTTGCTGGCCACTCATGGGAGCCAGGTTGGCTCACTGTTGGTTGGGTAGCGGGTAGGTGAACCGAGACATCTCATTAGCATGGGGAAGGTATTTCCAGGAATCCGCCCCCTTCCCCCTCCTCCCCTCCCGCCAGGTGCACACTGAGCAGGGAAAGGTTTGGGCTTGTAATCTCCCTGAGGGCCATGTGACACTCCTTAGAGGATCTGGGAGAGAGGAGGGAACCCAGCTGAGAAAGGGAGTCTCGTCATTTTAGCACCGGGCCCAGGGGCTTTCCGGTAATGCCAGACCTTAACAGCAGGGTCCAATAGGTCCCCATGAGTTCCTGTCAGATCCACGATTGGCTGTTGAACTGACCCTATCTTGTGTCAGACCCAGTTCAGGCAACCTTCGCCTCGGTGAGATCGTGTTTGCCACGCCTTGAAGACAGCATTTCAAAACTCCTCTCCTCCCTCATCCACCTCTCATCTTCTTTCTGTTCTCTTCCCACAATGCTCCTTGGGCCTAAGAGGGGGTGGTATAAATGTCCTGATTAGGGCTGAACACTGTCATTTATTCTCAGCACCTTGAATGCTCATGAGTCTCAGAAGAGAGGTTATCCTCTAGGACTGAGAGCATCATTTGTCTATGTGTACAAACAGAAACATTTAGAAGGCACCATGCCGGTTTAGCTAAACAATGTTTGTAGGCTTCCCTCTAGGGCCTATGACCTCCCTGGCCCTGGGTTTTACACCAGATTTATAGTGCTAGGAATGGGAGTTTCCTCCCATGAAACAGGCCTCAGCGCCAGGAGAGAGCGGTTGGTCATCCTCATGGCAGCTGTCGGGTAGGTTAGCATTGTAAGTCATAGAATCCCCAGCTGGGCAGGGCTGTTGGTGCCTTTTCCCTCCCAGCAGGCTGTATAGTGCCTTCTGGAGTTATGAAAGCCAGCCAGGAGGGAGGAATCCTCCAGCTCAGACAGCACGAATTCTTCAGACCATGTAGCCAAGATATGTGGGGTCTTCAGCAATTTTATACACTTTATTATTAGTTTAGGTGGAATTTCTTCTACTTACATTCTTAAAAGCTCACTGTAGTGCTGCACACCAGTATACTATCACTCAGGGCTGGGCATGTGACCCATGACGTGATGTTACTGAACACAAGTCCAGGAGAGGTGAGATGTGAGTTAGTGCCACAGAAGGCACCCTGTGCCCACCATGCCAACAGCTCCACAGGTCTCACGTGTATGTCATCTCTCCTGCACATCGAGAGGATGCACTCATGGCTGACGCGTCTGCCATCTATGCTTTTGTAAATTATATTATAGTGGTCACACAAAGATGAAATCCCCCCAGTGTGCACTTTTCAGAACACATCTTCGTTGTGAAGTGACACATGTCTGCAAACAGGTGGTTTTGGCTGTTTGTTCTGGGTGTTCACTGTGGTGGACATTTGTGACTGGGGCCTTCCTGAATCTACCTTCTCTCTTTTTCTCCTGAAAATTGTCCCTTTCTAACTTCAGTGACACAGATGGTCAAGGGTTTAAGGAACTCGCTCTCATCAGCTACAGTGGCCGGTTCAGGGCTAGGCATTAAGGACTTAGGGAAAGGACATGGCTTGAAAAGTGTCAAGAATCCTGCTTTTTAGTGTCTCAACACAAGCCATACCCGTAGTTTTGATGGCTTCTGAAATTATGTTGTTTAAAGAGTTTCTAAGAACCTTCTTTTTTATTTTTCCTTAGTAAATTAGGTTATAGAGGTGGGTGCTATTAGTTTTAATCATTTTATCTTACGTGTATGAGTGTTTTGTCTGTGTTCCCTGTGCCTGCAGCGCCACAGAGTCCAGAAGAGGGCACCAGATCCTCTGGAACTGGAGATACAGAGGGTTGTGAGCCACCATGTGGGTGCTGGGAACTGAACCTGGGTCCTCTGGAAGGGCAGTCAATGCTTTTAACCATTGAACTATCTCTCAATGGTGGGTTTTTGAGGTTTTGAGACAGGATTATAGCTGATAAGACAAAACTATAGATCACAAAGGTTGAAAGAATATATAGTTATACATATATATCACACACACACATAGTTACATACACTTACTATACAAAAAGTTAAAACATGGGTTTTTGAACACATGTTGTATGTATGTATGTATATATGTGGGCATGCACACACATGAGCACATGTATACAGAGGCCAGAGATCAACACCAAGTGTCTTCTGTTGTTCCTCACCTTCTTTATTGATACAGGGCCAAAGTGGAACTTGCCATTGTGACTAGACTGCCTGGCCACCAAACTCCAGGGACCCTCCTGTCTCTGCTTCCTGGCCATGCCTGGCTTTTGACATGGACATTAGGGACCTTAACAATCATTCTATTTTACCAATAAAGACTCAGGAGCCAGATGCTGGGATGAAAACTTCTAGCTCAGAGAGGCAGAGAAAGCACCCAGCTGACCTTCCAACTCAGCTCCCAGCTCAGAGGAAAAAAGCCCAAAAGGCTCACCATCTCAGCTGACAGCCCAGGAGGAAAAAGGCCAAAAAACCCAAGGCCAAGGAGCTGAGGAGCTCAGGAGCTGGAGAGCTAAGAGCCAAAGAGCTAAAAGCTAAAAGCTAAAGAGCTAAAGCCCCTTCGACTTCTACAGGGGCGTAAATACCCTCAACCCAAAGCCCTCCTGCTCTTTAATCCCCGTCAGCTGGTTTCTTGCTCCACCTCTTGGCCTAGGGTTAACTTTATTAAATCCTGTGTACAGAGAGCTCTTGGATTAAAGGTGTGTGTTAGGGCTGAGCCACACCAAACGACAGACAGGTTTTTACAGTTCACACTCTCAGGGATCACACTGGGATCAAATACCCTGCACCTCTCAGGTACTCAATGCTTGTATGGCATAGACTACCTCCCCGACCCCAAGATCTGTGCTTTGAATAGGGGTACATTTCATAACCTTTTCTTTCTTTCTTTCTTTCTTTCTTTCTTTCTTTCTTTCTTTCTTTCTTTCTTTCTTCTTTTCAGACAGGTTCTCACCATAGAGTCCTGGCCACATTTGGTATATAGACCGGGTGGGTCTAACACTCACATGGATCCACCTGCCTCTGTTTCCTGGGTGCTGGGATTAAAGGCGTGTGCCAGCCTAACTTCACACTCTCATTTGTGAGGGTCTCGAAAGGTTTTTAGCTTTTAGGAAAGGTAGAAATTTAAATTCAGAGGTAACATATGCTTTGCTGTAAACCTGGTCCTTCGCTATTTCAATTATTTTTATTACTTATTCATGTCTATATGTAAGTGTCTGTGTGTATATGCATGCGTGTGTGGGTGCCCCCCCCCAAAACTAGAAGAGGGCATGAGATCCCCTGGAGCTGGAGTTACAGAGGGTTGTGAGCTGCTGACTGACATGGGTGCTAGAACAGAACTTGGGTCCTGGGCAAGAGCAGAGAGTGCTTTAGCCCCCCAGCCACGCCTTCACCCCCTAGTTAATTTGAAGTAATTCTGTGTAAACAGATGATTGTCTCTATGAGGGCAATCTTCCCAGCAGGTTTTATTAACTGCACTGGAATTCTTGACTCTCAGCTGGTGAAGAGCTTTAACCAGACCAGCAGGAACTGGTACAAGATGTTTCTGGCAGATTCTGAAGGCAGGTCTGAACTTGCCTTCTAAAGTGATTAGTTGCCATTCCAGAAGCCTCGAGGGCCTCTACACCCAAACTTCTCCTGAAGAAAATCCCTTCAGATGGGGTTAAGGGACAGAAGAAACCCAGCTCGGGACAGCACACTCACTCAGTTTGTCCTGCTGACCTAAGGAGTCTTTAGTATGTTAAGTTGCAGTCAGCAGCAGACTCCTTTGTCTGCAGAGCAGGGAAGTCTGTGTCCTGAGGAGCAGTTCTGGAAAGTTTCCCTAGTGTCTTCTTCAGTGAGGTGTGGAGGAGGAACAAGTGTTCCAGCTACCCTCTGTCCTGCCACCCCCAGGGGCCACTGTCCTCAAAACCAATGACGTGGTCCAGAGACAATACACTGTTCACTGGGGAACCGGTGGTGGATGCTGTGGAACTCCCTCGCTGGTAGCTCCCTCCTAACCCAGACTTTGTCCTTGTTGCACACACACAGCATGTGACATTATGTGCCCCTGGAACGTAGTACAGATACCCGGTTCAGTGCAGTGAGGCTGAACATACACTGCCATGGAAAGCCCTGTGTTAAATCATGGTGCTGAGGCAGGACAGGAAGACAGGAAAGACAGGAGGACAGGAGGACAGGAAGACAGGAAGGTTGGGGAAGGAGGGAGGAATCCAGTGAAAGCTTCTCGCCAGAGTCAGGAATTCCAGCACAATGCCTTCTGCTGTGAAGGCTCTGCAGAGAGGGCATTTCTCTTATATAGAGGTATTTTCAAATAAGCACATTAAAATAATGAACATGCATAAGACTCAACCATCTGCGTGACTGTTGAGGATGGTCTTTCTTTTCTACATAGTTTTTTAGGAATCTCAGAGACAAGACTAAAACTTTATTTATAATAAACACATGTTTATTATAAACATGATAAAGTGACCTAGGCTTTCACTTTATCAACTGTAAGCCAACAGTAAGCACGTCAGGAACACCCTGTGACTTAAAAATAAAAAATAAAAAAAAATTATAAAAGAAAGAAAGAAAGAAAAAGAAAAGAGAAAAGAAAGAAAAGGGTTCTTCGGCAACCTCGTGAATTTGGACGTCAGAAGCCACCAAAAACATACGGCCGCTGTAGACACTCAATTTAGCCTTCCCTCAGAGAGGCCCACACCCACAAACTAGGGTGTGCCTTGTTCTTTTCTGAGTGCCTCCCTTTCTATTAACTTCCATATTTAAAACCTGTGTTTAAAGAGTCTGTTATGGTTCAGCGAGATGGCTCAGTAGGTGAAAGTTCACAGCACAAGCTGGATGACCTGAGTTTGACCCTTAGAGCACACGGTGGAAAGAGAAAACTGACTTTGTCCTTTGATCCAAACAAGCACACACACACACACACACACACACACACACACACACACACACACACACATATATGCATCATGCATATGCAGAAAAATAATTTTAAATTGCCAAGGCTAGAGAAATGGCTCAAAAGTTAGGAGCACTGGTTGCTTTTCCACAAGGCCTGAGTCTGATTCCTAGCACCCACACGGTGACTCAAAATCTTTAGTAACTCCAGTTCTGGGGGATCCAACAGCCTCTCTGGCTTCCCTGGGCACCAAGCATGCATACATGGTACACAGACACACATGCAGGCAAAAATACCTCCCCCCCCCCCCCCCCGCCCATACAAAATAACTAAATAAAATTTAAAAGATGTTCTAAAGTGTCTTGAAATTCTCTGTGGTGGGCCGTATCCAGTTTTACCTGAGTGGATGACCCTAAAGGGAGAATGGCAAAGTTTAAGGATCCAGAGGGTCCTATAAACCTACAAGAAGAACATTATGATAGGCAGATTTGGGCCCAGGGGTCCCGCTCAAACTATGGCACCAGCCAAGGACAATACAGGCTGTAAACTTCAAACCCCTACCCAGATCTAGCCAATGGGCTGGACATTCTCCACAGTTGAGTGGAGAGTGGGGTCTGCCTTTCACACGAACTCTGGTGCCTCATATTTGACCACATCCCCTGAATGGGAGACCTGGTGGCACTCAGAGGAAGGACAGCAGGTTACCAAGAAGAGACTTGCTACCCTATGAGCATATTCAGGGGGAGGAAGTCCCCCTCAGTCACAGTCATAGGGGAGGGGAGTAAGGGGAAAATGGGAGGGAGGGAGGAATGGGAGGATACAAGGGAGGGAATAACCATTGAGATGTAATATGAATAAATTAATAAAATAAAATTTAAAAAAAAGATGAGAGACTACCTGGCTGCAGGGTGGAGATGTCTTTGTCTCTGCCCACCTCTGGCCCCATGAGTGTAAGAGGAAGGTGTTTCAGTGGGAGAGATCAGTACTGTAGCACAGCCAGGAGAGGGTACGAACCGGAGTCTCAAGCCGTGGGATTTTTATTTCCAGCTACTGGCTGGACAGTCCACAGAACCTCAGTTTTCTCACTTGTAAAATGGGAATGCTGCTGATAATGCTTATTTCAGGACACCAGTGACCCAGGGGATGTAAAGTTGCTTTTGAAACTAAGAAGTCTTTAAGTGGTCCCTTATCATCATCGCCGCCCCCTCCCCTACCGCCCCCCCCCCTCCGCCTTTGCCGGCCCAAAGAGGAATCAGCTTGCACCTAAGATCGCTATAACAGGATCTCTGTGGCGCTGCCCCTCACTTGCTCAGCTAGGACCGCGCCACCCTCTCAAGCCCTTCCCAGATCTGTGCAGGAAGCACTTATGTCAATGTGTGCGCACAGGTCCCCACGGCTCTTTCTCCTGACCTTACCACGCTAGCTACACCTGGTGGATGAAGGTCCACCTCCTCTCGGGGCTGCAGGCTGTGTACTAGAAAGCCCTGCCGCTTTCCAGTGCAGCCTCTTGGCCTCAGGTACAGAGATGGAGGGGAGGCCAGCACAGACGGAGTAGGAGTGGCTGTGAGTCTGGGTACCTCACAGGCCTGGTGCCTGGAGCCCTGGATGGAGCTGTGCGGCCGCCCGCCCTCCCCGGAGCTCCTTTTTGGCTTGCTTCCTGGTCTGACTTGTGCTCCTTCTCCATAAACACCTGGTGCTCCAGTGACCCAAGGGTGTGGCTGTTTCTCACAGTAAAAGAGCCTGACTCATGGGAGAATCTTCAGACACACGGACCGAGCGCAGTTTGTTCTAAGAATGTGCTTGCAGTTTATGGCTAGTGACTGGCCGGGCAAACAAGATTACAGCGCTCCACACGACGGTGGACAACACGGGAACTCTTCCTGTTGATAGCGTGAGCATAAAACACTCTCCTAACTGCTAAGTATGAGGCTTGGTATGGTGTGTGTCAGTGGTTCCCAACTTTCCTAACGCTGCAGCCCGTTAGTACAGTGGTGACCCTCAACCAAAAAAGTATTTTTGGTGCTATTTCATAATTGTAATTTTGCTACTATTATGAATCATAACATAAATATTTGTGTTGCCCAACGGTCGCTGGTGACCCTTGTGAAAGGGTCATCCAACCCCCAAAGGGTCATGACTCACAGGTTGAGACCCTCTGGTGTATATGATTGGCTGTCACTTGTGTAGAAGTGAAAAATATGTAACGTAGCACTGGAGATCCCTTTAGGAAACCAAGCACAAGCATTATGTAATTTCTACTTCTATTTATTTGTTCGTGGTTTATATGTGTGTGTGCACGTGTATGCAGGCATATTCATTCGCCCATGTGTATGTGTATGCATGTATGTGCAGGTGCATTCACCTGTGTGTGTGCATGTGTGTGCAGGTGCATTCACTTGTGTGTGTGCATGTGTGTGCAAGTGCATTCACCTCTCTGTGTGTGTGTTGTGTGTATGCAGGCATGTTCTCCTGTGTGTATGTGTATGCATGTGTGTGCAGGTGCATTCACCTCTCTCTGTGTGTGTTGTGTGTATGCAGCCATGTTCTCCTGTGTGTATGTGTATGCATGTGTGTGCAGGTGCATTCACCTCTCTGTGTGTGTGTTGTGTGTATGCAGGCATGTTCTCCTGTGTGTATGTGTGTGCATGTGGGTGCAGGTGCATTCACCTGTGTGTGTGCATGTGTGTGCAGGTGCATTCACCTGTGTGTGTGCATGTGTGTGCAGGTACATTCACCTGTGTGTGTGCATGTGGGTGCAGGTGCATTCACCTGTGTGTGTGTGCATGTGTGTGCAGGTACATTCACCTGTGTGTGTGCATGTGGGTGCAGGTGCATTCACCTGTGTGTGTGTGCATGTGTGTGCAGGTGCATTCACGTGTGTGTGTGTGTGTGTGTGTGTGTGTGTGTGTGTGTGTGTGCAGGCATATTCTCCTGTGTGTATGTGTATACATGTGGGTGCAGGTGCATTCACCTGTGTGTGTGTGTGCATGTGTGTGTGTATGTGTGTGCAGGTGCATTCACGTGTGTGTGTATGTGTGTGCAGGTGCATTCACGTGTGTGTGTGTGTGTGTGTGTGTGTGTGTGTGTGTGTGTGTGTAGGCCAGAAGTCTGCATTGAGCATCTTCCACTATTGCTCTTCATCTTATTTATTTATTCACTTTGAATTAGTGGAGACTGAACCTAGTACATCAAGCTACACTCCCAACCCACCGCTTTATTTTTTACTTACTTGCTTACTTAGTTAATTTGAGATTTTTCGAGATAAACTTTCTCTGGGTAGCCTTGGCTGTCCTAAAACTCACTCTGTAGACCAGGCTGGCCTTGAATTCACAGAGATCTGCCTGACTCTGCCTCCTGAGTGCTGGGATTAAAGATGTGCACCACCACTGCCTGGCTATCTTTTAACTTTTATATATTTGTACACATACAAACACACACACACACACACACACGCACACACGCACGCACGTGTGCACACACAGAGATCAGAAGACAACTTGCAGAAGTATATTTTCCTATTCTACCACATGGGCTAAGCCCCCCAACCTGCTGAGCCCTCCACTTTTAATAAGGGCCTCACCATATAGTCCTGATGTGTAGGCCAGGCTGTCCTAGAACTCATAGAGATCTGCCTACCTCTGCCTCCCGAGTGCTGGCCTTTAGTGGGACTTCTCAGACCTGCCAGTGATATGACACAGAGGCTTTTTAATATTTTAAAGCTTAGGCCTTTTGACTAGCGCTGTCTCCAGCTCCTCTAAACTTAGCCTGACTAACCCTGGCACCATGTCCCACCATGTTGCTAGCTCGACCTTTCTGCTACACTCTGGTCTGCCTGTTTAGCCTCCATGTTCTCTGGCAAATAAAATCTACTGTAACTCATTTCTTCTCCCGGCAACCCTCTCTGCCCGAAAGTACCACCGGCCACTTCCTGCCCAGCTATTGGCCGTCAGCTCTTTATTGCAGCCAATCAGGTACGATTCTAGATCACTTCCAGGCTAGAGAGGTAGGCACTATTCCAAGATCCTGCCAGCAGTTAGCTTTCTGCTATTCCCTGGGAATATATGGAGATGCACCTTCACACCATGAACCCCAGCACTGGAATTAAAGGCATGCACTGCCCTCATCTTTTCTACATTACCTCTTGTGGCGGCGGCGGAGGGTGGGGATGGGGTGTGTGTCTCAGTGAATCTGGAGCTTTCCGTTTCAGCTAGACTGGCTGGCCAGTAAGTCCCCAGCGTCTGCCTGTTTCTGCTCCCTTCTCCCGTTGCCGGGACTGTACCACCGTCTACATGGGTGCTGGGAACCCAAACTCCAGTCTTCGTTACCCCAAGAAGTCTTCCCAGCTCTGATGACTTTGATTCGTCAGCTGTTAAGTTTCTGATGTCAGGGTCCTGAATGCGCTGGAGAAAAGACTCCAGACTCAAATAGTATGCAAGCAGCAAAGAGCATTTATTTCTGCAGAAATCCAGCATGCAGGGATCGCAATTTAGACAAAATAGTGACCCCGAGGTGAGCTCGCAAGCACTTTTTAAAGGTATTCGGGGAAATTTTAAGGGAGGGGTTGGGGACCTTTAACACGATTAGAGCATTCAAACTTCGCGCGCGCGCGCGCACACACACACACACACACACACACACACACACACACACACACACACACACACGCAGACTGAAAAGGTGCGGGCAACCTTAGGGAAGTCATGAGTTAAGTCATGGCAGTAAACCAACCTTGAGCAACCTTAGCTTCCTCCAGCCAGGTGGCTAGGCCGTCCCTGATTGGCTGCCCGTTTTCTACAGCTGAGCTCATTTCTGAGGAATGGAGGCTCAGGCCTGCTCCAAGCTAGCAAGAACCTGAAGCTTGGAGTCGGCTAGACTACCAGACCTCCTCACTGACTCCTTTCTTTGTGGAACCAGAGGTGACTTCACGCGGCGGCGGGTGTGGGGGGCGGGGTTGTCTTAGGCGGGACGCTTTCTCTTTTCCGCTGCTCCAAAGGTTAATATCTGGGTCACGGCTTGGATGTGACAGTTTCTTCCTAAGGCTCATCCATTCCTTTTGGCTCACTCACCTTTGTCCAGCTCGAACCACCATTCCCAGCTTGCTCTTTTTCTGAGGAGAAGAGTGGGTGATGACTGATCTTGATTGTCAGCTTTACTGCATTGGAGCTGCCGACATCTTTTTAGAATTGCGCACTTCTGAGCATGCCCATGAGAGCACTTCTAGGTATACTTGGCATGTGCGATAGTAAGTGAGAGGGACTGGCCTGCCCTTGAAAGACCCCCGAAGGGAGACCCTCACTCAAGCCTCGGGATGGCGCGCACCCAACGACACACAAACGACCGTCTTGCTGTAAACACATGAGGCAGTTTATTGGCGGAGCTCCAGGTCGACACGTATCTCACGCAGGAGACAGAGGGTTCAACCCAGAAGCCCAGGGGTTAGGGGTTTATATGGGCAAGGGTCGGGGGGAGTGGGAAGTTTCGGCGCGGCCACACACAATTGGTTGTTTCAAACATTTGAACATCAGCAAATTGCGTAGGCAGATCTGGGGTAAGCTCAGACTTAATCATACGGGAACAGCCCTTGGTTCCTGTTTTTCTTGAAACCCGAGGGTAGATGTTTTATCTGAGCTGACAACACATCTGGTTAAACTCAAACCTGGAACATTGTGTGCGGGCCTCAAAGAGGATTAAGCAAACACCATAAAATTGGATGAGGGGTCTTGGCTCATTACTCACTTGATCATGTCCGGTACCTGCTTCTCTCAGGAATTTGTCCTTGTGTATCCTCCCTATCTTTTATGGCCAGCCGGTCACTGGAACACTCAGTAGGCCTTTGTCTCTTATCTCCGCATTCTTTGTGACTTATCATCTGGGACCTTGGGCTAGCATACCTGTCGACCTGCACTTATGAGTTAGAGAGCTCTGCTGTTCTGGTTGCTTTAATGCTAATTAAAATTTTCCCTTTCATTCCCCTCTTCTTCTACTTGATAATTCTAATCTTAGAATATCTGTTCTAATTTTTGAGTATTATTTTATCCTAGACTAAAAGATTCATACTCTGCCCTGTCGGGGTCTCTTATTGATCGGTATTGTTGTCTTAGTACCATCAGATGAACAGCACTAATTTTATCTCTAATAAGAGAAAGTAACCTATTTACCACACACGGGCCAAAAATTAAAATCATGCAGATCACCAACACTGGCCCAGCTAAGGCAGAGAATAGGGTAGTCATCCAGGGGGACCGGGTGAGCCAGGACTCGAACCAACGTCGTTGAGCTTCCCTGTCCCTCTGTCTCTTATCTAGTCTTTCTCTAAGCCTCTGCATTGAGTCTCTGACCACTCCGGTGTGATCAGCATAAAAGCAACACTCTTCTTTGAGGGCAGCACACAGCCCACCAGTAGTTTCACAACCCCGTGCAGCACAATAGAAATCAGAGGTCCCCCCCCCCCCACTTGTGTCGAAGCTTCCAACTGTGGCCCTGACCAGGGCAAACGTAAAATTCTGAGGACCGGAGGTTGGCCCGGCAGAACTGTCCTGAGCACCCGAATGTGCTCCCTATCCCACCCGGGACGCACTGCTTTTCAGCCAGTGGTTTAGAGAGGTCTTTGTGGTCGGGGAGATCCCAGGTAAGCGATCCAGCCGCCAACTTACAAATATCTGGCGTTAGATCCGGCCACCAAGTCCATGGGGGGGTGCACTGCAGTGATCGACCAGACAGTGTTCCCCTCTTCATTGATCACCTCCCAAGTCTGTTGCATCGGGGCATGAGGGTTGTTGTCCTGACTCAGGGTCGCGTCTGCAACGCAGACGCAGCTTAAGAGGATTATTAGTCTTTTCCAGGATCCATTCATCTTGACGTCTCTGGAGGAGCCCTTTTCACATGAGAAGCATGGACCCGGGTGGGGATTCCCTCTACCTTAACAGCAGTTGGAGTAGTCAACAGTACCAGGTAGGGTCCTTTCCACCGCGGTTCGAGATTCCCAGCTCGGTGTCTCCGTACCAAGACAGTGTCTCCAATCTCGAACTGATGAGGAACTGTAGGGTCTCCAACGGCGTAAGCGTCCTTCAGCTGCTCCCAAATCTCTCGCCTGATCGTCTCTAGAGCCTTTAAACGGGCTAAAAGATGGGTGGAAGGCACAAAACTGTCATCAGGACGTGCCACACTCTCTAGGATTTTAAACAGAGGTGATGGTGCACCAAACAGTATCTTAAAGGGTGTCAGTCCCAATGGTCCAGGCGTGTTCCGTACCCGGAACAAGGCAAGGGAGAGAAGGGCTGTCCAATCACCCCCGCCGGTCTCTAAGGTCAATTTTGTTAAGGTCTCCTTTATAGTTCTATTCGTCCTTTCTACCTGTCCTGAGCTCTGGGGTCTATAAGCACAATATAATTTCCAATTTATCCCCAATTGTCTGGCCAGTCCCTGACTTACCTGGGCGACGAAGGCAGGCCCGTTGTCCGACCCAATTACCTTAGGTATCCCGAACCGGGGAAGGATTTCTTCAAGTATCTTCTTGGCCACTATATTTGCCGTTTCCTTTTTCGTGGGAAATGCCTCGACCCACCCCGAGAAGGTGTCTATGAAAACTAGAAGGTATTTATTACCATATCGGGCCGGTTTGACTTCAGTGAAATCAACCTCCCAATAAGTTCCAGGTCGATCTCCCCGCAAGCGCTTTCCTGCACAGTGTCTGCTGGAACCGGCATTAGTGAGAGCGCAAGCCTTGCAGTTTTTTTTTACCAGATCCTCTGCTGTTTTTTGTAGTCTGGGGATGTGATGGGAGACTTATTGATCAGTTCTGTCATCTTCCTGGGCCCTAGGTGGGTAAGGCGGTGTATACTAGCCAGGTATTTTACCCCTCTTTCTCTGTGAGGATTCTTCTCTCGGGAATCCCCTCAGCCTGTTGGGGCATAACCTTAGCTATTAGAATCATTGGTCCTTGTGCCGCCTCTTTGGCCATCTGGTCAGCCATTTGTTCCCCTTTTTATAGGACCAGTCCCTTTTTGATGTCCTTGGCAATGGATGATCGCCACCTTGCGGGGCAAATGAACAGCCTCTAATAAACTAAGAATTTCTTCTTTATTTTTAATGTCTTTGCCAGCTGAAGTCAGCAGCCCACGTTGTCTATAAATCGCTCCGTGGACATGAGCTGTTGCGAAAGCATACCGGCTATCAGTGTAGATATTGATAGCCTTTCCCTCTGCCAGTCTTAGTGCTTGGGTCAAAGCAATAAGTTCAGCTTTTTGGGCCGACGTCCCTTCTGGTAAACTGCTGGCCCAGATGACAGACTTCCCGTCCACTACCGCTGCCCCAGCCCTCCGCTTACCTGCTACCACAAAGCTACTTCCGTCGGTGAACCAAGTTTTTACCCCAGGCCACGGCTGGTCAGTGAGGTCTGATCGAGTCCCTGTTTCTTCAGCCAGTATCTCTTTACAATGATGAACTGGGATCTCGCCAGCTTCGGGTAGCAAGGTGGCAGGGTTAAGGATGGAGGGCGGAGCGAAGGTCACCCGCTCTGTCAGCAACAAGCTCTGGTAGTGGGTCATCCGGGCGTTGGTCATCCAACGGTCTGGTGGTTGTCTGATAATGCTCTCGAGGGCGTGGGAGGCCACCACCATCACATTTTGGCCCATGGTTAACTTATCGGCATCTTTTACCAATACAGCAGTTGCTGCTATCGCCCGCAAACAAGAGGGCCACCCACTGGCCACAGGATCCAGTTTTTTTGACAGATAGGCCACTGGGCGCTTCCAGGGTCCTAGAATTTGGGTGAAGACCCCCCTGGCAACCCCCTTCTGCTCATCGATGTACAGAGTAAAAGGCTTGTTCAGATCAGGCAGTGCTAGGGCAGGGGCTTGTAGCAGTGCCTTTTTAAGAGTCTCAAAAGCCGATTGGTGTTCCTTAGTCCAAGTGAATTTCCCTCTTTCTCTTGTTAGAGGGTATAATGGGGCCGCCAGAGTGGCGAACCTGGGAATCCAAAGCCTGCAGAATCCTGCGGTCCCTAGGAATTCTCTTACCTGGCGAGGGGTGGTTGGGGTCGGGATCTGAGTCACTGTTCGTTTCCTGGCTTCTGTGAGCCACCGTTGTCCGTCTTTCAGGGTGTATCCCAGATATGTCACTTCAGTCCAGCACAGTTGTGCCTTTTTGGCAGAAGCCCGATACCCCAACTCACCTAACTCAGCCAGGATTTTCTGAGTCCCAAGCTCGCATTCTTCACGGGTCTCTGCAGCCAATAGGAGGTCATCTACATACTGTAGAAGAGTCACCTGGGGATTATTAGCATGGAAAGGGGCAAGGTCCCAATGTAGGGCTTCATCAAATAGGGTGAGGGAGTTTTTAAACCCCTGGGGCAATCTCGTCCACGTAAGTTGTCCAGTTCTTCTGTTTTCAGGGTCTTGCCACTCAAAGGCAAGCAGGGATTGGCTGTTAGGGTGCAATCTCAGACAGAAGAAGGCATCTTTGAGATCAGGTGGCAGTGTTCAATCTTCTCTGGGTCTCCTTGGCCCCTGCCTTCTGTTGTCGCCCAGGTTCCCTGTCTGTCTAGGCCTGCCTGTTCCCTGACGCCTTCCTTCTCCTACCACTGTGGCCAGTATTCTCGTCAGATTCTTCTCCTGCCTTTTTTCCCTCATCCTCAGCTCTTTCTTTCCTCTTTCCTTATCCTCAGCTCTCTCTCCTTCTTTTCTCTTTCCTGTTTCACTTCCTCTGTCTCCTTTTTATGATAAACTTTCTCAGCTTCCTTCACCACATCCCTGATGGTATAATCGTGCAATCCCTCAATGCGCTAATGCGCTGTAGTTTCTTCCTAATATCAGGTACTGACTGTCCAATGAAAGCCATGATTACAGAGGCTCACTGTCCCTCTGTCATAGGGTCAAAAGGGGTATATCTCCAGTAAGCCTCCATGAGCCTCTCTAGAAACACCGAGGGGGGTTCGGTCGCTCCCTGCATGACTTTTCTTACCTTCGCCAAATTGGTGGGCCTCTTCGCAGCCCCTCTGAGACCTGCCACAGAGCCCGGCGGTAAATGGACAGCCGTTCCCTACCTTCTGCCGTGTTGTAGTCCCACTGAGGATGGGTCAGGGGGAATCCTTCATCTATTTCGGCCAGGGTCTGGACGGGGTGTCTAGCGTCATCTCGGATATTCTTTCAAGCCTCGAGGAGAATTCTTTCTCTCTCCTCAGTGGTGAATAAAACCTGCAGAAGCTGCTGACAGTCATCCCACGTGGGTTGGTGGGAGAACATCAGGGACTCAATCAGACCTGTAAGTCCCATAGGGTTCTCTGAAAAAGGTGGGTGGTTAGTTTTTTTAAATTATAGAGATCAGAGGAAGAAAAAGGCCAATACTGTAGGAGTTGTAACGCATTTTTTGCCTGTCGGGGCCGGCCGGACAGCACTAAGGGGCAGAGCCACGGTGGAATCAGGCCCCTCAGGGGTTGCTCCAAGGCGGCTCCCAGTGCCCGCCAAGGGTCCATCACCCATTGCCCCGGAAGCCACGGGCGGGGCTGAGGTTGGGGCTGCCGGCTGGGGAACTCGGGGATATGGTGGGAGCAGGGGCATGGGCCATTCATGGGGTTGTGCTATGTCAGGATATATTTTAGGGATGGGCTCCAGTGGTGCGCTGGGCTCGCTTCCTCCACTCTGCCATGGTTTCGATTTCTCTTCCGCGGTGCCTTCTCGCACCGCCAAGACTCAGGAGCTTGGTGGGCGAGGTGGGATGACGGGCTTGACCCATGGGGGGTGGGTAACGGGCCAAATCTTCCCACACGGTGATGTAAGGCTGTTGGTCTGGATGTGACCATGATCTTTCCTGAAAAATAACTGCTCTGACAGCTCTAATAGCAGGTAAATCAAAAGTCCCCTCAGGTGGCCAGCCCTCATGGAAAGTTGGCCATTCTGAGGTGCAAAAGGTCTGCCAGGGTCCTTTCTTAATTTTTACGGATAGATTATGTCCTCTTGCCCTAACGTCCGTCCAATGGTCCAAAGTCAAAGATAAAGGGGTTGCCACAGTCTGTCCCATTTCAAAAACAAGAAGCACAAAAAACAATACAAGTACACAAGACACTATCACATCCAAGCACACTCATCCAAGTCTGAACTTGTACAACCAACCGAACGCAAATTCCGATGGGGTAGGCTTCCGCACCTTCCCCTCAAGAAGGAGCACTCCATCTCCTTCATCCCGAAAAGAGGCAGTCAGGCTATTCTGACTCCCCTTCACCCTTAGGGCGTCCCCCAGGGTTGCAGCCTGCGGCCCTAGCACGTCTGCCTCCGCAGCCACTGGGTCCTTACGGCCCACAGCGGCAGCTGCCAGAAACTGAAACCAAGACACGAAATCAGCAGCACCGCACTCAGACACACAAAACTCACACAGACCTACCTCCAAGGGGTCGTTGGGGGTCTTGGGTGGTCGCACAAATCCCGGACGAGTCCCCAAAATGAAAGACCCCCGAAGGGAGACCCTCACTCAAGCCTCGGGATAGCGCGCACCCAAAGACACACAAACGACCGTCTTGCTGTAAACACATGAGGCAGTTTATTGGCGGAGCTCCGGGTCGACACGTATCTCATGCAGGAGACAGAGGGGTCGACCCAGAAGCCCAGGGGTTTGGGGTTTATATGGGCAAGGGTCGGGGGGAGTGGGAAGTTTCGGCGCGGCCACACACAATTGGTTGTTTCAAACATTTGAACATCAGCAAATTGCGTAGGCAGATCTGGGGTAAGCTCAGACTTAACCATACAGGAACAGTCCTTGGCAGGGAGCACGGCAGTGCCCAGGCCGACGTGGTTGGTGCTAGAGAGGTCGTTACGAGTTCTACATCTGGATCAGCAGGCAGCAGGAAGAGAGGAAAGACACTAGGTTGGGCTTGAGCATTTGAAACCTGAAAGCCCACCTCCAGCGACACACTTCCTCCAACAAGGCCACACCTCCTAATCCTTGCCGAGCAGAGCCACACCCTGATGACCAGTTGGTCAAATCTATGAGCCTATGGGGGCCATCCTTATCCAAGCCACCACTGCCATATCCTTTTGTCCTTCCTAACAGAGCAGGGGGCTTATTCATCAAGGTGCTCATTTGGTTTTTAATTTTAAAGTCCTTTCTCCCCCTCTTCAGTCAGGGCCTCACAACCCAGCCTTGACCTCAGCTGAGCTGAGAATGACCTCTCTCCTCCCAGGCCCTGTCCCCAGCTGAGACACTTGGGCACTGGGACAACTCTTCTTCTGCCCCAACCCCAGGAATTCTTTGAGACTCACTGTGTGAGGTGCCTGGATCTAGATTGAGAATTTAAAATGCACATCAGTTAATTTAACCCACTAAAAGAATCCAAGAAGCTGAGCATGGTGGCTCACACACCTTTAATCCCAGCACTCAGGGAGGCAGAGGCAGGCAGATCGCTGTGAGTTTGAGGCCAGCCTGGTCTACAAAGCGAGTCCAGGACAGCCAAGGCTACACAGAGAACCCTGCCTTGAAAAACAAAACAAAACAAAACTCCAAGAGAAGGGAAAATCCATGATGCAGAATCCAGACATGTATTAGCCTCCACATAATATTCACTAGCCCACTCCCGGCAGTGCTGTCAGGATCCTACCTCATATAGACAGGTAATAGACAAAATCAGGTCATCCTTCTGTTTGTGGCTAGTTCCTGGGTGTGGTCATCTGGCTGCTTGTGAGGCAGCTGTAGATGATGCTCCAAGTATTTTCAATCCTATTTTTAGTAAGTCTTTTTTATTTCTCACTTTTGAATGAGATCTCTCATACTGACACAGCCCAGAGCCCCTGGTTATCTTTGATGGCCCTATCCCTACCCTCTGACCTATAGGAAGCTGTGTAGGTCTCCCACAGTGGGGCTGTCTGGCAAGGGCTCCTGACACACTTTCCACCTTGTGCTGTAACATAGCAGCTCCCAGTGTGTGCCGCTGGCTCCAGGAGAACAGCCCTGGGAAGAGACACTGACATTGGAGACCTGGCTTTGAGGTTGACACTGGACAAGTCACTTATTATGCTCTTATTATGAAAACAGGGCTCCTAGCCTCTCTGTGAGGGCTGAGCGGGATCACCCATGTTAAAAGTGGTTATCATACATGGAACATAAGAGTCACATGGATGTGAACTATTGTCAGCCACAGGAGCCGGAGAAACCAATGCTGCCTTCCTGCAATGTTCCTGTTTGAAGGAGGAATCTCACTTTCCAGGAGACCCCCAGTGAGAGACGGAGGTTTATAGATCCAGCAAGCTGGGGTCCACCTACACTCTGGGGAGAGGCGACCCTGAGCAACAGTTTTACAGAGTTTATGAGCAGGCAGGCTTAAGTAACAGTAATCAAATGCTTTGTTACTGGTGGAGCTAGCTGACCTTTAAACCCATTGGCTATCTTAAATCAGCCGAGATCTCAGTGGGTTGTTTTTTTTTTGTTTGTTTTGTTTTTTGAACTCGGGTCTTTCCGCCTTGGTAGGTAGGAAGCCAGAAGCCATTATGGTAGGATGGCTGTTTTTACCATCTTAGTTTCTGGTAGGGAGGGGTGGGTGGTGCAGCCTGTAGCAGTGGAATTTTACAGACTTTGGCCTATCTAGTTTTAATGGAGGGTCTTAGGCCTCATCTGGTTTCTTCATTCCCCCTTTTGACAGGTTCATTTAAGACCCAATCATGGGTCTTCCTGGAACTTATTCCTCTGAGTCAGCCTGTTGTAGGGCCAGGTATTGTGCACCCAATCTTTGCTTGATATAAGGGAGGGCACAAAGCATGACAGAACTAAGAATCTATTTTCTTATAGCCATTTTCCCCTCATGCCAGAGAGTTGCCCTTAACTTAGCATTTTAGCCTATAAAGTGGGAAAATGGGTGAAGTCATTTTCTTCTGTAACTTCTTCCTGTTGACATTAGGGGCGCTGTTATCATGGTCTAGAAAGGCTGAAAAGCTAGTCAAAGGCTAATGGGGCACTTATGAAAAGCATCTGCTTAGCTGATCCAGTTGAAGAGACAGGGAGGAGTCATATCTGCAGGACTGGTTTACATCATCTTCCAGCATGATCAGATCTCAGCAGCTCTGGATGGAGTCTGTTAGGCAGGTAGAAATCTGCTGAGACAAATACAGACGAGGGACAGCAGTTAAAATTGTATTTAAAAGCCAGCTGGAGTAGGCTTATGCCTTTGAAACCCAGTAAAAGCATGAAAATTCTTTTCTCAGTCCAGAAGACTTGTGTACAGATAAGACAGACTCATTTTTAGCATGATGAGAAGCACTCTTAAGTCTATATTCAGAACACAACCAAAGGGAAATTGAATCTTGAGCTTGGGACTGATTAATAAGCACTCAGTATTCTACCAGCTTATTACAACCATTGATCTCATTTTATATCTGCAACTTGTGTTTATGTACCTCAAAACTTCTCTTAAGGCCATTTCACTTTTATAACTTGCACTTATCAACATCTAAACACTTTCTTAGACCTTCAAATATTAAACACTTTCTAAGACTCTCAAACACTTGCATTTATCAACTTGAAACACTTTCTTACAGAAAACCTTAAAACACCTTCTTGGAACAGTTTCTTAGACCTTTTAACATTTCTATCTTGCATGTATCAACATTTAAATGCTTTCAAACCCTTAAATACTTTAGACTAGCATAACTTAAACTTTCATATCCTAGAACTTATATAAACCACACCTTTTTTTTCTATACAGTTATTCACTAAGAGACACAGGCAGTTGAGTTACACTAAAATCTCTTTACTGTTTACCATGAAGCCTGTGAGCAAGGCAAGCCTGTTTGCCTTTTTAAATAAGGGAAGACACCTAGTACCTAGTAGTTTTGAGGAGCTAATGAGCTGACTAATCTACTAACAGTGGATCTAACTGTCCTCTAGCTGTCAGGCTTCCACTAGCTCAGCCATCAATGTAATCAGAGACCTGAGAAGGATAAACTGTAACCTAGACAATATTATGTACCAATCAAAATGACAGAGGCGACTAGCTATATCCTGGTACCTAGACAGTTGTCTCAGTTGTCTCTTGTGGTAGCATGGCACCATGGGCAGAGACAGTCTGGCCATCAGGCACAGAGGCACAGAAGACGAGAGGCTGTTTCTGTGGAAGGAGAGCACAGAAGAGACTGACCTCACCTTGCATTCAGCAACGTGAGGCAATGACTCTCTGGGTGTCCAGTTTGTCCACAGTTAGGCTGATCCAGGGAGCAGGTTTGCTCAGTGGCAGAGTTGGAGTCGTCTGCCAGGCCACATCTTCTCAGAGACCTTGAGGGTTACTTCTAGGATGTAGGATTCTCTGTCATAATTAGTTTAAATATATTTAATACCATACTCAGCAGATCTCTGATAAGCTTGAGGACCAGCATATCTGTGCTCAGTCCTTGTCTGTCTTTAGCTATCTGCTCTAAACTACATCTTCCTATAATCTGCAGATAAGTGCTAGAGGACCACATCTGTCCTAATTTTAGTATATCTGAATTGCTTGGTTTTTAGCTATATATTGGCTTATTATTTTAGAAAATGCCTGTGATTAACTGAACTAGTACCTAACAAAACATAAGCTTTAATTATGCTAAACAGTTTATGATAGTAGCTTTTTAAAAGGAATGGAACTGCACATAGCATTTTTAAGGATTACATAGGCACAATACCTTAAGAGTTGATATATAGACGGCTGTAATAAAAATATGACTTTAGTTTTGTATCAATATACAAAGATGTGAACAACCAAAAACCATCTACCTCACCTAGGGAATGAGGCATCATTTTCTTGGAATTGTTTCATTAACTATCAGGCAATTGATTCAGTGATATAGCTGACCATAAACGGCATCTGTTATTAGTAAAACTTTAATTATATCTGAATATCAAAGCAAAAATTTAACCATAGATACAATTCATTGATGGGCTGGCAATCTTGCTGATTCTGCCACACTCCATCATTAAGACTGAACAGCTAAAGCCAGCTTAAAGGACAGAGGTTGCTCTTGGTGCTGAGCAAGGCAACTGAATGTAGTTGGCAGCCTTCAATAGAGAGGCTTGAGTCTCCCACAACCAAACTTGCTGTCAGCCTTGTGACTGTCCTTAGCCAAGATGATAGAGAGGTTATGGCAAGATGGCTTCCAGCCATGTGACTGTCCTTAGGCAAGATGCTGGAGAGGCTATGGCCCCACCCTTTTACCACTGAATCAACATGGCGGCCAGCCACGTGGTCTTAGAGGCCCTCGCAGACAATTTAAAAACATAGCCATATTCAGAAAAATAAAGCCAAACATATTCCTAAGGCAGCAATTTTTACCTTTTTGAGAATGATGGTAGAACATAATAACCATAAATTTACAAGACAAAACCCAAATTTTAACAGTGTAAACAACTGAATATCTCTAATATTAATATTTCTTAACCTAAAAGTATCTTTTAGAATTACCCATTTCCAAGGTCTGCAATACAGCAGTCTGTTAACCTGAATTGACTTTCACAACAAGCAGAGAGCTCATTAGGACCAAGAGGCTCCAAAATTATTGCCGTATAATATGTGGCTATCTCAAGATGGGAGAGTCACATGGCAAGCTACAGATCATGTGGTTGCTATTTAAAAACAGCTGTGTTACAAACATATACAAACGTATGTTCTAAACAAGCGTTTGAACTTAAATTTTAAACATCATACCCAATAAGCAAATTATAAATCTTGAGCTAAGAGTTCACAGTGTAATCTTAAGCTATATAGCCTGGAGGTGAAGCTTTAATACCTAATTAAAGAAACATTGTTTTAAATCCTGTCTTTTATAGGTCTAATTTTAAATACAGGACAATAATTACATGAAAACCTTAATTTAAAATTACCTTTAGAGACCTGTTGGCTTATGCCACTTGCTGTTTAGAATGGCTCCAACTCTACCTTACAAGTTAACCTTTGTTATAGATGTTAAAGACTTTTTAAATTAACCACCTTCAGTTAACCAGTAATTTATAAGCAAGGTGTACAGAACATAATAAATTTATGCATTTAAAAATCAAACATATAGTGGCCACATACATTAATACATTTTAAGATAGGCAGATAAAACTTTCTCTAGATGTAATTTCAAGGACAAAATACCTTGTTACCCATTAAACTCAATGGATGCAGGCAGGAGCTGGGGCTTTCCAGTGGTGCCCCAGATCAGGTGACTAGTATACCATACTTGTGTGTGTGTGTGGGGGGAGCAGGCTTGTGACTAAACAGCAAGCTGGGAAAAGCTTTCACCAAGGCCAACAGCAGCCGCCCCCAAAGCCCTGCAGTTCCTGTGTCATCTTGGTGCTTGCCCAGCACAGGTGGTGGCGGACCTTAGCAATCCTGTTTCCACCCCTGTCCTAACTCTGCACACTCAAGCCAGAGGGCACAAGTGGGTGGGGAGCAGGGCATGCCACTGCTGGCCGAGGACTCTGGTGTTTTGAACCAGAAAGAATCCGACAGCCTCAGTCGTCCCCAGAGGGACTTTCGTGCTTGGGACAGGCCTCTCTGCCAAGGACTCAGCAGCAGCCGAGTATCCAAGTGGGAGGGGATTCTCTCAGGACCTCCCGATGCCACCCCCAAGTTCATCCTGGACCAGGACAGTCGGTGGAGTTGGAGGATAAGTTGGTCGGGGATCGAGGAGAAGAAGGTCCCTAGATTCGGTGTCCTGTAAGACCCTTTGTTCTGGGGCCTCCCCGGACTTCTGCTCCTGGACCGCCAGAATCTGTGAGAGAGGGTAGGGGAAAAACAGCCTAATCCAGGAGTGAGGATCAGATTTTCAGTTCTTTCCAGATAATGATGTATGGGACCTGGTCTGGGTGTCCGGCAGACCTGATCCCAAATGCAAACTTTTTAACAGCCATAGTGGTATTTAAGTCAAAAGTCCCTGTGGCTGGCCAGCTGACTTCGAAGGAGGGCCATTCGGAGGAACAAAACGCCACCATCTTGCTCTTTTTAATAAGCAGTGACATGTTGTGAGCTCTAGTCCTAACTTTAGTCCAGTGGTCAAGAACTATATTCAAAGGGGGTAGATTCAGTCTGTCCCATGTCCAAAAAAATCGTCAGTAACGGTCCAAGGCAATGAAAAGACCAATGATCAACAGAGAGACAGCCCGTCACTGCCACCGGCGGGGTATATAGAAAATAGGACATCTGTCCAGACTATAACTGGGCAGCTGTCCACTTACCAAAGGAGCGGAGTCTCCTGGACTCCATCTAGGGTGTCTGAAGCATTCTCCAGACTCCCCACAGTCAAGACGTTCAAGGCACATCTGCCAACCTCAACTGACTGCCCGGATGGCGGGCTTGAACCCCCTTTCCAAAGGCCTCGAACCTTCCCTGGTGCTCGCAAGCAAACTGAAAGTAAAAGAACAGTTGGCCGACACAAAACGACACAGACAACCGAGGTACCTGGCCCTGGAGCTTGAGCTATTCCTCTCATCCACAGTTTCTCTCTTTCAGTAGGGGTCTGAGTTTTCCACCCAACGCACCAAAATGTAAGACTCCAAAGGGGGAATCTCACTTTCTGAGAGACCCCCAATGAGAGGCGGAGACCGGGTGGATGCAAAAGCAAGAGGTTTATAGACCCAGCAAGCTGGGGTCCACCTACACTCTGGGGAGAGGCAACCCCAGCAGCAGTTTTACAGAGTTTATATACCTTTACCAGCAGGCAGGCTTCTTAAGCCACAGCAATCAAACGGTTTGTCATTGGTGGAGCTAGCTGACCTTTAAGCCCATTGGCTACCTTAAATCAGGCGAGACCTCGGTGTTGTTTTTGAACTCGGGACTTTCCACCTTGGTCAGAAGCCATTAAGGTAGGGTGGCTGTTTTTACCATCTTAGTTTCTGGTGGGGAGGGGCAGGTGGGGCAGCCTGTAGCAGTGGAATTTTACAGACTTTGGCCTATCTAGTTTTAACGGAGGGTCTTAGGCCTTGTCTGGTTCCTGCATTCCATTCCTATCCTTGAGCCTTACGTGTGCACCCCTCATATCCCCAGCCCTTCCTTCATCAGACAGGACACCCTTTAGGGAGGCCCCAGGGTCTATCTCAGCTTCCTTTCATGTGTGTCGGTCTCTGGCTTTCCCTGGAGAATCACTGGTGTCTGCCTCGCTGCTTTTTCCTGTCCCCTTAGCTCTTTTAATCAGGAAGTCACTTTTTTTCCCCCATTTAGGATAAGCCAATCACTTTTTAGGTGACTTGAAGTCCTCCAAAAGCAAAGTGAGTTCTGGTTTTCACATTGTTACAAGGCAATTGGGAGGGAAGAATGGAGAGATGGCTTCACACTGTTACAGGGGTGTGGACAGGATGGGGGAGGGGGTCTTCACACTGTTTTAGGGGTGGGAACAGAATAGGGGAGGGGTCTTCACACTGTTACAAGGGTGTAGACAGGATGGGGAGGGGTCTTCACACTGTTTCAGGGGTGGGGACAGGAGGGAGAGGGGGCTTCACACTGTCACAGGGGTGGGGACAGGAGGAAGAAGGGGTTCACACTGTCACATGGGTGGGGACAGGAGGGAGAAGGGGCTCACACTGTCACAGGGGTGGGGACAGGAGGAAGAAGGGGTTCACACTGTCACAGGGGTGGGGACAGGATGGAGAGGGAGCTTCACACTGTTACAAGGGTGTGGACAGGATGGGGAGGGGGCTTCACACTGTTTCAGGGGTGGAGACAGGAGGGAGAGGGGGCTTCACACTGTTACAAGGGTGTGGACAGGATGGGGAGGGGGCTTCACACTGTTTCAGGGGTGGAGACAGGAGGGAGAGGGGGCTTCACACTGTCACAGGGGTGGAGACAGGAGGGAGAGGGGGCTTCACACAGTAACAGGGGTGGGGACAGGAGGGAGAGGGGGCTTCACAGTGTCACAGGGATGGGGACAGGAGGGAGAGGGTGTTCACACTGTTACAGGGATGGGGACAGGAGGGAGAGGGTGTTCACACTGTTACAGGGATGGGGACAGGAGGGAGAAGAGGCTCACACTGTCACAGGGGTGGGGACAGGAGGGAGGGAGGCTGGCCTTTGCAGGCTCTCACCTATTTTTTTGCATGAATCATAATAGTGACAAGCAAATGGCACTGGTGGGAAATGATGACTAAACGTAGCCATGTGCTTGTCAAAGTTTTGCTCTGGGGTCATCTGACTTGAGTCATAAACGTCCCACCCATTCTGGAAAGCAATGGAATACATGTTCCAAATGTGTTGTATTTTGTGCAGAGAAGGAATCTCAACTACTTGGCCAGACTTCATATTCCACGGCCATTCCTGACTGCCTTCAAGGGCTTCAGGAAACAGTCTGCCTTCATGCTCAGGCCATGGCTAGAGGCGAAGAGAGCACCGTGTTCACCATTTCAACCTCACCTCAAAACCAAGCTCACCCTCCCAAGCTCCTGGCATTGCATGTTAGCAGTCTCTGCTATGGGCCTCAGCCAAAATCTACCACGTCTGTTCCATTTTTCTCTTCTTCACGTTATCCTCAGGTACCTGCTGATTTCCACACTTATGTTCATTTATATTTTATATGTATGGGTGTTTTGCCTGCATGTGTGTCTGTGCGCTCTGTGCATGCAGTGCCTGAGGAGGCCAGAAGAGGGCGTCAGATCCTCTGGTACTGGAATTACAGGTGGTTGCGAGCCACCACTTGCGTACTGGAAACCCAACCTGGGTCCTCTGGAAGAGCAGCCAGTGCTCCTAACCATCATCTCTCCAGCCTGCTCTCATATTCATCCTTAGAAGCACATGCTGTGTTATTATTCTCTCTCTCTGTGTTTCCTCCCCCCCCCCCACCGTGTGTGTGTGTGTGTGTGTGTGTGTGTGTGTGTGATCATATATTGAAACATCACCCTCCCAATGTCAGGGCTTTGGGAGAAGTGATCAACTCATGAGAAATTAAGTTCAATTTCCATTAAGAGGGATTAGAGACTGTCTAAAGGGCTGACAAGAGCTAGCTTTCCATCTCTTCCACCCTGTTAGGATGTAGCAAACAGGTGCCACCTGGGAAGCAGAAAGCAGCTCTCACCACGCCCGCTGCACCTCAGCCCTGGACTTCCGGCCTCCAGAGCTGTGAGAAACTAGTTGTATTTTGTCGCAAGAGCAGAAGTGGACAAATACATACTGTTGACATCTTCGTCAGTGCTACGTGGTGCAAAGCATAGAGTGCTCTCTGTGTGGGAGAAGTCACAACCAGGAAATCTATTCTTCCTTTGTCCTCAAAAGAAGTGGGATTCCAGGCTAGAGAGATGGCTCAGTGGTTAAGAGCGCCGCCTGCTCTTCCAAAGGTCCTGAGTTCAATTCCCAGCAACCACATGATGGCTCATAACCATCTGTAATGTGATATGGCGCCCTCTTCTGGCTTGCAGGAGTACATGCAAGCAGAGCACTGTATATGTCATAATAAATAAACAAATCTTGAAAAAAGAAAAAGTATGTATCCCCTCAAACTGTAAGCCAGAATCAAACTTTCTAAAAAAAAAAAAAAAGAAGAAGAAGTGGGATTCCATGTTCACTGACAGAGATCTAGGCTCTGCTTCTTTTCTACTTGACATTTATGTTGGTAGTTAGCAAATGACTCGATTTTTCTTTGCCCTATTAAAAGAGAGAGAGTGTGGAGGACAGCATTATGAACTCACCCAGTGTGCTGTTAGAAGAAACAGTGAGGACTCTGCAGGAAATGCTAGCCAGGCTACGGGTGCGTGCCTGGAACCCCAGCGCTTGGGGGACTCAGGCAGGAAGACAATAAGGCTAAGACAGCCTGGGTGACATTGCGGGAGGAGTCACCATCTCAACAACAACATCCTCGGGGCTCGGGAGATGGCTGAGCAAGTAAGGCAGGTGAGGCTGTGCACGGACCTGAAACCCTGGAGCTGTGGAGTAGTGTTGGTGGAGGCCAGCTTTCTGGCTGCCAGCCTAGTTCAGTGAGAGAAGTCCTGCCTCAAAGGAATAGGAGAGCGATAGAGCAGGGTGCCCAGCATCCTCCTCTGGTTTCCGAGGGCATATGCCCACCAATCCATGTGCATATGCCACACACACACACACACACACACACACACACACACACATACACATGTACATAGACACACACATACACACAAGTACAGAGACAGCCCAGCATCTTTCTCTGGTTTCTGAGGGCATATGCCCACCAATCCATGTGCATATGCCACACGCACACACACACACACACACACACACACATACACGCATGTACATAGACACACACATACACACATGTACATAGATAGGCAGACAGAGACAGACAGACAGACAGACACACACACACAATCTGCCTGGTTATCTCAGAATTCACTTCAGAAGAACCTACTTAGTCTTCCCCCCACCCCCTCCCTGCCTCTCAACAGGGTCTCAAGATCAGCCCAGGCTGACTTTCAACTCCCCGTGTACCTTAGATTACCTCAGCAATCATTTTACCTCCTCCTCCTTGGATTACAGGCCTGCACGCCCACGCCTGGTTCTATATGGCGTTAGGGACTGAGTTTGGGCCCGGTGGGCAAGGACTTTAGCAGCTGAGCTACAACCCCAGGCTGCTTTATCTCTCTGACTTGAGACAAGTTCTCACTGTATAGTCCTGGCGAGCCTGGAACTCTTCTTCCTCATCCTTCAGCCTCCCACAGCGAGGCTTCAGGGATGCTGTGCCGTGCCTGCCTCCACAAACCTTTCTCAGCCAACTAGCCCCAATTAGTGAACACCAGGACAGAGTGGCCGCTCTCTAAGTTTCATGGGACAAACACTCTCTGAATCTTTGCTATTAAATACCAACAAGAAGCACCCTTGGGAAAACAGACCTTTGCTTGGCTGATGACTATGTAGATTGATAAGAGGAAAAAGGACATTGGAAAAATAAAGATGGCTGCCTTTACCAAACTTCAGCACTGTGCCAGGCAAGCCCACAAGCACTGTCTTGTGAGAATAACAATTTCTGAGACTTTCTCCTTCAGAGAGATGCTGTTGTTGTGCGTCTTGTTCCACGAGGACAATGACAGCAACACTGGGTGCTTCCCACATCCTGGCCACACCACACGATTGCTCCCCCATGGCCTCCACTGCCCCCCCAACAGAAGCAACCTGAGGACCGAGCAAAGCCTTAACACGTGGCCCTTTGAGGGACAGCCCCAATCTGAAGTATGACAGGGCTAGTGTCCGGGCCAAGAGATGGACTCATGTTCAGGCAGGATAGATTGCGGTGGTGTAAGACTGCATCGTGCTACTTAGGGTAACACACAATGATAACACGAACTGTTTATTGCATATAAGTAATTTCAGACTTCAGTTGACTGCAGCTAGCTAAACAGAAAAAAAGTAAAGCCACGAGAAGAAGGGCAACTATCTCTCTATTCATCTATCATTTTGGGCCTTTGCCCCAATGGGTACCTCTGGTACTTTCCTCCTCGGTAACTGGCCATCTTTTTGTGTCCAAATGCTTGCTGGAATCTGTGCCGGCCTCTCTGTTCATCCACTCTTCCCCTGCTTTTTGAGTGATAGTTTCCTAGAGCAGATCTGACCATGCTGGTAGCTTAAAGCCTTCTGATGCCCCCCAGCCCTCCCCCCTGCACTTTTACAATAAAGCCTCCTTCCTTTGCCACCCCCACCCCACCCCCACTCTGTCCAGCTCCAGCCTGCTCTACCTCTTCTCACGCTCATGCAGTTTACTCTGCTCACCGGGTCACCAATTCTAGAGCTTTCTTTGATTTTTCTAGAGCTCTCAAGCACCTTCCAAGTCAAGCACTTCTGTTCTGGTCACTCTTCAGGAGTTGATGTTGCATAACAGCTGGCTGTGAAGTGAAGACGGGGTTCTTGTTTACTTCATCACTGCATCATCATCATCATCACCACCACCATCATCACCATCACCACCAATTTGATATTGAGGACTGAGCACAGGACTTCATGAAGACCTAATTCTTTTATACCCAAATATTCAGAGAAGGAAGTGAAAGGTGGCAGAAGATCTGTAGTTTGCCCCCAGCTCCAGGAGCCACCCATCCAAGGTAACCTTAAACCCTGTGCCTCAGATGCCAAAAGGAGGTTGCAGTGGCCTGCTGGGGCAGCCTGGAGGGAAGACCAGCCTGGGCCTTGTCAGGAGTCTTCTGCCCATCTCTGCCTCGCTGACTCTGGCAGTGCCTGCCACAGAGGCCTCCACCGGAGACTGGCCTCTTTAGCCTGAACTATGGTCACTGCAAAGCGCTGTGTTATTACTGTTCAGTGAGCTTTCGTTGGAGTCCTCGCTGGTGCACGGTCCTGGTGATCTTTTGCTTTCTTGAGAACAACATTCCGAAGATCATGAAGTTGCAGACAGACCTGGTAGCGTTGTTAGTGACAAGTGTCTTACTGCACAGTCTGAGATCATGGGGCCCTGCTTCCTGCTCTGTAAGCAGGCACTAGGTCTAACTTAACTTGTGGTGACAGCACTGTCTCCCTACTTTCTAATGTTGCCTACCCATTTACCCATTGCTTTTAGAACAAGTGACCAGAAAACGTGTGTGTGTGTGTGTGTGTGTGTGTGTGTGTGTGTGTGTGTTGCTTTCTGTGAGCTTCAGACCTACCCAGGATGGAAAGATGGTTTCATAGAAGGATGGATGGGTAGACGGATGACTGAATCAGTGGGTGGGTGCATGGGTGGACAGATGATGGATGGGAACCTAACAGGTCGACTGAAGACAGAAGAGGGACCCCTTTTTCTCTTTCCACCACCTGTCTGCTACTCAGTATCACAGTCTCTTCCAGAGCACTGAAGGAGGGATTGGCCGCGGGGCGGTGGGAGAGAGGCGAGATTGAGGGGAGCTGGGGAGGGAGAGGAGGGGAGGAGGGCCTCGGAGGCGGAGAGGAGGGGCGGCGGGCTCCCGGGGAGCCTGGCGCTGGCAGCGGCTCTAGCGGTTAGGGGACCGATGTCGCCGCCGCCGCCACCGCCTCCTCCTCCTCGCGGGCCGGAGCTGCGTCGCCCGGGCTGAGCCGCAACCGCAGCCGCAAGCCCAGCGGCCGCCGGGCGTTCCCGCAACACGGGAGGATGGGCTGCGGCGGGAGCCGGGCCGATGCCATCGAGCCCCGTTACTACGAGAGCTGGACCCGGGAGACCGAATCCACCTGGCTCACCTACACCGACTCAGACGCGCTGCCCAGTGTCGCCGCCACGGACAGCGGCCCCGAGGCAGGCGGCCTGCACGCGGGTGAGTGAGCCCGGCCCCGGCTGCCCTCAAGGAGCCGGAGCTGCAGGGGAGACCAGGGCAGACAGGAACCCCCGTGGCGTGCTTGCGGGTGGGGTGACGGAGTCAGAGGGACAGAGTAGGACGTGCCGGTTGACCAGCTGGCAGCCTCAAGCCCAGGGAGCCAGGTCAAGGAGAACAGCTTTCCAGAGGACAGCTAACCCTGTGCATCTCGGCAACACAACCCTTCTTGGCCTCTTGCCTGCCAGTGCATATGCATTGGCTCTGGGGGGTGAGTGGGTGGGAGGGACAGCCCACTTATTCCACAAACCTAGCCCTCAGCCCACCCCACGTTTCCCACTGGACCCTGTGGGGCCTTCACCCAGCTTTCCCACTGGTCTCCTGTATACTCAAGCCGAGCGGCTGGCGGGGTCGGTCTCTATCCACTGGGCCACCTGGCCTCACACCTTTGATGTACCCACAAGAATCTTGAGCCGAATCGCCTGGGTGGAGTCTTCTTGTCGCCTCCCAGATCCCTCCTGTTGGCAATGAGCCCCTACTGGGCCTTCAAAATCCTAACCTAGTTCAGGGTAACAACGCATGCCTGCCTATCACAGCTCTGCCCTCACGCTCACTTTCCAAGGAGTTCTGTTATAGTAAAGGACCTACCTACCCTCTTACCACAATATGACTGTAAATATTCTTGCCTGGGTCATTCCTCGGGTATCAGAAACCTCACAAGGATATGCAGAGAACTCTCTGCGTGGGGTCACAAATTAGGATTTGATTTTAAAGCAGAGACTCACCAAAAAAATATAGACTTAGACTGACCTTTGACCCTAAATGTGTTGGTGACATCAAACAAACAAACAATAAAAATCTCACCTCGTGCTGCATAGATCACTGGGTTTTTAAAGTTCTAACTGTTGCCTGGTCCCATTGTGGTGCCCTGACGTCAGGAAGAGATAGCTCCACCTTCGGGACCAATACTTGTTCTTTTTATTTTGTTTTTTAAAGGACACCAAATCTGGCTACATTGTCCAGACTGGCCTTGAGCTCCTGGGCTCAAATATTCTTCTTTCTCCAGGCCCTCGCCCCTATCCCAAGTAGTTGTGCCAATAGGCAGAAGCCTCCCCTGGGTGCCTGAGAAAACTGTAGTAACGCTGAATTTGTTTTAAAATTGTCTGATTCCCAGTGACCATAACAGTTATTGCATCAATGCTGCTGCACGGATGTGTCCGGCAGGCTCCCAAAGGGTGTGCTGGCTGAGCTCAGGGTCAGAGGCAGAGAAAACCCTCTGAAGGTTTTATAAATGTTAGCTGTGGCAGCATTTTCCAAGAAAGCGTCCTAGTTCTCTGCAGGGTCCAAGGCCAGGGCAGCATTGCAAGGGAGTAAGGCTGGAAAGAGTCAGCAGGCAGCTTCACAGAATAGTTGTGTTGGTGGCGCTCTCTGTGCATGTATGTGCGTGTGTGTGTGTGTGTGCGTGTGTGTGTGCATGTGTGTGTGTGTGAGGGGAGGAGTTGTTTAGGTGTGAGAATTGTTGGATTGGCAGAATAAACACACACATGTTCCTCAAGTCGTTTCCAACATCTATTCATTATTCTCGATGTCTTTGTATCATGAAATTGGGGTCCTGCAACAGGTGAGGCACAGGACAGGCGCGGTCATTGATGGAACACTTCCAAACTTGGGAACAAACTTACAAAGCGGGTGGTCCTGAAGCACCCTTCAGAGGAGGGGCTGAGTTCCAGTCCAGGGACACTGCCATCGTTTAAATTTCCCTGGAAGTTTCAACAGAGTGCAGGGATGCGCCTGAAGACCAGGAGTGAATGTGTGTCGCATGCGCCTAAGTTCTGTGGCGTGACTGGGGTCGGGGATGGGGGCTGAAGAGGGGCTTTGTTGCTGTGCCTTTGAAGTCTGGAAATGAGCATCCTCCAGTCAGCTTGTGTCTTCTGAGAAAGTAACAGAATTTCTGGGTTTCTGCTACCCCGGGCCATAGCCAGGATTCTCCATTCTTCTCTTCCTCCCAGCCTGCCTGCCTCATGGGTTGTACCCCGTGGGAGGTTTTCCAGTGAACCCAACCCTGAGGCTTACAGTGGCTCTGCCGTGTTTGGAAACAGAACGGAGTCTCTGTGCCTAACAGTCCTTTTCTGATGGAGACCACCAAATGGATGGGCTGGACTCGAGAGTGACCGAGATGCCTTTGTCCTAGGAACCAGAGCTGGAGAGGACCCTGCAGGTCATCTATCCAGGACAAGTGGCGAATTTTCCCCATCTGGAAATTTCCACAACCACTTACCTCCAGTTCCTTCAGTACTCAAGAATCCCCTTTTCCTGGGGTCCTGGTCCCTCTTGCTTAGTGTCAAATGGGAGGTGCCTTTCTCTCAGCAACCTTAACCGTAGGATTAGCTCCTCTCTGTCCTCTGTGCTCGGGGCATGCGTGATACAAAGTTGGGGTTTCATGCAGGTTTCCCCCAGTGGGCTGAGAATCAACTGATAAAGGTTTTGTGCCTTATGAGGAGGCCCTTCAGTTGCCTCAGCTAGTCCACACTCTTCCTCCCCCCACGTGCCCCCCCCCGCGGCTTCCCCCTCCCCCCCCCGTCCCCCCCCACCTCCTTGCAGCCTGAATGAGTTTACTGACGTTCTCCCCCAGGGTCTTTCTGACCCCACAGCTTCTATTAGAAAGGTCTCTCCCCCAATTTTATCCCACCCCATGGAAGCTTCTAGTCCAGCATAAAGATTCTATAGGTCTGCCACATCCCAAACTATGTCTACTGAGGAGCTCGACCTAAGCACGGCTGCCTTAGGCTCTCATTTCGGGTTTCTCCCACCTTCTAGGCGGAGGGCGGAGGGTGGAGGGCGGAGGGCGTGCCGCGTGACAAGTGTTCCGTCGGCATTTGTGTAAGTGTTCCCAGTTTTACCGTGGGTGGTGGGAGGCTTATTTTTACACCAGTTCCACAACTGAGCTTCATGCCCGTCCCCCATCCTTTCTCACTTACAACCGACCCCGAGGCTCGGCTTCCTGATTTTGGAAGTTGTTTCCTACAGCCAGGAGAATTGCAGTTCAGGTTTTCGATTCCACGAGTAGCAGGCTGGGGTTGAAGACTATGGCAGTTGGTACCCTTCATCGGCCTGTGTTTCCAATCTCTGTGGAAATGGGAAATGGAATCGCTCTGGCATAGATGGATTCTCATAAAATCGGTTTGCTAGATTTGATTTGATTTGTTTGTTTGTTTTACTTCTGTTGTGAGAGGGAGGCTCTCCGGGAAGACTGAGAGTCCCAGGTTGCGACAACGCGCCCAGTGCGGCCACTCAGTCCCATCTCCATTTCATTGTCAGTCTCTCCTTAAAATAACAAATGTCTCCCATAATTTTTTTTCTAATCTATTTAGAGAGTAAAACATCTCACATTTTTTTCTCAACTAGTCCTTTATAGTTTTAAATAACAGTGCTAGTAAACTCCCAAATTGGGGAGTTTGGGCAAATGATTTACTCAAATAGGCTAAAGGACAGATAAGGTGAGGACATTTTTTTGTATTATCATGGCTGCCATTTACTGGTGGCATCTGAGTAGTGGTCTGGCACTGCAGCTGACACTATGCAAATCATCTCACTTAAGGCGTACAACAAGGATGAGATGGGGTCCGTTGCCTCCTGGGGGTCCTCTTGTGTTTATAACCCAGGGAAGGATGTTGGAGTGTCCTGAGCAACTCCTCCATCCCAGAACTGGGGGTCCAGATTTCTCTGATGACAAACCGCATGCCCTTAAATACCCCCTCCCATCAATGGGGATTTCAGAATTCTTGACTTTGCAGTTAATGGGCTGCAAAGGCCAGCTTAACCTCTTCATGATCCAGCCTGACATCCGGCTGCACCGGTGCTGAGTCTCATCCTCCTTAGGGTAGGATGCTCCACCTTTGCAGAGCACCTTCCTCTGAGACGTCCTACTTTCTGTAATTTCTGCCTGATGAACGTCAGCTCCGTGGCATCATGTCCCATAGGTACAGCTCTGTTGGTCTTGTATTATCGCTCTTGCGGGTCAAACGTGCACTACTGTAACCACCTTCTTGCCTTATGTGGGCTTGACTAATTCTCTGAACACACTATTCACTTTATCCAAGTCTTTCCTTGACATGAACAACCTTAGGGTTGTTCTTGACGTTTGCCTAGCTGTGTAGGAAAGCACAGGGGACATTCTGGAGGGGCCCCATGAATGCACTTCTCCTGGCACAGGTGAACTTGGGTGAGGACTTGTTTACATATTTCCTTGATGACTCACATTAAGCTCATGGTTAGTTAAAACCATTACATCTTTCTTTCTAATTAAATTGAAGTCCTGTTGTGCCAAGAACATTGTGCTTTCTCAGCTATAGACCCAGCGCTGGGGACAGTAATTGGAATATAGACGACACTCAATAAATATTGAACGAAGACTCCTCCCCCGCCCCGGGAATCTTGCATCAACATGAGTGGGCTTCATAACCCTCATTTGGGACGTTTGCATTTATTGTTGTAAAAATTCATCTTAATGGTTTCCAATTACGGCTTAAGTTTGTTGCCTTTCATTCACCTTGATAACGCCATGAAGAGAACATTCCAGGTCTTTGTTTCCCCATAGATATTTAGTAGAGAGATGAGTAAACCATGTTTCTTTGTTTCAAGAAGTGAATGATAAATGGAGACACAGAAATGCCAACCAGGCAAGCACGGTCTACACTGCAGGAGGAATTCAAGGGCCAAGCAGTTCACTCTGCCCAGGGGATCACAGAGAAACCAAGGAACCTGAGGAAGCAGCTGTTTCAAAGGCCCCTTCTAAGCAGGATAGGTGGAGGAAGGCAGCCTGACTTCCCTGGGATATGTCCTGAGAGGGATAATCCTCAGGGAGAACTCCCAACCTGGGTCTTCCTGTGCAGAAAAGCCCACCTCAACCCCAGCACCTTTTACACACCTGCTGCCATCGGCATTTCTGCCTTAAAATAATGCCTGGCTCATGTCTGCCAGCTTCACGGGTGATGGTTAGGCTCTGGCTCAGCTGGGTCCTTGAGGGCACCCTCCCGAATGAATAATCTAAAAAGTCTATGTGTTCCTCCCCCCCCCCCCCCGCCCATAGATCCCAGAGAAAAAGTCATTTCTCCTCATCATTTCCATCTACTCATCCTTTTAAAGTTCTTGCCTACTCAATTGTTGCACAGTAAGAAAACATTCTGTTTTGCATAGCTTGTAGCTTGTATTTATTTTCTGAATTATCGCCATGTCTGTGAAAGCATGAAGGATGTGTGTGGGCGCACGTGCCACAGTACCCTGTGGATGTCCAAGGACAACTTTGGGCAGTCTGTTTCTCTCTTCCTCCATTTCTCTGAGTTCCCAGAATTTATCTCAGGCTTGGGTGGCAAATGCCCTTACCCACTGAAGCATCTCTCCAGCACAAAACATCTGGTTTTGCTTGTGTGATTGTTTTGTAGGCTTTAATACTAAAAACAAGTGACAATAAACCCAAGCGGTTTATACATATCTAGGAAGTCCCGGGTTCTCATGGTTGTTCTTGCTCTGACAGTCCAGTGTCAGCATAGGGTATATGTTATTGCCCATCCCATCCGAGGGACTAAGAGCTGATAGATTTCCCAATAGGCAGAAGGATGGGAAGAGGGTCCGTGATTAGATAACAAAGATGTCGAACTTTCAAGGTGGCTGCCTTCTTCCTTGCTCTCCTGACACACAACCCCGGTAGCTTAAGACAAAGGCTTGGCAGGCTTTTTCTGCCACTGTGGGGGTCCCCCTGTAGTGGGCTACTGAACTACAGTTATGCCACATCGTGAGGTATTCCTAAGAATTATTTCAGGTGAAACTGGTCTCTGGACCAGCCATAAATTCCTATGCAACGTGACCCTGAGCTAAAGGCTAACTGCCTGACTGTTTAACTGCTATCTCTCTGCTTCTGTGAACAGCTTGCTTTCTGCAGATGTCCAGAACTGCCTTTCTATGTTCCTCACAATTGCAGTTTTTGCCCTTAAAAACCAACTGGAGGGGCTGGAGAGATGGCTCAGAGGTTAAGTGCACTGGCTGCTCTTCCAGAGGACCTGAGTTCAATTCCCAGCAACTACATGGTGGCTCACAACCATCTATAATGTGATCTGATGCCCTCTTCTGGTGTGCATGTGTACTCATATGTATACATAGAATAAATAAAGTCTTAAAAAAAAACAACTGGAGGTTGAGACTGCTCCCACTAATCGGCTCAAGACAATCCCATCAGCAGTTAATAAAAACTCCATTGGACTTATAGGCACCCCATAATTAGGCCTCTCTGGAAGTTTTCTCTTCAGGAACTCCATAACACCCCTCCCTGCCTGTGGGCCTGTCCAAGTTCAGGGTCAGACCAGAATATGTGTACCCCAAATTTGTGGGCCGAACAGACTCCCTGCCTTAGCCCAAACTCACTAACCCTAAGTTGAGGGAGGAAAACTATCCTCCCCGCAAAGACCTTAAAAAAAAACAAAACCCACAAACCCAACCCTCCAGGCAGGGCGGCAGCTTCCTGAGTCCACCTGTAAAGCAAAGGGTCTCCTTCTCTGTGCGCCCCAGCTATGTGTCTTTCCTCAGCCCTAACAAAAGCCTTGCTTTCAGAGGCCAGCTCTGTTTGCTGTGTCTGAGGTTTCCCTTGCTGCGGTGTGCCTTTGAATTCTTTAACTGGCAGAGAAAACAAAGCTGGCCAAGACTCCCCCAGACAGTACCAGTTAGACACTCGGTCAAATAACTCGCATATAACCAGCTATGCGTTTGAGGTGATTTCATTGTTCGGTGCAACAGCATTCCAGACTTACCTCCTGACTTCTTAGGTCCTGGCAGGGCTAGCCTTCTCTCCACCAACCAGCAAGGGTCTGTACCCGGCTTCTGCTGTTCTCAGAAGTTCCTCATGGTTGGACCCCTGCCGTACCCTCCCTCAGGATGCCTTTATCTAGTGCCGTGCACTTCATTAGTAAACTTGGTCATTGGAGGGCACGAGGCTGGGTCCTAGTCCAGTGTGACTGGCATCCTTATAGAAAGGGGCAACTTTAGAGACAGGCAGATGGAGAGAGATCTGCGTGCAGGTGGAGGCAGAAGTGAGTGGCACTTCTTCAAGACAAGGTGTTAGAGAGGCCTGGGTAAGCCGGGATGCAGCAGAAAACCAGAGGCCAGGATGGAGACCTGGGACACAGCCTGCCTCACAGCTCCCAGCAGGAGGCAGCGTCACCCACACCCTGACTTTAGGCTTCTTGTCTTCATAGCTGAGACAGTGGATTTCTGGAAGGGTTGTGGTGCTTTGCTGCAGCAGCGTTGGCGAACTCGTGCTAGTGTGCTGTGAACACACAGTGGACGCTGCAGACACTAAGAGGATTCCCAGCATTTGTTTTTTTCCTTCCACTTCCTGCCAGTGCCTATTCCTCTGTTCTTTAGGTCTGAGTAGCATTTATTGAGCACCTACTGTATGCGTTTTTATTGTTTTGACATTTACCTTTATTACTATACGAAACAAACTCACAGCGGTTGGGGGCGTAAGTCGGTTGTCACAGTGCTTGCGCTGTCACCTCAGAGCTTGGGAGGTGGTGGCAGGGAAGATCAAGAGCTCAAGGTCATCCTTGGCTACCTAGCAAGTTCAAGATCAGGAGGGGCTGTGTGAGACCCTGTCTCAAAACACCATAAGAAAAACAAACGGGAGCCGGCTCAAAAAACCATGGTCATCACTGTATTTCAGGAGGAAGAAACTGCAGTGAGGTTGATAGGCTGAACAGGGTCACTCAGCCAGGAAGTAGAAGAGCCTGATGGGAACTCAGGTCTCTGGCTCCCAAGCCCTGGGGAGTGTCCACAGTATCCAGGCTGCGACTTCCGGCCCTCCCCCCACCCATCTGCATGGTGTTTTGTTTTATATTATTAGCCCTTTGGTGTGGGTGCCTCCTACCAGCATTTACATGACGAGGGGCTGGGTTCCTGTAGCTCTGTGGCACTGAGCATGTCCCTCCCTGTGGCTTGGTGGCCCGTGTGTGTCCATCTCTGCAGAGTGGCACTGCAGGAGCGCTTTCAGAATCGCCCGGGCCCATTAAGGAAGAATGTCTCTGGGAAGGATAGCACGGTTTTCTGATTTAAAATGAAAACATGCATTCCTTTATAAAAATTAAGGAAGTGGGACTGGAGAGACGGTGTTAGCTGTTAGGACGGGGCACAGCGCAGTCCTTTAGGGGTTCCATTTTGATTCCCAGCATCCTTTGAGTACATGACCAGGAGTGGTATAGCTGTGTTTTGAGGTAGATTGATACCCAGCTTTCTGAGAAATCACCATATTGATTTTCAAAGTGGCCTACAACCTGATCTTACGGAAGGGCTTTCTTATTTGAAGTTGCCTTTTCTCGGATGTATTCAGCTTGTGTCAAGCTGACATAAAACTATCCAGCACAGCCTGTGTGTGGGAGTGGGGTGTAGTTGGAGGTACCAGCTCCACGTCTGAGTCCCAGATGCCCAAGCAGTCAGGCAGGTTGGCTATGCTTGGCCATCCTCTTTATTCTGTCTGACACAACTCCATCCATTCCCAGCTCCGGGTCTCTGGGTCCCACAGGCCAGGGGTGGAATGCCATGCCTGCTCACGAAGCCTTTGTGTAAGAAAGCAAAGCCTGAAGTCCCATCTGCCTTACAAATGGTGCGAATTCCCCCAGACTCTGGGTTCACTTAGCCCTCCTCGGGGTGATGCCGCGAGTCTTGGATTTTCTTAAAGTTTCCATCAGCAATTTAGTGGACAGCTAGCTAAGCTGAGCCAGTGCTGTTAGCCAGATGCCTGTGGCTGGGATCCAACCAAGAACTCAGCCATGTTCTTCCCGCCACTGCCCTGTGGTCCAATGCAGCCACACTCCTAGGGCCACACACCGAGGTCTTTCTGTCTGTCCCCAAGTCCCTCACCTCTCCTCCTTCATCCAGACTTTTCCTTGCTGATTTGCTTGAAGAGAGCATAGCTATGTAGTTAAGGAATCTGCAGGTCGTGCGACCTCGAGCCACACACGGAGGCCTCAGCTATTCTGGGCTTCAGTTGTTTTCTGGCGGGATGGAAATCTCCAATGAATTAACCAGACACTGGGATCCTCAGAGTCTCGGCTCTGGCTGCAGAGCCTGTCACCCAGGACCTCCTCAGCCTTGTCTGAGTTTATTATGCCAAGTCTTGGCTCACCCTGCTCCTCTGCTTCCTGCATCCCTGTGTCTGAGCTGCTGGAGAAGGGGTGAGTGATGGCGTCTGGGTCTCTTGCAGTCTAAGCCTGGGACGTGTGTGTCACCTGGGAGGTGCGGGTCACCTGGGACGTGCGTGTCACCTCCCAGCAAGTTCATTAATTCCCTATTAGGATGGCCCCCATCTGACAGCTTCAGCACTAAGCACCCCTTTTCCCTGAATACTGAAAGAAATCAACTTGCTATGAGTTCCCTGGCATTGTCTCCTGTCACCTGGGTAAGAAATAAACCATTTTGGTCCATTTTCAGTACGAGGTACATTTAGAGCTTATCAGTGACTCACAGATAAGCAGGAGGCACAGGGCCCTGGCTAAATGGCTGGAAGCTGCCTCTCTGGGTACTTTTTTTTTTTAAATGTTGAAAAGTTCCAGACAGGCCAGCTGACCTTTAATCCCAGAACTTGGGAGGCAGAGGCAGGAGGCTCTCTGAGTTCGAGGCCAGCCTGGTCTACAGCCTGAGTCCCAGGACAGTCAGGGCTACATAGAGAAACCCTGTCTCACGGGAAAAAAAAAGAAAAAAGAAAGTTAGACAGTTTGCTACCTGACTGAACCCACATGTGAGGAAGTGGGGCGGCAGGGGGGGGGGGAGTGGGAGGGGGCAGCATCTTCAGACCCCACAGGGTGGGGAGTCTGGGCTGTAGGCTGTGTTAGTGGGAGTGACTGTAGCTCCCCAGTCTTTGGGGAAGAAAGATTTTTTTGTTTTGTTTTGGTTTGTTTTTGTTTTTGTTTTTGCAATCCGGAATGACAGAGCACTGTTTTGTGCTAAATTGTCGAGCCAATCATTTTTGCTGTTTGTCCAGGCTGAGCACTCCCCTCCCCCTGCGCCTGCCCACAACCACTTCTGCAGAACTGAAAATAAGTGCCTATTTTTTGCTTCTCTGAGTCTCCAGTACTCTTAATATGAAGGGAAGGTCCTTGCCCCCCTAGGATGCAGTCTTCCTGCTACTTCAGAAAACATCATAGCATCCTCTCCTCCCCTAAGCTCCCAGGCAAGGCTGGTCCAGCACACAGGAAGACCTTGTCTGCAGCTTGACTTGGGTGATGGTCTCCTCTGCTCCACTGGCCTTCAAAGAACCCACATCATCATCATCATCATCCATGTGGACCTCTGCACTGTGACCTGCTCCCACTGTGACCCTTGACCTTTATTTTCTTGTCACCGGGAGAACAATGTCGTCTTCCCTACCTCCCCAACCCCTCTTTGAGACAGGGTCCCACCGTGTAGAACAGATTCCAGATTGTCCTTGAGCTCGACCCACGCATGCTTCCTAAGTCCTGGAATTACAGGCATGCGGCCACCAAGACTAGCAGAGAGAACAATATTTTATTTTATTTTTTGGTTTTTCAAGACAGGGTTTCTCTGTGTAGTTCTGGCTGTCCTGGAACTCACTCTGTAGACCAGGCTGGCCTCGAACTCAGAGATCCACCTGCCTCTGCCTCATAGGTGCTAGGATTAAAGACTGTGCTATCACTGCTTGGCACGTTTTTTTGTTTTTGTTTGTTTGTTTGTTTGCTTGGGGAGAATCTTTTAAATACAGGTAAAGTCCTGGTACTCTTGGTGAATATTTTCTGCTTGCTTGCTCTTTTGTTTTTTTCCTTCCTTCCTTCCCTCCCTTTCTTTTTCTTCTTCTTTTGTTTTTAATTTATAAGTGTCTGCACAGCATATACATGCAATGCCTATGGAAGTCAGAAGAGGGCAGCCAATGCCCTGCAACTGCAGATCCTTGTGAGCCTCCACACCGGTGCTTGGGATTGAACCTAGGTCCTCTTGACCAGCAGCCAGTGTTCTTAACCTTGAGCCATCTCTCCAGCCCTTTTCTTTTTTCCTCTCTGTGGAATAAGACTCCCAACCTCTTCCTTAGTTCCCAGGGCCCTCTTGCCTGACTCTCTCTCTGACCTCTCACTCAGAGTGACCCAGCTCTACAGGGCCTCTGCTCTTTGACACACTTTCCTCATTACAAGGCCTTGGCACCTGATAGAATGTGCTTCCTCTGAACACGCCACACCCCTTCACATGCTTAGCCCCACCCCTTTCTTCAGCTCTTAGTTCGGGTGTCACTTCCTCGGGGAGACCAGCGTTCCCCAGTGGACTGCCTGGTCATTTCCTTCCTAACTTTAGTTTTTGTCTCATGGTTTCCTGACCCCGCGGAATCAAGGCCCTCACTGACTCAGTTGTTGGAACCCAGGCACTTGGCGTCCGCTCAGCAGCGAGGACATTTGCTGAAGGAAGGAAACCTTTGTTCCTCATTTGTACCATTAGACCTGGTATCCGTTTGCATGGTCAGGAGGCAGTGCAGCAAGCAGAGGGCCTGCAGCAGGGGTCTGGATGTGGCCACTTGCAACTGTCCCAGGAGGCTCGCAAGGACCCGGTTCCTTGGCATTCCCCGCTCTGCCACCCTTAGTGCCTGCATTTCTCCTCAGGACTACACGATGCAACATTGTCTTAGTTATTTATTCTCAGAGATTTAAAAATATATATTTTATTAATGTATTCATATTACATCCCAATTATTCTCAGAGATTTTAAAATATTATTATTTTAAGTTTCGTGTATGTGTGTGGGTCTCTGCATGGGTATGTGCACACGAGCACAGGCACCCCCAGAGGTCAGAGGCAAAGGTTCAAGGTGGAGTTGGAGTTACTGGCTGTTGAGAGCCACCCAATATGAGTTCTGGGCACCAGATTCCTGCCCTTGCCAGAGCACCAGGTGTTCTTAACCACTGGGCCACCTCCCCAGCCCCTATGCTGTCTTATTTTCAATGGGAAGTAAGGAAAGAGCAGGGAGGAGCATTCTTCTTAGCCAGATAAGCACAGCTTTCCCAGCATCGAGTGAGCTTGGCTCAGGTCTCGGCACCGGCACCATATTGGCATTCCTAGCGGGAGACCGATGCCCCCGGCTGAGAGCGTGCCGTCTGCCAAGGCTCTCGGCTCTCCTGACAAAGGAGAAAGGAAGAAGTTGGTCAGCAAGGTGGCTGCCCTTCTCATGCTAAGGCTGTGGTCAGGGAGAAGGTATAGTCAGCAGGGACAAGAAAGGAAAGGAAGCATCCACAGCAGGGGAGACAGACCATCTCTAGGAATTAACGCTGCATGGCCATTAGTCAGTATTAAAATTTTGCTGTAACAACATTTAAAGAGATTTTTCACGTGTCAAGTGAGTATATAAAGGGAACACTTTAAAATGGTGCATGAAAGCCAGGTGTGGTGGCACACACCTTTAATCCCAGCACTCTGGAGGCAGAGGCAGGAGGATTGCTGTGAGTTCAAGGCTAGCCTGGTCTACAGAGTGAGTCCAGGATAGCCAAGGCTACACAGAGAAACCCTGTCTTGAAAAATCAAAAATAAAATAAAATAAAATGGTGCGTGAGTAGGGGTTGGAGATGGTGGAATGTTTTCCTAGGGTGGTCACAGTCCTGGCTTTGAACCCAAGCACCTCATAAAACCAGGTGAGGTGGCATACTGTTGTCCCAACACACTGGAGGTAAAAACAGGAAGGTCGGAAGTTCAAGGCCACCCTCTGCTACATAGCAAGTGTGTGTCTGAGATACATGTGTCGGTGTTGAAATAACGGAACTTTTTTTGAGGTTTCAGGGTGTGAATCTAGGGCCTTCTACAAACCAGCCGAGTCAGGTACCCCTGGACTACATTCCCATCCCTGGAAATAATTTCAAAATAATGCAACACTATTCTAACCATAAATCTTATAGAAAAGGTGCCTGGCATGGTGGTGCATGTCTTTAATCCTAGCACTTGGGAGGCAGAGGCAGCTGTGAGTTCAAGGCCAGCCTTGTCTACAAAGTGAGTCTAGGACCACCAAAGCTACACAGAGAAGCCCTGTCTCAAAAAACCAAAGAAAGAAAAAAACATCTTATAGAAAGGTCTTCTGACACTGAATTTTGTGTTGGGTTTCTTTCTGCCTCAGTTTCTTGGGAGTTTAATATGGTCCAGAGACTGAGCTACCAGCTTTGTGGAAACAGTTTCTCATGAGAGGGAACATCTATGGAGCTTGCATTCTTTCCAGTTCCCCCACCCCGGCCTCCACCAAATCCTGGAACTCACTCTGTAGACCAGGCTGGCCTCTAACTCAGAGATTCGCCCACCTCTGCCTCCTAAGTGCTGGGATTACAGGTGAACACCACCACCCCCAGCTTGTGTAGGTTTCATGTGCAAGGCGATGGTCACACTCAACCTGGGGCCTTCTGTCAGAGAGGCTTCAGACAGACAGCTGGTGAATTTTAAGAGCTGACTGCATTCCCTGTGGAAGTTAGAAAAACAAAAATTCCCTGGTTGTGGGCTTCAACACAGGAGAAAAAAACAAAAAACAAAAAACCCAGAAGGTTTGTAGAAAATAGCAAGGCTGTTAGGAAAACTGGTTGCCATAACAACAGGGCATGGCACTGGTTACAAAGAAGCTGCAGTGGCCTGTGCACCCTTTCTAATGGGAGGGATGCAAGTGTAAGGACTTCAGTAAACAACAAGCCGTTCTGAAACCAAGGCCATGTTCTGTTATTTCCTCTAAGAATTACTTTCTAGACAGTCGGGAGTTAGCAGCGAGGCCCAGGCTTGCTGGTGGGGCTGATACGGGATGTGCGCGCACGCACACACAAGCGCAGTCACTGTCTCCGGAGCATCTTTTGCATTCATTTGGGTGCCTCTCCAGCGCCAAGCATCCCACGGTTATTAGCTAACTCGGTTATCTCCATCTTTCAGAAGGGAGAGGCAAAGAGGCCACGTGGCCAGTCTAAAGGCATGCAGGCTGGAAAAGGTGGGAGTGGGCTTAGAACCCGGGTCGTCTCACTTTGAACCCAGCGGTCTTTCCTCTAAGGCAGCTCTTTGGTCAGGCCACCGCCACTAACTCTGCTCCTCATTGCCGGTTCCCTAACATCTATGACAGCTTTTGAACTGGCCCCTTCGCAGCCCCGTTCCAATGCCTTTCACTCTTGCAGCTGGGCTCGCCACTGTCATGCTATTCTCAGAGTGGTGACTCCCTGTTGCCCACTGCGGAAGGTGGTACCACTGAAGGCGCTCTCTCCGGGGCTGTCATCCAGAAGCTTCCCTGGAGCTCTTCCCCACTAGGCTTGACCAGACAGCTCTTAGGCTGAGGCTCTTTGTCGCACTGCCTGTGCCCCCAAAGACCTTCCATTCTGCCCCCACAGCTCAGGCATGAGCTCCCAATCGATGCTGCCGCTGCTGCTGGTGGCCTCGAACTCATGGAGACCAGAGGTTGTAGGTCAGGGTCAGTAAATGTCTGTAAAGCTAGACAGTAAATATTCTATGCTGTAGGGAGACACATAATTTCTTTTGCAGTTTCTCAACTTCTCAGTTTTCTTCAGTGCCAGCTCAGCCACAGGCAACTCACAAACGAACCTGTCTGTGTTCCAATGACTGCCACTGTTTTCAAGTTTTAAGGGTTATTTTTTTTTTTTACTCTTTCTCCTTCCTTCCCTCTCTCCATCTCTCTCTTTCTCTCTCTCTCTCTCTCTCTCTCTCTCTCTCTCTCTCTCTCTCTCTCTCCCTCTCTCCCTCCTTCCCTCCCTCCTTCCACCTGCTCTGTGATATATGTTCATGTGTGCAGGTACCTGCAGAGGCCAAAAGAGGATAGCAGATCTCGTGGATCCAGAGTTACAGATGTTTGGGAACGGCCCACCGTGTGCTGGAATCCAAATCCTGGTCCTCATGATGGAGAAGCAAGGGTTCTTAATGGCTGAGCCACCTTTCCAGCCGTTTTAAATTTTAAATCAACTTTTATTTATTCATTGCTTCTCAGGGGGCGGGTGGAGGCAGGGGCAGTGTAAGAGGGCAATTGTGGAAGTGGGTGCTTTCCTGTCATAGGGGCCTCAAGACTTGAATTCAGTCAACAGGCTTCCGAGTCCACTGAGCCATCCGGCCAGTCTACTCCTGTCCTAGGTAGATCTTTGGTGTTACTAGATTTCAGACTCGTTGCCTTTAAGGCCAAAGTTGGTGTCGAATATAGAAAAGAAGGCAAGTTCTGCTGGCACTAGTCCAAGTCCTCAAAAATATTTCTAAACACCTTTGCAAACTCCAAATATCCAACGCTTCTGTAATGACCAACGAATGGGTCAATGTGATAAACCTATTCCTCGCTTTGAAGGAAGTTTTGCTTTGCCTTTCTGCTTTGGAGAAAGGGTGTCTATGTGTAGCCCTGGCTGGTCTGGAACTCTCTATGTAGACCAAGCTGGCCTCTAGACTCACAGAGATTTGCTTGCTTCTGCCTCCCAAGTACTGGGTTTAAGGCGTGCACCACCACGCATGACAGAAGGAACCTTTCATGGGCTGTTACATAGCCTCTGATACCATTAGGTGTTAAAGGATGTCCGTGAAAGGCCGTTATTCATATAGCATGTGCCTCATTAGTCATCACGTGACACTGCTCACAGTAGGGCAGGGGGCGCCCAAAGATTAACCCCATCGCTTTATTGCTTCTCAGGGAGCTCTCTCTGGCCTGGTTTCCTGGGGATAGTGGGATCTTCCTGCTGATGAGAGCCTCAGGGGGAGCTGCTGTGACCCGGGCTGGTTTTCTAGCCAGCCTTGACTGAGGCCATCTCCTTTCTGAGTGTGCAGTGTTGCTCCCTGCTGGTGTGAGGAATAACCATTCCCCTGTGTCCCTCTGAGCTGTGCTCACCCTCTCTCAACTGTCAGTGACGGCCTCAGTCTGAAACGCCAGGCTCAAGAGTGTTTAGTAAGTCACTCCACGTCTGGTTGGTTCTGAGTCTGGGTAGCGCATGAACGGCGTCTGTCCTGGTGTTTACTTTTGTGAATCAGGTGGCTCTCTGTTATCCTGCAAGACTTCAGGAAACACCCCGTGAATGCCCTAAAGAAAACATCATTTAAACAGAAACTGTTGAACGTGTTGACCAAAGGCTGCATGTATGCCTGTGTGGTTTTGTTTTGTTTTGTTGTTTTTTGCTTTGTTTGTTTTGAGACAGGGTTTCTCTGTGTAGCCTTGGCTGTTCTGGACTCACTTTGTAGACCAGGCTGGCGGTGAACTCACAGTGATCCGCTTGCCTCTGCTTCCCCAAGAGCTGGGATGCCTGTGCTCTTTAGAGCTATGCTTTTAGTTTCAAACATGATTTTAAAACTCAGACACTGTCTATTCTTGGTGTCCCAAATCCCAAAGTCCCAAATCTAAGCCAAATAAAAAGCACTAGGAAATGTAACACACACGCGCACGCGCGCACGCGATGATGAATTCCTGGATATATGTTTTCCAAGTATCATTGCTCAAAGTAATCTGGGACTCCTTAATCATAGGCTAAGGCATTTTAAAAAGCATTTCAACCTCGTATGAAAGGTTGCAAAGATCTAAACTACACTCATGTATTTCAAGAATATGTGAATTTAGAGACAAGTCTAATGGATCTCTATGTGCCCCTTACTCAGCATGAGCAACAAACAAGGGACAAGCCCGGCTCAATGGCTCACACTGGTAATCCCAGCACTAGGGGAGGCAGAGGCAAGCAGGACTCTGTGAGTTCCAGGCCAGCCTGGTCTACAAAGCGAGTCCTGAGCAGGGGAAGCTATATATAGAGAAACCCTGTCTTGAAAACCCAAAACCAAACAAACACAGGGCAAAGCTGGCCTCATTTCTGCTTCTATCTACCTTCACCGATTGGATGCTTCTGGAGCGAATTCTCAGAGTCATGTGACTTTGTCATAAATACATGTTAAGGGATAAAGGCTCTTTTACATTTTGTTATTCTAAGTTAGTTTTATTTATGTGTACACATGTGTGTCGGGGCGTGAAAGGGGGTATACCACAGGAGGGTAATGCTGACTGAGGCCAGAAGAGGAGGGATTTCTCTCCACAGGGCCTATGGCTGCCTGCTTCCCCACAGCCTTCCAACATGGTACGCGTATCCTCAAGCTGGGATTCTCCTCCTCTTAGCAGGTGGGAAGTTACAGCTCCGTTGGAGCCTCTCCTGAAATGAGGCTGCTGTCTTGTCCCACGATTATGGGCGAATTGTGGTTTCCCCTCCTGTGGGAAGTATGACCCCATCTTCAGACATGCTCTTCTGACTGCATTTACGAGTTGCAGACATTTGCCATTTGAGGATGGCCAAGGTGTTTTGAAAAGCAGAACATCACTGAGGTCATCGGTGAATAGAATCGTGGGGGGGGGGGGGTGGGGGGATGGCGGGAGGTATTGCCCTCAGATGGCCCAGCGGGGCTGGCTGGCATCTCTTGGCAGTGCCAGGGCCTCCTCTCCATATGGTCTTCTGGCACAGGCCGGTTCAGACTCTTTATAGCACTGCAGCCCAAGGGCAGTTAGCTTGTGACATAACTGCTAGGGTTGTCAGGGTGTGTCCCAGCTAGCAAGGTGGGGCTGCCTTTGCCTTGCCTCTTGGTCACATGTGAGAGTAACTGGACTCCAGTCCTTGATGAAGACATGCAAGCTTTGAGCACACTTGGTGGGTTCCAGAACTGTGAGGGACCTTCAGTTTTTCTCTATAAATTGGCCTGTCATTGTTTCTCTGCTGTGATATGGAAACTCCTGGGTTAGAAAGAAAGACTTTCCACTGTGGAGGATCATATTTCTTTCTTTTTTTCTCTTTGTTTGTTTGTTTGTTTGTTTGTTTGAGACAGGGTTTCTCTGTGTTATCTTGGCTGTCCTGGACTCACTTTGTAGACCAGGCTGGCCTTGAACTCACAGCGATCCACTTGCCTTTGCTTCCCAAGTGCTGGGATTAAAGGTGTGTGCCACCATGCCCACCTGGAACATATTTCTTTAGGATTAGCTCATCTGCACCAGCCCTCTTCCTCAGGGTGTGTGTGTCTGTGTGTCTGTGTATCTGTGTATGTGTGTATGTGTGGTGTGTGTGTGTGAGTGTGTGTATGAGTGTATGTGTCTGTGTGTGTCTGTGTGTGAGTGTGTGTATGTGTGTGTATGAGTGTGTGTAGTGTGTCTGTGTGAGTGTATATGTGTGTCTGTCTGTCTCTGTGTGTGTGTGTGTGTGACTGTATGTCTGTGTGAGTGTGTGTGTCTGTATGTGTATGTGTGTGTGACTGTGTATGTCTGTGTGAATGTGTGTGTCTGTGTGTGTATGTGTGTATGAGTGTGTGCTGAGGCAGGTCCTCGTGGATTCCTCTGCATAGGCATTACAGGAGATTGCTATTCCTTCTGTTCTGCTGACTCTCCTGAGAGTTCACACCTGAGACCCTGCAGAGAGTCTGTGCTCTTTTCCACTGACCCTTCCATAGCTTGAAGTGATGTCATCTGACCAGCTTCCTCTTCTGACTTCCTCCCCACTTTGAAAATCCATCTTTTCTTTCTCAGCTTCACTGTACCTCTGGCCAGTGTGGTCCTCCTTAGTGTTCTCCTTCCTGTTCCTGCAAATCTTGCCCAGGTTTATGGGACTCTTGAGGCAGTTTCCCTGGCCCTCCCGATTCAGTGTGCTCACGGTCAGGGGTCAGGGGTGAGGGGTCAGGGAACTCATCCACACTGGCTGTCAGCTAGTGGATTTTGCCTCCTGTTGTCAAATGTACCTCAGCCAGATGCCTCAAGTGCAACATCCCAAGACTGATAAATGTCCACCCGATTCCCTTCCTAGCCTGACACTAGAGTGATGGCATCAACAGTCTAGAAGGCTCTCAACACCAGTAGCCCGGGACACTCACATCTCAATAGACAATTCTTTTGTCTTGCAGTGCTGGGAATCAAACCTCAGGCCTTGTACATACCTGGCAAATACTCTTCCACTGAACTGTGTCACTAAGTTGCAGCCCTTGCTGTTTAGTTTGGTATGACTAGCCCAGGCGCAATATATTTTCATTAGAATTTGTAGCTATCTCAGCTAACTTTGTGGGCAAACAGAAAACATGATGGACTTCCTAACTGTGTGTCTATGTATCTTGTAGGCTCAATTTTCTTAACCAATATATTTTACTAACAACTTAGTGACTGAGCATATGTCCCTTATAACCCGACTAACCAAAACAATAGGAAATGAGGATTAATGGACACAATAACAAAACCTTAAGGCTATCAGTTCCAAGGAACAATTCTCTGGGTGTGAGCTGCTGGATTTCTTCTGCTGGAACCTGGGGTAACCAGAACCCAGAACCTCAGCAGGAGCCAGAGCCCCAAAGCCTTCCCTCGAGCGGTTCTCTCTAGGAGCGTCTTGAAGTGCAGCAAGAAACAGCCAAATCTATCCCAAGTCTCCAAAAAAGCCCCGCCTCCAGTCCTGGGCTCATTTATGTATCTCCTCCCAGAGTCTGTTCACGGGATCTTTTCAGCTGGCAGCAATTAAGCTCCTGCACGAGGTGGTTGCTCTTCTAGTGAATTAACCTCACCTGTTCCCTCATAAGACCGTTCCAGTCCCACACTTGGGATCCTAAAAACCAGGTTTCTCTCCTTCAGTATCTAATTGTTTTTTTAAAGATGCATTTATTATTTATACAGAATTTCACCCTCATGTACACCTGCAGGCCAGAAGAGGGCACCAGATCTCATTATAGATGGTTATGAGCCACCATGTGGTTGCTGGGAATTGAACTCAGGACCTTTGGAAGAACAGACAATGTTCTTAACCTGGGAGCCATCTCTCCAGCCCCTAATTGTTTGTTTGCTTGATTTTACTTTAGTGTTGTTATTTTCAGTCTCGGAGGTTAAATGTGGGGCCTTGCCCATTCCTGGCAAGCATGTAAATCTACCACCGACCTCTATCCCAAGCTAACTGTGCATTGTTAAGGATTGAATTTCGTCCTCTTCCGTGTCTACCAGTTCCTAGAAGCCCTGCCCCTTGCTTCCTTCCCCTCTCTGTGTCTAATCTCACAGCTTCCTCACACGAAACATCTTCCCTTCCTTGAACTCACTGACCTGTACAAGGTTTCCAAAGCCACCTTCTTTGCAACACTTCCGTAGGCTTCCCCGGTGTGGAGCTAATCTGTTTCTGTCATCATCTCTCACGTCCATACACACAACGTGCATAGCTCTGCCCTTCCACTACAAGCAGAATGTCTTTGGGTCAGAAATCCAGACAATGGTGTGGTATCCATTGTCTGTCTCTCATGAGAGCTTGAGAAAAAAAAAAAAGGAGATCCTTCATTTTTTCCCCCCAAGGCCTGCATCTACTTTTTCACCTACCACATATTCCACCAACACGATGGGTCTGCTGCTTGATGACAGAACTGCGGGGTTTCGGGCATGTGTGACTGCATGGCTGCAGATTGCAGTGTCTCAACTGTAGGACCACAGTCTGCATGGCTTCCCGGTGGGTGGCTGCAGAGCTTTGACAGCAGCACTTCCCTTTGTTCTCCTGAGAATTTTGGCCCCTCTTCCATCAGTGTTGTCTGCAGGGGGGAACCATTGCTGCTGGTGGGACGGGAACACAGGCGTTATCCGAGGCAATGGTTCTTAAGTGCAACCAAGTGGCAGGGTTGCCAAGGCAGCCAAGGATGCGCCCCTTCTACCTCGCTCCTCTTTTCTCTGCCTATTAAGTAAGTGACGCACACATGTGCAGAGTAAAGGCATAAAAGCCACAGAGAAATCACGTTCAGGGTAAGAGTGTAGCTCAGTAGGCACAGTGGTTGCAGGTAGCTTGGTTGGCAGTGTGTTTGTGTAGTGTGTTTGAGGCTCCTGGTTTGGGTCTATGTGCTGAATAAACCAGGCTTGGACTGAGCAGCCCCTCTTCCTATGTGGAGGAGCCATGCCTCTTAAAGAGAGAGAAGCCCAGTGTCTTAATGGTGGACATTTCAGTCAAATAGCCCCAACCTCAGTTGCTCTGTGTATCTTCAGGGTAGAGACATTTAAAAAAACAAAACAAAACTACAAATTCTTTCAGAAAAGAGGAAGGGCAAGCCATTAAGATCTGCTGTGCTGGGGAAAGAATCTGGAGTTGCTCTCTCTTTCTTACTTTTTGAGTGGGGGGGGGGAGAGGGGGGTTCAAGACAGGATTTCTCTGTGTAGCCTTGGCTGTCCTGGACTTTGTAGACCAGGCTGGCCTCGAACTCACAGAGATCTGCCTGCCTCTGCCTCCCTGAGTGCTGGCGAGTTATCTGTTTATGAGCAGATCTCTCTCACGTCCCTCTCTCTTCCTTCTAAGGTTATGTAGTGCCTCCAGCTCATGATTCCTTGGAGACAAAGGTGTAACTTATGCTGCATCTTTTACTTCCTACTCAGTGTCAGCTAAGCTGGCCAGCATCTTCCTTCCTGCTTCCAAATGTTTAACATGGACTTTGGTCTTACAGTTTATGACTTAAAGTTTTCCTATATTTGTTTTAGTGAGATTTTGGAGTTAAACAAAACTAGTTGTATGTGCAATTACAAAATTTGCCATTTATCAAAAAGTCCATAAAAAAAAAAAACTACTCCCAAACATCTTGTTATAATGTACAAAATAGATAAGAGGACTGGAGAGATGGCTCAGCAGTGTGAACCTGAGCTCAGTTCCCAGCACCCACGCTGACACACATGCACACACACACACACACACACACACACACACACACACACACACACACATATGCACGCACACCTTGTGCACAACTAGAAAGCGGGTAATGTTGTCAGTAACACTACTAATTCATGGCACCAATTGCCCACATTCTTTTGCTTGATAGAAGCTGAATCTTAAATATTGATTTTAGTGCTAGAAAAGTGGTACCTTTATTTTCTATTTCACTTTGGCCACCGAGTCTTCGGATTTTGAGTGCCGTGGACCGTCATTTGGGTCACCGTTGTTATTGTTCTTATTTTACACCCCAAATGTGCTGTCCCTTTAACTCTACGGGCGCACAGGCACCTCTAAGGATGGGGACTGTGCACCCCAAAATGTGGGCTCCACCGACTCCCTGTGCAATCACGTGCCAGGTGATGACTCCATTTGGAAGTTTTCACCCCGGGTGTCATTTTCCTTCACAGATACAGAGGTCTCATTCATGTATCCCTTTCTTCATATATCAAGAAAATTAATGGAGTTGGTACCACTCAGCCTTTCAACTGATGTGAATATGGGTGCCAAAGCATGAAATGGCTCCAAGCTCAGATCACTGAGATGAATGTAAATTTGCTTAAAGTATTTTTTCACAACTGTCTTCCAATGGAAGAATTCAGAAGATGTACCTTAAGTTCCTGCTCTCACCAGGAGCTAACTAACTACTCCATTTTTAGGCAAATTGAACAACAGATGGCTAGCAACCCGCATGCAGTAGACTTTTGGCAAAGGGCAGTTTTTTATGAAACTGATGCCAACACTAAGCACTAAGGTCATAAATTTAACCTTCACATTTAAGGCTAAAATAGTTGTGTTTCAATAATTCTATGCTTCAAAATGGACTAGATCCCAGTGATTCCTTGTCTTAAAAAATTAGAAAGGGGCCGGGCAGTTGTGGTGCATGCCTTTAATCCCAGCACTTGGGAGGCAGAGGCAGGTGGATTGCTGTGAGTTCAAGGCCAACCTAGTCTACAAAGTGAGTCCAGGACAATCAAGGATACACAGAGAAACTCTGTCTCAACAAAACAAAAACAAAACAAGACAAAACAAAACAAAAAATTTGAAAGGGGTACAGCAAGTGTTACTTGATTTAAACCTTGACAAAGTTTAAGTAACTAGTACCAGTGGTGCCAGCAGTGAATGAGCCACTGGGTGCATGAGTGCGTCCTTGCCCCATAGCCCTGCCGTTTCACTTCTAAGTCCCACCCTACAGAGAAGGAAGACGCTAAGGAAAAGACCCCGTCCTCACAATAAACAAGGCCAACCTTTTAAGGGAACACAAGTTGCTTTGATCCACACACAAGCCAGAGAAGGAAAATTTACATCTCCAGGGCACAAGGGACCTTCAGGAACATTCAAACACCAGATGCTGAAAGCCAATTAGACTCTGGAAAGGGGCTGGATTCTGAATCTATTCCATGAGCCTCCGCCATTAGGATAGAAATTCCATAGCAAAGTATGAATACAGATGTTCCAATTTGGCTGTTTGGAAAGCCCCCTCTGGCACAGCACCAAAGCGTAGCAACAGACAACAGAAATACCACTCAAACCCAAAGAAATCAAAGCAGCAGCAAACTATGCCAGTGTGTTCTAGAAACAAGAGAGTCGTTTGCGCGTTTGCAGATGACAAACGGGAGCATCAGGGGCTTCTCAAAATTCACAGCTGGGGATCCGAATGTAAAGCAGAGGCCATGTTGAGCCCTGGCCCTGCGTGACACAGCCTGCGGTGAGGCAGATCTTCCAGCCAAGACCTTGGGAATCCGCTACAGGGATTGCCAGCTAGCTCACGTTCTCTGCTCACCTTGAGGAATGCCTGTACGGGCAGGGAGCAGGAGAAACTCCGGATGGACGCATTTGGAACAGCTTAATGGGACTATTTACAATGCAAAGGTGACTCATTAGCATGTGGACCTTGACAGCGCCCTGGAGATACAGCCAACCCCTTCTCTAGACTCAAGCTAGGAAGGTACCAGGTACCGGGACAAGATAAACCTGGGAGTGCTTCATAATCCTGAACTCTTAGGGGGCAGCGCAGTGTGTAGAGTGTGTTAGAGGCTGTGTGACACCCTGGGGCTAAAGCTGTTTATCAAGTATAGTGAGGTGCATGGTGCAGATGTGCATGCACGCCCCGACCCTTGTAGAGGATTCCTCAGCAAGTCATCCCTTCAAATGCTGTGGTCTGCAAGGACTCAGGTTTTCAACACATTTTCTTAGCCTTTCCCCAATTCTGTTCTAACCCTCGGGTTAATACTGGCAAGTCCAGAGGAGTAAATAGGTTAGAAAGTAGACCCTCAACAAAGAGAAATGGTCAGGGTCTCCAAAATAAGTTTAAATTAGATACATTTTTTAAAAATCAGTGCTAACTTAGAAAACTAAGAAAAAGGCTCAGTGAACTCAGTTAATCCTTGGATACAGAAGATAGTAATAAAAAGAAAAGAGACCCACTCTGCGTTGGGGGTGGGGGGGTTGATAGAATGCCTAGACCCCGCCCCCTCCCATGGGAAGATATTTCTGATGTGGCTTTCTCAGTGGACCTAGATTATAAGACTGCTCTCAGGATGCACCCACTGAGGAAATAGGAGCTCAATTCAAAATAGAACTAAACCATAAGGAAAGTTAGCCTCACGCCATGACAGTGCCCAGGCTGGGGTGACTTGGGGTTCAGTCAACAGCAAGAACAACACAGCCAGGCCAGGTGTCGTGGTCTCCCTCACATAGCAACATGCCGAGCGAGAGGAGAGCTTGATTCTCACAGGCGTCCTCCCCAGATCAGGAAGCAGGGAGTCCCTCCATGACGACCTCCCAGTGGATTTCAAAAGCCAAATTCTCTCTAAATTATTATTATTATTTTTTTTGGTTTTTCGAGACAGGGTTTCTCTGTATAGCCTTAACTGCCCTGGACTCACTTTGTAGTCCAGGCTGGCCTCGAACTCACAGCGATCCGCTTGCCTCTGCCTCCCAAGTGCTGGGATTAAAGGCGTGCGCCACCATGCCCGGCTTCTAAATTAATTATTGACAAGGGGGAAAAGGATGGTATCGGGGCCACTGGTGAAGAAGTCGAAGGTTCGTGGCACCCTAGGGGACAAAGTGCAAACTGAATTAAAGCCACGTGTGGATGTACTCAAAATCCCCCCCTTCCCCCAGAGCAATGAGTTCAAGACCTTTGGAATTCGTTGTCCGGTAAAATTAAAGAAGAAAATGTATCTCATACACATAGTCACACAGAGAGGGCAACTTCTAATTTAACTTAGTAACTGTTTATGGAGGAACTATTACATAACACAGACTGTTCCGGGCACAGTCCTTCTTCTCCTGCTAACTTCTAAGTTTAGGGCAGTGGAAAAGTACGTGGTTATGTTAGACTCCAGTGCTGTGGGGAAACTAAATAGAGCAGAGGACAAGACAGGCATGCCTGGAGAGGAAGTCTTTCCGAGGGAGTTGAGGAAGCCCAGCCACCCTGCTAAGAACGGAGGTGGCCCACCCCTGCACTCCCAAAGTGCCGTACGGTCTCACTTTTCCCATGTACCAACTGCGGGAAATCATCTCTGCAGCCTGCCGTGAGCGCAAAATTAAACGTTCTTTTTTTTAATAAGTTGCCTTTGTTATGGCACCTTTGTTATGGTGTTTTCTTGTCACGGCAATAGAAAAGTGACTAAGACACTCAGGCAAGTCAATATGTCCAATGAAGAACTTTGAAGAGTAAAGACAACTGAAGGCCAAAGAAGAAGAAAATAACTTGAAAACCTGGGAAGGGGACACAGGACACTCATACAGGGACCAGATGCATCAGAGCTTGGCTGAGCCTCTCTGGCCGGGGAGGCCTGCAGTGTGTGGGCAATTCTGGCTTCAAGCACAGCCACCACGGCATTGCTAACAAGGCCAACTCTTTTCCAACACAAAGGCTGCAATAAACCACCCTGCCCGCCTTTTATTCCTAACCTAAGCAGAGAATGAGTGAAATTGGTCTGAGGCACAGAAGTCATAACTGTATCCCTGGGGGGAATCTAAGTTGCTGAGCACCGAAAAGCACTAAGTGAATTACAGTGCAGTCCTCGAAGGCAGAACGAGGAAACATCCATGTTGGGAACTGTAGTAATCCCCATTGCGGCTGCAAGAACTGACCACAAGTTTCTTATCCTGTGGGACTGTAGATCAGAAGCCTGGTGTGACCTCACTGGGTGAACCAACACACGACAGCAGCCAACCACCGCGCGAGGTTTCTTTCTCCATCAGTTTCGCAGAGGCCTAAGCCCTAGTTTCTTGTCATGAACCATTGCAATTGATTTGTGATCAGCACAAAGGACCTTCTCTCACTCAGCCCATTGTAGCCGAGCATGCCAAGATGGCCAAGGAGCAAAACTCATCTCAAAATCCTGATGCTTCTGCAACAAACATCAGCTTACTGTTTTATTTAATGTTTGATTTCTCTGACTGGTGAATGCCTTTTAAAAGAAAAGATGTACTTATTTATTTATTATTATGTATACAGTGCTCTCTCTGCATGTATACCGGCAGGCCAGAAGAGGGCATCAGATCACATTATAGATGGCTGTGAGCCACCATGTGATTGCTGGGAATTGAACTCAGGACCTCTGGAAGAGCAGTCAGTGCTCTTAACCTCTGAGCCATCTCTCCAGCCCCCTCTATCTGCCCTTTAAATAATGTGAATCTATTAATTAGACACCCCCCCAACCTTCAGATGGCTCAACCTCCAGGTTGTGAGCTAGTTACTGCACCAACCCTCCTTCTGCTGCATCTTCCTCCGTCCCTCCCTTCCTCATAAGCAGGCTGACGTACGTCCCCATTGTTAGGAGAGGTCCCGAGGTGATGATGGCAGGTCGTCACTCTCCCTCTCATGTCACACCATCACAGCTGGTCAGAATACGCAGGGCTGTGAGGAAGAGCTCTGACTGACACTGACAGAGGCTCTGTCAGTGTCCTACCTTGTTTGCTCCCCGCTTCACAACTGCTGGCTACAGAATTCAGCCTGTGTGAGCTCAAGCTGCCTCGCTTGTAATCCTTTCCCACTTCTGCCATGTAGGCCTGGAGGGGCTAAAAATATTTGTTACTGTGTGAAGGAGCAAGGGGACAAGACCAGGAAGAAGCCACCTTCTGGATCTGAGCCCCTGCTTGGCTCGTCCACTATGCCATCTAGGGAACACTTGGTCATTGAACGGAAGGCCAGGGGGCTCTGGCTCCCGCCACAGAAGGCGGGAAGGAAAGCAGCTTGCATGGTTTGGCCTGCTCTGGCCCCTTCTCTAAGCTATCCCTCCTCCATCCCTCCCTCCCTCCCTCCCTCCTCCCTCCCTTGTTCCCTCCCTCCCTCCTCCCTCCCTCCTTCCCTCCCTCCCTCCATTCCTTCCCTCCCTCCCTCTGTCCTTCCCTCCTTCTTTAGCAGCTTAGCCCCGCCCCCATAATAGGCTTATCAGAATGTGCAAATACACGAATCTGGTTCCTTCAGAAAATACCCAAGGTTGGGCTCTTAAGATGGCTTGGCTACAAAGGTGTCTGCTGCCAAGATTGATAACCTTAGCTCAATCCCCAGGACCTATAGGTTGAAGTAGAGAGCAGACTCCTGCACGCTCTCCTCTGACTTCTACATGTATGCAGTGGCACACACGCACCCTCACACACTCACAAGCACTCATGTACAAACAAATCATTGTAAGTTTAAAACCTAAAAAACTCCCCAGGTTCCTTCCTTGCTTCTTGTCAACAAGCTCCACTCTGCCGCCCACGGGAAGGGATGGCTTCCTCTCTGCCTCCCGGCCTCTTCTTCAGGAGATAATCTCCCAGCCTCCTCAGAGATTCCTGATCTAATTTCCCCAAATAGCACCTCCTTCCTCTCTGTTCCAATGAGCCTCTCCTCACACACAACACGGTCCCCCCAGAGACACACACTAGGTTGAAACAGTCATTTCTGGAATTTGCTCTCCGAGGCTGTAAGGTAAACGGGCTAGCGATTGCTGGATAGGCAGTGGGTAACCTTGAGGCAAGCTGTTTTCTGTCTGTTCCAAGCTTATGGAATTTTCTAAGCTTCATTCTAACATTCTCGGGCGTGCAGAGGTTATATGAAAAACAATGGGCTTATTTTGGGCTGGAGTCAGTAGTTAAAGCGTTTGCTACCCAAGCATGAAAGTCAGAGTTCTGATTGGTATTACCAGAGGCACAGTAAGAAGGCAGAGATAGGCGATCACCAGAGCAGCCTGGCTAAGGAGGCTAGCTATATTGGTTAGCTCTGGGTTTGATTGAGAGACCCTGCCACAGTGAAAGACAATTGAGGAAGGTTCCCCACATCAACCTCTGGCTTTAGGGACTTGCACACCTAGACAAGCATGGCACACACATGCAGACATGCACACCACACACTCAAATACATGAGAAAGAAAGGAAAGGCTAAGAGCGCATTTCACTGCCCCTCGCTTCTGTTGTTTTCTCAAGACCCCTGTTTTTTTTTTGTAAAGGCCTCCGAGTGTTGAAAAACTGCACCTGCCAGGTACTAGTCTGTTGCTAAGGGGTCCTGGCTTTACCTTTAAACAGAATCCTTTCTGCCTCTCACTCACTGTTTCACCCACTCTTGCCTCGCACACCCAGGCCCTGATGTCTCTTTTGAACACATTACTTTTGCTCCACGTTTGACTGACACGCTCAGTGGGCAGTGACGTCCGCTCGCATTATATGCCACAGCAGCTCTGAGCTGGGGGGGGGGGGGTTGTCCCTGCAGAGGGATTTGCTACTGTCAGGAGACATTTTGGGTTGTCAGAGCTGGAGTGTGTGAGTGGTGATGCTATTGGAAGTGGTAGGCGGAGGCCCGGGTGCTGCCAAAAACCCCCACCCTGTCCCCAAATACTCAACAGTGAGGACCTTCAGATGCATTCTGGGTGCTCAGGCACCCTGGCCACCCAGAGCTCAGTCATGAAATAGGACGGGAGAGCTCTCTTCTTCTTGCCTGATGTGGCAATCCAAAACAGACCCCCTCAGCTTTAGTCACATTCTCCTCCCCTCCACGGGGACAGGCTGAGCACAGGAGACAGATCTGAGGACAATCCTTGACTTCCCTTAAGCCTCTTCCCCTCCTCTCACCTTCCTGGGTGAGGCTTGCTAGCTAGCGGGCTCTTTTTTCTTTTTGGGGGGTGAGTTATTTGGGGCAGCTGCTTCGTCTGTGATGTCAACGCACTGCTGGCATCCACAAGTCTGTCCCAGCATGTGAGACTCCGGGGCAGATTCCAGCTTCGGTGTGAGTACAAGTGATGGCCACAGGAGACAGGGAACTTGCAGGGCCGCGATTGTGGTGTGTGCTGTTAGGACCCCTGGTGGCATAAATAAGCAAACATTGGGAACTTCCTTAGCTCAAGGAACAGGAAGGCTGGGGTCAGTTTGTCTTAGAAACAGGTTGGCGCCAATCGGTCGTGGTGCGCGCCTTTAATTCCAGCACTTGGGAGGCAAGAGGCTGGCAGATCGCTGTGAGTTCGAGGCCAGCCTGGTCTACAAAGTGAGTCCAGGACAGCCAAGGCTACACAGAGAGACCCTGTCTCAAAAAACAAAAAACAAAACAAACAACAACAAACAAAACAAAAACAAAAAACCAAAACCAAAACCAAAAACAAAACAAAACAAAACAAAAAAAAAAAAGAAAGAAAGAAAAGAAAGAAAGAAAGAAAGAAAGAAAGAAAGAAAGAAAAGGAGACAGGCTGGCTTCAAGGCTCGCATGACAACACAGCCCCACGATTCTCCATTTCTTAAGCCCCTTCTTCAGGGTCAAGTACATCCTTCAGAAGTTCTTCCCCTCACTATGCCTAGACTCTTACAGCGACTCACTGTATCTCCCACATTCGTGCCCAATAGGACACATAAGCCCATTTCTGATCGCTCCCGCTGAAGTCCTGGGGTTACTGGCTAAGGGCGAATGATGCCCCCAGAACATATTACACCTCCCACGAGAGTGCTGAGATGTGATTGGCTCTGCCCTTGGTCACATGCTCTAATTCAGCCCGCCTGGTCTGAAAGCACCTGGAGTTACTGGAGAAAGGTGGCTGAGTGTTACCCACTGCGCATGCCTCAGACAAGCCCACTGCGCATGCCTCAGACAAGCCCACTGCGCATGCTTCAGAGCCACGGGTTTCACAGACCATCTAGACTTTGGTGTGGTACTAGATGAGCCAGGAAGGGAAGCTACAAAGAGTGTCCTTTTAGAATAAGAAAGGTTGTGTGTTGAGGGTGCAGGTTGTGTTAGAGAAAAGAGGACTGGCGAGATACATACAGTTTTGTTTGCTTGCTTGAGACAAGATTCTTGCAGAGCCAGGCTAACCTTGAACTTGCTATGTAGCAGAGAATGGACTTGAACTCCTGTTCCTCCTGCCTCCACTCCCAAGTACTAGGATTGCAAGTGTGCACCACCACACCCAGCTCAATGTGGGGACTGATAAATGGTTCTGTGGCTGCATATGATAACTCACTTGTTTTTATAGACCCGTAATCAGGAGAAAAACCAGTTCTCAAACAGCATCTGAAGGTGATAGACACTCTGAGCTTTGCTGTGTGTGATACTAAAGAGATGTTCAATGGAGAGGTGTACATCTTTTTTAACATATTAATTATGAAAGTTTTACGGTTTCCTCAAAATTGATTGTGAAATTTCATGTTTTAAAATTGTATTTATTCATTCCCTTTACATCCCAATCATAGCCCCCTCCCTCCTCTCCTTCCGGTCCCTCCCTCCCTCCCTCCCTCTTTCCCCTATCCCCCTCACCTCCACCTCAAAAAAGTGGAGCCCCCCCCCCCACTAGCGCACTGAGTTGTATCAGGACTGAGCGTGTCCTCTTATTACACAGTGGCCTGGCGAGTCAGCCCTGCCAGGGGGATGTGATTAAGAAGAAGGCAACAGAGTTCATGTCAGAGAGAGCCCCTGTCATTAATAGTGTCATGGGTTGGCTCTCTCCCATGGGGTGGGACTCAGGTTGGTCCAGGCATTGACTGGGCATTCCCTCAGTCTCTGCTTCATCTTTATCCCTGCACGTCTTGTAGGCAAGGCAAATTTTGGGTCCAGGTTTTTGAGGGTGGGCTGGTGTTCCCCTCCCTCCACTAAGGGTCCTGTCTTTTTCGTGGGTGGCTTCTTCAGTCTCCTTGGTCCTCACTACTCGGAGTCACCCCCACATCCTCTCAGGAGCCTATCCTTCCCTGGGTCTCCAGCTTGTCCTGGAGATGCCCCCAGCCCCTGCTTTCCCCACATCTGATCCTGTCTTTCTTCAAGCACTACCACGGTCTATTCTGTTTCCCCTCCTCAGTGAGATTCAAGCATCCTTCCTTTGTGCCCTCCTTGCTACTTACCTTCTTTGGGTCTGTGAATTATAGTACGTTTATCCTGTGCTATATGACTAAAATCCACTTATAAATGAGTACATACCATGTGTGTCTTTCTGTGTCTGGGTTACCTCACTCAGGATGATATTTTCTAGTTCCATTCATTTGCCTGCAAATCTCATGATTTCCTTGTTTTTTAAAAGCTGAGTAGTATTGCATTGTGTAAATGGACCACATTTTCTTTATCCATTCTTTGGTTGAGGGACTTCTAAGTTGTTTCCAGATTCTGGCTATTACAAATAAAGCTGCTTATGAACATAACTGAGCAAATGTCTTTGTTGTATGGTAGAACATCTTTTGGGTACATGCCCAGGAGTGGTATAGCTGGGTCTTCAGGCAGAGCTATTCCCAATTTTCTGAGGTTTCCAAAGAGGTTGTGCAAGTTTGCACTCCCACCAGCAATGGAGGGGTGTTTCCTTTTCTCCACATCCTTGCCAGAATGTGCTGTCACTTGAGTTTTTGATCTTCGCTATTCTGACTGGTATAAGATGAAATCTCAGAGTCATTTTGATTTGCATTTCCCTGATGACTAATGATGTTGAGCATTTCTTTAAGTGCTTATCAGCCATTCAATATTCTTCTGTTGAGAATTCTGATTAGCTCTGTGCCCTATTTTTAAATTGGATTATTTGTTTTGTTGGTGTTTAATTTCTTTATATATTTTAAATATTAGCCCTTTGTCAGATTTAGCATTGGTGATGATCTTTTCCCAATCTATATAGGCTGTCATTTCATTCTGTTGACAGTGTCCTTTGCCTTACAGAAGCTTTTCAGTGTCTTGAGGTCTCATTTATTAATTGTTGACCTTAGAGCCTGGGCTGTTGGTGTCTTCATGAGGAAGTTGTCTCCTGCGCCAATGAGTTCAAGGCTGATTCTCACTTATCCTTCTAATAATGTTTCTGGTTTTATGTTCAGGTCTTTAATGTACTTGGACTTGAGTTTTTTGCAGGGTGATAAATATGAATCTATTTTCATTTTTCTACATGTAGACATTCAGTTAGAACAACTCTATTTGTTAAAGATACTTTCGTTTTTCCACTGTACGGTTTTGGCTTTTTTGTAAAAAATCAAGTGTCTGTAAGTGTGTGGGTTTATTTCTGGGTCTTCGATTCAGTTCCATTGATCAACTAGTCTGTTTCTATGCCAATAACATGCAGTTTTATTACTGTTGCTCTATAGTGCAGCTTGAGATCAGGGATGGAGATTCCTCCAGAAGATCTTTTATTGTACAGGGTTGTTTTAGCTATTCTGGGTTTTTTGTTTTTTTGGTTTTTTTTTTTGTATTAAGTTGAGAATTGTTCTTTCAAGGTCTGTAAAGAATTGTGTTGGTATTTTGATGGGAATTGCATTGAATCTATAGACTACTTTTGGTGAGATGGCCAATTTTACTATGTTAATCCTACTGATCTATGAGCATGGGACATCTTTCCATCTTCTGATATCTTCTTCAATTTCTTTCTTCAGAGACTTGAAGTTCTTGTCATTCAGGGTTTTCACTTGCTTGGTTAGAGTTACACCAAGATACTTTATATTACTCGTGGCTATTGGGAAGGGTATTGTTTTCCATTTTCTGAAATCTCATCTTTCAATAGCAACTCTGTAAAATAATATCCCACCACTGTCTTTGAAACACTAAAAAGCATCAGTTGAAGTAATTCCCCCATTTCAAAGATAAATTTTCAACATATCTTCCAGACACTATATATTTTTTTAAGTGGAGGCTCTGGTCTTATGCAACAGTGCAACACGACACGAAGAAGAAAACTGTGCTTTGGGAAGATTTGTTCTTCCTTCAAGAGTAGGAGACCCTGAGGGGTGGAGGGACATGGCGTGAAACGTGCCCAGAGAGGCTGCCGCAGCAGTGTGCAGACAAGCTGAGGGGAACCCTCAAGTGGGAGCATAAGCAGAGAACCAGAAGCGATCTGAGGAAGTCCGCAGTGAAGAGCATCACACCTGCTTACAGAGGATGGAGGGGAGGGGAAGCTTGCACACGCCATCTGTGGCGACCAGAGGCTAGCAGGCTGGCGGCGTGCTCCACAGAAAGGGCAGTGGAGGAACACCGGCTTGAGGGTTATGGATGTGACTAGTGCAACCTGGATGTCCTAAGTTATAAACTTTCTTGAAAGAACCCCCAGAGGAAAAAGCAGGCTGCCGCTGGTTCTGCGGGTCTCTCAGTGGTGTTGCTAGATTCTTCCACTGTCTTTTTTGGACAAATCTATCTTGACTACGTTTTGCTCAGCCCCACCCTTTGCACTGAGCAGCAATCCTCACTGCCTCTTCCTCTCCTATTCCAACAGCCAAATTTTTCTTCCTCCAGTCTCCTCTTCCACTCAGTACCTCTGTGTCTTTGGTGTCTTCTCTCCTATTTTCATTTTGACCTTAATTTTGTTTTCTTGGTGGTTAATATAATACTTATATAAGGACAACACAAAGCATGACACTGTGTTAAAAACAAGTCAAGGACGTGAGCCATTCTCTGACTTGACTGTTGAATGCTGTTCGCTTTACTCTGAGATGAAAGAACAAGGATTGGTTGACTTATAAGGCCTTTTCTGATTCCTAGTTCCAACTCTCCCACTGGATGTATTTGGGGTGCCGATGGTACTGTATGTCTCTGCGATCCTGCAGAGCCAGGAGAATTGCCAGGCGTGAATACAACTTCTGTAATCACTGCCTGAGATGCAGTGATAGGTGCCGCGTATTTAAGCCCACGCAGGGAAGATGGATAGGGTTTCCGAGAGAAGAATAACAGAGCGGAAATAGAGTCTTAGGGAGCAGCCAGCAAGATGGCTCATCAGGTAAAGGTGCCTTCCACCAAGCTTGCGGCCCGAGTTCGATCCCCAGAGCCCGTTACCGTACAAGAAGAGAGCTGCCTCTCACATTGTTCTTGGCCCTCCACACAACAAGCTCTGATGCGTGTGCCACAAAACAAGTACGATAAATAGCAAACGAGTAAAAAATTCTTGGGGTGCACATCTTTTTCCTCAGCAATGGATAGGCTGCCTTTGCAGCCTGTGTGGCCCAGTTATTGTAAATAGAAAACTTGAAGAACCATCTGTTTGATACTGGAGAAAAGCTGCCTTTAAAGGACGCTCCGGGATAGGCTGGCTTTTTCTCGGCTTCCACGGCCCTGTGCTTTAGTTTGCTCTCTGTTGCTGTGAAAAACATCACAGCCAAAAGTAATTTGGGGAGAAAAGGGTTTGTTTCAGCTGGCAGGTTACAGCCCATCATTGACGAGGGCAGGAAGTTGAAGGCAGGAGCTGAGGCAGATGTCATGGAGGAATGCTGCTTACTGGCCCCTGGTCTGGAACTTTCTATGTAGAACAGACTGGCCTTAAACTCACAGGGATCCTCCTGCCTCTGCTTTGTGGTTCAGGGAAGCTTTTAAACACAAAGCTCCTTTCTAAAGTGGTACTTTGAGTGGCAGCCTTCTGAGGGAGATTTCCAGTGTACGGAGTCCAGGGTGAGAAGTTAATATCTTAGAAACACCTTCTGACAGCTACAAAAAACAACCAGGAGGAAGGCAGCCACCTAGGAGCCCTGCCTATAGGCTGCCATCTGGGTCCTTTTTTGTGTTTGGGGGTGCCATTGCCCACAGGACAATATCCATATTTCTTTACAAGAGGCATATGGCCACCGAGAGTTGGCTTCCGTGTTTCCCTGGCTGGTCTCAGGCACTGCCAGTTTCTCCGGATGGCCTCTCTCCCCAGCACATCTAATGCCTGAGGTCCCCCAAGCCCACACACCATGCTTTGTTTTGGATCGTCTTCCCTGACCCTTAGAACAGAGCCTGGCACCCGGGAGAGGTTCCGAACTGTATGGTCTGCCTTCCGTGTAGCTGTTTCTCCGGCACTGTTCGTTATCCCTCAGCATGACAAAGACCCAGGAACTAGCCAGGCCTCCAATTATCCATCCTACAGACGCTGGGGGCTCTATTTTCATCCCTGCCACATGAGTCACTTTATAGCTTTCTGCTCACCAGGAGCACTTGGGCCCAGACAGGACGGCAATCTGCCTGCCAACTGGGTCTCTCACTTTTGTCCAACCTCCAACCTCCTGATTGCAAGGGTCCCTCGGGGGCCTCTTAAGCTCTGGGTCTAAGTCCCTTTGGAGGTGGCCATCCCTGACATCCTCTTGTCCCCACCCCAGTTTCTTCCATCCACTCCGTGTGTTCCCTCTGCTCTCAAGAGCGGATCTGAAAGCAAACATTTGTAAGTTATTGCTGTTGCCCGGAGGTGGGAAGGTAGGAGCTTAATCCTGACCGGGTGCCAGCTCACCTCCTCTCTTTCCTTTGATCCCCAACCTTTGATGTAGCTATCAGGATTCTCATTTTGGATCTGAGGAAATGGAGGCTTAGTGATGTTAAGAAAGTAGATGGAACACGATGTCCCTGGAGCCACACAGATCTGGGGTTTGATTCTTCACGGGCCAGCTCCCTTCGGGCAAGCTACTGGACTTTTCTGGGCCGCTAGGTTCTGCTTTATAACCTGCAGCAGTCAGAGCCATTTGCAGATAGACGTTGCCGCAGCAGAGAGTGAGTGGCACTGGAGAGACCAGAGCGGGTAGGAGGGACTCTACAGTGTCTCTGAAAGAGCCAGCTGCTTGCAAGGGTGCAGAGCTGGGCTTTGCTCCACTACAGTGCCTGCTTCCCTGTAGACCGCCTCCCAGCGCCCAGTGAGTCCACCACCGCCAGCACTCACCGAGTGAGCACGAATTTAAACCTCCAACTCACAGATTCTTAGAAGAATGAAGCAGAGATTTAGAGATATGGGCAAGGGACTCAAATCCTGCTCTGACCCCCAAGAAAAATGTCACAAAGATGTGTGTACATGTTTCCATATATATGTGTGTGGCGGAGGCTGGAGGCTGGCGTGTCTTTCTCAGTCACTCTCCACCTGAGTTTTTGAGAGCGGATCTCTCAGTGAACTTGGGCCTTGATGATTTTGCTAGACTGGCTGGCCAGCAAGCCCTAGGGATCCTACTGTCTCTGCGTCCTCAGAGCTGAGATTATAAGTGTGTGCAACCCCACCTAATCCCCCCTCCACCCCCCATGGGCATAAGACTCAATTTACAGGATGAACACCAAGAGCGCCTTCTCCCAAGACCAAGGCATTTTCATTTGCTGTGCAACAAAATCTCTTTGAAATCCTCCGACTCTTAGCTGCCTACCAACAGGCAGAGATTTGCTCTAAACACCCTGCATTCTCCCGGTCTTTCCCCCCCAATTCTTTGGCTTTTCCAAACCCAACAGGATCCTTCTCAGGCATGTCTGTTCTTTGATTTCTTTCCCGCGAGTTACCCAGGTTTTTCCTCTCAGAAGCAAGCCCGAGTTCATTCCAGCAAACAAAAACCCTGAACCTTAAAAGGGAGAGGACAAGAGGCTGTAAGTACAAGTAAATACCAAAGAATGTGACTCGACAGGAGCCTGTCTAGTGTCGCCCTTGAGCTCAAAAGCAAGCGCTGAGAGATCATCCTAACAAGATGCCTTTACAATATACAGAGAGGGGGGAGGGGGAGGGGGAAGGGAGGGGGAGGGGGAAGGAGGGGGAGGGGAGGAGAGGGGAGAGGGGGAGGGGGAGGGGAGGGGGAGTGGGCAGATTCACGTTTCCGCATCCTCACTCCTGGCACTGACATTTTCATCCCTGGTGCCAAAAGATAGCATTCAAAAGATACCGTTCCCTGGCCTTGGCTTTCGTTGCTATAACAAAAGGCACGAGACTAGGAAGTATATATTCTCGACATTGTGGAGGCCAGATCTAGGATGGAGGCCCTGGTTGTCACCTGGAGGCCTGCCTCAGGGACCATATCAGCTAAGTGACCTCACGCGGCAGAAGAAACAGAAGGGCAGAGGGAGGCTGAATGCTATACCCTCGCAAAGTGGGAGAGGGGAACAGGGCTTTGTGTAGGATTGAGCCCTCATGACCATCACTCTCCCGAAGTCCCCACCTCGTCACACTGCAGTGGGAATGAAGCTTGAATCTGACTTTTGGACAATCCATAGCACCCGTGCAAAGAATTTCAGTATTAGAGAAAAGGGACGTGTTTGGAGGTCTGGATTCCAGAACTGTGAGAATTTCTGTTCTTTATGAATTTCCCAGTCTCGGCACTTTAGTTCTAACAACACAAGCCGAGATCAGGGAATAGTCTCGTTTTACATCATTGTTAGCACTGGGGATCAAAATGTCAGTTTCAAGGATGAGACCGTGGGATTGTGGTCTGCTTCTTTCTGGCTTCTTTTTTGTTGCACCAAGTTGGCCCTGTCACCCTTTCAGCTGGATCAGCCGCTTGAAGGTCAGGCCCTTCACACCTCACCAGAGGGTATCACTAACTGACACCCCTGTGCACCACAGACACAAACTGTAGGGAGCAGAGGGAAGCCCCAGAGGACTCTCACCTGGTGTCAGGGTCCCTGCAAGCCTCACAGGCAGCAGACAAACTCGGGTCAGCACTGCTTTACCATGAGCTGGGCAAAAACTTCCAGAGTCTGACCGAGGGCTTTATTTTTCTTACACATTTAAGCACAGTAAAACTTTGGGGAAAGGTTTCTGTGTATGAATTATCACAGCAAAGCTACAGGGATGGCTACATCAAAATTGCCCTGCAAAGCACACCTCTACAACACAGCAGCTGTGACACCCTGGGGGCCGTGGTGGTGTACGACAGCTAAGCCATGGCTATGCTTTGCTTGTTTGTTTGTTTCTATGTGTATATGTGTATGCCTGAGCGTTAATACATGCACCACAGGTTTGCAGGAGCACATCCCAGTAGCTAGAGGAGGGCATCAGGTCCCCTGGCACTGGATCTATAGGCACCTGTCATCTGCCATGTGGGTGCTTGGGGATGGAACCCTGTCCCTAGCAAGAGCAGTGAGTGCTATTAACCACCAAGCCACGTCTCCCACGGGGGTGGGGTGGGGTGGTGGTTCTTTAACATAATAAACAAACAGAAACCATTTATATTGATGACACAGTACATCTTGCTGTCACCTAACCCTGAGGAAAAAGCACTGTGACTCACTAAGAGGTGATCTGTTGTTTGGGTTTGGAGATTTTTTTTTTTTTTGCATTTATTTAGTTAAAAAAAATAATGATGCCTAGCTACAGACCCACTACGGGGTCCTGGCCTTGGCACTAACTGTAGGAACAGAACCTGCCAGACCCTCAGTATCCTCTCAAGAAAGAAAGGGGATGGAAGTATCAAATGGGGGTACCAGAGAGGTGTGGGTGGGAGCAGCCAGGGGCATCCCAGGAGCCGTCCTGTCTTTGCATCCTTAGCTCTGTACATGAGAATAGTGTTAGGCCACTGATGGGAGTTTTATTTCCTTCCTTTTGTTGATTTTCATGCCCTGAGTGCCCAGTATTGCTTTTAAATGCTGCCTGAGAATCCTGAGCCACATGAGAACTGACCACGCCCATTTCAGTCACAGAAGAGACTCATGTTAGTTATGGGAACAGTTGGGATGTTTCCATGTGCGGATGTCCTTAGAGTGCCCCATGGATGCATGTCCGACTGTCCCAGAGGCTGGACATAGGTTGATTTTAGGAAGGTTCAGCTTCAGAGAATAGACAAATACAGCAACTTATTAATTCTCACGTATTATTTATACCCTATGGGTCATTATATTTGATTGGAATTTTTATAGTTTATTTGATTAAATGTGAGAACTAGAAAATAACCAAAATTGCTGGATGGATATAAAGTTATTACTGAGAAAATGTAGAATATATTACAACTCTGTTTTAAAAAATAATTTTTATTTCATATTATAGTATAACTGGAAAAAAACATAGGAATGTTACAAATGACCCCTTTAACAATTCTGTAATTCTGGTACCATTTGCTATAAAAATAAATAATCAGCTTGTTGGATTTCCTCTTGGTCATTTTCTGTGAACTGGAAGAAGAAACCAATAACAGCATCATATATGACAGACATTTCCGGCATGAACCTGTCATTCACACATTCTCGTGCTCTGCTTGCTTTCCACGCATGACTGTGTGTTGTATTTCTAACTCTGTCAATATTCTTCATACACTTAAAGTGCTGTATAGTGGTCAGGTGGTAGTCACACACACCTTTAATCCCAGAACTCAGGAGGCAGAGGCAGGCAGATCTCTGAGTTTGAGGCCAGCCTGCTCTACAGAGTGAGTTCCAGGACAGCTAGGGGTACACAGAAAAACCCTGTCTTGAAACAAACAAACAAACAAACAAACAAAAAATGTTGTGTAGAATCCCACAGACCAGGCAAAACAATTCATCTATGCTGGCTGCATGTATTGTAGTAGGATGATGTCCTGAGCAGAGCTCTGCGTTTTGTGAGAGGTTTTCCCGAGGTGGAAGTGAGGGCTGAGGTTGCTGACGCATAATGGGATGCTCACTAGGCTTGGATAGATTGCGCTATGTGCACCCCACAGGCGGTCTAGCAGAGCTCCCAACATGAGCGGGCTCGTTAACCTGCACCCTTTCGGCAGTGAGATTGTCAAGTGCCCTAACCTTTGCCAATCTGATTGGTAAGAAATGATATGCTGGGTTGTTGTTGTTGTTTTTTTTAATGTCCAAACTTTATTTTTTAGTAAGTGTTAAGTGAGTCATAAATTCCCAATTAAATTACAGAATGGCAAGGGGTCGAGGCAGATGTTTCCTACACCCCAGTGAGCACAGAGTGAGACCTGGCAGGCGCCCAACACACACACATACACACACACACACACACACACACACACACACACACACACACACACACTAGAGGCTTCATTCCTTTGGGTGATTTTAAGTTTTCAAGACTTAAAAAAAATTCAACTGATCAAAGTATCCTAATTTTCATTTACCTAAATATATTTTTTAGAGTCAGTACAGAAAAATCATGTAATCTCTAATATTTGTCTCAGAGAACAATTTACTGGCAACTTTAGGATCTGGTTGTACTAAGTCCCAAAAATGTCAAAGAATTAAAAACAACCGGGAAACCAACGACCACTTTCTAAAAGGGCCAGCTGTTCCTAAAGCACTTAGACCAAAAGAAAACGGAGTGCCTTAGTCTATCTTGGCTGCTATAACAAAACAACCGTATAGAAGGTAGTTTAAAAGCAGACATTTATTACTCACAAGCCTGGAGGGTGAGGAGCCCGCTATGGAGGCACCAGAAAGTCATTATGAGGGGAAGACTATTCTCGGCTTCAGAGAGGGTGCCCTTTGACAATTCCTCACAGGACCAAAGCGGTCAGGGGGCTCCTTCCAACTACTACATAAAGGCACAGCATATAACTTATGGGGATACCAGCACCCAACCCAGCAGAGCATAGAACCACGTCAGAAGACACAGAAAGGCTCTGAGGAATAAGTGTGAGGCTTTGGTGCTTCCTGACACCTTTAGCTCAGTCCTCGAAGGGAGTCACCTGCATGGCGTTTTTTAAGCCCTTTGCTGATTAGATCTATTACCTAAGAGGCCATGAAAAGGACACCTTGATTAGGAGAAAAAAGTAAGCATCCCCTATCTTAGCAGAAACAGGGCTGTGGCCTGCGGGGACCTCAGCCAAGGAAAACTACCAACTCTTCTCAAGTGACCAGCCCAGAGATGGAAAGTGATCCTGAGGGCCACTGGGACTTTTCAGCCCCTGATGCTTGCTACTCAGCCTAAAAGAGCATTCGTGGTAAGAGCTGTTTGGTGGGTGCTTGGGATTGTATGGGGGTGCAGGACACTGGAACCCAAGAAAATGCTATCCAAAGTAAACGTCCAGGAAGAAAAGACACATGTATTGCCTCTGTAAGTGCCTCAGCTCTTCTTAGAGAGCGACATGTCGGCACCCTTTCAGCGCATCCGCTTTTCCCTCCAACAAAAATTCAACCTTTGCTACCCATCTCATGTATTTTCTCTGGTACAGAGCTGAGGGACCAGGTAAAGACCAGGTGGAAGAGAAGGGAAGACAAGACAGGAGTACCTGAGGGTCTGCAACACTAGTAAACCGGAGCCGCAGATGTAAATGGCACCTACTTACTACCTGGCACACGGAAGGTAAAAACTTTGAAAACTGTTGCCCGGTTGATGGGTAAATAATAGAAGAAACAAGTTATCTAATCTGATGAAGAAATAAGGGATGGGCAACACTTAGTACAGTGGTAATGGCGAAGAATGGATCAGTCTCGTTATATGCTAGTTAAAATTTGTGTATGCACACGCACACACTCATGCATTTGAAAACAGACAGGAGGCAGACGTGGAAACAATCTACTAATACTTATCCTAGTAGGCTTGTAGGTAATTATCATTTTTTTTGAAGATTTATTTATTATATATACAATGTTCTGCCTGCATGTACACCTACAGGCCAGAAGAGGGCACCAAATCTCATCAGAGGGCATCAGACCACATTATCGATGGTTGTGAGCCACCATGTGGCTGCTGGGAATTGAACTCAGGACCTCTGGAACAGCAGCCAGTGCTCTTAATCTCTCAAGCTCTTCATTATCACTTTCTTATCATTATAGTCCAGTTTCCTACTGGAAACGTCTAATTTTTTTATTTAAAAAATGCATTCTTTTCTCATATATTACATCCCAACTGCAGTTTCCTCTCCCCCCTCCTTTCCCAGGGCCCCTCCCCCCATCCACTCCTCCTGCATTTTCCTTCAGAAAAGGGCAGGCCTCCCAGCGATATTGACCAAGGACGGCATATCACTTGCAGTAAGAATAGGCACCTCGCCTCATATTGTGGCTGGACAAAGCAGCCTCGTAGGAGGAAAGGGGTTCCAAAAGCAGGCAACAGAGTCAGAGACAGCCCCATTCCCACTTTCAGGAGTCCTAGAAGAATATATATATGCAGAGGACTTGAATCAGACCCATGCAGGTTCCTCGATTGTCCGTTCAGTCTCCGTGAGCCCCCGTGAGCCCTGCGTGGTTGATTCTGTAGGTTTTCTTGTGGTGTCCTTGACCCCTCTGGCTCTTTCAACCCATCTTCCCTCTTCTGCAGGATTCCCTGCGCTCTGCCTGATGTTTCACTGTGGGTCTCTGCATCTGCTCCCATCAGTTGCTGGGTGAAGCCTCTCTGAGGACGATTATGCTAGGTTCCTGTCTACGAGCATAGCAGGGTATCATTAAGAATCATTTCATTGCCTTTTTTTTTTTTCTGGTTGTGTTTGATTCTATCTAGCCTCTGGTTCTTGACCCTCCAAGGAAAGTCAGGGATGGACTTCCTCTTGTGGAATGGGTCTCCAACTGGGCCAGTCATTGGTTGGCCACTCCCACAATTTCTGCCCCACATTTATCCCAGCATATCTTTTTTTTTTAAACCAATGATGATTTAATAAAGTGAAGGAAGTTATAGTAGACAAACTAGCTATATGGCTGTCATTTATATACTACATGACAGTAATGACCTTTCAAAAATCTTTTTCTTTCCCATTTGGATCCCCTTGATCTTTTTTTTTTCCCCTGCAAAGGGTATATGGTATTATTTTTTCCATTTATTTTTTTATGAATTTATTCATATTACATCTAAATTGTTATCCCATCCCTTGTATCCTCCCATTTGTCCCTCCCTCCCATTTTTCCCTTACTCCCCTCCCCTATGACTGTGACTGAGGAGGACCTCCTCTCCCGTATATGCTCATAGGGTATCAAGTCTCTTCTTGGTAGCCTGCTATCCTTCCTCTGAGTGCCACCAGGTCTCCCTATCAAAGGGACGTTACCCCAGGACATCTTACAGGCAGGACACATTGTAGATTGAAGGTTTTGTGGCTGGGCTGGTGTCTCAAATCACCCACTGGAAATCTTGACTAGAGAGAGAGAGTACTGGGAGAGACAATTGGAATTTGGGGGCCGGGTATTTAGGGAGTGAGGTAGAATCAGTGTAGTGGAAACTCCCAGGAATCTATGAGGGTAACTGGCCATCTCCTGTAACTGGAAACATCTATGTTTAACTTAAGGTAAATAGACATTATTTTATAAAAGGAACTGTTATGATAAAAGTTATAAAAGATGTTATGAGCTGAAGTGAGCCTTCTTAGGATTCATGGCCTGGGGGCTGCAGAGGCGCCACTTGCTGCTCTCGGAGGGGACCTCCTTCAGTTCCCAGACCCGGCTCACAACCTTGTGTACCTCCAGATTTAGGGAAGACGATGCCCTCTTCTGGCCTCCCAGCTCACCAGGCAGGCACACATGTTTTCCACAGACATTTATGCAGGCAAAACACTCATTTACATAAAAAATAAAAATAAATAATAAATCTTCAAAAATACATTTGTAGTTAAGTCCCAGCCTTTACCCCTAACCTTGAAATATAATTGTGGAGACAGGGCTTTTGAAAGTCAATGCGGGTGAGCATCCATCTAAGGTGACTGATGTCCTTATATAAAGGATGTGTTAGGAAAGGCCCTGGGAAGATACATCCATCTATAAGCACAAGAGGGAGGCCTTCAGGGAACCCGACCCATTTATTTATTTATTTATTTATTTACTTACTTACTTACTTATTTAGACAAGGCCTTGCGCCATAGACAGGGCTGAGCTGGAACTCACCACCGGCCTGCCTTAGCTTCCTGAGAGCTGAGATTACAGGCATGCACCAACATTCCCAGCTTGTAAGCAGCCTCTCACGAAACCTTCCCCTTGTACCATGAGAAAAGATGCAGTCCCGACTGTGGTGCTTTGCTGTGGCATTTCTAGTGAAAGAATACACAAGGTATGCTTTTTAAATGTTTAAAAGGAATAGTCAAGGGAAGGAGAAAAGGGAAGGGAAGGGAGCTGAGATGTGTTTGGGGTAATTTAGGAGGGGCACAGGGTGTTCCTGCAGCCACAGTAATACTGCACACCTCAGAAACAGCAAGAAAGTGCTACGGTACAGGGAGCTGAATTTTTGTTATAGCGTAGGTCAGGACAGCTCAAGGTAATTACCACAGAGACCTGGTGAGCACAGCCTCAGGTCTGCTCTGTGAAATCTTGGAGCAGAGATAAAGCTTTCAATAGGGAGCCGCCCCCCCCCCCAAAGGGTCAGAGAGAGGGAAGGAAGCAGGCATAGAAAAGATGCAGCCTTCAGGGAGACCTAGCTGTTTCCCCTAGGGCTGCCCCTTGGCTCCTTAGCCTGTTTGTTGCCAGCTGGTGTCTCTGTAGCTCAGTGGTTCTCAGCACTCCCAAGCTGCAACCCTTTAATACGGTTCTTCATGTTGTGTGGCCTCCAAGCATAAAATTATTTTCGTTGTGACTTTGTAACAGTGCGTTTGCTACTGTTATGAATGGTAAATGTCTGTGTTTTCGATGGAACCCCTGTGAAAGGGTCATTCAACCCCTTAAAGGGATTGTGACCCACAAGTTGAGAACTACTGCCATAGGGGTTAGAATCCAGACAGTGTGCTGTCCTCAGTTCCAGCCCTGGATCTCTGCAGGTGTTGCCCTTGCCTGTGGCTGAGGGCGTTGGGAAGCTGTTTCCTTGGTAACCTCAGCGGCTAGGCAGATGTTAACAGGCTGGCCATATCTCTGGGAACAGACATCCCGGGCGCTCTGGTCAGGACCTATGTCTTCAGGGATCGGCATTTTCTTCCCCAGCTGTTGCTCCTCAAGTCCCGATGTGCCTCTTTTCTTCAGTCAACAGGACATTCAGAAATGTGTTGCTCACAGTTTCTTTCCCTTTTAATATTCACTTTCTTTACCTGTAATTCACATACCGTGCTGTTAATCTATTACCGACCCTTTAAATAATTTCAGCTGCCATAGTTGAACAGCCATCTGCACCACCACCAGTTTTAGAACATTTTCATTGCCTGGGGAGAAAATACTATCCCCATTAAGAGTCATTTTTCATCTCCTCCAATATTCACACCCTCGGCAGCCACTAAGCTACCCTTTCCATCTCTAGGATTGCTCGTTTCTGAATATTTCATAAGGTGGAATCATAAACTCCCTTCAGTAAGTGGCTTTTCAGTTCGCATAATGTTTTATGCGCTTAGCTGGTGTATGTCTTCTATCAGAACTTAATTGTCTGTGTTACCAAATATTGACCCACCCAACAGCTGGCGGGATGTTTGGTCCTCTTCTATTCTTTAGTTTTTGGGAGTAGCTTTGCCATGAGCATTACGTAGTTACTTGTCTCATTGCTGACACAAGCAATGAAGGGGGAGAAGAAGGGCTTATTTTGGTTCACAGTTCTAGCATGCAGTCCGCTGAGGCAAGCAGCCCGGCAGCAGGAGCACGGGACATCTGGGCACACTATGTCTGCGTTCAGGAAGCAGAGTGATAAATGCATGTGCTTGCCTCAACGGCTCTTATTTATTTATTTATTTATTTATTTATTTATTTATGTTTTTTTTTGAGACAGGGTCTCTCTGTGTAGCCTTGGCTGTCCTGGACTCATTTTGTAGACCAGGCTGGCCTCGAACTCACAGAGATCCACCTGCCTCTGCCTCCCGAGTGCTGGGATTAAAGGCGTGCGCCACCACCGCCCGGCTCAACGTCTCCTTCTTAATCAGTTCAATATCCTCGTCCATGGTATCGTTCAACCCAATTATAGCGAGGCTTCCCACTTCACCTGAGGTAATCCAGATACCCACCCCTGGGGCGTACGCAGAGATTTGTTTCCTTGGTGATTCTAAGTCCCACCAAATCGGCAATCCAGACTAACCCTTGCAAACATTCGTGTCCAAGTTTTTGTGGGGCTGCTGTCATTTCTCCTAGGTGTGTAGGTAGAACTGGCGTTACCAGGCCATGGGGACGCAGTGTCTGAGGGCCTGACTGAGGGAAGCCGCTGGACCACTTGCAGTCACAGTGGCGGTGTAGACGCTTCCTCATTCTCTGCATCCTCAACAACGCTTCTCCATCTTTTCTCTTCCTTTGTACTCATAGCCATCTTGGTGCGCAGTGGTAACTTCCTACGGCTTCCGATGCTCTTGGCCATGACATTATCTTCTTTGTGTGGCTGTCTATTTGGGTCCTCCACTCACACTCTGAGTCAGTTAATCCGTTTTCTGTTATTCTTTTTAGCAGTGATTTTTTTTTTCAAAAGTTCTCTCCTATCCTGTGGATTGTCTCTTCATTTTCTTCGTGGTCTCCTATATATTGATGATGTCCAATTATGGATTTTGTTGTTTTCATTTGTGCTTCCTGGTCATTTCTAAGGAACTACTCCCTGACCTACTATCATAAGTATTTGCCATTTATATTTTTAAAGAACATTTAACAATTTTTAGCTTTTACATTTAGATCTTCGGCTCCTCATGTTTTAACATCGTGTAGGCTGTGAGTTGGGGCTTCCTTCACCCATTCTTCTGCATGTAGATCTCTGGCACATTTGTTGAGAAATTATTTTTCCCTTTTGAATTACTTTGGTTTTTTTCCCCCCCAAAACCAATTGTCCATGAATGCAAGGGTTACTCAATATTGTTAGTATATTTAATAATAGTGCCACAAAAGGTCACACATCATTATTATGCATCATGTGTAACCTACAGTTATTCAATGGACTAAAGAAATGGCAGACAGACACTATCTTATTTAGTTCATTCTGGACTATAAGACAAATTCTCAGTAAGTGGTTGAGTAGTGATAATTTAATTTATGCCTCGATTCAGACACAATTACCACTGGGCATGCATTCTGGCTCTGTGCCCAGACAGGTCCTGATGAGCCAGGGTTCCAATCTGATGGAACTTCAGAGATTCTTCCCAAATGCATTGCCAGTGTCTTACACTTGGATTTTCTGTCACTGGGGGGTGGGGGTGGGGGGGGAGGGGACACTTGCAGACATTTCTTTCTGACTTTGGACGGACTTTCTGCTCTCCTTCACCGGGTCATCCTGGCTCTTGCCAGGTGCTCGTGTTAAGGAGCAGACTTGTTCTCCGCGTGGCTGCCAGCTGCCATGTTAAACTTCTACGTTCTGCCCTCCTGCCCAACGTCACTTCTAAAATAGCCAGAAGCTTTGGCAAGAAGCCACCGGTTGCAGTTTATCAAATGTTGGCACATCTGTTTCCCATCTTTTGGCAAATTTGGTAATTTGGTTTGTCTCCTGGGTGGGATGGAAGTTTTGTGGAGGATGTTAAAAAGGAGGTACTCTAGGGGCACACAGATTTTAAGGAGCTAGCAAATTTATCTTAGTTTATTATGTTTCCCTACAACTCACTGTGAGGAAGGAAAAACAAAGATGAACATATTGTCCACAGCCCTCAAAACCCAGCAAAAGCACTAAGCTGTTAGACAGAGCTGGGGATCTGTGGGTAGCTACATCTATGTGACAATCCTTTGCAGTCTGTAACACCCTCTGCCTCAGAACCTAGGGGGCTTTCAGAAATCTGCATTTTTGGGGGTCTCTACTGATCAGAAGTCAGGGCAAACAGAGGTGAGGATCTGCATTTTCAGACACCCTTAGAGGGTTTCCTATAGGCCAGAAATCGATTCCTGCCCACTGGGGAGCTTTCCTAGGAAGAAGCAATTGCTTGTATCCAAAGTGTCAAAAAAAAAAAAAAAAAAGCACAAATCTAGAATTGAATTTCAACTTCTACTCATTTAAAATAAGGGTTATCCTCCCACCCCGAGCCTTGAGTAGGGAGAGAGTGGTAAGCGATAGATGAACAGATGGGGCCCAGCATCCAGCACAATAGAGGGACCACTTCATTTACTGAGTGGAAATAATAGCTCCTAGTTCACAGGGCTATTATAAGGATTAAACAGGACAACACACACAAAGGCCCTAACGATGTCTGGCACAGACAGTGTGCATATTATTTATGGCCCAGCACCAGCTGTCTCTTCTTCATGCCCGTCTCATTAGCCATGTTGGTTACATTCTTGACTTATGAATCACACAAACAGCTAAGTGCTTAACAACTAGCCTACTGGGCCTGATGTATAAGCTGAGAAGTTCTGACAACGAGCTAAAACCAAGGCCATCCCAGGACCATTGCCAGACGTAACCTTTCTGGGGTGGTCAAGAGGTCATTCTAAAAGGCCAGTAACAAGCCCAGAGTTGCAGTTGTGTGGATTTAACTTGCATGTCTCAGCTCTAAAACATACCAAAGTTTGTGAATACAGAAAAGCACGAAGAAAAAAATAATCTCTCCTTCATTACCCAGGAGTATACCTATGCAAAAAGCTGGCTGGCCTCGTGTCAGCTAAGGCAGATGCCTCTGTATGGCGCAACCATATGGTGCATGGGTCCCGCGGGGCTCAGAAGACCCTGGCTGAGATGCAGAGCTCAGTGGGTGCCATCTTGAGATTCTTAGCCATTTTATCTTGAGTTTGAGTCTCAGCAGTGAAATGCAATGCCCCCCGCGTGCAGCACCCCGCAGTGAGCCGAGCCCCCGGTGGCCATCTAGCCGAGGCTGGAGGAGGATGGATGCCCTAGCTGGGTGCTCCCTCGTTCGTCCCTCGTTTGTCCCCATAACTCCTGTGGCATCTGGCCAGCTTTCCTCTGCTCACTTGGCAGGTCCCCTCCATGCTTCCTGGACCTTTTTCTCTTACAAATAAGGTGCTTTTTATAGTTCATGAATCCCCGTCTTGTCCTTCTCTGGCTCTTTAGTGAGGCTGTTTGTTTAAAGTTCTGTGGTTCTTGGCATTTGTTATGGGAGATACACTTGCTCAGTCCAGTCTCAGAGAAGGAAGAACAGTCTCTGTGTAACCTTCAAGGGTGTGGCCTTACTTCTAGGAACTTGTCCCAGGAGAACAGCTAAGGATAAAATTAGTAATAAAAAGGAGTGTTATCTCAGTGACATTTATTATTAGAAAGTGGGAACAAATATCCAAGTAGCGAGGACTGGATAAATGATGGCCAACGCGTCCAACCAGCTGACGTGTGAAAAAACAACATGGCCGAATGCTTAACAGTGTGGACAAGTTGTCATCAATGTATTAAATGAAAAATTCAAGCTACAAGTTTCTTTTCTTTTCTTTCTTTCTTTCTTTCTTTCTTTCTTTCTTTCTTTCTTTCTTTCTTTCTTTCTTTCTTCTGTGTGTGTGTGTGTGTGTGTGTGTTTTGTGACAGGGTTTCCTGTGTAGCCTTGGCTGGCTTGGACTTGCTTTGCAGACCAGGCTGGCTTTGAACTCACAGAGGTCCATCTGCTTCTACATCCTGAGTGCTAGGTTTAAAGGCATGAGCCCCCTACAAAACTATTTTGTTTAATCTAATTTTTTTTTTAAACACAAAAAACGCACGTATTCTTACAGGAAAAGGTAGCTTTACCGGGTAGAATTTCAAGTGACCTCCTGCTCTTGCTGCCTTTTCCTCCGCAGTCTTGGCATAGTTTATAACACCTGCTGTTTGCAAGCCTCTGGTGCCAGCCTCTCCTTGCCTCCCCAGGTGTCCTGGAAGATGGCCTGTCCTCTAATGCGGTGCTCCGATCTGCAGCTCCAGGTGGAATAGCCAACCCAGATAAGAAGATGAACTGTGGGACACAGTGTCCCAACTCCCAGAGCCTCAGCTCAGGGCCTCTGGCCCAGAAACAGAACGGCCTCTGGACCACAGAGGTAGGGTCGCAGCCACAGAATAGAGCGAACTGGGCCTGGAGAGCAGGGGTGGGGCGGGGCCTGGAGAGCAGGGGCGGGGCCACCAAGACTGCCTCCGGAAGGAGAACCTTGGGAATGCAGGTTTTCCATCTCTCCGTGTACAAAATGATTGCAAACCTCATTTTGATCCTTTCTTCATGAGCTGCTGGGTTTTTATTTCCCCTGTAGAAACGCGTCCTAGATATTGCCCTCCGATAAGTGTGTGTTCGCTTAGGTACAGCTTTGTCCAGGAGTCCCCTTGTCTTAGGCAGTGAAGCCCCTGGTAGGAAACAAACTCGCCATTTTACTCCACACTCTCCAACCAGCTGGTCAGCGCAAGGATCCCCAGGCATGATTCTTGTAAAACGTCATAACGGCATCACCCCAAACTCTTGCTGTGGAAAGAAGGCGGGCTGTGGTCACTGGACCTGGCTGGCATCTTTTCTTTCCAGAGCTATTTGTTTAGAGGTGCTCCTCCTGCTGCGCCTAGCTCCTCCCTGTGAGGCTGCAGCCAGAAGGAAAGCTCTGAGGAGGCCTGGGTCCTGTGCAGGGCTCTCCCTCCTCCTCAGTTCCTCCTCCCACCCCTCTCACCCCTGGCAGCCTGCTTCCTGAGGGCACAGCTTCCTACCCAGTGTTTGAGTTCTTGCTTTCACCGCTGAGTTGCCTTTAGTGGCTTTGATCAGAAAAATGGTTTCAAATTCAAAGTTGTGTTTTTGCTGAAAAATATTAATATTTAATATTAATAATCATTTTAATAAAATCAGTGGTTACTCCTAAACCAGCTATATACCCAAATAACCACGCAGAGATTCAAGGATCTATTTAATTAGCCTATAGCACAATGCTGAGCAATAATTACTCCATCCCAAACCTCCCCATGCAAGTACAGCTTCCTCCCATTCTGAGTTCCCACTTTGTACTTGCTTTAAATCATCTCCTAGGCCCGGTTCTTTTCTCTTAATGTTCCCTTGATGTCTTCTCCCCCTGCATCCCCCCCTTTCTTCCTGCTCTTTCTCCTCCCCTCACTGGACCAGGATGTCCCACCCTGTTCTCTGTCTTGCTCAGCATTGGCTAATTGCCTTTTATTGGCAACACAGAGAACAAGTGGTGACGTGTTTACACAAACTTGAGCCGGGAGATACTTAGAATAAACATCGCAATGCAATGCCAGGATTGAAAACAGACAGTGGGGTCGAGAGACCGGCATTTGAATGAACAAGGGTGGACTGTCCACAGTCCACAGGAACATTATGCCAACAGTTTTGCACTTATCAAGGTGCCGTTAGGCCGTCTAGGTTTTAAGTCCTCCCAAGAACATCCTGACAGCTTTACAGGCAAGGAAACTGAGGTTCACAAGCCAAGGTGTGTACAGTATGGCATGGGTGGGGGTACCATAAGCATTGTAACTTTACATTGAGCAAGGTGGATCATAGCATCATAACACAGGGCACGGGACATGGGCTCAGTTGCCAGAATGTTTTCCTAGCGACGCGAAACCTTGGACTCAAGCCCAGCCTGTGCAATCAGGATGCTAAGGAGATGGAGGTAGGAGAATCAAAAATTCAAAGTTATCCTCAGCTATATTTTTACAATGGTGAGAAAACAACATGTACACTTTGGATATCATGGTTCTAATTTCAAATTTGAATCCCTTCCTGCGTGCACAACATGCAGTACCACCTTCCTTCACGTGGAATTTTCACCTTGTGTTGGGTTTATTGGGATGTAAGCCATGATGTTAGCATTTTTCAGCAGTTGCCCTGTGTGTCACCACTAGGATGATGATTCTTCTCCAAGAGGCACCTTTGGAAAAGCATACAGCCTTGTCCAGATGCCTCTTGCAGTTTTCCGGTTCAGATTTACCAGAAAAATGTGTGGGTTAAAGGCAATCCTTTCTAGGCCTTGAGAGTTTCCTCATTAGTCCCTGTGAGCACCCTTAAGAGCCTCTGAGTGCTGTTCAGATGCCAAGGACCTCGCAGAGTGTGAAAGGCAGAGGCACCGTTTCCTCTGCGTGCGGGTTGCCATCAGGGTGAGAGCGAGAATCAGATGCTCTGATAAATAAGGTGGTTGCAGACTCGACTGGTGCTCTGAGGGTCCTGGGATGTCACTAGTAATTACTGTTAGCACAGGTGCCCCCTTCAAAGCTCAAATTCTTTTCTGAAGGGCGATAGGGCTTAATAAACAGTACCGGTGATGGTGAGGAACAGTATTTTGCGTTTTGAGCCCCTTCTACTCCCTATCCTATCAAACAAACCATATCCCTTCTCCTGCAGTTCCTTCCGGTCCCTGCTTTCTGCCTAGCATCAATAGGCACTAATTGGCAAAGCGACTGTACCGACAATGATCTTTCACAAACTGGGACTGAGTGTCTCAGGAGGGAGCTCTTTATGTGCCATGCTTTCCTTGGTAGTTTGGGTCCATACTGGCCTCACAGCACTTAAGAAGCCATTGGCTTGTTCTCTTGCTCCCAGCTCCCCACCGGTGCTCCCCAAACAACACAGGGGGAGCCTCCGCTGCTTCCTGTTCAGTAAGGTAAGTCCAGGACCTCGCAGCTGCCTCCAAGCACACTCTCTTCACGTTGCTATGCCATTAGATCTCACCTCCCCCATTAAAGTCAAAGAGACAAAACTCTCTCAAGGTCAGCTCAGCAGGCGCTTACCGCCAAGCATGAGTGTGATACCAGGGACCTCTGTAGTTACTAGAGACAGAAAACCGGTTCCTAGAAGTTACCCTCTGATCCACACAGGTACTATAAGGCACACATGAAGATGAACACACACACACACACACACACACACACACACACACACACACTCACTCACTCACTCACAGACTAAAACTTTCAACTGGGACTGGAGAGGTGGCTCAGCAGTTGCAAAGGACCCAGGTTCAGTTACCAGCACCCACATAGTGGCTCTGTCATGTTCTGAGCTTTGCTGTGCACTCGGGATTGAGTTAATTATCGCCAGGAAGATTTTTCACCAAATTGTGCTGTGCTTAAAATATGCCTAAAATAAGCTACTGAAGGTCAGACTCTGAGAGTTTGAACCAGCACCAGCTACTGAGTTGTATTGAACTAACTGTCTTCTTGCTTGGCTAGGGTGCTCACAGAGCACCCGTGCTCCCCCAGGCATCTGTTAATTCCAGTTCTGGAGGAATCTGATACCCTCTTCTGGTGTCTGCAGGGGCATACGTGTAGTGCACATACATACACATGAAATAGAAAAGTAAACCTAGGCTGGCGTGGTGTCACACACCTATAATCCCAGCACTCCGGGAGGCAGAGGCAGGAGGACCCTTGTGAGTTTGAGACCAGCCTAGACTACAAAGTGAGTCCAGGCCAGCCAGGGCTACATAGAGAAACCCTGTCTTGATAAACAAAACAAAACAAAGTAAGTCTAAGCAAAACAGAACAAAACCCCTCCAAGTCAGAGGTAAAAGTGTCCACATGAAGGCGGCTCTTGGCAGACAAAGCTCTGAGCCTGTGGCCAGCTGCCCGCAGAGCTTTAGTGTCTCCAGCTCTGCGCGTCCTCCAGTTGCTTTATTAATCTTGGCAAAGCGACCAGACGCTAAAGGAAATGTCCATTGTCTGGATTAATTCTCAGCTCAGGCACTTCCTCCAGAAGTGCCACCCCCAGTATCTAGCCAACAATGGTTGGCGATGTATGGCCCCAGTGTAGGAAGGATGGGTGAGACCGCACAGCCTTCAAAGGATAGGGTTAGCGTGGAATTTCTCTCAGACAGTGGTAATGTGAGGCGTATCGAGGAAGAGTTGCCAAAGCAGAGGAGTCTCCCTTAGGAAAACAGAAGCAAGATGCTGGGGGTGGGGTGGGGGGAGATGTGGGATGTGGGATGAAGGATGGGGGACAGGACGGGACAGGAAACAGGCTCATGCCTGGAAAAAGGGAAGAGACCTATTACAGCTGCCTGAGAGACTTCTGTAGAGCTTGACCTGCAGCAAAACCAGTTCAGTTAGAAGATGCTCAGGCCACAGCTCTCCTTATTCATTGTATTCTTTCCTTGGCATCCCAGTTGGCCTTAGGGTTAATGCACCTACTAGGTGCTAATAAGGATGTGCTGGTTGGGTGAGACAAGCCTAGCAGCTCACTGAGATTGAAAGGGGGCTTCCCCAGCACGGCTCTGTTCTGGTAACATCATCTCTCCCTGAGGCTCATGAGAAAAAAATCAGCCTCCACCTCAAGTGCTGGAACTGCAGGCAGGTGCCACCATACCCTGCTTTCCTTTTCTATCTGAAAGTCCATCTGTCTGTTTTACCATCGTTTATTAGAGGCCTGTTACATATCAGGCACTGAGTTGGATTCTATTGTGAACAAAATAGACCAGGACGCCATCTTCCTAAAGCTGAAAATCTACTTCAAACGTAGAAAGTTCAAACTGTGGTTAAAGGCTAGATACTAGACAGGAAGTGAAGGTTACTGAGAGAAAGAATAATAGAGTTCTATGACGCAGAGAAATTCCTGGAACATTCCATTAACAATTACTAAGCATGATTGTCCGTGAGAAGGCTCTGGAGACCACAGCCTGTTGTCAGGTGCTCTTCTCGACACTGTTTTTTTTTTAAGCCAACTTTGAAGCAAACTTTATTAAACATTAGCTAGGTCTGTGTCCGATTCCCAGAGAGTGGATGCCTTTCTCTACTCTTTAGTTTTGTTCTGTCTTTTGAAACATTACCTCACTAATCCATGCTTGCTCTGTGGCCTGGGCTGGATCTAAACTCTCTCAACTTTCCCCTTCATCCTCCCAGGTGCTGAGATTGTAAGTGTACACTGTCAAGTGTGGCTTAACAAAAAATTATATGTTGTTTATGTTTGTTTTGTTTTGAAGACAGGGTGAAGCGGGCTGACCCCACTTCTTTGGGATCCCCGGCCTTTGCCTCCCGAGTGCTGGTTTTAGAGGACTATGGCACACACATGCCCATTTAAAAAAAAAACCTATAATCATGTGTTGCTTTTTTTTCCTTTTTCTTTTTAGACAAGATTTCTCATAGTCAAATTTGTCTTCAGACTCTCTATGAAGCAGGGGCTGACCTGAATTTCTGAGCCTTCTGCCTTCACCCCCTAAATGCCGAAATCATAGTTGTGTGTAACCACATTTAGATTATGCATTACTTTTATATTTAAAAATACTAATACTACAAAAAAACCCCAACAAACCACAATTTCAGTCAGCTTTGCTTTCCTTTGTCATCTGTAAAGAACTATGGAAAGGTTTGTACAGTCCTCTGTTAGACACAGGCATATTTGTTGAGTCTAAGCTAAACCAGGAACATCTCTTTTTCCATTTGGGGTGAAACCGAGTAAAGGCTTCGCAGGCATCGCAGCAGTCTTGAGCCGAGGTTTCCAGGAAGCCTCCAACCTGCCCTCACCTCCGCATGGAATCCACTGGATCATTGACTTCTGAAGCCCCAAGAGAGACAAGTCCATCTGGGTTGGAGGCTGCCAGGGAGTTACTGCAGTCTATCTGGCTACCCTTGAGGATGGCAGCCAGCCAGAGACTCAAAGCTGTGACTCACGGGGTTCTAGACCTACAGAAATGAGAAGGAGACAAGAATAAAAAAAGCTGTCAGGATGGGTGAGAAACAGGAGGTGGCCCATTAATGAGAGTCAGTGGTGATGGAGGGCACAGAACAGGAACATTAGAGGTGAAGGAAGGGTTGAATTAACAGGTCATTGTGAAAGGAAAAGGTGCCAAATAGGTTTCTTTCCTCATCAAAGAAAACTGTGAGGTGTTTTTCTTAAAGCCAATAATTGCAATGCAGACACTTATTTTTCCTCATCATTAAAAGGGAAGGGGTGGCTGGATATCAGAAAGCTTTGGCTGTCTGGAACCCACATCAGAGGGAGGTCTGTCTCTCCTTACAAAGTGATCCTAAGGGATGAAGGGGCTTACCTCTTCTGTATGTCTCTGTAGTTTAATCCAAAGAGAGAAAAGTGACTTGATCTCAGAATTTCTACAGAAACTGTCTGACATCATTGTTTCCCTTTTTCCTCTCATTTGGGCTTCCAGTTTGCTTAAGACACTTTTATCGGCGCTGCTACAAAATATCTGATAAAAGCAATGTAGAAAAGGGAGCGCTAATTTGGGCACTAGGTTGGAGGAATTATTTCTGCTCCCAGCCCGAAGGATACAGCATGGGGGGGGGGGCAGGTCATATCCCTGTCCACAGTCTGGAAGCAGACAGGATGGAGGGATGGGCTCTAAAACTTTAAGCCCCTCCCACCCCCCAGTAACGGGCCTCCTCCCAGAAGGCTGCACTTCCTAAAAGTTAAAGAGTATTCTAGAACAGCACCACCAGCTGGGGAGCAAGGCTTTGAGCCTATAGGGAACATTTCACATTCCGGACAGATTGCAGTAGTCACCAACCTGGCTGCCCTCACAGGTGCGAAGGGGCGTTAACTTTTTGTGGAGCATCTGTAAACAGCCTCAGTGAATTATCTCAACAAACTTCTCCAAGGGAAACGTTTTTGCCACTTGAGAAGCTGACGTCTCATCCTTGACCGCTCTCTTGCCTCCCACTACATCTGAAGAAAGAGCTTCTCTCAGTCTGGTTTATTTCAAATACGGCCTCTGTCTTCCTATTCCCTGGTGACTTTCAAAGCTTTTATGTAACAACGACCTATGAAAGTCAGATAGAGCTGGCTTCACCATCACCCGGCCTTTCTTTGGGACACAGTCTCACTGTTTGGTTTGGTTTGGTTTTCTGAACAAGGCTGTGTGTGGGTAGCAGCTGTGTTGGTGGAGAAGTTCAATGTCACGTGGAGGATGGAGCAACTTCTTAAGATTGATGCTTTGAGAATGGATGGATAGGTAGATGATAGATTATCTACACATACACACACACACACACACACACACACATATGTTAAGAGATATGTAAATAGGTTAATAGGTAGGAAGATCATAGATGGTAAATGTGGGTAGGTAGGTGGGTGGTAAATAGATCAATAGAGGGATGATAAATAGAGATAGATAGATAGATAAATAGATAGATAGATAGATAGATAGACAGATAGATAATAGATAGGTAGATAGGTATATGATAACCAGACATGTGCAAAAAACTATGTTCTCTGCTTCTGGGGAAAAAAATAAACCCATAAAATCTGTCCTGGGTCTTGTGCTAGTTCAGGCTTGAAAGATCAGAATTAAGACAGAACTCTGAGCTGTACTGAAAACTGTTGTTAAAGCAAGGGTGCATCAGCTTGGCAGTGTTCTCATCCACCCTTCCACCTGTCTATTCACTATCCATCCGTCTGTCCATCTACTCCTTCATTCATTCACCCATCCATCCATCCATCCACCCATCCATCCATCCATCCACCCATCCATCCCCTCATTCATTCATTCACTCACTCACCCACTATCCATCCATCCGTCCATCCATCCACCAACCATCTGTCCACCCACCACCCACCCACCCACCCATCCACCCATCCACCATCCATCATCCATCCACCCATCATCCACCCACCCATCATCCACCCACCCACCCATCCACCCATCCACCCATCTACGCACCATCCATCCATTTATTCAGCCAAATTAAACTGGGGCCTTGCTCCATCTCACTACTACGCTAGGCACTGGGACATTACAAAGGAAATAATAAAGTTTTGGCTCTTAAAAATCAGTAGATAAGACTGAAGATGACAGGACTGAAGCTGTCGTTGAACCAATAAACTATTATCTTAAGTCTGGCTCGCTAGAAGCAGAGCCCAAGATGATGATTCTTCCTCAAAAAATTGGTTGTCGCCTGCATCATAGTGACGTAGTAGGTCAGGTCAGAGTTTCATGTTCAGCAAGTTTCAGATTCTGTTGAGCAGATGTACAACCTAGCTTTGGTTCTGTAGGAGCTGTGGAGTGTAGATGGTGTAGTATTTTTTTTTTTTTGAGACAGGGTTTCTCTGTGTAGTCTTGGCTGTCCTGGACCCGCTTTGTAGACCAGGCTGGCCTCGAACTCACAGTCATCCGCCTGTCTCTGCCTCCCAAGTGCTGGGATTATAGGCGTGCACCACCACGCCCGGCGATGGCATAGTATTTTTCTCTGATGCAAGAAGATAGAATTTTTGTAACCCTGGGAATAAGTTGAAACCTCTCTGACACTTCTACAGTAGTTGGCACTAATCAGGTGATTGATATATATATTTGCATATATATATATGCAAAACCAAAACCAAATGGAAAAAAGAGCTGATTGGTTAGCAGCCAGGACTCAGCAATGGAGAGCTGCATGCACCTTCTGAGAGGGGACCCAGAGGATGTCAGCAGCAGTCCCACAAACACATGGGTTTCATGTTATCTATTAGAGACCTACCTATCATTTCAAATGAACACAACAGAATGGTTTGTTTTGTCCGCTGCTGCAAGAATCCACCGTTGGATGCACTTCAGACGACCTGGTTGGTTTGTGTTGAGAAACCACGTGGAGTGAGAACGTAGGTGACTCTGCATATGGAGTCATGCCCAGAGCGGGGAGCGGGGAGCGGGGAGCGGGGAGCGGGGAGCGGGGAGCGGGGAGCGGGGAGCGGGGAGCGGGGAGCGGGGAGCGGGGAGCGGGGAGCGGGGAGCGGGGAGCGGGGAGCGGGGAGCGGCTCTGGTTGTTAAGCCACTCCCACAGGGTCTGGGACCACGTGTGTCAGGAAGCAGATGCGACCTGTGACCTGTCACCACTGTACATGATGCACATCAGGATGTGCCGTAGGATCAGCGCTGGTGGAAGGGAGAGGTGGAAGCAGGAGCCGGTGGGGGGATGGTAGATGTTAGACAGCCATTGGGAGCTCTAGGGAGGATGACTTGCCAGAGGTTGGCTCCCTTGGGCTAGCATGGTCTGGGGTTGTATCTCTTTCCTCCAACACTGGACGCCCTCTGACAGGGCACCTTAGATGAGGTGGCTCTCTGAGGCTGAGGTCGCCCCTGTAAGGGCAGCTAGGGGCTCTTTGCCGTCTGTCTCCTGTCTCCCCGGCTGCAGCTGGCCAGTGGATCCTCCCCAGAATGGGGGTCAGTGACATCAACCTGTGGACATGACCTGCAGGGTCATCTCATGATCACTGCCATTTGCAGTAATTAATTCTCCTCATTAAAGTTGTTTTCACTTTGTGAAAAATAGGGGCATGGGGCCATGTGGAAGAACCTACAGTTTAGTTAATGCTTTTGTATTTAAAGTTAATTATGGGCTTTTTGCATAGACCTTTCTTCATCTAAAACTACACAGTTCTGTGTCTTGAGGTTTCTCTTTATTTAATAACAGGTATCTTGCCAAGCATTTTACACGTGTTATCTTATTTAATGCTTACCAAAATCATATGAGATTGATAACATTACTTCCCATTTCACAGATAAGGAAATTCCATAACGGCAAAGCTGCCTGCCCCATTGAGCCTGCATATGAACAAAAAATCTAACTCCAAAGCTAAAAAAAAAAAAAAAAAAAAAAAAATTGGCCACCCTGCTAAGGCCGACTGTGAAGGTGTTCTCACCGCCCTTAACTCTCAGTTAATGTGTTCATTCACCTGTGTTTTATTAGCACATCTCATACCAGGCCCTGTGCTAGCTCAATATTAAAGGGTTAACAGAGAAACCTCCGAGAATACCCATGATGTATATATGAACGTATGTATGCATCAAGGCGCCACGTGTTACCTCCATTAATGTATGCAATTCTCATGCCTGTAGGGGGAGCATTGGAACTTTTAATTAAGGAAAACCTCTGAAGATGGCCTCATGAGGGGGAGTCCTCATAGGTCACTCCCCGGCCTTGTGCGTGTGTTATAATCATCTCAGAGAAGTTAACGCGAATTGGATGGACTTTGGATATTTGCCTGGAACTGAAATCACTGTTTTCAACTTTTTTTTTTTTTGGACAGGCTAAAAGGGATGCTAAGCGAATGTCGGCAAGAGAAGCCGCTATGAATGTTGCAGAGAGCGCCCGGCAGATGGACAGAAGTAAAAGAGCCGCAAAGAACTGCATCAACTAGCAGTGCCTGGAGACAGGCGCGGATGAACTTCTTTGTGGAGTCCAGTCAAAGGCTTCTGAAGACGTGGGCGTCACTTGCTGGTCACGGATGCCTCTGAGCATCTTGAGGGATGGCTTGACCAGACAACACACAGCCACCCAAGCTGTGGGGACCTTCCTTCTCAGCTTCCTGTTTATCACATACAGAAAATGTATTGAGAAGTCCTGACCTAGGTTCACAGGTTGCTAAAATGTGGTTTGTTTCCCCCCCTCTGCAGCTTCCGTGGCGCGGTCTGCTGTGGCCATGGTGAAATACGTGGGTCTGTGAATGACGCAGAAAGACAGGACTGGTGGAGTTCCTGGGGCAAAGGTCATGGGGCACACATTAGTGCAAAGCTTTCACGGTGTGTGGTTTCCAGCAAGGCCCCTGTTTCCTTCATTCTTTTTAAATACAGCCATCACAAAACTTACTGTGTTCATGTAAGAGGGTGGCTCTCACCATGCTCCAAAGCCAGTAATAGAAGAGACAGAGGAACAGAAAAACGCAGTGAGAGATAGATCAGTCCCAGCATCACATGGGACTCCACTAGTGCCTCCCAGAGGTGTGTGTGTGACACTCAGACCATGGAAAGGCCCGCCAGGCTGGCATGCAGACATTGGCGTCCAAACCAGAAGACCACATGTAATGTGGCCATGGCATCCAATTGGCAACTCCCTTTGGGACCTAGCCTCATGTTGCTGTTGTTTTTGTTTTGTTTTGTTGTTTTTGGGTTTTTTTGTTTGTTTGTTTCATAGCTTTCCAATATCTTTTTATCCTCGTTGCCTTTGTACCTCCTTTCAGGTCATTTGCAATTGTAATCAAAGACTGGACACCACTCACAGGAGGCAAGTGACCCAGGAACACACGGTGGCACACGTGATGCCCCCTTGGCCTTTCTGTATGCAGCCCTGAGGACTATGCTATTTTGGTATCTGCAAAGCAGTTAGTTTAGAAAGCCAGAACCTGGCTGATGTATACTCATGTTGACAGTAGACTGACAAGGCACTCTATTGGAAAACAGGCAGCCCAAACCGTAAAATGATGCTCCGATAGCAATCTTTTTCTAGTATTTTAAAACACATCTTCCTGCAAGGGATAACATGGCACGAGTTTGAAAGGGCTGTTAACGTGCTTGGGCTTAGGAAAGGCATGGTCCAAGTTGCATCAAACTGTACCAACAAACTCCATATCTAACCACAATAGTAGTCTGATGACGTGTTCGTATGACACAGTCCAAGAAAAGTAACCTAAGCAGATGCTCACTCCCTTCTCTGAGATTATTTCTCCAACTCAAGTAGAGCTGTAGACTGTATATTTATTAGTACTAAGCATGCACTGCCAATCACGTGCCAGCTATGGTAACAGATACAGAGGAATTTGGAATCTGGCCAGTCACGACTGTACCTTCTGACTCTGTGGGGGAGCCTGATACTCAGGAGACTGACGCAGGGCCTGTGGCACAGGACCAATTAGTTGCCTGGAATCTCACTTTTGGGTTAAAGGTAGCGCTCTGCCAATTGCAGATGTAAGTATTCACCCGACCACTGTCCAAGCCTTTGCCATACACACCACAGTTTCCCCCAGACCTCTCTCATGTTGATTCCTTGTCAAAGGGCTTTAGGGAACTTCATGTTCTGATGATTTAACTAATAAAACAAAAGCAAGCCCAGTGACTCCCGTGTCCTCAGTGGCATCGCTCGGCAGGAGGCCTGCCACGCAGTGGGCAGCGTCCGGTCCTGCGCGCTCAAGGGCTTGCTCTCCAGGGCATGTGTGCTGTGTCTCTTAACGGGCTGCTTCCCCAGACGATGCACTTTCCGCCGCGGGCTAAGGCCTGCCTCTCTTCCCAGCTCTGTTGTTTGCCTCAGCTCACTGGTGCACGTCGTCATGGGGTATACCATCTGGAAAAGTTGCGGGACGGAGGAAGGCCCTATGATCTGGCCACACCTTTGGAATTCTTTCATCTGGCCACTTTTAACAGCGTGCTTGAGACAGGAAAGGATTCTTGCTATCCTATTGGGATAACACTTTCCGTTTCAAAGTTTGTGTCAATAAAGTCATTAATTTCAAACACATGTGGGTGGTTATGGAGATACCGCCCTGGAACCGTCACTCTGTACGCACAGCTGTTTAGAATTTCTTTCTTTCTTTTTTTTTAAACAAAGGCGTTTTACATAAGTGATTCCTTCAAACAGCCTCATGAGTCAGGTGAATCAGGCAAGGAGAACGCAATTAGCTTCAACTGCAACTTGCGGAGGTATTATTGATAGTCTTCTCGGCCAGGAACTGGTGAACTGGGATGCCAGATAGGAAAGTCAAGGGATCAGTGCTTCCCCACCATTCCTGCGGCCTGTCAGCAAAGTGCAAATTCAGCCATCTAGAGGGGGAACTGCGTGCCCTGAAACTGAGCCAGACCCAAGCTTAAGAGGGCAAGGGAATCAGAGAGGGCTGCGATTAGAGAGCGCACCTTGTATGAGAAGGCATTCTGTGTTAAGGTCAGGAAGCAAGGTTTTATTTATTTATTTATTTATTTATTTATTTATTTATTTATTTAGGCTTTTCAAGACAGGGTCTCTCTGTATTAGTCTTGGCTGTCCTGGACTCGCTTTATAGACCAGGCTGGCCTCAAACTCACAGTGATCTGCCTGCCTCTGCCTCCCAAGTGCTGGGATTAAAGGCGGGCACCACCGCGCAGAAGCAAGTTTATAGTTAGAAGGCAGACACTGTGATAACTGCCGAGACCTAAGGAGCAGGCAGTGAGGGCCGCCTACATCTGCTGATGCCCTGCACTCATGAGATGGAAACTGGTCCTCCAGCTGCCCATCTGCACAGTGCTACGCACAATCAGACCCATTTGTCCTGGTCAGAGACCTGCCAGCCTCCATCTGTGGCCATTCCCCTGGAAGGTCTCTGTCCCTGACACCAAGTTTGCTGGAGTTGATGTCTGCATGAGCTAGAACCGGTGCCTCCGGATGGAGAGGGCCCTACCACCCATGTGACTTACACGTAGTAACTACATTTGTCACCAGCCTGAGGTGCATGACTCTGCAATACCTATTCCGAATTCTCGAAATTTGTGTCCCCAAATATCCGGCTTTCTTGTTCTTTTAAGGATCATTAAAATACAGATTGTCCCTTAATCATTTCCACAGAAATAGCTCATTTTAGGAGATTTTTCCAAGGAGGTAAATTGCAAATATGGTACAATATTTATTAAAAAGCTTCAGTGTGCCAGAAATTGGAAATTATTGCATTTGTTTGTTTGTTTGTTTGTTTACTGCTTGCTTGTTTGTTCTCCACAAGGGCAGGGATCATGTCTCTTTCCAATTTCTAGCACATTGAAGCCTTTCAATAAATACAGACTGCATTTTCATTGTATTCACCCCCAGCCTTCTCAGATCCCTTTTCAACCCCCACTGACCTCTCTTCACTGCTGTCCTCCTCTCAGTTTCGTGTTGAAGCGTTCCTCTAGTGAGACTGTTTGACAGCTTCCCCAGCCCCGACTCTGGCGATAAGCATAGAAAAGCCGGCTTCCCTGGCCTTTGTATCCTACCCTCGGGAGGAAAAAGAGTCAGCGTTTCCACTTGGAACAGTTTCCAAAGTGCCTTTAGCTCCAAATAATCCTTACGCCAAAGTGACATCTCTAGGGTTGCATATTCTATGACTCTACGGTGGCAATTTGGCTAATTTATTTATTTATTTTTAAAGATTTATTTATTTATTAAGTATAACAGTGTTTTGCTTGCACATACACCTGCACACCAGAAGAGGGCACCAGATCTCATTATTAATGGTTGTGAGCCACCATGTGGTTGCTGGGAATTGAACTCAGAACCTTTTGAAGAACAGGCAGTGTTCTTAACCTCAGAGCCATCTCTCTAGCTCCCGGCTAACTTATTAAAATAGGAAAGGTATATACTCTCTCAACAATCCCATTTTGAGCTATATGTGTCATGGACTGAACTTTATACCCTTTAAACTTATAGGCTGAAGTCCTAAATCCGTGTGTACAGAACGTGGTTGTATTTGGAGATGGGTGTTTAAAGTGGCAGCTAAGACACTGTGAGGTCATCCGGGTGGCCCTAATCTAATGTCACCTGCGTGCTCTCAGTTATGAGAAGAGCAATGTCTGTTAAGTCTCCAGAGCTATGGGACTTTGTGAAGGCAGCCCTAGCACACTGGTATAACACTCTAGAAAAATACAACACTCTAGAAAAATACTTGAATATTTTTGTAAATTGGGTGCGTGGGCCACTGCTCAGCCTTCTGAAACTTGCCTCCCAAGGAACAAGAGTAACGGGACAAGGGACCACAGTTCCACAGGGGACACTACTACATCTACCTCCCGTTACCCCTCTAAGTGCTCCCCAGTGATCTTTCTGGGCCACCTGCCTTCCTTGGCTGGAGAACTTCCTCTTACCCTGTCCAGGGCATGAATTTTCAGGACATTGGTGCTATTGATGCTTACTCACTTCCTTCCCTCATCCTAGCATCCTCCACTGAATGCCTGCTTCCGGAAGTCCCCCAACTTTGGGTAGGCAATATAAGATCTGTGCTTTATACGAGCTCCTAGAAGTTTCCTAATGTGTCCACTCCAATTACCCAGCAGGCAGCTAGTTTAGTAACATACCCCCTCATTGAGTGCTTCTCAGGTTAGTCTCCAGGGTAGGTGCACTATGGTAGTCATGGGTACAAATATGAATGCCATCCTTTTTCCGGTCTGTTTTTTATTACCACACCTAAACACCATATATTTTAAAAAAGACTTGGTTTTACCTCTACTTTCTCCCAAGAATGTTTAGAACATCAGAAAAGTTCTCAGTTTTTAGTGTGCAGCTCTTGGTTCCCTTGTCTCTCTAAATGGTCTGTGAAGACGGTACCACAACAAATTGATTTTGTGGTGAAAAACCAAGCAGGCAAATGTTCTGTTTTACCCCCGAGATGTAAGAAATGTCTTGGAAAGAAATGCCTCCAAAGATACCTTGGCAGAAGTCACTAGCTACAATGAGTTCATAAGGCAGGCAGGTAGCAGAAATACATCTGCAGAACATTAGAAGGAATAAGAGCTGAGAAGAAAAGCATGTTGTGTTTAAGAGCACTCGATGTTAAAACAAGACAAAACAGCAGCAACGACAACAGACATCCACGTGCTAAGATAAACAGCCGTGCGGGAATTCTGCAATCCATGCTACAGCTGGGAGCTGGACCAGATGGATGACTGGTAATATTGGGCAGCTGCTTATACCTGGCTTTGACAAACGTATTTGCTCTTTGAACCTTCTTGTGCCCCGGCAGCCACTTCACTTGAAACTGGGACCCACATACTATCTCCTAGGGAGACCCCACAGCAAGCATGGGCAAGACAGGAGTCCAGAGAAAACACACCAGCCTGGGAGACGTCGAGACCAAGCTTCCGTCTCCCCAGAGAAGGGAGTGTTTGCACCGGTGGACCCAATTTAGGCTCTTAAAGCAAACACTTTAGTTGCCATGTTTGTCCAGCGTGTGATGACCAGTTTAAATTCTGGTTAGTAGCTTGTCTGGACTGTCAGCAAGGCCGTGCACTGCTATTGAGCGGTTGGGGCGCCCTGGGTCTGTTTCATTGTTTTCCACTCCCCTCTCCAACTTCTAGACGGCTGACATCTTCCTCTCCAGGGCCAGCAATACTTTGTAATCGCCAAGTTCGACAATGTGCCCGACTCCCCGTCTTTGCTTGGCCTCTCTGCTTCAGTTTCTTGTCTTCATAAGCTCCTTGGGTCACTCTAACTTTCCTGAATCTGTCACTTGCCCCCCCCACCCCCCCTGCCTACCCTATTAGCACCTGTTCCTGAAGTGTCAATAGTCCTTGAGAATTCCTTTTCAGCCTTCCCTCCTTAGATTCTACCCAGGTTTAATTTATTTTTACTTTGTTTAGTTTTTTTTTGCCTCTGAACAGTTTCATCTGCTCCCAGGGCCTGAGTGATTTATACCCCAAGTCCTCTGTACCTGAAGCTCCTGGGCCATGTATCTGGGCGACTGGTGGACGCATTCACTTGCGTGGCCTGTGGGTCAGGAAAGCCTGAAGGCCTGAGCACTAAGCGAGGCTGTAGCTCCTATCCTCCCCTGCATCCAACTCCCACACCGCCTAACACTGAGTAGTAACTCACTGCTGATTGCTCCTACAGCCAGCATCCCACAACCAGGGGATACAGCACCAGAAGGGAGGCATGCTTAATTATCTGGGGAAATGTTGGAAGGCAAAACAAGCAGACCCCAGGGACTCCGCCGCCCAGACAGCCTGCCCTAATCGCTAAGGCTGGGTCAGTGAGAGACTTTGCCCCTGAAAAGCAAGAGATGGCTCAGCAGCTGAGAGCACTGGCTAACTCTTCCAGATGTGCTTCCAGATGACCTGGGTTTGCTTTCAAGCACTGAAAAGGCAGCTCATAGCTGCCTGCAAACTCCATTTCCATCAGAGCCAACATCCTCCTCCGGCCTTTGAGGGCACCAGGTAGACAGGCATACTTGCAGGCAAAACATCTGTACACATAAAAATAAATAAATAAATAATGTTTTTTTTTAAAGGGAGATGGCTCCTATGGAATAATCCCAATGTTGGACTCTCTCCCTCCCTCCCTCCCTCTCTCTCTCTCTCTCTCTCTCTCTCTCTCTCTCTCTCTCTCTCCCTCCCTCTCACCTATGTGCAGTCACAAAACAAGATTGCCCTTTCTGATCTAACTATCCCATTGCCCTTTCTGTAACATCACCCTACAGTTTTGTTTGCTTTTTATATTTTATTTAATTATCTAAAGGCTATCTCCTTCTCTTCTAATAGACAAAGCAACTATTGGATGGCCTGCAATGCAGAGGGGTAGCCAGAGGGCCTGTGAAAACAGATACAACCCAGGCTTCACCTGCAGAGGGCAAATCGGAGCTTGAAGTCTCCCAGCTGTGTGTCCCGGGGCACACACATGACGGAGCCCGCTGAGACTCACTTCCTTCAGAGAAGCGACACCATCTTTTGGCGGGTGTATTGCGAGGATTACGTGAGATGACACATGTAGATAATGTGCCTTCTGCCACAGGATAACTATTGCTTTGCATGTCAGGCATCACTCTGGGTGCCTTGCACTCTGCCTCTGATTCATCAAACAGCCCTGCTGTAGGAAGCCTTACCAACCCCACTTAGCATAGGAGAAACAAACCAAAAGACTCACAGCCACACGGCGAGGAAGCTGCAGAGCTGGGATTTGAATCCATGTCTGCCTGTCTAAAAACAAACAAACAAACAAACAAAAAACCCATGGTCTGCCGGCTGGGCTCAGTCAAGGTCTGTTGCCTATCTGTCTTGGGGAAAGGCAGGTGACATCACAGCAATTCGAGCTTCCAAGGGCCAATTAGGGATAAAGCATAGTACCTATATCCAAGCCTGCAGAATCTCACCTTTCTTTCTCTGGACTCTCCTCGGCAAGAGGGCTCAGGAGTCCTCTGAGCTGTGCGCACAGGGGTGGTGTTAGTCCTCGGATGGTGATACTAATAAATTTGGGAGGGCGCCTAAGGTACACTGTGGAGCCGTCACCATAGGCCTTCTACAGTTCCAGAGTGAGGGGAAGCCAAAGCTAGGTGGGTTCCAAGGCAAAATGAAAACTACATAGAAGGCTGAGGCAGGAGGATCACTTGGAGTTTTCAAAACCAGCTTGAACAACATGAGACTTTATCTCAGCCAAACAAGCCACCGTGAGGGTGTCTTGAATAGGCCCTGGGGTTTGGCAGACGCTCACCACAGACCTTGTGGCCGTGTGTGAATTGTTTTAGGGCTCTGTATTCCCGTTTGCCTGTGATTGCAGTGGGTCTCACGGTCCCTCCTCGTTCGGGGAGGACTTAGTAAGGATACAGGCAAAATACTTAGCACTGTTTCTTAGCACATGGCGATAAACACAAGACTTTGCTGAACTTAACTTAGTCACAGATGTTCCAGCTCTCCAGGGAAAATGTACAGAAAGCTGCCTCTTTGTTTCCGAGGACCACAAAAAGTACCAATTTTCAAGACAAGTGCTTCCTCCTCAGTACAGAGCTAGCTCAGGCATCCCTGGGGTGGGAAAATAAGCATCCTCCCTAAGGCTCACGGACTCAGCTCTGGCCAGAAGCACAGGCTCAGGACGGCCTTGATACAGGAAGGTTTCTAGTTGGTTTTGGGCGCTGGAGGGTACTTTCCCCCAGTTGCTAACGAGAAAGCGAGACACTGTTTTAGAAAGAATCACCTGTGAGGTGTCGCAGAGCAATGCACTGAGGTTTTTTGTCATGTTCCTTTGCACCAATGAATTGCTCAGAACTTGGCATCAAATACCAACGCTGTTCTCCAACAGAGCAGAAGAGCCGGTCTCAGTCACGTGACATCAGCAAGGCCCACCGAGGAGGATTCCAGTAAGATGGAAGAATGCGGATATTCAAAGCAAACACTTCAGTGGGCATGGAACACTAACTCCCTCAAAGAAAAGAACCTCCCATAAGAGCCCTGGCATCCCTTCGGGGGCAGCATGGGGGATAAGTCTCCCACTAGTTCATAAGCAAAACCAAGGCTCATCTTTGAGACACAGAAAAACTCGGAACAAAGGTGGCAAGATGGATGGGCTCTGGGGACCTTATCTTTCCAAAGATACCTTACCACACTGGCTAGCCTCAGGCCAAGGGCCTGGCATGCACGTGGATCTGGGCTCAGCTCCCAGCTTAGCTGCATTTACACACAGGTGTCATGGAGCTTTTTCTCTAACTGTTCCTTTAAGATGTAATCTAGAGCTCTCTGGCAGCCATGACTTCCGGGAGAGTGAGCACAGCAAAGGATCTTCGTCATCTCCTACCCACTCTCCTCTGTCAGCCTTCGCTAAGGCATCCTAAATGGAGGTGAGTGGAAAACCATCGCCGTGGACACACTTGGGCTTTAAAGATGAGCTCTAGAAGAAGAAAAGAGTCTCCCCGACACCTCCAGCACGCTGGGACCCTCTTAGGCAACAGAAAACCACATTCTCTCTGAAGGTTGCAAATGTCTCCATTCAGAAACATGGAAGCTGCCAAGGGAAAAGACGGGGTGTGGTGGGGTGTTCCTCTGAGAACAGAGAGATAGGATCTCGCTCTGCCACTTTCATTCTCTGAGCCTCATACAGAACTGGAAACACTCAGTGTGCACGAACTGTCTTAGTTAGGGTCGCTACTGCTGTGACAAAACACCATGACCAAAAGCAGCCCGGGGGAGGGGAGGGCTTACTTATTTCAGCCTAGAATTCTGAGATCTCTTCATTCAAAGGACGTCAGGGGAGGAATCTGGAGGCAGGAACTGCAGCAGAAGCCACGCCGAGGAAGGTTGCTTACTGGCTTGTTACCCCATGCCTTGCTCAGCCTGCTTTCTTATACAGCTTTTGACTGCCTGCCCTGGGGTGGCACCACCCCCACCGGCTGGGCCCATCTACAGCGAGCATTAATCAAGAAAATCCCCGCAGACAGTCTGGGTGGAGGCGTCGTTGCATAACGCTGGGAGTCAGAGGCAAGCAGATCTCTGTGAGTTCAAGGCCAGCCTGGTCTACAAACGAAGTCTAGGACAGCCAAGGACTGCTACACAGGGAAACTCCATCTTGAAAAACCTAAAAACAACACAAAACGAAAACCTTTTTAAAAAAAAATTCTCTTAACCAAGTGCACCCCACACGCACACGCACACACCTTGAATGCCCTGCTTCTGTTTCTACATGGTGCTTGTGGAACCGAAGGCTCTGTGTTACAGGCATGTCGAAGGCTCTGTATTACAGGCGTGTTTGCGGCCATCTTATCGAGTGGTCAGTCGGCCTCGCCTATCACAAATTGTGTAAGAAAGCCATGTCACATAGGAAACACCATATTGAAAATTCTGTATGTTCAACAAATGCTTATTAAATTGAAGATACTTCTGAGGCACACAGCATTGATGGAATTTATGGCCTAAGTGCTTACTTTGGACTCTACCAACCCACGTGTTCACTAACCACGTGCTCACTGGGTGTTTCCGGGACTGGGGACATAGAGCAGACTTGCATGGCGTTCAGCAGAAAGCCAAACATGAGCACAATCCTTTCTCCCCCAAACCCAGTTAACCTAAGAAGGGCTCAAGAGAGCGTAACTCATTGAGTGCGTCCTAAGTGCCACGTGGTGTACACTCACTGCGTCACAGACTCGGACTTGTGAGGTTGTAGTCGTCACATTATAATGGGAAACGTGGCTTGTCACATGCCTTGAATAACGTCCTACAGACTACTTGGGGATCGTGAAGTCTCAGATTCCTAGACTGCAATCCGGGAGCACTTGAGGGCTGCAGGTCATCTGTCCTCGGCGGTGCAGCTGCATCGCAGGAGGCTTAAGTACCAAGGAGCCAGTGACATTTGGCCTACGAGAGAGGAGATACAGCATCCTAGAGAGGCAGAGTGAGGTAGAAAGACAAGAAGAAACTGCCCTTTTTTTTTTTTCATCAAGACAAGATTTCTTTGGGTAGCCTTGGCTGTCCTAGACTTATTTTGTAGACCAGGCTGGCCTCGAACTCACAGAAACATACCTGCCTCAACCTCCCAAGTGCTGAGACTGAAGACCGGTGTCAACCCTCCCTTCTAGACTAAACTTCCACTCAGACATCTCTCTTGAGCAGCCAAGTGCAATGAGACCGCAAGCGCAGGGTGAGGAGCAGGGAGCAGAGTCCAGGGATCCACCACGCGAGGACTTTCAAGAAACTGGGAAGAAAAAAAAAAAAGAAAGCTAAACAGTCTCAGATGCTGTGGGAAGACTATGAAGCCAGCTTTCTTCAAATAAAACAAAACTCCTGCCGTAAAACAGAATCACATCATATGATGGGAGAAAGTTTACGAAGTTGGCACCGAGATGCTAAAAAATAGAGCTTATCTCTCAGTGTTTTGCTATCTTCTTCCCCGGCCCCGCCCCCACTTGTAAAATCCACTAAACATTGTGTTTCCCACGGCAAAGAAAGAAAAGCAACAGCTGGGTGGGGCTCACTGAGTTTAACTGGAAAAGGGATGAGGACAGAGCTTATTCTTGGCTGCTGCTGGCATTAGACAGAGTTACAAAAATGTAACAAAATTCGCCGGAGTTCTGTTAACTCAAGTTATTCTACAGTCTTTGCTTTTTCCACCAAAGGAAAGGTCTACTGAGCTTTCCCAAGGTTCCTAAGCTGCTCACTAGCCTCCCGGAAGTGCCACAGTGGCAGGGTAACGCATTTGGACTTCCGTCCGCACCTATCCGCTTTGACATCTGTGAGCTGTGCATTCACAGGGTGAACCAATGGTTCTTAGAGCCTCGTGCAGGGGCAGGAAGCGTTGAGTGGCTCCAGAGCCACGCAGTGAACGGAAGAACAGCTTGGTGCTGCCAAGATCCTGCACAAAGCACATCTCTATAGCAAAGCCCCTGTGACCTTTACAGTAAGAATAAGTGCATCGGGATGGTGGTGCCAGACGCCTTTAATACCAGAACTCTAGAGGCAAACAAACAAACAAACAAAAAACCTTTGAAAAATAGACATATTGGGGCTGGAGAGATGGATCAGTGGTTAAGACCACTGGCTGCTCTTTCAAAGGACCCAGGTTCAATTCCCAGAACCCCATGGCAGCTTACAACTGTCTGTAACTCCTGTTCCAGGGGATCAGACCCCTTCACACAGGCATGCAAAACATCAATGTACATAAAATAAAAATCAGCAAAATTTAAAAATAGATATCTTTCAAAATATTCACAGTCCAATTCATTTGTAGACTTTCATGATAGCTCATGTATTACAAATATTTACTTTTTCAGATGCTTGGGTTTTTTGCCCTTTTGTCTTAGTTTATGTATTTACTTATTATTTTTTTCACATTTATTTATTGGCACTTTTCTAAAGACGAATACATTTGATTCCTGGTTGGCTGAGTCTATGGATGCAGAAGGCCAGTTGCATACTGCTTAATGTAAAAATTTATGTAAAGTACTAATATAAATTAATAAAATATAAATTACACAGAAGCTTCCTGTCCTAAGACAGTTCCTTTTCACAAGTTTTACTGAGCTTTGGCGTTGGAGGAGTGACTGGCAGCTTCCTAATTCTCTGCGCCGATTTTTAAGGAAATAAATGTTTTCAAAATTATTGTAAGAAAAAAAAGCAATGCTTTAAAAAAAATCACACCTCTCATCTTTTTCAAAGCTAGCTGTCATTAACTATTTGAAGCCAAACACTTCATAGAAAATCGTAGTGACTTTGAGTCAGTGTGGGTGAATTGAGATATTAAGAGGAGGGATACTTTGTCATATGGAAACAAACTCTGGGCCATTTTCCTTGCTATTCAACAGTAAACATCAGTAATCTTTCTTGTATCTCTGACTGTCAGGGCTTTCCTGTCCTGGTTCTGGTATCAGGCCTCCCACAGTCCAGGAGCCACAGAACTAACCAGGGACCAGACCTGCTGTCCCAGGAAGCTTGGTGATGGCATTCCCTGACACTCCCCTGCTCCAGACATCTCCCCCACAGCCTGCTGGGGGCCAGCATTCTTTTCCCTCAGCAATTCTTAGTTTCAGAGTTTGTGGATAAAAAAAACAAAAACAAACAAAAAAACAGCATCCCAAATCCCACTCCTTTTAATACTATATTGCATACTTCGCAACTGTGCTGGATATTAACTTTCGACACGTGTTTGGGAGGGCACGGCATAATTCAAGCCACAGCAGGGCTGCTGGGTGTTCTCATTTGCCCCCCAACTTTACAACTGAGGTAACTGAGAGTCCGTTGAGTCTCTACTTGGTTTCTTCCTCTCGATCCTTGTTGGAGAGAGCAAATGCTGATCACATTCCCAAAGGCAGCAGTCAATAAAATTAGTAAAAACCGAGCTGGCAGAAAAGAAATAACAGGTTCTGGACTGGGCAGATGTCAGTTCAAGTCCTGGCCTGACGAATTACTGCTTGTGTGACCATGACCAGGGATGAATTACCTAATGGCTTCAAGTCTACACCCCTCTGCTCCTGTGAAAAAGAGGGTGGGTAGAGTTGAAAGGGCTCAGGTTAAAGACAGAACAAGGGAACTAGCATGCATAAAACACAGGACTGGCCAGGCATGGTGGCCCAGCACTGGGGAGGCAGAGGCAGGTGGATCCCTGTGAGTTCGAGGCCAGCCTGGTCTACACAGCGAATACAGGACAGCCAGGGCTGCTCAGAGAAACCCTCTCTCAAAAAAACAAAACAAAACAAAAACACAAAACTGCTGGGCACAGAGCAAGCATGCTGGCAGTGCTCCCTTTCATGGCAGATTTTTAAAGATTTATTCATGCATGTGTGCCTGTCCACCAGGAGAGGGCACCAAGTCTCCTTATAGACAGTCATGAGCTACCATGTGGCTGCTGGGAATTGAACTCAGGGCCTTTGGAAGAGCAGACACTGCTCTTAACCTCTGAGCCATCTCTCCAGCCCTAGCAGATGGTTCTTGATACTTGGTTGATTGGTATTCTTTGGAAGAAAGGGGCAGGAGGCAGGTTCTACCGACCTGTCACTTAGAACTGAACTGAAGGCAGGCTCGGCAGTCGTTGGAGTGGACTGAATAGAACACACACTCATACTGCAGTTTTCTGTCATGTTTACTCATAGAGAAAATAAAACACAGCTCTTGGGACATTGTAACATGGTTTGTTTTTTTTAAGGATTTGTTTTAATTTAATTGTGTGTGTGCACAGTGAATGCAGGTGTCCACGGAGACCAGAAGAGGGCATTGGATTCCCTAGAGGCAGAGTTACAGGCAGTTCTGAGCTGCCCAGTGTGGGTGCTGGGAATCAAATTTGGGTCCCGCACAAGAACAGTACACGCTCTTAACCGCGGAACCATTTCTCCTGTAATATGGTGTAACTAAAGCTGTGGCATCACACTACAGAATCTATAGGTATCTATAAGTATTTAGAACTTTTCCTAAAGTGTTTTTAGACATCATAACTTATTGACTGTTCTGTTCCACAAACTTTGTTTGCTGGTTCACTGATGGTGACTCTAAGTAGGAATTAAAAAAAAATTTTTTTTTAATAGTCTTTACAGTGCTACTCAAAGAGGCCCAATAGAATATGCAACCTTAAATTCTTTTGCTTTGGCAAACTATAATTACTCCGATTATAGTTTCTTCTTTCTTGACTGCTGAGGAAAGGCTTGATAGGTCTGTCTGCCTATCTGGAGACGGCCCTGGCCTGGGCTGTCAGGGTCTCAAGGCGAGAGCTGCTAGGAAAGATGGTATCCAGGTCACTAGGAACCAGCAAAGCCTGAGTGAGAACAGAAGTCACAGGTTGTGTTACATCTCAGAGGGCTCCCGGGGTGAGGGTGGGGGGTGGGGAAGTCTCTGGAAATAAATCTGGTGCCAGAAAAGCCCAGGCTGAGACCAGAAGGAACAAAGAGTGCAAAAGAGCAGAGAACCACCAGGCTTCCTGTCTGGAGAAAAAAAAAGAGAGAGAATGAGCCATTGTGGAGATCAATCAGGTAAGCGGGCAGACCACAGGGCACACCATTGCTTTGTAACCTTCTGAGAGAGACATCTGGAAACCAGCTGAGCAGACAGCCTGACAGTCGCTGCTTCTGGGTCAGGTCTTTTTTGGTTTTATTGTTTTCTTTTCTTTTAAGATTAAAAGATAAAGGGCTAGCCTCACACAGCTAGTGACTCATGGCCACATTGCTTCCCCCCCACCCCCCCCCCACCCCCCGCTCCTTCAAGGATATAGATATAGACACTATACTTTCCTTTTTTTTTTTAATTTTTAAAATATTTTTGTCTTTTGACACTATACTTTCTAAAAAAGAAAAAGAAACAATTTACACAGCTTGCAGGGAACCTGGGCCGTTTAGCCTGACAGCACAAGTCAGCTCACCAGTCCATGTACATGGAGAAAGCGAATTAAGGTTTTCTTATAAAAGTCATTTGATATAAGCACCTATGTTCTATAGTGTGGTCTAAGAATGTGGGCTTGGGAAGGGGACTGTTCACACTCCAACCCCCCAGCTCCTAGCTGTACGGCAATCTTGTTAGGATGCAGTTTCCTCAATCATGACGTGAGCTGAGCTGACAGAGCCTTCACAGATCTGGTGGGAACGTGCAGTGAGGCTGGTAAGCACCCAGGGTCCTGATGCTTGCACTATGAGAGCCATGGATTGAGAGTTGGTAGCACAGTCTGAAAGTACTCCCGATGGTGCCTGATTCTCAGCAGGTACTGGCAAACCCTTAGCCACCGTCAGTGAGCTGCTTTCCTCTTTCTCCCCAACGTCACCTGACGACTCAAAAGTTTTTAAGAGTTTCCTCCAGGAAACCTGCCTGACGTTGGGCAATTCAGTAGTGCCTAAACTTATTTGAGCACTGAACACATTGCTAAAGATGGCATTTCCATTAATAATTTTCAGGAAAATACCAACTTGAGAAACTGTTCTCTGAACTGGAAGTATTGTCTTTACTAAACTCAGATTTGGTTTAAAGTAAGAGTGACTCAACACACAGTTTTGTCCATTTGCTAACTCTGGGACCCTTTAAAGTTTCAAATTATAAAATGCCCTTGAGAAATCAGTGCTAGGACAAAACACACATCTTCCAAGAAAGTAGCCTGCTTCCTCTTTCTGGTTTTGTGACTCACTGTGTCTCCCTTTTCCTTTAGGTATCTGGGATTGCTGAGTATGAGCAAAAGTAACTCACTCTAAGTATTACCATTTCATTTTCAGACTCCATTTAATCATAGGGAGAAACTAAACTCAAGGTCCCAGGCCCTAGAGGAACTGGGGGCTTCCCAATAGCTGAACAGCTTCTGTTGTTAAGGAGACAGTGGTCCAAGTCCAGACATCCTAGGGACAACTTGTAAGGAGACAGTTCCATGCCAAGAACAACTTCTCCATCCTGCTGGCAGGGTCAAACAAGTTCGTGTTTCTAGGCCCAGGGACCTCCTCCTATGCTAATTGATGGGCACCCGCTTGCTCAACCTTTTATGTCAAAATATGACTGGACAATCCTGGTGCTTTGTTCCTCCTTGCTCTATGGTTTTATCCTTTAAATATACACTACAGCTTCCCCGAGGGGGCGCCGGTCAGATCCCTAAATGATCACCTACCTTTGCATTTTAATTTCCTTCTCCAAAGGAAGTTCTCTCAGCTTCTACCCGAAACCCAATAGGACCAGAAATGGGAAACAACTGTCAACTCATTTTCCTCTTTTTTATGCATTTGATTTTTTTAAAAAAGTTGATCTCAATTTTTTTTTTGCATTTTAATTTAGGTTTTATTTAGAGTTTAAATTTTTTGAGTTATTCTTTACTTTCTTATGGGTGCTGTCATACTCTTTGTGGGATCAACTATAAACAAACTAAACAAATCAAGTCATGTGGCCTCTGTGTCATCATGGGAACCTTTAGAAATCACTACTATAAAATATAAAATTATAGCTTGTGAGCATCGAAAGAGAAGCAAAGGTCTTGAAATAGAAGAGGGCGTTCTTGTAGACAGAGTACAGGTGCCTCGGCTGAACTCCTATTGGGATCCAGCTCTCCAGGCTGCAAAGCTAGATCCATGCCTACACGACCCAAAGCAGCAATAAAGCCACCCACATCCTTGCAGGAAACAAAGGCATGCTCTATGACAGACACCTAGCTGGGACACCTCTATTTCCTGTCCCCTGCATCCTGACGGCCTTACAGCCACAGCACTGGTAGGGAGACAAACCACTACTGCTGGCATCTGTGGCATCATCCCAGGATGGATACGCTAGGACATCTAATTTAGTTAACCAGTTTGAATAACTATCCATCCCTTGCTTAAGAAGTACAACTTGATGCTGTGTGTGCTGGTCCTCAGGGGATGCTGGTACCACGGATGAGACCAGGGAGGGGGAAGAGGAAGAGGAGAAGCAATCAGAAGAAAGGGAAAGCTTAGACTGTGGTATAATTGTCAACACAGAGGAGCAGTGAGTTATTCGTGAGGTTGGTGAGTTGTGCCAATCATTAAAGAGCCCACTGAGGGGACTAGAGTAAATAAATAAATAAATAAATAAATAAAATAAGCAGGGGATGGGGAAAGAGTGCCCTTTCCATTGATTCCAACCATTCCATGACCATTCCAGAAATTCTCCCTTCCACTTTACTTGCCAGGGTGTGGTCATGTGGCCATACCTAAACTGCAGATACCCAGGAACATACAAGCTTTTTAATAGGACACACAGCTGATATAAGTAGGACCCACACTTTGTCAGTAAGGTAGAAAGGAAGAATGAGCTCTGTTACATCCTTAAAAAGCCCAAGTGTCAAAGATGAAACCATAAATCTAAACTTACTGTGCAAAGCGAGTCCTCACGCTGGTGGGATAAACATCCTTTGGACTAAGTTGGGAAAGGGGAGGAACAGAAAGAAAAGGGCAGCAGGAAATAGATGCTGTGGGTCCCTAGGTATATTGCTGTGCCCAGATTTAGCACCAGAAACCTCAGACACACTGATGGGACCCCAAGGCATAGCAAGCCTGTGCCTTGTCACCTCTATGCCCAGGAGGTGACAAGCCTCGCAGCCCTTCCTCACACCTACCTGGCAAGATAGGTCTGGTAAAGTAGACCCGGCAGGCTGCACATCTAGGCAGAGCCTGAACCAACACATACCCCTTGAAATCTTTCACTAAGTATGGAAAAGCAAGAGAAGGCCCCAGGGCTTTTCTTGTCCATTAGGAGGGGCTCAAAGGTCACTGAGCGAGGCCACTGCGTGTAGAGGTTCACACTGAGATTCAGGGTGACCTTTGTGGACCGACGCCTGGAGACCAGATGGAGCGCGCAGATGTCCTAGCGTATTCGTCCTGGGATGATGAACATCTTCACAGATGCCAGCAGTACTGGTTCCTCTCCATACCAGTGCTGTGGCTCTATCGGCCATCAGGATGTAGGGGACAGGGAATAGAGGTGAGGTGGAAACTGTGTATTAAAAAGAAAAATGACATGGTGACTTGACAGAAAATTCTGATTTGACTGATCTTATTTTAAAATGTCCAAGAATGAATGGTGCCACAAGGAATAATGAGAAATTGAAGACTAAACGTTGGCTGAAGAATAATTTTTGAATAATTAGTGTGACTTGCGAAACATCATCTGTAATTTGTCAGGCCATGCTTCTAAAGAGCCACTCAGCTCAGAACCTTTCCACTTTCTTTATTTAACGGTAGACAAAAAGTAGTGGCAATTGAGTATCTTGCTGTTTCAACTGGAGTTATTTTGAGTGACCAGAACCCCACTATCACATTGCGTCAATAACACCTCATACCATGACACACACTCTCTCCAGCCTCCAACAAGAGCCAGCATGGATGGTCCAAGGCTGCTTCCCAAACAGGCTCCATCCAGGGTGACCAACTTTATCCTGGCTTGTTCACAACTCTTCCAGTTCATTAAAAAAAAAAAAAAAAAAAAAGTCAACATCCTAGGAATCCTTTCCCACAGTTCAGGGCAAACCATGCTTGCTGCAAGGTTTGGATATGGTTTGAGTGTCCTGAGGCCTCGTGTGTTGAAATGTAATTCCCGTTGTGAGGCATTAAGAGGTTGAAATATAAGCTGACTGAGATGCTTAGGTCACATGAACTCATAAAGGTGGATTCTGACTGAACCCCGTCTGCATCCTGGTTGGCCTCACAAGACTGAGTGATAATAAGATATCCACATATGGGCTGCTCAGTTAAGAGCGCTGACTGCTCTTTTTAGAGTACCCAGGTTCAATTCCCAGCATGCACATAGTGGCCAACACGCATCTGTAACTTCGGTCCCAGAGAATTTGACTCCTTCTTCTGGTCTCCATGGGCAACAGGCACACAGACATACATGCAGGCAAAATACCCATTCGCATAAAGAAAATAATAAGAGAGGGGTTCACACATGAGCATGCCTTGTTTCTCCACATGCTGTGTCCGGCACCACCTCAGCACTCTGCCAGCAAGGAGACCCACCAGAGGAGTCCTGATACCTCCAGCATCATAGCCGTCGTGAGAATGCTGCCCAGAAACACAGGTAAGCACATTTGTATATGTCCAAAATGCCATAACACTGGTTTATAAGGCTTAGTGGTTTCAGCTTTAGCAATGGGTCATATGATCCCGCCCACCCTGTAACCTGGTAAGACAAATGTGGCTTCTGCTATTCCAATCTTAAGAGCTAATATAAACTCTCATAGCATACATGACACAGTGTGCATCTTTGTGGTCCATTTTTCATTACTATAAATGCTTGAAAGAGTTTTTTTTGTTGTTGTTGTTTGTTTGTTTTGTTTTTGAGACAGGGTTTCTCTGTGTAGCCTTGGCTGTCCTGGATTCATTTGTAGACCAGGTTGGCCTGAGCTCACAGAGATCCACCTGCCCCTGCCTCCCTAGTGCTGGGATTACAGGCGTGTGCCACCACACTCAGCCTGGAGGGGGTTACTTTAAGAAAAGAGGCTTTTTTGGTTCGTGGCTGTGGAGGTTGTTGAGACTGGGCTCTGCTCTTCTCTGGGTTACTCCGTTTTGAGAGAGAAGGATGGCTGCCGCCCTTGGGTGCGCCTAGAAACAGCACCATCTGCCAGGCACCACCCGTCCATTAGAGTGACAGATGACTTTCCTAGGAGAGGAAACGGGGCTGACCTATTCATTTACCTGGGTGAATTGAGACTATAAAGACACATGAGCTTATTTGAATCATGTCAGGGAAATCGGGACCAAGAACTTTTAGACACACCAGACTGAGCAATAGGTATACTACCCATGCCTGGACCCCATAAAGTGGTGGGTACCATGTCCCACTGTGCTGGCGTGCTGCCACACCAGCCTACATCTGACACCTGGTCCATCCATCAAGGACTGTCAAGCGGAGGAGTCCCCAAATGTCCCTGGAGCTTCTGCTCGGCTCGGTCCACGGCCATTGAACTTGCCTCTCTTACGGCCTACCCATCCACTTGTTCACCTATATTGACCTAAACTTGCTGTTCGGTGCTTGAGAGCCAGATCTGCTCGTTTTCCTCCCAGCTAGACACCATAGCTTCTCGCTCAGCTCTGACCCCAGCATATAGCTATGTAGATATATTTGCTGTGCGTGGTGAACTGTGCTATGTGAGAATCAATTTTAGCCATTACAATCGAAATAAGAGATCCTGTATCACCTGCACAGATGACCAAGGCAGGCAGCACTATCTGGCAAATGTCCTCCATTGAAACCACTGGACCTTGTGACTTGATTGTTATTCAATAGCATCTAACACTGTGGAAAGGCAAATGTGCCCCTCAAGCTTGTAGCATGGTGTGCTCGTGACAGAGAACATGTTTTGGGACCCTCATCCACGGTGATCCCCTTGCTGGAGGAACACTTATGACTCTTCTAGGTCTGTCATCACTTAGTTTTTATTAACTTTTGTTTGTTGTTTTTCTAATGTGTGGATGCTTTGACTGCATAAATGTCTGTGTACCATATGCATACCTGTTTCCTGAAGAGGCTGGAAGAGTGTGTCAGATCTGGAACAGGAGCTACAGCTGACTAGAGCCACCATGTGGGTGTTGGAAACCAAACCTGGGCCCTCTGGAGGAGCTGCCAGCGCTCTTAACTGCTGAACTGTCTCTCCAGCCTAAAGAGGTTATGTTTTCAAATTTTCCCTTATTATTAAATATCTTTCTGGTAAAAATAGGAAAAAAACTTTATCTAAAACCTGATTGATTAACTTATCTGTTGGGAACTGCACCTCAGCACTTGAGAAGCAGAGGTATGGGGGGGTGTCAGGGCACAAAGGATGAGAAGGGAAAACAGAGGCCTCCTGTGAGTGCAAGGCATGTCTGGGCAGAGACGCCTGTGCGCACACCCCAGCAGTTCGCAGGACAGGCCCAGCTGTACAACAACCCATCCATCCATCCCTGAAGAATTACTGCAGGTGGCAGGTCCTGACCTCATCCCCTTCTCACCAGAACAATAAGCCTACTTAGCTCAACCCCTAAACAAAAACAAACCGTGCTCTTCTAACAGAGGGAAGCAAGCTTGAGACGCATGGCGAGCATTTGTGTTCTGTGGAGCCTTCCCCCACCCCCAATGCCCCTCCCTCCTGCCCCCCCCCACCCCCCCACCCCCCCACCACCCCCCACCCCCCGTCGGAAACATCTTACCTAAGAGAATTACAGATGTGAGTGCGACTAGATGCGGTGAAACCTCCTGAGCCCCACAGGACCCAGGTCCCGTCAGGCTAAGAAATTTAAACACAACCCAGGAAACAGTACTTTACCAACCCTCTTACATATCCCAAGAGTCAACTTCAAAGCCGTTGCTTTTGAATTTTGACTGAAAACTGCAGAACTCCATTCACCGTTAAGACGGAGCAGAAGACACTCCCCATTCCAGAGTCACAGAGTTCAAAACCAAGCATGGAAGGGGCAAAAAACCAAACCAAACCAAACAAACAAAAACCATGACATTTCACCAGAGATAGCTCTCGACGTTAGCTTAAACAATTAGTCTTTCGAGACTGGAGCCTGCACGTGTAAGGAACCAGTGTGGATCCCCTCAGTGCACTAGCCCCTATCTCTTAGCTTGCTGTAGGCCACTTATGCCTTCTAATCTTGTAAGTTCCATAAGCATGTGAAATGATTTGCTAATTAAAAACAAATTTCAACTTAGATATTTTGAGCTGGGTTGTCATAACTTCAGGCCACCATTCTGTGCAAACTTGATAATTTGTCTCTAAGACCCCCAGTCTTGGGCCAGCCAGCCAGCTCAGCGGGCTCAGGTACCTGCTGACAGGCCATCTGAGTTCAATCCCCAGAACCCACGCAGCCGAGAAAGAGAACCACCTCCTGTAAGTTAGCCTCTGACCCCGACATGTGCACTGTTTCATATGCCATGGGTTGTGGCATGTGCCCCCTGACAAAAGACCTCAGTCTTGTAAAATCCAGAAGTCAACACAAGCCTTTCTTTCTTCTCAAAACTTGAGCTCTTATTTTCATAGAACCTTCTTACCTATAAGGCCACATAAAGGGATTTTAAAGTTACACTTGGCAGCTTCCACATTTTTATTTCTGATTTCCTCTCACTGTCCTTGCCATGTAAAAATGAAGGAGAGATAAACCTGTTTTTTAGGATCCCAAGTGTGGGATCGGAACGGTCTTGTGAGAGAACAGGTGAGGTTAATCCACTAGAAGACCGACCACCTTGTGCGGGAGCTTGATTGTTGCCAGCTGGAAAGATCCCGTGAACAGACTCTGGGAGGAGATATATAAATGAGCCCAGAACTGGAGGCGGGGCTTTAGGAGACTTGGGATAGTTTTGGCTGTTCATCGCTCCACTTTGAGATGCTCCTGGAGAGAATCACTCGAGAGAAGGCTTTGGGGCTCTGGCTCCTGCTAAGGTTCCGGGTTCTGGTTACTCCAGGTTCCAGCAGAAGAAATCCTGCTGATCACGCCAGGAGAATCATTCCTCAGAACTGATATCCTTACAGTTTTGTTATTGTGTCCGTTAATCCTCTTTTACTATGTTTTGGTTAGTCGGGTTATAAGTGACATATGCTTGGTTAATAAGTTGTAATAAAATATATTGGGTAAGAAAATTGAGCATACATTAAAAATAGCATGTTCTTGTTGGGAGGATTTTCATACACAAGGCTGCATGTGATAGGAATAAGAGAAACGTGCGTTTGAGCACATGATCGGCCCTGTCTACGCTCCTGCCTATCTCTCCAACCTTTCACCACAGTAGGGCATCTTCAGGGTTTAAAGGGACGCATGGAAATGTGCTCACTACTGTAACCCTGTCACGTGAAGAAGTCTACACGAGGAAAAGCTGAGAAGGGCATGAGTGTCTTTAAGATGACAAGTCTTGGTCAGCATCTCAGAAGACGCTTTCTATAGCTCACATGCCCTCTGCACCCTAGTCTCCAGCAGGGCACAGGGCCGATGTGTTAATAAAGCTTTAACGCAGTGTGGATATTGAGAAGACCTTGCTATAGCTCCTCCAGTGGGGTTCGAGGCTGTTTTTCTAAGCAGTCAGCATGCAAACACTTCTCCACAGAAGGTGTCATTCTGTCTGCTCCCTGATAAGTTGTGGGATACAGAACTATTAGCGATGGAAACTTGAATACTCAGGAGAGCCAAATAAAACAAAAGGCGAGGTTTCAGAAAACATCACCCCAAACATACTGTCCTTTCACTGGCTCCGCACAAACCCGAGAAACCCAAGCTTCTCGCTGAATTTACTTCCTTTCGTGATTAGAGTTTGTTGCTCTAACTCAGGTGGGTGGTGTCCATCAAATTGCTCACCCTGGGGCATTTGCATAATTGACCTTAAGGAGTTATTTAGGATCCACATCCAATAGCCCCACCACTAGCAATCTAGCATGAAAGTAAGGGAACGTGTTTCCCTGAAGGCGATCAATCCCTGTTTTGCCTAGGTTGGACGTCTCAGCCTTACAAACAGCGGAAGGGTTCTGTGAATTCTCGCCAAGTCCAGTACTTACCAAGCATTCTACCAATTGGGCCGCATTCCCTGGCCCACAACAAAATTTCTTTTTTTATTTATTCATTTATTATGTATACAATGTTCTGCCTGCACATACACCTGCAGGCCAGAAGAGGGCACCAAATCTCATTATAAATGGTTATGAGCCACCATATGGTTGCCGGGAATTGAACTCACTACCTTTTGGAACAGCAATCTGTGCTCCTTAACCTCTGAGCCATCTCTCCAGCCCAGCGATTTTAATTTTACATTTATTTGCAGTACCAAGTCACTTTTAAGTAGCTGCCACTTCAGCTAACATAATTTAAAATTTCCACATTACTGAAAAAAAAAAATGACTCCTATAAGTATGACAAACTCTGTGAAAAATTTCACCACAGTTAGGTTTATTTATTTATTCTTAATTATGACTATGTTCACTAAGCAGAAACGCCAACCCAAAACATATTGCTTAAGGACTGGGGACACAGCGTGGTGGCAGAGTGCCTGCCTAGCACACACAGGCTGGGGGCCGGATCCCCAGCACAGGAAACACCTAGCACATTGCTTTAGTGCACTGATCAAGTCAAGGCAATAAAAACAGCAAAATGCAAGGTCTTCTGGATGCTCCATGAATTTATAACCAGAGCCTCCAGGGGACCTTGGTGACTGTCAGTGTTTTGCAGATGAACCTTTCTCAGGAGGTTTCACCACACACAGACATAAACTGCCTCCAACCAGCCATTCCTTTAAAGGCTAACACATCTTCCTTGCAAACCATTCACTCTAAAGACATGTCCTTTCACTCCGACCGGTTTCTAAACAGATGGCACTGCAACCTCACGAAGGTCACATGCACCTTCGCACCACACACTGACCCTCAAAGACTTTCCTGCGTGCTCCAGTCCGACCCGCCACAATTTCCGAATTCATTCCCAGACCAAGAAATTTTGTCCCAGAGTGTCACTAATGAGTAAGCCTAGAGGACTGGAGAGATGGCTCGGTGGTTAAGAGCACTGGCTGCTCTTCCAGGGGACCCAGGTTCAATTTCTAGTCCCACATGGCAGCTCACAAACATCTATAACTGCGGTTCGAGGGGATCTAGAGGCCTTCTTCTGGCCTGTGCAGGCACCAGGCACACATGCGCTGCACATACATACACAGAGGCAAAGCACCTATACACATAAAATTAAAAGGAAAAAAAATACTGAGAAAAATGCGTCAGCCTGGAGTCAACTGCCACAAGGAAGAAAGAGATGATAAGGTCGAGGAGCAAGGATGAGAATGAAACGGAGAGGAGACCCACTTTCTCTTTATCCGCAGAATGATGCTCACTTGGCCCACATCTTAAGACTGTCCCAGGATGAGAGAATGCCGTGTCTGCGCAGGGCCTCTGTTTCTACAGCACAACTGACGGATGGGAGGAATCGGGACTGTCTAATAAGAAAGGGAGTTAATGGGATTGTTGGTGCTCTGCTCTGTCGTTACATGTGGAGTCATGCCTAACTTATCCGTAGAGAATCTGGTCTCCGGAAGGCTGCTGTTATTACTAATATAAAGAAAACACTGTCGTTAACGCAAATTAGGCTGCTGTTGTGACTACGTGACATGTCAACAGAGATCCAAAGTGCATTAGAGCTTCTTGAAGCTGACAGATTCTGAGACAAAAATCGAGGCAAGGATTTAAAAGCACTTTGTAAGTGGGAAAGTGCCAAATACGTGGCAGTCCTTATTGTCAGCTGAGCGACGGAAGGTTTATTCAGTTTGACACTAAAGTTCACGTTGAAAAATACCAACCAGTTTCCAATTCAGTCCTAAGGCAGTATTTATTGGTGCCATCTGCTGGAAGTTCCTGAAAAATTGATGATGCTAAGATGAACAGGGTGACAAGTGACACAGTGTATGCTCACGTGTTCTCTGCACATGGACGTTAACATAGGCGATGTTCTTGGCACGCGTGTCTTATGTTACGTTTTGCTATGTAAAACATTTGGTGCTAAGTAAATTGGTTCCAAGAGAATTTTGAGTACTTGTCTGGCAAGCCTGTGCCTTGAAACAGGCCTGTAAGGAGGTGTGACCAGGGCTCGTGGGTCAGTGGATCCAGCCAAGCGTACAGCCCAGGAATAAACAGAAACTCTGTGGGGGGCTGAGGAAGATGCCTCTTAACCTCGGTGGGCTATGCTCATCTTCTCCAAAAAGGATTGAAACCTACCATTTTTTCGTACAATTAGAGAAAAGAGAGAACTACTGAGGAAAATCCACTTTGAGGGAATGCAGCCACCAGGCAAGCAGAGGCAGGACTAAAGAAAACCACGCTCTCTTCAGTCCTGCGAAGGATTATGGTGTCACTTGGTCACGATGAATCAATGGACTAGACTCAAGTACCTGTCATCTTCTGTCTATGAAATGGACCATGGGTCTCAACATAAAATGTTTATACCCTGAAAACAAATATAATAATCCTAAAACCCAGACCTAATGTTCCCTCCAACGAATTCAGAGCAGGGCAAATGAGATGAGCAGAGCACCGTCAGAGAAATCCTCCCCCATGGGTTCGCTGATCCTGTAATAACGCAATTTGCATCCACGCTGTGGAGCGGGGCTGGGAGTGTGCAGGTATGTGAAAGTTGTCGCTGCCTCACAAACCTTAAGCATGCATCCAAGCTGCCTGGAGGGCGCCTGAAAACACAGGTTGCTGCTGCAGGGAGGGGCTGAGAACCTGCAGCCTAACAAGTTCCCAGCTGCTGCGGCTGCTGAGGACCTTCCCTGACAGCTATTGATTTAGATCGACAGCTTAAACGTAAAGGCAGTAAAGGCAAAACAGTCATCAGACTTACAAGCATATTAAAATGGTTTACTCTGGTTTTAAAAGCAATACAGGGCTAATGAGATGGGCCAGTGGGTGAAGGCACTTGCTGCCAAGCCTGAGAGCCTGGATTCAACCCTGGTACCCATACGGTTGAAGGAAAGAACTGACACCCTCAAGTTGTCCTCTGACCTCTGTATGTGTTCCATAACACACACACACACACACACACACACACACACACACACACACACTCATACACACACACATGCACACACACTCATACACACACATGCACACACACTCAAACACACACACTCAAACACACACACATGCACACTCACTCATACACACACACTCATACACACACACATGCACACACACTCATACACACACATGCACACACACTCATACACACACACATGCACACTCACTCATACACACACACTCATACACACACACATGCACACACACTCATACACACACACATGCACACTCACTCATACACACACACATGCACACTCACTCATACACACACACATGCACACTCACTCATACACACACATGCACACACACTCATATACACACATGCACACACACTCATACATACACACATGCACACACACTCATACACACACACATGCACACACTCATACACACACTCATATACACACATGCACACACACTCATACACACACATGCACACTCACTCATACACACACATGCACACTCACTCATACACACACATGCACACACACTCATACACACACATGCACACACACTCATACACACACACATGCACACTCACTCATACACACACACATGCACACTCACTCATACACACACATGCACACACACTCATACACACACATGCACACACACTCATACACACACACATGCACACACACTCATACATACACACATGCACACACACTCATACACACACACATGCACACTCACTCATACACACACACATGCACACTCACTCATACACACACATGCACACACACTCATACACACACATGCACACACACTCATACACACACACATGCACACACACTCATACATACACACATGCACACACACTCATACACACACATGCACACACACTCATACACACACGCACACACACTCATACACACACACATGCACACACATGCACACACACTCATACACACTCACACACACACTCATACACACACATACACACACGCCAATTTTTTAAAGCAACACAGATTTATTTTGAAAAATAGAGACAACTGTAAGAAAGAGTATTTTACTTTAAAATCTCAACACCAAAATATAACCACTAACAACATTTGGTACACTACTTTCCACGTTTCTCTTGCTGTGTATGTACACATGTGCATATAAGAACACATGCTCTTCCTTTGGGTATTATATCTTGAATATTTCCACTATTATTTATGAATCAGTCAGCACAGAGTACATTAATGAGCTGGCTAGTTCCTTGAGCAACTAAGGGCTTGAGATCATGGGGGAGATCTTGAAGCTGGCTAGAGCCTGCCAGAGCCGACTCTAGAGTGACAGGAAGCTGGCTAGAGCCTGCCAGAGCCGACTCTGGAGGGACAGTTGAAGCTGGCTAGAGCCTGCCAGAGCCGACTCTGGAGAGACAGGAAGCTGGCTAGAGCCTGCCAGAGCCGACTCTGGAGGGACAGGAAGCTGGCTAGAGCCTGCCAGAGCCGACTCTGGAGAGACAGGAAGCTGGCGTGGCCACTCTATGTTTCCCATTAGCCTTTAGTACAGTTGTTTCCAGGTCACGAGTTTTGCTGCTTTGCCAGCTGCCCAGTGCTTGGGGCTGAAGCTATCTCTCAGCAAGCCCTGGTACATGCAATAGGATGCTATCAGTGTATAAAGGAGCGATGAGGAAGTGTGGGTGGGATACGAGTGGAACCAAAAACAGTAAATCAGGAATAAGGATGGCGCCCCCTAAGGAGACGGCTGAGAAGCACATCTGTCCTAGTCAGAGTCTCTTTCTTTTTTTAGATTTATTTATTATTATGTATACAGTGCTCTGCCTGCGTGTACACCTGCAGACCAGAAGAGGACATCAGATCACATTATAGATGGTTATGAGTCACCCTGTGGTTGCTGGGAATTGAACTCAGGACCTCTGGAAGAGCAGCCAGTGCTTTTAACCTCTGAGCCATCTCTCAAGCCCTAGTCAGAGTTTCTGTCACTGCAATCAAACACCATGACCAACACAACTTGGAGAGGAAAGGGTTTGTTTGGCTTACCTTTCCACAACACTGTTCATCATCAAAGGAAGTCAGGACAAGAACTCTAATAAGACAGGAACCTGGAGGCAGGAGCTGATGTACAGGCCGTGGAGGGGTGCTGCTTTTTGACTTGCTCCTCATGGCTTGCTGGGATTAAAGGTGTGTGCCACCGTGAGCTAATAATTTTTTAATGGGGGGAGTTTACTTCACACCCATACCATAATAGACTTCTGAGATTTTGATTTTTGAAAGTATTTTCACCAGCTGAAGGGGGGCTGGAGGGATGGCTCAGTGGTTTGTGCTGCTCTTTGTTCCCTGCACCCATGATGAGGTGGTGGACATCCACCTGTGACCCCAGCTCCAGGGGCATCCGACATCTCTGATCACCTTGCACCTGGACACAGGTGCACGCATCCCCATGCAGACACATCTACACATGCATGTAATAAATAAATAAAAGTACATAAGAAAGGCTCTGCTGGAAGCTCGCATTGCCCTCCTTTCCCAGCTCGGCAGGTGGTGGGAGGAATATGAATAAATAGAAAGTCAATGACAAAATATCCCCTGTTGTTGTTTTTTAAATAAAAAGATTTATTTATTATGTATACAGTATGATCAGATCACATGATAGATGGTTGTGAGCCACCATGTGGTTGCTGGGAATTGAACTCAGGACCTCAGGAAGAGCAGTCAGTGCTCTTAATCACTGAGCCATCTCTCCAGCCCCCCGCCCCCCCCCCCCCCCCCCCCCGCTGTTGTTTTAAAAGAATAAACATCCCAATTGTTCTATTTCACTAATAGAGATGCAGGAGCCAGATGCTGAAGTGAAAACCTGCTAGCTTACAGAGGCAGAGAAAGCACCCAGCTGACCTTCCGACTCAGCTCACATCCCAGAGGAAAAACCAAAAAGCTCACTTAGCTCAGCTGACAGCCCAGGAGAAAAAGCCGAAAAACTAAACGCCAAAGAACTTGCTAGCTCAAAGCTCAAAAAACCCCTTCTTCTTATCCACACTGTCTTAAATACCCTTCACCTCAAAGCCCCTCCTACTTTATAATGCCTGTCAGCTGGTTTCGTGCTCCCCCTCTTGACCTAGGGTTAATTTTATTAAATCCTGTGTACAGAAAGCTCTGGGATCAAAGGTGTGTGCTAGGGCTGCGCCAAAGCCACAGCATAATCACCTGTTTACAATAAACACAAAAGTTCTTAGATTAAAGGTGTGTGTTAGGGCTCAAGCACAGCGAACAAAAGACAGGTGTTTACAGTTCACAATCTCAAGGTTCACAATGGGATTAAATACCCTGCAACAATCCCCCTTTGTGGAAAGGCTCTTGAACAAATAATAGGAAAGATCAGATTTTAGGGTCTTCTCACCCTCTGTATAGTCAACCCTTTTAACCATTAGTGGTAGTATTAACTTTGAATGTATTAGGAAGAAATGACCACGGTTGTACTTTTTAGTAGGATTAAGATTAGCTGATTAAGCATGGAAATCATCTAATTGATCGGGCCAGCATTGCTAAGAGGATTTCCTAAGAAATCTGACTGTAAGTAAACAGAAGTAATGCTTAATATTATTGCCAAGCTGATTGAATCTGAAATCACCTAGGAGCCAACCCTCAGAGCACATCTGCAAAGGAGCTTCTGGATTAGTCTAATTTAGGCGGGAAGACATGGCGTAAATGTGGGTGATGCCATTCTCTGCGCTGGGGTCTTGGGCTGAACAACAAGGAGAAAACAAGCTTAGCACAGCATTGGTTGGCCACTGTGGATGCAGTGTGGCCAGCGGGTTGGTGCTCGTACCCCGGCCCTCCCCACCACGATGGACTGACCCTCAAAGTGTGAGCGGGGGAACCCTTCTTCCCTTGAGCTGAATTTTTCAGATTATCAACAAGAAGGTAACTAAAAAAACAGGTAACAATTTATGAAGAGAGTGAAATTCGGCTTGGGACCTACCTTTAATTTGTTGAGGTGTTTTTGTTTTTGGTTTTTGGTTTTTGTTTTGAGTTACATAAATAAAATGTTTATTAAATAAAATAGTTGTATTTTTCCTTTCCAAAGTATTTTAATTGTTTAGGCAGCCCATCTAGTTAATGATAACTACCTTGCTTTTGGCCAAACCTGACTCTTTTCATTTCCATAAATTACTAGTTAAGAACTCAGAGTTGGAGCCAAATCCGAAATCCCTAGACCTTTCGAATAGAGGATTCACCAGGAAGAGTAGCTGCAATGGTTCTGGAAGGCTACACGGCACAAAAATAGGGCAGTGAGATAGTTAAGAGACTAGCAACCGGGCATCAGCTGCCGCCCTCAGACTAGGGGAAAGGGAAGGAGTGACGTTCCAAGGCCCATCAAACATCTCACCGCTGAGATTTCTTGCTGCTGCCACACTCTGCGCACCAGCCGCTGCGGTCAACACTGCTCCTCAGTCATCAAAGGACACTGGAGTCCCAGAGTCCTTAGCTATATTCAGTGGCCAGAAAAAAAGCATGGCCTTCCCTTACCTCCCGGAAGTGCTTCCATGCCACTGGGAGGTTTTTCAATAGGAAATGACCTCTGGGTCTAGAATTCAGCTCTGTGCAGTCAAACTTTCTGTAGTGATATAAATGACTTTTACATCTGTGAGACATAGTTCAATAGTCACATGGGGACGATGGAGTGCTTGAAATGTACCTGGTATGACCAAGGAACTGAATTCTTGTTTGTTTGTTTGTTTTTTAAGTTAGGGTAACCTGTATGTGGCTGCTGGATATCAGGTTGGGCTACACAACGCCAGCGCCTGTGCTGTACTCCAGATTATACAAAGCTACACTCCAGCTAAGACAAGTGAGCGGTGGGCAATGAATGCTCAGGAGCCTTGGCTTCTCACCCTGCATTTGTCACTCACGAGCTGTGCAATCTTGGGCAGGAAACTCTATGTCTGGAAGCCATCCATTAAAACAATAGCGACAGTGCTGCGGATGGCGTTGCTCTCCTGCTACCCCAGGATGTGAGAGGCTGAAGGTAAGGGGGGCGTCACAAGTTGGAGACAGCACTATAATAGTGAATCTCAGGCCAGTTCCTGTCACATGGTGGTGAGTCCCTGTAGAACACCTCCAAAATAAGACAAATAGAGATGCAAGCCCATTCCTTAGGATTATGGAGTCATCGTCAGAACTAAACAAAAAGATGGAATTATTCAACAAATGCCTGACTCATAGTCAATGCCCAATAAGTGCTCATTATCGTTATCATCAAAATAATTATTTCCAGAACTTTGGTCACAGGAGAGGAGGAGCAGTAAGATGCAGGAAGTTCGCAGAAAGGTGATGGTCAATGTGTCTCCAAGTCCTTCCTTTAGCCTTAAGCCTGTGAGGTGATTGATGTCCATCTTTTATTTCCTCCTTTACATCATTCTGTCTCTCTGTCTAGCAGCCAACTCCAGTCTCTTTTAGTCTTATAATATAGGTCATAGTTTCACTCTTCATTTTCATTGTGTTACAGCCACAATATTATGAGAGATTTATTTCATTATCACAAGCTGTGGAAGTTTAAAATGATGTCAAATGTTTGTTGGCCCAGACATGATAATGGAAGTTTTCCTACTGTTTACTCTTTGTCTCCCAAAGCTGGTTTGATTTTTGTTTTTTTTGTTTTTTTTTTGTTTTTTTGATGACACTATTATGACATATTAAGAGGCTTTCATCATAACACATTGCGTTGTATGTTTATGCTTAACTCTTCTTGATTGAGCTGTTAGATAAGAGACATAGAAATGTCTGCAGATGTGTTTGCAGTGGTTTTAATATGTTATGGAGACTTAACTTATTATGAGATGAAACATTTTGTGCCAAACTCAGGCATCTCTCCCACAGTCTCTCCTGCTCGAAGACTACACTCTGGAGACTTATCTCTTACACAAACAGTGTTGATGAGGCCTGAATGTTGGCAGATGCTTAAAGCAGGCTATCTCAGAGGAAATCTTAGAAATTTCACAAGACAGACCTGCCCTTGTAACTGTGTTGAAGGCCTGCCTGATCACGGGTCACGCTGCTGACGAGACACACCTAGGAATGAAGTGGTTCTCTCACTAGGGTTAGAAAACTGCATTTTCATTGCTCAACTATGTTAATAAATGTGTAACATTTTTCAATAACATGTAAGGGAGCCTTTGGGGAAAGGGTAAACATATGAGAAATGTAGGGTTCTAAATGTCATCCAACAACAGCAAGATTCGCCAGCTTTCAGCTCCACTGGCTGCTCTCAGTAACATGTAATGACATGGCCAGAGGCACACCAGGTCCTTTATCAAAGCCATGCAAGGTCATAAGCTTTCCTCATGGACACTCAGTTAACACTAATGGGAGCTCTTTATATTCAGCTAACAAAAGAAAACAAAAACCACAAGGCCCACAGCTTTCTTCCTACCTATTGGCCCTATTCGTCATGTCTAGGGAGATATCTTTAGTGCAGTCATTTACCAAGACTCCAGTTCTTCCTCCAAAGACACCCCAACATACTTAGGTGGAAGTGAATAATTTTCTCTGATCTTATTTCTTTTTCTTTCTTTCTTTTAAAAATTTTAGAAAATGTCTAAATTTTTATTCACATTATTTTATGTGTATGGATGTTTCATCTGCATGTATGTCTGTGCACCACGTCATGCCTGCTCCTTGAGGAGGCCAAATGGGTGTATCAGATCCCCTGGACTGAAGTCACAGATGGTTGTTAGCCACTGTGGGTGCTGGCAACTGAACTCAGGCCCTCTGGCAGAGGTCAGTGCTCTTAACTGCTAAGCCACCATCTCTCCAGCCCCAATTTTCTCTGATTTTCTTTTCTACCTCTGAACAGTATTTAAGCAAGCAAAAGAAATTAGCTCATGATAGTTAGTGTTTTTCCTGAAACATGGTATCTTTTCAATTATGGCTCCTATGAAGCCCTGTGCTCTGCTTAAGACCACATGAGAGTCTGGCTTAATGTTCAGATGGAAGACAGCAATTTCTTCCCAAACTCAACTTGCCAAATAGTCATACTTGATCACCAGTGTTAGGAGGACCTGGCACATTCTTGGAGAGCTGATATTGTCACAGTTATAGAACAATCTGGAAAGGCTTTGAGCCTCTGTTTTCATGGCCTTTCCACCGGACACCCATAATTCTCTTTCCGATAAAGGACTGTAGTAGAACATCAAGGTGAAAGTGACCCATTATGTGTAGGAGTACTTTTTTGTGCTCCTTCATTGGGATCTTATATCTTCCACCCTTCTGTTCCCCAATCCCTTCCAACCCCTCAATACTAGGTAGGTGAGAAAGAAGGTTAAAGGGAAAAGGGGGCATAGACCTCTTTAGACTACTTCTTGCTGATCAGGGGTGTTAGCCTAGGAGTAAGTCCAATCTTCTTCGTCAGAATATCTAGCAATCCAGTAAACCAGTGATCCAGCAATCCAATGATACCAAACACAGCAGCAGGGACCAACAACAGCAGGGACCACAGCAGCAGGGGGACCAGCAGCTGCCATAGGTGCTCTCAGGGCTCCCCCATTTATACCCTCCCCAGAGTCCCCAGAATTAAACTATCTGCAGCTGGCAAAGATCACACCCCTCCTAAAGCATGACACAAATCATAGTGGCTGTGGACAAACTGAAGCAGCCCCATGTCCCACACCTGGGATTAAAACAAAAACATATTCACGTAGCATAATTAGGTTTTTAAAGGAGCCAAAATTCCCGCCACAGTTATGACCTATTATAACTGTGACATAATTTGGGAAACACTGACTTTGCCTCTCTCCTTGCACATTGTAGTAAAGACTCCAAGAGCTGCAGCAGTTTGGCCCAAGCTTTCTCATAAATTTTTTTCATGGCAGCATGATGTACATAATGTGTACATCACCATATGTGTAGCACATAACACTCCAGTTTCTACCTGGTGGGAAGTTCAGGAACTTTCTAATTGCCAGATATTGTGAAAGGGGCTTATGTGCCTTCTCTCATATAATTCTCACACCAAAGCTATGAGTGATTATATTCTTTATTTTGTATGCTTGTAAACTGAGACTTAAATGGCCGAGCCATGATTCCATCACAGATATGCTAGACCATAGAGACCATTTATTCAAATTGTGATAATACATGTGATAAAACACCATGGCCAAAACAAACTTGTAAAAGAAAACATGTAATTTGGCTTATACCTTCAGAGGGTCGGAGTCCATGATGGAGGAGCAAAGGTATGGCAGCAGGGAAAGCTGAGAGCTCACATCATGGCGGCAGGGACAGCTGGGAGCTCACATCTTGGTGGCAGGGACAGCTGGGAGCTCACATCATGGCGGCAGGGACAGCTGGGAGCTCACATCATGGCGGCAGGGACAGCTGGGAGCTCACATCATGGCGGCAGGGACAGCTGGGAGCTCACATCATGGCGGCAGGGACAGCTGGGAGCTCACATCATGGCGGCAGGGACAGCTGGGAGCTCACATCTTGGTGGCAGGGACAGCTGGGAGCTCACATCATGGCGGCAGGGACAGCTGGGAGCTCACATCATAGAGGCAGGGACAGCTGGGAGCTCACATCTTGGTGGCAGGGACAGCTGGGAGCTCACATCATGGCGGCAGGGACAGCTGGGAGCTCACATCATGGCGGCAGGGACAGCTGGCAGCTCACATCTTGGTGGCAGGGACAGCTGGCAGCTCACATCATGGCGGCGGGAACAGCTAGCAGCTCACATCATGGCAGCAGGAACAGCTAGGAGCTCACATCATGGCAGCAGGGACAGCTGAGAGCTCACTTCTTGGTCCTGTATTTAGAGGCACAGTGACATTGGGAATGGCACGCGTCATTTCAAACCTCAGAGCCCACTCCTGTGACACACACAGCCTCCAGCCAGGCCACACCTCCACACAGTTCCACCCCTGAGGACCAAGCATTCGAGCACATGAGAGTTTCCATCCTCCACAGAAATGGAAATGTCTGCAAATCAAGTTTAGAAAAACACGAGATGGGCATTTGCAAAATACTTCTGCAGGGACTCAAATGCTAGACAAATTGATCAAGGCAGACCTGACAGGCATGCCTAAGATCCAAGGCAATTTTGGTTTTCTCCTCTAAATACAGCTTCTCCGGTGCTCGTGGTAGTTAGGAAATGTCTCAAGAAATTGCTGTTTTTCTTGCTGAATATAGCTGCCAACACTTCAACTATAGTTAAACCAGTCTGACCAGGAGAAAAGCCAAGGAATGTGTCCTTCAATATTTTCTGCCCAGCACAACAGCGGATAGCTTTGTGCTGTAAGATTTCTTAACTGAGAACTCCATTTGACAAGCTGGATGGAACACAAGCAAGAGATACGATTTCCTGGAAATGTCTTTGCCTGTCTAGTTTTCCTATTAGGTTAGGAAATACTCATTTCTGCCTCTTGTGTTTTTTTAGTCACGGCCCAGGACCTAGACTCAGATCCTTTCCAGATATAACATGCTTGGACTCAGTAATTACTGACTGAGAGTGGGACCAGGCAGCATAGTGTGAATGCACACAGACCTCAATTAGGTTTTCACCCACTGTCTAATGTTTTAGGATATTCCTGTAATAACATCATCAAGTCCTCGGCCTATACTTTTTGAAGGTCCCAATAGAGAACGCCCAACTGCCCTTGTCCCTTTAAATTAGCCATGAAACACGTCAAAACAAGCTGTTAGTCCTCTTCTAGGAAGCTCTCAGAATTCTTTTCTTCAGATTCATTTTTTTTAAGGCACATGTGTGTTTTGCCTGCATGTGTACAAGCACATCACATGTGTACCTGGTGACCTTTAAGTGCAGAAGATGGCATTGGAGCCCTTGGAACTGGGGTTACAGACAGTTATGAGCAGCCATGTGTGTGCTGGGAAACTAGCCAGGGTCCTCTGCAAGAGCAGCCAGTCCTCCTGATCTTTCATTTTATAGCAGTTTTAAGCTTGTAGGAAAAATAGGTGGAACGGCATCATTCAAAACCATGTTTGAAAAGAAACAAAAGCAAACTAGAGTTGTTCATCATCATCATCATCAGTTGTCCATTACTTGGAGGATGAAATATTTTATATTTTTCGTTTCCTTTTTGTTGTTGTTGTTGTTGTTGTTTTTGTTTTTTTTTGTTTGTTTGTTTGTTTTTTGAGACAGCATCTCTCTGTGTACCCTTGGCTGTCCTAGAACTCTCTATGTAGACCAGGTTGGTCTTGAACTCACAGAGATCTTCTTGGCGCTCAGATTATAGGTATAATTCTGCCGCTATTTGGGGCATCAAAATCACCTCAAGGACGGCTAACTTCTACTTATGAATATGTTGGCATGAGAGGAGATCCGGTCCATGGGGAAGGGGTTGGAGACACCCCACGGCTGGAAAGACATTTCTCCCAGCTCGTGGAGAGCCGGGACGGGCAACGCTGGAGAAGAACCTCACGGCACTATAGCGTCCGGAAGGACAGAGGAACGAACTGCCATCTTTTGGTCTTTGAGCTAAAGGACGAGCATGTGCACGGCTGCCCAGTGCTCATCTCTCAGCTTGTCAGAGCGATACATAGGCAACTTGGCTCGTTCTATACCATGTGTTGCTAATTTTAAAAAAAGAAAGAAAAGCAAAGCAAACATCGCCTCTTGTCTCCTTACCCTCTTTCTAGGAGAACTCAGCACAACTGTTGTAAATGTTAACGGCCTCAAAACCCATTAATTGGATCATTCCTTTCCCCTGGTCTCCATGGTTATTTCTTATTTTGACACTCTGGAAGCTTGAAGTTTAGGCACCTTTTGTTTAAAAAACAAAAAACAAAAATTCCCCCCACCTCCTCTTTTGAAGGGCTCCTTCAGCCCTGAGGGGAGAGATCTGCTGGAGACATCCATTCAAGGATGATTGCTCCAAGGTCTCTCGGTCTCTGTGTGATGTCTGGGTCTGGCCGCTGGGCTCTGTGTTGGTTCCCGTCTGCTGCAGGAGGAAGCTTCTCCGCTGGCGGCTGAACAAGGCACTGAGCTATGAAGATAGCAGAATATCACTAGGAGTCATTTTATCACCACAATTTCTTTTTTATTTAGACGAGAATTATTTGTTTTTACCCTAGATCCCTGGGCCATCTAGTCCTGGTCATCTAAGCACTGTTGGGTGTGGGTTCCATCTTTTGGAGTGGGACTTAAGTCAAATCAGCTGTTGGTTTGGTTACGCCCACAAGCTTTGCGCCACCATTGCCCTAGCGTACCGTACAGGCGGTAGTATCATTTGGATAAAGGACCGTGGCTGGCTTGATGTTTAAGTTTCCCTTTCAGTGGTGTGAAGAGATGGCGAACACTAAGAAACCAAGGCCCTCTAAGTCAACGTAAGCAAAGCTCCCGGGAGCTCACAGAGAGTAAAGCAGCACGCACGGGGCCTGCACGGGGGGGGGGGGGGGGGGTGTCTACACGGGGCCTGCACGGGGTCTACACGGGGGCGTGCACGGGGTCTGCACGGGGGGGGGGGTCTACACGGGAGCCTGCACAGGGTCTGCACGGGAGCCTGCACAGGGTCTACACGGGGGGCGTGCATGGGGCCTGCACGGGGTCTACACCGGAGCCTGCACGCGGTCTACACGGGGCCTGCAGGGGGGGCCTGCACGGGGTCTGCACCGGGCCTGCAGGGGGGGCCTGCACGGGGTCTGCACCGTTTCCTCTGCATAGTTTAGTGTTCTTCTAGGATTCCTGAGTGTGCAAACAAGTAGGTTTCCGGGTTTTGCCCCTTCTGTTAGGCTCTTTCCCTTCTGTTTGTCTTGTCTAACGTTGCTGTGATAGTTTTTGTTTCATCTTATTATATTTTATTTTGCCATATTTTAAAATAGGAAAACTGAAAGCCACACCGGTGGAGGTTAACAGCTGAGCTGCCATTTACTCCTGCTGGGAGAAGGACAGTCCGCTTTCACTAGGAGAGTGACACTGGGCATTGTCAACCCTCCTGGGTAGGCCTCACGCTCAGGAGTAACACAGCGACGTAAAACAGACTCCAGTGTTTTTGTGTGCTGTTTCCCCTCTTTTTCTGTGCTGCTTTATTCCGTTTTCCTGGTTTTGAGGAGTTTTGCTGTTTTCTTGGGTTATTGTTTGTTTGTTTGTTTGTTTTTTAAACGAACTTGAAGCTGGCTGGGCAGGGATAGGGAGAGGCTCCGGAAGAGCTCAGGGCAGGGCGAGAGCATGACCCAAGTTTCTGAAGCTTACGCTTCGCTGGTTCATAGGCGATCTGCCTCTGCCTTAAGGAGACTTTAATCCTCGAGACCAGGTCTCACCACACAGTCGCTGGCCTGGAACTTGCTTTGAGGACCAGGCTGGCCTCGAACTCACAGAGATCTGCCAACCTCTGCCTCCCGAGTGCCAGGTTTAAAGGTGAGCCATCATGCCCGGCCTCTGCCATAAAGAGAAAATACCTAAAATCCATTGCGTCAAGTGCTAACCATCTACAAACCTATTCACATAGTAGGTGGGAACTCAAATCTCTCAAGAATTTTATGCCTAGGTACCTCCCTGACCCTGCATCCTCTAAACATTCTTGAGCTGAGCACGAATGCCCTTAAAGCCGACTTTACCTGAGTGTTCCGTCCCACGCTTTCTGTCACTTGTCTCCTAATACAAAGGCGTGAGTCAGCATTGCTGGCGGAGCAGAACAGACAGACTATACGCCACCTAAGGGGGCTGAGTCGAGTGCTTACGTGGCAGGGACTGGATGGTCTAACGCTGTCTGTATGGTGGAGAGGCCGAGAACTGGGTGTCTGCCCAGCCCTTTACTGTGATGCCCGGGTGGTCCCAGTCTGGTGCTGAAGGCCTGGAGGATTCCTGGAGAGCTTAGCTTGAGCCCGCGTTGGAAGCTTGAAGAAGCTGCTTTCTGGTATCAGGACGTAGCGACTCCAGGTAAAGTCAGCCCTGCTTTTCCTTCAGAGCTCTGCACCTGAGCTGTGACAAGGAGGTCCTGTGCTGCCACTCTACATGAGGGTCTCTCCCCTTCGGTCAATCCTTCCGTTGAACATACCCTCACATATCTATCAAAAGGTGGATCTCTTACTCCATCTCCAGTCCAATAAGGCCACCAACCACAGTTAGGGACCCTCGGAGGTCATTGTACGAAGTTCTGAAGGGGAAGCTGGAGCTGCCAAGGATGGGATGTTGGAGATGCAGGGAGCACTAGACACACGCCAAAGACGACAGCAGGTGGGAAACAGACCAGCCCCAAGAGCGAATACACCTGTGCTGCAGGCAGCAGAGCTGGAGGGAGGGGCCATCCAAGCCTTTTGGAGACCTGTAGATATTGTGTGAGCTCCAGATGCCAGACATGGAGTTGCAGAGCTTGAGTGTTGCCCTGATGGGTTTTTGGTGCCCTGCTAGGTTTTGACCGTGGCTTGGTCTGGTAATTCCTTGTCATGCTTCTATTCCTCCTTTTTGGAATAGGAATATTTTCTCTGGGTCTTTACATGTTGAAATATTGTAGCTGGAAAAAAAATTGGAAAAATTGGAAAAAAAAAAAGCAGCTTCTTCAAGGCTCAATTGCCTTGGGTCTTAGATGACACTTGGGACTTTTATTTCATTATCTGTTTATTTGAGACAGGGTCTCTCTGAGTAGCCTTGGCTGTCCTGGACTTTTTTTGTAGACCAGATTGGTCTCGAACTCACAGACATCCATCTGCTTCTGCCTCCTGAGGGCTGGCATTACTGGTGTGTGCCACCGCACCTGGCTGACTCTCAGACCTTTAAAGGGGATTGGCAGTGTTAGCGACCCTGGGCACTTTGCATGTCAGGTGAAGGCATTTTGTTGTTGTTTTCTAAGGTGGGGGCAAGAGGTGGGGTATTATGCTTTAAAAGTTATGCCTTTGGGTGTCAGACGGACCAGAGGCAGGCTTGTAATGACCATTGATACTGGTTGTCAATTGGACTGGATCTGAGAACAACTAAGAAACAAGGCTCTGCACACATCAGCGAGGGCTTCCTTGGTTAGATTAACTGAGTGGGAAGAGCTATCCTAACTGTGGGCAGCGCCATGCCCTAGGACTGGGTCCTGTAAGAAGAAGAAAGTGACCTGACAGTATTCATCTCTCTTGTTTCTCGACTGTGGTTATGATGTGACCAGGTGCTTTAAGCTCTTGCTAATTCAGCTTCTCTGCCATGGTAGACTGCACCCTTCAGCCATGAGCCAAAGTAAGCCCTTTCTCCCTTAAGTCGCTTTTGCCATAGTTAATCACAGCAACAGGTGTGATCCATACAAATGTATCCATTTCTGTAAGAAAGCTCATTTGAATTGTTATATGAGCACTGACTCTATTTTACTTTGGGTAGTATCAACATTTTAACAATATTAATTCTTATAATTTATGACTTTATTCCATCTACTTTTAGGGCAATTTTTAAAACCACACAGAGCCATTAGCAGCCCAGGATATACAATTAGGTATAAATTTAGGTTTTCACATCAAAGGAAAGTAACTTAGTTATTATCTAAATCACTATAAGCTTTTTGCAGAAGCCCTTTTCTAGATGTTAGCTAGTAGCTTGAGGGGAAAATGCTTATTTCAACTATTTGACTTAATATGGCTTTGCTAAAGGAAAATAAAAAGATAGATATTGAATATTAAAGATGACCAGAGGGCAAGTATTAAAGCCACTGAAAACAAAACCCAGCAAAATAAACTCACAGAACCAAAAATGTGACTCAAACAAAGCATTAATAAGGCTGAGGCTATTTTTCCTCAGCATTATAAGTCTCCTTATTTGCAAACGACAACAGCAGAGCTCTAAAGAGGCAATCTTAAGCATCAAACTGTCATTAAAATATGTGGCTCTATCCCACCGTGTCATGTTACTACTGCATTGAAAGTTTACTTTCCCAGTCATATTAGACGTAGTAACTAGACAGTTTATCGTGTCTGGCTAGCTGAGTGGACGCAGCACAAAGGTTAATTATCACGCCGCAGACACCACAGCACTTAGACTTTAGAGCGGAAAGCAACAGACAATGCATTGCATGTGAAGGTTAGTGTTTAAGTAATGTTCACATTCGCCCTCAAGTCAATGCAAGAATAAATTAACAAATGCCACTTATGAAACCTGAGCCGTGGGAAGAGCTTTCAAGGCTTCAGGGAAGACGGAATTGGGAGAGGGCTTCATGCAAACACTCTGCATTCGTGAACGAGCCTTGGTGAAAATGTCAGAAATGAAGAAATTTATTATTGCATGTATTTGCAATGCCTAGTGATGGGCTGATGATGCCTGGATAAATAGGGCAACGGAAGTTTCCACAGTTTATAAATTATTGCCGGGTATGGTGATGCTCGCCTTTAATCCCAGCACTCAGGAGGCAGAGGCAGGTCAAACTCTGTGAGTTCAAGGGCAGCCTGGTTTACAAAGGGAGTTCCATGTCAGCCAGGGTTCTGTTACACCAAGAAACTTTGTCTCAAAAAATTTTTAAAACAAAAAACAACCCCCCCCCCAAAAAAACCCAAATCATGTAACTTACTTAAACTATTTATTACATTCTATATTAGGTTACTATGGTGGTGTAAGAATGGTCCCCAGTGGCTCATAGAGAATTAGGAGGCGTGGTCTTTTGAGGTAGGCGCGTCCTAGTTGGAGGAAGTACATCACTAGTGGGTGGGCTTTAAGGTCTCAAAAGCTCATAAGCCAGGTCTAGTGGCTCATGGTCTTCCCTCCTGCTGCCTGCTGAACTCTCAGCCCCTCCTCCAGCACTGTGTCTGCCTGCCCGCTGCCATGCTTCCCACCATGACGATAATGGCTAAACCTCTGAACTGTAACCAGCCCCAATTTAATGTTTTCCTTCATAAGAGCTGCCGTGGTCATGGTCACTGCTCTTCACAGCAATAGAGACCCTACGGTTATTTTTCTGTTGCTGTGGTAAAACACCCTGGCCCAGGCAGCTTAAAAGGAGAGGGCTTATTTAGGTTTATGGCTGCAGAGGGTTAGAACCCCTAACAGTGGGGACGGCATAGCAGAAAGCAGTCTGCTCACTTCTTGACCTGTAAGCAAAGGCAGAGCGAGCGAACAGGAAGTGGCGCTGAGCGGAAGCAGGGCAGAGACTAGTTATCTCAAAGCTTGCTCCCGGTGACACGCTTCCTTCCTCCAGCAAGACCGAGGCAACTAAATCTCCTCAAATATGGCCACCAACTGGGACCCAGCGTTCACATGCCCAGTACTATGGAGGACATTTCTCATTCAACTCACCACACGTTCATTCCAGCAAACATCCTTTCACTATTGAGTTGTAATATTTTTTTTTTGAGACAGGGTCCCGCTTTGTAGTCTACATTGGACTAAAACTCACGGCAAGCCCAAGCATTGGGATTAGAGCTATGACCCACTAAGCCTCTTTATGATGTATACACATACATTAGAGTGTTCTACTAACAGGAGTGTCAAATCATGTGACTTTCCTAACTGACTATAATTCCGGCCATCATAATTTTTATTATTGATCTCAGGGACTGAACCCAGGGCCTCATGCATAGTAGGCAAGTGCTGACCCACTGACCTTGCTCTTGGCATTTTTAAATAGCTCTGAGAAACTTTCTCTTTTAAGGCCGGAATTACCAATAACGCATTCTCTGGGTAGCCTTGGCTGTCCTGGAACTTGCTCTGTACACCAGGCTGGCTTGGGCTCTTGAGTGCAGGGATTAAAGGAGTGTACCGCCACCACCTGGCTTTGGAATTATCGATAAAATTCTTAAAGTAATACATATTTTTGAGCTTCCGATATGGCATATAAAGAGCTTAGAAAGCGTCATGCTGTCCTAACAATCAACAAACACTTGAACAAATCAAAGTCAACAGCTCTTTCTCAGTTGTTTAAATCTGACAGAGAAGAAAGGCCATGGGTCAAACTGTTTGGTAGGGCAAACAGATGGAGAGAGAGAACGCCAGCTGACCAAAGCAGAGCACGCCAGCAGAGTCCTCCTGGGGAACTGGAGCAGGGAACGACACCACAGTGACCACAGCTCGGTTGCTAGAGGCTCAGGTGGACCTCTGGGGGCCACACCCATGGCTGTGAGTTTTACTTTTAGGGTCTCCCACTGAGAGTCAAAGAAAAATCCTCCTCTATATCCAGGAGGGAGGGGAGAGGAGGTAACTGTTTTTGAGATGTGACTTCTATAATTCAGACCTTGAACGCTGCTCAACGGCTCATGCTATTGCTAGTGCTATAGAGGGCTGGGGAGCCTCTAAGGGCCTGGGTGGCAGCAACATGGCGGGTAATAGAGCTCGAGTTCCCTTCCCTGGAGCTCACGGTGGAAGCAGGGGGCTAACTCCTGGAAGCTGTCTTCTGACTTCTGATGTCCTTATGGCATGCGCCCCGTCTGTACCCTGTACCCGCTTACCCACACACACCCCCTCAGAGGCAGGGCCTACTGGTCACAGGGGTGTGGCCACAAGCACAGAGGGAAAGTGTGTCCCTTTCCGGTCTCTCTTTGCTTCCGCTGTTCCCGGGAGGTGAGCAGCAGCCATCTCCACCACACTTTGCAGCCATGGCATGCTGCCTTGCCTCAGGCTCAAAAGCAGCACGGCCAAGTGACCATGGGCAGAAACCATGAGGCAAAAATAAACGTCCCGTTACAAGGCGCTTTGCCACATGATAGAAAGCTGACAGACACAACACAGGAGCCTGTTGGGAAACTACTAGAAACTACTAGGAACCGGAACTACAGAGAAACTACTAGAACCTAAACCAAATAGAGAAAGTAAAATATTAAAGTCCAGCCCCTCCAGCCACCTGTCTTCTCAAAGGAGGTTGAAAACTTAACACATTCTTGTGAGCCCATGGAGGTGGCACATACCTTTAATCTCAGCACTCAGGGAGGCAGAGGCAGGGGGATGCCTGTGACCTTCTTGTGAATTCCCAGCCTCTGCAGCCTTCCCTCCCTGTGCACATTGACAAAAGTCACCACGGCTGCAGCTTCATCCACCTGATGGATCTTGCTCAGCTTTCAACCAAAAATCTCAAGGCACCAGAAAGCTCAACCCCAGAGTCTTAGGACGCAGAGAAAGCATCAGAGCAAGCGCGTCAGATACAGCAGCGACACTGGAGTTACGAGTTCAGCCACCGAACAACTGTTAACGAAAGCAGCAGGAAATACACAAAAACAAATGGGAAAAATTAAGAAATAGAAACTCTAAGGAGAGTAAGTTCGAATTTCCTAGATGTGAAAAACCCTTAGAAACTTGGGTTGGCTTGACAATTAAGCACACTTACCGCTCTTGCGGAGGGCCTGGGTTCAGCTCCCAGCACACACATGGTAAGTCATAACTGCCTGTCCCAGGGGATCAAATACCATCTTCTGGGCTCTGTGGGCACTAGGCATGCACAAGGTGCATGTACATACATGCAGACAAGAGCAAGATGATGATGAGGAGGAGGAGGAAGAGGAAGAAGAATCGTTTAGGAGCCACTGTAACGGAAATAAAGAATGCCTTTGATGGGCCCATTAATATCAATGAATTAGACATGGTTGAGAAGAGAAACTCTGAGCTCAACATAAATCAATAGAAACTTTTAAACCAAAAAGGGGAAAGCAATGGAAAACACTATCCAAACCCTGGCTCATTTATGTGATGGGAGTAGCAGAGGGAAAAAAGTTAAAAATCAAACAGAAGAACTATTTAAAGCCATATGATTAAGAATGCTAAGATTAATTCCATAAATCTCTTCGAGAAGACAAAGTAGGGGGAATATTTTCTAGCATATTTTATGAAAGTGGCATTGCCCAATACCAAAACTAGACAAAAACATCACACAGACAAGTATCTTTCAATGTAAATGCAAAATACATACATTATGAAATAGTTGACAGTGTATAAAAATAACTGTACTAGCTGCTGAGATGGTTTAACCGTTAAGAACGCACACTGCTCTTGTGAGGACCTGAGTTCAAGCTCCCGTGTTGAGGCCACTCTAGCTTACTCCAGCTTAGGGAGATCCACTGTTCCCGGCCTCTGTGTGTACCTGGAGTCACGTGCACGCACCCCCACACAGTCACACACTGTGGTGGTGTGAATAGGAACGGCCCCGTGTCTGTCTGCATTTTGCCATGCTTCCTGACATGACTAAGCCTCTGAACTGTAAGCCAGTCCCAATTAAATATCTTCCTTTATAAGAGTTGCCATGGTCATGGTGTCTCTGCACAGCAATAAAACCCTAACACACACACACACACACACACACACACACACACACACACAGAGAGAGAGAGAGAGAGAGAGAGAGAGAGAGAGAGAGAGAGAGAGAGAGAAATAAAATAAGGGTATGAAGAGGTGACTAAGAGGTTAAGAGCACTTGCTGCAGAGGACATGTGTTTGTTTGTTTGTTTGTTTGTTTGTTTTATTAATTCATTCATATTACATCTCAATTGTTATCCCATCCCTTGTATCCTCCCATTCTTCCCTCCCTCCCGCTTTCCCCATACTCCCCTCCCCTATGACTGTGACTGAGAGGGATTTCCTCCCCCTGTATATGCTCATAGGGTATCAAGTCTCTTCTTGGTAGCCTGCTATCCTTCCTCTGAGTGCCACCAGGTCTCCCCATCCAGGAGCGTGTCAAATATGAGGCACCAGAGTTCATGTGAAAGTCAGACCCCACTCTCCACTCAGCTGTGGAGAATGTCCTGTCCCTTGGCTAGGTTTGGTAGGGATTTGATGTTTACTTCATGTATTGTCCTTAGCTGGTGCCATAGTTTGAGCAGGACCCCTGGGCCCAGATCTGCCCATCATAATGTTCTTCTTGTAGGTTTCTAGGACCCTCTGGATCCTTCCATTTCCCCATTCTCCCATACTTCTGTCACCTAGACTCCCAATAGAGTGTCCTCCCCTCTGTCCCACTTTCCTGGTAAGTGAAGACTTTCATGGGACATGCCCCTTGGGCTAGCGTCCAGATATAAGTGAGTATATACCATTTGAGTCTTTCTGCTTCTGGGTTAACTCACTCATTATGATTATTTCTAGTTCAATCCATTTGTCCATAAATTTTGGGAATTCCTTATTTTTAATAGCTGAGTAGTATTCCATAGTGTAAATGTGCCACAGTTTCTTTAGCCAATCTTCTACTGAGGGACACTTAAAACCTACACCAAGCAGCTCACAACTGCCTGTAACTCTAGTTCAGGGGACTCTAATGCCCTCTTCTGGCTTCTATGGGCATTGCATGCATGTGGGGCACATAAAACAAGCAGGCACACACATGCACACATAAACATAAATTTAAAAATAAAAGATTGAATCACTTAAAATTATACATTATAACTATGATTAATTCTTTGGTTCAACACTTTAGAATCAGTATATACAGTTCATCACATGAATAGGCTAAAGAAAAGTCACATGTTCACTTCAATGGATACAGAAGCATTTGACAAAAATCTGACTCTCAGCAACTAGGACTAGAAGGCAGCTTATTCAAGTTGCTAAAGAATATTTTTGTAATATCTGATTAACTGTATGTAAAGAATTTAGTTAATATATGTGATGGTGAGAAAATTCACTATAGAAGGACAGATGAGAAACAGTGCAAAAGAAGAGTGGAGTGGAATATTTTACGTGTTAAGAGAGAAAACTATCAGCTGGGTGTTGATGGCTCACAACTTTAACCCCAGCACTCAGGAGGCAGACGCAGGCAGATCTCTGTGAGTTCGAGGCCAGCCTGGTCTACAGAGTGAGTCCAAGATATCCAAGGCTACACAGAGAAACTCTGTCTCAAAACAAAAACAAAAATTAAAAATTAAAAATAAAGGAGGGAGAGAGAGAGAGAGAGAGAGAGAGAGAGAGAGAGAGAGAGAGAGAGATCTTCCCTAAAATTTCTATACCTTGGAAAAATATGCTTCACATTAAAAGTGAAAGTCTGCCCTAACTTTCAGTGACCACATCTCCAGCATCAGATCAGAGAAACATGAAGGGACCGAGAAGGAAAAAAGATGAAGAAAAACATCACTGTGTGAAAAAAGTTTGTGTTATAGATGATGAAACTAAAGCAACGAGTGGCTGAGCACTGCCCACGTTCACACGGCAGGCAGTGCTGGAGACAGGCTTTGAAACCGGCACTTCTGAACTCTTTTAATCTTCTGCCATTGAAATGAACCTTTTACACTGAAAGACAAAGATGATACAGATAATTGCCTGAGAGCCCCAAATCCACCCTCTAATGCCCCAAATCATTTTAGTTCATCACTACTCACCATATAATTAAATGTAATTAAGGATAAAAATAGACTGCACTTCTGTATAAATTTATGGCATTTCTCCTCCAAATCATATAGTATGTGTTTATGAATTTTAAATGTATCACATTAAAATGCCACTGCCTGGTTCTGGTATTCTAGCCTGATGAGAGAAATGTGCACAAAGCTTGTAAGAGTAGGGGAGCTATAAATACTTTTTCCTTCTGTATTTTGGTCAAGGGCTTTCACTGTGTATTCCAGGCCAAGGTTCAATTTGCTCTGTAACCTAGGCTGGTCTTGAATTTAAGATCCTTCTGTCTCAGCCTTCCAAGTACTGCAATTAATTCCAGGCCTGTGCCACCACACCCAAATGAGAAATATATTTCTTTTATATAGGAACTTAGAAATGTTGTGAGAAATATTATTCCCATGTAGAAGGTCAATTTTTCACACAAAAACATCCTACATAGAAATTCAGTATTCAATACTGGCCGGCTTTTAATGACATTAAGATTAAGACTAGTTATTGCTGTGGTGGTGGTTTTTCGAGACAGGGTTTCTCTGTGGAGCAGCTCTGGCTGGCCTTGCTTTGTAGACCAGGCTGGCCTCGAACTCACAGCGATCCTTCTTCCTCTGCCTCCCTAGTGATGGGACTAAAGCTGTGGTTCACTGTGCCCCGCCCTAAAATTTGCTTAGCACTTCCTCCTCCTTTACTTTGTCTTAAGCTATTTTGTTTTGTTTTGTTTCAAGGCAGGCTTTGTTTGTATACCCTGGTTGTCCTGGAACTCAGAGATCTGCCTGCCTCTGCCCCCCTAAGTGCTGGGATTAAAGGTGTACCTCACCATGCCCGGCTTGCCCTAAACTTTTTTGATAAAGCTGGGGAAAGTATTTTCTCCAAATTCATCTCCACTTTGATGTTTTGCAGCTCCCCAATCTCATCTGGTTTTTTGGTCTGGTGTCCTTTATCCAGGTACTGAAAAGTGGCATTTTCTGCAGCTCAGTGATTCAGCTAATAACAGTGTCTATTTAAAAGTTACTTTATAGGCTGGAACCGTAGCTTAACACAGCAAGCATGCTATTACTAGTGTGCACAGGGCCCTGGGTTCTATCTCCAGTAGGTAACTTTGCACTTAGCAATGAGTTTCTTACGTGTCCATTTGTACTTCATACCAGAGTCCTACGGATTAGCCATAAGTGAATGTAAGGACTCCACAAATCAGTAACCATTATTGGACCTGTTAACCAAGTCTACCTAATGAGGGTTCTAACCACTCACGCGCCCCTTTTAGGTAATTTATCTGAAGTGATGGTGGCAGAGCTGATACTAAAAACCCACGCTGACTAAAGCAGTTACCGTAAGTTTCTGTGGGGCTTTTGTCGCAGTAAAAGCTGTAGAACCTGCCGAAGCTGGCATTCCACTGGCACCTGCCGTTCAAGGTGGGTAGCCGGACTCCCCGACTTAATAGGCAAGAAGTCAGAAAGTTACAGGTAACTCAGCTCTCCGCCGCGAAGTCCCCTACGGAGCAGATCCAAGCGGCTCAAGGCTTCTGCCTTCCAGAACGACGAGCGTGCTCTGCAGGGAGCTTTGCTGAGCGCCGGGTTGGACGCCTGGGTCCGCTGTGCAGACGCGGCGTGGCCCGGGGCTCCTCGGCCCCCGCACGGCGGCGGCGGCGGCGGGCTGGGCGGGGCGGGGCGCAGGGCCGGTCCCGCCGCCGCGAGCCCCAACCTGCCCGCCCGACCTGGCGGCGCAGTCTCGCGGGATCGCCCAGCTCTCGCTCCCGGTGCGGCCCCGGAGGCGGTCGAGGCCCGGACGCTGCCCCCCGCACCCCCCACCCGAGCCCGAGCCGGAGCCCGAGCCCACGCCCTCCCCGGCCGTCTGAAGTGGCGGGGCCGCGCGACGCCGAGGGACAGCCGCCGCCCGCCGCCCGAGGTGAGGCGCCCCCGGGGCCCGACGGGGCGGGCGAGCCGCGGCCTGGGCTGGAGCCGCAGGTGCGTCCGTCTCCCCGGAGTCCCACGCAACTCCTGCAAAGTGACTCCCGGTCCCCGCCGGCCCGGGACGCAGCTGCTCGGCTGCAGCCCGGGAACAGGTGCCCCGGCGGCGGCGGGCGCCGGGCACCCGGAGTTCAGGGGAGCCCCCCACCTCCAGGAGCTGCCGATCGAAGGTTTGCGCCCGCTGGCACTCAGGGTAGAGGGGGGCATTGGGATGAGCGCGTTGAAGGGGAAATGCTGGAGGTGAGGAAGGACTGAAAAGGAGCTAATAGTCATCACGCAGGCCGGCTCCTCTTAGGAGACCTCGGTCAACCCTGGCAGACAGATTCGCCTTTGGGAAAACAGGAAAAGCGTGTCCGCAGAAGACGGCTGTTGTAGAGAGGAGCTGAAGTTGAAGGCCTCTGGATCTTAGGGAATCCCACTTGGCCTGATTTTTTTCCCCCAGTGAGACCTTTACACCCCCTTACTTCTAACCACCCCACAGCCCTTCCCGCCCCTCCCCAACTTGCTCACGCAGTGCCTCTCTCTTACCCAGTGTTCCAGACAGTATAAACCCTCCATCATTGCTAGAATTGAGGCTTCCTTAGCAAAATGATACATTCCACGCCAAGGCAGGTGGAAACGTATCTTGCTAGGATGGAATTTTCCATATTTTTTTTTCTTCTCCCCCAGCGTCAGCTACCTAGAATGAAATTTAACGTAAATTTGATTGTGTGACAGATGTTGCTGATAACACACTCCGGGTTTGTTTTTACAGCAGTTGACCCAGAACTCACTTTCAGGAAACAACTTCCTTCACAATGGTAAAAGTAATGAAATGAGGAATTTGCACGTTTTTAATCTCTGGTTGAGAGTCTTCTGATGATGAAAGGGGCGTTAAGAGTAGCCCAAACCATGTGGTAAAATCATCGGGAGTCTGAAGAAAATGGCAGTGTCCCCGTTTCTGTTGACGTGCGTTTTCCTACCCCTCGTTTGGGGCCACAGCCTTTTCACCTGTGAGCCAATCACTGTTCCCAGATGTATGAAAATGGCCTACAACATGACGTTCTTCCCTAACCTCATGGGCCATTATGACCAGGGCATTGCTGCTGTGCAAATGGAGGTGAGTTTCCGTGCCTGCATTGAAAATCCGTTTATATTTAGGTGGGTTTGTTGGTTTGTTTTCCCTTAAACTATTACTTTTTATCTTTAAGCATAGTTTTTTTTTCAAGTTTTGTACAAATCATGTTTAAAGTTACCAATTGGGGCCTCTAGTTCATTTGGTTAGTAGAAGGTTTAGTTCATAATGAAAGGTGGTTACAAATGATAAAAAATATTTTGCTCTTCTAAATGTTGTGTGGTTGCTTCTCTAAGACCATGAATTCTGGTTGTTGTTGTTGTTGTTGTTGTTGTTTTGGCTTTTCAAGATAGGATTTCTCTGTGTAGCCTTTGCTGTTCTGGAACTCTGTAGACCAGGTGGGCCTCAAACTCAGAGGTCCACCTGCCACTGCCTCCTGATGCCTATGAGTGAAGGTGTGTGCCACTACATCTGGCCCCAAATTCTGAACTTTTAATGGTTGACTGAATGTATAATCTGTATTACCTGAGCTTAAATGAAAGACATTTACTCGTTTTCAAAAATTACTTGTCAAATTCATTTGGTTTAGTTTTTCCAAAGCAAATAAATGATTGGAACATTTTGGTGCTAAAGAAAACGTTTTTACTAAAAAGTGACTTTTCCAGACAGAGCATGTAAGTATGATTTTTTAAAAATATGAGATACTTGTTAGAAGAAACCCCACTTGTAGGGCGAGGAGCAGAGTGACACTAAAGATTGCCTTAGGTGCCTCAGTTACCTGTCTCTGGTTTAGAGATATGCAAATGTCTAAGCGAGGTGTGGGAAGAAAAAGCTGCCTGTAGAGACAGGAACCTGCCCTGGTGCACAGATCTGTGAGGTCGATAAGTTTCATGAAGGGGGAAAAAAAAAGACAAGTGTGTCATTTTTGTAATCTTTCTCTAAAAAAGCTGAAGGCAGCAAAGGATTTTATTTAGATCGTCTCTGAGAGAGGAAACCCCTAGAAATCGTAATGGAGATAGGGTCTTGCAGCTTGGACCATCTTCTGTTGCTGTCTCCTTGAATAGTTGTCTGGCCGCCTCATTGCAGACTCCTGTCTGGGTAGGACTGTTTCTAAATACTAAAATATAGTTTTTAAAGATCTCCAAGTTATAGTATTGTATAATCTTTCCGTAGTTTCTCCAAACCAGAGCAAAAAAATCTCCTTGCCTTTTATCTGTGGGGAGGGGCACTGCGGCTTGAACACGGGGCCTCTCAGATGCAGCGAGTTCTCTGCCACTGAGCTACGACCTCAGCCCTGCAAGGGGTTCGTCCGTTTGAACACTCAGCAAAGGATGCAGGGAGCCGTCTATTGATTAATCAGAACCATAAGTGTATAGTGGGCATACCACCGAGCGGTAATTACAGCCTTCCTTCTCGCTCTCTCTCGTGATAATGTTTTATAACTCCTGCTTCAGGGAGTGTTCTTAAAGCATCTTATTTTAATCTGGTTTCCTCTGCATGTGGTAACTGCGCACGTTTTAGGTGTGAGTCCTAACCGTGACCTTATAAATTCATAACATACACGCTCAGCTTCCTTCTTGTAAGACGGCAGCAGGAAATCAGAAGGATGCATCCCGCTATTTTTAAAAGGCTTTGAAGCAGCAGCAACTAGTTTCTGTTACATGCATGTGTTTTTAAAGAGGTGTTTATGTTCTATTTTTTAAGTTTTTTGTATTATTGATGATGACGATGACGATGACTTACTTACCTACCTAGCTTCTTTCCCGGGTAGCTGTATGTCTGGACACCGTCAAGGCATTTGGATTTGAGGGCTGGCATCATCGCCAGGCTCTTCCTTGCGTGTGGTCCTCACATACCAAGCACTCCTGATGCTGGGGGCTGTCCAGGTTTTTCTTGTTACATTTCCGGTGAATTAGTTTTAAGGTGCAGGCTGAAGAATTGTGTGGTGGTTGTGGCAAACACGTGTTCCTTCTCTCTTGTCTTCTTGCAAAGAGGTTTTATTTTGAGACAGGATCTTGCTCAATTGCTCAGTCTGGTCTTGAACCGTCTCTGTAGCCCAGGTGGTCCTCGGACTTAAGTCCTCCTTCTCTTTCCTCCCCAGCGGCAGGGTTAGAAGTCTGTGCAGCCAGTGCAGGCGCCTTTGTTTTGTAATCAACAGGGCCTTCTTGTGTTTTCCAGACTGGCCTGCAACTTGCTATATAGCCTGGGCTGGGTTTTGAATTCACAATCCTCCTGCCTCCGTGTTCAGAATGCTGGGGTTATAGGCACCCACCACCATGCCTACCTCAAATGTATTTTCTTGGCTACCAAGAATTCCATGTGCATCAGAGACCTATCATATTTCTCTTTTTTAAAAGTTAATTTATTCATATTGTATGTGTGTATATATGCCCAGCATGTATGTGTGTGTGTGTGTGTGTGTGTGTGTGTTCTATGCACAATACCAATGTGGAGGTCAGAAAACCATGTATAGGAATCAGCTTTCTCTTTCCACCATGGGCTCTAGGAATCTACTCAGGCAAATGCCTTTACCACTGAGCCACCGTATCTCTTCTCTTCTCTTCTCTTCTCTCCTCTCTTCCCCTCCTTCCCTTTCTCCCTCCCTCCCCCTTCTCTGTTTTTCAAGACAGAGTCTTTCTGTGTAGCTTTGCCTGTCCTGGACTCACTTTGTAGACCAGGCTGGCCTCGAACTCACAGCGATCCACCTGCCTCTGCTTCTCGAGTGCTGGGATTAAAGGCGTGCGCCACCACATCTGGCTTTTCTCTTTTTTTTTTTAATGCCTCAGTTTTCATTTTGTGCTCGCTAGCCTCTTTTATTAGTTTAGATATTGTGAGACAATGCTAGCCTATGACTAGATGAGATAGGATGGTGGCTCTCAATGTTTAGTTCATAGAGAGCAGCTTCTGAGAGACTATGATCTCTGAGGACAAGCACAGCTGTGTTAATAAGCTATCCCAGTGCTAGAGATGATTGTTAAAGTCTAAGACCCTCTAATTAAACCTTTTCTGTGAAGGGCCACATATTTTTGGTTTTATAGACCATGCAGTCTCTGTCAGAGCTACTTACCTTTGCAATTGTGGCCGGAAAGCTGTCGTAGATAATATATGAACAAATTAGTATGGCTGTATTTCATAAAACTTTAATGCTTTTGCAGAAATGGGCAGTGGGCGGGCCTGTGAGCTGTACTTGATTAAACCTTTAAGTATTTGAAAGTGTTTCACAGATAGTAGATTGTGGAATGAATACACATTATTGGGCATTCTTCTTTTCTATATTTTGTGTATGGGGGTGCGGGGGGGGGGCGGGGAGGCAAGAAGAGGCCAGACAGAGGAGTGTGTTGGGTGTCCTTTTCTTCTGCTTTCCACCTTTCATTGAACTGCAGTCTTACTGTTTGGCTAGGCAGTGTGGCCAGCAAGCCCTTGGGAGCTGCCGCCTGTCATGCACAGCCACACTCAGGTTTTTATGCACATGCTGCAGGCTCACATTCAGAACCCCATGCTTGCAGCTCCTGCTGCTTGTGGTGGTTTGGAAGAGAACGGCCCCATAGGCTTATGTGTGGATATTTTGTCCCCTACAGTAAGGTGGTCATTATGTTGTGCGGGTGTTTTTTCCTTCTCTTTCTTAGTTCCTGGAATGACGACTCATGAGATTCATTAAATATTATACAGATAGGTTGGCCACAGAGCTAGGCTCTTCTCTGACTAGCTCATAACTTAAAATAGCCCATTATGCTAATCTACATTTTTGCCATGTGGCTGGTTACCTGAGCTCAGGCGCCATGCATCCGTCTGCCTCACATCTTAGCGGCTCAGTCTCTAGCATCTGCCTCTATCCCAGAATCCCTTCTGCCTGCCGGATATCCCACCTGTTTCCTGCCTTAGCTATAGGCCAGAGGTTTTTTTTTTTTTTTTTTTTTTTTAATTGACAGGTGTTGCATCTATACAATACACAAGAGATTCCTTCTACAACCCCCAGGTGGTAAAACTATTTGGGAAGGATTAGGAGATGTGGCCTTGCTTGAGATAGCTGTGTTTCTGTGGATGGGTTTTGAGGTTTCAAAAAGCTGGCACCTTTTTCAGTCTCAGAGTCAGCCTCATATCCCCCTCACACACACTGTCTACTTGTAGATTAATATACGAGCTCTCACCTAGTTATGCTCCCCACCATAACAGTCATGGACTCCAACCCTCTGAAACCATCAGCCCCAAGTAAATTATTTCTTCTATAAGTTGCCTTGGTAATGGTGGTTTTTTTTTTTTTGTTGTTGTTGGGTTTTTGTTTGTTTCTTTGTTTGGTTTGGTTTGGTTTTTGGTTTTTTGAGACAGGGTTTCTCTGTGTAGCCTTGGCTATTCTGGACTCACTTTGTAGACCAGGCTGGCCTTGAACTCACAGCGATCCACCTGCCTCTGCCTCCCAAGTGCTGGGATAAAAGGCGTGGCATTAAGTATGCATGTGAGTGCAGGTACCCACAGAGACCAGAAAAAGGCATCAGATCCCTTGGGGCTGGAATTAGACAGTTTGAATCCTGGGAACTGAGATTCTGTCCTCTAGAAGAGCAAGTGTTTTTAACTACTGAGCTGTCTCTCCAGCTCCACCCCTCCCACACCATACGCATTTGGTTATTTCTTGTGAGGCAAGCACTCACCGTATGGCTTTGTCTGTCTTAGAACTTGCTATGTAGACCAGGCTAGCCTCCAATTCATAGAGACCCGCCCACCTGTGCCTCTGGAGTGTGGGATTAAAGGTGTATGCCACCACACCCTACTCCATATAAATATCAAATTTGATACAAGGCAAAAGGATCTGACAGAGATATCATGGCTCTTCAGTTTTGCTTCAGAAATTGCTTGAAAAAAGAGATTTCAGAGTATTCCCCTCATTTTATATCCAAACATAAGGTCGTTTGTCTTACAAGGAGTTAAGTCATGACTGAATAGCAGCTCGACTTTGTAAAGATAAGGGTGTGGCACAGCGGAACTCTTCCTGGTGGGACAGCAGACGGCGCCTGGTTCTCCGGCAAGCTTCTTCTGTCTCCTATCTGAAGCATCTTCTTAGAACTTGTGAGGTTGGCGTCCCGTGAGAGGCTGACTTCATCCCGCAGGGCTGGGGGTGATGCAGGGAGGATGGAAGCAGGAGTGTTGTGTTGTCCTCTGTTGAGATCCTGAGTCATGTGTTGTGTTTGGACCCGAGTGTGGCCATTCTTCTGTGAAACAGTTTAAAGGAAGGAAGCCATAAAACCCTTTCCTTTCTACCTGTTTGTGTGTACTATTAAAGTGTCGACACTCAATTAAAAATAAAAGGAATAGAGAGATACTGGATCAACAGATGGCTAAGAAAAAATTGTTTCTGTTGTAGAGTGACTTTTCTTTAGACGGTTACAATTTTTCATGTGCGTGTGCTTTTAGAATAATCCAATGGGCTGTGTCCTGCCGTCATTCCCCACCTCTGTCACTCTCTCATATCCACGTCTCCAAAACAGAGTAGGTGTCTAGAGTCCTTCAGCTATTTTTTTTTTTTTAGGGTTTACTATGTAGTTATCCCACAAATAATATAAGAGTCATAGAGATGAAATAAATGCTTCAAAGTATTCTCAGTCAGAAAGGCAACATGGTTGCTGACCCAAAGCTCACCTTCCTTTGGGGTGTCGTACCTTGGACTACTGGGTCTACAGAGTACAGGTAGACCTACACATGAACAGAAAGGGGGCTGTGTCCAGGCACAGAGCTCCTGTCCTGTTCCTTGGTATCCTGCAGTCTGGGATACTGTTAGCCACACCCTCTGAAGAGCCTGAACACAAAGGGGTATGGGAAGACTGTCATTATTTTCTTTCCTTGAGACTGTAGAATGCAGCTCAAGTTGTCTTATGTTTTTTTGGTGGGGGTTTTTTTGGTTTGTTTTTTGAGAGGGGGGTCACTCTGTGTAGCCTTGGCTGTCCTGGACTCGCTTTGTAGACCAGGCTGGCCTTGAACTCACAGAGATCCACCTGCCTCTGTCTCCCGAGTGCTGGGATTAAAGGTGTGCGCCACCACTGCCCGGCAAGTAATTAATTTTCTTAAAGCAGCGGTTTTCAACCTGTGAGTCTCAATCCTGAAATGACCCTTTCATAGAGGCTGTTTAAGACCATCAGAAAACCCAGTTATTTATATCATAATCCATAACAATAACAAAATTGCAGTTATGAAATAGAAACAAAAATAAGTTCATGGTTGGGAGTCACCACAATATGAGGAACTGTATAGGAAGGCTGCAGCATTAGGACGGTTCAGAACCACCATCTTAAAAGTGCCACTCTAGGCTGGGCATGGTGGTGTACGCCTGTAATCCTAGCATGGGGGCGGGGGGGTGGGTGCTAGCAGGAGAATTTCTGAGTTAAGTCTAGCTTGTTTTACAAAGTGAGTTCCGAGACAGCCAGGGCTACACAGAGAAACCCTATCTAGAATGACAAAACAAAAAACCAAAACAATTTTCTCTAGACTTTTATAACCACCTTGACAGTGTTTGAATTTTATTAACATTTTAGGACCCTGTACAGTTCATTGCACCTTTTCTCACTAAAGTTTTTTTTTTTAAATCAACCTGCAGATTTCTTGATTGTCTCTCAATTTTCATCACTAGCATTAGATGCCAGCTTTGTGTGTGTGTGTGTGTGTGTGTGTGTGTGTGTGCCTTTTAAAAGCAGAAAGTGAAGCCTTTATCATGCTGTGGGTAGCACTGAGTGTGTGACCAAGAGGAAAGAGTGCAGATTCTGAGTAAAATCAGATACTTGGCAGTCACTTTCCAGAACCAACGGGATTCTGATCCATGCCTCAGTAGAAGAATAAATGTTCTTCAGCGCTGATGGAGACATGGCCCAGGCAGGAGGGTGCTGGCTGCAGGACCCCCAGCGTGGGCTTACCCTTCCCGTGTTTCTCCAAACAAACAAATGAACAAAAACTACAAAGCCAAACACAAACTTTCTTCTTTTAAGTTTTATTTTATTATCTTTAAGTTGTATTTATTTTGTTCTGGTCTGGACGCCTTGTCTGCATGTGTGCCTGAGCACCACATCAGTGCCTGGTGCTCTTAGATATTGAGTTACAGATGGTTATAAGCCAACACATGTGCACTGCGAATTAAACTTGGGTCCCCTGGAAGAGCCAGTGCCCTTAACTGCTGAGCTGTCTCTTCAGTCCCGTCAAACACCTTTCTTTTTCTTAGTACCTCAGTTAAAATTCTAGCCCACAGTTTTCAGCCCTGCTAGTACTACAACCCCAGGTCTGTGTTAGGGTTTCTCCCATTATCACCGTAGTACGGGGAGTTACAAGTCCTTTTCCTGTATGCATCACTGGGACTAGCTGCAACCCATCCACTCAACAAAATATTTGAGTGCATAGATCAATAAATACCAGAGTCACCACTCACCAGGCGTACAAAAAGGAATCAGACCTTGATGCTCTCATGGAATTTATAGTCTCATCAGAGAAATGTAAAACTATCTGGTTTTGTCTTACTATTTTTTATTATAGTTTTCAGTAAAGCTTCATATTCTTAGATTGCCTTTTGCCCATAGCTGCTCATTAAACAAAACCAAATACACATTTAGACCTACTTTAATACTAGTTTCCTCTGATCAAGGAGAATTCAAGCCCAGGCTCCAAGGAAGCAAGTTACACCGCGGACCCTGATGTAGGAGGAGTCTACTCAGGAGGATTGCACTTGGAGCTCCCCTGAGGGCAGATGCTGACTGGAAGGGACCCAAGGTCTGAACCTGACCCCACATAGCCGTACAGTCCACGTGGATGTGGTGCCGTAATCAGGGCTGAACAGTGTTTGCTGTTCTGCTTTAGGTCAACCTCAAGGGGAAGTCAGATTACTGAATTTAAGTGTCTCTTCCTGCCACTATGACCCCTTGTTCCAGAGTCTAACAATCAAATCTTGAAATAACTGGGGGATGGGGGGACAGGAACCTTATTGATACCCACGCAGCAAATATTTAGTCTACATGGTTAAGCGCCTCCTCGGCATTGAAACCTTTTGGGTCACATTCACACACAACAAAAACAGTGGCTGTTGTAGGCTCATGTTGGAAGAGTGTTCTCACAAACGGCATTTTCAGATTGCTAATCACAAGTTCTTCCATCTTCCTCTTTAAAATAACTACGTGGGGCCAGCAATATGGCTCAGCAAGTAAAGGTGCCGGCCACCTAGGCTGCTCTGAGTGGGGTCCCTGTGACCCACACGGTGGAAGGAGAAAACTAACTCAGAAGTTGTCCTCTGACCTCCACATGCATGCCACAGCAAATGTGTGTGTCTCTCTCTCTCTCTCTCTCTCTCTCTCTCTCTCTCTCTCTCTCTCTCTCTCACACACACACACACACACACACACAATTAAAAAAAAATCCCCATCTGCTTATGTCGTTCCCCGTATTCTATGAGTGTGACTTCTTATCTCAGTCTTTCTACTGATAATATGGATACAACATAATGTTTAAAATTCTGTTTCTTAGGGCTACCTCTGAATAAGGCTAACACCATATAGCAGTTTACTCTTGGCCGGACAGCTTGTATAAGGCAGGCTGTTATTGATGCTCTTTTGTCATTTAGTCAGAGGTAACTCTCCATGAAGCCATTAGTGCTGCTGTTGCTACTTGTTTGTTCTGTAGTGCTGGCACCTGAACGCAGGAACCTTGGGTGTGCCAGGCAAGCTGTCTAAAATCAAGCTATACCCAAGTCCATCAATGTTTATTTTTAAGGAAAAAAAACCTAATATGGCAGACGTAGACATTCTAAGACCATGAACAATATGCTTTCGCTGCTCTCCCATTGTTAGCATAAAGGTCGCTCCACTAGCCTGCCTCTAGGTGCTTATATGGAGGAGCTGCAGTTCTGAGAAGCCCATGGCAGGCGCTGCTACTGTGATCTGGGGACTACTCTTTGAGAATTTCTTTCTGTGGTGAGTTAGCCCAGATGTACCCTTCTGTGTGCACTAAAAGGGAGCACTGGCCAGGTTAGAGCTGCATGCAAGTGCCATGGCTGCACGGATTTGGTCCAGTAAGGAAAGTACATCTGAAGAAGCACCTTAGCCATGCAGCTAGGGTTGCTAAGAACACATGTGGGTTCACTAGAACGTTAAAATGGTCAAGTAGCAGTAATTATCAGTTTTGATGGTGTCACTAATCTCAGAAAGCCCTATTGATCCACATTATTGCTTTGCTTTTACATCTTATGTTATTATAGAGAAAAGACCTCTTAATAGTTTGTGTTTGGCTTTTCTTCCCATGATGATGTTTGTAGAAAACCAACATGGTGATGGTGCTTTTGCTAGATACAGCTATTTTAAGGCATACACAAAGAGAGCTGATAGATGACAGTCCTCTGCCAAAAGTCCATTTACTGTCTGGCTTCTAAGAACTCTCTTTCTGTAGCCAACACACCAAATCTAGACTCTCTGAGAAACAAGCCCACATCCCTATATAAAGCTGTGTTCCTTTTGCTCTTTCTTTCTCTGGGCCCTCAGAAGTAAATCTCAGCAGTGTCTTGCAACTAATTCTCGCTTCTTGCTTTCAGGTTTTATTTTCATTTCGCCCTCACCCATCTTCCAGAGTGGACCTCTCTGTTGACGCACTAAAGAACGGTGGGGATAGAGCAGGGACCTATTTACCTTCTTCTTACAAAGTCAAACTTCTCAAGAAGGACGATCTTGCCTTGAAGGCCGTGGGTTAAGAAAGCTGCGTCACTGCATGACGTCACACTGATAGAATTCGATCACCTGCAGGACCAAACTGTGCATTTGGTTTTCAGCGTCTTGCGTTCTCAGTCCTTTTTAAGCCTTGTGTTTTACTTCATATAAAGCAGGAAATGAGGAGTGCTAATCATTCGGCTCCATAACTAAGCGGCTCCTGAGCGTCCCTACTTGGCACCGCCATCTTGGTGGTCTTGGTTCTGTCTTTCTGGCAGCAGCTCCTCCGTCCTTCTCCTGTTGTCTTTCCGTCACTGGACACACCATTCTCAGATGGACTCAGGGCCCAAGAGCCTGCGAGACTAAGTCTGTCTGTCATTGATGTACCATATGGTGCCACGTTTCCATTCTATTCATAATAGAATAACTGCTGTTGGCCTTCTAGAACTGTTTCCTGTTCACTGAAATCACTTACGATCCATTCTTTGTGCAATTTCCATACTAGTCAGTCTTTTTTTTTTTTTTTGCTGATTTAAGGTAAAGAAAAAAACAAACAAACAAACAGTGTGTCTTGAACAGCATGTAGACTCCATGACGAGGCTGGAGGGTCAGATTCAGATCATATGGAGGAAACAGCCAGAGCACAGGCAAGATCGTGCCAGAGAGTGACTGTGGCTCGTGCCAGACCTCTGCAGTGGACCTTCATTCTGGCGCTGCAGAGGTGGTTGATCCCACAGCCGCTGTCTCACCTCGTCTGTTTCTTTCTCTTTTGCCAGCCTCTTCCCAAGACTCATCTACCTGAGGCATCCAAATGGCCAGGCCCATGAGTCCGATGCCCTCCCTGTGCCCTCCTTAGCTTCTCTCAGGGAATGTCCCCTACCTTGAGATTCCCAAAACATAGATGCTGAATAGGGAGATACTAAGTGATCGTGCTAGAGTTCTGTGCAAGACAGCTTGCCTACCGAGAAGATCCTTTTGTTGTTTGGGAGTTTAGCTTTGCTACTAACGCCTCTGGTATTTTCTTCATAAGCTCTTGAGCTGTCATGAGTGTCCTTAGAGGTCATCTAGGAATCTTCTCCCATTTCACTCTGAGAATACCCTGAGACCCGTAACACAGGTAGTTAAACAGTCTGTCAGTTGAAAGATCATATAAATAGCGCTGTGCTCTCTTTCTCGTTATGCGTGTGTCCTGTTTTAGCTGCCTTTGGTTTTGTTGATCAGGGCAGACCTGCCCTCCCCTCCCCGGTGGCTTCGTACAGATATTGGCAGCTCTGTGTAGGCTTTCCACTGCTGAGAACTGACCTTTGAAGGAATCAGCTTTTCATTCTCTTGAGGGTTAAAACTGCAGTTAACAGGGCTATTTTAGTCATTATTAAATGCGAGACCCTCAAAAGTGTTGTTGATATTTTGCCAGTGTTTGAGTTTTTTTGATAAGTCACAGAGAAGTGAAAACAGAAGAATGCATGAGTGTGCTCCTGAAGACAAGATCCCTGAGCGAGTTGAGTTATTTAGCACGCAGACTAAAGAAACCATACGGTTTGAGTATTTCCTCAGTTCAGAAGCCTACATGGCCCTTTCTGTGGAAATACTCATTACTATATTGTGGAGTTCAAAGTGAAAACTGAAGGTTTGCAGTCTTCACCTCTCAAAGTTTGCTTTCCAAACACGGAGTTTGACATTCTGTGGGAAACTGTTGATTCCTAACACAGTTTTTACTTCAAAAGATCGGCGAGACAGTCCCATCCTGTTCATGTTTTCAAATGACTGCTGTGAGCTCAGTTGTGGGCTGACCCATTGTTTGAAGCTGTACCTGTTTCTAAACTCTTTGTTCCAAAATGGCCTGGCTTTAGGGGGTCTGCACGCTATTTAGAATGGTAACCGTAGCCTGGGATTTGTGATGTGTGACCTGTGAGTTTCTGTTGTTTACAACCTGAAAAGCATTTTTCATGTAAATTCCCAGTCCTCTCCTGATATATTCCGACCGCCCCCCCCATCCTTGTTGAATTGACGCATTTGTTTTTCTTCTGCTTTGAGAGAGTAATTTTCAGCAAGAATTGGAGTCGAGAGGACAGACTAGGGCCTCCTGTTGGTTGCTGCTCTGTCACCACCACACAAGGTGAAGTAACCTCTTAGAGCCTGGCCCCTCATCTGCAAAGTTGTCTCACAGGGTTATTGTGGTGTCTGAAAAAGCTTATTATGAGTATTGATAGTAGGATATGTTTTATAATATTATAGATAGTATGATAAGGTTTATGATTCACAGCTGAGGTATTACTAACGGTGATCTGGAATAAGAACATTAAGATTCTAATCCAACATAGGTTTTGGAATTTCCAAAATGATTTACAATAAGAAATTGGCACATTTTCTGCTAGTGATCTGAAGGCGTGGCCCAGCTGGGCTGTTGTGGGTGTGTGATGGCGAGGTTGTTGTAGGTGTGTGATGGCGAGGTTGTTGTGGGTCTGTAATGGCGAGGTTGTTGTGGGTCTGTGATGGCGAGGTGCTGTAAGGTCACTGCAGTGAAGGAAACCAGGAGAAGCGTCTCAGCAGGGTAGATTCCTTCTGGGCCAGAGCAGCTGTGCCTTTATTTGTTTAATATCTTTTGTAACTTCCCATTTCACTGGCTCTTGGCTACATGAGGTGTACAAAGATGCTTTGAGAATATCTGGCCCAAACGTCCTCTCAGGCCCCCAAGACTAAATCCTTTGTCTGTTACTATGAAACAACTTGAAAGTTGATGGTGCTATTGGATCTGACACAAAGACATGTTTTCTTTGTTCTGCACAGTATTTTTAATGCATTAATCAAAGTGCCAAGATTCAATATTTGGGAGCTTTCTCACCTAAAAACCGAGGCTCTCTTTTTTGTGTATACAAAATTGATGTTTCTGACAGTTCTGTGTTCACACCTCCAAGCAAAGGTCTGGTAGCTCTGGGTGGCAGCTGCTGACAGCCACTTTCCCTGTCTCATACATTTTCAACTGCTGAGCCTGGCCTTCAGATATAGTTTCAGTTTTCAGTGTGATTTACTCTCTTTTCTGTATATAAATATCAGTTTTGCTACAGTAGGCAAACTATTTGCATCAAGGCCCTCTAGAGGAATAGAACCATAGAATAAATATGTATTAAAAGTAGATTTGCTGGGAGGTGGTGGCACACACCTGTAATCCCAGCACTCGGGAGGCAGAAGCAGGTGCCTCTCTGTGAGTTCGAGGCCAGCCTGGTCTACAGAGAGACTTCTAGGACAGCCAAGGCTACACAGAGAAACCTTGTCTCCAAAATCAAAACAAAAAAACTACCAAATAAAAGAAGTAGATTTATTAGATTGTCTTACATATGGACTGGGTAGTCCAACAATGGCTGGCCAGGTGCTGGAGCAGCTGAGAAGCCAGTAGCTGCCAGGATACCACAGCTTGCCATGTTGGTCCTGTAAGAAACTTGTAAAGCAAAGTATACATGCGACTTTCATCTTGCCATTGAACTGGACATCAAATGTTAAATGTTGGCCATCAGCTCACTGTGGCAGTTGTAAAGTGATTTCTCTTTAGAACCAATACAGTATGCTTGCATTCTTCTACTGCAGAGTCTGGTCATCAGACACTTTAAAGACCCCTACCATATTCATAAAGGCTGTTTAAGGTCTTTACTTGTGCTTAGCTATGTTGGGAGATTCATGGCCTGCTGTGGTAGGGTTGCTGAGCTCTAGTGGAGACAGTGTCCTGGCTGTTACTAATTGTGTTTACGCTGGCGTCTAGACATCTGAGATCGGGAGATTGTAATTCTAGGTGCGGATATCTTGTCTTTGTTGGCTAGGTGTTTTATTCCTTGGTTTCTGTTTCCTGTCTGTGGTGGCTGCTGTTGCCTCGTAGGAAAGTCTTCTGGTGAGTAGCCAGTGGGGCCTCCAGGTGATGTTCTGGCTATTGAGAGCTGAGGCTTAAGAATAGGGAAGGGCCGGGGAGACAAGGGATTTCGAGAGAGGGAGGAAAGCAGGGTGTTCCACCGAGGTCTGCTAAGTTCGTTCCCTCGGAATGGAGTCAGAGCGTGAGGAGAGGCCACAGCAGAATATTTGCTGTAGAGCTGGGGATGAGACCAGGGGTTGGACTTTGAGGAACGGGAGGAGAGGGGGGGGGCTCTGCACTTAGCTTACTTGCCTCTCTGGCAGGAGTGGCCTGTGGGTTCCCAGGGAGTGTGTGCTGGAGCTGTGGGGGAGGGTGGATGCTCTGGTGTTCTGCGTGATCCGCTGGAGATGGGTGCAGGAAGGGAGGGAGGGTGCAGCAGGTGGTCTGTGTAGAGCTGGGTTGAGACTGGGGGATTTGACTTAGAGGAGCAGAGGGAGAGGTGAAGATCTGAAATTGGCCTACCTACTTCCCTGGCCAGAGGGATTACCAGACACTCAGAGATGTTAGACTACAATTAGACTTGATGAGGACAGTATAAACAAAGAAGTAAGCACACCAGCTGTTATGTCTCCTCACCTGCCTCAGCCCCAGTGGAGGCTCTCACATGTCCTGGGCATTTTTCCTGGCCAGGTGAAAGGCCGACCATTAAATGCTTTAATGGCAGACAGAGACACAGAGACAGAGACATCAGCTGTGGCTGGAGAGAAAGCTTGGCTACGCTCAAAGGCCCACAACCAGAATGCCAGAATACCAACTGCGGTGTCTCTGTTCTTTCTTAGTCACTTTGGTGACAGTCAGGTTGGGCGAACACTCCATGGGTCCATCAGTCTTGAAAACTACTTACTGCCCTGTGGCTGTTGGGTATGGGTTCTGCAAGCTTTGAGATAAGATCTCACTGGATAGCCTGGCCTGGCCTTGAACTTTCTAGCCTTCTGTCTCAGCCTCACTGTGATCAAGAGATAATCCATCGCTCCCGGTTGTTTTACTGTTTATAGTTTACGGAAATTTTATTAGGTATAAGCAATATCCAGCAGCGTATTTTAAAGTGTGTTTGTGACAAGTTATTCAAAATCTAAATGGTTTGTGTCAAGAGCTATTTCATTGGCCTTACCAAAGAAAGCACAATCCCTATTCCTTTTTATCTTCCAGAAACTTCTCAGACCTTGTAATTCACTGATGAGAGCTTTTCCTGAGGGGAGGAGTTTGGTGGAGAAGCTGCATTTAGGGCTGACTGTCCTAAGGTCTCACACTCTCTACATAGAGTCTGTCTGTATTTGTTCCCACCTGCTGCAGGAGGAACCATCTCTGAGCATACACTACCTTTTAATTTGAAAGTTAACTTTTGAAGTTTCTTCCAGGGCCAAAAATGTCAATATTTTACCCTAGCGTAAATATTTTGCTAGATAAAGAGTCTGTTTTGAGAATGGCTTTCCATCTGAGCCTGGGAACTATTTTTTCATTGCCTTCTGGCACCTGACGTATTATCACATATTTCGGATGTAATTCCTTTGCCTCCCCTGGACACAGTTGTGATCTTGGCTTTGCTGGTATAATTTTTTCTTTTGTCAGCTTTAGTCATTGTTGACGCAGTCTCTGCCCAGGCATTCGTTACTCGGTTATAACACATGCTCCCTTAGGCGCAGGGGATACAGCAGTGCCTGGAGCAGACAGAGTTCCTCCCTCCTTTAATTTAATCCAGGTGGTAAAGGCAACCACTGAAAAACAAATGGTATGTGAATGACTTTTTAGATTCAGGAAAGGACAAGTACAGTAGTAGGACAGGATATTTTGGATAGATAAGTAGAGGATGCCTCTGCAGGTGACAGGGTGAGGTCGGCAGTCACGACTGGCAGAGTGAAAGAGCAGCAGGTGCAAAGATTGAGGCAGAAGCACCGCCAGTGATAGGGAGCAAAGAGCAGCGAGTGGGAGCCGGTATGAGGGTCGGGGGGGTTGGGGGGGATGGTTGAGGACAAACTTAGATTTTAAAGAGTCACATTGGCGGGAATGTGGATTGACACGGATGGAAGATTAGCAAGCATGGGATATGGTGAGGCCCATAGGAGGCCTTTTCAGTGGGTGGCAGCAGTGCAAATGGTCAAATTTGAAACATACTTGAAGGGAAGATTGTAGGAGTTGTTGATGGACTGGATATAAAGTGAAAGAAGGAAGTAAGGAATGGAGCTCAGGGTCCTTGCCGGGGGGGGGGGGGGGGGGGCGCTGTTTGCAGGATGGCGCTGAGTTGTGCTGCATGTGGACTGAGTGTGAGGTGCTTGTGTTCAGGAGGCAGATGTTCACATCTGGAGTGTACTAGAGAGGTGGAGCTGGTGGGGTCCCTGGAGCAGTGTTCTGGCTGGAGTGTCTCAGGATCTACCCTCGAGAGCACTTCCTTATTTAGAATTAACACGCAGAGGACCGGAAGAGGGACGGGTGGGGGGGGGTGGGTGGAATCCAGGAAAAGTATCGTCCTGTAAGACCAAAGGAAAAATCTTCAGAAAGAGGAACCATGTCTGTCTATGTGTAAGTAGAATACAGAGCCGGGGAGGGGCCACTGGACTCAGGCTGTGGCTGCCACGGGCAGCTGCACCAACTGCTCTTTCACTCTGCCAGTCATGACTGCTGACCTCACCTGAGTCTGCTCCCCTGTCACCTGGAGAGGCATCCTCTACCACCGTCCCTAAAATATCCTGTCACGTTCCCCTCCCACTGTACTTGTCCTTTCCTGAGTCTAAAAGTCATTACATACCATTTGTTTCTCAGTGGTGGCCTTTACCACCTGGATTAAATTAAACTGCCTATTCTCTGCACGGCTGTATCCCCAGCGTCTAAGGTAGCGTCTGCTGCCCGATGATGTCTATTATGAACGTAACTGAATAGTGAATGCTTGTGCAGAGGGTAAGTGAACAGGGACAAAGCGTGACTTCCTGAAAAGGTGTAACCTGTGAAATGATCATTTCCATCCTGTATGAAGGGTTCATACATAAATCTAACAGACAAAAGGTTACTACCTCAAAATGTAAGCATTGAGAGGAGGCGTTAAGGACTCCTTTTGGAGGGTAAGTGAAAAGTATATGCTTATTGTGATTAGCTTGTTCCTAACTGTGTCTTGCTATTTTTTTTTTTCTTAATAGCACTTTCTGCCTCTTGCAAATCTGGAATGTTCACCAAACATTGAAACATTCCTTTGCCAAGCTTTCGTGCCAACCTGCACAGAGCAAATCCATGTGCTTCCACCTTGTCGTAAATTGTGTGAGAAAGTATATTCTGATTGCAAAAAATTAATGGACACTTTTGGGATCCGATGGCCTGAAGAACTTGAATGTAACAGGTAAATCGTGTTTTTCACTGAAAATGAAAAGTACGAATAAGAAGAATGAATGGCATTTTAGTGTCGTTAGCCCTCTGTGAATCCACTAGCATCAGTTGACTCAGCAAATGTTGGCTGCACACTTGTAGGTAGGCACAGTGGTGGTAAGCACTGCAGACCTCCTGGTTAACAGACTTAGTCCCTGCTCTCAGGGAGCTTACAGTGCGGGCAAAGGGGTCAGATAATAATCAAGTAATTGCACTAGTAATTGCAGTAATGACTTGAGAGGCACAGCAAAGGAGGGTGCGTCATCACACGAGAACATGTGCGGGCGCCTTCCCCATACCTGGGCTGGGCAGAAGGCAGGGGGAGCTGACTGTGGAGCTAAAGGCTGAGTTACTAGGTGATGGGAAACGGAAGAATGCTTTGGGCACTAGGAACAGCTGGTTCAGATACCTTGTGACAGGAGAGAGCTTAACATAGTAGGGACTAAAATGCCCGTGAGAAGCCGAGCATGGTGGCACACGCCTATAATCTCAGTGCTCAGGAGGCTGCGCTAGGTGGATCAAGAATTCAAGGCCAGTCTAGGCTCTATTGTGAGACTTGTCTCAAAAAGCAAGTAGGACAAGAAAGCAAGTTGTAGGATGAGGGTAAGAAAAACTACGGTGCAAGATAAGGAGGGCAAAGCGGCTCTTAGGTCTCTCCAGGCCTCCTACCGTGGCCTTCTGCTGAGAGCGGCGAGCGTGTCAGGTGTGTGAGGGTACGAATGGCCTCCGTGTAGAACAGAGCACACATGCTACAGTCTCCTGAGGGTTGCTGGAAAGCTCTCCTTGGAAGTTCACCTCAGAACTCCCAGACACCTCCCTTTTCTAGCTTTGATGAGGAGGGAGGGAGTGAAGAGACAGAACTCACCTCAACAGCCTCTGAGAGTTCAGCCCTTATTTGACAAGATGTCAACCAATTTGGTCACAACTGAACTAATAAGGAAAGGGGGAAATGTGCATCCAGAAAGGAGGGAGGAGTCCAAGGCTGAACACACGTGGGTGCGGTCACTGTGGCGGAGCATTCACTCTGTACTAAAGTGGTGTGGCAGAGGATAGACTGCAGGGGGACCGGTGGGGGTGTGGAAGGTGATGGTCTCCAGGAACCTTTTGAAACAGAGGAAGAGGGTGTGGCAGCCAGAAGGAAGCTCATAGGATTTACTTTAATGAGATACGTGGTGAGAATAAGAAAGCACAGAGTGGCTAGGGTTTTATTACGCAGATTTAGTATAAAGATAAGGGAGCGATAACTGACTGCTGTAAGAACTTCCAGGGTCAGGAAAGACAGGCATGTACAAGGTAAAAGAAACAGGCAATGGAGGTTTCTGAGAGGAGACAGGATCGCAAGCACACCCATGGACAGGAGGTGCCTCTGCTGGAACGGCAGGATGGAGGTCAGGCTTGTGTGGTTACCAAGGTGCTTGAAGGGTGCTACCTACTGGTACCTATTGGGAGGCAGCTGGTGTCTGGGTCCTGCTGAGCCTTGGAGGGCAGTTTGTAAATTCAAGAAGCAACAGGTGTAGCAAGTAAAGGAGCAAGTCAGTGGACTTTGTAGCACTTGAGGTAATGTGGGTGATTCTGAGTTTGTAGCAGGTGCTCTGCTGTGTTGAAACATTCTGTAGCCGTGGTGGGATGCTTGGGTTTGTCTGTGGTTGAAGTTGTATCAGATGGATACAGTGCAAACAAAGGTGGGAAAGGACATGGTGTGGGGTTGGAGAGATGGCTCAGCGGTTAAGAGCATTTGTTATTCCGGCAGTTGACCCAGGTTGAGTCCCAGCACCCACATGATAGCTCATGACCACCATTACTCCAGTCCCAGGGGATCTGATGTTATCTTCTATCCTCCAAGGGCACCAGGCATGCATGGGGTGCACATACAGACATGGAGACGAAACACTTATGCACATAAAATAAATAACAAGAAACAGTAAGATGAAAAATAACGAGAAGGGTAGTATTTCAACATTAATTTAGTCTGCGACTATCTAAATAGATGAGAACTGAGGTGGAAAAAATTAAAGAATTGCCATGTGTAAACAGTATGTCCCTTTCTGATAAACACGCTGTGAGATCGGAGCTTCCAGACCGAGGGCGGGATGTCTGGGTTGATTTTTGAAGACAGTGTACTCCTGCAGAAAGCGGCCAGATTTCTGTGTCATCATAACAACAGGTAGCCAAAGTGGCTAGGGGTTATCACTGGAGAGAAGAAGGCTAAGAAATCGGAGTTTAATGAGCTGTCAGCAGGGACAGTCAAATCACTGAGGACGATGACAAGAAGAAGAAAGGCTAGAAAACTCGTCACCTGATCCTCGCCGTGCACTTACTGCATCCCTGTCCTGTCCTAAGCACTAAAGTGCAGCCGGGGAGAAATCCAATTGTCCTGTGGATCTTACTTCTTAGTTGCGGGGAGATGAAATAAATAAATTATAGGCATACTCAAAGGTAATGCAAGATGCTTGCTCTTTATGGGATTTCAAAGCAGAGGGGGTCATGACTCACAGAAGCAACCACTGGTACCGAAGCTCACATTTCCCCCACTTTGGGAGTTTTAATCTGTAAAGTTTGATTTTGTTGAGAAACAAACACTATTCTCTTATGCTAAATCAAATTTGTTTTGTGTTTGGGAATGCTTGATACATTGCCTTAGGAAGTGGAATCTCCATTTTTAAAGACACAATGTAAGCCCAGAATCAGACCATATCCTGCTACTGTAAAGCAGACAAGCCCCTCGCTTTAAATTGTCCACTGATTTGGTCACTAGAAGTGCTCTCATTTCTTCCTAGCTGTAAAGACAGCCATCAAAGTTTCATGGCATTTTATTTTGCAAATACAAAAGCAGAAGAAATTCTGACTAGAACCTTAGTCCTAGCCTGCTGAGAAGTTTCGTGCATTCACACAGGAGGCTTCTATCTGACTCTGGGAGTCTGGAACAATGGCACATTTTAGGCCCTGTGTCCCCAGGACAATGCTTCTGCCCTTCCAAATGCCTTTCTTTGGAGCAGGTAGAAAGAGCACCTCAGTTCTTGGTGGCAAGTCTCCAGCTTGTCAAGGCCCAGGCAGGACTATGTGGCAAAGACATGGCTCCAGGAAGTCTCTTGAGAGTTGGCTGGTAGGTCAGTGTCTCGGTGCTGCTCTCTGACTGCACCTCCTCCCTCTGTCCTCTCGCCTGCCTTTCCCGTAGCACAGCCTACCTACCGCAGCGTGGGAGAGTCATGGCATCTTAATTCCTCTCGCACTCTTTCTGTCTCTCATTTTCAGTCTTTCATAGCCGAGCTTTCAACAAATCCTACTTTGGGGCTAGGAAGATGGCTCACTGGTTACATTGCTCTTGCAGGGGACTTGAATTTGGTCCCCTGCGCCCATGTCGGGTGGCTCACAACTGCTTGTACTTGAGGCTTCCTGAGGATCTGATCCCTCTCACCTGCATAGGCACCTGCACTCACATGCACAGACACACATACATACAAATTTAAAGAAAGAAAATGTACTTTCCTAGTGTAGTCTGTCAGCAGGTGCTTCTGCCACTCACCTGGTATACTGTGGCAGGGTTCTAAGTCAGTGCGCGCATTCCTTAATGAAAAAGATGCAAAAGTGCTCACTTAACATGGTTTTTTTTTTTGTTTTTTTTTTTTGGTTTTTCGAGACAGGGTCTCTCTGTGTTAGCCTTGGCTATCCTGGACTCACATTGTAGACCAGGCTGGCCTTGAACTCACAGCGATCTGCCCGCCTCTGCCTCCCGAGTGATGGGATTAAAGGCGTGCACCACCACGCCCGGCTCTTAACATGTTTTTGTAATGTGAAATATCCTACTATGTCAGGGTCAAATGCCAGTTGTATTTGTCATCTATACCTTCATGCTAGTATTAATGCAATATTTGGGTAAGGGAAATTGTCTTTATTAGATATAAGAATCTCAAGAATACATATTTTTTAACTTAAATAATTCTTTCTGGGCTTTTTTATGGCAGTGAATAAATGTGATTAGTATTTTGTAGGTTTGACCAATGATAGTTACAGTTCATAAGAAAATAGGATTTGAAGAGCTAGGCACCGTGGTGCGCACATGTAATTTTAGCACTCAGGACACTAAGGTAGGAGAACCCCGAGTTGGAGCCCAGCCTGAGGTACATGTGCCTGAGGTACATATGCCTGAGGTACATATGCCTGAGGTACATATGCCTGAGGTACATATGCCTGAGGTGTGCACCAGGGTTAGGCCAGCCTCGTCCACACAGTGACTCACTGGAGAGGGTTTTAAACACAGCTTATGAATGACCCTTATCAATTCATTGAACTTTGCACTTTAATCTTGATTAATTATTTTGTTTCCTATTCTCTAGACAGTCGGAGTTTAGAATTTTAAGTATTTTGTTAATATAGAGTAAAATCTCACACAGCAAGTTGGGGAAGATTAGTTTGTTTTTTATCTCTAGGCTGAAGAAAGTATAGAAACTTTGTGGAATTCACATACTCTGCTTGACTTTATTTTCCAAAACAATTTAATATTTGGTAAATTGAAAATGCCCATATCCTAAATCTAGGAAATCCTCTTCTATAGAAATTCCTATGAAATTTTGAGCCATCAACAAGATTATTGATTATTCCCTTTTAAAAAGTGTATTTATGGTAGGTGCTGTCTGCGTGCCGCAGCGTATGCGTGAAGGCCAGAGGGCAACCTGTGGGAGTCAGGTCTCTCTTTCCGCCAGTGGGTCCTTGAGATCAAACCTGAGTTGTCACGGCAGCAAGCACCCTTACCTTCCTTAAAGTAGAAAAATACCCGGATGTCCTTCACGGAAAGACAACTAGCAGGTTATGATGCGCTTACACACTGAGCTCCTGCCATACAGGTGATGAAATGGATGCAGCTGACTGACACCTGTCAACATGAAGCTGAAAACTAGTGTTGCTTGTAGAAAGAGAAGCTATAGCCTGTCATTTATGTAACGTTCAGAACCTTTGAAACTGCAATATAAGGTTTGGCTAGTAAATAATAGAGTAGAATATTTTTAAATGCTTAAGGAGAATAAAAACCAAGTTTCCAGTAATTAATGCTTCTTAGGCTCAAGAAAAGGGAGTAAGACCCAAAAGGAGTCCTGACTGTAATGCTGTGTTGCTTTATTTAAAAAGATACTAAGCAGAACCGAATGATGTGACATTTATAATAAAGCTGAAAGATTGGGGGTATTCATTTTAAAAGGAATATATTTCTATCTTCCTGTCTTTCTTTTGAGATGAGGTCTCATTGTGTAGCCCTGACTAACCTTGAACTCACTTTGTAGACCAGACTGACCTTGAACTCATTACGTAGACTAGGCAGGTCTCCAGTTCACAGAGATCGGCCTGCCTCTGCCTCCTGAGTGCTGGGGTCAGGTGTGTGACACCACGTCCAGGCTTTAATCATTCAGTCTCATATTCTCTCTCTCTCTCTCTCTCTCTCTCTCTCTCTCTCTCTCTCTCTCTCTCTCTCTCTTCTCATATTTCTCTTTCCCTTTTTCTCTCAACTTAAAAAGTATTTTATTGAAACGTGTAGGAGTGTTTTGCCTGCGTGTGTGTCTGTGCAGCCTGTGTGCGCAGTGCCCACAGAGGGTGTATATGCCTGTGGGACTCGGGTTACAGAAAGCTGGTGACTGCCACGAAGGTGCTGGGAATCAAGCCTGGGTCCTCGGGAGCTGGAGCCAGTGCTCTCCACCACCGAGCCACCTCTCCAGCCTCTTGTTCTCTGTCTTTAACCTTAGCCTCTTATATTTTGAATGTGTTCGTGTTGTTTTTAAACCACATTGGCCCATCAAAATAATACTAGTGTATACAAACTCAACTCAGCGATAACGTTCAGCACAGATGAGAAATATCCGTCTGTCACCCAGATTTTCCTACGAAGGAGGCAAACAGCCAATCAAGCTGGTGGTGTGGGCCAAGCTGGTCCTGAGCCTGTGTCCTGATGGCTGCTCTGCCCTGTACTTTTTTTTTTTTTAATGGTATAAAATACAACCAAATTATAAGCTGTCAATACGATTTTACCATTTCGAAAATACGTATCAAAGGAGAGAGATGTGTGAAAAACAGAAGGCCACACCTGACACTGGCAGGGGTGCACCTGGCCAGGAGGCCAACTCCGCTGCTCCTTACAGAAGTGCATTCCAGCTCAGAGGGCCAGGATTAGGGGACAACCCAGACAGGCCTAGCCTGGTCCCTGAGAATTTCTGTTGAACGCAGCCATGGAGAACAAGACGCAGAGCCCCGGAGCTGCCTCCCAGGTGCTGAGCCTGAGCGGGTGGTGGAGTCCAAGATCAGACACAGGCTTCAGCCGGAGTATGCTTTCAGGAAAAACCATCATGGTGCGTGGAGGGGAGTATGTGGTAAACAGCCCCATTTCCCTGTCCCTGTCCCTCTTTTAAGACTCCAGGGAAGAGTCTCCTTTTCACCATCTTAGTTTTATTCCACTTGGTCACATGACTCATCAGGCATTGCTGTGGCCATTAGAAAAAGGAAGCAGGGTAGGGTTCAGTGAGAAGAGCACACAGCCGGTCTGTGCAGACGCACACACTCGGGCCCAGGCAAATGTTTCCTCATGGCTTGTACTCCATAGGCCACAACTAGGCAGCCAGTACTTCGTCTGGAGATTAGAAATGAAGTTAGTTGTACATTCGCTTACAGATTTAGTCTTAAAAGCAGAAACTATATAAACTATGATGCAACTAATTATTTTCCAAGGAAGTGGATTTTCACGGTGTTTTATCTTCTCGCTGTTACATTTATGTGAGCTGGTGCTTCGTGAAAAAAAAAAAAAACACAGTTCCTAGTCAATTTCAGAACTCTACCCAACCCTAAAGATAATCTGCTCCGCCTGGAATGCCTTCCATCAACTGACCACAACAAGGTCACAACTTATACTTGGAAATCATAAGATAAAATAAAGCGTGTGTGTGTGGGTGGATCTGAGAGGAATTTGGGGCAGGGGGATTAATGTGATCAAAGTACATTGCATGCGTGTCTGAAATCCTCAAAGAATTAATGAAAATGATACTTAGAAATTTTAAAATTGATGGATTCACATACTGACTTTTTGTGAACTTTACAGGTTGCGGTACTGTGATGACACTGTTCCTGTAACTCCTGATCCACACACAGAGCTTTCTGGTCCTCAGAGGAAAACAGAACAAGTCCCAAGAGACATTGGATTTTGGTGTCCAAAGCACCTAAGGACTTCTGGGGACCAAGGCTATAGGTTTCTGGGCATTGGCCAGTGTGCCCCTCCATGCCCCAACATGTATTTTAAAAGTGATGAACTGGACTTTGCCAAAAGTTTTATAGGAATAGTTTCAATATTTTGCCTTTGTGCAACTCTGTTCACATTTCTTACCTTTTTAATTGACGTTAGAAGATTCAGGTACCCAGAGCGTCCGATTATATACTACTCTGTGTGTTACAGCATCGTCTCTCTCATGTACTTCATAGGCTTTTTGCTGGGCACCAGCGCAGCCTGTGACGAGGCAGACGGGACACTGGGGCTCGGGGGCACGGTTGTCCTAGGGTCAAAGAGTAAGGCTTGCAGTGTGGTGTTCATGTTTCTGTACTTTTTCACAATGGCCGGCACTGTGTGGTGGGTAATTCTCACCATTACGTGGTTCTTAGCCGCAGGAAGAAAATGGAGCTGTGAAGCCATTGAACAAAAAGCAGTGTGGTTCCACGCTGTCGCCTGGGGGGCGCCTGGCTTCCTGACTGTCATGCTGCTCGCTATGAACAAAGTGGAGGGTGACAACATCAGTGGGGTGTGCTTCGTCGGCCTTTACGACCTGGATGCCTCTCGCTACTTTGTCCTTTTGCCTCTCTGCCTCTGTGTGTTTGTTGGACTGTCACTCCTTTTAGCCGGCATCATCTCCTTAAATCATGTCCGGCAAGTCATACAGCACGATGGCCGAAACCAAGAGAAACTCAAGAAATTTATGATTCGCATTGGAGTCTTCAGTGGCCTCTATCTTGTGCCGTTAGTGACGCTGCTCGGCTGCTATGTCTACGAGCTAGTGAACAGGACCGCCTGGGAGATAACTTGGTTCTCCGAGCACTGCCAGCAGTACCGCATCCCGTGCCCTTACCAGGTAGGAGCTGCCGTTTGGAGTAGGACACTGTCCACTGCTCATGTTCCTGGAAGTGCATGTGTTAGTCACGGTCATGAAAGTGGGCGTCAGTCTGAGAAACCCTAACGGCTGTAGCAAGTAGCTGCTGGGTGACCGTCCCAAGAGTTCATGTTTCAAGCAGTAGCTCTGCTTACAGTTACAACACAGCGGGTCTCCTCTAAGAATTTGAAACATTACATTGAAAACAATGAAATTGGGTTATGAAAGCAGATTAACAACTATAAAGAATAGGCCTCATCATAGGGAGAAAAGAAAAAGTAAGTATCTTCTACTGAATTGGAGGTTGGTTGATTTTTTTTTTTTTTATTTCCATCTCTTTGATTAGTAAGAAAAACCCCCTGTTTGGGTTTAACATTTTGTGCAGTGTATGCTTCTAAAAATAGAATTTGATTTTTGCCCAGCCCATCCTGCCATTCTTAACTGAGAAAGAACACACAATTGAAAATGCATTTCATGGGTCTCTGATGCTTATGATTAGTATAAGGTGCCATTTTTTAAATTAAATATTGCAAATTTCTGAAAATATATAATGTCTTAAAGTATTTCAGTTGCATTTTAAAATAAGAATTTGGGGCTTTAAAAAAAATTAAAGTTTAGGGGCTGGAGAGCTGGCTCAGTGGTTAAGAGCACTGGTTGCTCTTCCAGAGGACCTGGGTTCAGTTCCCAGCACCCACCTGGCCGCTCACACCTGTCTGTAACTCCAGTTCAGTTCCCAGCACCCACCTGGCCGCTCACACCTGTCTGTTACTCCAGTTCCAGGGCTTCTGATGCACAGATACATATGCAGGCAAAACACCAATGAACATGACATAATGGTAAATTATATATTTAAAAATAAATAAATTTTAGTAGTACATAGTGTGCCTGGATTCATAGGAGCTCAAGGGAGGGAGTTGTCAAGTTTGAAGTCAGCCTGGTTAATATAGTAAGATTCAGTCTCAAATAAATTCATTTATTAAAGTAAAATAGATTTAAATCGCTGAGGATGTAGCTCAGTGGCAGAACACTTGTGCGACATGCTTAAGGCCCTGGGACCTGACAGCTTTCCCTTCCTGTGCCCCTCCTCCCTCTGTTCCTCACCTCCTTCCTGTCCCCCTTCTCCCTCTGTTCCTCACCTCCTTCCTGTCCCCCTTCTCCCTCTGTTCCTCATCTCCTTTCCTATTTCTTCCTAGTCTCTTTAGCTCCTCATGAAGAATCACTTTAAATAGTATAAAGATGAGCACTGCAACATAATTTGCATTTGGAAGTAGGTAGGAAGTAACAATATGTTTAAGTAGGGGCTAGCTGAGTAAGCTAGAACTCAGAAAGAAACAAGCCTTCAAAAGCAAAGCACTGTCTGTACTGATATCTGTTCCCAGGCTAATTAATTAGAACAAAACCTGGATACAGTGCAATCTGTATAATACTTACAAGAGTATTTGAAGATGTTATTATTTAATAAATTTTTAAAAATAGTGTATTTTAAACAAAAATGTGATTTTAAATGAAATGGCTATGCTTTTACACCTTATTAATATTTGTCTTGTTGTAGCTAAATAGAAGTTAATATCATGGGCGTTAGTGCAAAAGGACTAGAAAATATGAGTTTGATTGTTTTTATTTTTTACTTTTTATGCATATGAATGTGTATGTATATGGATGCTTGGTGCCACAAAAGACAGAAGAGCATTGGATCCCCTGGAAATGGAGTTTCAGATGGTTGTGGCCCACCATGTAGGTGCTGGGAACTGAATCTGGCTCTTAACTGCTGAACCATCTCCCTAGCCCCTCAATATATAGTAAAAGAAAATCGATAAATACTTCAGAAATATTTTAGCAATTATCAGAAGCAGTGTACCAATTGGAGAGGAACAGGCCAAGAAGCCATGCCTAGATCCTAAACATCACCATAAGTGCTTCATAAAAATGTATCAAACTTACAATGCTGTTCATCATATTATTTATTTCAAACCTTTTGTAGTAAAACAGACTGAAAATTTATAATTTGTTCAAGCTTTACTTTGACAATGCAGACATTTCTTTATATTTTAAGTATGTTAGTATTTGTTTTGTTTTGTAGGCAAACCCAAAAGCTCGACCAGAATTGGCTTTATTTATGATAAAATATCTGATGACATTAATTGTTGGTATCTCTGCGGTCTTCTGGGTTGGAAGCAAAAAGACGTGCACAGAATGGGCCGGGTTCTTTAAACGAAACCGCAAGCGAGAGTAAGAGCTGACTGGTTATCTTAAGAATGTTTTAAAGTAAACAGATCAGAACACCAATGTGTTTACCCAAAACGATCATAATTCAAACCAACGGAATATATCAATACGTACTTATGAAAAAATAGTTCATTTGGCTATTGTAGTGTATATAATATACTATATATTTAATTTTCCGTTGATTTGATTACTGAGCTCTTCATGTTACAGATTCCGCAGCTGCACAGGCAAGCCTGCTGGGGGCCCTGCACTTGGTGGCAGGAAGATAGCAAATGTGAGGCTCACTTGACAGCAAGACTCTGTCTCAAAAATACTTTAATTCAGAACCGTATGCCTGGCTCACACCATGTGTATTTCATACTGATGTCCCCATACTAACTTTACTGTAACTTGTCACCTTTAACGTTAGAAACCAGAGGTCATTGATTATGCTGCGTCCTCTTCCTTCTGCTGTGCCCTATGTCAGCATGTTTCTATGTGATAACAAGTGTAGTTGGTCCCTTCATGCTGGCTCCTGTTTCCTTGCCCTCAAGCTTTGAGTTTTGACTCTTTAGTTTCTCAGCAGTGTGCTGCTCCTGCTAGCAAAAGCAAAGACACTGTTTGCACAAAAGACCTCACGACATAGGAACCCCATATTTTATAGATGCTACAACCCATAGAACTTCTTACTAATGAAAATGGGGCGACGATTCTGTCTGTAACACCTCAACTGTACTGAGCAAGTCCTGTCCTTGGGTTTTCCCGCAGCCCCATCAGTGAAAGCCGAAGAGTGCTGCAAGAGTCCTGTGAGTTTTTCTTGAAGCACAATTCGAAAGTGAAACACAAGAAGAAGCACAGCAAGCCAGCTCCCCACAAGCTGAAGGTCATTTCCAAATCGATGGGAACCAGTACAGGAGCCACCGCAGGGCACGGCACCTCTGCCGTAGCCATTGCTGACCATGATTACCTGGGGCAAGAAACTTCAACAGAAATCCAGACCTCTCCAGAAGCATCCGTGAAAGAGGTGAGAGCAGACAGAGCTAACACGCCCAGAGCAAAGGACCAGGACTGTGGAGAACCCGCTTCCCTGGCAGCGCCCGACTCCAAACTCTCTGGGGAGCAGAACGGCAGGAAGAGCCGAGCGGGCAGTGTGAAGGAAAAAAGCAGTGTGTCCGAAGGGGCGCCCAGTGAAGGAAGGTGAGGTCAGCCTTGCTATCTGGAATTGTCATGATTTGAAATAGAGCATTATTGGTCTTTTATTGGCACTTACCATATCTGGAACAAGAGCATTTTATGATGAGATACCTATACTTTTAATCTAAGGAAGTTTGGTTTTAACTAATAAATATACTACTTAATAGTTTAGTTCTTAGATTTAAGAAAAGTCTTAATATATGATATTCAAGTTGGGAAGTGATGTTTGCTTCTTAGAATAATTGTTAGAGTATTTGACATTTAGGTAAGTATTTAAAATGTGTCAGAAGTGCTGGAAAACTGGCTCAGTGGCTAAGAGCACCATCTGCTCTTCCAAAGGTCTCAAGTTCAAATCCCTTCTGAACTTGTAATCACCTTCTGGCTCACAACTGCTTATAGTGAAACCTTATGCCCTCTCAACAAGTGCAGGTGCACATTTGGGCAAAATATGGTCTCAGTAATAAAATGTGTCAGAAATGCAAGCCAAACTGTCATCATCATACATCACAGCTGAGCATGGTGGTCCACGCCTGTAAGCCCAGCACTGGAGAGCTGGGGTTAGTGCGGGGCATGAATTCCAGGCCAACCTGACTACTTACAAGGAAGTTCAAGGCCAGGCTCAGCTCGAACATGTCTCAAAGAAACAAAGCAATACATTACATCATTCTGTCTAAGTGTGTAATTTTCATACAAAGATGATTCTAAAATGTGTTTAGTTTCTGAACATGAAAGAATATGGTGGAATTTTTCCCAATGGTCAAAAGAATCCAAAGCACAGGGTTGGTTTTTCCATTTGTTTGTTTCTCAGTGTTGACAGCTAACTGAGGTAGGGTTTCCAGCTGGGCTGGACACACCGCTTCTGTACTGCTTCCATATGCCTGCTTGTAGCCAGCTAGCCTAGCCTCACTGGGTCTGGCTGAGGTCTCGGTCATCTTTGTAGTTTTGGTCTTGGATGTCCTAGAACTTGCTCTGTAGACCAGGCTGGCCTCAAACTCAGAGATCCACCTGCCTCTGCGTGCTGCCATCATGCCCAGCAGTGTATTCGTAAACTCTTTTTTCGTTTGTTTTTCAAGACAGGGTTTCTCTGTGTAGCCTTGACTATCCTGGACTAGCTTTGTAAACCAGGCTGGCCTCGAACTCACAGAGACCCACCTGCCCCCGCCTCCCGAGTGCTGGGATTAAAGGCATGCTCCACTGTGCTCAGCTTATTCCTAAACTCTTAATGGCACTGACGAGGACTAAGCAAAATGGGAGTGGGACTCTGCCTTAGTGATGGTGTTCCCTGCGAGATGCTCTGCTCTGCCATGCAGGACGAGCACTGGGTAAAAGGTCGGAAGTCAGCATAGTTTGTATGGAGTGTGACCCAGGAGCGTCGGTGGATTATCCTCTGATAGAGCTGCTTGGGGTAAACGAGCAGCAGTTAGGAGGATGACTGACACCTGTCCGTGCTCCTGTGTATACCCGTGTCAACGTTCTTGTTTTCCAGGGTCAGTCCAAAGAGTGGCATCTCTGAAACTGGCCCCATGAAGTGCAACAATTTGCAGGTGCCCAGTTCTCCAGAGCCCAGCAGCCTCAAAGGCTCCACGTCCCTGCTTGTTCACTCTGCTTCCGGAGCCAGAAAAGAGCAGGGTGCCGGCAGTCACTCAGACACTTGACGACGCTGTATCCTGTTACGCTGGAAGCGCATGTGTATTACACTGGAGATGATCAATGTATTTGTCTTATTAAAAAAAACACACACACACACACACAACCCACCGTTGAGCTGGGAGGGTAGCTCAGTGGTCAAGTGCGCAGCCTGGAATACTTGAGGACCCGGGTTCACCTCCCAGCACTGCAAAAAGAAAGCTCACTGTTACACTCTTCTTGTGCACTTAAACCAGCTTTGTGTACTGTTTTTTGGTTTAGCGTTTTTTTGTTCTTTGTTTTTAGTTTTGTTTTTGTTTTTTGTTTTTGTTTTTGAGTTGGGGTTTCTCTGTGTAGCCCCTGGTTGCCCTGGAACTCACTCTGTAGACCAGGCTGGCCTCAAACTTACAGAGGTCCACCTATCTCTGCCTCCCAAGTGCTGGGATTAAAGGCGTGCGCCACCACCGCCCGGCTTTTCATCAGCTGTTATACTGGGGGAAATCAAGAATAGTACAATGCATTTATACCTGGAAAAACAGAAATGTCCAGGTTGATAATATTTTTTAAATGTGGGGGTAGAGAGGGCGTTAGAGGAATTGTCCTTCTGTTTGTGAAGATTCTTTCATTAAAATATATTAAGATATTTTATGCTGTTCTACTTTTTTGATATAAAACCAGGAATTTTCTCTGCTGAAGTATTTAAAACTTATTATTTTCCCTTTATATGTACATATATATATATATATTTGAAAATGTGCTTATTTGTATTTGAACTTTGTTTGAAAATCCTAGAAAACTGATTCACACATTTTAGGATGTTTTTCTAATATTTTAGCTAGTTTGCTACTGTGGTAGCAGTTACACTGGATTTTTAAGCAACTTGTAACACAGCCTTTTTACAGTATAAAGATTCACACTGAAAGATTTGCAAGAAGCATTCGGCTCTCACAGCCACTTGTAGCTTACCTGTATGTGTGAGGTTTGTAAGTCTCTGAAAGGAGGTCCTTGCTAACACAGTCCTTTCTGACTGTCCTGCCCCACCCCCTTCTGCATTTTTTAACTAGCAGGTGAAATGTTAGGGTTTTTGTTTTTTGTTTTTTTTTTTTTAATAAATTAAGCTATATATTGATTTCCTTTTTTTTTTTTTTTTCTTTTTTTCAGTGTGTCATGACCACTCAAGATTGAATTATGGCCATTTATAGTTGTTTATACCTATTTTATTTTATTTTATTTTATTTTATTTTATTTTCTGAGCCGGGGTCTCCCTACATAGCCCTCTCCAGCTGTCTTGGTACTCAATATGTCGATCAGGCAGATTACAGACATCTGCCCCACTCCACGCCCACTAATCTCTCCCTGAGCACTGGGACCACAGGCATGCGCCACCACACCCAGCTTTCAACCTTCTGTAAAGTCTAACCTTTAAAAAAGATTTCTAAACTGGGCATGGTGGTGCACACCTTTAAACCCAGCACTCAAGGAAGTAGAGGCAGGTGGATTGCTGTGACTTGGAGGCCAGCCTGGTCTACAAAGAAAGTCCAGGACAGCCAAGGCAACACAGAGAAACCCTGTCTCGAAAAAACAAAAACCAAAAAAAAAAAAATGTCTAAAATACTCAGATTCATTGTATCGTGTCTTTCTCAGATGCTAGGCAAAATTCTTATTTTCAACTAACCCTGCAAAATAAAGTGTGCTAACAACAGCAGTGAATCAAATGGGGAAAATGTTATCCAGACAAGCAAATGTATTTAAACAACACACTTAAAAATACTAAGGAATTTTCTTAATTTTTTTCTCATTAAGTATTATTTCTCAAACAGAGTTTTCTTGGATACTTTGGACCTGTTGGACTTTCTGTTAAAGTTTAAAGTGAAAATTATCATGTACTGTATGGAAAATGTTGTAAATACTAACTTTTCCACCTATGTAAACTTTATACACAAGAACTTTTTTGTGTGATCTTTTCATCAATAAAATTTTCTTTGTATAAAAGAGTGTATTATGTGCTAGATACATAGTACTGACCCAAGAAATTGTGTAATTTTTTTCAGATTAGTGAAGGCATAAGTAATAAAGCAGAAAAAATATTTTTAACTAAGGAAGGAAAAGGCAGTGAAGACACTTGCATTTTGTCACAGTTTCTTCTCAAAGTATAAGTTATGTAGCCATGTTTTCTGTAGCATGTTAGAGCCAACGGGAGGCCTGCTGGATAAGGCGACGGGAGCCAGGGCCCTGTGTCTGCTCCCACGGTGGACTGGGTCATCTGAACAAACTCCGCAGTAAAGCAGTGCAGGGAAGCAAGATTACTCTCCAGATAGTAAACAGCTAATAAAGTAGGGAGGGATTGCCAGGGTAAGGTCTGGGAGGAGATGAATTCCAGTCGCCAGCACCAGACCTTGCAGCTTCTTTTGTCTAGGACCATGTGCTGAGAAGCTGTGACAAGGGGGAAGGACCAGAACCTGCCGTAAATATAGAATTGTGACCCCACCAGCCTGAAACAGCAGCACCTCAGGATGTCTGGGGGTTACAGAAGAATTCAGACTCTGACCTGGGTTAAGGTAGTTCTGAGTTAGGAGCCTCATGCACGGGCAGAAGCAGATGAAAGTCTTTTGGAGAAAGAGAGTTACTGTTTATACTCTGCGGATTTGTTTCCAGGCAGGGTCACTGGCCTAAACTAGCGTATGTTTTGCTGTGTGCTCCAGGCAAGCCTCTGGATCACAGTCTTGCCTGCACCTCCCGAGTGCTGGAGTTGCAGGCACACACCACCGTGCTTGGCCTTCCACAGACCCTGGAGGCTGGAGAGATGGTTCCCAGCACCTACGGTAAGCCCTAACTTTAGTTCCAAGCCATCTGATGCCATATTCTGCCCTCTGTGGGCACTGTATATACAGGGGGTGCACAGACATGCATACAGGCAAAACACTCGGACACATAAAATATATTCATGTATATGTGTCTATCAGGCCAGGCATGGAGAAGGCACATGCTTTAATCACAGCACTCCAAAGGCGGAGAGGCAGGCGGATAGCTCTAAATTCTAAGTCCAGCATGGTCTACATAATGGTCTGCATAGGACAGCTGGGGCTATGTAGCGAGACCCTGACACAAAAAGGGAAAAAAAAGAGCATCTATTATATAATAACGGAGATGTGATTGACCAAAATACATCAGTTTTTTAAAAAACCCTAATCTTCATTTGTTTCCAAAAAACTAGTGATAGATGCAAAGTGTTACTAAATGTTAGTTAATATTAAACTAGCTGCCACGCTTAATAAGTCATCAAATCTCAGAAGTACAAGAAGAGGAATGAGTGTCCTTGAGATGGTTCTGCCCTGCGCGCTCCCACTCCATCCACGGCTGCTTTATGTCCCGCCCCCACACACACACCCCCGAGGAAGGTCACACAGGCAAAAGCGATGCACATTCACATCACTGTCCCATCTGCCAGAATGTGGGCACGAGTGAATGCCTTGCAGCAGAGAGGCAGAGAGATGTGTTCAAGATGCATGTCCAGGAGAAGAAACGGGTGTGGTGAGCCACCAGCCAGCATTTCAGTAAGGCAATGTGACGTGTGTGATAAATCCACTAATGTAGTGACACCCTGTGCTTCTTTCAGTAGCCCCCCTTGGTCACAATATGCCATTTAATATGTGACTGAATTTGAATATTGTTGACTTCTGTAAAGCAAAATGTATACACATCCACTTATTCTTGGCTTAGTGTTTATAAACAGAAAACTTGAATTTTGAAAACATTTATTTAAAATGCTTTGAAGAAGCCTCAAAAGTATTTAGTTTGAAAGAAAACAGGTGTGTGTGTGTGTGTATTTGTGTTTTATGAAGTCACACTAAGTCACAAAGGCCCAGTAACTTAGAAAGAGGTGGCATTAATTTGTATAAGTCTTACATAGCATAAGAGAACTGGTTGACCTTCCAGAGGACCCAGGTTTGATTCCCAGAACCCACATGATGGCTTACAACTATCCTAGGGGAGATTTGATACCCTTTTAAGGCACCAGGGATACACATGGAACACAGAGGTACAATACCCGTATGTATTAAACAAATAATTAAAAGGGATTACATAGCATTTTCAATTAAAGAAGTTTGGCTAAAGTGCATAAGACCATTGGATTTACATTTGCAGCAACAAAATTTGCACAGTGTGCAGCTATGCTCAAAAGCATCCGAAGTGTGATGAGGCAGTCTTCCGAGATCCTCAACAGAGTTATACAGAGCAGAACGCCATCTTAAGGTCCCAGATAGTCCGTGGTAACCCATAACGGTTGCCTATACTTTCCAGGTAAAACTAGACCAAAACCAGTTCGGAATTCCCAGCCATCATCAAAGTCAGTTTTCTTGCTGCCTTAGTTTCATCCCCAAAATGTGCCGCTTCTGGATGCATCCACCAGCCGCCCCAGGAAAGCAGCATCGCCGAGGCAACAGCCAGTGGACACACCACCAGGAAGTGAAAGATGTAATTTATAATAACCACACGGAGCCCCGCTGTGTCCTTTCTGCTTGTAAAGCTTATTCTTCAATAGCTCACTGCCCACGGTCAAAGACCGCTTCCAGATGGCAAAGACCTCAGCAACAGCCACATGATCCGTCGTATGCAGAGGAATCAAACTACCGTCAACTCTCAACGGCAGCGTGTCCGTGAAGAGCGCAAGGGAAGGTTAAAGGCTAATCAGAGATGACCACAGGGCGTGGGCCCCAGCGCTGCTCGGCAGTGGGGAGTTGACACAGCCAAGTCCATGCGAATCACTGCACAGCTCGGGACAACTGCAAAAAAATTGAGATGTGTGGTGGTAAACGCTCAGTGCAGATGGAAAGAGGTTGCTCAGATGGGCAAAGTTTGGAGCCAAACCCGAGGTTTTCATTTTCCGTTCCCTCAATAAAAATAGACTAGAAAATACTCTGAAGAAATTTTCTAATTTTCTGCCTCAAAATGAGGTAAGGGTGAATTTACTTGAAGCTTTTATTAAAATGTCCTTTTAAAAGTTTTCTTTTTTCTTTTTTGGGGGGAAGGTGGAGGTGGGGACTCGAGACAGGGTTTCTCTGTGTAGCCTTGGCTGTCCTATTAAAAGTTTTCTGAATAAATCATTTTGCAAACATATTCTATAGATGTGTGTTTGCTTTCTGTGTTCTCTACTTATTTTTACTTACACTAAATTTTAACACACTTCTGTGGAGAGTCACACACACACATAATGTAAGTATATTATTACATATAATGTATTTATTTAAATTTTGTTCTTTTTTTTTTTTTTTTTTTTTTTGAGATAGAATGTCAATACCCTGATTTGGCTGGCCTTGAACTTGTGGTAATCCATCAGTGCTGGGACTGCCGGCTAATTTGTTTCCACATCACAAAATGTCCAAGTCTATGTAGGCTCCACACTCTAGCTAGGAAAGTCACCAGTGGTCTCTGCTCTGCTAGCTGCCCACGGGAAAATGTTCATGGTCTGTCAAACAAAGTTGATCACTGGCAACCGCTTACTGGCACTTTGCATCTCTTTCCCACTCCCACAGTTGGAGCGCTCTCTGGGCCGAGAACAGCCTGCTGTTTCTAAAGCTGTCCCTCTTGGCAGGCACTGGGCAAATAAAAAGTAAAGAGCCCCGCTGTGGTGGCACACACCTTTAATCCCAGCACTCAGGGAGGCAGAGGCAGGGGGATCTCTGTGAGTTCCAGGCCAGCCTGATCTACAAAGTGAGTCCAGGACAGCCAAGGCTACACAGAGAAACCTGACTAAAAAAAAAAAAACAAAAAACAAAAAATAAAAAAGTAAAAAAAAAACAGCGGGCCTGTGTTTCCTTACCTGACAGTCAGCACTACCTTTTTGTCACTGGCCCTCATGCTCCTGTGTCACAAATGCTTGGCTAAAGACTTTTTTATTCTGTCTGGATGGAAATCACAGATAGAGAGGCAGCACTGACCGGTCCAGCAATTTACAAGATTGCCTTCCAAATCCAGCAGCTTTAAGCTCCGAGCACTGGCAGAGTCTGCGCATGCGTAGGGTACTCAAGGCAGGGCTCACTGCCTACACTCAGTGACGCAGTTACATCTCTGCGTCTAGGGTTCGAGGCTCTCAGGCTCCGCTTGAGTGTTACAGCCCCGAGCTGGGACTATAGGGCCTCTCGCCGTCTAATTCAGTGGTTCTCAACCTGGGGCTCGTGCTCCCTTTGGGATCTTAAATATCAGATATTTGCATTATGGTTCATAACAGTAGCAGCATTACAGTTAGGAAGTAGCAAAGAAATAATTTTACGGTGCGGGGTGGGGTGGGGGGCAGTCACCACAACATGAGCAACTGTGTTAAAGGCTCGCAGCGTTAGGAAAATTGAGAACCATTACCTAGTGGCTTTCTGGCATGCCTCAGGCACCTCCTTGTTACTACGCCTGCCTTGGGCTGAAAGCCCATGCTTTTGTCTGCTTTTCCTGCAGTGGCTCCAGCCCACTTCACTCACAATAAAGACTACAAGCAGGCAAAGGCGAAGCCTGTACAGGAGCTGACATTAGAAGAACACTTGGCAAGATGTGGGGTTGGGGGCAGGTGATGGTGCCCAGGACAGAAGCCTCCCAGACTGACTAGAAGAGGCGTCTTTATGTCACCAGAAGAAGGGTGTGGCGCACCTGTGCTTGGATAAGCAATCCACCGGTCCCAGCCTGCCATGGGCCCACTTCCAGCTTCATGAGTCCCAGGCCTTGTGTTAATCACATGGTTTGTGCTAGCACAGCCCCTCTCTGTCTGTCCTGGACATTGTCAAGGACTGCTATTGTGAGTTCTAGAACAGTCAAGTCTTCTATAACTATTCAGAGGCCATGGCTGATAGGAAGTTTTCTGCCCCTAACGCTGACTCAGACCCCGTGGCCCGAGCAAGTCTTCCTGAGGCGGACGTTTGTGGTTTTAGCTGCGGCTACAGTCTCAGTGTCCCCTGCAGGTGAAGTGAGGTTTCCACCCATGAACTTATTAAGTCAGCAGGGATGCCACCATGACAGGCCAGTCAGATGTCAACAGAGGGGCTTCTTGGGTGACATCTCACTGCTCAAGGCAGCCAGGGACACCAGGTGCAAGAAAGGAGTCTAATGAAAGTACCATTGCTGGGGTCTGCAACAGTTTAGCTCACTGACTTGAAAGAAAAATTGAACAATAAAGTGTTTGTAAAGATAGACCTATCGTTGTTAATATCACTTGAAGCAGAGCCTCATGTAGCCCAGACTTGCCTCAGATTTGCTATGGAGCTTAGGCTGACCTTGGACTTCTGATCCTCCCAGCACTGAGATGACAGACACGTGCCACCTGTTTATGTAGCGCTGCGGATTGACTCTAAAGATTCATACACGCAAGGCAAACATTCCAACAACTTCTATGTCCTCATTCTCCCAGACTCATTGATAATAGTAGGATTGCTTTTCCTAAAAAAAAAAAAAAAAAAAAAAAAAAAAAAAAAGACGTCTTTAAGGATTTCTTATAATGTGTTCTTTATCATATTTGATTTGATCCAGCGCCTCCCAGATCCACCTCTTCCATACCCACCCAATTATGTCTTTTTTCTTCAAACATGAAGTCCAGTTGGTGCTGCCTGTATGTTCTTGCGTGGCCTTCCACTGGAGCCTGGGTGACGAGGCACCAGGAGCAGCACTCTCAAAGAAAACTGACTCCCCCTCTCCCAGCAGCCATCAATTTCCAGTGGTTGCCTGGCTGGGGGCGGGACCCTGTGCTGGGGGCGGGACCCTGTGCTGGGGGCGGGACCCTGTGCTGGGGGCGGGACCCTGAGCTGGGGGCGGGACCATGTGCTGGGGCGGGACCCTGTGTCTACCTCCCCTCTTCACACTGGAAATCTGGGCTGGCTTGAGGTTGCAGAGATCCTGCGTGTGTTGTCACAACCATGCTGTTCATAGATGAAGCTGCCCTACAGTGTTCAGAGGACACTGGTTCCTTGTGGTCATCTACTGCCTCTGTGTCTTACAGTCTTTCCTCTCTCTCTCTCTCTCTCTCTCTCTCTCTCTCTCTCTCTCTCTCTCTCTCTCTCTCTCTCTCTCTCTCCTTCAAGGATTCCTGAGCTTGGGGAGAAAGTATGTCAGGCTAAACAATCTACAATCCCGTATTCTATTAGCTTCAGCCTGTTAGGGGTGTCTATGTTAGTCACCACCTACTGTGAAGAGAGCTTTCTCTGAGGAAGAGTCATAGATGCATTCGTCTATGATTTAGTAACTATGAACCCGTAGGAGTCAGTCTAACGCTGCGCCCATCAGTAGAGTAGTAGTAATAAGTCTCCCCACCCCTTGAGCCTAGGGCATGTCTAGTAACAGATTCTTGGCCTGACAGTGGTGTCAGGTCTGGGTTTCATGTTGGAGTGGGACTTAATCCAAGCAGAGAGTGATGTTTGTGTTACTACTGTACCCATGGGCATGTCTTGACAGGCCTGTCATTGTCGTAACAAGTGCTCTTGGCTCAGTAAGATAGCTGATTACTTTTCTTCCCGAGTAGTGTGCGTATACATTAGTGTGCATATACATATAGTGTGCGTAGACATTCACTGCTTCCCTATTCACGGTAGCCAGGAAACAGCCACAGTCTAGACGGCCAGGGACTGACAAATGGCTAAGGAAAATGTGGCCTATTTGACCATCACCGCTCTTTTCTGTTGTTGGTTTGAAAGCATTTCTACTATAAACCCCTAAGCTGACTAGGAACTCACTACGTAACCCAAGCTGGCCTTCAGCTCAGAGATCTGCCTGTCTCTACCTCTCTAGTGCTGGGATTAAAGGTGTGCTGCCCTACACCCGACTTAAACACTAACATTCCTAACACTATTTTACAGTACCTAGTTCCTAGGCAAAGCCCCCTAGAGAGAGATCAGTCCTTCCTCCCTTCTCATGAGCAGGCTTTCCAGACTTCATATGGCCCCAGGGTGATTTGCTTTTGTTGTAGTTGAAACACTAGAGATGGAACGTGGGCTTCAGGCATGTTTGGCGATTGCTCTTTCTGTGTGTACACCTGGCTCCCCAAAGGTGGTTTTCATGGGCTGAGGGAGATCCTGGGTTTTTTAAGGCCAGGCAGAGCCTAAATGCTCCCAACCTGCTCAAGAGACCAAGTGCATATGGTCTCTGCTCAACATACAGTGAGGAGAAAACTGAATTTGTGCATGCAAGAGATAAGAATACATAAAGAATTGGCAATTAAAAGGAATGAACAGAAATATAAATACCTTGATACAAAAAGCAAAAGAACCAAGTAGCTGTAAATAACAGCATTGCCCAGGGAATGATATGGTAAGTTTACTATGGTTACATATATGTAAGTTTAGCAAGCTTCTACTATGTGCTCGATCTGACACGGCTATTACATAGAGGCATACTGCAAACTTCTGTGTGCATTTCCGTATGCTTATATCCAGGTGCATGTGAAAATAATAAGCTTAATGTTATTCAGCATTTTACTGTCACTCTAGAATTTTCAATAATCACTAGAATAAAAATTTTCTTTTTTTCCCATCCCCATTTTTTAGAACAACGTATTTCTTTCCAGGACATGACACACACTGATGTAGTTGATCTTTTCTCTTACTGTAGCTGGGTTTAAAACTTAACTTTGACAAGTGACCCGCGTCTCTGGATAGAAAGCTTAGAACTATTTGGCATGTCTCAGTCCTATATTGAATCCTAAGTTAAATATTTCAAGATGCCTTTGGTCAGCCAAGCCTGACTCGTGGTATGCAGACATGAGCAAATCCCTAAGAAAAATAATCAAAACCCTTCCTTTGGATATGCACCTTGGAAACCCGAGTATCTGCTGAATATATTAGCAGTGACTCACAGCCACATGAGTTAACTCTGCTGAGGGATTATGTGTTTAGCTCATAGATCTGAATGTGCTGAGATCTCAAATTATTATAACTCCAAGAGAAAAGTGGGATTGACTTAGCTATTCTGGACCTGATTTCTAACCGCAAGGCCAGGAATTTGCTAATAATGCACCCTGTTAGGCTCGGACATAAGGGGAGCCTCGCCGTCCCCTGTCCCCTCAGCCGTCCTATGTTCCAAGTCTCTGCCAGACAGGAGGGCAGGAATATTTTTGAGGTAGCCCCTGGTGTGACTTGCATTCTTCCTTCTAGTGTAATGTCTAACAATCTCAGAATGAAAGGAATCCCAAAAGAAACCTCTTGGGAGCCCCCAGGATTTCCACTGTGTCTGCACCTCTTCCATCAGCTGGGCAGGGAGGGAGCTGACCACGCGGACGCTATCATATGCTTTAGCATATTCTTGTCCTTGGCCGTCACAAAGCCACAGCGCAATAGGACTTTGGGGTTCTCTAGGCTCCCGTGGCCAATTCCACCCCTCTGGAAAGGAATTGATACATGTGTCCCCCTTAAGATGTGAGTGTTTGCCGGGTGAGATCTCAGATAAGTGGCCATCAGTTTGGGGGTTTTACTTAGGGGTTAGTAACTCCTGTGATGATCTGGGGACCTCAGGAACAGTATGCAGAGTCAAGGAAGACAGATGCAACCGTGTGACAAAGAAGGAGGTGAGTGTTGATGAGGGTCAAAAGGTTGTATTAGGGTGTCGAGCACCTCTCTGGCAAACGTCTAGATAGATCCTTTCTACTACTATCCAAAGTTCTGACCAAAGTAACCAAAGTTGTGTTTAAAACATCTGTGTCCTCAGCCAAACGCTTTTGTTGTCAACTCAGTGTCTATTCATGTTCACCTGGTTCAACAGTATGTTTGGTTTAATGTGTGGCTGGCTTCTGGTCACTGAGAGGAAAGAGGATAGGTGGCCTCTGGGAAGGAGGACACTTCAGAAGTACTCACCTCGGGGCTGGAGAGATGGCTCAGAGGTTAAGAGCACCGTCTGCTCTTCCGAAGGTCCCGAGTTCAATTCCCAGCAACCACATGGTGGCTCACAACAACGTGTAATGAGATCTGGTGTCTTCTTGTGGTGGGCAGGCACACATGTGGGCAGAATACTGTATAAATAATAAATAAATCTTTAAAAAAAAAAGAAAAAAAGAAGTACTCACCTCCTGCCTCTGGAGCAGGCTCCAACCTTCCTAACACTGACCCTTTAATACAGTCCCTCATGCTGTGGTGACACCAACCATAAAATTTTTTTTTGCTACTTTATAACTGTAATTTGCTGCAGTTACGAATCATAATACAAATATCTATGTTTTCCGATGGTCTTAGGTGACCCCTGTGAAAGGGTTGTTTGACCCCCCAAAGGGGTCACGACTTACAAGTTGAGAACTGCTGTTCTAGATGTGTTGCATCCAACAGATGCGTCTGGAGCAAATGTTACCAAGGGAAGATGGCTGCATGAAGGCCAAGCTGGAACCCAGGAAGTGGCAAAGCAGGAAGAAGCAAAAGCTCCGAGTCCTTGGCGACGTGTTTGAGTCACTGAATTACCCAACTCTAGATCCGCCTGCCTTCTGAACGCCTTTTACAAGGAAATAAATGGTCTTATTATTTTTAAGTTGTATTAAGTTCATTCTCTGTGTGTATGTGTCTGTGTGTGCACATGTGAGTGCAAGTGCACATGTGTACATGTGTGTGTAAGTACATGTGGAGGCCAGAGTTAGATGTTGGTTCTCTCTCTCTCTCTCTCTCTCTCTCTCTCTCTCTCTCTCTCTCTCTCTCTCTCCCTCTCTCTTTCTGTCTCTCTGTCTCTCTCTGACAGGGTCTCTCACTAAACCTGTAGCTCACTGATTCTGCTAGGTTGGTTAACCACCAAACTCCAAGGGTGCACTGTTCTCACCCCCTCCCCTCCCCTCCCCTCCTCTCCCCTCTCCTTTCCTCCCCTCCCTACCCCCTCCCCTCCCCTCCCTACCCCCTCCAACTCTGCATGTGCAGACACATACGACCGTGCCTGGCTGTCTTTGTTGGTACTGGGGATCTGAACTCAGGCACTTTACCAACTGAACCATCTCTCCAGCCCTGAGTTCTGAGTACTCTTGCTAGAAGCATATTAATCAGTTTGCTAGTGATGCTTACACCCCAATGTAGAGGGCCTCACATGAAAGATGATGTCTACCAAAATATCCTAAGACTATAATTCAGACCCTATGATGCCTTCAACTAGAGATCATCCCTGCATCTATGTGAGCCCAAATTTCAGCTCCTCTGTGCTGATGGGGCTTTTTTGTTTGTTTTAGTTTAGTTTAGTTTAGTTTTGTTTTGCTTTGTTTTGTTCCTGCACCCTATGCTCCTGTTCTCTTTGGGACATAGCAAAGTGCCACTCTAAGTGGTGATCTGGAGATTTGAGAATTGCCACAGCTGAGGTGAATTTTGCAATGGATCCATGGCAGTTCTAGGGGGTGTTTGTTAAAAACATGACCCAGGTCTGAGGATTCAGCCCAAGGGTAAAATGATTCCTGATAGTCAAAAGGCCCTTGGGTTTCACCCCCCAGCCATGTCCAAAATATGACCCAGAGCCACATATGGGTACCTAAGTCAATATTGACCTGTTTACCCAGTTGTATCTATTTTTAAAATAGCAGTTTAAAAGAGCAATTTTAAATTTACAAGGGAAAAAAAACCAGTGAGAGCTGCGAAGATTTCTCATATGCTCCTGCCCTCAAACACACAAAGCTCTTTCTGCTATCAAAATTCCCACCAGAATGCTGTACTTGTGGCCACTGGCGAGCCTATTGCTGACAACTCACCCAGGGCCTATAGTTTACACCGGAGTTTACTCCTAATGTTGCACATTCTAAGGGTGTAGACAAATGCATCACAACCATGTGTCTACCATTGTGGCATCCCCCCAAGGTGTTATCACAGGCTTAAAAATGCCTTCCTTCCCCACCACTCCTCTTATACATTACATTTTCTGGAATGTCATGTAGACTTATCAAATTGGCTTAAAAAACAAAACAAAACAAAAAAGTAGGGACATGCATTTAAAGCTCCTCCATGTCTTTTCATGGTTTAGCACCTCAACTGTTTTCAGTGTTAAGTAACGTTTTGTTGTCTGAAAGCACCACAGTTTATCATTCACCTATTGATGGCTCAGGGTTGCTTCCAAATTTTTGTAATTATGAATAAAACTGCTGTAAGCATATATAAACAGAGTCTTGTGTAGACGGAACATTTCAATTCTGTTGAGTAAATGCAAAGGAGTAGTCTTGCCGGGCCACACGGGCAAGAGCGTGTTTTGTTTTATGACAGCTGACAGACTGCTCAAGTGGCGCCACCATTTTGCATTTTCACAGTAGAGACTGAGCGTTCCTCCTGCTCTGTATCTTCACCAAAAGTTGATATGGTCAATGTTTGGGGGTTTGGCTGCTCTAAAAGGCATGTGACGGCATCTGTAGGAGGAAGAACAGGACACCCCTGGCCTGTACAGAGATCCTTTGCTGTCAGCAGTGAGCTGAGACAATGTGGCTGGTGGGCCTGACATAAGAACATCTTTATAGTTACACTCTCACAAGAAGAGCAGGCCTCCACACTTTGGAACTTAGATTTGGTGACCCTGGTTTATCCTAAGCCTGCCCCCTAGAGGCCTCCCATTTCACAAGGTACCTAGACAGACATTAACAGGGAGATCATAAAAGCAACACACTTTGCCAGTTACAGGAAGAGGAAATTGATAAGCTATTCACCCACCTCAGCAAGGCTGCCCTCTGTGGCAGATGCTCCCAGTTGTCCAACCAACAACTAAGTACTAGCGAAGCCCCGTCTTTGCTAGAAAAACCCCAATAACCCGTTCATCCCTTTTCAGGCAGCTATGTGCGCAGAAAGTTACTTGCTCAGCGACGTGTTTTGGCAATAAACATGTGAGGCAGTTTTGACCAGTGAGACAGTAGGGAAGTTTACCAAGAGGACTCTGGGGAGAATTTTATGAGCCTTAAGGGGAGTATTTAACACGGTCGTTTCAGGTTTGAGGACAGTCAGGAAGATGTTGTGGATAAAGGACAAAGGGTAAAGGCAAGGTCACAGGGGGGACAGAGTAGGCACAGGGTTTCAGGACAGTCAATTGATTCCAGAGTCCAGGAGGTCACCTCCTCACCTGACAACATCCACCCATCGCCTCTTCTGCTGGCTTTGGTGCAAGTGGACCGGACACAGAATTAACATCTCTTCTGGCTCCAGGACATACATGTCATATCATGCTTTCTGTAGCATCAATAAAGAAATTAAGGGGTCAACACTGTCCATAAGCATATGAATCATTAATTTAATAGAGAATTAGAAGGAATAGGCAGTAAGGTTTCTCTGATAATTTTGATAATACCGAATTATGATATCTAATAATATTGCTAAGGGGTTATTTTTCAAATTCTTACAAGGAATGTAGGAAGGAAATTCACTTGGACTTAATTATCTACACAGTAGTTAGTAAGTCAAATAGCAAACTTCTGTGTCATCTTTGTTGACAATAAATTACTTTGTTATGCTTGGTTTTTTTTTCTTCAGATAGTCACACATTTATTGTTTTATATGTCAACTTCCTGATGTTTCTTTTTTCTCATCACCAGTCAGTTCCTTTTTTGGGCACTTTTTATCCTTCTATGTTGGCACTTTCTAGAAGACGGCCGCCGTATTCAGTTTGTTCTGCTATTTGCTAAAACTCTTGCAACGTGAGTTTTTTGTTTTGTTTTTAAATTTTCTACCACAATATCTAGACCTTATGTAAAAAAAAAATCAAATTCATCTATCAAGCTCTGGGAGCTGAAGGAAGAAAAACAAAACAAAGCAAAACAAAGCAAAGCAAAGCAAACGGCCAGCCACAGTTCAGCTGATGGCAGCGAGAGCCATGAGTTTATGGTGAGAGACGGGAGAACTGCGTGTATTTTGTAAACCTGAGTGTTTAGGGATGTAATTCCCAAAGTCTTGCTTCTTTGGGCTTCCTTTTATCTCAGACAGGCAGTTCTTTGTTCCCCGGGAGACACACAGGCTGCAGGAGACATCTGAGCTGCCCAGCAGCGCCTTTAATCTTGACCGGTTTCAAACCCAGATCTCCACGGTGAGTTCTTTTCCAAGGAAGTCTTACAATGTAGAGTCTGTTCAGACTGTGCAGAGGATGCTGATTTAAAAAAAAAAAAAAAAAACAACAACCTCCTGAACATGGAGAGTAATGGGGGGGGGGCACAGTGGGGGGGGGCACGGGCACAGCTTTGGGTAACTTAATAAGAAGGAAGAAAACTTGACAGGAAATGAAAGACTACACAAGTTGAAAGCGTGCAGCATGCAGAGTAAATGAAATGTGCTTCTTCCAGGTCTCACAGTGTCGCCCGAAGCCCTGCAGCAGATGCCAGGTCCCAGTTCTATAAACATCTAGAAATAAAAAAGGGATGAATGTAGAATATACTTAGCATAATTGTAGGTCAGGGACTTTGGGTCATCGTTCAGCAATAATTTAGATTCTATAATTTTCCATCAGCTTGTACTTTCTAAAAGTCCTAACCCTTTGGGAGCCAGAAAGGATGCTTACTGTCTATGAGGTGAGACTGTGGCACTCCGAACTGCCTGGCAATCTAGGTATGTGTGTCGGGAGGAGAAGCTACCACAGTGCTGCATGGCAGAGCTTAGTGCCTCCGTCAGGCACTGGTTGGTGCTCTGTGCCCTCAGAACCACCCTGGTGTGTCTCCTGCTGGGCTCCACCCCCCCACCACGCCGCCTCCTCGGGCTGCTTCCCAGGCTCACTAGGACTCGGCCAGCTGACCTGTGGATCAGATGCCGTGCCTGAGTTTGACTTCTTTTTGTTTCTATGGAACTTTGGCTTATCTAATAAAAGTAATCTTAATGATGATTGTCTTAGGGTTTCTATTGTCGTGAGGGGACACTGAGACCATAGCAACTCTTTTAAAGGAAAACTTTTAGCTGGAGCTGGCTCACAGTTCAGAGGTTTAGTCAGTCAATCCAGTGTCATCATGGCAGAAAACATGGCAGCATGCAGGGAGACATGGCGCTGGAGAAGGAGCTAAGAGTTCTGGCAGCAGGCAGCAGGCACAGGCAGCAGGCAGCAGGCACAGGCAGCAGGCACAGGCAGGCAGCAGGCAGGCAGCAGGCACAGGCAGCAGGCACAGGCAGCAGGTAGCAGGCACAGGCAGCAGGCAGCAGGCACAGGCAGGCACAGGCAGCAGGCAGCAGGCAGGCAGCAGGCACAGGCAGGCACAGGCAGCAGGTAGCAGGCACAGGCAGGCACAGGCAGCAGGTAGCAGGCACAGGCAGGCACAGGCAGCAGGTAGCAGGCACAGGCAGGCACAGGCAGCAGGTAGCAGGCATAGGCAGGCACAGGCAGCAGGCAGCAGGCACAGGCAGGCACAGGCAGCAGGCACAGGCAGGCACAGGCAGCAGGCACAGGCAGCAGGGAGAGAGAGCAACACTCTGACCGGCTTGAACATCTGAGACCTAAAAGCCTGTTTCCAGTGACACACTTCCTCCAACAAGGCCACACCTACTCCAACAAGGCCACACCTCCCAATAGCACCACTCCCTATGAGCCTAATGGGGTCGTTTTCACTCAAACCATCACAAATATGTTATGAATTCTCTTTAATAGTGAGACATTCTGTTAAGGCAGCATTCTATTTATGCGGTCCTATGAGGATCACACTATCTGATCTTCATTTGACAAAACTGAACTTCAAATATATTTTAAGTAGCTTGTTAATTAAATGGCTGGATCAGGGAGGGTCTGTATAGTTTTTACCTTCCATTCCATATATAATGCCTGTGTGATATAATTGCTCTTTCCTATTGCTGTAAAAATATGGGTAAAAGTTAAATATATTAAAATTACTGGGACGTGATATGAGTTGCTCTCAATTATGCACTGCAATCATAAGATACGTGGATTGATTTGGATGATCTTTAAAATCCAACACTGCAATTCTTTGGTCCAGAGAGGTTGAGGTAGAACATGAATCACAGATACTGTACTAAATAGTTCTAACCCACTCACGTCCCTCCCTAATCTTTCAGTATAGTTTGTTGTTGCTTGTTTGAAGCTGGGTGCCAAATGTCCATGGAAAAGTACAATCTTCAGCTACCTAAATATTCTTATTTTCTCTTCATAATACTGAAGGAAAGCCCAGGGCCTCACCCCAGGGCTAGGAAAGAGTTTGACTATGGAGCTTCAGCCCTGTTCCTTAAATATTTAAATTGGAAAAAAAAAATCAAGTTTCTAATGTCCACATAGAAACCTTAGATTCCACTGGCTCCTACATTAACAAGACTTAATTGTCACAAAATTCAGCTCTAATTAGAAACCAACTTGAATAAATTATTCTGCACACTTTGAGCTACATTTACACCATTTCTTCTGATTATTGCCAAGGAAAACTTCAAAATATAGTAAGTAGAATTTTTTATTTTAAAGTGCCCCTGGGACTTTTTATAGATTCAGTAGACCAAGGAGTTGAAGCTATGGCTTGTAGACAGAGAAAGTGTAGTATAGTAAGGCCTTGTATTCAACTCCCTGCACCCAAAGGGGGGAAAAAATCTAAAATTTCAGGCTTATAATTGTAGTAACTAGGTCTTATTAAACATTTAAGACCCTTACAAAGATGACTAAATGCTATCATTCACTTAGAATTAATATTACTGTCCACTGTCAATTTTTCTTAAGCGTGACGTATACTCAGAATTAACCAAATCGTGCCATCACAACTGCTATAAGATTTATTCCTAACACTAGACTTCAAAATTAGATGTGGAAAAGTCTCGCTTGTTCACCTGGGTTGGGTTGGAGAAGCGTCGTTCTGAAAACCGCTCAGAATCCAGAGCCCATCCGTAATGCCCAAGTAGAGGGTTATTTATTGGAGCAAGCATCCTGCTGAAGAAATGATGCCCGCCCTCCTCCCCTAAATACAGTTAACTCTCAATAGTCCGTCCCTCAGGAAGGGTGGAGCCCCATGAGCCCCGCCCCCTTCCTTGGTGGACATCTGTTGGGCTCAGTCTTGTGCAGCTGCACTGAGTTCCTTAGAGCAACGTCTGTCTCTCGTCCTGAAGATGCTTTTTTGGTACACACCTTCCCATCCTCGGGCTCTTACAGTCTTTCTGATTTCTCTTCTACAATGTCCCTTGAATCTTGGAAGTGATGTTACAGCGGTCCCATTTAGGGGAGGGCATTCTTATCGTCACTTATTCTCAGCCCTTTGTCCAGTTAGGAGTTTCTGTATTAACCTCTGTCGGCTGCAGGGAGAAAGTTCTGTGGCAAAGGCTGGATGCAGCACTAAGCCTCAGTGTCAAGCCACAGCTGAGGCCATGAAATTCTTAATATTATTATCTTTTTTAAAAATATTATTATCTTTTAAACCATGAAAAATCGTATGTTTTCGATTCACAATTGATAGGGCAAATTATGCAGCTTTCAAACGCGTTTGGACTGCTGGTTCTGCCAGGCAGGAGTGAAACTTGCCTATAGAGGCCTTACCAGGGTCGGGTAGGAGGGCTTCGGGGCATGCTGCTCACCTGTCGCTCTCTCTAACTAGGGTGCCTGGCTGGATCTCTAACAGGAACCCTGCTGAGTTGAATCTAGCTCTACACCTATTACCACCTGGCCCACCTGTAGTAGGGTGTGTTTTTGTCCTCCCGGCCCCAAGTTGCCCGAGTAATGAATCATGAGACTCAAGATATTTTTACAAAAGTCTAGGCCAGTATAGCTAGGCTTTTCTCTAACGAGCTCATAACTTAAACTAGCCCATTTATGCTAATTCATGTTCCGCCATGTGGCTGGTTACCTCTGCTCGGGTACCATGTGTCTGTCCTCCGCATATCTTCCCAGGTGAGTCTAGTGTTGCTATAGGTGTGTCAAGACCTTCATTCAGTCACTGGTGTCCCAAAGGAGTTCCTGCTCCTAGCTGGCCCTACCTGGTACGTAGCCTGGTCCATGAGAGTTTTCTTTTTTTCAGCATGAACCATAGACAGATGGGTGGAACTTTATATATATATATAATTTTTCTTATTTAAAATAATTTTAAAATTTAAGTATGTTTTGACCACATTCTTCCCCTCCCCCCAGTCCCTCCAGATCCCCTCCCCCTCCCTACTCACCCAGCTTTAAATTATTTCTCAAAAAACAAAAAACCAATACAAACAGCAAAAAAAAAAAAAAACCCCAAAAAAACAAAAAACAAAAAACCCAAAACCAAGAAAACTAAAATAAAGCATTAAAAAGAAAACCCGACCACCACCACCAAAAAGCCCCACCAAACTGAAAACAAATAAAAGCACACAAAAAAACTGTGTAGTTCAATCGTATGTTGGTCAGCTGAATGTGACACCTGCCCCGGAGGGACTGATACACCCAGTGTCACTCTATTAGTGAAAACTATACTCCTTCTCTCGGTCACTATAAATGGCAGCTTAGCTGTTAGCCTTTACCAGAGAGGCCAGGTTTTCATTCATTAATTCATCTTTTAAATACAACAAAATAATACATGATAAGATAAAAACAAAAACTATCACATCGAAGTTGAACAAGACAAACCCACGGAAGGAAAAGAGCCATCGAGAATGCAGAAGGACCGGAGAATCACTTGTTTGAACACTCAGGAATCCCATTTTTAAAAAACCCCACCAAGCTGGAAGCCATAATATATACACATGGAGCACGGTGCAGCCCTGTGCCGGCCCTGTGCCTGCTGCTTCAGTCTCTGTGAGCTCATATGAGCTTTGCCCGTGTTGACTGAGAAGGCCTTGCTTTCTTAGTGTCCTCCGTCCCTTCTGGCTCTCTTTATGCCTCCTCTTCTGTGGGGTTCTCTGAGCCCTGAGGAGAGAGAAGTGACAGAGAGCCTCTCACTCTCTGCATACTGTCTGTCTGTCTGTCGTCTCTCTATTTGTTCCCATCTGCTGCAGGAGGAAGCTTCTCGGCTGATGGCTCAACAGGGCACTGATCTAAGAGCAGAGCAGAGTATCACTAGGAGTCGTTTTATCAACTACATCTTCTTAGACAAGTATTATTTGGTTTTACGCTAGGTCCCTGGGATACCTAGTTTTCAGGTCCCTGGTTGCCTAGGCAGTGTCAGGTGTGGGTTCCATCTTGTGGGGTGAGACCTAAGTCAGATCAGGTATTGGTTACTCCCATCAGTTTGTGCCACTTTTACCCTAATATATCTTGCGGGCAGTACAGCATTATGGATAAAGGTTTAGTGGCTGTCTCCGTGTTTACATTTCTTTTTTTTTGAGAGCATGCAGAGTGGGTTCCAGTACCAACGAGATTGGAACATAGGGATTAAGGTTCTGTATCTACACCATCTTGATATCTCCATCTTCAATGAGTTGTGTAGGAGTTGCCTTGGCAATGGCGCTTCGCCTTCAGTTTGTGGAGAACAGCCTGTAGTCTTGGCGACAGCCTGGGTTGTTTGGGGATTCCCTATGGGGCCCATTTGGCCAACAGCTCAGTTAGCTGTAACCCAATGCCAGGACTGGAAGCTTCATTTGGTGACAAGAGATTGCCAGCTGTGACTCTGCCTCCTACGTTATTTGGTAGTTTCCTTTAGATTGCAGTCATATATTTTAGAAAATTTCTACTGTATGAAGTCTTCTAATTACACTCAAACGACCCTTAATTTTAGTTGTCTCTCCCTTTATTCCTCCCACGATGCCCCTAAGCTTCCTCCCCACTTGACCCTCCCATTCCAAGCCCTCCCCATCTATCCAGAGCTAGCTGTCCTATGTCTCTTTCCTAGGGAGAGCTATCAGCACTTCCAGCCCCTTACTCTCTACCTACCCTCTGTGGCTCTAGATTGTAGTTTGGTTATCAGCTAATGACTTCACAGCTAACATCCACGTATAAGTGAATACATGCCATGTTCATCTCTCTGGCTCTGGGATACCTCACTCAGGATATTATTATTATTATTATTATTATTATTATTATTATTATTATTATTATTATTATTTAGCTCCATCCATTTGCCTGCAAGTTTCATAATGTCTTTTTGTTGTTGTTGTTTCAATTTTGTGGCTATTATGCATAGGGCAGTAATGAACATGGTTGGGCGAGGGCGTCTGTGGTGGGATGAAACACTCGTTGGGTATATGCCCAAGAGTGGTATACCTGGATCTTGAGGTAAATCAATTCCCAGACTCCTGAAGAACCACCACACTGATTTCCATGGTGCAGGTGTGCAGTTCCACCACAATGGATGAGGGGTTCCCTTATGCCTCATCCTTGCTAGAACGAACTGTTGTTTGTTTTACTAATTTTGGCTATTTTAAATGCTGTAAGATGAAATTTCAGAGCAGTTTTGATTTGCATTACCCTGGTGGCTGAGGACTTTGAACATTTCTGAAAGGGGTTGCAACCATTTGAGGTTCTTTTGTGAATTCTGTTAAGAACTGTACCACATTTTTAATTGGGTTGATTTCTTGATGTCCCACTTTTTGAGTTCTTTATATATATTATGGATATTATCCCTCTATGTGATGTATAGTTGGTTTAACAAAATCTTTTTGTATACTGTAGCCTGCCACTTTGTCTGAATGATGGTGTCCTTTGCCATGCACAAGCTTGTCAGCTTCATGAGCTCCCATGTGTTGTTCTTATCGTTTGTCTTAGTCACTGTTCTATTGCTGTGAAGAGACCAAGGCCATTCTTAGAAAAGAAACCTTTTACCTGAGGGCTTGCTTACCGCGTCAGAGTTTAGTCTGTTATCATGATGGTGGGGACTCTGACGGCATGCAAGCTGAGCTGTTGCTGGACCAGTAGCTGAGAGCTGGACCCTAATCTGTAGGCAGAGAGAGATGAACAAGACACCCTCAGTCAGGTGTGGGCTTTTGAGACCTCAAAGCCTACTCCTTGTGACACTTCTTCCAACAGGGCCACGCCTCCTAATCCTTCTAATCCACAGATAGTGCCACTCCCTGATGCATAAGCATTTAAATATATTTGCCTGTGGGGCCATTTCTTTTCTTTTTTTTTTTTAAGATTTATTTATTTATTACTTACACAGTATTCTGCCCACATGCCAGAAGAGGACACCAGATCTCATCATAGATGGCCGTGAGCCACCAAGTGGTTGCTGGGAATTTAACCCAGGAACTTTGGAAGAACAGACAGTGCTCTCAACCTCTGAGTCATCTCTCCAGTCCCTTGGAAGCCATTCTTACTCAAACCAGCACAATGCCTGTGCTATGACTGTCTGTTCTGAAAGTCTTTTCCTCTGCCAATGAGCTCACTTCCCCACTTGGTTATTTATGAGAATCAGTGTATCTGGCCTTACGTATCTGGCCTTTGAGACATTATGGACCTGAGTCTTGTGCAGGGTGATAAGTATGGAGCTATTTACACTCTATCCGCAGCTATCGAGTTCAACCAGTACTATTTGATGAAGACGTTATCTTCACCCAGTATATATATTTCTGCCTTATTTATAAAAAAAAAAGAAAAAAGAGTTTCCTATGGGTGTGTGTGCTGTATTTCTGCATCTTCCATTTTACTCCATCGATCAACGTCTCTGTTTTTATGGCAATACCATGCTGTAGTTTTTTATTTTTTTATTTTTTTTATTTTTTTTTTTTACTGTAGCTTTGTGGTACAATTTGAGATATTCAGGATTGTTTTAGCTATTCTTTCTCTCCCCGCCCCCACCCCTGTCTCTGTCTCTCTGTCTCTGTGTCTGTCCGTCCGTCCGTCCGTGTCTCTCTCTCTCTCTCTCTCTCTGTGTGTGTGTGTATGTATGTGTGCATGTATGTGTGTGTGTGTGTGTGTGTGTGTGCGCGCGCACATGCGTGTTTCCATATGAAGATTGTCTTTTCAAGTCCTTTGAAGAATTGTTGGGAATCGCATTGAATCTGTAGCTTGCTTTTGGTAGGACGGCCATTTTTTACTATGTCAGTCCTACTAATTCATCAGCATGAGAGATCTTTTCATCTTCTGATGTCTTCCTCAACTTCTTTCTTCAGGTCTTAAAGTTTTTATCATACAAGTCTTTCACTTGCTTTGTGAGAGTGACCCCCAAGATGTTTTATCATTTGAGGCTATTGTAAAAGGTGTAAAAGGTGTCCATTTCTCTGATTTCTTTTTCAGACTGCTTGTCATGTGTGTATACGACAGCCACTTATTTTGTGAGTTAATTCTGTATCCAGCTACTCTGCTGGAAGTGTTTATCACCTGTAGGAGGTTCTTGGTGGAATTTTTCAGGTCACTTATGTATACTATTATATTATCTACAAATAAAGATACTTTGACTTCTTTCCAATTTGTATCTCCTTCATCTTTTTCCTGTCGTCTTATTGCTCCAGCTCAAAACTTCAAGCACTATGTTGAATAGATATGGAGAGTGGACAACCTTATCTTGTTCCTGATTTTAGTGGGATTGCTTCGAGTTTCTCTCCATTTAAGTGATACTGGCTATGTATGGGCTTGCTGTATACTGCCTTTATTATGTTGAGGGGTTTCCCTTATATCCCTAAGCTCTCCAGGACTTTTACCATGAAGGAGTTCTAGATTATTTTTCCAAAGGCCTTTTCTGCATCTAAAAACTGATACTGTGGTTTGTGTCTGTTTATATGGTGTATTGCATTTATTGATTTATGTATATTAAACCATCCCTGTATTTGGGGGATCTAGCTTATTTGATGATAGTGGATGATCTTTTTTATGTGTTCTTGGATTCAGTTTGCAAGTATTTTATGGAGTATTTTCCTATCTATGTTCATAAGGGAAATTGGTAATTTTTCCTTTGTTGGATCTCTTATATAGTACCTTGTAGAGAGCTGGCTTTGTAAATATAAATTTGGTTTTACCACGGAATGTCCTATTGCTTCCACTTACGATGAGTACAAGTTTTGCTGGGTTTAACAGTCTGGGCTGGCATCTGTGCTCTCTTAGAGTCTGCAGCACATCCATCTGGGCCCTTCTGGCTTTTAGGATCTCTATTGAGAAGTCAGGTGTAATTCTAATAGATCTGCTTTGACATATTAGTTGTTTTTTCCCCTGCAGCCTTTTGAGGGTATTTTTGTTTTGTTTTGTTTCAAGACAGGGATTCTCTGTGTAGCCCTGGCTGTCTCGGAACTCATTCTGTAGAGCAGGCTGGCCATGAGCTCACAGAGACCCACCTACCTCTGCCTCCCTAGTGCTGGGATTAAAGGTGTACACTGCCACCACCTTTTATCCATGTATATAATTCCACATTTTATCAAGGGATTTGAGTTCTATAAATGCACTTTTACATTACTATAAAAAACTCAATACTCAGCTTTATTGGGATGTTTATTTCTATTTTTGTTAGAAATATTAATATAATATTAGGCTCCCTGCAGCTTTTAATATTCTTTATTTGTTCTGTATGTTTAGTGTTTTGACTACTATGTGCTGAGGGGACTTTCTTTTCTCCTTCAGTCTATTTGGAGTTCTGTATGCTTCCTATACTTTGATAGGCATCTTCTTCTATAGGTTAGGAAATTTTTCTTCTACCATTTTGTTGAAAATATTTTCTGTGTCTTTGACCTGTGTTTCTTTTTCCTTCCTGTTGTAACCTGCATAAACTCTGTCGCCTCTCTGCGGAGACCTACTTCAGTTCCTGACATGACTGCAGCTCCTCTGTTAGCACCAGCTCTTAGCATATCAGGAGCCATTTTGACTCCAAGTCTCCATTTTGATTATAAGGTAAATTAAGATCAAGTTCTCAGGCCCTACGTGCCTGGAACCAGGAAGGTTCAACACTGCTGCTTAGAATAAAACAACAGGCAATAAACACATGTTCTGCTTGGGTTAAAGATAAATGTATGTTCTATTAGAGTTAAGTCCTGCTATGTTCCATTCTCCCAGAGAGCTGGAAAGCCCTCAAGAGCTCCCCTGCCCTAAACTCTAGCCAATCAGCTTAAAATGCTTTGTCTAGCTACCTGGACATTGTGCTCAGAACAAAACCAATTCTTCTTTGTGTTTAACTGGTCAAAATGATGTAATGCTACCCTCCCCCTTTCTTTCCACCTGCTTACCTGGATATGGTTTTTCTTATAAAAAGCCTGCCTTAAAAGCAAACCAATGTCGCTGGGTGTGGTGGACGCACGCCTTTAATCCCAGCACTTGGGAAGCAGAGGCTGCTGTGAGTTCGAGGCCAGCACAGTCTACAAAGTGATTCTAGGACAGCCAGGGCTACACAGAGAAACCCTGTCTCAAAAAACAAAAAAACAAAAAACAACAACAACAAAAAACAAAAAAAAAAACCAACAAAACAACAACAACACAAAACCAAAACCAAAACAAAACCAACCAACCAAACAAACAAAAAACCCAGACCAATGTCATAGTCTGGCTCCAGAGCCCAGATTATGTCTCTGACCGGTCAGTTTATGTTTAGTTAATGTCTAGTTTATGTCCAGTTTGTGTTCAGTGTTCAAAGAAGCTTCCATCTGAGTCTGGTGTTCGAGTGGTCAGTGTGCGGCTGTCCCTGAGCCCTGACTCTTCCTCTCTTCTCCTTATTCTTAGATCTGGTCTCTTCATAGTATCCCAGGCGTTTTGAAGCAGGAGTTTTTTTAGATTTAACATTTTCTTTGATCTCTGTATCCATTTCTTCGACCATCTCTTCAGTGCCTGAGAGCCTCTTTCCCATCTCTTGAACTCTATTGGTGAAGCTGGTCCTGCATTGGTTGCTACGCCCTTCAGTTTGGGTTTTCTTTGTTAATTCTATTTCCTCTTTCAGGTCTTGAATGGTTTTATTCATTTCCTTCCACTGTTTCTTTGTGTTTTCATAGATTTCTTTAAGGGATTTAATGCTTAAAGAGGTCCCCTCTAAGGACCTCTGTCATATGCATATGGGCTATTTTAAGGTCTCTGTTTGTACTTCAGCTGGTTTGGAGTAATTAGGGCCTGCAGTGGTAGGGTCGCTGCGTTCTAGTGGCGACATAGTGTCCTGGCTGTCGTTGATTGTGTGTTTAGGCATCTGGGATTGTAATTCTAGGTATCTAGTCCCGTCTTTGTTGGATGGGTGGTTTTTGTCCCCCCCGCCCCCTTAGGAACGTGTGGCAGCTGTGTGTTGCCTGTAGTAAAATCTTGTGGGATCCTGACAGATGTGGGCATTGGGGCTTCCAGTGAGATGTATTTCTAGGTATTAGGAGGAGCTGACACTCTGAATACCCAGAAGGGCTGAGGGGTAGGGGTGGGGTGGAGAGGCTTGGAAAACAGGGTGTTCCACTGGAATCTGCTTAGCTAGTCTCTTGGAAACGGAGGGGTGGGCGGGGAGGGCCAGAGTGTGAGCAGGGCCCACAGCAAAAGGTCCTGCTACAGAGCTGAGGATAAGACTGGGGAACGGACTTGAAGGACTGGAGTCAGAGGAGGAGCACCGCAGTTAGCTTGTTGGCTTCTCTGGCCAGAGTGGCCCCTGTGCTCCCAAGGAGTGTGTGCTGGAACCGGGAGAAAGCTTGGTGGGGGAAATTGTTATGATTCTCTGGCGATGGGTGCAGAAGAGAAAGGGAGGGAGGCTGCAGCCCGAGGATCAAAACGAGGGGTTCAATTTAGCGGAGTAGAGAGGGAGGTGACTATTAGCCTATTTGTTTTAGTGCCCAGTGTGGCTTATGGGTCTCAGGGAGTGTGTGTGCCGGAGTTTAGGGGGCGGGGCCGGGGCTGGGGGTGCAGGACTAGGATATGAATGAGGGAAGGGAAGTTCGGAGAGGAAAGTCTGTAGGATTCACCAGCCACAAGATGGTGGTAGGAGGCTGCTGCAGGTGTTCTGAGGCGGAGCTGAGGACTGGACCTGGAGCAATGGAGGGAGAGCTGAACACCTGGAGGTCGCCTACCTGTCAGGGCGTCCCCGGTGGAGTTGGGGGGCTGCTTCCCTGATTGGAATTCTGATGGGGCTTTTTAAAATAGGCCAATCTACTGTGGAGTGAGCACTCGAAAGTGAACTTCCATCGCAGAGTGTTGCTTCTTTTCCATGAGCCTCAGTGGAGCCGCCAGGCAGCATCGTTCCCCCCGCCCCCCCCTACAGGATTGCCAAGAGGCCACGTGAACGGCCTTGCACCTCGGAGCTTAGAAGGGGCATAACAGTTTGCCCAACTCAATCACTTGGATCATAGGACTCTTAAAGACTGTTATAATATGCCTCTCTCCGCTAATACCCCTTTGCTAGGAATGAAAGAACCCGAAGGTGATTCCTGGACCCGAGTTAAGTAAGACACGTGCCTCGAAGAAGCTCTCAGGAGGTTCAGTCTCCGTTCCTCTTCACCTGTTGTTCCTGACCACAGTCACCCAGTCTGGTCTCCGCAGACCAGTTCCTCACCCCGCGAGGGTCTGGGCGGGCGGAGCTGCGGAGAAGGGGCGGGCTAGAGCCCGGGACCCTGGCCTATTACAGTATGCAAGCTCCGGGTGTCCAGGGGGCGGGAGGCAAGAAGGGAGGGCGGCGCTCAGTGAAAGACGCATTGATGCAGCTGGCTGCAGAGCTGGGCCAGACGCCGACCAGGGCCAGGCTCCTGCCGACCCCCACCCCCCTCCTGTTCGCACACCGCGCACCATGCACCCCCAAGGCCGCACCGCCTCCCTGCAGCTGCTACTCGGCCTCCTCTTCCTTGGGCTGCTGCTGCTGCTGCTGCAGTTACCCGCGCCGTCCAGCGCCTCTGAGAACGCCAAGGTGAAGCAAAAAGCGCTGATCCGGCAGAGAGAGGTGGTAGACCTGGTGAGTCTGAGAGAGTCGGTCCTGCCCTGAGTGCACAGGGAAGGGCATCAATACAGCTATTGGTGGTGCTGACCGTAGGGGAGCGGGTAGGACAGAGAGGGTGCTATGTGTCTTGAGTGCCTCAGTGTCCTGCTTGTCTGAGTCTATGTGTGGGAAAGGATCTGGGACATGCCTGAAGAGGAGTCTCGAAGCCACAGGAAATTGCACCAAAGCGGTGTGGGTCAGGTGGGATGTTCCAAGTCGGTGCAGTCTCCGGGTAACTTCTGGTCTCCAGGGAAGGGCACCTTTGTGAGAAATGGGCAACGTTGTGGCTGCACCTGGAGTAGACTGCGCCACTTGGTTGATTTCAAAAGCAGGCTTGAAGGAAGACCCTAGGCCAGCTGGTCTCCTGGGCCTGGGCCAAGGCTGTGCAACGTGTCCTTTGTTGGGACTGGTGGCCACGTCTGCCTTTGAGGAGCGACTAACACCCCCACAAAGCACGTGTCCAGTTTCTTGTAACTTGAAGATGATGAGTCATTTGGGTCCTCTTCCTCGGGTGTATGAACTACAATTTACTCCGTGGAGGACCGCAGCTAGGGCCGGGAATGGTTCAGAGGGTTTGAAGCTGGAAGGGGAAAATAAAAGGGCCCCAGGAGGACCCCATTCTGCCTGTTGTGTTCAACGCAGATGCGCAGTCTGGTCTTCACCCTGTGACTCTCAGCCAGGAACACTGTAGCCGAGCTAGAGGGAAAGACAGGGCTTTTCCAGGAAAGCAAATATCCCAAGCTCTTTCCGAGGGGCTAATCTGTGGGAAAGTCTGTTTGCATAAAGCCCTTCCCTCTAAAAGTCAACAAACCTAGTGGAGAGCAGAGAGTTTTTCTGTCCCGTGCAAGAGCCAGCCGTTATGGGTCTGCAGTCCTTGGCACATCATAAACTTGAGTCCTTAACCCAGCCCATACGGTTGTCAGGCATTGTGATACAAAATTGACAGGGGGTGTTTATTTATTTATTTTTATTTCTTAGATTTGAATTTCTTAAGCTGAGCTAATAAACCAAGCTTCCTGACAGATCGTTCTAAACTGGATTCAAAAGCACGGGGGGGGGGGGGGTGTATGGGGGGGGAGTACGATGGGGGCGGGGAGGGAATCCCTGTTGTTTCATACAGCGGTGGTGGGTTTTTTGTTTGCTTGTTTGTTTGTTTTTGGTGCTGTTTTCTGCTTTGATATATAATTTTACCGCACAAAAGCACACTGTGTTGGAGCTAAGATTCTATTTTAAGTACCTAAGTTGTTAAAAAAAAAATTGCTCCACATGAATGTGGCCCATGTGCAGTTTGCATTTTATGAGTGTGCAGTTAAGATACATAAACCAGTCCCTTTCCGCATAAGTTCCCCATAAAGCTAGTATTCTCCTCCTCTAAGGATTTTACAGTACCTGTGGTTTCCCGCAGCTCCAACCCAACTTGGAAAAGCCAGGCTCAGGTGCATCCTGTAGATTGGATTTGGTCTTGGTGACAGAAAGAGTCCACACAGTCATTAAGAAGGTTTCCACGGACTCTATAAAGCAACTTCTTTGTATGGGCGCTTTCAAAGCAGTCCTTTCAGGCTTCCACTAAGTTCTGCCCCCTGCTGGACAGTAAAAAAAATGGCGAGCTGGGAGAGCGAAGTTGAGCCTCCATTCAAGGTTACTCATTTTGTTGACTTTCATTGACGAGTATTGGGGCTAGCAGACATACTTATTTTATGTAGCATCTTGCCTGAGAGAAATGTTAAAATATCAGATAATACTAGAGAAATTTATGTAAATAAATGAAATGTTAAAGTAAAAAATTTAATTGGAATGCCTTGTGTTTTGAAAGGTCTAACTAATGGCACCCCTGTTTCCATGTAAACTAACTCAAGGGTAGGCACTGGAATTGACAGATGAAGCTCAAATATCAATCAGCCTTGTAGGTCAATGGTAGAGCACTTGCCTAACATGCAAGAGGCTCTGAGTGCCCATGCTGCACTATGCATGCGTGTGTGTGTGTGTGTGTGTGTGTGTGTGTGTGTGTGTGTGTAAGAGAGAGAGAGACAGAGAGAGAGACAGAGAGAGACAGAGAGAGAGAGACAGAGAGAGAGACAGAGAGAGACAGAGACAGAGAGACAGAGACAGAGACAGAGATGTGGTCTCATATATCCCAGGCTGGCCTCAGATTTGCTGTGTCGGGAGGATTCTGCACTCTGGACCCTCCTGCCTCTGTTTCCCCCAAAGCAGGGGTTACAGGCGTGCGCTACCCACCACTAACATTCAAGGAAGGATGTTTATTATTATCCCCATTTTAGAAGTAAGGAACACGCATGTTACTGAAATGATGAGCAAATGGCTTGGTAGCACATATCTAAGAAGGATGAGGCTAATATTTAAAATAAAGATAAAATGGTTCTAGAATCCATGCATTTAAATTCTACACCCTGCACAAACAAATAATCAGACAGAGATGTAACAGGTATGTAATAGGTATGTAAATTGTTACATACCTGTTGAGGACAGGTGGTCCCATGAAACTGGGCCACAGACTCCTCTTCAGGCAGACAGAGTGGGCTGGGTAAGTTCTGCCTAGTGGTGCGTCTTCCTGCATAGAGCATCTTCCTTCGCATAAAAATAACAGAAGCAGAGCATATGTATGTCCAACTTAGAGATACTGCAATACAAGATAACTATTGCCTACTAAGGTTTTATTTCATAGCAATTAATCTTAAGGAACTCATTCAAAGGGAAAAAATCTATATGGATAAGTATTTTCATTATATTAATATTTATAACAAAAATAGAAATGCTCAAAAAAACTGAGCATTAAAAATTTTGTATAGAGGCCAGGTGGTGGTGGCACATGCCTTTAATTACAGCACTTGGGAGGCAGAGGCAGGCAGATCTCTGTGAGTTCAGGACCAGCCAGGTCTACAAAGTGAGCCAAGGCTACACAGAGAAACCCTGCCTCAAAAAATTTTTTGTATTATAATGTAAAAGTGCATTTATGGGACTTTTGGTAAAATATGGGATTGTGAGCCAGGCAGTGTTGGCAAACGCCTTTAATCCCAACACTTGGGAGGCAGAGGCAGGCAGACCTCTGTGAGTTTCAGGCCAGCCTGGTGTACAGAGTGAGTTCCAGGACAGCCAGGATTATACAGAAAACCTTTGTGTCTAAAAACAAACAGCAGGTGTGGTGGCACACGCCTTTAATCCCAGCACTTGGGAGGCAAGAGGCAGGTGAATCACTGTGAGTTCAAGGCCAGCCTGGTCTACAAAGTGAGTCCAGGACAGCCAAGGTTACACAGAGAAACCCTGTCTCAAAAAACAAAAAACAAACAAACAAATAAAAACAAACAAACAAAAACAACAAAAAGGGGCATTGGGGAGATTATAAGAGACGAACATAGAATATCAGGGGCTGGACAGATGTTCAGCAGTTAAGAGCACTGGCTGCTCTTCCCTAGGGCCTGGCTTCAGTTCCCAGCACCCACAGGGCAGCTCACAGCAGTCTATAACTCTAGTTATGAGGGATTTGATCACTTGCCTAGCCTGCACAGGCCAGGTCTGCTACCATACTCATAAAATAATAATAACAGATTTGAAATTATAAATATCAAACACTGTGTACCTTGCAATATAGCTAGTTAAAATTATATATAATCAAAAGTAGAAAGAAAAATGAAAATATTTTTGTTTGATTTGTGTAAGTTTGTGCAATAAAAAAAATATGAAGAAGTGACAATGTTTTCTAAATAAGCTTAAAATGAGTTCTTCCTGGTATCCAATGGGAGCATGGACAAGGCGATTCAAAGAGGCTCTTGACAGATTCAAAATAAATGTAGTCGGTCATGGTGATGCATGCCTGTAACCCCAGCACTCTGGGAGGCAGAGGCAGGCAGATCTCTGTGAGTTCGAGGTCAGCCTGGTCTAAAAAGTGAATCCAGGACAGCCAGGGCTACACAAAGAAACCTTGTCTTGAAAAACCAAATAAATAAATAAATAAATAAATAAATAAATGCCACTGAAATCATCGACTCTTACGTATTGTTTATGTGTTCACAAAGGTATTTCCTTATGTACTTATTTTGTACTGGGATCAAACTTTGAGCCCTGTGCATCCTAGGCAAGAGTGCTACCACTCATGTACATCCCTGGTTTGCATCTTGAGTCACCACGCCTTTTTCCTCCACCCCCCTTTGGCTCTGTAGTACAATGGAATGTGCCTACAAGGACCAGCAGGTGTTCCTGGTCGCGACGGGAGCCCTGGGGCCAATGGCATTCCTGGTACACCTGGAATCCCAGGCCGGGATGGATTCAAAGGAGAAAAGGGGGAATGCATGAGGGAAAGCTTTGAGGAGTCCTGGACCCCAAACTACAAGCAGTGTTCGTGGAATTCACTGAATTACGGCATAGATCTTGGGAAAATTGCGGTAAGTAAAGTCCGATTTATGTTAAAGTTGAAGCAATATGTGAGAGGTTTTTTTTTTTTTAATTTTTTGTTTTGTTTTGTTTTTTATGGTTTTTTGAGACAGGGTTTCTCTGTGTAGCCTTGGCTGTCCTGGACTCCCTTTGTAGACCAGGCTGGCCTTGAACTCACAGCGATCCACCTGCCTCTGCCTCCCGAGTGCTGGGATTAAAGGCATGCGCCACCACGCCCAGCTTTTCTTTTTAATTTTTTATTAATTTATTCTTGTTACATCTCAATGGTTATCCCATCCCTTGTATCCTCCCATTCCTCCCTCCCTCCCATTTTCCCCTTACTCCCCTCCCCTATGACTGTTCCTGAGGGGGACCTCCTCCCCCTGTATATGCTCATAGGGTATCAAGTCTCTTCTTGGTAGCCTGCTATCCTTCCTCTGAGTGCCACCAGGCCTCCCCCTCCAGGGGACGTGGTCAAATAGCAGGCACCAGAGTTTGTGTGCAAGATGTGAGAGTTTTTTATAAGTCAGTGCAAATTTTTTTGTTGTTGTTAAAATCGAAGGACCCTAAATAAAGAGATTGAGAATAGGTGATGTGTGGCTTTTCACTTAAAATTAATGAAAAAAATTTGATAACAGTTTTAAGGCAAATGCAAAAGGAAGTGAGACAGTGACAGGCACTCTAATCCTATCATGAAGTAAATTTAAATTAGTGTAACACATCCTGCTGTAGCTCCAGACCTAAAAGTGGAAGATGGTTCTAAAAATTACCACGTGGCCTGCGATCCATGTTAACCGAAGCCCATTTGTTCTTATTCTCAAGCTCGGCTCAAAACTGCTTTTTAAGTTAAGGGAATTGAAATTGATTTAGAATAATCACTATGGTGATTCCATAGCATTTGTGCAAGGAGAGGCACTCGAAATAGCCTGTCCATCCAGGCATTTTGATGGATGATCCAGTCACTGACTGAGTGATTCAGTGACAGTGCTTTGACTCACGGGGATGCAGCTGAGTGGTGGAGTGGTGTACCCTGGATGTGTAAGGCCCTGCGCTGGGTCAAGTGCAATTGGCAACTCTTCTTTTGATGACCAACTCTGTCCCTTCCTCCAGAGATGTAATTTAGTGCTTCAAGATTCTGCTCATGGCCAGGAGAACAGTTCATTTTCATAAAATCTAAGGTTTTACGCATCCATGTTTTTCATATCAACCTTTTCTGCTCTATTTTAAAAGTTCAAGAATGTCTTGATTTTTGTATGACAGGCTTTTCATCTAAGTACCACAGTTTTGGTGACAGAGATCTTTCTCTTTCTTATGTGATATATATATTAAAGATTTATTTATTTATTGTGTATATGATGTTCTCCTGCATGTAACAATTGCAGGCCAGAAGGGGGCACTAGATCTCATTATAGATGATTGTGAGCTACCATGTGGTTGCTGGGAATTGAACTCAGGGCCTTTGGAAGAACAGCAAGTGCTCTTAACTTCTGAGCTACCTCTCCAGCCCCTATATTTGTTTGTTTTTTTTTAATAGAAAGTATTTTATTCAAGTGTTGCCTGTTATTTAAACATCTGACACTTCATGTACTCATTTTAAAACTCCACTAAGTCCACTTAGTGCTGCCTTTCTGTGTGTGGGTGGAGGTTGCTTCTCAGGGGCCATCAGTTACCTTAGCCTGGTGCCAGTTCCACAGTGTCATAGCCAACATTCCCTAGCTAGGGGCGGGGCTGCATGAGCTCCGCCCTATGCATGCTGGGAGTTTTGGTTAGACTAATTTTGTGCACTCCTTGCACATGTAACCTGCTCTGAGTTCATGTGTGCCATGGTCCTGTCATGTCTGGCAAATTCTGTTTCACTGAAGGTGTCTACTGCCTCTTATTCTCTGTGAGTCTCTGTATTAATTTCCATCTACTGCAAAAGGGAGATTCTCGGATGAGGTTGAAGAGATATAGTAATTTATGAGTAGATTAAAAAAAAACCCTTAGGACTCAGTTTATTACTGTGTCCTTTTAGCAGAATAATCATATTAGTTTCTCCCTTAGGGCCTTATGAGCTAGCCAGATACGGATTTGGGGTCCAGTTAAGTAAAGAGGGCATGAGCTCCATCGTGTAGAGCTGGATTTTAACTCATCATTAAGTAGTTGGTAACTGCGCTAACATGTGTGCCATTACCGCAGCAGTGGGCCCACTGTTACCATAGGTCACAGCTGGGTACGACTTGTCATGACTCCCCCCACCCCCACCCCGGCAGCATGCATTGAGCCCTCCAGCGCTCTGAAAGCCAGCGAGGAGGGATGAATCTTCCATGTCACTGACAGCTTAGTTATCCGTGTCCTATGACTTAAGTATGTAGTCTCATCAATAATAAGGAATATTACTCAGCTGTAAAGAAAAATGAAAATGTGAAATTCATAGGTAAATGGGTAGGGGCTGAAAGTAATCATTCTGAGTGAGGTCCCCCCCCCAGAGCCGGACAGACACACGCTGCATGCTCTTTCTCCTGTACGGATGCTACCTTTGAATCTTCAGATGAGCACGTTTAAATTTATAACTTCAGAGAGGTTATAAAGCTAGTAAAGGGCTATGGGGCTCAAGGGGAGTGGGTAGACTGCAGATGTTATGGAGGAGGAAATGGGAATTATGGAACGGGAAGGGTGCCCCTGCTGGCCTGCAGTTGCTACGTGCAGGAGAACATTGTATAAATAATAAATAAATCTCCTGCTCCTGGGAGAGGAGGAGAGGGGAGCGTGCCTAAGGAAGAACAAACACTAAAGGCATTTGGAAAAGGCCACATGGAAACCTACTACACTGTAGACGCCTCCTGAGACATACACGTACGCATGCGCAAAAGGAGCTTAAGCGGTGCTTCCCTACACACCACAGACTGAATTAAACAAACAGAACAAACCAAAAAACAGATATGGGGTACTTTCTGAGTTATTGCTCCGTGGTGTCCGGTAGCCCTCCCCCAAATCTCAGACTGTTGCCACTGCTCTGGGTAGGCCTCCAAAACTTGGTGGTCGAAGTAGCTATTTAACTAAAACAAAAAAAAATGTTCAGCTGTTTTTCTGCTGTGGCAGGAATGCACGTTTACAAAGATGCGCTCCAACAGTGCTCTGCGAGTTCTGTTCAGTGGCTCACTCCGGCTGAAATGCAGAAATGCGTGCTGCCAGCGCTGGTATTTTACATTTAATGGAGCTGAGTGTTCAGGACCTCTTCCCATTGAAGCCATCATCTATCTGGACCAAGGAAGCCCTGAATTAAACTCAACTATTAATATCCACCGTACTTCCTCCGGTATGTACCACAGTGGCCTTGCAGAACGTGCCTGTTTGATGTCCACTGTCATGTTGGGTAGCGAAGGAGCCTGTTCTAACGAGGCTTCCAGCAGGTTCATAGTATGTGACTCTCCACCCTGGCCGGCAGTTCACAATTGTTTACAGATCTTTTGTTCAAAGGGTGCAGATGGTGGGGTTGCCATCTCTGACCAAGGGACTCAGAATCTCTGGTGTAAGTTTCCAGAACCTGCATCTTCAAAACAAAACAGATAACAACAAAGACCCTGGAAGTGATGATGTGCCCCCAAAGTGAAAGTCAGTGATGGGTTAGAAATGGAGAAACAGCCAAGTAATTCTGTACCTTTGGTCTGAGCCTTCCCTACACAATGGGCTCATCTGGGAAACCTGGGGGCAGAGGGGAACCAAAAACAACAAAAACAAAAACCCAAACCAACCAACCAACGAACCAAACACACCTGCCCTGGGTGCCACTCCTCCAGAATAACTGAGTTAATGGGGATTTGATTGTGAAAGGTCACCATCTAAGCATTTGCCTTGCTGAGAGGCTGATGCTAGGCCCACACTTATCTGGAGTCTGTTGGCTTCATGGTTAAGTGGACGTGTTTCTAAGTCATAAGGAGTCAAGGCCCTTGGGGCAACTTGAGTATTGGTAGCATGCATTTTCAGCTAGCGTGGTACAGATGCCCAGACAACTTAGATGGGACTGTGGTGGGCTCACTTCTTACCTCTCCCAACTGTAGAGGAGGTCTGAACTCACGACAGGTCCCCATATTCTGACATGAATTGACTTACAGATGCCATAGCCAGGGAGGCCTCAGCTAGACTGCATTAATGTCAATTCAGGTGGAAACCTGACAGGGCGCCTCAGCGCATTAATCTCAACCAAGTAGGGAAGCTAAAGAGCCTGCCAACTCGTTTCCTTTCTTACTCCGCAAACCGAAGGCAACGTGTCTCTCTGCCTGTCTTAGTGACCAACGGTGACGTCTTCTTTAGATGCGAGTGAAGAACTTTGGTAAGGTGGAATGCAAGATCTGTGTGTGCCCAGAGGACACACAAAGGACACCGCATTAAAACAAAACAGAACAAACAGCAGGGCCTCTTTTTAACTATAATAATTCTATTAAAGGGTCAGAGAGATGGTCCAGCAGGCAGAAGGTGCTTACCCTGAGCCTGACGACCTGTGTTTGGTCCCCGGGACACACTGATGGAAGGACAGGACCAACACCTGTAATAAGCCGTCCTCTAATCTTCACATGGGCACTGTGGCATGTGTGTGTCCACACCTACATATACACATTAGATAGATAGATAGATAGATAGATAGATAGATAGATAGATAGATAGCTGATAGATAGATGATAGATAAATGATAAATAGATGATACATAGGTAGATATGTAGATAGAGATAGATAGATGCATACATACATTCATATGTAGATTTAATTTTTTTGTAAAACAAAGTATCTGTAAAATAGATTCACATGTTGAGGGGCTGGTATAAGATTAAGCTACGACTTCTTTTTTTGTTGTTTTTTTTTTTTTGTTTTTTTTTTGAGAAAGGGTTTCTCTGTGTAGCCTTGGCTGTCCTGGACTCCCTTTGTAGACCAGGCTGGCCTCGAACTCACAGCGATCCACCTGCCTCTGCCTCCCGAGTGCTGGGATTAATAAGCTACAACTTCTTATATTCATATAAAAGTCCTATCCTGGATTTAAATAACATCAGCTCTAGGGTTGAGTGCTGAGCAGGACTTTCTTTAAAAAGACTTGCACATCTTGGTTCAGACTCTGGTTCAGGTCTCTTCCAGAATTGGGAAGACTTGACAGTTGGAAGTCTAGGCTTCCTGTGCGCTTGGGTAAATCCTTCTTTGGCTGTAAGTAACCAACACACTCTGCTTTGAGAACACTGCCTGTTGAGGTGACAGCACAGAGCTTATGTACATGCCTTCAAAACCACCCAGGTGCCAGCTAAGGAAAAGAGAACTTTATTCTAAAATCCCCATCAGGTGCTAGATCTTTAATTAGCTTTACATTAAGCAGAATCGTAGCCTGAGTTTCTACAGGAAATGCAGAGTGAATGATTTTGCTGGCTGTGTTTTGCAGTGGAAGGGCTGTGCGAAGGAATCGGCGCTGGGCTGGTAGACGTGGCCATCTGGGTCGGCACTTGTTCAGATTACCCCAAAGGAGACGCTTCGACTGGGTGGAACTCAGTGTCTCGCATCATCATCGAAGAACTACCAAAGTGAAGCCTCTCGGGCTTTCATTCCCTACCTCGTTTATTTTTGGAATCAAGCCTCTGAATGGTTCATTTTTGACGACATTTAAGAAATCACATTATGTACTCAGCTGAATGAAAAAGCAAAGTTAAATATGTTGACAGACCCAAGTGTGATTTCACACTTTAAAATCCAGCCTTATCCATTTTGTTTCAACCAAAGATGGTTTCAGGATTTTTTTTTTTCATTCATTACTTTTCTCATGATTCTCATCTTTGAACCTATATCTTGGAATGTTATTACAGTCTTTAGTATCTGTCAACATTTTAATACATTGTAAGGGTTGTACAGATTTATTTTATATCTGTTAAATAAAATGCTCCAAACAATCTTAGTATTCTCATTTGTTTGTTTGTGTAGCCCTGGCTTTCCTGAAATTCACATTGTAGACCAGGCTAGCCTCAAAGTCAGAGATCTACCTGTCTATACCTCCCAAGGGCTGGGACTAAAGGTATGTGCCACCACGCCTGGCAACTTTAGTGTTTCGTTTGTTTCATTTGGTTTTTATTGCTTCTTAAATTAAAAAAAAAATTTTTTTTAAAATTGACTCACTTTACATCCCATTTGTAGCCCCTCCCTCCTCCTCTCTTGGCCCCACCCCCCTCCCTTATCCCTACTCCCCACCTCCCCTAGTCCTCAGAAAGGGGATCCCTCCTCCCCTGTCATCTGACCCCAGCCTATCAAGTCTCATCTGGACTGCCTGCATCCTCTTTCCCTGTGGCCTGGCAAGGCTGCCCCACCAATGGGAAGTGACCAACAAGTAGGCACCAGAGTCCATGTCAGAGGCAGCCCCTACTCCCCATATTATGGGACCCATAAGGAGACTGTGCTGCCTGTCTACTACATCTGAGCAGAGAGTCTAGGTCCTCACCATGCATGGTCCTTGGTTAGTGCATCAGTCTCTGCAGCACCCACTCCTCTAAGATTTGTTGGCTCCATTGGTCTCCTTGTGGAGTGCCTGACCCTTCCAGGTCCTTTTATCCCTCAACCTTTCCGTAAGACTCCCTGAGCTCCACCCCAAAGTTCAGCTGTGAGTCTCAGCATCTGCTTCGATCCCCCGCTGGGTGGAGTCTTTCAGAGGACGTCTATGGTGGGCTCCCTTCCTGTGCCTTCTCTTCAACTGCTTCCAGTGTCTGTTCTTTTTGCCCTTCTGGATGAGAATGAAGCATCCTCCCTAAAGTCCTCCTTGTTACTTAGCTTCTTAGGTCTGTGGATTGTGGTGTAGTTATCCTGTATTATGTGGCTAACATCCGCTTACAAGTGAGTACATACTTGGCATATCTTCCTGGGTCTGGGTTACCTCACTCAGGGTGATATTTTCTAGTTCTATCTATTTGCCTGCAATTTTCAAGATTTCCTTGTTTTTAGTAGCTGAGTAGTAGTCCACTGTGTAAAGGTACCACAGTTTCTTTATCAAGTCTTCAGTTGAGAGACATCTAGGTTGTTTCCAGATTCTGGCTATTACAAATAAAACAGCTATGAACAAAGTTGAGCAAACGTCCTTGTGTGGTAGAGCATCTCTTGGGTATATGCTGAGGAGTGATATAGATGAGTCTTGAGGTAAATCTATTCCCGATTTTCTGAGAAAGTGCCGGATTGATTTCCAAAGTGCTTGTACAAGTTTGCACTCCCATCAGCAATGAAGGAGTGTTCCCTTTTCTCCACATCCTCACCAGCATGTGCGGGCACTTGAATTTTTGATCTGAGCCATTCTGATAGGTGTTAAGACAGAATCTCAGAGTTGTTTTGATTTGCATTTCCCTGATGACTAAGGACGTTGAACACTTTTTTAAGTGTTTCTTAGCCATTTGATATTCTTCCATTGAGAATTCAATGTTTAGCTCTGTACCTCATTTTTAAATTGGATTATTTGATTTGTTGGTGTTTAATTTCTTGAGTTCTTTATATACTTTGAATATTAGCCCTCTTTTGGACGTAGTGTTGGTAAAGATCCTTTCACAGTCTGTATGCTATCATTTTCTTCTGTTGACAGTGTCCTTTGCCTTACAGAAGCTTTTCAGTTCCATGGGATCCACTTATTAATTGTTGATTTTAGAGCCTGAGCTATTGGTGTTCTGTTCAGAAGTTGTCTCCTATGCCAATGAGTTCAAGGCTCTTCCCCACTTTTCATTCTAACAGATTTAGTATGTCTGGTTTTATGTTGAGTTCTTAAATTCACTTGGACTTTAGTTTTGTGCAGGGTGAAAAATATGGACCTATTTGAATTTTTCTACACATAGACATCCAATTAGACCAGCACCATTTGTTGAAGATACTGTCTTTTTTCCCTTGTATGGTTTTGGCTTCTTTGTCACAGGTCAAGTGTCTATGGATGTGTGTGTTTATTTCTGAGTCTTTGATTAGATTCAATTGATCCACCAGTCTGTTTCTATGCCAGTACCATTCAATTTTTATTACTGTTGCTCTTGAGTACAGCCTGAGATCAGGGATGGAGATACGTCCAGGAGATCTTTTATTCTACAGGATTGTCTTAGGATTTTTTGTTTTTCCATATTAAGTTGTGAATTGTTCTCTCAAGGTCTGTAAAGAATTGTGTTGGCATTTTGATGGGAATTGCACTGAATCTATAGATTTCTTTTTAGTAAGATAGTATTTTTACTATGTTAATCCTAACGATCCATGAGTGTGGGAGATCTTTCTATCTTCTTCTTTCTATCTTCTTCAATTTCTTTCTTCAGAGACTTGAAGTTTTATTTTGTTTCATTTCTGTACAAGTCTTTCACTTGCTTGGTTAGAGTTACACCAAGATACTTTATGGGTTTTGTAGCTATTATTAAGGGTATTGTTTCCCTAATTTCTTTCTCAGTCTGTTTGTTTTTGGTATACAAGAGGCCTACTCATTTTTTTAAGATTTATTTTTTTTATTTATTTATTTTTCTTTTTGGTTTTTCAAGACAGGGTTTCTCTGTGTAGCCTTGACTGTCCTAGACTTGCTTTGTAGACCAGGCTGGCCTCGAACTCATACCGATCCGCCTGTCTCTGCCTCCCTCGTGCACCACCACGCCCAGCCTGATTTTTTTTTTTAGTTGATTTTGTATCCAGCCACTTTGTTGAAGGTGTTTATCAGATGTAGGAGTTTCTTGGTAGAATTTTTGGGGTCATTTACATATACTATCTACTACATATACTATCATATCCTCCAGGAAATAGTGGTAATTTGACTTCTTTTTTTCCAATTTGTAACCCTTGATCTCCTTTAGTTGTCTTATTGCTCTAGCTAGGCCTTCGAGTTCTATATTGAAGAGATACGGAGAGAGTGGACAGCCTTGTCTTGTCCCTGATTTCAGTGGAATTGATTTAAGGTTCTCTCCATTTAGTTTGATGTTGGCTATATGCTTGCTGTATATTGCCTTTATTATGTTTAGGTATGTGCCTTGTATCCCCAATCTCTTCAAGACTTTTAACATGAATGGGTGTTAGATTTTGTCAATCCCCTTTTCAGCATTGAAAGAGATGATCATGTAGTTTTTTTCTTTCAGTTTGTTTATATAAGTGGACGTCTCAGGAGCCCATGGACCCTCCTCTCGCCAAGGGGAAGTCTCTTGGGTTGGCTGCGCTGCTATTGGATTTCTTGCCCCAATGCTAATGAGGTCCAGCTGCCCAGACACTGTGCTCAGACACTGTGCTCCCACACTGCTCAGACACTGTGCTCCCACACCACTCAGACACTGTGCTCAGACACTGTGCTCCCACACCGCTCAGACACTGTGCTCAGACACTGTGCTCCCACACCACTCACTGTGCTCACTGAGTTAGGAAGCCCGAGGCTGGAGCTGGGCACCCCCATACTTGAAGGTATCCACTCCACAGGAAGGTCCATGGCGGTGAGTGTGGGGGTCTCAGTTGGAGCTGAGCAGCCCCAGTACCACAGAGAGTGGGAGCAGGCATGTGACCTGAGGCTGAGGCTGAGCCAGCAGGGGCCTGAGAGATTTTCTCGGGTTTAGCCAGGTGAACTGAGGTTGGACCCATGAGTTTCCCTCAAGTCTCACCTGGGTTGGGGTTTTGGGTTCCACAGCACGTCCGGTTGGTCCCTCTGCTCTCACCGCTGTCCTGCTGTTCAGATACCGTACAGACTCAGTGCCGCCATATTGATCTCTCCAACTTTAGTATTTTTAAACTGAAGACTTTGTCACTGAAGATTGAATTTCCAGTACTTGACATATGAGAAGTTAAACATAAATCTAAAATTTAAGTATTCATTTAGCAATTTATGAAATCTTAGCATATGCATAACATGGTTATGTATCTTGAGGGATATGAGGCATAAGGATGGTTATATGTCAGGAATATAACAGTATTTTAGGAGTTTTTAATTTTAATGTATCATAAAGTAAAAACATAATACTCTGGCCTCAGACTGCTTATCATTTTGTAGGAAGGATAAGCTATACACAAAAATTACATAGTTGAAGGATGTAGAAGTAATTGCTTTGAATTGAGGTGATCAGAAAGCACTCACCGAGCCAGGGTCGGTGTGAGAGAGATGAGACTGTAAGCTTGAATTGCAAGTGTCAGCAAGAACTCATGTTGTATTTACTAAGCAGGCTAGGAACAACCGCCATCTCAGTGATCCTCAGATGTGATCACTACAATAGCAAGATCCTGGGAGGAATAAGTGATTTTATCTCTCAGGCAGGAAATGTAGACCTTCCCTTGGGAAACAACACAGCTGTGAAAGAGATATCAAAGGATCCGAGGGGGGCAGCTCGAGTCATTTCCTACCGGCAAAGTTGATGTATCGATAAAGATAATAGCTGCAGGCGTTTGAAACACACCAACCAACATGCTATAGTAAGATGATATGCATGAATTCGTGGTCTGCTAAAATAGAAATCCATTGTTGAAATCGTGGGACGGCAGACAAATAAACTTGGATTCAGGACTGGAAACCAGAGTCTGCCTTCTTTACCTGGGTTATGCCCCTGAGTAACCAAAGCATTTATGAATGAAGGAATTACTCTTTTTAAAAGTTCATAGAGTTGGGCTGGAGAGATGGCTCAGTGGTTAAGAGCACTTGTCTGCTCTTCCAAAGGACCCAGGTTCAATTCCCAGCACCCACATGGCAGCTCACAACTGTCTATAACTCCAGTTCCAATGGCTCTGACACCCTCACACCAATGCACATTAAAAAAAAAGTATATAGAGTCCAACAAGGAGGTCCAGGGATAAAGGCGTTTGCCACCAAGCCTGGTGATGTGATTTCAATCTCCAGGACCCACACAGTGGAAGGCAAGAAGTGGCTGCTTTACGTTGTCCTCTGATCTCACGCACCATGCCATATAAACACACGCAAAATAAATAAACACAACATAAGGACTACAAAGTCATGTCACATATATATGGTGTTGTACGTTAATAGTTAATGTTAATGAAGAAAGAATGCTAACATTGGACTACCACCCCCTCTCCACCCTTCACAAATTAAGGCATCTGTAAGTGTGGATTCATGGCTTACAACCTCCCCCAGTTCTGGTTGCGCTGTGGCTCAGCCATTGATGCTAGAGCTTTCTGTTTACCGTAAACAAGCACTTGTGGTTTTGGCTCAGCCCTAGCACACACCTTTAATCCAAGAGCTTTCCGTACACAGAATGAAATAAAATTAATCCTAGGTCAAGAGGTGGAGCAAGCAACAGGGAGACAGGAAGTACCCACAGAGAGTGAGAGGAAGTCCAGAGGACGAATAGACAGACACACAGGAAGTAGAAAGGAGGGACACTGAGTTGAAGGGCACTTAAGACAGCATGGAGAAGGAGAAGGGGCTTTTTCCTTCTAGGACATCAGCTGAGTAGGAAGGTCAGCTAGGTGCTTTCTCTGCCTTCTCTGAGCTAGTAGGCCTTCACCCCAGCATCTGGATCCTGAGTTTTTGTTTTTGTTTTTGTTTTTTGTTTTTTTTGGTAAAAATCAAACGTTTGGGATTCTCTTTCTTTAAGACAACATTCAGGTTGTTTTAACAACCAAACAAACTGATATGTGTGTGTATATTAAGTCTAAGAACTTAAGCTGGCAGAGGAAGCTGAGAGCACACCACGGAGTGAAAACCTCAGAGTTATCTGTAGGGCAATAGAGAGCCAGTGAGTGAGAATTTAAGCTAAATGACAACCAAAAACTAGGCAATAAAAATGAATAGGTATTTCTCTGAAACAGCCCACAAATGTATAAAAAAGATTCCCCGTGTCACTAGTCATTAACAAAATTAAACTTAAAACCACAAGTTTACCACTTTATCCCTATTAGCAGGCTCTAATTTAAAAACATGGAAAAAGGTGGTAAAAAAGTATGTGGACAAAGTTGAACTTCAGTAGGGAACCAGTGGCAATGTGCATAGTGTTCACATTCTAGAGTGATGTAGTGGTGATGTCACATAGCAAGGAGTACATTAAATGCCACAAAATCATACACATCAAAGATACAAATCGGGAACTTCCTATTATGTATATTATCCACAACGTTTAAAAGCAGCTACCAGAGGGCTGGCAAGATGGCTCTGACTGCTATTCCAGAGTCCTGAGTTCAATTCCCAGCAACCACATGGTGGCTCACAACCATCTGTAACGATGCCCTCTATTGGCCTGCAGGTGTACATGCAGACAGAACACTGTATACATAATACTATAAATAAATCTTTTTTAAAAAGCAGCTACGAGAATATGACTTTATTGATGAACCTAGCAATAAAACAGAGAATTTAAACATATCTAAAATGTAAAGATTTCAAGCAGGATATAGGAACATGGGCTATAGGAAAATTAAGAATCACTTCAAGGTTTCAGTCTAGGGACCCTCGGAGAAACGGACGTGAGGTCAGGGCAGATCTGGGGATAAGATGCTGGCTTTGAACTGCTACTAGGATACCCAGTTATTTCTGGCCAACGGGAAGTTAGAAGTGAAGGCCGGCTGCACAGGGGACAGTTTGGAGGTGGAGACAGATCTCTGGACGTCTTTCCTGAAGAAGTGATGAGCAGAGCTTGGAATGGTGGCACATGCCTGATCCTGGCGCTCAGGAAGGCAAACAGACTGCTAGATGTCTTAGAATGTGCCTCTGCTTCTGAGTGCAATGTGGTCCTGCCTCTGCTTCTGAGTGCTGGGATTAACGGTGTGCGCCGCCACACCGGGTTTTACATTAGATTTCCTAGAGCACTTTCTCCGTCACGTCACTAAGAATGTCCTCCTTGGGAATCACTAGGACTGACTGACACCATATTGCAGATATAGGCACTTAAGACGGGAGGGAAATGGTTTGTCTTCGGTCAAACAGGAAGCCAGGCAAACCAACATTTGAAGGTACTCTGGTTCTCCAACCTGTGATCTCACCACTCTGCAATGGCCGCATCTTGAGTCTGCTCTCCTCCAGGCAGCTCAATTCCCGCTCCGTGGCCTCCGTATTTCTCACCCTCTCCTACCTGACACGGCAACACCACTCTCACTGCTGCTTTTGTTTTATAGCAGTCAATACCCACAGCTACAGTATGCTTCTCTGTATTTTGTTTATCACATGAGTCCAGTGGCTTGCTTACTCTACGCAGTCAGTGGCCAGCAGTGCTCCTGACGGAGGAGGTCCCTCCACATTTGCGGCTGAGTGAGTGACGGAGCGCTCACAGGGCACTGTACTACCCTACATGCTCATGCACCAGTTGAGGGCTGTAGGAACACACTTATCACGCAAGCTTGTATGCTCCCAGAGGACAAGGACTGTCAAATTAATTTGAGCACGCAGGAGGACTCATGAAACTGTAGCTTGCCTGCCCACATAGGCACATATCTAGCTGGGTGAATCCCATGCAAATTATAGTAAAATCCAGAACTATGAAATGCATAATTTATAAAACATTCTATGGTTTCCCTAACTGGGAGATCTGGATCTTAAATTATGGTTCTCATTGTTTAAATGTTGCTGTAGGCTGTAGCTCTTTGTAAACTACTAAACACCATGTATTTTATTCTATAACAAGAATTTGAGATATCCAAATAAAGTGTAGGTACAGTTAGGACAATGTTTAAACCAGTCAGTTTTGAAATTTCCAATAATTCCTGGGAATACTGATTCATTGTCCCTGAATCTCAGAGTAACACACCAGGAAATGCTGAAAAACTTGCTTTTTGTTAGTACGTTATGATTTTAAATGTATCATTTATGATGAATAAACATACTTAAAAATAAAGGTAAAGGATATTATAGTAAACACTGTATTTGTAAATATAAATTATCTTTTTGTTTTTTATTTTAAAAGCAATGCCATCTCCAAAATATAAAAAAACAGGCTTATTTTCAAAGAGCCTTTTAAATATAGCTTTGATCATAATGCTTTATTTACAAAAAAATACATACTAGTACAACAGCACTGACAACTTATCAGGAAGGCATTATCCCAGCATCCTTTGGGGCAGTACTTAGAGATCTACAGTGATATACAAATCAAATCAGTAATGTAATCTGTACTTCAACCTGAATTTGAACAACCAATGTAGACAAATCAATTATTTGGAATCTGGATCCACAAATTTAATATTAAGGATATTTCTATTTCTATATAAGGATATGCTTATTTCTACTCAGCAAACTCACAGCAAACGTTCCACCTCTGTGAGACGTGAGCCAGCCCTTCTCAGGAGTGATTTGTAAAGACATGTGCTAAAGAAAGATCTGGAAGTTCAGATCTTATACACTCCAGCCACACTCCAAGTGTTTATGGCCAAAACCAAGGTCTGGATCCAGAACCACACTGTAATTAAGCCATGGGACAGCAGAAGGTGCCAGATATTTCCCAGGGAAACACATGCCTTCTCCAATTACTGTAGTTAGTGAGTTTCCACTGCATTATAACTAAAGCACACTGATAATGTTTCTAACAAAATATTTCTAACAAAAAAAATTCCTATTCAAAATGGGCTGGATTTGGATAACATGTTATTTCTATGTCGTCCACGTTTTCTTTACCCTTAAAATACAGTCCTTCTTGTAAGAAGCCAGCTCCTTGCTATTGCACAGGGGTCAGTTTTAAAGCCAATCCAGGCAAGAGAGTTCAGAAAAAAGAACATTCATCAAATTATTTACAAATATTGCAAATCAGCTTTTACTTGAACAATGAAATGGGAGACCAGTAGACTCCCTGGCTCTCAGGTTCAGCCCTATGCTGACGGCATCCCCTCCAGGCAGAGGCAGCCGAGCTCCACCCATGGAGAAGCGAAGGGCAGGAAACAGGGAGATAACTTAGCAGTCCTTCACCTCTAACAGACAAATGCTGAGTATGAGCGATGTTGCTGCGTAGTGTTCTTCTCAGTCTGTGCTTCGAACACAAAGGCATTTGTTGCTGCTTCAAGCTGCTCTACAGGACTCTCCTTTTAGTTTACTTTCTCTTCTCTAAGGTCACGTAAAAAGTGTGAGACATTTTCATAAACCACGAAGGTGATACAGCAGGCTGGAGTCACTCTAATCAAATTGGGGGCAATTCCTTTGTAAAATCCACCGATGCCTTCTTTCCTTTAAAGGAGCAACAGATACACACTTAGTTTCCTAAGGAGACAGCACCTCATTAGCACAGAGCCTGGGATAAGTACTGAAGCCGCCCGACTCACACATGGGTTTAAAGCCTGTGTGCCATGCCCTGAAGGACCGTAACTCAGGAGCCATTTCTATGTCTTTTATAAACTGATGAAGGACGAGGGTGAGGATACCTCAGAAGAGAACCGTGTGAGTGATGCAGTCAGTGTGTTTACAGGGATGCTGCTGCTGGAGATTTAGCAGACCTAACTGAACCATCTCTCAGGCAGCCAGGTGCGGTGGTTCAGGCCCACAGTCCTGGTACTCTGGAGGGCCATGAGGCAGAAGGGTTGTTACAAGTCTTTGAAGTCGGCTGGACTAGACACTAAGTACCATGCTGCTGAGAGCTGCACTCCAAAGACTGTCTCAAACAAGCATGCTTGTTAGCAACCAGTGCGTCCATTATCTCATAATTGGCATTAGTGGTACAAAAACTAATATAGCTGACATTAAAAACAAAACTGTATTTCCTTAGTACTGAAAACAGCCAATAAAAACCTAGTAAGTTACATGCAGATTAGCAAACATAATTTTTTTTATAATTAATTAATTTCTTTATATCCCTGACCACAGCTCCCCCCGCCTCTATGCTCTCCTCCCTTTCTCCTCAGAGAAGGGCAGGCCTCCCGTGGACATCAAGCAGCCTTGGCATAGCAAGCCGCAGTAAGACTAGGTGCATCTTCTATTGACGATAGACAAGGCCGCCCAGTTAAAGGGAAGGGTGCCAAAGGCAGGCAACAGAGTGAGAGACAGACTCTGCTTCAAGCAGTATTTCCTAAAAAGAACTAAATTTAAACAGTCTCTTCAGGCCCTTAGAATTAAAGAGAAATGCAAAGGAAGTCTACCTATAATAATTAATTATTCTCAGGTATAACATCGTCTACTCACAGAGACAAGCACTTATAAAAGTTGTGGGGCACTAGCAGATATGGGCCTTTTCCAATGTATTTACCTAGGCTTTTGACATTGCTTATATCCAATGTCAATCAAATATTTTGAGCCTTAAATTCTATGCTGATAACTTTTCAAAGCACTTATTTGTTTCAAATCCCTCCCCCTGAAGACAGGGTTCCTCTGTGTAGCCTAGGCAACCCTGGACTCACTTTGTAGACCAGACTGGCCACGAACTCACAAGCATCTGCCTGCCTTTGCTTCCCAGAGTGCTGGGATTACGGCGTGTGCCACCACGCCCGGCCCGGCTGGTTCACATTTTTTAAATAAGAACTCTGTGAGTCCAAACAGCCTAACTTTTCAAATGAAGAAATCAGGCTTTAGAGAGGTTGTTTACCGTGACAAATGTGTAAACAGGAAAGTAAGGACAGTCAAGACCCTGCCCCTGCCTGCCATCTTTTCCACAGCAGGTTGGCCAGGCCCACAAAACTAGTATGGAGGGGACAATATAGGTGTGCAAGGTAATTATGAGTGTGCGTCTGATGTCCCGTGCTCTCACCTCCACGTCTTTATGATGACATCCATGACGCCGCCATAAGACACATGCTGATCCTGAAGGCGGGCTCTCACAACCTGATATGGGTACGTTGCTGCTACAGCAAATATTTTGGATAGTGCTGCAACAGAGATATATTCTGCTGTGCTCTAAAAAGAGAATGTAAATAGGAGTTCTTTAAAAGCAAAAATTACTTTAAAAATATAAATACATATATAGAAAAGTACTGTTCCCACTTTAACACTACGTCTATTTAATATGGGGTTCTATTTAATATTTGTGCCATTAATAAGATATTTAGCTGTTAGTGACAGAATATTTTTATAGTAGCAATATTGTCAAAAACCAATATTGCTAAAAAACAGATTTTTAAAAAATGTCTACCTATTCAGCACTCTCAAAAACAAATGACGTCACTTTGAAGACCGCTCTTACCAGCTGCGCGTCTGGCGGTCTGTTGACGTGCTCATTGTACTTCAGCTTTAGCAGCTCATACGCCATAAACTGAAGGGCACCATGCGACGTTCCAAACAGCCCAGGGACAAAGCCCTAAAGGGAACGATAAAGACACACAAAATTAGCCATGCATGCGTGCACGCCTTTACTCCCAGCACTCAGGGAGGCGGGGGCAGGTGGAATGCTGTGAGTTTGAGGACAGCCAAGGCTATACTGAGAAACCCTGTCTCAAAAAAAAAAAGGGGAAAAAAATCAAAATTAAATAGCTTTCAATGAAAGATGTAAATTCACCTAAGTTTTACCTAAATCACATTTTAATCTATATCTTAACAAGTCATGTTTAATATACTAAGTATATATTTATATAAATGTTTATATATTTGATATATTAATAATATTACTATATAATTATTATAACAAAATATAGTTACAATATTAATATATTATAAATTATAATGCATATATTTAATATATACATATGACATACATTTAAAATACACACATATGAAATAGTACTCCTTCTTTGTAAGCTGTTTGGATTTCCATAGGTTATTTTTCTTTAAATAATATACATATGAACATAAAAAGATGCACACTAACAGGAGTTGGAGTTTGAATAGGAATTTAAATTTAGTGAAGAAAATTAAGCTAATGATATTTCAAAGGATTATGCATAGGTATTCTAAAAGAACAGAGTATCAAATCATAAAAGGAAATACAGAATTGAATAATATAATTGCAAATAAAATTGCCTATAGACAAGTAAGTAGTCTTAAGTGTATATACTAGTGATTTTTAAACTATCACACAATTCTTGAAAAACAAAGTAAAAAAATTTTTTAAAAGATTTACTTATTTATTTTTATGTATGAATGCTTACTCTATCTGCAAGTATACCTACATGTCAGAAGAGGGCATCAGATCACATTATAGATGGCTGTGAGCCACCATGTGGTTGCTGGGAATTGAACTCAGAACCTCTGAAAGAGCAGTCAGTGCTCTTAACCACTGAGCCATCTCTCCAGGCTCCCACTCCCACCCCTTCCTTAAGACAGGGTTTCTGTGTAGCCTTGGCTGTCCTGGAACTCGCTCGGTAGATCAGGTTGGCTTTGAACTTACAGATCCTCCTGCCTCTGCCTCTCCAAGTGCTGGGATAAAAGGTGTATACCACTATCTGTGTGCATGTGTGTATACACATAAAACATGTAAATTTATGAAAATATTTAAAATATATTAAATATATAAATGTAAACATAGTAATATATTTATTATTTATGATAGCATAAATATATACCATTTGTTATATAATTTTATATAATATATAATTATATAAATATAAACAAAATATAAACTATTTGTTTATAATATATTATATATATTTAATAAGGATAAACAAAAAAGACAGAAAAGGACTGTGGCAATTGCATCTGTGCTATCAGCATGCCTAGGGAGACACCCTGCAGGTGTGCATGTGAGGGTGGTACACACACAACCATCCTGTAAGCTGTAGTCCTGGAGAGAGTTCAGGTGGAAAAGGAGGAAGCCAGTAGGGCAGCAGCATGTGCCCTGTTCCCTAGGCATGGAGCTGCTCTGCCAGCCACCCCCACAGACTGACACTTGGGAAACCGCAAGCCCTGAAGGTCTCCCTTCTTTAGCTGTTTCTCTCACATACTGTGGCCACAGTGATACAAAATAACACCAAGAGAAATTAGGGCAAGAGATAAAAGGTACAAATCGGAAATCTTGCTGCCACTAAGAATAAAGTTCAAATATACTGCATTCAATTCCTAGCAGTGAAGGCGCTGACTTTTTCTTTTGGTTGTTATTTTAAAATTCATTTTATATTTATAGTCAACAAAAATAAGATGGCATTAAGACTCATGTGGTCTCTTCTGCACATATCATCAGAGACAACTTCCATGGGCTCCAGTAGGAAACGGGCGGTCTAACTGCACGGCTGACAAAGTTTAGACACTCTCACAGTCATGAAGACACAGCTTACTGTAATCAGGAAGCACAGTTAAAGTACAATTTCAATATTATAAACAAGATTTCAGCTTCATTCAATTGTTTCTTGCCTAAGTTTCATTTCTTTTTAGAACCAAATACAGGTCCTTTACAAGTGACCAAAGGAGCTGCTGTCCAGACAAGGCAACGGAAGCCAGGACAGTGACACATGACACATGCATCACTGCAGTATTCTGTAGGCTTAGACACGAAGGTTGAGAGGTGAAGGCCTAGCCGGGCTGTATAGCAAGATTTTGTCACAAAACCAAAGGCTAGTATTAATTACTATTTCCATGTTCATGTTAATTTGTTACCTTGTACAATCCACGCACACCTTCATGTTTATATATTTTCACAAGTGCATCAAACATTCCTTTGTACTGTCTCTGTGAAGGGCTAACAACACCTCCATACTGCAACATAAGGCGAGTTTTCGTCACCCATAATGGGTTTGTAATGCAGAGTGTCATGGCTCCTAAAATCATATTTAAAGATTAATTAGCAAAAAGGTAGTTTCATATAATCCAAATAATCAAGAAAAATTTTCCACACTGTGCACATATAAAGCTCAGGTCATCAAGAACTGGGGTACAGCCAGGTGTTGTATGCACATCTTTAATCCCAGAACTGGGGTTCAGCCAGGTGTTGTGTGCACACCTTTAATCCCAGAACGCAGGCGGCTGAGGCAGGCAGATCTCTGTGAGTTGAAGGCTAACCCGGCCAGCTCAGGCTACATAGTGAATCCCTGTCTTAAAAACAAAAATAAAGTAAAACAACTGATGCCACTGGGCATAAGTAGGACATTAAATTTAATTAGGGAAATGAGGCAATGATATTGCAATGAACTGAGCACAGGCGTTCTTAGAGAACAGGACACCAGGAGGCTGCAGCCGGGGCAGGGAGATGTGGTCTCTGAGGCACTGCCCGGGAGTCAAAAGGAAACTCAAGTCAAAAAGTTTCTCCTGTGGTCAGTGAGAGGTAACTTCTGAGATAAAATGTGAATTAGTTTCCTTGTAAGGATAGAGCAACGCTATCCAGACTCCTAAACAGTGTAGCCTGGGCAGAGGTGAGATCTTAAAACATGGGACTGTGACTCAGGGGAGAAGAAAGAACTGCAAGTGTGGTTCCTCACGCTGCATGTGCACACATATGTCACCCCAGATCCATCACTCTTTGCCTCAAAGCCTTTCAGAAGCAGTCACTCTCCAACAGTCTAATAATCTCTAGACTAGTGATAATTTCACTATAAATGTCATCTGGTGACACATATGGTGCACTGCAGCAGTAAGTGGGGCCAGGGAGATCATTTCAAGGCTAGCCTCGGCATATTATATGTGATTCTATCTTTACCAAAACAAAATGAAACAACAACAACAACAAAAAAAAACAAAGCAAAGAAAAACAAAACCTACCTCCTGCCCTACCAAAAGTACATCTGGTTAAATTTCACATTTATTGAGCTTCTTGAGGAGTTTTTTTAAGTAAATAAATATCAAATTCTATTGTGATTTGGGTCTCTACATGTGGCTAAGTATTTAAAAATACTTCTTGCTTTAAAAGAATAATACTCTGTAAACATGAAGAAACCAGGTCTACAAGGGATCAACTAGGCTTTATGAACACTGATGGTCTCGTTATTTTCCCTTGGTGGCACACACACAGGAGAAAGAGAATATAGTTACTAAGTTATATAACTGCAAAACATCATATTCAAATCATCTCTTGGAATAATTTTTCAAAAATTATTTTGCATTTCCAAGTGTCTCTCCTGCATGTATGTATGTGCACCATGTGTGTATCTAGTACCCTCAGAGGCCAGAAGGCAGTGCCAGATGCCCTGGCCCTGGGGTTACAGACGGCTGAGCCACCACGTGGGTGCTGGGAGTCCAAGCTGGGTCCTCTGAGGAGCAGCCAGTGTTCTCAAGTGCTGAGCCACCTCGCCAAAGACTCCCAACATCATAGGATTCCATGAGCACATTTAAGCCTCTATTGTTTAAAGGGGAGGGGGAAAGTTTTAAAATAAGAAAATGAAAATCCAGCCTGAAGGCAAAAGGTCACATGCTCACCTGGGCCCGACTTTTCACTCAATAGGAGGTCTCAAATGGAGACCTTTTCTCAATTATAAATGCACTGAAGCCCCCTCCCCAGGAATTGCGGTTCCACACTGCTTACCAGCTTCAGCAGCAGACACGAGGTATTCTACTGGCTCTAACTGCTCAGCTCTTCCCTCTGTCTTATATGACTTGATGGCATTGTAACTAAAAAATATGAAACACAAGCAGGTTTAATTTAATTTAATTAAACACACAAGGTTAAGTTGAACACGAGTCATAAAGCAACAGTCCATTTTAAAGCATAGTCTTCAAAGTAAAAGGAAACCACAGATTAAGACTCATTTAAGAATAATATGCCAGAAATGTCTCACAGTGGGATTAAAGCACCCTCCCTATAAATGAATATGCCGAGCAATATATATGAAAATGTTCTAATAACACCTTCATCAGCACACAAAAACCAGGAGAACATGGTGCTGTGGCAATGTAAACACTGGAAAGAGGGCAAAGTCAAACAAGGGGCACAGAGGAGCTCCCTTTCAGGAGCAGCCTTCAGCTTTCTGAGGGACAGCGGGCCCCTTTAAGACACTAACAAAATAAAAGGCAACAGTGTCCCTTAGGCAGGAGGGGTGGAGGGAGGGAGGGAGGGAGGGGAGGGAAGGGAGGGAGGGGAGGGAAGGGAGGGAGGGAGGGGAGAGAACAAGAAAGCGCAGAACCCTGTGTAGAAGCAGCATTGGCCGGACACTGAGACAGGTACAGTTTCATTGGGGAAAGAAATACACACCAGGAGAACGAGAGCAAGAGTGGACAGCAGGCGGAGGAATAAAAGCCACAGGAGTGGCTGGTTCAGATTTGGGTCTTGTTTGGCAGAGAACAGCCACTAAATGCTACTGAGCAGGAAAGATAAACTAGGTTTGCTTTTGTTGTTGTTGTTGTTTTTTGTTTGTTTTGTTTTGTTTTCAAGACAGGGTTTCTCTGAGCAGCCCTGGCTGTCCTGGACTTACTTTGTAGAGCAGGCTGGCCTCGAACTCACAGAGATCCGCCTGCCTCTGCCTCCCGAGTGCTGGGATTAAAGGTGTGCGCCACCATCGCCCGGCTAGGTTTGCTTTTTGTTCCTTGTTTTGTAAATAAAATTTTTATTACGTGTACGTATATGTCTTGTGGCCACAGCAGCTGAGGCTGGATGGATAGGTTGTTTAGCTGTTTAATGTAGGGGTGAGAAGTGAGTTCTGCATGATAGAGAGAAAAAGCCCCATAAGGAAACGTGGCGGATGGTTCCGGGACTCTTGGCTGAGGAACAGTCAACAGAGCTTAGCGGGTTACTATTTGCCCAGCCGCAGGTGTATTCAGGCTTATTGAGAATCTCACAGAATGGAGAGAGGGAGGAAGAGTGGACTGGGAGGGAGGAAGGATGGGGCTACACCAGAATGCAAAGTGAATAAATAAATAAAATAATTTAAAAAAAAACCCCGAACAGGTTTCTGTGTCTTTTATTTGTATAATAGCAGGTCAAGGAACAACTGCCACCTTAATAATTATATGAATCAATATTAAATATCAGCCATCTTTCCACACAGGTCTTCTATGACCCAGGCTGGCCTCAAACTCACTATGAGCAAAAGATGTCTTTGAATTCCAGATCTTTCTGCACCTACCTACCAAGTTCTGGGATTAGGTGTCACCAGGCCCCAACTTCCACTTTCTTCTTCAAAGATTTTAGTTGAATAAACTTTTCCAACTTTACCTATAATATTTTAACATGAAGCAAACTGTGCTATTGTAAGAAATTTTTGTCATGTAATTCACATAGCCTGCCCTTAGATATTCTTGGGGATCTATACACACACACACACACACACACACACACACACACACACACACACACATGCGCGGCATTGTAAATTTGAGTTGTACAGATTAAATGCTTTCCTAAAGCGTTGCCTTGGTCTCTGCACAGCAATAGGACAGTGACTAGGACACAAGTGTCCACGCCAGAAGATGCTCACAGCATCGCAGCACATGCCCCTGCACTGCAGCGCAGCGCCGTGATGCTTTGTGACTGTGCCTGCTGAAGAGCTTGCAGTGGTTCCCAGAGGAACGCAGGAGGAGCTGTTCCAAACAGTGATGCTAGCTAACTGGTAATGAGCTATGAAGATGAAGGGGAAGGGAAGAACAAGGTGTAAGCAGTAAGTATCTCAAACTGTAGGAATCAGGCCAGCGCTGTCTCCCTGGCAGGGACCTTGCTCCAGGCCTGTCTCTCCTGCTTTCTAAGCTGCCTCAAACAGTGTAGGGTTCTCACTGAGGATAAATATATAACTATGTTATGATACTTCAGTATTTAGGACATTTTCTACTTTGGGAGTATTCTAGAACCAATCTCTCACACATGAAGAAAATAGTTTTTTAAAGGACTGAATTTAAGGACTAAAATTGTGGGATTCATCTTAAAAAACAGTTTGAGGTTCCTACTGTAATACTTACAAAACACTAGTAAACAACTGCTTTATTCACATTTTCCTAACCTCTTTTGGCTATTAAAAGTGCACAAGAGGACTATTACTATGGTCACAGCACCTCAGAATTCCTGAAAAAGTTGTACGGTGTCACTGTGAGTATGCTGAGCTAGCAGTGGTTTTAACTAACACAAAGAGCTCTTTGATGTGTCAGCACCCTCCTGCTCACAGTGACCAGCTGAACAACACTCCTGAATCCATCTCAAAGCAACGGTTTCTGTAAGGGTGGTGCTGCATCTCATCCTGTTAGCAGCTCTGTTCTGGGTCAAAGGTCTCTGATAAGAGCTGGCAGACAGAAAACTAACAAGCTACTTTGCTTCCCAATCCTTTCAATGTAAAAATAAAATAAAATAAAATAAATAAATTCTTTTTTTGATTAAATGACTCATCAGTCACTCACGTGAAAAAGGATTATAAGCAGAAATCATTAAAACAACGATCCCCTTTAATACTGTGAAATCCCAAAGATGTACTCACAAGAAAAAGTAGAGTCCCCAGGATAAACCTGCACCCCACACATTCGGGGTCACTCCTTGATAAAGTCCTCGTAGTCCATCAACCTTCCAAATGGTAGTCAAGCAGTGTAAGATTCCATTATATTTTGGTCTTACTTCCAGCCCATCACTCACTGCATTGAGGAATACACAGGTAAGAAGAGGAGCTGCTCATGGCTCACGTGTACACAGCAGTCAGAAGGTCACAAGAAAAACCTCAGTAGAGGAAATTGTCTTAAACTAGCACACCTGTCAATTTAGCAAAGCATTCAGCCAAAGTGGACTAGAATCTCCAATATTTCAGAAAGTAGGCCTTAAATAACCCAAAACACTTGTATGCTTGTTACTGATACTCAATTATACTGAAAATATTACTCAGTGGCTAGAGAAATGGGTTTAGTGGTTTGTAACACTGCTTGCTCTTGCAGAGGACCTGGGTGTGGTGGCTCACAACCAGCAGTAACTTCACTTCCGGGGGCTCTGACACCCTCAAAGTGAACTCTGAGGGCACCAGGCATGCAACTGGTACATACACACACATATGTTTAGGCAAAAACATTCACATGTATAAAATAAAAACATTACTCAAACAACAAAACCCAAAACTAGCCAGCTGCTTCAACTCTATCAAGATCTGAGGGCAGCAGGGAAGGGTTCTGGAGGAAGGGCAGCCTGCTCTCTACCAACGCGCACACATACCTCAGTCAGAACAAACAGTACCAAAGGATTTCACCTGAGCATCCTTTTCTAGAATTGAGCTAGTTTCCTCCATCCTTCCCCAAACAGTTCCCGTTCTAGGGCCCCACAGCTCAACTAAAGTGGCACTACCATCCACAGACATGCTCACGCCACCTGGAGACCCGTTACCACCCCGCGTTCTTTTTAATAAGCAATCTTACCAAAAAAAAAAAAAAAGTTCTTTTGATCTTTTCATTCTACCACACAAAGCTCTCTTAGGCCTGTCTACATCTCAGAAAATGTTGCCATCTGTTTCCAAGCAGCAGTAGTATTTTGAAGTGTAGAGTGCTACTATGTCTGGCTAAGTCTGGCATTTGTTTTTGTTCTGCTTCTATAGGAAGTGAAAACTACATTTGGAATAGGATAATTTAGGGGAGTGAAGGATGCTTAACGGTACTGTGGGCAGGTTGTAGGAAGATGACTGAAACAAGGCAGTGCCAGGAACTGCTTTATTGTTTTTTAAGAAGTCACTTAATCCTGGGAGTAGAATATTCAGTGTCTCAATAACAGGGACATTTCATATCATGCATGTGACGCCAGCTTACAAAACCACGCTCTGCATTATAGCACTTCACAATACAGAACACCAGCTTTGTTCTGCATATCCCTCCCCTCTCCACTCCAGAGCTTACAGGCATTTCTCCTTGCTACTACACTCCCACAAACAAGATGCTGGAAGCTGTGGCTGTCGTCCACCTCACAGCCATCCTATCACCTGTGTGCTCACTCTCTGATGTGTGTTGCACATCTTTTAATTCGTGTTTTAGGTTTAGCATGCAAGAAATGGGTTTCATCAAAATATTTTTATATGTATGTGTCGTCATACTGCTTTTTGGGACGAGGTTTCTCTATGGAGCCGTGGCTGAGACCAGGCTGGCCTCGAACCCATAGAGATCCGCCTGCCTGTGCCGCCTGAGTGCTGGCTGGGACACAGGTGTGCTCCATCACTCGGCCATTACACGGCTTCAGTTTCCTCCTCCTCTCCCACCACCCTCTTTTGTACGCCCCGTTCCCTCTGTCTGGTCTGCTCATCTTTTTACTAGTAAAAAAGTTCTCTAAAGAATAGACTTTACAGTTTGTGTAGGTTTTTATTACTTCTTTATCTATAGCTATTAGAAAGAGAGTAATACGGATTAAAGGGCATACATGTACATTTAAAATACATAGTGACAAGCACCTCCTAAAACGCCCACACAAGTTACAGTCTTTTACATGTAAGCATGCCCAGTTCTCTGTCCCCACCCACAGCTGTATAGAACGGGCCTGGCAAGGACAGATCGTGACTGTTTACCAGTGCCATGCAAAGGTGGAATGGCCCGTTTCGCTCACCATTAACCTGTCAATATTACACTACGAAATGAGATTAAAGTGCACTGGGCTTTGTGAGAGGCCTGGGTTGGATATCTAATTTTCTTTATTAATTACGCGGCCTTACCCTCTCTGAGCTTCAGCGTCCTCCTTTGTAAAGTGGTATATCATCATTTATATCCTAAAGTTTGTAAGGTTTACACAACATAGAAATTTTCAGATTGCAGAGCATTTGCTTATGAGAAGTGTTTTGTAACTTCTCTGATGTGTGATGTGCCCCTTTGGTTTTGTGCCTCTCGTTCCGTACAGATTTTTTTTTTTTTTTTTTTTTTTTTTTTTTGGTTCTGGGCAACTTTCCAGTTTTCCCTCAATAATAAGCTCGCAATGCAATTGTGAGACAAAAGGCAAAACAAACCACCCCTGATTTCATGGCTATAAACCAACGCTTGCTTTACTGTTTTGAGAATTAATCTTACTGATAACTGTGAGAACAGCGGCTACGAAGGACTAGGCCTTCAGGTCTTCAGAGGCAGGAACGGTTTAGAGGTGGAAAAGTTAGCAGCAGACACAAAAGGGGCTGCACCACAACTGGCAATTTGGAGAGGAAACTGGAGATTTGGGTGGCACAAGAGTTGGGCGGTGGAGGAAGGAATATTAGCCCGGAAGGAAGGGTGGTGGTGTGTGTGTGGGGGGAGGGGGGGCTGTTATTAGCTCCTGAGTTCTTGTAAAGCTGTAGTTCTCAACGTGACTACACCTGGACACAGGGCCTGTGAGGAGGAAATTATGGTTAAAAGGCTATTTGCAAGCCAAGAAGAGGGTTCTCACTAGAAACCAGCCTGACCAGCGCCCTGATCCTGGGGAGCCTTCCAGTCCCCAAATCCCCAAGAGAAAGGAATCCTTGAGTTGTTTCAGCCACACTGTTTGTAGTGGTATTTTGTTGCACCTCACCTAACTACGAAGGTTCTTGGGGAGAAAAATAAAAAAAAAGTTTGGCTATGATCTCAAGGCTTTATGTTTCTCCAATTTGTGTTCAATTGTGTATAAAAAAATCACATATCTGCTTTGAGAAAGGAAATGGCTTCCTCCGCTCCTAATTAGAAAAATATAATAGTTGCCCTACTATTAAGGTAAAAATGTCATTACATACATACTACATACATACATGATACAATGTGCTCACACACACACAAAAAAAAAAAGGAAGGAAGGAAGGAAGGAAGGAAGGAAGGAAGGAACTGTGGTGCCCTCAAGTAGAATGACTATGAAAAAGAGAAAACAAGAGAGCACAGAGAGGAGGACCCGAGAGAGGGTCAAACAGAAGTTGTTATAGAGTGAGGTTTAGCCTCAGTGTCCCGAGGAATTTTATAAAAGCAGTAACCTCACAACACTGTAGTGACCAGTAGTAGTTAACACTGAAAGACACCAGAAGACAGGAACTGAAGAAAAAGTTGGTCCATTGGAGGGGCCGAGACAGAAGACATGAATTTTAAATTCATTTTGAAGAAAGCCAACAAGTACACTGGCTTTAAAAACTATGCAGCACTACCACTCTCGGTACGAGCTGTTTCATGCTCTGGCTTTTAGGTTCACTGACCCCTCCTTTCCTTGGTCATACCCGAAGAACTTGTTTCTCTTAGTAAACAAATCCCCTTCAAGTGTGCTTTGTGTGGATGGCTTGTTCCTGCTTTTTTTGTGATACTAGGTATTGAGTTTCCGACCTATAGGTGCCTCGGCGAGCACTCAATCACTGCGCTCCTTCAGTGGCCATACCTCTCTCAAAAGCATCTGTCCCGGCCACATTGTCAGTCAGCATTTCACTGCACAGTACCACCGCCCTGCCAGGCCAAATTCAGCATCCTGTAATTTTCCTGAGGACCAACTCACCATGGGCACCTCCCTTCCCACACAGAGCTCAACTAGTTCCTTCACCTTTCGCACATAACATTTCTATTCTTTTTAAAGCTGTCGACACTGGAGCTCCGCTTTACATGGGAGTCAATGAAGTATTTGGCTTTATGGCACCTGCAGGCAGAACTAACTCCCTCCCCATTGCTACACAGTAATTTTGTTAAGTGGGCTTAATATGAAAGCACAAAAATCTAGAACTTCCTCAGTACTCATGCTTATTGAGGACTGTATTGGTCGGTTTTATGTCAACTCCATGGTTTATGCCAACGTCTGGAGTAATTTGGGAAGAGGAACCTCAGTTGAGAAAAAGCCTTCATCCAGATGGCCTGTGGGCAAGGCTGTAGACATTTTCACGATAAAAGGACGGCATGAGGGCGGAGATGCCATCCCCGCAATCTCACCCCCACCGCAGGTCTACAAGCAGGCAGGTGAGCAAGCCAGGAAGCAGCACTCCTCCACAGCCTCTGCGTCAGCTCCTCCTCCGTGCTCTGCATTTAGTTTCTGCCCCGACTTTCCTGCACGAAGGACTCTAAAGCTGTCAGGAATAAACCGTTCCTCCTCACGGTGCTGTTGGTTGTGGTGTTCTATCACAACGACCGAAACCGTAACTAAGAAAGCAAGTCAACTTTCCACTGTATCTTCCTAAACGTCTCCTTCCTATCACAATTCAGTCAAACTGCGGCTTTCCCAACACACACACACACACACACACACACACACACACACGCACGCACGCTGGGCTGGGAAGGCCTTCAGTTAGGGGTTACTATCCAATCTCAATGCCTTAGTCTGCCACTAACCGCCTTCTCTGCCCTTCGAGACTCCATTACTCTTCTCACTGGAGGACAAGGAATCTTCTCTCCTTCCTCCAGCGCGATCAGCTTGGCAGCACTGTGCAAACCCCAACCCCGCCCACCTATCCCTCAATAAAGCCCCAGCTCCCCCTCCTAGAGGAGGCTGTGTAAGAGGGACACCAAGACACAGACAGACCCACATCTCAAGGAGTCCAAAAACTCTTTACTCATGTTCGAGGCCCTGTTAGCAGGGATTTGCAGAGGCACCGTGGGGAGTGGTTAAATGCTGGACCATTTTAGAATGGACTCGCTGAATTCAAATCTCGGATTGGTATTTACAATCTTGTGACTTGGGCAACTCAACTTCTACCGCCACCACCTGCCTAAAGGGGATAATAAACTCCTAGTAAATGCTCAATGAAAGTTATTTCTCAATATCCATAACTTTATGATAACTGTTATTTACAGATGCATATCAAACTCCGTAGGATTATGTCTTTCTGGTATCACACAAATATCAGCTATTTCCCACCACGGAGTGCCTTTTTTGTCTCCTCTTTTGGCTGCCAAAATTTTAATCCTGTTGAGAACTTGAATAGCCATGGAACCTTTACAGAGATATACAAGCCAGCTACGTTTCTTTTTAAAATATTTATTATTTCATATTATGCATATGTGTGTCCCCATGTAGTATGTGCATATGTGCACGTGAGCGCAGGTGCTAGCAGAGGCCAGAGGTGCTGGATTTCTCTAAAGCTAGTAATAGACGGTGCTGGAAACCCATTGAGGGTCCCGTGGGAGTGCTAAGCCCCAACTTTCTTTATATATTGTCTATTTGTACTCTTATTTTAAATTTGGGTTTATTCTACTTCGCTGTTGATTTTATGTTGTGTAGAATTCTTATGCTAATTAGACTCTTAAGTTCCCTCACAGCCAGAAACTGTTGGTACTACTTAGCTCGGACACAGATACATCAAGTAAATTGAATAAAATTACAATACTCTACTAAAGCCAATTCTAAAGATTTGATTTGCAATAAAGAATTTAAGTTGTAATAACTGAAATAACACAAAGCGGTTTCTATATAGTTACCAAAGATCACCTCTGAAACGCAACTTGGCGTTAATTGCTAAAATGCCGCGCTAATTTCCATATATTTAATTCACACTTAAGCACAGTAATTTAGAGAAGAAAAAGCTCTTCTTTCCTTCGCCGGACAATGCATAATATACGTACTTCAAGCAAAGGAAACCTCACGAATATTTTTATCCCAGACTTAGTCCTACCGCTCAAGGCTACAGGTCAAGTACTTGCACTTTCGTTTGACTTTACACAGCCAAACACGTGGCTGCCCTTAGACTTCAAATTACCCCCAGGAGTGAATGAGGGTCAAAAAAATGACAATTTCCTTTCTCTCAAACTTCACTCACTTTCCCCAGCCCTTAGGGTTAGGGGACGCTGGGAAGTCCTGGGCCCACTTTCTAAATTCTAGCTCCAGGTAACGCAGGACCCCACAGTATTATCTTCGGGGTCCCTCCTCCTTGTAGTACTGAGGCTGGGAGACCAGTGTCTCCATTGGGTCTTTAGTGCCTTGATGGGGTTGTCGCCCGGGGCGTGGGCGGGCTCTTACCAGCGAAGCGGATCTTCACGAGATCCAGCGGGTGCAGCGCCAGGTTGGACAAGACCCCGCCGCTCACACCAGCCACCAGGTTCTCGTACCGGACGTGGCGGAACACCGAGCTCCACGCCGCCGACCCGGCCGCAGACTGGCCCTGGCCTGTCATGGGCTCGGGGCTCGGCGACACTACGGCGCCCAGCGCCGCCGACGTGGGGCGAGATGTAGTGGCCGCCACCGTGGCGACAGTCGCGGCCAGGGGGCCAGGAACTGCAGGACGCGAGCCCACTTCCGGGAGTGGAGCCCGGGACGGGGCAGCCGAGCAAAGAGACCGGTGGATAGAGCGGCGGGTCAGAGAACCGGCTGTGCAAAGCCCGCTTGGCCCCGCCCAGCCCGCTTGGCTCCGCCCAGTAGGCTTGGCCCCGCCCAACCCGCTTGGCTCCTTCTAGCCCGATTGGCCCCGCCTAGCTTGCTTGGCCCCGCCCAGCTCTTCCCCTTTGAACCGGACGCAAGCAACAGCTGAAGGACCGCCCCCTCCAAGGCTCCGGCTACGGAACGCGGCGGGGTCCAGAGGAGCCATCGGACAGGAAGCCTGTCCGCTGCGGAGCCACGTGACAGGAAGAAGGCTGCGGAAGGCGGAAGGCGTGTGTCTGCGTGGAGGCCGGGTTAACCTGAACCCGGCAAAAAGGCTCGTGGAGTCGGAGACCCAGAGCCGCCAAGATGAAGGTGAAAATGCTGAGCCGGAACCCTGACAACTATATCCGCGAAACCAAGCTGGACATTCAAAGAGGTGAGACGAGCTGGCTCCGAGGAAGGAGCGCCTTCCCGGACTCCTTGGGTCTGCGAGCTTTGGAGCAGTGGAGGGGCGGGAGGCGAGCGCCTGGGAGGCGAGGTCCACACGGGGCTGTTATGGAACTGAGCTGCAGATGACTTCTCTTCAAGTTCTTTGTAAGAATTTTCATCTCGTTGGGGGAGTAGTTAGGTCTAGGAAAAGTGCTTCCCGTTTTCTCTACTTCCGCCAGCTCTTCTCTGCGTTCAGGTTTTCTGGCTGTTGGAAAGCGGAGTTTGAGCCAAACTCATGAATCAAGCACTCAAGACTTGGTAAAAACTTAGCCGCGCTTTGGACACTTTACCACTTCAGATTATCTACCTCTGAGTGAGGAAAGGAAAAAAAAAACACGAGAAGAGATTTAAAGGAGGAAGTTTTCTCGTGACTACACTTGAGAGTTTGAGGAGAGAAGTTAGCGAGTTTTATTTATCTTTACCGCTCTGTTTCCTGTTAGCATGCTGACCCTCTATGAATAAGTTCTTGGTAACATAAATGGCAGGAGACCGATCTTGTATAAGCAGACCATTCTAACCGAGGCATAGAAAAGAAATATCATGTCTTTAGAGTGAATGAGAGGTAACTCGAAGTTATCTGTGTGTGTGTGTGTGTGTGTATGTCCGCGCGCGCGCATTGCTAAGATGTGGTATATGGTCCCCGCTCCCAAGGTGCTTTTAGCAAGATAATATTTCTTAAATGCAAAATCGATCTGTCACTTGGATTTGATATTGAGTATTTGTACCTTGTTAGTTCTTCACCACTGTCCCCAATCAGGGCTTTGCTGGTAGGTGACTTACTTTAATCCTTGCCAACATGGGCGCATTTCAGGCTGTCTCTTGGAGCTGTACCTATGGGAAGTTTTCTGTTGTTGTTGTTTTGCGAGGGTCTCTCTGTAGACCAGGCTGGCCTCGAACTCACAGAGATCCACCTGCCTCTGCCTCCCGAGTGCTGGGATTAAAGGCGTGCGCCACCACGCCCGGCTCGGGAAGCTTTCCTTTAACCATGACCCTGCATTCCAGAACCCCCTTCTGTGTTTCCAGTACATATTTCTGGATTTCTGTCAGTGCTTATCACATTGTCTCATGATTACATATGGATTAGCAGGCTTTCCCATCAGAGTCCTGTATGCACTGTGTTTAGACAGTGACACACATAAATAGCCACTTCATAAGTGTCTGAATAAATGAATTAATGAATGAGTGGGTGACAGCCTGGACACAGACTCTCATGCTAAAAGACAGAGCCATTTTTGTTATTAACATCTCCAATATCTCCCTATTTTTATTTCATAATAGAAATATTCATATCAAAATGGAAAAATAGAACTGTTGGAGTGCTGTAAAGTATAAAATACAAAACACATTTGTTAGCTTTTTATTTTTTATTTTTCCAAGACAGGGTTTCTCTGTGTAGCCCTGGCTGTCCTGGACTTGCTTTGTAGACCAGGCTGGCCTTGAACTCACAGAGATCTGCCTGCCTCTGCCACTTTCCCACCCCCCCAGTGCTGGGATTAAAGGCGTGTACCACCACGCTTGGCTGATTACCTTTTGTTTTTATTTACTGTTCTTTCCTTGTGAATTTTGTGCAGTGTTTAAATGTTGCGGTAAGTACGGTGAACCTTTATTTTTAAAATATCCTTGATAATTCTGATATAGTTGGTTAATATACAAGAGAGCCTTACACAAATATATGTAGTTTTATGAGTTTTACACTGTGGTACCCAGTGCGCATCATGTCTGGCAGGTGCTCCATTAGAGTTAGTCCTTTGTCCGTGACTAGATGAATGAAGTGAGAGGCTGATGTGCTGCTTGCGATTTAGAAGCTGTTGAGAGACTATTTTTAAAGGGGTGAGTGAAATTTGGGTAGATTTAGATGGAAGTTAAGTGTAGATAGAGGGGTGTTGTATAGAAGGAAAGTGCAAGGTAGTGTTAGGTAACAGGTAGTAAGCCTGCTTGAGCTGAGCTTCAGGAGGTACCTGGAGCTGACGAAACAGTGGGACCAAGCTATAGAAGACCAGAAAGGGGTTTGAACTTAGTCCTGTGCCTCTACAAATAATGTTTAGACGATCCATCACCATATGGGGATACAATTAGAACATCAGTGCATTGCCTATCTTAAAAAAACAGATTGAACCAGGCTTGGTGGTTCAAGCCTGAACTTACAACCCATTTCAGCATTTGCTGGGTAGCCTGGGAAGAGGAGGAGGGTTGACAAGGGGGTGTAAACGCTTTCCTTCGTCTGTTTCAGTTGTTGTCTGGGACGATCACTGCCTCCTTCAGCTAAACTGGAAACTTCTAGGCTCAGTACAATCTAACCTAGGCCTAGACATTTTCAGCCTCTGAGACTCGCTGCTTAATAAGCTCACCCTTCCTTGTTCTTCCTGAGCTCTGGGCGGGCTGGTTCACCTCAGCTTAAACTCCTCTCCCAGCTGACTTACTCAATCTGGCTTCTCTCTCGGCCTCTGATTGCTCTGCTTGGCCTCCAGGGATCTTTTCGAATCTTCTGGCTCTTTCTCATTCTCTGGCTCATTCAGTTTTCACCTGAGCTCGCTCTCTCACTCTGCAACCTGCCTCCTCTCTGCATTGCCCCTTAAGTGGCTTCCCTTTCCTCTCTTTTCTTGTGAGAGTTGGGTGAATCCTATTCTGTCAAATCATTCTCTGATTTGTCAGTTTTCCTGTGACTCAATAGACGTAACTTTCAAACATGGGTTCTTCCTTCTGCAGACTGTCTTTACCTTCTTTTGGGGTGATTAAAGGCATGTACCCCCACACCTAGACCTAAGCTTTTCTTTACTTGATACTTGCTCTATACCAGGCTGGCCTTGAGCTCAGATCTGTTTGCCTCTGCCTCCTGGATTAAAGTCGTGTTTGTATTCCAGCCTTGGATGTGTTCTCTTACCAGAGCAGCTGTGTTCTAAATTAAGATTTCTCTATAAGGGAGGACTTGTTTCTACCTTTAGAATAGCATTGCAGGTTATGGTTTACATTTATTGTGGGGTATAATAATTTTTAGAAGGAAGGGAAAGACTAAAAATATTTGTTCTTGCAGAAGTACTTTGTATTATGGCAAAGTTCTTGGAAGAGCCTAACTATGAATTAAGTATTTCTGAAATTGTTAAACTTTTCTGTAGTTATGAATATTAACTAGCATGTTTTCTTTTTAACTTTTTAAAAAAATCTCAAGTATATATAATTTTTGATTGGCAAAATAATTTTGTTTTGTTTTGTTTTGTTTTTTGTTTTTCGAGACAGGGTTTCTCTGTGTAGCCTTGGCTGTCCTGGACTCACTTTGTAGACCAGGCTGGCCTCGAACTCACAGTGATCTGCCTGCCTCTGCCTTCCGAGTGCTGGGATTAAAGGCGTGCACCACCACTGCCCAGCTGCTTTTTTTTTTTTTTTTTACATATACATTTATATTATTACTATGATAAAAAGAACCATGCCATAATCAGGAATTATATAAATGTTACATTCTTAGTATTTTGGCTATTTGTATTTGGCAACCTTGAAGAAAACATCTTTCCTATCATGGTATATCTGATATTCTTAATGTGAATCAATATCTATCATATCTTATCATTATCAACTTAAAGCATCTATCTAGACCTAAAAACATCTTAACCCCTAAACAACTAAGCTTAATTGTAAAACTAAACTCTCTGGTCTTCAACCCCATCAGAGACTTGATTCTTTTTTAACTTTTAAGAGAAAAAATAAAGAATATAATCTGTTCCAAGTCCTTTCCCCCGTTTGTTTATTTGTATTTGAGACAGGGTCTTCCTGTAACCCTGTCTAGCCTGGAGTTTTCTGTATAGTCCAGGCTGGCCTCGAACTCCTAGAGATCTACTGCCTTTGCCTCTGGAGCACTGAGATTAAAGGTATGTAGCACCATGATCAGCTTTTCCAAGTCTGTTTTAATGATAAATAAGGAAATTACTTTTTAAAAAAATCTTATGCTGTTCAGAGTTTCTTTTGAAAATATATGCTTGGAAATGTGTTCACTATTTAAAAATTCTTAATACTGAACATGTAGTTTGTAATGATGGGTTTTGTCTATAAGAAAATATTTGGTAACAGCATGACCTACCTTCTTTCACCTATTAATGTATCAGTTAATTGTAGGAACAGCTGTTGACATCAGAGTAGATAGAATATTTCTAAACACACTTCAAAACTAGCTTTTGCAAACCTGATGGATATGACCAAACAGCAAATGTACTAACTAAATATTGCCAGGTCTAGAGAATCACCACAGAAAAATGTGCCAGCAAGAGTTTGGTTGCTATATGCCAGCATCCCATTAACATGGCACCGTGGGAAATCAGTGACTCTTTGTCCACAAAAAAAAAAAAAAAAAAAAAAAAGTTAAAACACATATTTGGAGGCTTTGAATTCTTCTCTCAGGAGGCTTAATTGGAAACAAAATTGTAATGAAAATCAAGCATCTTCATATGTGTACAAAATATACCAGCTCAAAAGCCATGTTGCAGTGAGACACACAATCTAAAGGGTTGGAGACTGCTGCCGGAGCCTTTAAATGATTTTGATTATGAGAATGCTTGGTCTGGTAACCGTTTAAGCTGCTGCCAGATCAAATAGGGGTGCTGTCCTAGCAGTGCAGGCATGCCGTGACAGGGGCTAGCGCTGAGGTAGTGGACACATGGAGGAAAGGAGGGGGTGACAGAGAGAGGATGAGTTGTCTGCATGTGGGGACTGGAGACTCTGGAACATGGAACCCAGAAATGAGGAGGTTTGAGCTTTATTGCATGTTGCATTTGCTGTGCAGTTAGTAGGGAGCCGGGAAACAGCAGCAGGGTGAAGGGAAAGAGTATTTACTGTGCGCACTGCATTTGGTCAGACATGGACTTAGAATGAGACAGCGTGTTTGGCAGACTAGTTTAGAACATGGCTTATGGGCCTCTCCATGCCTCAGTTGCACCAACTCTAGAGTGGAAGACAGTACCAGGTGTAACCTGTAGGGTACTGTGGAAGTGTGGAAGTTATGTGAGTCAAGAAGGTATTTGGAGTCCTGTCTGGAATTCCGTGAACTCTACGTCAGTGCTTTTCAAGTACGTAAGCAAATATAAAGTGCACAGTGATGGTGGCTGTATTGTATAGTTCAGATCACAACGCTGTGTGTCTGTCAGTACAGTGTTTAGCACCATGCAGCAGCTAGCACAGGCAGCATAGAGTTTAGTTGAATAAAAGGTCACTATAATCCTTGCTTTGTTCTAGATACTGTGCTAGGGATAGAGTACAAATGAACAGTGTTGGAACCCCTACCTGTGAAAGGTCACAACCTAGCTGACTGTGGTAGGATGTATACAAGGAAAGCTGTGTGTGTGTGTGTGTGTGTGTGTGTGTGTGTGTGTGTGTGTATGTGTGTTTTGAGACAGGGTTTTTCTGTGTAGCCTTGGCTGTCCTGGACTAGTCCTGGCTGGCCTCGAACTCACAGCGACCCATTTGCCTCTGCCTCCCGAGTGTGTGTGTGTATGCCTATATAGTCTGCTTGTCCATTATTTTCCCATAATTTTGAAAAGGTTTGTGGGTGGCTGGTGTACTTTCATATAGTGCTAGGCAGAAAACAATATTCCTAATTAAGGCCTATTGAGTAACAGGTTACATGATTAACTGCGGCTTTCCACAGGAAATAGTAAGTGTGTATAATGTTATTAAGAGACATTATTCTTATTCCAGTTCCTAGAAACTTTGATCCTACCTTACATCCTTTTGAAGTCCCACGAGAATATGTAAGAGCTTTAAATGCTACCAAATTGGAACGAGTGTTTGCAAAGCCATTCCTTGCTTCCCTGGATGGTCACCGTGACGGAGTCAATTGCCTGGCAAAGCATCCAAAGAGCCTGGCCACTGTCCTTTCTGGGGCATGCGATGGGGAGGCAAGTGTCACTTTATACTAACTATCTAGTACAAGCCGCTTTCCTTTTGACTACTCTGTTTGACTTCAGTTTAATTCTTTTGTTTGTTTGCTTGGGTGTTTGTTTTTCAAGACAGGGTTTCTCTGTGTAGCCTTGTCCTGGACTCGCTTTGCAGACCAGGCTGGCCTCGAACTCACAGCGATCCTCCTGCCTCTGCCTCCCGAGTGCTGAGATTAAAGGCTTCAGTTTAATTCTTAAACCTAAATCTGAAATAATATTTAGTAGTTTTTCATCTAATCTTTGAATGGTATCAGTTCAGTGGTGTAAGGTTCAATCCTTAAATACATACATTTACCATGTTTATAATAAATGTATTTGAATTTTTTGTAGGAATTGTTGTTGATGGTTGAACACTTAATTTCCTAGCTGTAAGGGAAAAAGACTTTGGAATCAACTTAGCATACCTGACAGATTGCATTTTCTGCTTGTTGACACATTTATCCATATGCAGTATATTATTATAATCCAAAGGATTTTGGTTTTAGTGCCAGGTAGAGTGATTCACAGCCTTTTCAATGTAGGATTTCTAAAATATTTTACATTTAGAATTCACTGAAATTTTCTGTTTTATCATAGGTTAAAATTTGGAATCTGACTAAACGAAAATGTATCCGAACGATACAAGCACATGAAGGGTTTGTTCGAGGAATATGCACTCGCTTTTGTGGGACTTCTTTTTTTACTGTAAGTGTACTGTTGGCTCATTAAGTCTCTTCAACATGCACAGGAAAGATCTAATCGCATAAGTTATTTTGAAGTTCATTTATTTGTTTCAAGGGCCTTTGGAGCTCATGAGTACAAAAGAGTTTATTAGCTCTTGAAGAGTCCAGGCTTTCTTTAAGCAGTCCAGCCTTACTCATACTTACTGTTTTTGCCTTTTTATAAATAAGTACTTAGCGCTCTTGGACTACTATCTGCTCCCTGAGCGGTGTGGTTGATGTGAATTAAGGTGATGATGGAATGATGATGTGACTTTGTATGTTTAGCACTCAGATGAACAGTGTGTACTTTGTCAGGAAGGAGTCACTGTAAAATATGTGCATAGGGGAAGAATAAATACAAAGGGTGTCTGCCATTGTAGCCATTTTTGAGTATTTGACTTAGTGACATTCCGTATGTTTATATCCTTATGCTGCTGTCGTTATCCGCTTTCAGAACGTAGCTGCCGTGCTACTATGTTCATTCAGCGCTGGCTCCCGTGTCCCCTCTCAGCCCACAGTAACAACCGCTCTGCTTTCTGTTTCTCTGGATCTGACTGTTCTAGGTGCTCCACATAAATAGAATCATATGATTTTTGTATGTGTAATTGCCTAACCCTAGCATGATGAAGTCAAGGTTATCTGTGATGTAACATATGTTATGATTTTTTGAGGTTACATAATATTAACAGTGATGTATATATGTCACTTTTTTTTACCCATTCATTTATCAACAAACTATCAGTTTGTTTTTACCTTTTTGCTATTATAAGTAATGCTGTTATGATCATTGATGTATAAATACTAGTTCAAGTTCATTGATGGTTTTATAACATGTGAATAACAGATTTCCTGCTGTGCTTTGAGATGATTGCTTTGAAAGAAATGAATGCTCAGCTTGTGGGCAATTCTCATTGTTTGCATAAGCAATACTTGGGGGCTTCCTGGTAAATAAAACCTATAAAAAGTAGTGGTCAGATTGAATACTGTTTTGTGGCTTGATGAGCCCATCAGATGACTGAGCTACACTGGAAGATTCCTGCTGTGGAAAAGGAGATGTCAGCAGGTGCCAGCATGTGTAGGGGAGGGGCACGGGTCTGCTGTGATGTCCTGGGCTCGGTACAGGTTACGTGCGTGACGCTGACTGTCCTTTATAGATGAAGTCCTAGGACTTAGAAGAATAGTCAGAACTCACAGAAGTGATGATTGAGATTACAGTATGATATGTGTGTGAGGAAATATAAAGATGTAGTGGAAGCAGCAGTCAGAATGCCTCTCTAGGAACTAGGAAAACATGTAGCCATAGAGCCATGGGCATGCATGACACAGTGATTATTCTGTATGTGGTAAAAGGAACTGGGTGGTGCCGGTCAGCTGTGCCAGCTGAGGCCTCTGTTCCTCAGAATGTGTGAATGGATACAGCAATACTATCCCAGCCAGAGTAGTTACAATGGGTCATTTCCTTTTATGGAGCTGAGGATCAAATGGCATTGTACATGCTACACAAGGCCCTGTCACTAAGCCTCATTCTCAACCTTACTGTTGGTTTTTTTGGGGGGGGGTGGGGGTGGGCAGGTGTAGTTTGCTTTTTTTTTAAAGCATTCAAAATGAATAAAATCTGTAAAGTATTTAAGTGTCCACTAACAAATAAAAAGATAAAGAGAATTTGGTGTATCGATGTAGTAGGAAACTATTCAAGCATAGGAAAAAGGGGAAGGCTTGTCTTTTGCAGCAGTGTATCTAGATGGATGTTATGCTCTGTGATATAAGCCAGCCATAAAAGGTCAAATGTTTTTTACTCCTAGATTGAGAGTTACAGGGAGACTGAGAAGATGTTGTTCTGAGAATAGAAACTTTAAGATAGACAGAAGAAGTAAATGCATGTAATATGTTAATAGAAATTACATTTTATTTTTTGAAATTACATTTTAAATTAAAACCAGCAATAGGGTGCATTTTGAACATCACTGATACCCTCCCCAAAAAAAAGAAAGAAAAAGAAAAAACAGAAAACCAGAACACTCTAAAATCCCAGATCTTTTGAGCCATCAGTATAATGCCAAAGTGAAGACTATAAAACTGCTTCATACACAAGTGTTAAAAATAATAGGCAGCAGTGGTGGCACATGCCTGTAATCCCAGCACTCGGGAGGGAGAGGCAGGCGGATCTCTGTGAGTTCGAGGCCAGCCTGGTCTACAAAGCCAGTCCATGACAACCAGGGTGACACAGAGAAACCCTGTCTCAAAAAAGCAAAATAAATATAAATAAATAAACAGGCTATATATATATTAGGAAATTATCTTCAAGTCAGGGGTCTGAAGCTTGGCCTAACAGTCTCCTTCTCAAAGAGCTCGTAGGTACCTGTGGGTAAGCGCTCCAAAATCCAGAACACGTCGGGTTCCAAGTTCTTCAGAGAAGGCTGCTAACTGTTGTATGGCACCGCATACATGGTTGTTTGTGTTATTAATCACAGGCCACATTATATTATACAGTCTAGGTTGAGTTTTTAGTTCACTTGTCTTAAACATGGCTGTCAACTATCTGGTTTTTGACTCCCTTTGATTTGGGCTGAGGTGACACCAGTAATCACCATTATGTTTTTATACCTCTGTAAGCTTAGCACGCTAAAAAGAAGATTCTCTCATGTGATGTTGGCTTCTCCAGAGGTCTGCAGTTCAGTTTAAAAACTACTAATAGTTTCTGGAGTGTGTGACAGGCAGAGAAGGGCTTTGTCTATTTTAAGATTACATAAAAATGCCTTCTCACAAGCATTTTCATGCTTCCCCCCCCCTTTTTTTTGCATTTAAAATGATCTGAAATTTATTGTATATGGCGCCAAATTGGCTCAAACATATTTTGTCCATCTTTATGTGTGTGGTGTATTTGTATATGTATTTGTATGAATTAGCATGTCCTCAGTATCAACCTCACATACTAAGAGTCTTCCTCAGAAACTCTGACCAGTGAGCTGCCGTGCCCACATAGCATTCACATGGGGTCTCGGAGGGATTGGTCTTCTTGTTCGCAGGGTTTTGTTTTGAGGCAGGGTCTCCTGTAGATTAGCTTGCCTGAAATTCACTCTGTAGACCAGGCTGGCCTCAAACTCACAGAGATGCACCTGCCTCTGCCTCCTGAGAACTGGGATTTAAAAATGTGTGCCACCACAGAGGTTTAAAAACAAAATCTGTTTTATGTCTGTGTGTATGTACGTGGGTCACATGTGTGCAGGTGAAGCCAGAAGCATCCGATCCTCTGCGTCAGAGGCAGCTGTGAGTGCGCTGGTGTGGGTGCTGGAAGAGCAGCAAGAGTTCTTAACCTGAGTTGCTTCTCCAAGCCATACTTCCTGTTTCAATAGGGTAGTGAGTTATCCCCCAGCCTGCCGTGGAGCCTGGGTTAGCCTTGAACTTCACCATCCTCCTGCCTCAAGCTCCTGAGTGCTGGGATTATAGGTGTGTGCCACCACGCCAGGCTCAAAACTCTCTAAATGGCTAGTCATATATTCCAGTATATCCATTTTATTATAACACATTTCCTTTCTGATTTGAAATACTATCCTTATGTGACCTGACTTTGATCTGTTCTTATCCCTTTGCTTTGCGCATGTTGTTTTTTTTATTTTGTATGCTTTATATAATTGTTAGAAGTCTTTGTTACGATAAAGTAGTAGAAAAGAAATGCATCAATAGATGTGAAAATGAAAGAATGGTTGGTATATGTGTTAGTATTTGAAACGAGGTACTTGCAGTTTGATATATGTGATTACAACTATTGATCATTGAAATCATCATAAAATAACTGTATCTAGGTTGGTGATGACAAAACTGTGAAGCAATGGAAAATGGATGGACCAGGCTATGGAGAAGAAGAGGAACCACTGCATACAATATTAGGAAAGGTATTAAAAACACATTGATTGATGCTTAGCCTATCAAAATTATTTTATCTTCTTTTGTAATTAGTTCTAATAATTGGCCTGCTAAAACAATGTAAAATTAACATTTTATGTAATTAAAGTTCTTTGAAGCTAAAGACTATGAACAGTTCTTTGGTGCTAATTGTAGTAGAGTTTGATTTCTCTTTAGCTAATACCAGCCATATTAGGCATTACAGGTCATAGAGTATTGCTTAAGGGAAGGCCATGAAAGAAACTGTTAAGATGAATGTTGGGGAAATCATGGCTTAGTGTCTCTCTGGCTTATATCATCATAGATCTTACACAAAGCTCAGAAGTTCTTAAAGAAACATGGAGTAGTATTACGTCTTGTCTAACCTTACACTTGTCACTGCTCTCCAAGTCAGCTGGCTTCAGGTTCAGCCCAGGTGTGCTCTAGACCAGTGGCTCACACAGGCTTTGTGTGATGAGAGCTGACGTTCTTACACTAAGCACACAGGATTCTGAAGTTAGGCTTAAGCCTTGAATACATGCATTTTAAAAGCTACCACTTTGTTTCATTATTCAGTGTTAGTGCACATTTAGGTGCTGCAGCAGGTTTCAGCAAGTTCAGAGTGTTCTTACAGGGAGAGGGCAGTAGGACATGTGTACAAGACGGAGCAGTTCTAGTGGTAACAAGTTAGTAATTCCAAAACCAAAGCTGACTTCATTTTATAAACTGTCTTAGCATGTTATGACAGTATTTTGCCCTAATTTAATGAAAGGCTTCAAAGAGTGTCTTTCGGCAGGGGAGATACTCTGATCAGTATGGTGGGCTTTCCAAGGTGACGCTGCCCTGTTACGTTCTGGGTGTGCCAGCCCTGTGACTTCCCCACGTGTAGGAGACTCAGTGGCACAGTGCGTGGCAAAGAGTAGTGGGAGAAGAGGAAAGAAGTTTCTTTGTAGCAAGGATTTCTTTTTTAAAAACGTTTCTAAACGTGCGGATTTAAAGGAGTGGTGTGCATCTGTAACGCCTTGTTTGCTTTTAAAGACAGTGTACACTGGCATTGATCATCACTGGAAAGACGCCGTCTTTGCCACATGCGGACAGCAAGTGGACATTTGGGATGAACAAAGAACCAACCCTATATGCTCGATGAACTGGGGATTCGACAGTATAAACAGTGTTAAGTTTAACCCTATTGAGGTAATGGTCTTTTAAAAATATGTTCTGCTTATTGTTTAACACGACATGTTAGCTCTGTTTTAGGAAACGCTTTCTACATCTTAATGGTTTTCTAGCATTTGCTGAGTTTCCCGGGACGTATTTGGGCTCTGTGAAGTCTTACCTGCTCATCAGTTAGACTCCAAACACATACTTGTCTCTTTTTGGTTTGGGTTGTGAGACAGGCCTTGGGTGGCACGGACTGGTCTTCAGCTTGTGACCCTTTTGCCCCAGCCTCACATTAGCTTTACTTCCACATTCCTGTTTCATCAGATCGTCCTGTTGTTCTTTGAGGAAAATGTTCCTTTTTTTAACCCTCTTGGAGGTCACGAAAATGAGCATATATCATGCTGATCCGCATTTAAGTCATATTGCTGCCATGCTTCATAATACTGTGCATGGCCAGTGTTGGACTGCAGGATAGGTACAGTTTGAGGCTTTGGGGGCTTTGGCTCTGCAGTTTTGAGTTTCTTCCTAGTTTCTTCCTGGTGTAAGTGCTGACTAGGAGATCAGCTGTTGCATGCTATCTATGTGTGTGTGAACTCAGGAAGAGAGGCTGACCTGGAGGCTAGTGCGCCCTTGGACTGCAGAGCTTTCTCAGATCATTCTCTGAATGCATAACACTAATTGCCCTCATCGTCCAGAAGGTAGTCAAGATGCTTTTTCTTTCATTTCATGTTAATTTCTGTCAGAGAGAACTCTGAGGTGCAGAATTCATGCCCCCAGGGAGGGAGGAGAGCTCAGGCCAAAGAGCAGAGTGTAATGATTACCCGTGGCTGCACTGCAGTGTGGCCTGGCTTGAAGTGTCGCCAAGGGGCAAGCAGGCACGGCTACCCTAGCATGTGCCTGTGTACACTCTGCATAAGGCTACACTCAGGGCTAGCAGGGATGCCGGTGTATAAAGTCTTACAGGGGTACAGGCAGACCCTCTTACTGTGCTGCCTGCAGCTGCTTTATACCGCAGGAGAAAACCTGAACATCGCTCTGGGAAGCACATGGCCCATAAAGCCTGAAATTCTTTCTTTCTGACTTTTTATGGAAAAAGTTTTCTAATCCCTAGTCTAGGATTTCTGTCTGAGCTGTGCACTCCTCCCTTGTTCCCTGGTTGTGGAAGTGAGGTCTGGCCTTAGGGGTCAGCCGGCTTTGAAGCCTGCCTTACCACCTACCTTACCCAAGTCATAATTCTCTGTATTTGTTTATTTACTTTTAAAGGAGATTGATCATATCTCTGACTGTACTCCATAGGTGTAGTGTGGTGTAAATTGTGATGATATAAATAAACATTTTCAAAAAGTGTTACGTACATCCAGGACAGCAATTTGTCGTAAACAAAAGTAAACACAGACAAATAGTAATTTCTATTTTTTGAAGGGACAAATATTTTACTTTCTTTCTTTGATGAACATGTCAAAAGAGCTGATGGCCAATTGTAAAGTCATGACTACAGGTCATGGCCTAGCGACCATATTTTTAAATTAATTTATTAATTTATTCGTATTACATCTCGATTATTAGCCCTTCCCTTGTTTCCTCCTCTTCCTCCCTCCCTCCCACTTCCCCCCTTCTCTCCTCCCCTATGTCTGTGATTGAGGGAGACCTCCTCCCCCTATATATGCTCTTAGAGTATCGAGTCTCTTCTTGGTAACTTGCTATCCTTCCTCTGAGTGCCGCCAGGCCTCCCCATCCAGGAGATGTGGTCAGAAAAGACAACCATGTTTTTTAAACTTGCCTATTTGTGCACTGGCTTTTTTTTTTTTTTTAATTTTAAGAATTGACTTAGTGATAAAGCAAATGATGTGGATGTCTCTTACCCTGTATTAATGGAGAGGGCAGGGCAGATTGCTGTGAGCAAATAGGCTGTAGTTATTTCCTCTGTCCATTAATAATTAATTTTCTGTTAAAATACTGAAGCCTAAAATTCTGGTTAAGCCAGAAGTTATTACCAAGGATTGCCACATCTTGCAGTCCAGGTGGAACTTTTGGCTGTGTTCAGATCAAAGTCTTTGTTTTAGAAATTGTTCTTGGTCTTACACAAAATAGCATTATGAAAAGCCATGAAAGGTTAAGAGGTTAAGGGGCAACTAAGGGAGGTCACAGAAGCGGCACTTGAGACAAGCTTTTGCAAAGAAGGGAGCCCATATCATGGTTTTAACATTAGTTTGACATTTTATTTAAACTGTGCGCACATAGTAGGAGTAAGCTGTCCATAAAGCTGTTTAGTAAATAGCTCTTCCCGCTCTGCTTGCAATAGGAAGTAGCACTAGGCAGAAGCCAAGAGCTGTGGTTCCTGGGCCCAAGAATAAGGAAGAATAGTGTTACGGAGAGTGGGATCAGGAGCTGGAGAAATGGCCAAGTGCGTAAGAGTGCCTGCTGCAGAAAGTGCACTCTGAAATTGGGTCTCCAGCACCTGTGTAGCAGCTGAGCATGTGTGTGCCTGTGATCTGTTGGGGTGAAGACGGGGTGCCAGGGGTGCACCCGTGTAGCAGCTGAGCATGTGTGTGCCTGTGATCTGTTGGGGTGAAGACAGGGTGCCAGGGGTGTTCCCGTGTAGCAGCTGAGCATGTGTGTGCCTGTGATCTGTTGGGGTGAAGACAGGGTGCCAGGGGTGTTCCCGTGTAGCAGCTGAGCATGTGTGTGCCTGTGATCTGTTGGGGTGAAGACGGGGTGCCGGGGGTGCTCTTCTGGCCAAAATGGTGAGCTTCAGGGTCGGTGAGGCACTGTTCAGAAAATAAGAGCAGGTAGGGGGACTGAAGCAATAACTTAGTGGCTAAGAGTACTTGACATTCTTGTAGAAGACCCTGGTTGGTGCCCGGCACCCAAATGATGGCTCACAGCCATCTGTAATCTCAGTTCCAAGGCTTCCAACGCCCTTTTCTAAGTCCAGGGACACCAGGCGTGCATGTGGTACACAAGCATACATGTTGACAAAAGTCATTCACATAAAATAAGTGAATTCTAAAGATTTTATAGCTGTGAGGTGGAGGGAGGGCTCAGGAGATGCGGAGATGGCTCAGTTGGTAAGCGCACTTGCCAGGGTGTCACCAGCCTGAAGCCCAAGTATGACTCCATACGTCAGAAGGAGAGAGCTCAGGCCTGCGAAGCTGCTTCCTGGTGCCCACCCCCTGGAGGTCACATGTACGCACGGAATAAATAGTGTGGAGAGCAGCACAGTTGTCTTCTCTACGCAGCCCAGGAGAGTCCACCCACACGGACAGCCAGCACACACACAGGCGGTCAGGGCTCTATCGGATGATAGCTCATTTTCACTAAACACCAAGGGCTGTCATAGTGGTTTGTGTGGTTAAAACCGACTAAGCAAGGTTTGGTACATGCCTATGATCCTAGCAGTTGGAGACTTAAGACAGGAGGGTCACAAGTTTGAGGCCATCCTGGACAACATAGTGAGCTAGAGACTCCTGTCAAAGAAGGGAAGGAAAGGAGGAAGGGAGGGAGGGAAGGACAGACAGATCAGGAGATGGCTCGGGGTAAAGTGCCCGCTGAGCAAGCGTGAGGACTTGAGTTTGGATCTCTAGCATTGATGTAAAAGCTGGGTGGCTAGTGCATGTCTGAACCCAGTGCTGTGGAGAGCTGAGACAGGCAGAGCCCCGAACTTGCTGCCAGCCAGTGTAGGCAAATCAGTGACCTTCAGTGAGAGACTGTTACAAAGAATAAGGTAGAGAGCTTCAGAGGACGCCCTCCTCCATTGCCCTCTCATCTCCACACACCTTCACTCACACAGTCGTGCACAGCAGAATGTGCGCGTAAGCCATGCATGCGTGTATACGTACACACATGTGCACACATGGCTGGACAAAGGACAGGCCAAGTTTATATAGCATTCATGAACAAAAGAAAATGTTTGCCTTGTAATAAAGCGGGAAATGTGAGTGTTTAAGAAATATTGTCATATGTAGCACCCAGATGTAGCAGAGGGAACATTCTCGTGGTACAGTGTAGAGGTATACGTCTAACAGTAACTAGCCTCGTGCAAAAGTCATAAAACTGTTATACTTTTGGTTCACTAATACCACTCCTGAATTTTTATGTTAGGGAAACAATTCAAAAGAAGAATTTAAATGTCTGAAAATACTTAGTGAAGTGTAATTTATGATGGTCAAAAGCCGTAACGAAGGCTTACGCGGAAGAGCGGGTTAGTAGAAGGTGCTCTGCTGCAAGCGGACGCGCTGCTCTCACCGCTGCCTAGACTACACTGAGCACGTGACTCAGCGGAGCGCACGAGCGATGTGTTATAGTCTCACAAAGTGGATTAAATGTTAATGCCTGAGGGTTTAACATACATACTAAAGATGATTAAATAATTTGTGCTTTTGAATAGACACCATTTGCTTCCAGCCTGGCTTTTAATTGATGTTTGTTACACTTATTTTTAGACTTTTCTCTTGGGAAGTTGTGCTTCTGATAGGAACATAGTTCTGTATGATATGCGGCAAGCTACTCCTTTGAAAAAGGTGGGTTTCGGTCTTGTCTTTGTTTTATACAGGTAAGGTGTTCTGTATATCAAATGACAGAAAAATGAAGCCAGTATTGCACGGTGCTGTTTTTTCACAGAGCTGCCGTCTACCCCAGAATGGTGGTGATAACAGTCAGTTCTCCATGGATTTTAGCCTCTTCGTGACTTCATAATCCTAGTACATTTTACGCAGCTAAGAGGGTCTAGCTAACTTGAAAATTTTAAAATAAAGGACATGTCATTGCATTGCTTTGTATGTACTAATTGGGAGAGGGCACTTGGTAATCATATGACATGTCTATTTATTCAAATTAATTTTAGAACTCATTCATGTAATTAGCCATTTAAAAAAATTGTTTATACAGTATTCTCCCTGCAGGCCAGAGGAGACCACCAGATCACATTATAGATGGCTGTGAGCCACCATGTGGATGCTGGGGATTGAACTCAGGGCCTTTGGAAGAGCAGCCAGTGCTCTTAACCTCTGAGCCATCTCTCCAGCCCCACAATGAGCCATTTTAATTATATGCGGATGCTAGTTTAACTCTTTGCTGAGACATGCACTGTCTTGTTGATGAGAGGCTTCTCACTATGGTCACTTCAGGGCATCAAAGCTAATACATCCTTACACTGACTTAAGAGAGAGAACTATTGTTTGCGTACAGAATGGACTCTACCATTTTAAGCAGAGGAGTACGAAGTTGGTATCAGGCATTTGTAGTGTTGTTTAGGTTTGGAGTCCTAGCATTTGCTAGGTGAAGGCAGGAGACTAGGAGTTGAAGGTCATAGTTGAAGCACTGAGTCCCAGCCCAGCCTGGGCTTTATAAGACCTGTCAACGAATAAGAAAGAAGCAAAACAGTTTGTGATGTGTTGATAAATTCAGAAATATCAAAAGTAGGAAGAATGAGATTAGTATTTTGATTATTCGTTAAAAGTACCAATGTCGTAATTCATTCACATGCTATGGGAACTTCGCTGTCTGTTCTTCTGTAAAATGATGGTATTAATCAGTTCTTTGCACTGTATTTATAGAAATGAGGTATGATACACACCAGCATTTAGCAGAATGCTGACATGAAGTTCTACCTTACTAAAGAATAGTCTTTGGCAGGTACCCATGTCTACACCCACAGTCTGCTTTCGGTGGAGTTCCATTAGCTGTGACTGGAAGAGAGTGACTGCAGCTTGGCACTCAGTGCACTCGGAAGCTGAGCCCAACCTTCATGCATCTGTCTGTCTGTTTGTTTGAGACAATGAGACAGGGCTTAATTGCAGTTTGCCACCACATAGGAACGGCACTGCTACTTTATCTTGGTTTTTATAGTTGCTGGTTATTTATTTTCAAGACAAGGTCTCAAAAAGTTCTGGCTGTCCTGGAACTCGCTCTGTAGACCAGGCTAGCCTGAAACTCATAGAGATCCACCTGCCTCAGTAGTGGGAATAAAGGCAGGAGCTGCCACACCCAACTTTATTAATATTATTCTAATCCGCTAGGCTACCGTTCTTTATCTTTTTTATTTATGGTAGTTTTGAAAATAGGAAAGGAGCAATTAGTGGGGAAAGTACCTGAAGCTAAGCTTTGTACAGTAAATTCATAGATTTTTTTTTCCTTCCTCTTCACCCAATACCAATCCCATTGCATTGAGAAACACTAGAAGCTGCCAGTCATCAGAGGTCTCCTTTCAAATTTTGCTTCCCATGTTAAACATTTCTTCTTAACATTACCCCTGAGCAGCTCACCATTAATTTTATACCTAGCTTATTATATTGTAATATCTTGCTGTATTATTTGTATCTTTAGAAAAAAATTCAGTCTCTGCCTCACTTTCTGAAGAGGGACTCCGTGTTAAACATTGTCCTGTTGTTGTACTTACACATTATTCTCAGGAAGCAATCCCCTGACTTCTTTTCCCACTGCTCAGAATTGTATCCTGTGCATGAAGTTATTTGCTAAATCTGTTGATTTCGTGGTAGTGGATAATACATCCTTCCTTTCTCAGGTTATCCTGGACATGAGAACGAATACGATCTGCTGGAACCCAATGGAAGCTTTCAATTTCACTGCAGCAAATGAAGATTATAAGTAAGTGTCTCCCTTTTAGAAGCTTACCCTAACAAAAATGGCCGTCACATTGCCTTGTTAATATAGTATGTTTCACTTGGTAAGTACACTTTCATATGCGAGTTGAAAGCTGTTACTTGTTTTGCTAAAAATAATTTTCCAAATTGGAGAAGAGATTTTTAAGAAAAATATTTTCTCAGATTTTAGACTAGCTTAGACAAAGAATAGCAAACTAATGTCTGTAGGTAAATGCTGTTTGCACAGTTCATGAGTGTGGCCTTGCTTATGTACTGGTATGGCCACTTTTGTGTTGTGGTGCCTGGGTGGATAGTCACAGTAAAGGCTCATAGCTCACTTGACCAAACTGAAGAGAGTGGAGGATCTCTTATGTAGGCCATTGAGGTAGTGATGAGACAGCAGGTGTGGGAGTGCATGTCTGTTTCCCTAGCGCTCTAGAGGGCGAGGCAGGAGGGTTGAACCCAGGATAACATGGTCCATTCAAGGCCAGCTTGAGTTATATAGGAAGACAGTGTTTCAGAACAAACAAACCGTATTTTATTTACCAGTATTTGTGACTCAAGTAGGTGATGCTCATGCAGTCAAACTGTTTGCTGTCATTGTTAAAGCAAACAGAAAGTGACAGTTCAATTTTTAGCTTAATATTTGCATATATTTTCTGTGCCTGTAAATTGGCTTAGCAGAGTTAATTTGAACTATGTGAGATTTTAGGGTTCCTTTTGTAATGCTTTACTGTTGTTGAAACATTGAACATTGGCTGTCTCATTTCATCTGTTTACTGTTGTCATCAGGTAAGATGTATAATCAGAGAAATTAATCTAGTGAAAATTATATACAGTCTTAATACATTTTATTATTAAACAATCAATTAATTTGGTTTTTCAAGACAAACCTTGGCTGACCTGTATCTCCTTTGTAGACCAGGTGGCCTCAAACTCACAGAGGTCCTCCTGCCTCTGCCTCCCGAGTGCTGGGATTAAAGATGTGACCCTCCAACTGTTCAGCTGCTTTTTGTTATTATTTAAGTACATTCCTAATACACTTTTTGAGAAAGTAAAAGCTTGTTGGTGGATTTGACTGTAACTGCAAGCTTTTCTACCCACACCCTAGTTCCGGAACTAACAGCCCTGAGACTTTATTGTTTATGAATAAATGTCTAGACCATAAGCTTTGGCTCTTTTCCCAACCAGCTCATTCTAGTCTATGTGTGCCACGTGGCTGGTTACCTGTCTTCAGTTTCATGTGTCCAGCTTCCTCAGCGTCCAGGGTGAATCTGCCCTCTGACTCCATCCCAGAGTCCATCTCTCTCTGCTGGAATTCCCACCTCCTATTTCCTGCCTCAGCTCATCAGCCATCAGCTTGTTGACGGGCGCTGCTTCCACACAGTACACAAGAGATTCTATTCTCTCTAAGTTTGACCGTTAGATTTCCTGTATTTAAAATCCGTCCCCCAGGGGCAGGAGAGATGGCTGAGCAGTTTAGAGTACTTGTTACTCCTACAGAGGAGTACCCATGCTCTGTTCCCACAACCCACACTGGGCAGCTCACAGTTCCAGGGATCTGATGCCCTCTTCTGACTGCTGAAGGCACCTGCACATATGTAGTGCACATATAAGGAAGCACACATCCAAACACATCAATAAAAAATAAATACACTTTTCACTGTGTCCAGAGTATAGATATGAAAGTGTAAATGTTAGTGTTAGCTCACACTGGACTACTTTGATGCCACTGACTGAAGTTCTCTCTCAGGATTTCCTGTCTGAGACGAACGAAGCAGAGTTGATTCCTTAATTAGTGCAGCCACATTGAAGCCTTTGCTTACTTAATGGATGCCTTGAAATGAAATGGTGCTGTTGCAATTAAAGGCAATAGAGACAAGAGTCATACTGCAGCATAGTGGTCTCTCTGCTAAGATTCTAAAGCACACCGTGAACTAGCTGTGCGCCGAGGTAATCTTTTTCCAGAGCCGCTTTGGAATTTCTCATTTCTTCCCTTGGGAAGAGTTACATATAATTCCTAAAACAAAGCACACCTCTTATAAGAAATGGCTGCTAGTTTTTCATAATTCTCCTTATTTTTAAAATAGTCTTGGTGGGTGTGGTGTGGTGTGGTGTGGTGTGGTGTGATGTGCCTGCGATCCTAGCACTGACGAAGCTGGGACAAGAGGGCTGAGGGGTTCAGAGAAGGTTTGTGTGCGTGGCTCAAGGGCTGGCTGCTCAGAGCCTGCCGCAGGCAGAAGGGCCCTGCTGTGCTGTCTCTGTTCTGTGTCTTAGTTTTCTTTAAGTATTAGAATGGTTTTAAACGAAAACTTAAATTCAGGCCTAAAGCAGCTGATTATTAGTTAGAAAGTGGGCAAGTCATTTAATCTAACTCAGTGCCGTGGTGTTATTGTCTGTAGGAAAAGTTTAGACTAGATAATTGCCTGAAAATGGCCATAACTCAGAATGTTAGGCATTTCTGTCCATGTGGATTGATTTGCTTGGAGTTTGAACAAATTTGTATTTTCCCACAGAATGACAAAACAAGTTGTTAAAAGCACAATTTACTAAGAGAAAAAAATCTTGAGAACCACTGCACTAGGTGGACAGTATGTTGTACTTATTGAGACAGAAATTAACCTCAAAATTGTTAAGACCTGTGGCTTGTTAAAGGGCTCTTTGAAAGAGTAATGATTTGGGTTGGTTGTTTTGGTGTTTTTTGAGGCAGGCTCAGCATGGCCTGGGACTTGCTGCATAGCTCAGGCCGCCCTTCCTTCAGTTTGTGAGCCTCCTGCTACAGCCTCTTAATTGTTGAAGTTACAAACATAAAGGCATAAATGCCCAACTCAGAGTGCTTTGTTTTTTGTTAAGGATATTGTACGCTTTTATAAGTGTTTGCCTGCATGTGCTGTCTTCTGTTTCTAACAAAAGTACAAATGTTCGATTTTACCAATAAAGACTCAGGAGCCAGATGCTGGGGTGAATGCCTGTCAGCTAAGAAGGGCAGAGAAGGCACTCAGCTCCCCCCTCAAAAGAAAAAGGAAGTCATCTTCTTCAGACTGTCTCCAAAGCCCCTCAAGCTGAATGTCCCTCCCTTCTACTTCCTGTGTGTCTGTCCTCCTGACTTCCTCTTACTCTCTATGGTTTTTTGCCTGTGTTCGCTCTTTGTCAACTGGTTGCTCCCTGCCCCCTTTGACCTGTGGTTAACTTTATTCAATCCTACTTACAATAAGCAGAAAGCTCTTGGATTAAAGGTGTGTGTGTGTGTGTGTGTGTGTGTGTGAGGGCTGAGTCACACTGCAGTTAGAAGCAGGTTTTTCCAGTAAACAACACGGTCTCAGGGTTCACAGCGTGATCAAATGTCTTGCAACCATCTTCTGTCATTATCTTAGTCCAGACAACTAACAAATTGCCATAGGTTGAATAATTTAAGCGAAGAGAATTATTTTTTCCTAGGTTGGGAATTGCCAGCAAAATCAGGATCTCCTAAGGGCCTTCTTCCAGAATGCAAGCAGCCAACTTCTGTCCTCACAGGGCAGGCCAGCTCTCTGGCCCCTTCCATGGTTGTTGTTTAGTGTGGGGGGGGGGGTTGTGGGTGTGTGTGTGCGCGCATGCACGCGTGCGCGCGCACAACCCATACTGCTTCCGTGGAGGTGAGAAGGGCCACCTGTGGGAGCTGGTCCTCCTACTGTGTGGGTTCTGGGAATTGTACCCAAGTCTGCCAGGCTCAGGGGTGTGCCTGTACCCACAAAGCAATGAGATGTGTTGGTGTTTGTCTCTGCACCGTACCTATATTCAGAACTGGCGTGCTTGTTAATGAGGTTCAGTGTTTAGCTGCTGTTCTTATTTTTACTATGTCTTTTAGTACTACAGATGGCTTCTTTGTAGAAAATTGAATCACATATTTAACATTGTTTTACAGCTTGTACACTTTTGATATGCGTGCACTGGACACGCCTGTGATGGTGCACATGGATCATGTGTCTGCCGTGCTTGATGTGGACTACTCTCCCACGGGGAAGGAGTTTGTGTCGGCGAGCTTCGATAAATCTATTAGGATCTTTCCTGTGGACAAAAGCCGAAGCAGGTATGTGCCACCGGCTAGCCACTTTGTGTGTGTGTGATATTTATTTAGTCTTGATAATCATGTTATGTGTATATGGTAGGGCTAACACCCAGGTATTGTGTCATGGAATATAGACTTCCACTGCATCGAGCTGGGGCAACTCAAGTGGTTGGTTTTATTGACTGGGAGATTATTTCTATAGAGTTAATAATAAAAATGTAGTTTGATGGTGAAGAACTCAAGTGATTCTTCTTTTCCTGAAAGTAGTTTTGAAAACAATAAATAATCCTCCCTGGTATTGTTTTTTACACATTCAAATTCAACTCACTTGACCAGACACAAATTAGAAGAGAAGCAGTTTAAATTGTTAAGCTCAATTCCCTCTTTCTAGTTTCGTCACTACTTATGAAGTGATCCACATGAGAGGTATTGACGACCATGCTGATTAAGCCAGTTAAAAACCACGAGTCATTTTAGTAATGGCCAGACCCAGAGCTACTTATATACATGTTAAAATATAAGAAGAAAATAATGTAAACAAATATACTCATAGGCACAGGCGCATAGGCGCACGTGCGTGTACCCTTTCTTGGTTGAGTGACCTAGGCTTACTTGACAAGCTTGAAGTTCAGGAGGGAAAGTGCTGGTGAGAGACAGCGGGGAGTCATTGTAGGTGGTGGGAAATAGAAGGAGAACGCACGTGTGGGAAGAAGAAGATGAGACCCGTGTGGGGAGGATGCGAGGTGCTAAGCCAGCCAGAGTCAGCACAGTGGAGATGCTGGCGCCATTTCCTAGCTTTCAGGAGATGCATCTTTCTGGAACCTTCCACATCTTTTTAAGAACGCTGCGGAATGTTCACTTGGTGGTGTGGTTCCTACAGGAGGAAGATATCACACCATGATAGTGCAATAGTGAGAATTCAGGTCGTTATTTCTAATAATAAACCAGCCTCGCTGCTGTAGCTAAGGAGGCTCTGGGCCTTCTGGAGGAGCCATGCTTGCTTTCCAAGGTGTATCTTGTTTCTTCCTGACTCGGTGAGGCAGTCAGTGTCAGGACTAGGAGAAGCAGCAGGGTATAGGGGCATAGAGTTTAAGAGCTCCTTAATCTCAGAGCTCTGCTGCTGTCCCCCCAGCATCTGCCCTCCCAGAGGATGAGCAACTCCTTGGGGGTCTCACTGTGGTGAGACTTGCCTTTCTCCCATCCCAGCTGAATATCGGTAGCTACTAGGAGACCTTCCTCACAGCCACCCTTCGACCTTAGCCAGTCTGCCTACCTAGACTTCTCAGGGCTTAACTTCCATAGTTGCATCTGTCTTTGCTCTGATCTGAGGAAGCTACACTGACTCTCACGTCTTCTATCACTAATTAGCAGCAGATGACTGACGCTGACAGATGTGATTGAGGCAGATGCCTCCTAATGTGTGTGTCCTGATGGTTTCAGTTATCACTGCCCGTTCTGCTGGGTAACTGCTGGTGTTGGTTCTTATGTGGCTCTTGGAATGACCTTGGTATTCCCCACACTTTTTTCAGTCTCCTGCAAGGTTCTCACACTTGTAGACGTGTGAAGAATCAAAGCCTCCATCATCTGTTTGGCACCCAGCCTTCTAAAGGCGACAGCATCACTAAGACATGTGTAAGCCAAGACTAGACAGAACACGTCAAAGAGGGTAATGACTTGGGGTGCATAGGAACAGCTCAGAAGCCCAGCAGCTAGGGTCAGGACAAGTTAGTCCAGAGCCACACAAGCTACTGACTACAGATCTAACTACAAAGCCCAGCTTGTTCCAGAATTGTAGGAAGGAATTCTTATGCTCCATGGCTGGAGGATTTGGTCCTGGTGTCATTTGGACGTACAGTCTTGGGAGTTACTTGCTGTTGTGTTTAGATGTGCATGTCACTCCCTCCCGCGTCACTTGAGCCACTTGTAGTTCCCCTCCCCGGCTCTGCTCTTCCCCTCTGTCCCTGCAGAGCCTGCAACCAGCTTAGACAGCACCTTGAGTGTCTTTAAGTGTTTCCCCTCAAAAGACTTTGCAGTGGTTGGGGTTCAGTTTTTAGTTTTTAGGTTTAGTTTTGTTTTAAGAGTTGTTTGTATTCCAGACTGGCTTAAACTTTCTATACAACCAAAGATGGCTTTGAAATCCTGATTCTGCCTCCACTCCCAACGTGCGAGGACTCATGCCGTGCTGGGGAGCAAACCTAGGGCTTCATGCCTGCTAGACAAGCCATCTCCCCAGCCCCAGCACATTGGGGTGGGGTCTGTAGATTGTGATGGCCTTCAATCAGGAAATGCTTGTCTCTTTCTTGTGTACATGCGTGCTTGTGCACCTGCTGTGGTGTGCGGTACAGGTCGGGGTAGCTTGTGGGGTTCAGTCCACTGTTGCTCAGTTTATCAGCTTGGCAGCACTTCGACCTACATGTTTCTCAACTTCAGTGAAAACAATATCTGGAAATATGTTTCTAGTGGATTTCACTCAATATTTGCTAAGCAAACAAAGAAAATCAATAGCATTCACATGAGAAAATTTAGAGTCACATTTTTAAGTGTCTCCTGATACAACTGTTAGTGAACTTAATACATCTTGCATATTGCAAAAGAGATGTTAAGAACTGTGTAGCTCACCACTAAGAAGAATTTTGAGTTCTTAAATGCCTAGCCATAGATTTGACTAATTTAATTGAACAAATTATTTTTGATGGTTACTGAAGCTTAATTGAATGTCCAGACATAAACTCATGCTACCTTATGAAAAGTTGGGCTTGGGGGTGGGGGAGCAGATGGCTTTTAAGAAATTAAGAGATGGTAAGAGATCAGCATACAAAAAGCAGGACATTGAAAAGAAGAAAAGGTCTCTCCCATCCTAGCTTTGTTTTAATAACCATAATTCCTCTTTAAAAATAAAGTTCTTGCAATTTTAATGTTTAATACACATTGTAGAAGCAGTGAGCAAGGCTAGTTTGTGAGTGCACTTTAGAGATATGGTCTATAAATGAGTTACTTCATTTGGTTGTCTCTGTGGTCTTTATTTTACTGTGAATAATTTGTTGGAATTGTTTCCTTTCTGTCATACGGTCTCCATTTTGACTCATTTTTTCCATATTTGGAATTAAGAAGTCTCATCTTAATTTCTTTGACCTTTTACTTGTTTGAAGTACTCTTCTTAACACTTCCCAATATAGTATCTCCTGTGAATTCACTTAGCATGTTTTACAGCATTTCCAAATAGGTACAACTCGACATCACGATTTATTAAACGATTCTTACCTCAGCTTATCAGACACTTTTGCAGCCCTCCCTGTATTTTCACACATGTAAATAAACTCTCTCTTGAGTTAGGTTTTAAAAACAGTGTGCCCAAGAAAGGAGCTGGTTCAGCGTGCCAGGGTGGACTCTTTGTGGGCCATTGCATTCGGGTTATTTTCCCCAGTAAAATGCCATTGAGGGGAGAGTGGCTGTTGACCCAAACTACACTAAGGATGAATAAATAGGAAAGATGTTTTCTTCAAGGCTGTCAAATACAGACAGCCAAAAGACTACGAGTATAACATTTATATAATTCCTGATTGTGTCATAGTTCTTCTTGCTATAGATAGTTTATTGTATATATGAGTAATAATATAAATGCATATGTAAAAAAACTTTTTTAATGTTAAAAAAAAAAGAATGCCAGGTGTGGTGGTGCATGCCTTTAATCCCAGCACTTGGGAGGCAGAGGCAGGCTATGAGTTTGAGGTCAGCCTGGTCTACAAAGCCTGTCCAGGACAGCCAAGGCAAAAGAAACCCTGTCTCGAAAAACCAAAATAAATAAATTAATAAATAAATAAGCAAGTGGTTTCAAGCCAGGAGTGCTGGAACACTCCTGTAATCCCTGAACTCGGAAGGCAAAGGCAGGCTGATCTTTGAATTCAAGACTAGCCTGGTCTACAGAGTGAGTTAAGCCAGTGCTACACACCCTATCTCAAACAAACAAACTAAAAATAAATAAATAAAAGAAGCAAAAAGAAGAAGCAGGTATTTCTTAAGCTTCCAAAATTATTTTAGAATTGAAATTATATTAAATTATAATTTTTCTCAGGGCATCTGTTTGTTTGTTTTAATTCCCAAGTACTTAGAATAGAATCATATTAGTTAACGTTCAATGAGAATACAATGAAGTGAAATTGAGTGTTTCGTTTATACTTCCTCAGGACACAAGAATGGTTAAAGAAAATTTGTTCTAACACCCCGACGGTATTAACGTAATTCCTTTTCTACAGGGAAGTATATCATACAAAACGAATGCAACATGTTATTTGTGTAAAATGGACTTCTGACAGCAAGTACATTATGTGTGGATCTGATGAAATGAACATCCGTCTCTGGAAAGCTAATGCTTCTGAAAAATTGGGTGTGGTAAGACCCATTTTTCTTTCATTGCTACAAAACAAGGTTGCGACTTTGTTGAATGTCATTGTAAAGAGCTTTTTGAAGTACTTAATTGATCAGGTTAACACCACTGTGATGGAAAGTTAGCAACATAAGAAACAAAGGTACACTGGTGCTTTTTCCTACCAAAGACACCTTCAAGGCTGGGGAGATGGCTCAGTTCATCAAGTGCTATAAAGCAAGCCTGAGGACCTGAGTTTTATCCCCAGAACCCTCCCCTCTCCTCCCCCTTCCCTCCCTTCCCCTTTCCTCCCTTTCCCTCCCCTCCTCTCCCCTCCCCTCCCCTCCTCTCCCTTCCCATCCTCTCTCCTGTCTTCTTCTCTGCTCTCCTCTGCTCTCCTCTCTTATTTTATTTTTTCTTCTCTTCTTCTATTTTGCTTTAGTGTTTTTAAAAAACCGGGCATGGCAGCAAGCCAGTACTTGCAGTGTCATAAAGGAGACAAGAGTATCCCTGGGGCTCCCCGGCCAGAGTGGCTGGCCAGCTAGTTGAGCTGACAAGTTCCCGGTTCAGAGTTAGTGCTTGTCTCAAGAAATACGGTGGAGAGCAATGGAGAGAGACCCGGTGTGGCCTTGAGCCCCCACATACACAAGTGCACTTCCAGAGGGTTTTATCAGTTGGGATTGGCACTATGGGGCTTTCCTTATTCTTTGTCTCTTTGGTTGGAGGGAGAGATGATGTAGAGCTGAGCTGTGGAGTCTGATGAACTCCTCTGCCGTTGTTAGAGCACTAGTGACTGGCGCTGTCAAGGCTGCACCTCCCTGAGAGGTCATCTGATACCAGACCTGAAAATCTAACTGTAAAGTAGAGTCCATGACGGTACAGCTGTGTCTGGCTTGTAGATACTGTGTAATGGTGATTTTTTGTGGATACTTTCTAAATGCTGCACTCCTGTGTGGAACGTGCAGCATGCTTATGAGAAAGAGAAGGGAGCGTTAGGTTTGAAGTGTTTTCTGCTTAGCCCTGGTAGGAAGAATCAAGCCGCAGCAAGCAGTAAGGGAAGGTAATTCTGTGTTATGTTCGGTTATCATTGGGCATTACAGTCATCATCACTAATTGTTCTGGTGTTTTTCTCTTATTCCTAACATTGTTAAAGCCTACTTATGCAGTTAATACTTTTTTTTTTCATGTAGTTAGACTATTACCAAAACCTAAATTGGTTGCTTGCTGTGGATGCCTTTTCTGTACTCTATGCTTAGCAGGCTCCACCTCTGTGAGGCGCACCAGCCTGGCCCCAGCAGCTCACGGTGACTTTGTGTGTGTGTGTGTGGTAAAAGTTGAACTTTGGGGACAAGGGGGAAAGGGTGCATTCTAGATTTTTATACTCAAGAAACTAAAGAATTTGAGATACTGAAGTACACTTTGTTTTTAGCTTACATCACGAGAAAAAGCAGCAATTGATTATAACCAGAAGTTAAAGGAAAAATTTCAATACCATCCGCACGTAAAACGGATTGCTCGCCATCGGCATCTACCGAAGTCTATCTACAGCCAGATCCAGGAGCAGCGCGTCATGAAGGAAGCTCGTCGCCGAAAGTATGTGCTGACACATTTGACCCTTGCCTTAGTGCTCTCAGCTGTCCCCCCTCTCATCTCCACCACCGTCACAATCAAACAGAGCCTTTCTTATAGAGGCGTGGTCTGTGTGCAAATGTATGGTAGGCATGCTGTGAGTGATTCTCTGGGCTTTCCCCGCTTTCCCCAAAACTCCATCTAAGAACATGAGAATTTGCATTAGTTACTTTTGAGACTGTGTCTCTTTAAAGTACAAATGAAGAAAGTGAGTTATCAAAGTGAAAAACACTTCTCAGGTGGAGAAACGGTACAGTTGTAGAGTAAGTGCCTGGAGCATAAGACCCTGGTTTAGTTGCCAGCATGGATGAAAGAAGAAATGGAGAGAGTAACTCACATTTAAAACTTTAAAATGATGTTTAAAATGTATTTGTTGTGCTTGTTTGGGCAGCAGCTACAGGGGACATTTGCATAGCCCCTACACAAGGATGGTGCACAAATTTATGAAATGTTCCATTTAAAAGCATCGCTTCTCTCTTGTGTGTGTTGTGTATGCATGAGTGTGAGTGAGCGTGCACATGTATTGAGGCTAGTGTCAGGTGTTCTGCTGTAGCACCGTCCATCTTCCTGTTTGGGAACAGTCTCCCACTGATCCTGGACATCACCTACTTGCTGGACTGGTTGGTGAGTGAGTTCCGGGGTTCTCCTGAATTCATCTCTCCAGTGCTAAAATTACAGACACACAATGCTCTTAAAAGTCAGTTCCAGCCGGGCGTGGTAGAGCACTCCTTCAGTCTCAGCACTTGGGAGGCAGAGGCAGGCAGATGTCTGTGAGTTTGAGGCCAGCATGGTCTACAGCGAGAGTTCCAGGACAACCAGGGATACACAGAGAAAGCCTGTCTCAATAAACAAAAAACAAAAACAAAACAAAAAAATCAGTTCAACTGTAGCTGTACTTATGAAATACTGTGTATTTTCTAAGTGAATTTAAAGAAGCTGGGCATATTGGCTTACACCTGCAATCCCAGTACTCTGCATCCTGCAGCCTGGACTGCAAAGAGTTGTAAAACCCATATTTAGCAATCATTTCTCTGAAAAGTTGTAATATGTTGTATTATAATTTGACATCTGCTGTCTTGCCTTGTTTCTTGAGGTAAGTGTCTCACTGTGATTCCTAAGCTGCCTTTGAGCTCCTGGGCTCGGGATCCTCCTGGCTCAACCTTCTGCACAGCTGGAGAGCTAGCATTTTCAACCCAAAGCAGAACTTGCCCAGCCAGCACCCCATCTGTGGAGTGCAGTCTCTGGAGCCCTGGGGCCGTGGGCTAATGCAGTGCTGACGTCACTGCTAGAGCTTTGGGGGGTGGTTTTTATTCGACTGCGTAGCTCACTGTTGTGCTCTTTGGATCCATGGGGGGATTTGGTCATATTTCTATTTCTTAGTAACTAACTGTGCTGTGTTTTTATGCTTAGTAAAGGATGCTGGCTTGAGTGGTTTTGCTTGTTTGTCTGTTTCTTTTTCTTGAGACGGTCTGCAGTGTGATAGCCTGGTAGGTCTAGAACCCACCAGCCTGGCCTCCAACTCACACATCTCCCTGTCTCTGCCTTCTGAGTGCTGGGGCTAAAGCCCCACCTGGCCTAAAAGCCTACAGCACTAAGGATTCCCAGGAGCCTCCCGCCAGGTACTAGCAAGTTTTCACCCCGCTGAGCTTCCAAGGTCAGACACAATCAGGTGCTTTCCGGTTGGTGTGGCCTTAGGTACTCATCATTAATAAATACAAAGCAATTAAGTAATAAAAGTTGGAGATTCTTTTTTCAGTAGTTCTAGTGAAAGAAAATGCTTTATGGTTCTTTTTTCTTTTGGCTGAGATGATTTCTTATGTACTTGCTCATATTTTATATGTTTTGTTTATTTCTAGGGAAATGAATCGTCGTAAACATAGCAAGCCTGGATCTGTGCCAGTTGTGTCAGAGAGGAAGAAGCACGTAGTGGCAGTTGTGAAATAATGTTTTGCCTTCCTACCAAGCTTGATATATAATTATTTGCTGCTTTTGATTTGGGAACTCTGTAAATAAAAGTTCTGGCTCTGGTTTAATAGTAAACATTGTAGTTGTGTTTTTCTTTCCTTTTCACTGCCTGACTCAGCTTTCTCTGCCTTTTTTTTTTTTTTTAACTACTCTTACGTTGGCTGATCTAAAAGCTGGTTGTAGAATTGCAAAATTAACTGTCAGTTCATTTGCTATGTAACAGCGAAACCACTGTGGTGTGCTTGCCTGCTGTCTTGTCAGAGCATTGTATGCTACTGTCATTAAGAGAGTGCCACCTGCTGAGTCACTGGCAGGGCCTCCTGCTAGACCTGGTTTCCATAGTGATGCTTCAGTGTCCCACACATTACAGAGCCTGACTAGTTAGAGACATGAGCAATTTCCTGTAATTCAAGCCTAGACTAATCTAGACAGCATGATTCTGACCATTTTGAAGTGTCACTTTTGGAGTTCATAGTCTCCTGTGAGAAATCCGCAGACAGCTTTTCACAAGTGACATAGTCAGGGTGGAACTCGAAGGAGTAAGGATGGTGGTAATGCGAAATTGCTTAAGAGATAGAAGAGTTACCCATGGGGAAGAAAAGTTGTGTATCAAACACCTTGTTGTTAAGTCTTGCTGTGCGGCCACTGTGACCCTTTGCTTTGATGGGAACAGAAAACAGGTTGATCTTCAGCGCGGTTATAATTCCCATTGCCTGGTTTGTGATCATGTCATGGGCATAAATGAGGTCATCAGGCTGTCTTTAGAGAACATTCAGGGGCAGCTTGGGTCTTTGAGTACTGAATTCCAAATTGGTTGCAATGCAGTGAACACTGTTGATTCAGCCCGTGAGGTCTTAAAGCCACGTCTACAGTGCTAAAGTATTTGATGGCAGCGACCTTGAAGCACGGTGAGCCAGTGTCTGCCGGGGTTTAGGTATTGTGAATAGACAGGTTACTTATTGTGTGTTCTTTGATTTCATCAACCTGTGTTGAGTCCTAGCAAGCAGCTGTGCACGTGTGTGCTCTCATATCCCTACTCTTACTCCTCTGTGTGTGTGTGTGTGTGTGTGTGTGTGTGTGTGTGTGTGTGTGTGTGTGTGTGCAGTACCAGCTTTGTGCTTGGTTTTCTTCATGAGCACCTAAGCCAGTGTCAGGAAATGACCTTGTTCTTTTGTTCCAAGTCCTCAATGTCGTCTCTTGCATTTTCTCTTTGAATAGCATACCTACCGCCTACAGAGATTCTCAAGAGAAAGTTCTGTATGAGACCACAGCCTTTATTAATAATTGTAGCAGTAGTATCTGTTGACCTGCTGTTTACTAAACAGTGTTTCTTGCATGTACTTAATTGAAATTAATTTACTTTGGTCTCTCATAAGAGACCCCAAAGGGAGGCCTTATTACAGTACGTATAGTCTGTACTCAATGCACATAATCAAAAGGGGTCAGCCTCAAAGGAAATAAGTAATTGTAGAGCATTATGATGTCTTAGTAAGATAATACAGCAGTACAAAAGAAAAGCCTGCCTGCTGTGGAAGAAGCTCGCAGAGAAGAGCAGTGTTTATCAAATGCCAGCTGATTCAGGCCTGCCTGTTGCTGGGATGCCTGGAAATGGAGGGAGGATGTTGTCAAAGTACACTCAAGAGCTCTCCAGTGTGTTACTGTTCATTAAAGGAGAAGGGAGGAAACGTCTCAGCGATGCTATATTAGAAACTTCCCGTTCCAGGTCAACATAGAAAGGATGGGCTAACATTCTTTCTCCAGAGAGAAGGCAGGTTACATCTAAGTGCTTTATTGGGTAATAGAGATTAATGGCTCACAAAGCTCAGCCTTGACATCTAGGAGCCTTAGAGCAGAGGGCAGGAAACATAGATGCCGGTGGTACAAAGTGGAGACTGCCAAGTCTTCAGTGTGTGTAAACACGTTCGCACGTTTGGCAAAGGATCAGAGAAGCCCAGCCACGGGAGCAGGGAGGGAGATGACTTTGGGTCTTTATCCCCACAATGCACCCTCCCACAGGAGAAAAATCCATTTGGGGGCCAGCTTTCAAAGTCCAAAGAGGCTGGAGATGGAGCTCAGCTGGTAGAATTCTTGCCTGCCTACACGAGGCCCTAGGTTTGATACCCACAACATAAAGCTTAAGTGCGGGCGGGCGTGCCTGTAGTTCCAGCTCTAGGAAGGTGGATGCCCGGAGGATCAGAAGGAACTCAAGGAAGATGGATATGGTGGACACACTTCAGATATCAGCTCGCTTGCTGGCGGGGAGCTGAGGTGGGAGAATCAGGCGGTCAAGCACAATTAGAGCTACATAATGAGTCACATGGGGCAGGGGCAGAGCGGGTACTACAGCATAAAGATAAAAACCATTTCTAGTTAATACGTATTTTGTAGACCAGGGATCATTTTGTTGCACTAAAGGATTACCTCAAGGCACTTGAAGAAGTCTGTGGGAAGGAGCTGTCGAGCCCCAGGGCCAGGATTTCAGCACAGCTAAAGCAGACGTCCCCGACAGCTGAGTCTTCAGTAGGCTCTCCAAACACTGACTTCCGGTCTCTCATACGTACTTTCAGCTGGGCATGCCTCAAAACAGTGACTTGCTGTCACTCTCCAGTCCTAGTGACCCATTAGCTCTCTGCCTTCCATTTCAGTTCCTGAGGGGAGAAGCTCCTTCCATTTGGAATGGGGTCCTTAAAGCAGAGAGACCTCAGTGACTAGCTACATGTCTGGTTCTGGGCACTGGCTTAGCATGACCTAAAAGTGAGGGTCTTGGGAACACACTGTGTAAGGTAGGCAAGCCCAGTACAGTTTACCTAATCACCAAAATAAAGGGCAACGTAGGGACAGATGAGGTCCTCAATGTGTTCTGAGGAAGATGATTGTGTTCCAGAGCTACCCAGAAATGTTCACCCCAAAGAGCAGCCTGATTGAAAGGAAACGCTTAGCACGTTGTATTAGAAATACCCAAGCCGACATCATCCAAGATGGTGTCAATCACACACTGTGATCCTTGGAACAGCAGTGACTGCACAGCCATCAAAGGAGCATACTGAGAGCTCCAAAACGTAGTGCTGGTGTTTCCCAAAAAGGAGGAAATCCTGCCATATGGATTGTCCATGCCCTCCCGCCACAAGACCATGGGACCACACTCTGGTGAGCTCCCAGAGATCCTAGGCCACAACTGCTGCCACTGCCACTGCTTTTTGGGTTGCAGGCCGATGACCAAGGAGATAGCATTCGATGAGCAGGTGCTGTTGGAGTTGAGCCAGAGTGAGGACTGCACCGCCCACACCACAGGCCTCATGGACCTCCTCTCATAGGCCAAGGCCATGCTCAGTGCCGAGAGCTGGATCCTGCAGGGCAGCACCGGGGCGGGGCCTATGGTGGATGGAGCACATGATGGAGCTGAGACTTGGGAGGTGCTAATCAACAGAGCCACAAGTTCCCCTGGACAAGAAGCTGAGCTGGGCCAACATCAATGGTTTCTGTAAGCAACTCAGTGAGGACTTTGAGGGGCCTCCACTTGCCACCTGCTTGATGGCCTACAAGATCCAGTACCCACAGGAGTAGGAGGCCATCCAGGCCTTGATGGCCAGCAACAATCTGGTGAATTGAATGGAAGCAGGAGAGCTGGGCATGAGGATGTGGGAGCAGGAGAGCTGACCCTGAGGACACAGGACCAGGAGAGCTATCCCTGAGGACTTGGGAGCAAGTGAGCCAGCCCTCGGAACATGGGAGCTGGAGAGCTGGCCCTGCACTGAGGACACAGGAGTGGGTGAGCCGGCCCTGCCGTGATGACATGGGAGCGGGAGAGTGGGCCCTGCCCTGAGGACATGGGAGCAGGAGAGCTGACCCTGCCATGATAGCAGCTGGCCCTGCCCTGATGACATGGGAGCGGGAGAGTGGGCCCTACCCTGAGGACAAGGCAGTGGGACCTGATCCAGGGCTCTGAGTCGACCTCACCCCAACATCTACCCCATGTATGACCTGCTGAAACACATGAAGGGGCTGGACCTGCAGATTAAGAATCTCCTTGACACACGGCAACAACAGGATATCTGACAGCAGTCCCAGTGAGGATCTGGTAAAGATACTGTAGGCCTCAAACCAGACCCATGACTTGTAGTAATGAACATTTAAAAATAAACATATGTGGACAAAAACAAAAAACAAAACAAACAAAACAAAACAAAACAAAAACCTTGGGCCCAATAAACTTTAAACAAGTCGGTGTTAGTCAGAGTCCATTTCCCAAAATGCTGAATTGCCTCTGAAAGCAAGTCAAGAAATGGATTTACTTCCAGGTACAAGTTAATTATCCCGTATTTGAAATAATTGTAACTGAAAGTACTCTTGGATTTCAGATTTTGAAATACTTTACATACATAATGAGATACTCTGTGAACAGACTAAGATATAAATAAAGTCGTTTATATTTCTAAAAACAAACAAACAAATAAATAGCAGCATAGTCTTAACCATGAAGGAAAATGTAAGGGTGTCTGGAATGACTTGGGACTGGTCATTGGTAAGCTCATGAAAGGTCATGGGAAATGCCGACCTTAGCACATTTCAGTTGTCTGTTTTTCTAGCTCATCACCTAGGTCTCTGGACATGCACCCATAAATACTCTCCTCAGTGCCTTCTGGTCTCTGTTCTGGTCTAACAGATGGGAAAAACATAAAGGTTTGAGGTTCAGTGTCTTCCATCTTAGGCGTAGGGCTCTATTTCCATCCTTTTCCCATTTGACTCCACTAGGGCCCCTCCTTTCCAACTCTGCTTCATCCAGTCGGTTGACCACGTGCTGGATGCTTGCATGATGGGCTCTGTACTTGCCTCATTCGGCTGCTAAGCCAAGCAACCACACTGAAACCCTTTCTTGCGCCGTCTGCCTTCGCACTAGTCAGCCCTGGAGTTCTGGCCAAGCTTGTAAAACCACTGGACTGCACTGTAGTCATTCTCAACAGTTTTACCTGACCAGAGCTGAGTCCCAGCACTCTGTGCACCCAATAAGGACACAAATTTTGCAGAATTCAGAATAACATGAAAGGGAATTTTATTTTTACCTTTGCAGGGATAAAATAGAAGTGCTGGAGAAATGACAGTATTAGGTAATGTGAAAATTCCTTTAAATTATTAGAATTGTCAGGGAGTATATGTTCAAATACAGAGTTTGGCATGATGGTAATCCATGTCCCTCTAAAATTATTATTCTCAAAGTTTATAACCTCTTTTATTTGAGACAGGGTTTCTCTGGGTAGCCTTGGCTGTCCTGGACCCACTTTGTAGACCAGGCTGGCCTCGAATTTAGAAAGATCCACTTGCCTCTGCCTCCAAATGCTGGTATTATAGGCATGAAGCTGCCCAGATTCAAAATGTATAATCTTAATTCAAAAATTTACTTAGGTTCAAAGTATGTATAGAAGGCCAGATATGAAAGTTTCAAGCTCAGATATAACTAAGTCAGAACAAATATGTTTTAATCTAGTCTCATTTTGTAAAGAAATAGGCCAGAAGACTAATTTGTAAAAAGCAATCTGAATAATTAGTTTTCTTTCCAAGTGAAATGTAAAGCTTTGAATAGCATCATGCAATCTGGTTTATAATGAATGAATTCAATTTCATTTGTAGTAAATTTTCTAGTCAGCCATCTGTTTCTTTCAAATTGCTATCACTCATAAAAATAAATGTCAAGTATTTCCTACAGGAAATGATATCTTTGAATAATTTTTCTTAAGTTTTGGTAAAATAGAGTAAGTAAGACAGAAGAAATTAATATCCCAAATCTATTTATTCTATGATAACTAACTTGCCTTCTCTGACACTGTCATGTCATATGTAAGATAGATATGTCAAGGTACTACACCTTTATATAGATAGAGATTTCTGAGAAAAAAGAAAAAAGAAATTCAGTAAATAGAAACCTTGATCAAGTTGCTTGTTTCAAGATATAAGAAACAAATCAAGGGCACCTAGGGTAGTTTTTGAGTTGACCAATGAAGGTACTTCTTTTTTTTTTTTTTAATTAAAACACCATTTTTCCTTTTCTTCCCTCCCTACAAGTCTTCCTATGTATTTTCCTTATCTTGCGCTCTCTTGAATTCCTGGCCTCTTTTTCTTTAATTGTTATGCACACACACACACACACACACAGCTCAGTTGGTATAATGTTCCTTGCATGTATATTTTTAGGCCCAGGCATTTGGTATTGGATAACCAGTTGAGGAAGGCTATGTCTCCAACTCTGAGCATTTCTTAGTTGCCCATCGTTTTTTGCCCAAGGCTGGGGCCTTGAGCTTTCGCCTTCCATATTGGGTGTCCATGTTTTTGTCCTTGTCCAGGTGGTTTTTGGGCAGCCATATTGGTGAAACATCACGGGTGTAGATACATTGCTAGGAGACTCAATCTCATAGCAAACCTCTTGTTCCTCTGCATCTTCCACTCATTCCTCTTCCTCAGTGACCCCTGAACCTCAGGTGCAGCAGGTGTTACAGGTGTGTCAGCTGGGCCTGGGAACCACACAATGCCTTGTTCCAGGTGCAGCAGGTGTTACAGGTGTGTCAGCTGGGCCTGGGAACCACACAATGCCTTGTTCCAATGGGGGTAATTCTTGAACAGACATCTTGTAAATCTTTCATTGAAATTATCTGTCTTTTTACAGCAATGCTTTGATAAAGTGTTACAAACAGTGTGCAATAATTATTTGTACTTTTCTTGGCTACCCAGAATCTATTTTGGTAGAATCCATGCTGTGTGAGTCTTAGAAATTATGGAGCTGAAAGAATTCCTCTGGACAAGAGCAGTTGGATGTTCCTGCCCAAGAATTTGGATTTGAGTTTACCGGGGGACCTGTGTAGGACCAGTTTTCAAACAGTTCGTGGGAGAGCCTCTAGCAGTAGCTAAGTGTGGGCAGTCATGCTCACTGAGACGTACCAAACACCATTTCTGCAATGAGACTCTGGACTCATCTATGCCAGCTCCTATTCATCTTCCAGCCTTGGAATCCAGTCCTTTTGTCCAATCTGTGAATTACTGTATGCCTAGAAAAAGTCAGCTTCTGCTGCCGAAAAAAGCATATAGTCTCATAGGTCATTAGTTACACTAGAAAGATTTTAATTCGTGAGCATTCTTTGGTTTTGTTTGTTTGTTTGTTTTTTGGTGTTGTTTCTTTTGCTCAGAGCTAGAGATCTACTCCAGGCCTTGTACCTGCTAGCAGGCAAGCATTTAACCAGGCCGGGTTAGCTTGGAAGTAAATCTCACCTCCCTGAGAAATATTGCCTGATATGACGGGTGATACTTTAATTATGGTTTGAATAAGAATGTCACTCACAGGCTCATAGATTTGATTACCAGGGAGTGGCACTGTTTGAAAGGATTACAAGGTATGGCCTTGCTGGAGGAAGTGTGTCACTGGGGGATGGACTTTGAGCTTTCAAAAGCCCAGGCCAGCCCCAGTGGCTCTCTCTTTCCACTGCCTGTGGAACCAGCCGTAGCACTCTCAGCTACTTGTCTGGCGCCACGCCTGCCTATACACCACCGTGCTCCCTGCCCTGATGGCAACGGACTAAACCCCTGAAACTATAAGCCAGCCTCAATGAAATGCTTCCCTCTATAAGACTTGCCGTGGTCACAGCGTGTCTTCACAACAACAGAACACTGGCTAACACAATTGTCAATTTGATCGGGTCCAAAATCATCTAGGAGATAAGCCTACCCTCTGGAGATACCTGAAGGATTTTCAAGATTGGATTAGTTGAGGTGGAGGTACCCGTGGGTCTCCTCCTCCCTCAGGGGACTGTTGGCCACCAGCCCACAAAGGCAGGAGGAGCAGAAGGCGAGTCACAGGGCTCAGAAGGCTGTGGGCACAACGGAGAAGGCCCCTCCAGGAACCACTTCAGGGAGAAAGTGCAACTTTATTTGGGGAGGGCAAAGGCTGTATAGTGCTTGGGGAGTGGGTGGGGGGCTTCCAGGATAGGTGTACATAATTGATGGGAACCAGGCACATCAAGGATGCTTAATTTGTATTTGGTAGCACTGCTCCTATCATGAACAGGAACACTTCCTAATTATCCTGTAGGCACAGGGAAGGGAGAGCTAGCAGGGAGCTGTGCCAAGGGCCGTATTTCAGATGTGGTTAGGGGCATCGATGCCTGCAGAGACTCTCCAGATGAAGCCAGGCAGAGAGTAGGAGGCCCTGCTGAGGAGAGAGAGTCCTCCATCTAGTGCTGAGTTCAGAATGGCTATCTGGACTAGGAGGACTGCAACCTCAAACAGCAGAGTCCTTCCAACTGTACCCACCTTAATTATGTGTGTGGTGCTATCCCATGGACAAAGTACCAAAACTGAATACAAAGGAGGAAGCTGGGCTGGCCAGTGAGACGGCTTAGCTAGTAAAGGTACTGTTTGCCAAGCCTAATGACCTGAGTTAGAGTCTCAGGACATGCATTGTGGAAAGAGAGGACCAACTGTCACTAGGACACACACACACACACACACACACACACACACACACACACACACACACAGACACACACACCACTACCACCACCACCACCATCTTTTAATACTTAAAAAAAAAAAAACTAAAGAGAAAACAAGCTGAGCACCAACCGTTATCATTTCCTGCTCCCTAACGATAACACAACCAACCGCTTCACTCTCCTGCCACCACGATGGCCTCTGTCTTTGAACTGTAACCTAAAATAAATTCCTTCTTCTAGTTGCCTCTCTCAGGTGTTTTGTGGCAGCAGTGAGAAGAGTTAACTAATATACTGTGCAACTCTACAAGAAGGATAAACCTGTACAGTTTGGGAATCTGAACATTTTATGTACAAGCTGCTTCCTTTCTCCTTTGGATGGGATTCTTTTCCTCCTCCTTCTCACTTCTTCTCGCTTCTCCTGCTCATCTTCAGACATTTTGCCCTCATGTCCTTGGCCCCTGCCACACCTCTACATGTCTATTATTGATACACTACTCTCCAGCCTCAATTGACTAAGGATGAGGGTCGGTAGGGAGGAAGAGCACAAAGGGAGGGGATGCTTTGGCCAAGTAGGAATGGAAGAAGGGACAGAAGGAAAGCCGGTCGAGTTTCTATTGTAATGATTTAATTTTCATAGTATTGGGTATAGAACCCAGGGCCCAGGTATCTTAAAAATATGCTGTACTCCACTCCCCACAAACATTTCTTCTTTAGTAAACGTTTCTCTCTGGCCAGTCTCTCCTTCTCGCTCTTTAGGAGCTGGAAGAGGGAGGAAGGAAGATGAGCACAGAAGACCTTTCTGTTACAACTCACACTGTCAGCGCCATCTTTCCAAACAGACCTCGTATGCCGCATCTGCTGTTCTGTGGGTGCTCAGCGGAGTTTGTTGAAGGAGTGTGGTGAAGCGCTTCAAGGTGATTCGTCTAAGCTCCTATTCTAGCTGCATTGAGGCTTAAAATACATTCTTATGAGCCACTTTGGGGATTTATCCATTATTGATAACTTGGTTTTCCATTAGAAAAAGATTCCAGAAATTAAACAGGAGCCTTACAAGTACTCTCTCTCTCTCTCTCTCTCTCTCTCTCTCTCTCTCTCTCTCTCTCTCTCTCTCCTTCTCTCTTTCTCTCTCCCTTTTCCCTCTCTCCCTCCCGGTGTGAATCTGTGTGTATAATGTGTATAATATTTTTGTGTGTGAATATGTTTAAGGATGAGTATTTGTGTAGCCACGCTTGTGGAGGCTAGAAGTTTACGTTAAGTGGTTTTCTCACTCACTGTCTACCTTATTTGGCCTGTGTGGAGCTGGGGACCAGTTTTGGGGGGGGGGTGAGTTGGTTTCCTCCTTCCATTTGCTTTGAGGCAGCGCTGTGTCCCGAAGGCTAGCTTGGCCCTGAGCTCCCAGATGATTCTCGGCAACTCCACCTCCCATCTCAGTAAGCCGCAGAGATCACCTGTTTCTCTGCAACACCCGGGTTCCAGGTGTATATTGCCACACCTGACTTCCTGTGGAATCAGATTTAGGTTGCCAAGGCTGGTATAGCAGGCACTTCAGTCGCCCAGCCATCTCCCAGTCTCTCAAATACTCTTTTGGCAGCCAATTTCAGGTGCCGTGAGCTGCCAGCAAAGATGGCTTAAGTAAAAAACTTCATCTCAAACTTGAGTTATTAAAGAAGGCATTAAATTAATATATCTTTAATATGTAAATTTAACAATCACTGTCCTTTATTTTAAAACACAATCACACCTTATTACGCATAGCTATTAGTTCCTCACCAATACCAGACCCCATAGATGTTCATGTCCCCTGCACGAAATGGCATAGGATTTTCATTTGGCCTGTAATCCTCTCATTTGCTTTAAATCATAGGTAGATTGCTTTTGATACTTATTACAATGTATGTACTGTGTAAATATTTACTGCATCATATTGTTTAGGGAGTGATATGAATGCTGTCTGTACATATTCTGTAGAGATGCCCTTTAAAGGAATATTTTCAATCCACAGTTGACTGAACTCACTGTATTTCCTCAAATTCTCTTCTGAGCAGTTAAGTCCCAGTTGTGATGTAATTTAGTAAAATGGTCAAGAAGTATTTTCTGAAATACTGAGGGAGCTCCAGAGAGCTCCTCCTCCTCCTGTTCCTCTTCCTCCTCCTCCCCCTGCTCTGGAGATCTCCTCCTCCTGCAGACTCTGCTTGGGAGCATGGCTCCTCCTCTGGATGCCTTCTCCTCTAGCTGACATTGCTTCTGCATTCTGCTGTTCACCTCTCCTACTGGTCCAGCATCAGGACGGCATCACCCACTGACTCATTTTGATATTAGACTTCTACCTTTGCATGCCACTGACTCCTCCTTGACTTCACACTAGCCATGAAGTCCCAAATACCTCCTAATGACCTTTACATTTTCCTTTCTCTTTTAAAATTATTACTATTGTTGTTGTTATTATTATTTGTGTGTGTGTGTATGTGTGTGTGTGTGTGTGAATGCAGGTATGAGTGAAGGCTGGCAGACAGCTTTTGGAAGTCGGCTGTCTTCCTTTCACTATGGGTTTCAAGTGAAACTTACATCTTCTTTACCTGCTCAGCCATTTTGTTGCCCCACCCCCAACCCTTTCGAGACAGGTCTTCCTATTAGTAAAATTCTCAGCATTTACTCATGACTTAGTTTGCTCATTGTTATAAATGACAATGCCTAACCTTCTTGAGATGTTGGGCAAGTTAAGCAGTACAGTGGTCCGTCAGCACTCGGGAAGGACAGCCTTTGTCCATGACGCATCCCATGGGAGTATTCGGTGCTGTCCTTCCCTGAGCAGACCTTGTGCTACAATGGACTACTTAATTTTGCCTTGTGACCAGAATACCTAGAAGAAAGGACTCTGTGCATGGCAGAGAAAAGCCGATCATGTCACTACAGGCCAAAAAGGGGAAAGCAAGCAGGGGGCCATGGTGGGCTAGCTGAGCCTGTACTCTCCTGAAATAGCACCAGCAGCTGGGGGTGAGGGGGGGGGGCAAACAGTCAGAAGAAGCCTGGGAGAATTCTCAGGGTCAAACCACAGCATAGAAATAGTTCTGTGAGGGCAGGGCTTACTGTCTTACACAATTCTCTTTCAATGAATTCCCACTGTAGTCCTACAAAGAAAATATAATTTACTCCTCTTTTTCAAATTATAATGAGATTATACCAATAAGGGTCAGATACCTTCTTTGCTTCTCCCCACTATGACAATATCCAGCAAAGGATAATCACTTAGGCGTTTTTAAATTCGCATTACACATATTTACTGGAGGTAATTGTATTTTCTCCATTGGACTTTTGTAAAGTATGCAAACTACTATCTCAGTGCCCAGATGCCACGTTCACCAGAGCGTCCCCCGTTAATTAGGCCTCAGGTTCTCAAGTGCGCCTCACACTGCAGCAGGATACCTTGTTCTCTCTGCCTTCGACTCTTGTAGAGTCGCCATGAAAGGCCAGTAGATTCCTCTGCCTTCCATATTAACTAACCGTCACTTAACCTGTCCAGAGGTGACTCCATCCTCAACGGACATTGAGGAGATAAACGCAAGTGACTAGCATGCACTTTGCAAACACAGCAGCACATGGTACTGTGGGAGCCTCCACAGGATAGCTGCGGAAGGGCTTTATGAAGACCCACTGTATCTTGTAAACCTAATGAGTGAGACTGTAGACTTGAAAGCAATCGGTAAAACACCACCTAAGAGAAAATGGATTGAAGTTTAGATCAAGTGCATTGTCCTGTCCCACATGCCGTGCTCCTTCCCCAGATACGGCAACAAATGGAAAAGATGGCTGCTATGGAGAGCTAAACTATGCCCTTGGCTGGTAGATTAGAAGTCCATTTCAACAAAATAGAAGGGACTATATTTCCCTGTAAGATATATATATATATAAAATTTTTTTTATCACAGTTGTAACTCAAGTTATTAAAAGCTCAAAACCTATGAATATTATTCTTTGTGAAGGCTTTTGGTTTTCTTGGTAAATGAATTTTAATATTTATAAGTCAATGTTAAAAGATGTCCGTTCTGTCTTGGAAAATGTATTTTAAAGTTCTTCCCCACAAGCTATAGCCACGTCTTCTCTGAAGTCTCTTCTACCACATCCTTGGCTTCATTTTGTTGGAAGCTCATATTCGGTTTTTTTTGAATCGTTTGTCAGAGGCAAAATGTACTATCACAAAGGATGTGCCAGCTCAGGAAATGCTGGTGGGCCACAAGGAACTCAGTTAATAACTCACGGTCATCAGTTAGCAGGAATATTTGTAGATGGTAATATTCAGGTCCGTATGCAGCCGTTTAATCTGTTCTTCAAAACCTAGAAAGCAATTACAGATCCACGGCTGGGAACGGCCCGTCCACACCCACATCTGCGCAGGGGAGGGTTGCTCAGGGCCTTATTTTGCCTGGTTGGGTGAGACAGTCTTGGTGGGTAACAAAGAAGGAGCTTGTTTGTAAATCAAACGAACTTTCTGTCATCACCCATCTGACCACTTTTCCTTAAAATATTGCTGCATAAACCAAATTTTTAGGTGTAGTAGCTCAAAATGGATTGTATCCACTAGGAAAATGATAATTTCTCAGCATTAGACACGCAGCTGTGACCTTCCTTTCCCCAGGCCAAGGCTTAAGTAATTAATGGCTTCCTTCCCTTTTGCTCATTCTGACTCTACGTGTGTGCGTGTGTGTGTGTGTGTGTGTGTGTGTGTGTGTGCATGTGTGTGTCCACGAGCATGTGTGTGCGTGTCCAGCTAAGTCCTTGTGACTGTGTGTTTAAAGGGAGGGAAGATAACCGGGAAAATCTGACTCTCAAATTGAAAGTTATTGTCACGTACCCTGAGCTCTGAATCAGACTCCTTCAAGTACCACATTTGGGTGCGTAGATGATTTTGTGGCTTGTTTTGTGTCTCTAACACCCCCAGCCCTCAAGGTCTTTCTTTTAAATGAACTAAAATCAAATGAGTCAGTATACATCAAGATCTTTTAGGATCTAAATAGGAATGACATGAGTCGTGAAGGGTAAAATAACAGTTTTCTTTTTTCCTCTGATGGTGTGAAAATTGGGCAATTATATACTTCCCAGGCTACAGGACTGATACAGACCTAATGTATTTCTAGTGTTTTTGCTTATCGGGCACAAACTCAATGATGCCTGATAACTACGGATGACTTAGAAGGTAAGGATGGTTGTGCTTCCACACGACCTGAACTTGATTCCCAGAACCCACATCTACTGACTCACAACCAGCTGTAACTCCAGCTTTAGGCCATCCGACTCCTTCTGGTTTTTGAAGGCACATGCACTCACCTGCACAGACCCACACACAGAGACACACAGACACACAGACATGGATGCCTGCTCACACCCCCCTCATACACAGACACACACAGTCATACAGACATACACACATAGTCACACACACAGTCACACAGACACACAGACATACGGACATGGATGCACGCTCATACCTCCCTCATACACAGACATCCACAGTCACACAGACACACACACATGCACACACAGTCACACACACATAGACCCACAGACATGGACGCATGCGCATGCCCCCCCATACACAGACACATACACAGTAACACAGACACACACACAGTCACACACACACATGCACACATAGTCACACAGACACACACACACACAGACTCACAGACATAGATACATGCACATAACCCCCATAAACACACAGTCACATAGACCCACAGATATGGATGCATGCGCATACCCCCCCATACACAGCCACACACACAGTCTCTCACACACAGACAGTCCCACAGACACACACACACACACAGACCCACAGACATGGATGCATGCGCATACCCCCCATGCACAGACACACACACAGTCCCACAGACACACACACACACACAGACCCACAGACATGGATGCATGCGCATACCCCCCATGCACAGACACACACACAGTCCCACAGACACACACACACACACAGACCCACAGACATGGATGCATGCGCATACCCCCCCATACACAGACACACACACACAGTCCCACAGACACACACACAGTCACACAGACACACACACACTCCCCCACACCCAGACACACACTTAAAATTCCATGCAAACAAAATGTGGAGTAATGCCTTGAGTGGATGTAGCAGCTGTTTGGCCAACCAGCTGGGCAGAAGGACAGGAAGTGGACGGCGGAGCTTCCAAGAGCAGGTTTGAAGGAGAGAAACCTGTTCTTTAGGATCCCAAGTGTGGGATCGAATGGTCTAGTAAGAGAACAGGTGATGTTAATTCACTAGCAGGGCAACCACCTCATGCAGGAGCTTAATTGCTACCAGATGAAAAAGATCCTGTGAACAGACTCTGAGAGGAGCTACATAAATGAGCTCAGAACTGGCGGCGGCGCGGATTGGAGACTTGGGATAGATTTGGCTGTTCATCACTGCCCTTCAAGACGCTCCTAGAGAGAACCGCTCGAGGGAAGGCTTCAGAGCTCTGGCTCCTGCTGAGGCTCTGGGGTCTGGTTACCCCCAGTTCCAGTGGAAGAAATCCTGTGGCTCCCGATCGGAGAATCGTTCCTCGGGACTGATATCCTTAAGGTTTTGTTGTTGTGTCAATTAATCTTCATTTCCTACTGTTTTGGTTAATCTGGTTATAATTGACGTAGGCTCAGTCAATAAGTTGTTAATAAAATATTTTGGTTAAGAAAATTGAGTCTACACAGGTTGGAGGAGCTGATTATGACAGTTGATAGTTGGAAAAGAAGCCACCCCAGGAGTCATCAGATTGGCAAGTTATTGGTATATATGTAGGTTTTGAGGCCATGGGATTAGAGCAGTTTAAGATTCTGCCCAGCGTAGTAGTTGCAGCTTTAAAATACACTATAATCTCACTCTGTAGGTTATTGTCACCCTAGGCCATACTGGTAAGTTATTTGCAAAGATAATTTTTTTTTTAAAAGAGTGTCTCATCTAAGAGCGCCTTTAACATTTTACAAGAAACGCTGTTTCCCCTCTGCCTCCCTGCGTCCCGAGTGGGCATGGGAATCTGTTCCACCGCTGAGGAGGAAGCAGGGTCTCCTATGAGGCTCCTAGGAGAGCTTCCCCTGCCTGATGAACACCAGCGTGTGTTGGTGTTTCCTTGCTCCTTCCTTCACTTCTCTTCGTCTTCATGTGTGCAGGTTGTCTGCCACCGTGGAGGTATGTTGTGACCAAGTGTTCAAAAGTATGATGCTTTCTAATATCCTTATTTTATATTACATTTATATTATTTGTATATATTTATATTACATATTTGATTAATATTCTTATCCTAATAGCCTATAACTTTTAATATCCTTATATTAGGTAGGAGATAAATAAAATAACATTATGGGGATATATGTCATTATTCAGCAAGAGAGATAGCCTTCTGACACCTCTCTTAAAATTATATTAAACAAATCCCTACATTTAATCTGCTATTAGTTTGAGTTTTCTGAATATTTGCAGGCAAGAAAACATCCTAATGAAAGACTTGCTCAATCTTTCAGTCTGATAATCCCACCCCTACTCCCAAGGATATGTGAGTGCTTTTCGTTTTATTTTTATCTATACTAGATGGAACAGTCCCATATGTAAAAATCATTTAAAACTTCCCCCTTTTCCAGTTTAAAAATAAGCTAGATTTTTTTTTAATAAGTGAAGAGAAGGCCCAGTCTGATAATATTTAAATAATAGCAATATAGCAAAATGCACTTGTTACCAAGTTCAAGAATCATCTTTAGGGTGATAATAGCTTTGAACTGGTTTAGAAACGAGGTCAGTCACACACCAGGAAGAAGGAAATTTAAAGTTAATCCCTTCTAATTAGGGCTATGGGCACTTTATACCAACTTCATGCATCAAGGCATTCTTTGTAGAAGTTAATGAAATTGACTTTCATAAAATGGAAAGTGTAGCTTCCCAGTAAGACTTCCTAGGTTTCCAGCTCTCAGTCTATTCTCCAAAATAGAACTTGTTCTCTTGACAGATGCATCTGGTGTCAGTAGAAAGATGTTCAAGTCTTCCCAAGTGTTTCTCCAGTGGACCACTCACATCACACACACACACATCCCCCACACACACACCACACCACACACCACACATACACCCCACACACACATACCACACACACTATACACACACACACCACACACATCACACACACACACACACCATACATATACACACCACACACACACCATACACACCACACACATACATAGCACACACACGACACACATACACCCCCCACACACATACCACACACACACCACACACATATCACACACACACCACACACACATCACACACACACCATACATACACACCACACACACCCACACACACCCACCCACCCACCCACACACACACACACACACACTGCAACTAGCACAGCAAAGAATAGGTGTAGTTCTACAGTCCCTGATCTGTTCCACTCGCTGTGTCTATCAGCTTTAACACCTAACCCTATCAAGGGTCTTGCACTTCAGAGAGCCAGATAAGTTCAAGTTAATATCACATTGTGTTAACCAATTATTCATCGATTCCCCATTAAGTCTAATTCCAGATTTGCATGCCAGTCCATTCAATAGCAATTGTCTATTGATTTATTTTTAAAACCAGGGTTAAATTTGCACACAATTAACCAATTTAAAATGTACAATTCGGTGGCATCAAGTACGTCCACGCTGCCTTACAACAGACTGTTTACTAAGTTCCAAGAGATTTCCATCATCCTAACAGAAAGCCCTGTACCTAGTAAGTAGTCCATTTTTGAAAACTGGGGAAATCTGTTTCTATCCATATGGATTTATAGTCTCTTCTGGGATCTCCTATGAGTGAGGTCGTACGTACAATGTGTGAGCTTGCATCAAGCTTCTTGACTTAGTATGATGGTTTTGAGGTTGCTTTTCATCATAGCATGGATCAATATTTTTAAATTTTCTTAAAAGTAATTTTATTTTTATTTTACGTGTATAAGTGTTTTGCCTGCATGTATGCATGTGTGCCGTGTGCATGCCTGGTGCCTATGGAGGATGAAAGAGAGTGTCAGATTCCCTGGAACTGGAGTTGTAGATAGTTGTGAGCCACCATGTGAGTGCTGGGAATGGAACCTGCGTTCTCGGAAAGAGCAAAATGTGCTCTAGACTCTCGTCTTAGTTGGGGTTCCGATTGCTCTGACGAAACACCATGACCAAAGCAAAGTTGGTGAGGAAATGGTTTATTTGGGGTACACTGTTCGTCATCAAAGGAAGTCAGGACAGGAACTCAAACAGGACAGGAACCTGGAGGCAGGAGCTGATGCAGAGGCCATGGAGGGGTGCTGCTTACTGGCTTGCTCCCCATGGCTTAGCTCAGCCTGCTTTATTATAAAACTCAGGACCACCAGCCCAGCGATGGCACCACCCATAATGCTTTTGGCCCACCTCCCATCAATCACTAACTAAGAAAATGCTCTACAGGTTTGCCTGCAACCCAACCTTATGGAGTCATTGTCTTAACTGAGGTGCCTTCCCCTCAGATGACTTAGCATGTGTCAGATTGTTCAGTTGGTGCAACTGTTGAGCTATCTCTCCCCCTCCCCACTTTATATACATTTTATTTACCAATTCTAGTCCTACTGTGAGTAAGTAAATGCACTTTTCAAGACAGTGGTAGGTTACAGACAGCTGTAAATATAAACCATCATGTAAGTGTCGGGAGTCAAACCCGGGTCCTCTGGAAGATCAGTCAGTGCTCTTACATGCTGAGCCATCTCTCTAGGCCACTTTACTTCTTCTTATGGCAAATTATACCCCTAGACCAACAGAGCCACATTGGCAAATAATATCCCATTGTCTTCAAATGCTAGATTTTGCTTACTGATTTGTAATATTCTCTTGGGATAGTTCTGCTATAGACATCCTCGTGCAGGCATCTGTTCTCTTACCTGTTTTAAACACTTTCAGCTATGTGCCCAAGAATAGAATTGTTAGATCCTATAGTAACTTAAATTGAGCTTTTTGAGGAAAAAGCTACACCATCCTGTTTCCACAGCAATTGCACTGTTTTATACTCACAGGCAATGCACAAGGCTCCCATGTGTTTATATACTTATAAACGCTTGTTTTGTTTTATAAAGAAGGAGAGCTGTCAACCTGGGCATAACCTGGTATCTCAGTGGAGCCTTGTACTTTCCTGGCTGTTGATGACAGTGAGCAGCTTGTCCGGGGCTTACTGACCACTTATATATCTTCCTTAAGAAATGTCTACACAGATTATCTGCTCATTATTTAAAGTTGGATTGTTTAAACTTTCTTCATTCAATTCTTTATGCATTCTTGGTTCCAAGGCCCTTATTGGATGCTTTGCCAGCCTGCTACATCTTCTGATATAGAAAAGCCTCACATTTGGAGGAAGTCCAATGTATCTGTTTTTGCTCTTGTTCACACATTTGGTGCCATCTAAGACTGCATTGCCAAGTTCAAGGTCATGAAAGCTAGTCCCTGCTTCCTTCTAAGATGTTGTAGCATCAGATATTTTTTTTATAAAGTTAACACATCACGACAGACTCAGAAAGTACACAGGGAGGTGGGAAAGTGACTTAGGAGGTGGAGGGGCATGTCTCCAAGCCTGACCTCTGACATTCTATCCCTGAGCCCTGAGTGGTGGAAGAAGAGTGTCACCCCACATACACACACACATATACACAAAAAGTAAATAAATAAAATATATTCTTTTAAAAAGAAGAGTAAAAAGAAATATAATTTATGTACATACATTCTCCAGAGTTCATCTGATACCAAACCCTTTTTTGTGTTCAGTAGTTTATAATTAGAAGTTGGTCCTGGCTTCTGCTTCCTAGACATCACAATGCCCTCTTAGCATCTAATTAGCAGAAATGATTAACTGATGAGCTAAGTGAGAAAAAGACAAAATAATAAGGTCAGCAACACGCTTGGAAGACAGCAGGTGGTCTAGTGACAAGATCCTAAGCTTCTCCATAGGTGAAGGCTTGTGGTACACACAAACCTTTGCTGTGTCTGAAATTATTGCACATACTTTCCATATAGTTTAGGTTTTGAACGTGCCTCCTGTGTTAAGGCTTGGTCCTTGGAGTGACATACACGTTATTACATGCAGGTTTCTCTGTCTGTCTGTCTCTCTCTCTCTGTTTCAAGACAGGGGTTCTCTGTGTAGCCTTGGCTGTCCTGCACTCTTTTTAGACTCCGCCTCTGGAGTGCTGGGGTTACAGGTGTGCACCACCGCACCCAGCTGACACGCAGAATCTTTAGGAGATGGGATCTAATGGGGGCTTTTAAGTCATTATGAATACACCTTCACTGGGCATTGTGGGATTGTGGCCACCACTCTTCCTTTTTATTTTGCTTCCTGTCTATGATGTGAATGATTTTTCCCTGTCAAATGCTCCTACCAGGAAGTGCCATTTTACCCCAACCCTAAAACAATTGAGGCAACTGATTAGGGATGTCTGAAACCTGAGCCATCATAAGCTCTTTCTCTTTAGAAGTTGATATTTCAGAGAGTTTTATAGGAACAGTAAGCTGATACATTACTATAGGATGGCCTTTGTTTCTTACGATGCTTAAGTGAATATCCTGCCCAGGCAGAGTCTTTATAAGTAAGATATAAAATAACCCTTTGAAATGAGCAGCTGGACCCTCTCAAAATTCTATCCAATAAATAAAGCCAGGTTTTGGGAATTCAGAGATTCAGTTGCCTTTAGTATCTGATGAACCCACTAAGGTTTAAAAGGAATGATTGTCTTCTCTCTAGGCTGAGTCCCAAATATAAGTAATTTTCTCAGTTGCACATTTTTGTGGGCTGAAAAAAAATGTTTTCATTTTCACTTCTTACAAAAGTTTTAGAGTTTAGTTGACATCCATCCATTCTAACGTAGGTCACAAATGGCCCCTTTTAATAAGTTTGGAGGCCATGCTCAAAATTATCTGCACAGATGTCAATGCTGGCTACTTGTTTCAACTTCTCTCTTGGTAGCATAACTGCTTGAAAGGAGAAACTAGGGCCGGGCGTGGTAGTGCACGCCTTTTAATTCCAGCACTCGGGAGGCAGAAGCAAGAAGGATCGCTGTGAGTTCAAGGCCTACAAAGTGAGTCTAGGACAGCCACAGCTACACAGAGAACCCCTGGTTTGAAAAATAAAAACAACAACAACAACAACAATAACAAGAAAAAAAAAAAGGAGACACTACTGCTGTGGTATGGTAGGAATTCAGTAGATAAGCTTGTGTGATGGGCCCAGATAGTAAATGGCATTTTCCTTGCCCACTGTATGAAAACACTCCCGTACGAATGAGTTCATTTCCCTATAGAAGCTCTGCACATTGATTGTTCAGCTGCAGTTTCTCTTTTACGACCTGGATAAAGGTATATTCCAAATATCCAAATATCCAGGAACACCTGTTTCTCAGGAAAGCTGTGCTTCCATATCTGAAAAGAGCTTGCTCTTTTTTTAATTTTTATTTTATTAATTTATTCATATTACATCTCAATGGTTATCCCGTCCCTTGTATCCTCCCATTCCTCCCTCCATCCCATTTTCCCCTTGCTCCCGTCCCCTATGACTGTGACTGAGGAGGACCTCCTCCCCCTGTATATACTCATAGGGTATCAAGTCTCTTCTTGGTAGCCTGCTATCCTTCCTCTGAGTGCCACCAGGCCTCCCCATCCAGGGGACATGCTCAAATATGAGGCACCAGAGAACGTACTCTTGCTCTTTTCTTAACCCAAAGCTCCCTTACACCTCCAACAGTTCAGAAGTGTCAATGACTCATCTTAAGACCTTGAACTACCTTAGCTGTAGGAAGTTAATGGTGCCTTATTTTCTTTTGCTTTCTTTTTCTTAAAAAGCAAACAAGGCCAGGTGTGGCAGTGCACGCCTTTAATCCCAACACTTGGGAGGCAGAGGCAGGCAGATAGCTGTGAGTTCAAGGCCAGCCTGGTCTACAGAGTGAGTCCAGGACAGCCAAGGCTACACAGAGAAACCCTGTCTCAAAAAAAAAAAAAAACCCTAAAATTTTTTTTTTTTTAAAAGCAAAAGAGATTGGTGAAATAGTTCTGTCAGCCAACAGCTTACTTTGTGAGCACAAGGACCTGAGTTGCATCCTCAGTACCCACGTGAACACACCATGTACATAGTGGCACATGCTTGTAACCCCAGCGGATTCCAAACTGGGAAGACAGAAGCAGGCAGATCCCTAGGGCTTGCTGGTCACCTAGTCAAGCCACAAAGGCTACTTCCAGCTCCTGTCTTCAAACAAGGTGAACAAGTGTAGGTGGTCGTATACTAGTGTGTCTGCACTCTCTCTGTCTCTGTCTCTCTGTTTTTCTGTCTCTCTGTCTCTCTCTCTCTCTGTCTCTCTGTCTCTCTCTCTGTCTCTCTGTCTCTATCTCTGTCTTTCTCTCACATACACACACACTTATTTTGCTTTTTTTCTGAGATCTTATTTCTCTGTATAGCCTTACCACACTTATTTAAAAACCAAACCAAACCAAGAGAGATCCTAGAGGCAAGCAAGCATCGCAGTTTTCAGCCTGGCCTGAGTAACCCACGGCATCACAGACCCTTGGGATAAAGTTCAAATGCGAAGGTTCTTCCTAATGCTTGAAAGGATGAAACTAAACACGTAGGAGCTCACTGGTACAAATCACCCAAAGACTAAAATGGGACCTTCCGAACTGGTTACTCCTAAGGAGTGGGGCATAGCAACACTTCTGCAGTGTGTTAGCACAGCTGCTTTGATGTGCTCAGCGAATCGCATCCTGTTTCCAGTTTCTCCTGCGTCTGTGACTGGTCACAAATGCTTATCTCAGTCACCCGGCATTGCAAGCCACAGACTTCATTTGGAAAAATGCTTACTATGGCAGAGTCTAGCAGGCTGTCTTCCCCAGTTTCCCTCTTCATTCAAGTGTTTAGATTCAGCATTTATCTATAAATTACTCCCTTATGACTCTGCCTCATCTTAAGTCCCTTATCAGGCCAGCCTTGCCTTTCTCCCAGCCTTTCTTTCTGGTCCCCGACTCCTGAGCAATATCTTTCGAAACTTCCATCTGGCAGTTTCATTTTCCTGTCGGGCACTGAATGTACCTTCCTCTTCTCACCCGTGACATTTCTAGCCACACTTTTCTCTCTAGTTCTTTCTGCCCCTGCAGCACTTGGTAGGTAATCACAACAGAAAGAGGTAGATGTAATTACTGGCTATTTTTATAAAATGAAGTGTGGCTTGCCCCTGCTCTGTATATTCCAACTCCGCGATTGACGATGATCTTTCCGTGGAGCTCTTCCATCTTGGGAGGCTGGATACAACTAATAACAGCTTTCTCACTTATCCACCTTTGTATGCTGGGTCAGTTGTAATAGCGGGCGTTTGACAATACCGGTGAATCAGGTGAACATCTTTTGAGAGGCCCAGCGACTTTCTTAATTGAGCTAAGAAGCGCGGGCTCCATTTTGAACCGGGCTATAAATGATTTAATGTGAGTCATTGCTGTAGGTGCCATCCTATTCTGTTTTTATTAGTTTCGATAGCAGAAGCCAGACGTTCCTTAACCTCATCCTTAAGTTTTGTAGCTACATCCTCTTTGGAGCTTCAATTAATTATTGGCTCTGGTTCATGAATCTTGGCATCATATCTTAACCAGCTACCCAGTTGCAAACTTGAATGTTGTTAAACAGGCTTTAGTTGTTTAAAATATGTATTTAAACATGATAGTCTCTTCCAGTGCTTGGGAGGCAGAGGCAGGTGGATCTCTGAGTTTGAGGCCAGTCTGCTTTACATAGTAAATTTTGGGTCAGGCAGGGCTTACATAATATATATGTGTGTGTGTATGTTGTGTAAAATAAGAATATATTGTAAAAATATACATATTCATATATATAAAGCAGGCTTGGTAACTCAAGCTTGTAATTCTATCTACTTGGGAGCCTGTGGAAGAAACATTGAAAATTTAAGGCTAGAGTGGATTAAATAGTAAATTCCTGTCTAAGTGACAATGAAGCTGCTTTGTATATCCTTCACCTGTCACTAACTGTGGCTCCTTTAGATTCCATGAACCCGTTCAGTGGAAACAAGTCGTGTTTGGGAGAACTGTGGGGAAACTTTTCGTTCTCATTCTATTTGAATGCGTGAAATGGCTCACAGTAGACGTAAACCCTATGTACGTATGTATATGGGTGTAAGGGATACCTTCATTTAGCCTGGTTCTCCCAAAATACTAGAGGGAGTTCACTCACACTGGAGAGTTTTTTCTGAAAACCGTATGTGAGAAGACCTCATTACGGCATGATATATATATCATATATATATTTTTTAGCACACATGACAATGCATAGTGAGGAGAGGCAGCACCGGGGAAAGTGTGGGGAAATGGCTTCAGTCTCTTCTACTCAGTTCACAGATGTAGACACACTGATGCCAGAAATGGCGAATGAGTTACAAAACTCTCCAGTTGGCGCGCATGTGGGAGTGTATGCGGCAGGAGCAGCACCTTGGTGGCCCCGTGGATCTGCCTGCGTCTCGGGGCAGAACAGACCCAGGGGCTCTTCTGCTCTTCCAGAGGACCTGGGTTCAATTCCCAGCACCCACACGGCAGCTCACAATGTCTGTAACTCCAGGATCTCACACCCACAGACATACATGCAGGCAAAACACCAATGCACGTAAAATAAAATAAAAAATATTTAAAAGATGAGTGCAGTCCCAGGAGGCCATGGAAGCTGCCTCGGGCCTGGCGAAGAACCTGAACCACGCCCTCCTGGATCTTCATTTCCCGGGTTCTGCTGGCACAGACCCTCATCTCTGTGATGTCTTGGAAAACCACTTCCGGGATGAGGAGGTGAAACTCATCAAGAGGATGGGCAACCACGTGACTATCAGCCAGCGCAGTCTGAAGTGCCCCTGGCTTCTCTTTGAGCGGCTCACTCTCAAGCAAGTCGGGGAGGTCTCTTGCCTTCCAGGGGCCCCCTTCTCAGCTCCGCACCCGCCAGCCTTAGGATCTCCACCTGAATGAAGCTCTCAAGCCTCTAGGCAGCTTTGTAACCGCACTGGAGCCCCTCCCAAGTCTTGGACCAAATTAAAAAACAAAACAAAACAAAACAAAACAAAACAAAACAAAACAAAAAAAGAGAAGGTATGCTGGATATAAAACCTGGAAACGTAAAAACACAAGAAAGTTGCGAGCTGTAACAAATACTTTTCAAAGTTCTGTAAAAATTTCTCACATAGAGAAATATGCCGACAAGACTTATGAAGTGCTTGATACAAAGTAATTTGCATAGAGTGTTCCAGAAAATAAACAGCCTAAAGAAAAGTAGATCTCTTGATTATCACTTTCTAATTTCACTTTGGAAACTGACTAAGGTAACATAATTATATGTTTTGTTAGGCAACGGTATGTGAGTTTAATAGGGTCTGTCGTTTTAAATCAAATCAGATAGTACATTTTTTTTCTCTTTTCATTTTGAACCATATTGGGCCCATGGGATATATGTATATGGTATTTTGTGGGCCATGACATTTTAAAAAAGACTTATTTATTATGTATACAGTGTTCTGCCTACATATTCACCTGCCCACCAGAAGAAGGCACCAGGTCTCATTATAGATAGTTGAGAGCCACCATGTGGTTGCTGGGAATTTAACTCAGGGTCTTTGGAAGAGCAGACAATACTCTTAATCTCTGAGCCATCTCATAAAATATCTTTATGTTATTTTAAAAGTGGATTATATGTTTTTAAAACTTATGTGTATTTTCTTCAAACAAGATTCTGTACTTTTTGAAGAGAGAGTTCACTGCTTAATTTCATAGGACAGCACACATTGTTTCCTTTAGTTACTGACACAGTACCTGAAAATATACACTTACAAGGATAATTATATCAAGCTGCCACATATTGCCAAAACTTTAAATTTCATGTTGTCGTTATCATCATGTGCTTGCAAACAATGGTATATTTCCCCTCATATGTCAGTTTTCTTGCTTACATTGTTATAACTTTTATTTTGATCATAATTTGTACTTTACCAGCCATATCAAAGGATGTATAAAGGTGTGAGTGGCCTCCTACAAGAGGTCATCAGGCCCGAACTTTTTGTCAAATAAGATACAATGAATTTTACTAGTAAGTCTATCCCTATAGCTTTAAAATCCTCATTTTCCAGTAAGTGTGGACTTAAAGGCCCAGAACTGTCTTTCATGTGGTAGGATGAACAATTGAAAATAAACTGGCTATACACGGTGCTCAGAGAGATAGGTAGGATAAAATGTCTGACAATGCTGGAGATCAGAGTATGATTGGACAAAATTAAACATAGAAATCATCTAGAGAAACATTCGGGGGAAGTTCAGAAACATGGAAAACTTAGAGGAGCGATCACCAGTTGTAAAACTTCTAAGAGAGCCCAGGGAGAGAAGAGCCTCCACTGTGCCCAGATCAGTTATGGCGGAAACAGACCACAGGGATGACAAATGCAGTGCAGACTTAGGAATACTTAAGATAGAATACAAACACGACTGCTCAGATAGTATTGGAACACCGCAGGAGAAAGACTTTGCCCAGCTGGGACCACAGACAGAACTAGTGTTTAAGATGGAGCTTAATTACCAGCTGACGTGGCAGCGAGTCGGGAGCAACAATCTGTTAAAACCGACTTTAATAAAGCAAGAAGAATCAGACTGGTTCAAGTAACGTTGACTCCGTTGCTGTCACTATGGGCAGCTTGTGCTTTGAAGCATCCTTGCTGCAGAGCAGGGTTACACTGACACCCAAGCGATGATGGCCTGGCTGGGACAACAGCACCTGACAGGGCAAAAGGAGGCTGTAGGAGGAAAAGGCACCCGCGTGGCGAGGGAGGGAGGGCCTTCTGACTCAGTTACAGGGAGATTCTGGGGCTTAGGCTGGTGGTTTCTGTGCCAGGGCTTAAGGAGAGTGCTTGGGATGCTCTTATTACACTTCAGATCCTACTGTGTCTAGTCTTCAGAATGAATTGATATAAGTCAAGTTTTCATTTTAAATTGCTCATAGAAAACGAATGACCAAATGAAACACAAGGAAGGTGGTTTACATACATTTCTCTTTCAGTGGAGTTTCCTTAACTATCTGAATAGTTAAGTCAACAACAGAACACACTGGTAAAATGTCTCTATTTTCTGTCACAATTGGTCCACTCTTCCCTGCAGGCAAAGGTTGCCTTACCTTTTAGACTAGATGCTCAATGATAGTTTCCGACTGCTTCTGGCTCAAGTCATTGGTCACATCTTTTGTTTGGAATTAGATAAAATTCCAAAACCTTCAGATACTTTTTTGAGAGCTCTTTCCTCCTAGAGGCCAATTCTATTGTAAAATATGATTTGCTTTGTTCTGGCTTTGATATGGTCAGGATTAATTTTTTTTGTTTGTTTATGTTTTTAAAACAAGGATGTTAATTGGCTTTAGTAAATGGATGTAGTAAAAAAAAAAGATTTTTAGATTGTGGAAAATACTTGGAGGTTCACAAAAATAAAGTGGTGGGCAGTAGAGTATAATTTCTAAGTGAGCAGAGCTTATGGCATAGTCAGGGCTACCTCAGAACCGGAAGTCTCATGTCCACTGTCAGGAAGAGTTGGCATCTGGCCCAGAAGCGGCCTGACAGGGAGAACCTGGCAGTACTCTTCTGAGTTTTCATCCAGCACCTTGCCCATGCGCATAGCAATGGGATAGAAAAAGGAGGCGGCCTGTAGTTTAGGTGGTACGTTGAGAATTTCATAAGTGTTCGTGTGGTGCTCACACTGTAAGCAGAGGCTGACATTTGCACAATCTGCGGGGAGTAGGTAGGTAGGCTGGTGGTCATGGTGGGTATAGTTCATTTGCTGAGAAGGAAACAATCATGTTAAAAATGATCACACTAAGCTGGGCGTGGTGGTGCACGCTTTTAATATCAGCACTCGGGAGGCAGAGGCAGGCAGATCTCTGTGAGTTCGAGGCCAGCCTGGCCTACAAAGTGAGTCCAGGTCAGCCAAGGATACACAGAGAGACCCTGTCTCAAAAAAGAAAAAAAAAAAAGCCACACTTTGTCTTACTTTGATTTCACACTGTTTCTGCTACAACTTCCTGTCACAGTATTAGTAACAGCCCATCTTATGTTCAAAAAACTATCGAACAGTTCCAGTGTGTTGGTTAGTTTTATGTCAACTTGACACAGCTGTAGTTATCTGAAAGGAGGGAATCTTAATCTAGAAAATGTTTGCAGGAGAATGGGCTGTAAGCAGACAAGGCTATAGAACATTGTCTTAATTAGTGATGACGGGGGAGGGCTCAGCCTGTTGTGGGTGCTGCCATCCTTGGTGGTCCTGGGTTCTTTAAGGAAGCAGGCTGAGCAAGCCAGTAAGCAGCAGCCTTCCTCATGGCTCTACATTAGCTCCTGCCTCCATGTTCCTGCCCTGTTCAAGTTCCTGTCCTGGCTTCCTCCAAGGATGTGCAGTGATCTGGAAGCATAAGCCAAATAAACCCTTCCCTCTCCAACTTGCTTTGGTCATGGTGTTTCATCACAGCAATAGAGACCATACTTAGGACATAGTAATGCTCAAATCCCCTCGTCTTCAATGGAAGCTAACTGAGAATTCACATCTTCCTCTTTCACTCATCTTGTGTCCCAAGCACAGATGCACCTGTGCCTATAATGTTCACCCAGTCCATGGGGACACCCATCCTCACCCCACTGAGATGTCCTGCCTGTTCATCTGCAAATGATCTCTGGCCCACGGAATGGACCTATTTAGATACCGGGTTCTCTCCAGCCTACATATTTTGCGTTCCTTGTGACAGCAACTTCTAAAGATGACAAACTCCCTCCTTGCATTTAAGCAAGTTATTTTATTTTACTTTTCAGTAATTTATTCAGATTACGTCTAGATTAAGCAATTTATTTTTTAAAAATGCCACAATCATTCTACCACACTGGAGGATATGACGTCTGGTCAGTTTTATGTAATAAGTTGAGGATTTTTTTAAGCGTAATTAAGGCAGATAGAAGTCCTTGCATGAGTTCAGACAAGACAGATGAGCATAATAGCTACTGTTTTTTTTTCCTTTGAAAGAAAGTTACAACTATATAAAACAATATAAAAACTGGTCACCCCCTTTTTTTTTCTGAGCTAGCACATTGTTTTGTGTCATATGCTATGTTCACTTTGACATCTTATTTTACTATTCAAGTCGTTCACTTTGATACACTTTCAAGTCTTTCCACATTCTAAAGTCATTCTTCCTGTCTCTGTTACCACTGAGGTGTATGGATGGTTCCTTTGCTCAGTCATAAGGGAACCAATAGTCACCACCTAACTACGTTCCTTGGAGCTTCCAGTCTTTCTTTGGATTTCAGTGTATTTTAGGGCCCCATGTTGTTATATCTTGATGAGTTTAAGGAAAGTTATCTTTATTTCAATTGTCCTACTTTTTTTTTTTTTTTGGCTAGGAAAAAAAAATCCTTGCTAGCGCTCTGTATCTTAGGTCAAAATTGAATTATGTTCATTTTAAAGTGTAATTGACTTGAAGTGATGTCAGAGTAAGCACAGTGGTACTTCCAAGAAGGGGTTACGAAGATGAGACTCAAAAGGAAGCTGAGTGTCATTGTAGCTGTTGTCCTCAACACCAAATGAATACCGTTCTAGGAAACAAATTTTTGGAGGGGAGAAATCTGCTGAGAATTCAGAGTTAAATCATGGAGCCTATTGTAAATGGATAGTATTTGTTTATGTTGTGTTTGATGGGGGATCATCAGAGAGTTGGACAAGATATACTTTTGTCCTAGTCTGGCACATTCCAATTTTATATCAGATTTACTGGGCCTTTGTTTAATCAAACCGAAGGAGAAAGGCATCCAAAATGTCTCCTCTCTTTCTTAGTTAGCTAAGGCTGATGCACTCTGGCTCTAGCATCAAAGCGAGAAATCACCACTTCTTTTATGTTTTCTTCAAACTCCTTTAATTGTTTGAAGTTCTGCTTCTGCAAATAGCTAAAGACTAATTAAAAACACCAACTGGTGATTCATTCATTTCCTCCGCCAGAGCCACTTTCAGCCTCAGGGCTCAGGGGGCCAGCAGCATGAGGTTAATTCTGGAAGCACAAGCTGCCGAGAACTCTGAGGCTCGCTGCACATCTCTTCTGGATGGGGAGCTCCCACTGGTTCTGCGTACCGAATAGCAGGTGAAAGCTAGGCCTTGTATTCACACTCGAGCCTTTCAAGTGAGGTTTGAGATGGCTTAGGCTGATCGGATGAGGAGGCAATGGTCTCCATTTTTGGTAACGCTCCAATGTAAACAGTTGTCCACATACGCTCGTTAGCATGGTCAGTGTTCACCATTGAGAAAAAGGCAAATTACCAAACATCTGCAGTGTCCTACTAGCTTTCCAGCAATAGAGCGGAGATTGATAATTAAGGTGATTAAGACTACGGACTCTGAGCTTAGATTCCAGCTTTACCACCCGCTGGCTGTGTAACCTTGAAAAGTTATTTATTTCTCTTTCTGAATTTGCTTCTTCTAGTGTTACGTAAGGATTAATAATTCTAGCTGACATGTATTGAGTATATAGTATATATGCACTGCATGCAGTATTTTTTCCCTTGCTTTTGATTTCACAAATTAGATGTTAGAAAAAATAGACTTATACATGGAATAGTATAAAAGAATAAAAGAGTGGAATACAATATAAAATAACACATATAGTTAGAGTCACAGAGGATGAGAAAAGATGAGAGAGACTTGTTGCTTGGCATTCTAAAAATGCTTTATAGCTATAAAATATGATTTTAGTCATCATGAAAACTCTGGGGAGAGGGTGAGACCCTTACAACACTTATATTAAAGATAAGGGAACAATCCGCCAGGTAGTGGTGGTGCATGCCTTTAATCCCAGTACTTGGGAGGTTGAGGCAGGTGTATCTCTGAGTTTGAGGCCAGCCTGGTCTACAAAGAGAGTTCTAGGACAGCCAGGGCTGTTACACAGAGAAACCCTGTCGAGAGAGAGAGAGAGAGAGAGAGAGACAGACAGACAGACAGACAGACAGAGACAGAGACAGAGACAGAGAGAGAGACAGAGAGACAGAGAGAGAGAGATATAGATAGATAGATAGATAGATAGATAGATAGATAGATAGACGGACGGACGGACGGACGGACAGACAGACAGAGACAGAGACAGAGACAGAGAGAAGGGAACAAAGGCCCATGCCATACAGTAAATAGTGGAACTTAGCAAGAAGAACTTAGCAAGAAAAACTGTGTCGTTAGAGCCCACATAGTGAACCAGTTCTATTCTGAGGGCGTCATATGCGTTAGTCTGTTTAAGTGCTACTTCTAGCCCTCCTATAAAACAGGAGCCATCGCCGTCTTCCTTCCGCACATGGAAGAAGTTAGGTAACTTGCCTGCGATTGTTGAGCTAGCCAGTGACAGGACCCAGTGCAGTCCCTGACGACTCCAGCTCCAGTTCTGTCGTTTCTTGCTTCACCCAGTGGGACTTGACCCAATGCGGGGCACACGCTCAGATACTGTTGTTAGTAATATTACTGTGTTCTTTGATTGCTTGTTGGCTGGGTTAGCAATCGCAGTAAGGTGGAAAATAACAGTAGCAGAGCCCACTGCCTGGACCATGGCAGTCATGCTTTCGTGGGTCTCAAGTGTATGTCTCTGCCATCGCTGGATTTTCTTTCTCTGCTTTATCTTTCTTTCACTTATTCTCACATTTATCTGTAATAAGCAGATGAACACACACACACACAGAGACAGAGAGACAGAGAGACAGAGACAGAGACAGACAGAGAGACAGGAAGGGCCACGGATTCTTTGCTGTTTTATTTTCCTTTGCCGGGGGTTTCAACTTTCAATCAACATCCATCTGGCATAGCTGAAGGTGTGCTAGGACAGATATAACACCACAACCCTTAATGACACAGAAGCATTTAGAATAAACATTAGGAGATCTCTTTATAGCTCATGTATTTTTATAACCCTTGTTCTACGTCAACTACTTTTTATGTAGTCCTCACCGGGGCCACATGAGATGAGTAATATTCCATCTTACGGATGTGAAAACTGAGACCTGGAGTCCAAGACCAGTTTATTAGTAAGTGACAGAGCTGTGACTTGAGCCCAGGTTAGCTCTAGAATCCAAGATCTCGATGTTCTTCTCACACTGGTGTTAACTTTAACACTCTGCCCACATTTTTAGTTTCTACATCCCTTACTGATGAAGGAAATGGGAGGTTAAATATATAATATATAATATGTAATATTTAAAATATAAACTAACAAGGTAGGCTTCATTTCTCTTTCTTTCCCAGACAGGTTCTCAGCAAGGTGTCTTAGTTAGGGTTTATTGCTGTGAAGAGACACCATGACCACAGAAACCCTCATTAAAAGACAACACTTGATTGGGGCCGGCTCGCAGTTTCAGAGGTTTAGCCCATTATCGTCATGGCGGGAAGCACGGCAGCGTGCAGGCAGACATGGTGCTGGAGAAGGAGCTGAGAGTTCTGCATCTTGATCCGCAGGCAGCAGAAGACTGTGTGCAACAATGGGCAGAGCTTGAGCCTATGAGACCTTAAAGCCCGCCTCCACAGTGACGCACTTCCTCCTACAAGGCCACACCTCCTAATTGTGTCCCTTGCTACGGGCTGATGGGGACCATTTTATTCAAACTGTCACACATGTACTCTAGGTTGGCTATGAATTCCCTATCCACTTGCCTTAGCCTTCAGAGGAGTGTTGGGATTACAGCTGGGTACAAGCTGCTTCATTCATTCATCTGTGCGTTCCTTGTTTTCTTCTTCCACACCTCTCCCCCTCCCTTCATTTCTTTCTTTCTCCCTTGCTTTCCCTCCCCCTTTTCGTTCATGTAGGGTTTCCTGTAGCCCAGACTGGCTTCAGATCCACTCTATCTATAGCCGGCACTGACCTCAAACTCCTGACCCCTCTGCCTCCACCTCTTAAATACCGGGATTGCAAGGTTGCACCAAGGTGCATGGCTGTAGATTACCTTTAGATGAAATTACTTTCAGAGCACACTTAGATTGAGAGTACTTTCTACTGGTCTCCATTAAACTGTGCTATGATATTTTATTGAAATTATTTCAATCTGTGACTAAAAAGTAAAGTTCTGAGTATACAGACATGCTGGACCCCTTCTTCAGAAGGGAATATATGTAGAAAGAGGCGTCATGCTGCTTATAGCCAAGCTCTGTCAAATAGGAGGGGTAGTAGGACTGTGTCCCCTTTGGCCTCCTATGATGCTTACCCAGGCAGACATTGTTTACACATCTTACCAGCCACTGGCAACTTTAAAATATCCCATTTAAGATACGAAGAGATGAGTGTTTTCTTATTCATTGACAAATGGTTTATATGTTATATATTTATAAATAAAGTATATTGTAATTTGTAGTTCCTACATGTTCTTCTACCTCAGTAGAGATATGCAGCTTATTATGTTTCTGGAAGGGGCATGGACCAATTTACTGTACCTTGCTAAATAGCAGTAGACAATAGTTATGGTCTGCTAATCCCATCTGCTTCTGATGAGAAGAAACACAGTCTACAAGGCACTGCCAAGGGAGTCCTTGGCCTCCTGTAAGAGTTTCCTGAGAGTTTTATGTAACCAGGCATTTTGCTTATGTACTTGTTTGTGGACTGGATTAAATATACCATGTTGCTTGTTTAACGTTTTTTTTTTTTTTTGGGCCCCCTACAGGTATTCTCCGCCCCAAATCAGCTTAAAGAAACTTTAAGAGAAAGACATCTCATTTCCCTTAATGGGGGTTGGGTAGGTTTTGGGTTGCTTTCTTGGGCTATAGATATATATTGTCATTAAAAGGTATAGAGATAGGGGTTGTAAAGAAAGAAAGGGGAGTATAGAGATATGTAGGGATGATAGGACAAAAAGAAGATTGTTGAATCTGCTTCTCAACTTAAGGCCTTAATTCACTGATATAGAATTTTGTATATTGATACAAAATAAGTTTAATTTTGATACATTGAATTAGAATTCAAATTGAATATTATCTTTACACATCGTATTTCTACTCTAATATGAGGTATTGTACATATACAACTCAATTCATACATGGTTGCTATTGTAAACTGTTTATGATAATTAAGTGCTACAAGTCAATTGCTGATCTATTCATAATCATGTCAAGTATAAGAATATACATGCTAGGTTTAACATATATGATTCTGTAGATAGATGTGGTAAAATAGTTAGATAAGGTCTTCAAAAACCTCAGAAACCTACAGAACATGGCATTTAAACTATTTTTATTGTTTTAAAGATTCTTTGACAATAAGGCAGGTTAACTCCTGGCAGCACCCTGCCTACCTCAAAGATGATGAGCATTGAAGAACCTCCTTGTGGAGATGGCTTTTAGTGTGGCAAAACAGCCACTGGACAAAAATATCCATTTCTCCCACAGACAAAATTCTGCCTAAAATGGGTGAGGTTGGATGCAGGCAGAGTTAACAGCCAGACTCTGCCAAGACAGGGCAAACAAGTCCTCAATAGTTCCTGCTTCACAAATATGCCTGTCAGATATACTGGCCCAGAAGGCTGAAGATGATGCTCCAATGTTAGAGAGTTTTGGGTGACTGTTCAGGCAGTAAATTGTCTTTTTTTTTTTTTTTTCCATTTTGGAAGCTGCTAAGCTGCACTTCCCTTTCACTCAGGTAGTTAAATTTATTCCTTCTCAAGTCTCTGATGGGGTTGAAGACCAGATAGTTAATTTTAAAATTAAGCTTAGTTGTTTTAAGAGTTAAAAAGATACTTTTAAGTCTAGATAGATACTTTTAGGTTGATAGATTTGAGCTTTAACAGATGTTGATTTAGGTTCAAAACTTTAGATTTACCAAGATAGAGTAGATAGTATTTTCTACAAAGTTACCAAATACATTTTGATTAAAAACTATGTGTGTAAGTCTTACCTATTGGTTTTTATAATTTTCACAAATGTACTTACTCTATATAAAAAATGCCCTTTTTTATTTAGACAGAAAAGAGGAGATGTTGGGGGATAGGCTGATGTATTTTGATGCTAATTACTTCTTGCTGACTGGGAGACCCAACTTTTGCTTAACAAAAAGCCATCCCACGTGGCAAGGGCAAAGGAGATAGGTGGGGCTAGGAGAGAGAGGAATTCTGGGAAGAAGAAAAACCACCAAAAGGAGAAAGGAGAGAGACCTGAAGGGAAGAGAGGAAGGCCGCCATGGCTTAGATGGAGGAGAAGCACATGGCCATTGGTGTGGATGGAGAATCCAGCCCAGATGAAGAACATTAGCAAGTATTTGGGATTATGGATGGGAGGTAACTTGAAAGAAGTTATTAGAAGCAGATGGCATGGGATTGAGACAGGCTTCCCATGTCTGAGGCCCTACTACGGAAAGTAGTTTAGAGGATTGATATCTGCCCTGCTCCAGGTTAACCAAGGCTATTTTTAATTTTTTTAATTAATTTATTCTTTTTACATCTCAATGGTTATCCCATCCCTTGTATCCTCCCATTCTTCCCTCCCTCCCATTTTCCCCTTACTCCCCTCCCCTATGACTGTGACTGAGGGGGATTTCCTCCCCCTGTATATGCTCATAGGGTATCAAGTCTCTTCTTGGTAACCTGCTATCCTTCCTCTGAGTGCCACCAGGTCTCCCCCTCCAGGGGACGTGGTCAAATATGAGGCACCAGAGTTCGTGTGAAAGTCATACTCCACTCTCCACTCAGCTGTGGAGGATGTTCTGTCCATTGGCTAGATCTGGGTAGGGGTTTAAAGTTTACCGCCTGTATTGTCCTTGGCTGGTGACCAAGGCTATTTTAAAATATAACAAGTGTCTGTGTCTTGATTGATTGCTAGCTGGGCCTACAGATAATACATGTAAGTATTGCATTTTCTAAACTTCAGTTGAAGTATTTTTGTGGCTCTCATATAATATGACTTATACTTTTTACATTTTGAATGGTGGAAAATCTGTGTTTAGAATTTGCCAGCTGGACTCAGTTTAGATGGCCCTAATTTTGCACATCATAATCAAGAGCCAGTCAAACAGGCCTTCTTCCCGTCAGACTTTGACCACATCAACATTATATTATTATATTATTACTCTTCACAGCCTGTTTTGTCTTGTGCTTGTTGGCCTTGACATCCACGATGAACGCAAGTGTTGTCTTTGGTCTTAATGGTCGACTCAGTGGCTGTGGCAGGGGACTTGATGACATCAGAGGTCGAGCTTTTTTCTCTTGGGTGTGGTCTTGTGAGAATACTTGGGATGCTTGGTAGAGTGAGGGTCTAGTAGATACCTCACTAGTATATGTGACAGCGGAGTAATTAGATGAATGGACTTAGTATCACCATGGAGGTTCTCAATGAATTTTAGAGCGCAAACAACTAAATAAATCCCTTGTAACTAGTTTTGGTGTGACACACTCTGATGGAACCTGGGCTGTGCCATACCCACAAATGTGAATACACGTAACAGGATCGGGACTGTGAGGACTTGGCAAGGAGAGCATGTGATTGGCAGCTTATTTTACATCTATTAACAAGACAGTAAAATGAAGAAAGAGGAGAGGAGGAAAGGAGGAAGGGAGGAGGAGGGGGAAAAAAGAGGAGGACACCATAGGTAAGAGTAAGGGTGCGAGAGGTAAGTACAGAAGTAGAAATTCTGTGCATCATTTTATGACTAAATGCAAGCCTCACTCCTGGAGAGATAAGGGGAGGGAGAAAGAGTGAGTTAAGCAGGGCATTATAGAGTTCTATAATCCTGCATCATCGTGTGATGGTTAAACCATCCCCATGTTTCCCCAGACATTCCCTCACTATTTTTGCCATCTCTTCTCAGGGAAATCTGGAGCTAACATGCTCAAGAATAGTCATATAGGGCTGGAGAGATGGCTCAGTGGTTAAGAGCACCGCCTGCTCTTCCAGGGGTCCTGAGTTCAATTCCCTGCAACCACATGGTGGCTCACAACCATCTATAATGTAATCTGATACCCTCTTCTGCAGATAAAGCACTCATATGCAATAAATAAAATAAATAAATCTTTAAACAAAAAAGAATAGTCACATATGCTGAAGAAAGACATACTGTCCTTTTTTACAGAAGCTAATGCCCCAAATCTTCCAAGTTCATTCAGTGAAAGCCTCAAAAGAAACCTGCCAGGGAAGAGGCTAATTCTTTCACCCCCCCACCCCCCCACCCCTTATCATCCTGTGGGGATGATTTGTACTCAACTCTGACCCACATCAGAATGAACAGAAGAAATAGATGTTATTTTGAAACCTTAATGACTGTTAAGATAGTACAAGGAAAAAAAAAAAAACCAAGCAAGATAGATACAAGCTTTTTAAGTTTGGAAAAATTACTTATTAATTTTACTATTATTATTGTGTATGGCACACTGCGTGTGTGTGTGTGTGTGTGTGTGTGTGTCTGTGTGTGTCTGTGTGTGTTTGTGTGTGTGCATGCATGTGCGCATGTATATTGGCCGGAGGACAACTTTCAAAAGTCAGTTCTCTTCTCCTATTGTGGGATCCAAGGATCAAACTCAAACTGTCAGGCTTCCATGGCAAGCGTCTTCACCCACTTGAGGCAGCTCACCAGCTCCACATGTAAGTTTTAGTGATGAGATCTGTACAGCCACACAGTAACCCTTAAAGGCTTAGACCAATTTTATAAACATTGTTTCCTTCCCTTCATTTCACTGGCCCGTGTGAGACAGCATCGTGTTTACTCTCGGAGCTGTTGTCTTGCCATTCTCACTGATTCCTGGACCACGTTTTAAGCACGAGGCTAACCTCTCAGGTGAATTAGCACCTTTTTTTTTACTTAGTCTAGGCTTTTAGCTCATGTACAAGCATTCTCCATAGCACATTGCTGGAACTGTGCACTGAAATGAGTTATCCAAACTTCCTTGCTGAAGTTGAGAGATCTGTCAGCTTCTTGAGCATTCTGTGAAGAAGTGATCTGAGGAATGCTCACCATCATCCCTATTGTCATCGTCCTCCTCCTCACCATCGTCATCATCATCATCATCTTCATCATCCGGCTTTGATCATGCTACCCTCACAACACACTTTAATGACAGAATAGTCTCTCTTAGATACATAAGGGGAAATGAAATAAAACCAGATCAGTCATCTGAGTAGAAGATTATCATCTTAGAAATACATAGTGATTTTTTTAAAAAGTTAAATTCATGCATTCATTTTAAAAAGACAACTAGACTTTGGAAATGTGAATGATGTTTCATCAGTTTACCTAACAGGATATATTGAAATGTTTTCAACATTTATGTTAACAAAAAAGGCTAAAAGACAAAGGGGAAAAAATTCAACAGGTGAAGAAAATCCTATTTCTATACTTGGATGTTTTTGTATATATATATGTACATGTATATATATATTAGAGTTCAAAAGATTACCCAGCAACGGCTTATTATTGGGGTCATTGACTAACTTAAGTTCATGAAACATCCAGTGATTCGGAAAGTACAATGCCAAAGAATATGTGAATATAAAGGAAAATAAAGCATTTTATTACATACTTCCAATGAGTTTCTAATGGAAAAGGCAGAAACTATTAGAACTATGTTCTAAGAATGCATTTTTCTTCTTGAGATTTGAGGAGAAACTGCAGTGGTTATTTGCACACTTATTGTTTATTTAATTTGTTCTTTAGAAATGAGTCTTCTTCCCCTCCACTTTGCTATGCGTCTCTGCTGAGTTTAATTTTATTAACAGGCCTCTTTCATTTAGCTTTGTTAGGGGTATGTTCACTTTGTAGAAAAATAAATAAATGTTACATTAGTGATAATTATGTCAATTTATTTATTTATTTTTTTATCATGTCAATTTATAAACAAAAGGTTATATCATAGTTAGACTAGACAGATGGCTTTATTGTTTTCTTTTGTGGAGAAAAAGTAAAAACTCAAGTAGAGTTATTCTTTTCTTTTTTTGTTTTGTTTTTCAAGACAGGGTATCTTTCTCTGTGTAGCCTTGGCCAACCTAGACTTGCTTTGTAGACAGGCTGGCTTTGACTCACAGGCATCCTCCTGCCTCTGCCTCCCTGAGTGCTCAAGTAGAATTTCTAAATATTTCTGATCAATCATATGTGAATTAAAAGCTGAAAATACCATCCAGTTGTAAATATACAAACAACAGTTGTACATGGAACCTTGTATTATTAAATGCATATTGGAGGCCACAGGTCAGGTCATAACATTTTAGTAAAATGCATAATGGGTGTTTGCCATTAATAATATATTTGTATAGAAATAGCAAAGTATTTGTATATAAAGTATTGAGTCTATCACCATTTTCACTTGCAGATAATTGTCATTTGTAAGTCCCTTTGAAAGAGCACTTCAGGCTGTAATAATTAGAAATAAGTAAAGAGGTCAAAGGAGCAGTTATGACAAAATGAATGCAATAGGTTTATATATGCCATGTAAGGAAAATATTTTAAGAGATAGGAAATACATGCTTAAATTAAGGCTGATGAAGAAAAATACAGAATTTGGGCTATAGATTTGGGACTTTATGTAAGTAAGGCCAATTAATGGTTTCTTTTTCTTTTTTTTAAAGATTTATTTATTTACTATTATGTATACAGTGTTCTGCCTGTATGTACACCTGCAGGCCAGAAGAGGGCATCAGATCACATAACAGATGGTTGTGAACCACTATGTGGGTGCTGGTAATTGAACTCAGGGCCTTTGGAAGAGCAGGCGGCGCTCTTAACCACTGAGCCATCTCTCCAGCCCCCAATTAATGGGTTTTGATTGGGGGATTTAAGAATAACAATGTGAGTATTTATGTTGGTAACTTATGTGTTGTTGGGCATTATGTGTGTATCACCTCATTGAATGGCTGAAGTCTTTGATGATGTACTATCAAGTTCCTTGTTTTTACAGAAGAATATGCTTAGTAAGTGAAGTTTTGACCTCAGAGCTGGTGCTTTTGAGTAATGGTTTATTCTCTTGTAAGAGTGGTGTTTTATGTATTTTATTTTTTCTACATGTGTTATGCATGTGAATGTACCTGCATGTGTGCGGGAGCCCAGAGGTCAGCATGCACGTGGCGTCCCCTTTGTTACTCTCTGTCCTGTTTTCTGAGACAGGATGGCTAACTGAAGCTATGTTACACTTTTAGCTCTTCTGCTTGTCCAGTGAGCCTAAGGCAGCCGCTTTGCCCACCAAGCCAGGTTTTGAACCCAAGTATTGTTTTAAAGGGTGATTTGGTATCTGTGTACAGAATACTTTAGAAGAAACGAAGGAAGGGAAATAATTCTGGCATGAAATGTAATAACTCAAGAGAACATAACAGCAAATCCTGTCCAATTCCGTCCACTTATAGTATAATTTAACGCCAAAACTTGTGGTAACTAAAGTAACATGACCAATTAATTGTATCTTTTTGGTTGATTACTTCCATTTTTCTGTTTGTGGCTACAGTAAACATAAATCTACCTTTATTTTTTTTTTTGGTTTTTTTGTTTGTTTGTTTTTTCCAGACAGAATTTTTCTATGTTATCTTGGCCATCCTTGACTCCCTTTGTAGACCAGGCTGGCCTTGAACTGACAGCAATGCTCCTGCCTCTGCCTCCTGAGTGCTGGGATTAAAGGCATGCGCCATGACTGTCCAGCTAAAATCTACCACTTCATACCATTATTTTCTTCCTTGTGCAGCCTTCATGTGGCTTTCATCTATGAGTCTGAAACCAGCATCATTTGCCCACGTACGGGTTTCACAGCATAAAACCACCTGAAATGTAAAGAATTCTAATTGACGTTAGTGAAAACTAAGTAACAGTCAAGGCTCTTTTTGCTGCTGAGCTGACAGAGTTAATGGCATGATTTCCCCAGCATCTTACATTGGTTTTGGTGCGCCAGACCATTTCATTTCCTTGCCACAGTTCGGGTGGTGAAAGCTAAGTCACCGAAACATGACTTGCTCTGGTCATAAGAGAGGTGCTCTAACCACACTGGAGGAAACTAGCTCAGGCATGTATTGGCATCCTTATTTTTCCAGCTATTTTATATAATAATAAAAAAAATGATTATTAAAGGCAACACCAAGGACAGCAAAGAGTAGATCAAGACTGAAGTTGAGGCCCTGGGGAGAAAGTGTGTGTGTGTGTGTGTGTGTGTGTGTGTGTGTGTGTGTGTGTGTGAGAGAGAGAGAGAGAGAGAGAGACAGAGAGACAGAGAGACAGAGAGAGAGACAGACACACAGACACACAGACACACAGACACACACAGAGAGACAGATACAGAGAGACACAGAGAGAGACAGAGAAAGAGAGACAGTTGTGTATGTATAGACTATGTGTGTATGTAGATATATGTATCAACCCATTATGAAACTTTATCTCCCTCTGTACTTTCTAGTTACATCAGCCAATAAATTGCTTTGTGTGTGTTGATAGTTTCTTTAGCATTACTGAAAGTAATAGAAGATTCTTCTCTACTGATATCTAGAAAGCCTGGCACAGGCTCCATAGAATGTGGCTGTGTCCTCAGTTCTTCCTTCCTGACTCTTAGTGGCAGTTGCACACAGCTTTGGGCTCGAGCCTATTTGCCCGTTGCTTACATGTGAGGAGTGTATCTGTCATCACTCTCACAGACTTACTTACAAATGAGCTCATCCCCTCAGGGGCATTAGATCTTCTGGGAGTTCCAGGCCTTGGTGTTGTTTCTCAAAGGAAAACAATGTTGCTGAGCCTGCTAAGATTCTCCTCTTCATTAGGGTTTACAATTCCTAAATGGTAAATTGGTGGTTGTATTTTTTTTAAGTCTTAAAATATCTTTTTTTTGGGGGGGGGGCGGTTTCAAGACAGGGTCTCTCTGTGTAGCCTTGGCTGTCCTGGAGTAGCTTTTATAGACCAGACTGGCTTTGAACTCACAGAGATCCATCTGCCTCTGCCTCCCAAGTGCTAGGATTAAAGGTGGGAGCCACCACACCCAGCTAAAATATCTTACAAGAACAAATATAAACACTTTAAAATTAAAGAGGGAATCAAGGCAAGGTGTTTTCCTAGTGTGGACTCCTTGCTGTGTAGAAGGTTAGTTCATCTTTCATCAGCGATGTACAGGAAACATTTTGTTCCGGGTGCAGATGTTTATGCTGGTGTTGTACAAAACGAAAGCTAAAATGATCTTTAAAAAATGAGCTAGTTTAACTGAGGAACCTCATTTTTAATATTTAACTGAGTAATATAGTAATGACCGAATAGAAATTTAGCTGTTTGTGGTTATTGTAGCAATGACTAGAGCTATTATTTCAGACAGCCCAGCAGTATATTAATCTCAGAATGAGTTTAAATAGCTAGAGGGGAAAAAAACCAATAGCATGATAAATGCACTTTTGTTATTATTGAGATAAGGTCTAATAATGAAGATAAAGTCTTTGGTATTATTGAGATAAGTCGCCAAGGTGGCTTTGAACTTGCTGTCTTCCTGCCTTTGCTTCCTGGGTACTGGGATTGCAGGTTGGAGTCACCACACCTCGCTATCAGCTATATTCTAATATGATCTCAAAGGGCAGTTTTTATGCACCACTTGCAGGATGATGTCTAAACTTCTTCGTACAAATTAGAATATAGATTTACCTATCTTAGTTTCCAGCCTTATTAACATTAACTTCTCCTTACTATCTTAACATCTACACCCTTGAGCCATATAGGATAATTTATATTCACTTTGTTTCTCATTTAATAGGGCTTTCTTCTTGGTTATAAAGATCCAACTGAGGGGGATGGAGAGGTGGCTCAGTAGTCAGCAGTATTTAACCCAGTTTTGGTCCCCAGAACCCATGTGGTGGTTTACAACTATTCCTAAGCCCAGTTCCAGGGGGCTCTGATGCTCTCTTGTGATCTCCTCAAGCACAGGTGTATACATGGTGCACCCGCATCACGCAAGCAAAACACTCATACACATAAAAAAAAAAATAGACGTGAAATTAAAAAAAGATCCATCTGAGGATCTCCTTAATTTCCTTATAATAGTTAGCTATAGCCCCTTTGTGCTTCCACTAGCATCACAGACACCTCTCTCACTGCGTATGCTATGATGACTTATAAGGTTTTATGTGACTTTTATACTAGACTGAGAACTTTCTGAAGGTACACATGTATTTTGCACATGTTATTTTCAACAGTTCCCAATATGTGTTTAATGAATGAATAGCACATTTCAAATGTATCAACTAATAATTGTATTTGACTTATTATGTTTTAATCGTGAGAGAATTTTATCAATCTTGTGGAGGTGTTTTATTTTATAAGAGAAAAGCAGAAACCCTTAAAATTCAATGGCTTTTGCAAAATGATTGACATAGAGATGATTTCCACCCCCCCAATATATACTAGGTAAATAAAATATGTGACTTGGAAACATAACTTATTTTTCATTTTTTGGCGCTGAGATGAACTGAAGTTCCCGAGATGAGTAAAATAAAGGCCAACAAACGGGATTATTCTTAGGCCTTTTTCTGCCAGTCCTTTCCCTTGTGGGGAATGACAGGCGCTTTCCCAGCTCCCTTTCAGTTTAGTGTCAGATGACGCTAATCAGGGAGATAGTGCGGTAATTAGGAAAGCAGACCAGTCAGGACAGGCTGATAGTAAGCTCCTTTCATCAGATTGGGCATGCGGTTTCTTGAATTTCATGGTGTCTGGCTGAATAAAGGACATGGACGAAAGCAGTTGGATCAGGCACCATCTAGATAAGACTAATTCGATCCTCACAGGCAAAGGGAGACATCGGAAGGAGCAGCCTGTCCCGCTGTGGAAGATGAATCCCCTGGCCCTGGTCTGTTTTACGTCACTAACAACACAGCACCACATTTTGGGTGAGTTAGAAAGAAAGTTAGAAAGAAAACAGGCTTATTTTTTTACTTGCAGTTCTGGCTCTAGGCAAAGAGGGGCCATATCTGGTGACGGGCTTCTTGCTGGCAAAGTGACAAAGTGGTGCAGAGTGTCCCCTAGTAAGAGAGACAGTACCCGAGTCCTAGACAAAGTGGCAGACTCACTCTTGAGATAATCCACTTATCAACTCCTGCATCAAGCCATTAATCAAATGAGTAGATCGGTCAATTCATGGGGGCAGCTGTAATCACCGTGTACAGGCCCCACCTGCTGCTAGCTTGTAATAGGAATTAAATTGCAACACTAATTTCCGGGGAGACAGACCTGTTTGTCAGTGAAAGCCACACTTTCATGGGACGTTTGGGTTGCAGCCCACTCTAAATTTTGCTCAAAGCTTCTAGGATTTCTTCCTACATGCTTTAACACAAGCAGGAGGCATCTTTTCCTCAGTTTTGGAGCTCGGCACAAATTTATCTAGCAATATGTGTCAGGCTTATGCAGATAGCTTCTCTACGGATTAGATACTTTTCTTTCCCGCCCTGAGCAGAGGAGGTTTGGTTGTTTTGTTTTTTTTGCCATGAATCTTCATCGGGAGATAAGTTCAGTATTTCTCTGGTACTCTTATTGGTTATTTCTGTATTCTAGCTGGTGTCAAAATGTTTGTCCAGTGGGAGAGTCTAAGCCAGTCGGTCATTCATTTTTTTTTCTAATGAAAAATTAGTTAACTTAAAAAAACTATCTAGCATGTATTATATTTATTGAATGGTTAGGATACAGAACTATGTGTTAGGAATACACTCTTTGAATCTTCTTCCTCTCCTTCTTCTCCTTCTCCTTCTTCTTCTCCTCCTCCTCCTCCTCCTTCTTCTTCTTGTGTTTTGGGACAGGGTTTCTCTGTTTATCCCTGGCTGTCCTGGAACTCACTCTGTAGACCAGGCTGGCCTCAAACTCACAAAGATTCTCCTGCCTCTGCCTCCCAAGTGCTGGGATTAAAGGCGTGCACCACCACCGCCCAGCTTGAATATTAAGGATTTTTATAACCATTATATACTGTGCATCTGAGCCTGGCTCATGTTTGGCAAGATTTAACATAACAATATATGTTATGTTATATATATACAGGGTGCTTGGGGGATGCAAACAGCTAATCATGAGCATAACTGAGCAACAGATTAAACCAAAACTGCCCTTGGGGAACCGGGATAGTATCAGACAGTTTACTTTTGATCACCTTAACCACACATTTGTTTCTTTTACTTTATTTTATTTAAAAATTTAAAAAATTAGTAATCAGAATGTGTGTTATGTTAAATGCAACTATTTTGTCCTATTTGTTAGATGGCAGGAGTTACAAAGAAAGTATGCTTAGGTTTTAGTTAGGGAAGAATAATATATATGTGTGTGTGTGTGTGTGCATACCATATATAACATAAAGCAATAGAGTGCAGTGACTTTTTAAAGGAAGCATATATAATATTAATAACTATATGTAATATGTATATTACCTACCTTTTAAAGGTTTTAATTTTTGTCATTTAGTATTTGCTCACTTATTCTTTTATGCATATGAATGTTCTGCCGTATGGGTACCACTTGCATGCCTGGTGTCTTGGAGACCAGGTGAGGGGACTGGATCCTCTGGAACCAGAGCTAACAGATGGTTGTGGGTTGCTGTGTGGGTGCTGGGAATCAAACTGAGGTCCTCTGAAGGAGCAGCCTGTGCTCTTTAAGACGGATCCATCTCTTTAGGCCACTTTATTATTTTTAACTATATGCACATGTGGATGTCTGTGTACTGATGTATACCTATGAGTTCAAGTACCCAAGGAGGCCCAAAGAAGACACTGGATCCTCTGGAGCTGGAGTGACAGGTAGGTGTGGACTTCTCAGCGTGGATGCTGGGACCAGAACGCAGACTTTCTGCAGGAGCAGCAGGCACCTTTAACTTCAGAACCATCTCTCAGCCCATGCTCAGCCTTCTTACCTGTAAAGTAGAATGATACAAAAATTTCCAAGAAAATGTTTGTTGGTTTTTTTTTAAGGTGGAGTCACCAATACAGTTTACTCATCAACTAATGAACGTTTAAGGTTCTTCTGAAATTGTTGGTATCCTTGGCATCCAAGTCAGAAACAGTTTTTTTTTCTTTACAAAAATGTTAAGAACACTGTTTTTAGGCAGGTATGGTGGTGCAGTCCTGGAACTCCAACATTTTGGAATCTAAGGCAGGAAGCCCATAATTTCAAAGCCAGCCTGAGCTATATAAGAGATATAAGAGATGCTATTAAAAGAAAGAGAGAGAGAGAGAGAGAGAGAGAGAGAGAGAGAGAGAGGAAAGAAAAAAAAAATCTTTGACTTTCCAGGGTCAATCACACATTCATATGTTCTGAAGTAAACCCTAGCTATCACAGTTTCTCCGTAGGTATTCCAGCATGCAGCATTAATAAGTCTTTAGGTTTTTGTTGTTGTTTGTTTGCTTGTTTTTGTTTTCAAGACAGGGTTTCTCTGTGTAGCTTTTGCTGTCCTGGATGCCTTTTGTAGACCAGGCTGGCCTCGAACTCACAGTGATCAGCCTGCCTCTGCCTCCCAAGTGCTGAGATTAAAGGCATGCACCACCACACCCTGCAGAAGTCTTTAGTTTTAAAAGAATTAACATATCATTATTGCACTAAAATATTTCCATATTATCTTCAAATACTCTCTGGCCAAATTTCCAATTCTGTTTCATAAAGCTTCCCCAATACTTATTCTCCTCCAATTTAGTGTCTAAAGGAAGTTAACCAACCACCTTCCCACTGCTGATCTCTTAAATCTTAACTAAAATATCAAAACTATAGATCCCTTCCTCTCCGTATCTATATTTTTTTTTTGCCACATATTTATTGGATTAAAAAAACCTGTATTTTTTCCCTGTAGAATGTGCTCTAGTGGTTATATTTCCATTGTATGCTTCTGTCTTCTCAAGCCCCTATAAACTGGTAGATATATGTAAAAGATCTTTAAACTCATTTGATTGTTTTGTTTTTTATTTGCCACAACAAATTCTTGAATAGTATTGGATTTCCATCAAAGAATACATATAGAATTGGAGTTTTAGGACAGAGCCTAAACTTTGGCATCCATAGTAGGCTAGGCTTGATCACTTTTCCCAAAACACTAAAGAGTTGTGTAAGGTGAAAAGGATGGAGAAGACTTAAATGTGCTGAGAAGGGAAATAAAGTGTCCAGCGACTCCAAGCTCATCTTTGGACCCTAGGCATGAGCTTTAGGTTTAAAGAGTGGAAGAAATGGGGTGAGGGGCAAGGAGTATGCGTGACAAGCAGTGCGGGTCAAGATGTCCTTAAGGGGACAAGCCAGTCTCAGGGGAGCAGTTCTTCTGTCCCAGCTTGCAACCCTTGTCAATGTGAATAGCTACCCTCAACTGGAGGGTGGCTTGTCCTGGGAAGCTGTGTTTAGGACAATGACTGGAGCCCTCCAGACACTTTTTAGGGTCTAGAGGAGGACATTATAAAGTGTTGCTGGAAGATGCCCCGGTTACACTATCTTTGTGGATTCCAGTCTTGAAGGGAGTGAGAGAGGTTAGGTGCCATCACTGTTTAGACAGGCGTTCCCTGAGTGATTCTCATGACTCCGTGCAGGTGACTCAAAGTAAGGAGCCTGAAGCAAAATGGGGGCAGAGACGTTAGACTTTTATACCCTTTTCAGTCCCTCGTGGGTCCAGGTGAGCTGTCAAATTTTTTTTTTTTTTTTGGCTTTCTGAGACAGGGTCTTTCTATGTAGTCATGGCTGTCCTGGAACTCACTGTGTAGACCAGGCTGGCCTCAGACTCACAGGGATTTGCCTGTGTCTGCCTCTAAGTTCTTCCTTTTCTATCTTCCCCACCTTCCTCCCTACCCAAGTCTATGTCTTTCTTTTTTTTTTTTTTTGCTCTTCAAAAAACAAAACACACACAGAGACACACAAACACACTCAAAACAAAATTGGAACCCAAAATATGCAAGTGAAAGATCAATAAGATCAAAATTTGCCCAAACAAAGCAATGTGAGACCAAAAAGTCTGTACAAATATCATTTTGTGTTGGACATCTACTCCTGGGTGTGAGTCCTATGCTAAAGTGTGTGGTTAATAGGCCCAACGCGTCTCCATTGAAAAAGACTAATTTTTTTCTTTGCAAGAGGGTACCACTTGCGCATAGCTTCTCGAGTGTGGGTGAGAACTAGTGTCCAGTTCCCCTTCTCAGTGCTGGGATCCCACATGGCATGAACCCATGCAGTCCCTCTCTCTGTGAGTTCATATGTATGCTAGTCCTGTTGTATCTGGAGGATCTTATTTCCTTGGAGTCTTCCATCCTCTCTGACTCTTACAATCTTTCCTCTTCCTCTTCACCGTCTGAAAGCCCGAGGTAAGGGTTTTATGAAAAGGCATCCCACTTAGGACTGCGTTTAGGCCAGCAGATGTTGGTCGACTGTTCTCGGAAGGCCAGCAGATGTTGGTCGACTGTTTTCGGAAGGCCAACAGATATTGGTTGGCTGTTTTCGGAAGGTCAGCAGATGTTGGTACTTGGTTGACACTGAATGCTTAGATCCTTTTTTTAAACTAACAGTTAAAAATTATTTCTGACGTAAAAATCACTTTTTAAATTTGTGTTCAAAGTTTTAATTAAGATAAATATTCAGTAAACACAGTAAGTTGTACATCTAGGTACCAAGTTTTAGCACTGTCTTTAAGTGTACAAACATGCTTTCCGATAGCTAGGCAGAAACAACAGAAGCAGTTTTATAAAGCTATGAATGAAAGATGATTGCAATATGATTGTCACAAGACCTTTTAATATAATAGCTGTATGCATCTTACAATGTGATAATTGTGAAATAACCTCATGCACTGCTAAATACACAGGTAATTAGCAAAACTTTATACTAAGACCCACTAAAGTTTATTATTATTTTTTTCTTGTTCATGAACTTTAATAATGAAACTATGCCAATCTTTAGTTTTATTTTTCCAGGAGCAAACAATGTATTTTTTTCCTGGTGCTTGCTGTACTCTTCTGTCACTACTAATAATGCACTGTTGTTTAAATGTAAAAAGACACTATATGTCTTTCTAAAGGCATAAGGTGACATGGTCTTATAACCAACATCCAGGCACTTTGAGTTGCTTTTGTAACAATGCTGATTAGCTTTGGATGAACTGGTCATATTCCCACACTCAACTTCTTGTCAAAAATAGTAGTTGTTGTCATTTGACAACTGGCAAAGATTAATAGTCAGCTGTGGCTATTGCACTGTCTGACTCACACAGGGATTTCAACCATGACCTTGGCCTCATTATCATGCTGTTAGAATCTACTGAGAAAAATAGCTGCACAAATAAGTCCTGAAAGCAAGAAGTTAAAAAAAAATTCTGTGTCTCCAAGTATAAGTCAGAGTGCATCTGTGTCCTTTGAGGAATTCTATTGGCAGGTGTTTTAGATATGAATAAAGAGATGGCTGCAAGATATACTTCTGAAAATCAAAGCTTATCATGTCAGTTCTTGCCTAAAATCTTCCACAATATAACTATAAAAACAAATACAATTTTTTTTCCAGAAAAGGCATACAAGCTAGAATATGATCTTACTACCACCTATTTCTATTACTACCTTTTGTTATAATTCTGTGCTCTTCACACTCCAATATGTAATGCTCTTATATTTTGTAGCTGTTCATGCATTTGTTCAGCATACATTTACTGAGGTGTTGTAGTGAACCAAGCCCTTTATTAGGTCCTGGGGAAATTGGGAAAAAAGTACATTCCTTGCTATTAAGAGAGTTCATGGTTCTGTTGAGGATATAGACAAAGAAATGGTTAAGGCACAAGGTGACATGTGCTATTTGTGAACAGGATATGTGCATTGATGAGAGCCTGGAGCAAACAGATGGAAAGAGAAAAAGGCTGAGAATGGCAAAGACATATGACTGAAGAGGTAAGTCAAGCTGAGAGAAAAGTTGCAGACATTAGAGGGCAAAAATATTGGCACAGAACAGGGATGTGCCAGGCATGGCACAGGGAAGAACAGGGATGTGTCTACAGGTGGTAGGTAAGGACAGAGGTGCTGCCAGGGCCCAAATCAAAAGTTAATGCTTTCTTTGCATTCATTTCCTCTTCTTCTCCCAATGTTCTTTTCCCGTTCTCATGTTCTCATGCTTCACCTCAGAAAGCAATTAACCAAATACTTGTTGAGGCACCCACCTATTAGCCATGCATTAATCCTGGTGCTTAGGATACATTAATAAAATTCCTCCTTTTCATGTGCTTATATTTTAGATGAAAGAACACAATGACAAACTGCAGTAAAAATACGTCAACTTACAATGAAAATACAAGCATCAGAAGAAAGCAAAGTACACCGGAAAAGGGAAAGGAGGTTGGAGTGATGGGGGAGGGGGTCTGAAAGGCAGGAAGATAGTAAATAGAAATATGAGCGAAAATTTGAAAAGGGAGTTAGCTAAGTAAACACCCAGTGAGAGGACTAGTGCAAGGCAGGTATCGAGTACTAAGTAGGGTTCAGATGCCACTTGCAGACCAATTAAGGAGCTCAGTTGGTATGAGTAGAGCAGGGAGCCTTCTCAGTATTTTAATCTGTGTGGTGTTTTAGGATGCTTACTTGTTTTCTGCCCATGTGGTACTGAGGATTGAATCCAGGGCCTCACACATTCTGGCTGTTTTACTTTTCCGTTGCTGTGATAAAACACCATGACCAAGGCAACTTATAAAAGTGTTTATCTGAGTTTACTGTTCCAGAGAGAGAGCAGTCAGTAATAGTTGGGAAGAAGAACAGGCATGGTGTCAGGATGGGGGTGGGGGGTGAGAGAGAGAGAGAGAGAGAGAGAGAGAGAGAGAGAGAGAGAGAGAGAGAGAGAGAGAGAGAGAGAGAGAGAGAGAGAGAGAGAGAGAGAGAGAGAGAGAGAGAGAGAGAGAGAGAGAGAGACAGAGGGGAGGGGGAGGATACTGAGACTCATCCAGAAAGGCTGCGCATCCTAAGCCTCCCCAAACAGCACCACCAGCAGGGGGCCAAGCACTCAAATGCTGGAGCTTATGCCACTTCAACACCACAAACCCACTTCTGGTACTAATTCCTGTTTTAGTTTGTTTCTCTGTTATGGTGATAAAATAACTGACGAAAGGCAACTTCCGGAAGAAAGGGTTTATTTGGCTTATAGGTTACAGTCCATCATCAGGGGAAGCCAGGGCAGGAACACATATCAGGACCCTGGAGGCAGGAACTGAAGCAGGAATCACAGAGGAATAGTGCTTCCTGGCTTCTTCCACTTGCTTGCTTACAAAGGCCAGGATTACCTACCCATGGGTGGCCGGTCCTCCTACAGGGATCGTAAGTCACAGAAGTGCATACCCCCCTTCTTGGAGTCTAATCTGATGGAAGCAATTGCTTGATTGAGATTCTCCCTCCCCAGGAAACCCTGGTTTGTGTCAAGCTGACAAAAACTAACAAGAACATTCGACAAGTGCCCTACACACACAGCCTCAGATGCCTGCTCACTATGCAGGGCTGCAAGGACAGAAGCAGCTATACCTGTTAGGACAGACTGTAGACTGACAACCATCTATCTGGATGCAGCAGTGGGACAGACATAATTCTGAGTCTTGTGAGGTATCCAGGTTTCGTAGCAGAATACTAAGGCCTCAGTACATCTCAAGAACATGATTATCTTATAGTTTTATTCTTGAGGTATATCTCCTAATACTTACCTAGTATATAACTAGTCCTTATCATTATGTAAAATGAAACTTCAGACTCAGGCATTATAAACCCCAATTCAGTAATAAAAGGCAGTTACTTCTAAAGGTAAGCAAGAATATTGCATTTTGAGACTACTACAAATGTGTTCACCTACTGAGGGGCGTGTCCAGGCAAACTAGAATTCCATCCATGACATAGTAAGATATGACTGACATTTCAAGTAAACACAAAACTTGAACAAATCTCTTGAGATCCATATTTCGGGAAAACCAAGCCTCGTGAGGTACTTTCTTTCATTATGAGCATAGCAATCTTATCTTAAGTTGGGTGAATATTTTTAAAGCAGATCACCTAGGCTACAGCCCATTTTAACATTCTATATGATATATATGCATATATTCTATCTGTATGGTATAAATATAGTGACACTTTCACTTTGTAAAGGTACATGACTAATGAGAGATTATTTTTATGTACCGCCACATCTAAGAATCTCCTTTGCTAAGAAAACTTCAGTTGTAGTAAGTAAAAGACTAAAAAAGCAAAACAAAACAGCAGGGACAACAAAATGCGCCCAACAACAGAATATCCTAGTCAGCCCACTCATACATAATTGTGGCAGATATTCAGGTTCATGGCCAGTTTCACCCAGGGAGGTGAGGGTGTGTGTATGTGTGTGTGTGTGTGTGTGTGTGTGCGTGCATGCATGCATGGGTGTGGACAGGGAAACACATACCTCAGGATACTATGACTGGCAGGAAATAATGTAGGTCCCAGAAGGTGACCCTTTGCTGTAAACGTACCCACATTTCTCCCCATCTGAACAACTGCTTTCCAGTTCACATTTTATGTATTTGAAGTAACTAAGCTATTTTAACCCCAGAATCTTCAGACTCAGCAGTGTGTGCATATTCTGGTTTCTGATCCCGTTGCGATGATGTTGGCTGGTGTTGGGAGGATGGTATTTTTAAAAATGGAAACCGAAATAAGGTGGAACATTATTATTTATAGTTCTATCATCTCGTTTAAAGGAGAACTTACCGTGTTTTGGTGGCTGGTGTTTCCCAGGCTAAAACCATAAAGTATGTGTACCAACTATCTGGTGACTGTCATGCATGCCAAAAAAGGAGTGTGTGTATAATAAAATACAACGTTTGAATTTAAAGGGAGACATTCAATTTTCTTTAGAAGTGTTTCCTTTCATTTTTCTTCTTCTTTGTTGTCTTGTTTTCTTTCTTCACCATCATCATGACATGTATACCCCCAATCTTTGCTATATGTTGGTTGGTTCAGATCATTTCAGAACATCCATGGCTAAGGTCTTACTTCTAGAAATGGATTCATTGGCTCTGGGTTGAGTTCAAGCATTTTAAACAAGTGACTCATGTAATTTTCCTGTGTTAACTTTGAAAACCATGGTAGTCTTAAATTGGACTGGCTCCAGCTCTGTTATTTAACCATATTTATAAATCTTCTGATCTTGGTCTTCCATTTCCTATATGATGAGGTTGGATTAGAGATTTACAAAAATTCTCTACCTGTAAAACACATCGATTGTGATAACATAAGATCCCATCTGGTTTGCCCGGCCCCAAAGCACTGAAAACTAATTTGGATTATGAATCTGGTTGAGAACAGGTGAGTGGTAGTAGCAATCAGCAGTAGTAATAATGATAATATACAAACAAAACATAAGCAAACTTTTCCATCTCTTCTTTCCAGTAACAAAGCACGGGAGAAAAACAATATAGAAATTTCAGCTTAGAAATCACAAGGGACACGTCGTGCTGCTTTGTCTGTTCCCAGTTCTCTCAAATTGAGACTAGTCAGGTGGTACCTGGGGAACAAAGGGAGGAGGGAGAGAGCTTACTACACATAAATATAATGCAAGCCCCGGAGGCGGAGGTTTACTCACCAGCCTGTAATCTGGCCTAGTACTAAGCAGTGTGAGGGTGGAAGGCGTGGTAGGGGTGTGTACATACACACGCATGCACATTTAACCTTGCTAACCGAAGCACCAGTCCAGAGTGGCAGGAGGAGGAAGAGGGGGTGATCGGATCATCCCCAGGGAGAGCTGACTGGGCTGTAACCCCCCTCAACGCCCCCTTTGAGCCCGCGCTGCTGTCGGTGCTACCTCCCTCCTACTGGAGTCGGCTTTCTTCTCTTCTTTGAGCCGGTCTCCAAGCTTCTAAAATCAGGCTAAAATGCTCTAATCTCTACTCACTGGACAAGAGTGAATGGCAGGAAAGGGCCAAAGAGCCCGAATCCTCCAGGACTGAGATCTGGTCCTTTCTCCTCTTCACACCTTCCAGTCACCCCCTCACGCCAAGCCTCGGGCAAACCTGCCTCTCACCTCCGAATTCCCTTTTCAGAACCGCACCGACTAGCCAGTTCCCCAGAACTTACGCACACCCGCCCTGCTCCCAGCCCGAGACACCACCAGCGCGCCCCGTACCCTCCGGTCACTCCTCGGGCTCTGTCCGGCTCCCGCGTCCCCGGTCGCTGACACCCTAGGGGCACCCACCTGCTCCAGTCTTCCCTCACCCAGGGACCCCGCCCAGGACAGCTCGGGAGCGCACGGTCCCCGAGGCTGCGGCTCGCAGTCTCAGCTCAGCGGCAGCCACCAGAAAACCTCCCCGAGACCCACACCCCGGGGCGCTCACTTGCTCCCTGCTCCGCCCCGGCCGTTAGCAGGGACCAGGGACAAGTCCCGGCCTGGGCGCTCGGGAGGCGACGCGAACCCCGCGGGAAGAGCCGGCGAGGCGGAGGGCGGAGGCGGCGGCGGCGCAGTGAGCGGGCCCCGCGCGCCGACTCCGCGCGCGGACCCTGGGGCCGGCGGGGGGACCCCGGGCGGGCGCGTGATGAGGCGCGGCCGGCGGCCGACCCCGCTGCGCGCGCGAGCTCGCTCGTGTCCGGGCGTTGGCAGGCGCGGGGCGCGGGCCGGAAGACCGGCCGCCTCCGGCCCGGGTGGGGGCGGGGGTCCCCTGCGGCAGCCCGCACCTCGTGCGTCCCGGAGGGGTCCTCCCTCGCGGCGCCCCGGAGCCCGGTGACGCGCCAGGCGGCGGGACAGCCGCGCCGCTCCCGCGCTCCCCCCCCCCCACCTCCGGCGCGGAGCACACGCGACCTGCGGGCGCTCGGGGGGTGACTTCCCGGGACTCCTCAGGGGGTCGGGCTCGCGGGGCAGCGCTTCCCGCTCCGCCACGCCGCGGCTGGACACTCGCGCCCCGGTCCGTGCGCCGCCCTCCCGCCCGCTCCCTCCAGTCACCCCACCCTCAGCCGTCCCCGCCACCTTACTCCACCGCCCTCCCCCGCCGCTCGGCGCACTCCGCGTCGGGGCCTCCTGCTCGTCGCTCCCGCGAACCGCTCACTTGCCAGCCCTTCGCCCCCGGGAAGAAGAAGAAGAAGAAGGAGAAGAAGAAGAAACATTTCCCCGAGCGCACTCTTCAGCTCTCCCCACCCCCCGTCCGGTCCTCCCCTCCCCCTGCTCGCTTTCCTGGGGGAGGGGGGCTGTCGCCAAGGATTGAAGGCCATTGATTTGTATGTATTTGTCCCAGCGCCGGAGGCTGCCCCAGTCGCCCGCGCCCGAGCCGCCGCTGCCAGTGGAGTTGCCTCCCTGCTTCCCTAGGGTGGTACGGCTCCACCAAACATGTCGGCTCCGGTCGGGCCCCGGGGCCGCCCGGCTCCCACCCCGGCGGCGGCCTCTCAGCCTCCTCCGCAGCCCGAGATGCCGGACCTCAGCCACCTCACGGAAGAGGAGAGGAAAATCATCCTGGCTGTCATGGATCGCCAGAAGAAAGAAGAGGAGAAGGAGCAGTCCGTGCTCAAGTAAGGACCCGGCTCCATCTTCCCGCCTCCCTCCCTCCTTCCCTCCCTCCCTCCCCGCCTGCCCTCCGCCCCCCGCGCGCCCGGGATCGCCGCCTTTCCTTCGGCCGGTGGCGCCGGGGCCACGAGGGCTGCGGCCCGCGGCCGCCGGGGTCGCTTTCTAGTTGTCAGCCGCGGGGGTGTGTGTGTCGCGGAGGGAGGGCGCCGAGTCCGGCTGGGGTGACGGTGGCGAGCTTGGGGAGGTGTGATTTTTTTTTTTTCCTTTCTCCCCGGCGCCCTCCGGTTTTCCCCGCGGGCCACTTCGGCTCCCGGGACGATGCTGAACCCGGGCTCCGCGCGTCCCATTTCCTTTCCCGCCGCCCCCGCGCGGAGGCAGTGACTGGGGCAAGGAATCCAATATGGCCGTGCACAGGTGCTCCTGGGCTGGACCCGGGTGGAGGCGCCCAGGCCCGGGGTGCGGGTGCCACCGGGGTCCCTCGTCCCGTGCCCGCGAGGGCCGGCTCTGTCCCCAGCCCCGGGAGGGCCGGCGCCGCCCCACGGTTCCAGCGGGCAGGAAGGCGGCGGCGCGGGCGAGGGGGCCTAAGCGCGGTCGCGTCTCGGGTGGGTGTGCGGCCGCCGCCATCTTCCAGCCCCTCCCCCTCGGCGGGTGCTAACACCCTGCACTCTGGTGTTCTTCCTGTTTGCAACTAGTCAGTCTGTGCGATCCCGGGGAGACTCCGGTTTCCCAGCATCGTTGCAGTTTGGGGTGCTCCCTCCCTCGCGAAGTTCTACTATGTTTGCTCACAGTCCAGCCAGCCGGGATTTTGCCGAGGGTGGGAGGCGTGAAAGTGGCACCCAGGCTTCGGTTTAGAGGCGGCGTAACTTCAGCACCAGGGAACTGTCCAGACTGAGTTTTCCTCTGCGTTGGGATTCCTTGTCAGTGTAGCAGTGTGTAGTTGAGATTTGTTTCTACAGGTTTGCTTTTAAATGTTTTATGATTTTTGATTTCTCAGTTACTCCGGGAGAGTCACTGTCTAGATGTGTAACCTTTCAGTGTTTATCCAAGTCATTTTTCCCCCATTTTTGCTTGAAATGAGTTACTATAAAAATTAACCTAGAGGGACTGTCACCAAACACACTTTAACGTAATCTTTATGAACACAATTAAAAGTGTAGACTTTATCTGTGAAAAGAAATGACCTCAGCGACTTATTTTGAAAACAGGTTGTTGAATTCAGTATTTGTTCACATAGGAAAGCATACTTTCATATTTTAGTGAAATATATTTTACATAACCTGTGGTAACAAACTTGTGTCAAGTAGGTATATTTCTTAGGAAAATATACAATTTCTCACAGAATAATGAAAGAACAAGAGATCAGATATATTCCTGACATATTTAGAATTGCTTCTTCAAAACTAATTTTTAGGTTTCAATATGTACTAGGAAATTTGGCCTATTAATGGACATAGGATATGAACAAAAAGTTAAGTAATTTAATCAGCTTAAACTATGGAATAATAAAGACAGTTTTTCAAAAGCTTTTGAGCATATTCCTAACTTAGCTCAACCTTAACGTATATACCAATAGTGGTAAGATTTTGATCATTACAATTTTATATTCAGATATGAGTTTATACTTTTTAATATAGTTGCTAGAATCAGTATTGCCAAAGTGATGCTCAGGGAAAACAGGACTTTAGTTCTTTGAAACACATATATAAATGGAAATGGGTTTTTTAAAATAGTAAATTAAATCATAGTGTTATTGGCTAGTTAATTTTATATAGTTTTATATTTAATGTTTGAGTGCTGAATTAAAAATTGCTCAAAACGGAAGTGTATTTTATTGAATAGATGTTATTAATGAGTTTTTCAGATCAACTGTATGTGTAGACATCTCTAAGTAAACCTCCGTACTTTGCAAACACTTATATGTATACATCTATTTCACATTATTTAGATAGATACATTCTCTAAACATAGCTGTGTAATATGTGAAATCACATCAATGAAAAGTATAGATGAAGATTTAGGTGCTTATTTACATAGTTTTAAATAGTTTTGAAAATACTTTAGACAAGGAAGCTGAGAATAAACTTTATAATAGAATCACGGTAACAAGAGGCAGTTAATTTTGAATAATTTTTCTCATTTATTAAATAATATGTTCCTAGGCTTGGATGTCAAATAAAAAATGTGCTATGTAAGAAGAATAATTCTGATAGTTGTGACTACTCTTTCCCTTGAAATTTCAGGGCCTCTTACCAGCTCATGACTTAAACGGTCTTTTATTTCTCAATAGTGCTATCACTTAATTGCATGTTAGCATTTTCTTTTTCCTCAAAGAGGGTCATAGACACAGAGAAGTAAACTAAAACTCAAATTTATATTTGCTTCTTTTTAACTATTATGTTAAAAATAAGTTGAGGTGGGAGGAAATTGAAGACTGGATAAAATACTTTGTGTGATCTGTGAGTTTCCGTATTCATACTAAATATTATGCAAAGTAAGATTGTATACCCAAGGGCATCACAAGATGATATACTGGAATGCAAGAAGAACATAGTAAAACCTATAGCTCTTTGTTTGGGGGGAAAAAAGGCAAAGCCCTATATTTCTTAGTATAGATCAGCTAATACTAAGATGCATATAATTTATGAGTAAAGGCATACATTAAAAGTTCATGCTTGAGTTGTAAAGCAGGTTGAGGCCACCACACTATGTCCTCTTTTTAGGAGCCGGAGTCTTTAAAAATGATTCGTACTTCGTTATCAGTGATTTCTTTAAGGCGCAGCTATGCATACACATACCGAGGAAGTCTTCTGTCTATCAAACCATACTGTCTTACATGTGCATGAGGGACGATATTTTTTAAAATGCATTTTTACATCCCACTCACTCCCTGGTTAATTACCTCAGAAAGGTCCTTACCTGAGTTCCTGCAGCAGTTTCAGTTTTGAGTCTTGAGGAGTCACAATTTTGTTGGTCTTGCTCTACAGCATTCTTAAGTCATAATAGGTACCTAGTAAGAAATGTTGAGTTGAATTAGAGTGCAAATGAGATAGTTCCTCATTCTGTGGGGAAAAGAGGAATTTTTTTTTTTTAAAGAAAAACTGTTTAGTGAATGTTGTGTTTCCACTGTCTTTTTTTAGTTTTTATTTTGGTGTGATTTAAAATCTATTTTTGATTAAAAAAAAAGTATCAAAAAGGCAAGCCCACTGAAACCAAGCAGAAAGGTACTCAGTACATATATGTATGGTGGTTTTATTATGCACCTAACATGGTCTTTTATACAAAATGCTTTGAACACAGAAATTATTTTCTCCTTCCTTCTCTTTCTCCCTAATTTTTTAAACCTCCCTTCCTCTTTTCCTCCTTTTCTTTCATTTGATAGTGGTTTTTCTGTGTAGCCCAGGTTGGCCTTCCATGAACAATCCTTCTGTTTCTGCCTTCCCAATCCACAGTACTAGGATTATAGGCACTGTGCTACCACACCTAGGTATTTATGTTTCTCAGCAGCTGTGTATTCTGTTATGTCTTCATTCTCTGCTTGCTCCCCAAATAAAGAGTGTAAAGCACATTCACTGCAGAGTAAGTTAACAAGTACACACTGTGTGTGTGTGTGTGTGTGTAAGTGTAAATGTTTTAGAGTATTTAGTTTAATTTATTTACTTATGTTTGAGACAGAGTTTTGCTGTGCATCCCTGGCTTGCTTAGAACTTGCTATGTAGAATAGGCTGGCCCCAGTCTCACATAGATCTGCCTGCTTCTGCCTCCCAACTGCTGGGATTAAAGGTATTTGCCACTATTCCTGGCTCAATTGTTTATTTTATTTTGGGACAGAGTCTCTCTACATAGCTCTGGCTGTCCTGGAACTCACTATGTAGACCAGGCTGGCCTCAAACTCACACAGATCTGCCGCCTGTAGCTTCCGAGTCCTGGGATAATAGGTGGGTGTGCCACCACACCCAGCTTAAATAATTTAATGATGCAATTCTATAAGTAGTTTCTAAAGTTAATTTATAAAATTGTTTATTTAACAGATAATATATCCTTGTGCTATAAAGTATCTTATTTACCTACTTATTTTACCTATCTGTGGTTATTATTAATACCATAATTATTCTTTGCACAATATAATAGAGGCACAAGAGATACATGTGTAACTAGGTGTATTTATATATGTGTGTGCACATACGTGTATGCATGTTTGTAGGCAAGCATAAAAGTGTAAGTATGTCCTGCATTTTCCTGTTTTGAAGGGAATTCCACATTTGGTTAAATTCTGTTATACCACTTGCTGTGTGTTCTGCAATTTCTTAAAGTCATTCCATACTTCAGGAACTTAAGTTGTTCTGCTTTGCCGCTAGCGATGACACTTTAATACATTGCTTTTAATGTCGAGCACTGTGTATCTGGGATAAATTCTTAGAAAAAAATTGTTCTGTAGAGCCCAGCAGTGGTGGCGCAGGCCTTTAATGCTAGCACTGGGGAGGCAGAGGCAGGCAGATCTCTGAGTTCAAGGCTAGCCTGGTTCCCGGACAGTCGGGGTTACATAGAGAAACCCTGTCTTGAAAAAAAACAAAAACGAATAAACAAATGAAACAAAGCAACAAAAACCATTCTTTCAAATAGTCAGGAGACTTCAATGCATATTACCAACTTTATCTTCGTAGGGGAAGTCTGCATAGGTCATGTATACTGAGGAGACTCCCACTTCCTTGCCAAATCAGTGTGTGAGAAGCTCGGTCAGACTTTCTATGCCAATGTAGATGTAACTTGCCGTTTTCTTACTTCAATGAGCACTTTTCCCATTTGTTTAGGATCATTTATATTTCCTTTACTGTTGTAGTTTTTGATCTGTTTTGAAGCTCTTTATATATGTGTTGGGTTAGGAACTTATTCATCCCCTCACCCCCTTTTACTGGTCAAGATTTCTAAAAATGTGTTCAAATTTATGGCATTTTTCTTCCATGGCTTTTGGATTTGTGATCAGCTTAGAATGGCCTTCTTTATTCTATATTTGTCTGTCTGCCTGCCTATCTGTGTCTCTCTCTACCGTAGCTTACCAGATAAATGATACTGTGAAACAGAAAACCTTTAAATAAAGGTGATTGTTGCATCACGTAAATATCAGTTGCCTTCGCCAAGATGAAAACCTTCCGTTTGTAAGGATTCACGTGTATTCTGATGAGTGGTTGGCATTTTATAAGAATGTGTCTAGTGAAATTTTAATATAAAATCTGTATTTTAAAGTAAGGAGGCAACTAATACTATTTTCCCGTTGATAGTAGATGTTAGTAATGGGACGGTTGTATGGTGTGAGTGAAGAGGTCGTGGGGGCAAGTGCGATGGACCAACTCAGTTACTTGACACTTCACTGATTAATAAGCTCCTGCTTAAATTATTAAACTCTCTGAGTTTTCTCATCTATACTAGTTGAGTACTAGGATTGATCATTAGACTGAGTTTCCAGAGTATGTAGATATGTAATAATTAATTGTTTTTGTGAGCTGATTTTAGATAACACTCTTTAAGGTTTAAAACATTTTGATAACATTTCTAAGTGAAATCTTCATATATTTTAAAAATTGAGAGATTTGTTTCTCTAGTAGGAAGCCAATTAAAAAACAAGATTTATTTATTATTATGGATACAATGCTCTGCTTGCATATACACCTGCAGGCCAGAAGAGGGCATCAGATCACACTATAGATGGCTGTGAGCCACCGTGTGGTATTTGAACTCAGGACTCTGGAGGAGCAGTGCCTTTAACCTCTGAGCCGTCTCTCCAGCTTCCCGAAATGTTTTAAGTAACTTGTAAGCATAGGATTGAAGAGAGGGGAGCATGAGGACTTGAAAGCAGTTTTCTCAGCAATGCCCACTTTTGAGAAGTTGGGAAACTAAGGGATCATAATGAAAATAATATGGACACTAAATACCACTTGCCAGCGTGTATATTAATGACTCATTTGTAGAGTCTATCTTGTGGTTAATCTTTGTGATTAATTTTTCATTATATTACCGAGCCACGTATGTACTTACATGTCTTATTCCTACTATAAACATGTCTTAACAGGTTAAGCTAGTTCTGAAGCTTGGTTACTAGAACTTGGAACGCTCATCTTCAAATTGTCTCTCAGAAAGAAAGCTCAGTCTTTGGATGGTTGTGTCTTTCTTATCCTTCTGACCTTGCTTTCAAACAGAGCCCATCTCTGACTAGGCTTTAAACCATGTTTTCTTCTTTATTCTTACTATAGCGTCTCTTACGACTCTCAAATTATGGTCTGTCTACTTTGCTAGATTATAAACTTTCATAGAGTAGACATTTTCATTTAGAAAATACTTTAAAGTTAAATCCAATAATTAAAAGAAAAAAGATTGTTTTGTAATAGTAAACTTATTTGTGAAATAAAATTTAATTTAAAAATTTATGCCCAATTTACGTGGAAGCTAATACATAATGTAGCTTGTATAATTATTTATTTGTACAATTGCAGTTTTTAAACTAAGCTTGTCTACTCTCACTAGCAAATAGAAGATTGTGATTACATGTTATTTAACAATGTAGTGAACTTAGGAATTAATGAATACTTTGCTTTCAAAATTACTTTTTTGATCATCAATAGACTTCCATTGTATGTAGCAGAGCTGAAAAATACGTGTTAGGCATTGTGTGTGCTAGGCAAATACTCTATAACCAAGAGATAGTTGTATCTCCCGGCCTTTAAAATATTAAAGAATAATTATTTATTGCTGTGCATGTGTGTCTGATTATAGGTATATATGTGTCACAGTGTCCATGTGGGGGTCAGAGAACTACTTTTGGGAGTTAGTATTTTCTGCCACCTTAGGAGTTTTGGGGAATAAACTTAGGTCATCAGATCTTTTTTTGTGCTTCTGTTTGCTGAGTGAGTCTTCATATGTAACTCAGGCAAGCCGTGAACTCATGATTTTTTTTGCTTCAGGCTCATGAGTGTTGGAAGTGTTGGCACAACAGGTGTGCACCACCATACTTGGCTCACACAAAATGTGTTGAATAGACATAGTTCATGCCTTTCACAGGCAGAGGGTCTAAGACCAACAGTATCATATGAAGACAAAATAATGTAAACTGTCATGAAAAAAAAAAAGCACAAAAAACCACCCTAAAGGTATTTCCAGTATGTAATAGCCATAGCAAAAAAACAAAAAACAAAAAACAAAAAACAAAAAAACCCCCAAAAAACAAAAACAAACAAACAAACAAACAAAAAACGTTCAGACTAATCTCATGAGTAGTTTGTTGTTTCTTTGGTGTTGTTCAGAGTACCAGTTCATCCTATTAAAATGCCTTGAAGCTTCACTCCTAGCCTCTAGTCACTCTCTGGGGACTGATGGAATGCAAAGGTCTCAAGAGTGTCTAGATACTTTTCACCACTACCAGCTAACCCTTAGAGAATTCACTGTAGGAAAAACCATGAGCTGCAACTAAAATATTGCATAGTAAGTGCTAGGAGATTGCGGTGTAGGGGCAGCTTGTGGATGCATGCAGATGAAGACGCTTGTGAGGCAGCCTTAGGTAGATGACTTCCCGTTTGTCCCAAAGGGAGCAGTAGATGCTATCGGGCAAGTGGAGACAGTCCAAGCAAGGCCCCTGGGCTCTCCTGTCCCTCTAACCCAAAGACTTCTTTGACTGTGAAAGATGCGTGGGGTGTAGAGCACAGTTAAATGGTTAAACAGAGCACACACTTAAATGGAGATGAGTTATCTGAGGAGCTCGGAGAGACGCCAGGGGTCAGATCCTACAAGGCCTTATATGGTTGGTATTCTTTGGGTTTGAGTTTCATCATGGTGGCAGTAGGAGTGAATTTTAACCTTGGCGCACTATAGTAGACTTTTGTTGGAAAACACTCTAACAGCAACGATTAAAGAGAGGGTGTAAAACTAGAGGCAAGGGCAGCACCGCTTAGCAGACTCTTTCAGTAATTCATGTGGTAAATGATGGAAATATAAAAGTAGACAGTGGAGTGTCAAGGTAGGTTTTTGAAGAAGTGAGACGCTAAACTTTGCAGGATTTGACCACCGAGTGTGAAGAGCCAGGTAGGCATCTTAAGACACCTGGCTGGCTTACCTGACTGCCTGTAACCCTGCTCATCTCACTCCTAGTTACCTCTCTAAACTTACTAGTCTGAGGACTAGTTGTAGCCCAAGGGAGCGGTTGTGGGCTAGCCTCCTGTCTTGCTTTAGTTTTCTAAGGTTTATTGCATGAGTGGGAGCTAGAGAAGTAACTCTGTAACCTGTGATGCCTCGTGGGGTGGAAAATAGAGTATAATGACTAAAAGAGAGAAAGAAGAAAAGAGATAAGGAAAAAAAGTGGAGAGAGAGAAAGGCCAGTCAGGGCTCGCTGAACCCATTCTTTTTTTTTTTTTTTTTTTTTTTTTTTTTTGGAGACAGGGTTTCTCTGTGTAGTCTTGGCTGTCCTGGACTCACTTTGTAGACCAGGCTGGCCTCGAACTCACAGCGATCCGCCTGCCTCTGCCTCCCCAGTGCTGGGATTAGAGGGGTGCGCCACCATGTCCGGCTCTGAACCCATTCTTAATTGGAAAGAACCTGCTACATTGTCGCTTGTAAAAGTGCTGGAGGTACTTGTGCTATGCTATGTAGCCTCCTCCCTCCCTCCCTCCCTCCCTCCCTCCCTCCCTCCTTCCCTCCCTTCCTGCCTCCCTTCTTCTTTTTTCTAAACAGGGTTTTCCTGTGTAGCCCTGGCTGTCCTGGAGCTTATTCTATAGACCAGGCTGGCTTCAAACACAGAGATCGGTCTGCCTCCGCCTTCTGAGTGCTGGGATAAAAGCGCACCACCAAGTCTGGCTGCTGTGTAGTCTTTGAATACTCCTGGCCTTTTCTTTATGAAACTTTTCTTTTCTTTTTTTTTTTTAAAGATTTATTTATTTATTTATTATGTATACAGTGCTCTGCTTGCAGAAGAGGGCATCAGGTTACATTATAGATGGCTGTGAGCCACCATGTGGTTGCCGGGAATTGAACTCAGGACCTTCGGAAGAGCAGGCAGCGCTCTTAACCACTGAGCCATCTCTCCAGCCCCATGAAACATTTCCTTTTCCCATTGGTAAGGTAGACTCAGAGAAGTTTTTCCGCCCTCTGTCTTTGAGTCAATTCTTGGTCATTTTAAACTATGACACAGTCTTTGTTTTATATGTTAGGTTTAACTAGAGTAAATCCCTGTCAGGTCCATGTTAACGCATCACTTCTGAGAGAATTTTGAAGATAAGAAGGCATTGTAGGAAGATACAGAGAGGAAATGAGCCGCGGAAATGAGCTGTCGATGTTAATGAAGATTGTTTCTCTTTACTGGATTACTGAATTACTGAGGATTATAGAATGTGTATTATGAAAGGCAGAGGAAGATTACTAGATTCTACAGTGGTAAGTTTCAGGAATAGTATTAGAAGTAGAGTTGTCGAAAGGGCTGGAGGAAGGGCTCAGCGGTTAGAAGCACGCGCTGTTTGTGCAGCGGACTCAGGCTTGGCCCTCAGCACCTACGCAGCAGCTCACACCACCTTCCTGTTACTACAGGGACCATAACACCCTCGTCTGGCCTGACCTGTACCTGTACCAGGTGCTTATGTGGTGAACTTAAATGCATACAGACAGACACACAAGCCACATACATTTTTAAAAATTATTTTTAAAAGGGAGACAGTTTAGTCCAGGTATGATATAATAGTTCACCTACTTTGTCTGTACTATAGTACTGTTACCTAAAAATTTGAAGTTATGTAGTATAATAAACAAAAGTTACCAACTTTATGCAGTTTGTATTTTATTTTATTTGTATGTTATATGAATACCGAAGCATTATTTATATTTTCTATGTAACATAGTGTTATCTAAAAAGGTATTTGGAGTTAATAACTTTTACATAGTTTACACACCATTAACATTTATTTTATTTTATTTTTAGTTTTTTTTTTTTTTAGAAGGATTTCTCTGTGTGTACCCCTGGCTGTCCTGGAATCACTCTGTAGGGCATGCTGGCTTCGAACTCACAGAGATCCGCATGCCTCTGCCTCCCGAGTGCTGGGATTAAAGGTGTGTGCCACTGCCGCCGCCACCTGGCTAACATTTAATATTTTTATGTAGGTTCTTATTTTTGGTAGGTTTTTAAAATGGCTTGCCTTTTTTTTGGTTTGGTTTTCCAAGACAGAGTTTCTCTGTGTAGCATTGGCTGTCCTGTACGCACTTTGTAGACCAGGCTGGTCTTAAACTCACAAAGATCTACCTGCCTCCGGAATGCTGAGATTTTAGGTGTCTGCCACTGTGCCTGGCTGTTTGGTAGGTTTTTTAAACACAGCTGGATATATACTCCCTTTAGCCAAAGGAAGACGCTAACATTTTTTTCTTTCAACTAAGCTTATGTTTACTTGGAAGGGAAAACTAGCTTGGTGGCATCGTGCATTCTGTAAGGTTTCTGGGCTTGTAAGACTGGGTGGGGATGGGGTGAGGGGGGTAATACAGTGAGCAATATGGTGAGGTAGCAGAATAATCAGAGCTGTATATGACGCTTTAGTAGTATTCAGTTGACAGATGGAGAGGATGCTCACATCCATCTTGTTTTGTGGGCATATGAGACGTCTATTATAATTTTTCTAATAGTTTGTTTCCCAGGAGCATAGATGAAAAGCCTGTGTTTTATCACACTCAATCTTTGTTACTCAAAGTCTGTCTTTAGCCTGAAAGAATTCAATATTGTATTTTTTTCTGTCAAAAATTAGTCTTGTGGGGATGGTGAGGTGTTAACGGTTGTAGAGCATGGCTCCTAGCTCTGGCCCTTTGTGCGCTTGCTCTCCCATCTGGATAGGTTCAGTGACACTGAGTTTTGGTGGATCATTGTAGCCTTCTCTTCCCACTAGCTTTTGTTTAATAATAAATAGGCTTTGAGTGTTACATTGTTGCAATTTGGAGATTGTAACTATTGTTATGAGTAACATCACCTTTCTTTTATTGTCATATCTATTATCATTCTTCTAAATGTGGCTAATATAAATTTTCTCAAGAATTTTTTTTTTGTTTTTTTGAGACAAAGTTTTACTGTTTATCCCTGGTCAGCCTTCATTTTGAAGACCAGGCTGGCCTTGAACTCATAGAGATCCATCAGTTTCTGCAGTCTCCCAAGTGCTGGGATTAAAGGCACGTACTATCTTACCCAGCTAACTTCGTGTTTTAACTTTGAAAAAGCTTTGCATTTCATAACTGTGTAATAGCTATGGAAGCACGTGCATGTTACTAACATTTATATATTTGTTTGTTTACTGAAGGGTCTGGTGTATCCTAGGCTAGCCTTGAAGTTGCTGTGCAGCTCATTCTCCGGCCTCTATCTCCTGAGTGCTAGGATTATTGGTGTGTGCCCTCCACCTGATCTGCCCAGTGCTGGGGGTCAAACCCAGAGCTTTTTGTATGCTACTCTGGGACTTTTAACAAAGAGATGCATCCTCAGCCTCATGATAGTCAATTTTATTCTGTAGGCCGATAGCTTTTTACTGATTTTTTGCTATTAGCTGAGTCTTAACTCAGTCATAGAATTATTGAACACAATTTATAAGGAAGGGTCCATTACGTTTCTCATGTGGGGGCTAGGAATTGAACGTGGGTCTTCTAGAAGACCAGCAATCCTTTTTAACAACAGAGACATTTCTGCAGCACCTGCTGTTTATTTATTGTTTTTTATTTTGAATTTGTCTCCCATTAAGTTTTAGTTGAGTTTCGCTATATTGGTGGGCTTGTAGGAGTTGGCTTGTACGGACTTACATTCATTCAGCATTTATTATATACTGGGTCACAGACAGACTTTGTAAGTATGGAACACAGGTTTGTATATAGATACTTTAGCTAATGTTTGCTTATTTACATATTGGTGTGTGTTTATGCCTCTGTGAGTGCATGCACGTGAGCCTGTACAGTTGTCTGTCTGTGCATGGCCCTCGAGACCTGAAGAGGGCACCGAGTGTCTGTCACTCTCTGCCTATTATTTGGAGTCCAGGTGTCTCCTTGAACCAAAGGCTCACATTTTGGCCAGGCTTGGAAGCCAGCGAGCCCCAGTGACCCTTCTGTCTCTGCCCACCTCCGAGTTGGGGTTTTAGGCGTTTGCTAGGGTATCTGGCTTGTTATGTGGGGCCAGGATCAGAACTCCAGCCCTCATCCTTATGGAACAAATGCGCTCAGCTGCTGAGCCCACTCTTTGCCTTCTGTCCGTAACTCTTTTTGACAGATCTAACTTTCTCCCCTTGCGTCGCCGTTTCATCTTCCAGAAAACACGGAGAGCAGACGTTCCTGGACTCTAGACTCAGACAGCCAGGGTCTACATCCCGGTGTTACTTGGTTTACCTCAGTGTGTCTGTTTGTAAGATGGGAATAATAGCATGGACTTCAGAAGCTGTTTTTGAAGATTCAATTTATACTTGCAAAGCGCTTAAAAGAGTGTCTAACATATCACATACACTATGTTTTAAAAATCAATAAATTAGTTATGAAGAAAACAAAACATTTACAGCTATAGAGAATGTTGTCAGCAAATACTTTCAATAACTATTGCAAGGATGGTATTACACTCATTAGTAAAGTCCTAGATCTTCCAGAATTATATAGAATTCCTTCTTAGTGGCTTGAAAGAACCCACATTTATTATTGTACAGTTCTGCAGGTCAGAAACCTCTCCTAGTCTTCCTTACTGGGCTAAAGTCAAGATGAAGGCAGGTGTGCATTTCCTCTGGAAGCTCTATTTGCTTGGTCATTTCAGTTGCCCAGAGTGAACAGGTGATGTGTGTGTGTGTGTGTGCTTTGTTTTTTGTTTATAGAACCAACATTCCCATGTTCTCATCAGCAGTCGTCTAAAGAATATCCTTACCTTTTAGAGGCCTCTTGCGTGTAGCTCTTTATGTTTCAGAGCTAACAATGCATATGGGGTCTTTCTCAAGATGCTACGACTCTCACACTTCTTTATCGTCTCATCTCTTTCTGTTCATCTGAGTAAGCTTTTTCCTGTCTAAGAATTATTGTCATTAATTGTGCTTGCCTCTATCAGATATCCCACACGTTATCGTTCCCTTTAACCATGAAAGAAACCATGTTCACATGTTCCTGGGGTTAGGAGAGAACACCTTTTATTGGGTGGGAGTCATTCTCCTTACTTCTCTATTGGACACCAGTAGAAATACATTTGGACACACACACACATGCACATGCACGCGCACACACACACACACACGCACGCACGCACGCACATGCACACATACACATATAAATTGACTCTTACAGGTATGAATATTCTGTCTGTACATGTGTATATGCGCCATGATTGTGCCGTGGTGTGAGTGAACGACAGAAGAGAACACTGATTTCCTGAAACTGAAAACTGATTTCCTGAAACTGAAGTTACGGGTGGTTGTGACTGCCGTGTGGCTGCTGGGGCTTGAACCTGGGTCCTTTGCTAGAGCAGCAAATGCTCTTAACCACTGAGCCAGCTCTCCAGCTCTTTTGCCTGTATATATTTTAAATAAAGTTCACAGTTTTATTTTTAGTTTTTATTTACTTTTTTATATTCAGAGACAGATTTTAGAATGAGATTATGTTGGATAATTTTATGTCAAGTTGATATAAATTAAAGTCATTTGAGGGGAGGGAACCTCAGTTGAGAAAATGCACTCATAGGACAAGCCAGTGGGCAAGCCTGTAAGGGGAGGGCCCTACCCACTGTAGGTGGTGCTGTCCTGGCCTGGTGGTCCTGACTTCTATAAGTAAGCAGGCTGAGCGAGCCATGATGAGCAGTTCAGTAAGCAACGCTCTTCCGTGACCTCTGCATCAGCTCCCGGCTCCAGGCTCCTGTCTTGCTTAAGTTCCTGCCCGACTTCTGTGGAGCACTGTGACGTGGAAGCTCAGACTGGATAAACCCTTTCCTCCCCACCGTGCTTTTTGGTCATGGTGTTTTATTGTGGCAACAGAAGCCGCAACTGAGACAGGCAACACTGAAATGATGCAGCACTGTGTGCCTCTTCATGGGTTTATAGAAGTATATACTTCTCAGATTAATGTCAGCATCATTTTCAGTTTTTATTTACTTAGGAGTTTCTTCCTAGGTTAAAATGTGAGTCTACACCTGATCTACATGTGGGCTGTTAAGGGTTTTAAGGCCACTCTACATACTGAGTCAGGGCAAGACGGTGTCCCCGCCAAAAAAAGTGAGCCTGACTAGAGATGGGGTGGAGGAATTGAAGGTAAGCAGTATGAATTGACTTGTGTTCTGAGTATAAGGATGAAATACTCTTCCAAAATAGCTATTGTGGTCAATAATTATATTTTTATAGAATGTGGGGGTAACTTTAATACATGCCTAAAGCAGTATTTTTCACTACGTGAAGGCTATCTTGTATATATTTTCTGTTGGACTGTAAGTAAAGATTTGTATTTTACCTTTTCACTACAATATGATTTTCCTTTTCATACGTATTAGTTACGTTTATTGTAGCTGTGACTAAACACCTAACACACTTAAGGGAGGAGAGGGTTATCCTCACAGTTTCAGAGGGTCACAGTCTATGATGAGGCAGAGCTTCTTGCCCTGGTCAGTGGTGGCAGCGCCTCCTGCTGGTGGCCCCTTCCCATGGCAGGGAGCGGGAGGCAGAGAGAAGCGGAGCAGAGCGGGATGGAAGGACGGCACACCTCTCCACGCCTGTCCTCGTGACTGCACAGCACACAGCACAGAGCTGCGAGCGGGGAAACAAATCCTTCCGCACGTTTGCATATTTTGTGAGGGATCATTCCTTTCCTTACATTTATATCTTTATGCATTTTTGTTTTTTGTAATTATTAGCAAAGTGTGTATTTAAATGAAAAAGAAAAAAAAGTAGTATGTTCTGTAGGTCAGCTTCCTGGCCATGTTTAAGGAGTGATCATTTCACTTGACAGTCATGGGTGTTAGAAATAGCTCTGAAGTAAAATAGAACCAACAGCCCCCAAACACTAGCACACATGCACCTAACGGTTTCTATGTTGGATGCAGGCATTATATGTTTGTGTTTGTTTTATATGTTTGTTTTATATGTTAGTGTAGACTAAATTTCTGAGTCCAGATAGAATATGGAAGTTGCCAATAGTTCCTTTGAACAGGAACACATTAACAGAGAGGATTATTAGCCCGAGGCAGAATACTCATGCATAGAAGAAGACGAGAAAAAAAAAGAAGACACTCCTTCCTTTATATCTGAGGCTGCGACTCAGCCACTGTGGAGGTGTGGCTGTGGTCCACTGTGCTGTCATGTGCTTGCCAGGCTAGAGCAAACAAAGATGTGTGTTTTTACGAAAGCAGGATGTTGGACTTGGTGGCTAGACTGCCTCTGCTGCTTAAGAAACCCTCTGGGAAGCTTATTGGAATGCCAGTCAGGTTTGTTAAGAAATTGCTGGTGGGAGTGCCACTAGAATTTGCTGGAAGGATGGCCTGTGAGGTGCTGATGAAGCACATGAGGAGGCCTAATACCACTGGGTATTCATAAGCTCCAGGCAGCCATGTAAACAAAAGCAACAAGGCACGCAGACCTTTCTTCCTTTACTGTCGCCATGGCTCCCTCTACTGACAAAGATTAACATTGCACCATTGGCCGAGGAGAAATGGAGAGCAAAGAAGGGTGGGTTTGAAGCAGAGAGCAGGAAATCTTCAGTAGCCTGATGGTCATAGACAGCGCTGTCCTCAAAGATGGACATAGGTAAAGCCGTATTGGTTTATTTTTCACTCTATAATAATCTTTGTGTGGGCTCCTGGGGGGTCTCTAGTCTATGCATGGGATATGCACACTCTGTAATGCTGTGCGCAGAACAAAAGGGAATGCTGTTGAATTGAAGTTGTCTCCTAAAGTTTCCTCTGAGAAGTATATACACAACTTTTGCTTACATGTTGTTGGCCAAAGCAAGTTTTACAATGACGGCTGAGTCAAGGTAGAGAAGAGGAACGCCATCGTATGGCAGGAGGGCAAGACCCGGCTCTGGATCGACAGGATTGATCTGGAAGACTGGACGGACGGTAGCCAGGGTAATTAGGGAAGTTAGAATTTTCTCTTAAAAATCTTGTCTCGTGTTGTAGCTTTTACAATTTTAGTAAAAATGGCACTGACAGAAAAATGGTGTGCTTAGCTTTGGCATCAGTAAATGTAAACTAATTACAGTGAACTTGGCCATTTGCATTGAACAGTGAAGGACAGAGCAAAGTTAGGCAGCAGGAAAAGTGTTTGGAAGGTTAGATACAAATTAAAGTTAGTTTGGAAATTCGTATCAACTTAAGCTTATATAAGATATTATACGAGATATGAAACCTTTTAATCCTTATGTGAGATGTGTGTGCATGTTTCTGCATGTGTGCCTGGGTATGCCCTGTGCATTTGGGGGTCAGAGGACAGCCTTGCTCCTTCCTTGCACCTTGAGACAGGCTCTCATTTTGTTAGAAAGCTTTTTAAGGCAGACTAGCTGTCTCTCTAGAATCTGGAAATTGTCCTGTCCCCACCTGTCACCCTGGTGTGCAGCGCTGGATCACGCTTGTTGTGGGCTGCGGTGTCTGGCTCTATGTGGATTCTGGGGGATCTGGAGTCACGTCCTCATGTTTGCACAGCGAGCAGTTTACCCACAGCTACTGAGCTACTTCTCAGCTTGGAAAAGGAGATCTCCTGTGATTGAAGATGTTCTCATTTTTGCCCAGTCTTGGGTAGAGGATAGGGGAAAAAAAAAACCCTAATGCTTTGACTAGAGTATCTGCTCTATCATTTTATAATATCTTGTCTTGAGCAAGTCAAATAAGCTCTCCAAATTCTATAAAATGACAAAAGCAAAGCTGAGAGCTCGATGTCAGTGTACTGTAGGGTTCACAGAATTTGGACTTCAGAAATGCAAAGGCGCACAGGGCATATACATGTGCCTCCAGTAGACAGGACAGCAAGCCCAACCAAACACTACTTCTCCAGTGAAACGGATGAACATTTACACAGGAATCAGGAATTTTAAAAGAGTTTTGTTTTGTTTTCCAGAGATGTTTGTATTTTGGAATCATAGTAAAGGAAATTATAGGATTAAAGTGTCGTTGTACAGGTGAAAAGTACCCTTAAGCTGTGAATTATTATAATGTTAATCATTACAGCCGGAGTGACTATTGATGCCATAGCAATCCCTAGTCACATTAGATCATACTGAAAGGGAAGACGTGAAAATTTTCTTTTGCTGTTGCGGGCGCGTTACATAAGATAAACGTGGTCTTTATTGATATTGGATTACATATACAATATATGGTCATATAACTCTTTTTACTTAAAGTATTAGTGCACCTGCATGCATCAACTGCGATTCCCACTTCAGAACTATGAAACACAAAATAATTAGCAGACAATAAGTCTTAATTCTCTCCTAGTCCCCTGTATGACAAAGGCTGAAAAACAAGTATGCAGATCTTAGCATGCAAATAAAATCTTCGTTTTTTTTTCCTTCTCACTGATAGCTATGTTTCCTTAGGTTATGTTAGGGCTCCTGAACTTTTTCATGTTATGACATATACAGGAAAAAATGACAGATTTGTGGCTTTATTCTTTTTAATATTGATTAGGTAAAAATAACATTTTTGTATTATAGCTATATGCAAAAATGCAAGGTATTTTGGAAGTAGTAAATATTAAATTATGATTTTTTTCGAGACATGTTTCCTCTGTGTAGCTCTGGTTGTTGTGGAACTCACGCTGTAGACCAGGCTGGCCTCTACCTCATGAGTGCTAGCATTAAAAGTGTGTGCCACCACTGCCTGACATTTTTTTAAAAATATATTTTATTAATTTATTCATATTACATCTCAATTGTTATCCCATCCTTGTATCCTCCCATTCCTCCCTCCCTCCCATTTTCCCCTTACTCCCCCTGGCAACATTTTTAAATAAAATCTTTTCAATATCTAAAGTGACCTGCTAAGTTGAGTTCTAAGAATATACCTTTAGTCTATTTCCAAGAATTTCTTATGATGATCTCTTCCATTTCTTCATGTTGGCCCCCACTGAAAGAAAGTCTATACATGCCGTCTGTAAAGCCTGTAGGAAGGCCCTGACTCTTGTTGCAAAGGTTGATGGAAATTCTTTTTGTCTGATTAGGATTTTGGTAATTTAATCGTCAAGTGTTACTTCCAAGGTAGTAATATTCTTTGGCTTATGGTTTTCTTTGACAAATGTAATATTGAAATTTCTTCTGATAAGATAAATGGACTTAATACACACACACACGCACACGCACACGAATCTCTTAAGGATAATGTTGATATTATCCTTCTGGTATATACAGTGCTTTTCTATCTTAATTAAAAAAAAGAGATTTACTTACTATGTATATGATGTTCTGCCTGCATGTATGCATGCATGCCAGAAGAGGGCACCGGATCTCACTATAGATGAGTGTGAGCCACCATGTGGTTGCTGGGAATTGAACTCAGGACCTCTGGAAGAGCAGACAGTGTTCTTAACCACTGAGCCATCTCTCCAGCCCATTTTTTTTCTTTTAGAATAGTAGTATCACTGACGTCATTTTCATTTCACTTTTTCTGAAGATGAATTATTGTTTTGAATCTATAAACTTTGCCATATCCATTACTGTGCCCCCTGGAACCTCTTGTTCACGTGTGTGTGTGTGTGTGCAGGGGTCAGCGGTAGATGTCTGGTGTCTTTCTCAATTTCTCCATCTTATGTTGGAAGTCACTGATAGGCTAGGCTAACGGGCTGTGGCAAGCACTTCACCCACTGGACTACGTCACCAGCTCCAGATTACGGTTGTTTATTCAGGTTTTCAAAGCTGTGCGGAAGTCCTCTTTCCCTTTCTTCCCCCTCCTTCTCTCGGCCCCTCCCTCCTCTCCTCCCTCTCTGTTTGTTTTTCTACTGTCAGACTGGGGATTGATTCTCCAGCACCTCGCGCATGCTAAGCACACGTGCTGCCATTGGACAGCACCCTCAGACACGGAGCTTAGGGTGTTTTTGTTTTGTTTGTTTGTCTTTTTTTTTTTTTTTTTTGGTATTTCGAGACAGGGTTTCTCTGTGTAGCCCTGGCTGTCCTAGACTCACTTTGTAGACCAGGCTGGCCTCGAACTCACAGCGATCTGCCTGCCTCTGCCTCCCGAGTGCTGGGAGTGCACCACCACCGCTCAGCCAGAGCTTACTTTTTGAAGTAGGTAAATAATATCTTAAAACAAATATGTAAAATGGGGATCACTGTTACAATATTTTTACCCATTAACTTGAAGATTGTTTCCTTTGAATAGACTACACCGAGATATGGCACAAAATAGTACAGTCTTGATCCTATTTCTTTGTATAAAGCCACAAAGCGATAAAAACTATTAATAGAAGTTGTAGCCATTTGGAACTGATTAGATTCTCCAATTTGATAACATTATTTTACATTAAATTCCTGCTTACAAAATTTTCCACCTAAGAACTTCTCTGGAAATATACAATTGTGTTAATTGAATTTCAGAATTTTCAAGAAGGTTGTAGAAGTTCTCTATTTTCTTCTTATTATATATTTACATAATATTTCTGTGACAGTTTTTTTAAAATCTTAGTTTATCTATTTTCATATTTTATTTGTTTTTAATATGGCTTTGTAAGACTAATAACTTTTTAAAGTCATTACTCTTAAGGTCTTATAATCTTAGGATTATTTAAATATTGTTACTAACTGTAGATTATTATTTAAATAATATTGTTACTAACTGTAGATTATCATTTAAATAATATTGTTACTAACTATAGGTTATCATTTAAATAATATTGTTACTAACTGTAGATTATCATTTAAATAATATTGTTACTAACTGTAAATTATTTTTTGCAATGAAAATTTTAGGTTTTGCCTTTTCTTTTTGAGACAGGCTTCTTTGTGTGTGCTATGTAGACGTGGATGGCCTATAACTCACAAACATCTGCCTGTCTCTCTGCTTCCTGAGTGCTGGGACCAAAGGTGTACACCACCTAGCCAGGCTGGAAATTTCAATAATATTTTGATCGGTTTTTGTAGCTTCTCATATACTTAGATAATTATTGATTTTATTGATAGTGTCTTTCTTTGTTTTCATTCCTTTACTTTAAGTATAGTATAAATTTCTGTGCAGAGTAGTAGTTGAAAGGCTCTATAATAGTGTATTATTTTGCTTTTTTACTTATAGACATTTAAAAATGTTAAAATCTTCTTTTGTAGTAAGATATCAGCATTGATCACTTGCTTCCATTGTTGTATGTGATAACATTTTTATGCATAGAAGGCATTTGTTTTTAGGAAGAACATTCTCTCTATAGGATTCCTTAAGGTACAGTAATCCAAATTTGAAAAATAAAATGCTTAAGTAGAATTTTACTTTTTATTTCAGCAAAAAATTGAGAAGTCACGTTATACTCATGTTCATTAAATACACCTTTTATAAAGTTATGTAATCCCTTTACTGATTTGCTTAGTAAATTATGTTAAATGCATTTGTTTCTGAAATTAAAGTGACCCATTTTGAATGTCTGTCATGAATGAGTCTTTCTAATCATTAGTCCTGTTTCAAAAGTAAAAAAAAAACCCAAAAAACAAGTCCAGGCGTGGTGGCGCATGCCTTTAATCCCAGCACCTTGAGAGGCAGAGGCAGGCGGATCTCTGTGAGTTCAAGGCCAGCCTGGTCTACAAATCGAGTTCCAGGACAGCCAAGACTACACAGAGAAACCCTGTCTCAAAAACTCAAAACCAAACAAACAAAAAAATAAAGCAAAAAAGATGGAAGAACAGAGGTCGGAAAAACAACAGTTTATGTTCTATGTGTGGGCATCTTTAAAAATATATTTATTTCCTCTGCATGTAATCAATGTGCAAAAGCCTGTGATTATCACAGTCATCTTCAAAGGCGTAGAAGAATCCATACTGGAGAGAAGCCTTGTGAATATGCGCCATGTAGCGAAGCCTTTGCATCTTGCAGCGGTGTCCAACTGTATGAGAACACTCACGCTGGAGAAAAGTGTGCGAATGTGATCAATGTGGTAAAACTGTTGCACCTCCCAGTTATCTTCAGATACCTGAAAGAGTTTATACTGGAGAGAAACCCTCGCACGTAGTTGATGTGGTAAAATGTAGCATATGGCAGGAGCCTTCACATACATGAAAGAAGTCATACTTCGGAGAAACCTATGAATGTAATCAATGTGGTCAAGCCTTTGCTTGTCTCCGTTCTCTTCAAAAGCACGAAAACATTCATAGTGGCAAAAAAGTCCCAACCGGAACCTAATAAGTGAAACCTACTTTCCCATAGCACATTCATTTTCACCACTGAGTTCTTTCTTGAGTAAGATCAGTAGAACCGTTCCATCATTAAAATATTGTCTCCTTTTCATATTTTATACACATTATCCTCTATGACTAGAGAAACACAGGCCAATTTGAATGATAAAATCTATTTACAAATAAAAATATCTTTATTTATAGTGGACGTATATGTGTGAGCATACCCATGCCACAGCGTGTGTGTGTGTGTGTGTGTGTGTGTGTGTGTGTGTGTGTGTAGGCCAGAGGACTACTTTGATGAGTCAGTTCTTCCGTCATACGGATTCCAGGTCTGGACTCAGGTCTTGAGTGAGGCTTATGGCTGGTATGTCGATCTGCTGAGCGTCTCAGTACTAGGTGGTATTGCTGCTGTTGCAGATAATGAATACTTTATGGATTAGGAAAACGTGCATATAAAAGATTAAAAATATGCCGGGCGGTGGTGGCGGACACCTTTAATCCCGGCACTCGGGAGGCAGAGGCAGGCGGATCTCTGAGTTCGAGGCCAGCCTGGTCTACAAAGCGAGTCCAGGACAGCCAGGGGTGTTACACAGAGAAAAGCTATCTCAAAAAATGTTAAAAATACATTATAGATATATATAAAATAGTGCAATTGTGACCAAAGCAACAATTAAGTTCTGTGAAATGATCCAGGTAGATGGCCAGGGAGAGATTATACTTGGTGCCTGTTTACCAAGCAGCATATTCTTACTTTAACAAACAAACAAACAAACAAACAAGCAAACCGTTCTCCTTGTGTGTGGCTACAGTGTTTTCAGAGTAGTATCCAGAGTACAGAGCAGAAGACAGTGTTTTGGGGTCAGATATTTATTCAGACTTTTGTTTTTGTTTAAGCAAATGTATTTTGAGCACCTGCAATGAACTAGCCCCTGAGCTAATCTGGGGAGCTGGGCTTGCGTGCAGTTTCCATACTGAAGTGCTTATAGTCAAGGGAAGAGCCATATAAATAAGTTGCTAAAGCAGGTTTGGTGGCGCTTGCACACCTGTAACCCTAGCCCTGAGGAGGCTTGAGGATAACGTGGAGTGTGTGGTGAAACTGCCTCAGGAAAAGCAAGATACACAGGAACTGCTTTAAAGTCGTGTTGAGCTGGGGAGAAGGATGGGTACGTGAACGTTGACTATTTAAAGACGGCCTTAGAACCAAAGATAACCCTCCTGCTGGCCTTGCAGGACGCTACTCAGTACGGGTGGAGTCGGGGCGTTCAAACATGCCCAGAAGAAGGACTGTAGAAAACTATACTGTCTCTGGGGAGCGGCCGGTATTTCTATAATAGTAGGAAGTTGGAGGATGCAAAGAAGGGATGAAGTGGTAGAAGAGGAAGCTGATGCACAGAGCCAGCTGCAACCACTCTTGCATGCAGGGCTGGTAGTCAACTGACCACATCAGTACAGAGATGTCGCTTTCATTCAGATGGAGAAGTACGACTGGGAGCAGGCGTTAGTGCTGATGCTCAGTGTCGTCTGGAGAGGCCCCTGTAACCCGCGTGGTGGGGATTAACTGGCCCCCGGAAGGCTCATAGCACCCGGAGTTCAGAGGGCCCTGTCCTTAGAGACGGCAGTCTAGGCTTTGGACCAGGTGGCTTTGTAACTTGTGTCTCAGGAGAGTGTCGTTTCAGGCCCAGGAGTTTCTGGCCCTACAGGAAGTATTAGTGTTTATATGACCATTAATATGTAAGCTTGCCCAGTGCCTTACAGTGCGGGAACTGCTGGGTACCAGAAACTTCATTACTTGTCATTTTAATGAGAAAGAAATCAGGAAAAGCTTGACACAGTTTTAAAGAGCAACACATGACCCTATTAGAGGTTAATTCAGAGCTTTCTACACTGGTTTATGAATTATTAGAGTGATTATATAAATAATTTGGACTGTAATTCTTGTTATGCGGTAAACACAACCATCTATATGTAGTTTATTTGGGGAAAAGAATTATTCTTAACTTATATATTGGGCTAACATTGATTTTCATATTACTGTATAGTGTTGAGAATATATTACTGTTGAATATTGAAAATCACACATGATTTTATATTATGTTTAGAAGTTTGGATTTATCTCACTTGTTTGACCTACAGGGAGGGACTTTAAAATAAGGGCCTGTTATAGTATGTCACCAAATCCTGCTGAGTTACTGTCATGGCCTCTTTGTGTGAGAATTCGTACTGGTGATTGCTCCCATGCACAATCACTGTTTGGTATCCTGGTTCTCCATCCTGGGTCTGTCTTGTGAATTTACCACAGAATATCTTCTTCAGAATACCTTTAAGCTGGGCCTGCTGGGACAGGATGGGAGGCTGTGCTACTCTGCAAATTGAGGTGGGAGAGGGTTGCAGATTCAAGGCCCAGCCTGGACTTTATAGTGAGGTCAAGGACAATTTAGACAACGTGGACTTCGTCTCAAAATAAAAGTAAAAGAGAGCTGGGAATATATTTCATGGTACAGTGCTTGCCTAGAATGTATGGGGGCCTCGTTCAGTCTCCAGCCCAGCCAGCCCTCAAATCATCTATTCCTTGGAGTAATGATCTTGTAGGATTTCTACTACTTTAAATAAAATTCGGTTGATTTAACTTTGCTTGTAAGTTCTGTTATAGTTTCCCGCCAACCACCTGTGTAGCTCCATCTTTCCTTTGGATATAATAAAAATTCCAGTTCCTAGAGGGTTGAAGGAGAAAGGGTGGGTGGGTTACTCTTATAAGGACGATTTATATGGAGTAAACAAGCCAGGGAATTTATATATCATACTTACTAAGTATCCTGAAGTATCTGAGACTGAGACAAACCAGCTGCTTTCATTTGAAAAGTTAAATGGAAATCTCCTCGATACTGTTAGGAACATAAAACCCTTGTTACTCATTTTTTTCAACTTCAATAGGAAATCGTATGGAGTTGTTTTGGAACACATGCCTCCAATCTGCCACCAGATTTTGCAGCAGGAATTTATATAATCATGCCATAGCTCACACTGTCTCACAATTCACCATATGTCTCAATATTTCCAGTGTTTTCAAACACTCTCTTCTCTTCCCACCCTTTCTAGTTTACATTTCTCAGCTTTGGCCCAGCTCTTACCCTGCAATTTCCATCCTTTTTTTTTCTGATGCACTGGTAATTCTGTTGTAGCCTCCTAGTATAGAACTAGTTCAGCGCTGGATCTTTTTCTGGCCTCCTTTCTGCCCCGTCAAACAGCGTTCATTCATCCCCTCACGCAGGGACTCTTGCTTGCAGGTCTAACTTGTGCGTTCTCATCTCAGCACCTGTTTTTAGGAATTGAACCAGGGGCCTTGCACAGGGCAGCACCGTTTCCACCACTGAGCTATGTTTTCAGCTCTGTGGCTTGTCTTTCACTTCTGTTTTAAGTTTTTCTGTTTTAAAAAATAACTATTAACTTTTTGAATACTTAAAACTTTTTGAAAATTAGACTTATCCATTTACGTGTTTTGCCTGTCTATACGTCTGTGTGCCATGTGTATGTTTTACGTCCTTGAAGGTCAGAAGATGGCGTTGGATCCCCGGGAACTGAAGTTATGGATGGTTGTGAACCACCATGTAAGTGCTGAGAATGGAACCTGGGTCCTCTAGCTGCTGGGCCACCTCTCCAGCTTGCCTCTGCTTAAGTTTGTCACATACATTATAGCCACCGTGGTAGCAGTTCTAGTAAAAGTCTCCACTTATAAACTCTTCTTTTTCATTTGGTTCAGTGGGAATTTTCATAATGTCAACCTAATCAATTAAGATAGTCTTATATAAGGAGAGAGAGAGAAAGAGAGAGAGAGAGAGAGAGAGAGAGAGAGAGAGAGAGAGAGAGAGAGAGAGAGAGAGAGATATTTTTCTCTTCCGTACTAAGGATTAAACTAGGACCTTGCATTATAGGCAGGCTTTACTACTGAATTTCAGTTCCAGCTCTTTCCATTTCGTCTCCATTCGCCTTTTAAATGTTTTTACGTCACTTTCTGCCCTCCCTTTCCCGTCCAGCTCTTCCCAGTTTCCCTCTCCTTAGCCCCTCCCCTGTCCCCCTGCAATGGAGAGCCTCTTTCTTCTTTATTATCGTTACATGCACATGTATAGATCTAAGGGTATGCACAGATATGTGCAACTACAAGCTGCTGAGACTGTTTTTGTTGTTTGGGTGTGTATGGTCTCAGGGGGACCACTTTGCACTGGACGGTTGATAGGTGGCTCATCTCTTGGAAAGGCTAATTGTCATTCTCCCAGCAGCCACTAGTGCCTGTAGTTCCCCCTTCCGTGCTGTATGTCCACCGATACTGTCTCTTTTACCGCAGGTTTCCCTGTATTCTGGCTCTTGGAATCTCTCCACCTTCTTCTGGTGTAGGTGCAGGAGCTACGCTGTAGGGCTCCCCAGGATCTGTTGATCTCTGCGTTGTGTCCTGTTGAGGTTTTCTGTAATGGTTTCCGTTTGCTGTAAAGAGAGGCTTCTTTGATGAGGGGTGGTAGCCACGCTTACCTGTGGTATAAAATAAGATAAAGAATTAAGCAGCTATAATAGTCTAAAATTTAAGTCATTATGCTGGACTAACTTGGTTGTGAGCCTAGCTGAGCCAGCCCAGTAGAATCTTTTCTAAGGTCCATGACCTTACTAGCCCCAGGAAGTTGTCTTGGTCTCTAGCACCAGACATGACTTCCCTCCTGCTGAGTTACGCGGCTGTTGGTGTGACTGGCGTGTGAGTACACTTAGTGCGCCTGTGGGTATTTCTCCATGTTGGTTAATTGTGGCTCATAGGTGCTGCGGCTGGGCAAGATTGTCTCATTGCTTTCCTCCCGTGGCAGCTGGCATGGTCTTTTCCTGGAAGAATGGAAGCTAGACTGTAGAAAACTAACTAACTAACTTTCTTTCTTTCTTTCTTTCTTTCTTTCTTTCTTTCTTTCTTTCTTTTCTTTTTCTTTTGTATTTATAAGGGCAGTATGTCTTTTGTTGTTGTTTGTTTTAGTTATTTCTTCCTTAGGTTTCTTCTTTAGCTCTGAAGTAGTATCAGATATTTTCCTACATGAATACAGTTTCTTTCTAAAGAAACATCTGTAATATCATTTGTTAAAATATCCCCCCTCCTCTTCTGTATTGGCTTCTCCTGTCCCTTTGGCTTGGGACTTTTTGGATATTAATGAAAGCATTCCATTACTGAACTGTATCCCTAGTACTGATATGGATTTTTTTCTGTACATTTTCTGTAAATCATTTTTCAATAGAATTTAATTGACTTTTAGTGGATTCCTGAAGATCTTAAGATTAGGCTTACAGAATCTGAATAATATTAACATTTTTTGGTAAGAGTTCATTGCATCTACTTAGCAGAAAGCTTAACATGAATTGGGCTGATATTAAAATTAATTTCAGCAATTTTTTTTTCATAAGGAGTAAAGTGATTTTACAGTTGAAGAAAAATCCTCTCTTGGGGCATGGTGGTGCACAGCTTTAAATTTGTTGTTCAGGATGAGAGCCAGACACATCTCTGTGAGTTTGAGGCCAGTTTGGTTTACATAGGGAGCTCCAGGACAGCCATCACTACACAGGGAGACTCTGTCTCAAAGAAAGAAAAGAAAAGAAAAGAAAAGAAAAGAAAAGAAATTACACAAATGCTTGTGATTCTTGGTATCTTAGTGACAGTAGCATAATCAACAATACAGTATTTATTTATCTGCTGTAGTGTGATACTAAAGAGGTCTAAGCTAAGATAAAACTATGAACTTGGTGACACTTACAGTCTCCCCAGTTTTCCTATTTAATACTTTCCGTGTTTGTGGGTGACATTTTCCTTTGAGAGTCTACTTTCCCCTGCTCTTTAATCTCTCCATAGCCTTTAGCACATGTGAAAAATAATCAACTATGTGTTCCAAATGCAAATTGTGATAAAATAACCTTGACTTTTAAATTTGAAAAGGTTCTGACCTTGAGCAGATTACCTGGGGGACAAACTGTCAATTATAGGGAACATTTTGTAAAGAATGAAGGCAGTAGTTATGTGTGATTAGTGCTCATCTTCCTTGAGCTTAGCACAGTGTCTGACAGATTGTTGGCACTCAGTGCTGAGTACTTGAAGGGATCAAACACCAAGTGCCTGAAGAATATTAAGACATTGATCTTAGAAAGGAGTATAATGAAAGGAAAATTTTAATTGTATTAAAATACTTTAATACCTGACCCTGAATATAAACAAGAATTCATCATTTTTTAAAATAAAAAATATATTTTATTAATTTATTCATATTGCATCTCAGTTGTTATCCCATCCCTTGTGTCCTCCCATTCCTCCCTCCCTCCCATTTTCCCCTACTCCCCTCCCCTATGACTGTGACTGAGAGGGACCTCCTCCCCCTGTATATGCTCATAGGGTATCAAGTCTCTTCTTGGTAGCCTGCTACCCTTCCTCTGAGTGCCACCAGGCCTCCCCATCCAGGGGACATGGTCAAATATGGGGCACCAGAGTTCGTGTGAAAGTCAGTCTCCACTCTCTACTCAACTGTGGAGAATGTCCTGTCCATTGGTAGATCTGGGTAGGGGTTCGAAGTTTACTGCACGTATTGTCCTTGGCTGGTGCCATAGTTTGAGCAGGACCATTGGGCCCAGATCCGCCCGTCATAATGTTCTTCTTGTAGGTTTTTAGGACCCTCTGGATCCTTCTATTTTCCCATTCTCCCATGCTTCTCTCATCTAGAGCCCCAATAGGAAGTCTTCCTTTCTGTCCCACTTTCCTGGTAAGTGAGGACTAAGAACGAATCATTTTTGCATGACATGAATAAGGATGGTTTTTGTGTGTCTGGTAAGTGGGCTGTGGGAATGAAGAGGCAGAGCCACGGGGACATGGCAGGAGATGACTTACTCTTCTCTTTACCTTAGAGAGGAAAGCAAACGTGACCTAAGTTTTTCAAACCCACGCTACATTTCAAACTGTGTGGATTACACTTTCTTTTGCTACCCACTAGTTAGCTGGGGAAGATGGGACTGACTTCCACTTCTGAGGAAGATATAGGTTACTAGACAAGGTAGTATGTGAGGAATATAAGTGTGTGCGTGCATGCATGCATGCGTGCGTGTGTGTTAGACAGGGAGCAGGGAGGGAGGGAGGGAGGGAGGGAAGGAGGGAGTGTTAGCCCTGCGTGTTTATTTGACTTGATAAAAGCAGATAAATTGAGACTGAAACAGTAGGCAAGGACTACATTAGGCTGCAGGACTTCTAAGGCACAGCACACTTTGATCTTACTCTAAATATAATGGCAGTACAAGCAGAGCGGGTAAGAGATCAGGCTGTGGGGAGCTAGTGATGGGGAGTATTGGAACGCATGCAGGAGGGGAGCAGAACTCTGGGACGTTTGCTCTGCGCCCCCAACGGAATAGATTTTCTTTAAAGCTTCAGATGAGTTAGTGGAATCATCTTACTGCTAACTTGTAAATCATTTATTAGGCTTGTTGCTTTGCTTGTGCACAAATCCAAACCAAGCCAGCAAACAACAACAATAACAAATCCAACCAACTAAACAACAAAATAAAACCAAAAAATAAAAAGGAAAGTACACATTTTAATATCTTAGTTAAATTTTTATTTGCCTTTAATAATTGGAGTTAAGATGATTTCTTTTACTCAGTATGTATTATAGTATTTATGAAAATATTTCTAGGTACTAAGAATTATGATAAAATGGAATTTCATTTTCTTTTAAAAAAGATTTATTTATTGTTATGAATATGGTCTTCTGTCTGCATGTACATCTGCACGCCGTAAGAGGGCATCAGACTTCATTATAGATGGTTGTGACCCACCATGTGGTTGCTGGGACTTGTACTCAGGACCTCGGGAGGAGCAGTCAGTGCCCTTAACCTCTGAGCCATATCTCCAGCCCCATGGATTTTTATTTTGTTCTTCTCAGACAGGATTTCTCTGTAGCCTTGGCTCTCCTGGACTCTTTTTGTAGACCAGACTGGCCTCGAACTCACAGTGATCTGCCTGCCTCTGCCTCCCTGAGTGCTGGGATTAAAGGCATGCGCCACCACGCCCGGCTGTGGAATTTTATTTTAAGAGTTTTTGGATCATTTGATTTGGTGGTGTTTAATTTCTTGAGATCTTTATATATTTTGGACATTAGCTCTCAGCCAGATGAAGGGTTGGTGAAGATCTTTTCCCAGTCTGTAGGCTGTCATTTTGTTCTGTTTACAGTGTCCTTTGCTTTACAGAAGCTTCTCAGTTTCATGAACTTAGAGCCTGAGCTGTTGGTATTCTGTGCCAGTGAGCTCAAGGCTCTTCCTCACTTTTTCTTCTAACAAATTTAATGTGTCTGGTTTTAAGTTGAGATCTTTAATCCACTTGGACTTTAGTTTTGTGCAGGGTGACAAATAAGGATCTATATGCATTTTTCTACAAGTAAACATCCAGACTAGCACCATTTGTTGAAGATGCTTTTTTTCCCATTGTATGGTTTTGGCTTCTTTGTCAAAAACTGAGTGTCCATAGCTGTAGTAGATAGGCAGCAAGTCTCCTTGTGGGTCTCACAATGTGTGAGGTAAGTAGGGGCTACTTCTGCATGGATTCTGGCTGCCACACGTTGATCACTTCCCCCTGGTAGGGCTGCCTTTCCAGGCCACAGAGGAAGAGGATACAGGCAGTCCAGATGAGACTGGATAGGCTGAGGTCAGATGCTAGGGGAGGAGGGCTCCCCCTTTCTGAGGACTAAGGGAGGGAGAGAGAGGGGATGAGGGAGGGGGTGGGATGGGGAAGAGATGAGGGAAGGGGATACAGTCAGGATGCAAAGTGAACAAATTAAAAACAAAAAAAATTTTTTTTAAATTAAAAAGAATTTCATACCTTTAAAAAAAAGAAGAGTTTCTGAGCTAGGCGAGTTGGCACACACCTGCAATCCCAGCACTCAGGGAGGCAGAGGCAGGCAAATTGTTGTGAGTTTGAGGCCAGCCTGGTCTATAAAGTCCAGGGCAGCCAAGTCTACATAGAGAAACCCTGTCTCAAACAACAACAACAACAACAACAACAACAGCAGCAGCAGCAGCAGCAGCGCAACAACAACAACAGCAACAACAACAACAGCAACAGCAACAATAACAACAGAGAGAGACAGGGCGGGGAGGGAGGGAGGGAGGGAGGGAGGGAGGGAGGAGAGTGTTTGTTTTTTTGTGATTGAACTTCTGATTAAACTTAGCATGCTCCGATTTCTTTTGTTCTGGGTATTATTAAATTGACAAAAATATCATTGGTATACTTAATAGGAGAAAAAGAGAAAATAGAGAGACTGTAAGGAGTTGTGGTGGATGAATGAAAGGGGATGGGAGGAGACAGGAGGACAAGAAGCAGGAAAAATGACAATAGAAAAGGAAATTTCATGTCATTGAAATTGTGTAATTAAGAATACAAAAGCCCTCCCGAAAAGAATATAAAAACTGTACTAAATATTATAACTAAAGTTTAACATGAGGAGTTAATTGACATAAGTATCAAGTATCTGTATATTTTCTGAAAAGAGCAGCAGTCAGAAAACCATCAGTACTCCTAGGCTGGGAGAGGAAGAAACAGAATAGCTGTTAAGGCAGTGGGTGTAAGTGCTGTGATGCTGAGGTTGTTGCAGTACCACTATTTCCTGCGGGGCAGCAGTTCTGTTGATTCAGAAAGCCTGTCGTCATGCGGATGACACTGGACTCAACCTCAGGAGATGCTGCCTCTGTCAGAACTGTGATACTAGTAGCCACTTCACTGGAGACGTTTGTGGCTGTCATACCGGGGGCAGATGAGCTAGTGGAAATGGTGGGAAGATTTTGAGGATGCTCCAACACATGGTATATATTCTCTTATAATTGGACACTAGCCCAACAGCGATGTCCCCTGAAAGTCTTCACTTAGCCGGAGATTGGGATAGATACTGGGACTTCCTATTGGGACTCCAGGTGAGAGAGGTATAGGAGAATGGGGAAATAGAAGGATCCAGAGGCCCTAGAAACCTACAAGAAGACCATTAAGGCTGGCAGATCTGGACCCAGGCAGGTCAGCTCAAACTACTGTCCAACCAAGGACAGTGCATGCAGTAAACCTAGAACCGCTGTCCAGATCTAGCCAAATAGACATGACAGCATGTTTTCCACAATTGTGTGGAGAGCAGAGACTGACTCTGACATGAACTCTGGTGCCCCTATTTGGCCACTTCCCGTTGGTGGGGAGACCTGGTGACATTCAGAGGAAGAGGAAGCAGGCTACTAGGAAGAGACCTGATAGGCTGTGACCTTATAGTGGGGGAACGAGGTCCCCTTCTGTCACAGACCTAGGGGAGGGGAATAGGATGAAGGAGGGAAGGAGGGAGAACAGGAAGATACAAGTGAGGGCGTAACAACTGAGATGTAATCTGAATAAATTACTTAAATAAAAATAAAAAAAAAAAGAAAAAGAAAAGAGACTGCCTCTTACTGTATCTAGGCTGCACCAACAGCTGGTGCAATGTATCTGCTTTTTCTAGCAGTACGGGTCTATGCCAATGGACCTAGCTTGAAGAAAAACAAAAATAACTGAACTTTATGTTCTATAAAAACATCCCCCAGAAATGAAGGTAGATTAAAGGACATTTCAGAAATACAGTAGCTGAAATATGCTGCCAACTACCCACGCTTAAGGAAATACTATAGAAAATTATCTTAGTTGCAAGGCTAGAAATCAATAAAAAGTTGAAGAAAAAATGGAAATGTAAATTGACCATATACAAAAATATGATGATGTGGGGCAAAATACATTTCAACAATGTACGTGTACAATAAGACAGGTTAGAAGAGTTAAATGATTTGTTATGTTGTCAGGAAGAAGTTAACATATATGCTAGTTTGATACATCAATACATGTGATAATTGGAGACTTTATTTAAAAATGGTAGTAGTGAGATATATAACTTTTAAACTAATGTATTGGTAAACCAGAAAAGTACAGTCAATTGAAAAAGATAAGGAAGGGGACAAAATAAGCACAGGGCAGCAAAGAACAAATAGTAATATAATTTTAACTCAAATTTAATAGTAAATTAAATGTAAATGGATCACCTGGCATGGTGGTCCACACCTGTAATCTGCCCTTGGGAGGATGAGGTAGGATGCTCTCTACCTGTGAGTTCTATGTCAATCTGGGATCTGAAAATCAAACAATTAAACCAACAAGTGTAAATACATTAATTGTTATAAATTATTGGCAGATTGGATAAAAATCTGACTCTAATTATCTACTGTCAGAAATGAGTTTAAAGCCTCTTACAGATACTGAAAATATATGAATATGGAAAGGTTAAAAAGTAAAATGTTGTTAATTTTATTTACTTTCTATGAATTAACGAAAAATAATTTACTTTATAACACCATAAGAACTTTAAATTACTGGAAAGAAAAGTTTATAGGGAAAATTTTATTCAGGAATAAAACTATAAATATTACAAAGCAGAAATTAGTAGGAAAAAATAACAAGGAATTAAAAGTGTATTTCCTAGGAATATGAAGTTAAATATTTGGAAATCTGTGTAATTAACAACATTAATAGAATAAAAGAGAAAAAAAACTATGGTGACATCATCACATGCAGGAAATGGACTGGGTAAATCTATACTATCCACTTGATTAAAAAAAAACTCAGCAAAAATATAGTTGAGCACAAAGTATTACAAAAGTATTATATTGTCTGTGCTTGCTGTTATTGAGCAGTCACCAGTACAGAAAGGTCAGACGAGAAATACACCAATTTGGGATTGGGAGAAAATAATGAGGCCTTTATTAACACATGTTGGTATGCAGTGAATTAAAAATAGCACAGATACAGTTTTAAAGTAAAGAATTGTACTGAGGTTCCATGATATATTCAGTAGTTATGAGAAAAGTATATTTCTACATCAAAGACAACATTTGAGGCGCTGGAGAGAAGGCTCAGAGGTTAAGAACACTTGCTGCTCTTCCAGAAGATCTGAGTTCCGTTCCCAGTACCTACGTCAGGCAGCTCGACTGTTTGCAACTGCAGCTCCTGGGCATCTGTGGTTTGTGGCCTCCATGGGTGCCTACACTCAGGTGTACATACCCAAATGCAGATAAACACCCGCCACATCATTAACAACAATAAAGTAAATCTTCGAAAAACCCAAATCACACCTGAAAATAATAGATTCATAATATGTGATTTACATCAACTAAGTGGAGAGAAGTTTAAGGAAAGGTTTAGAAACCTTCAACACCAGCCTGTAATCCCAGCGGGCGCGCACACACACACACACACACACACACACACACACACACACACACACACGGATGCACGCACACACACACACACATACCCTCAAAACTTCAATACCCAAATTATGACAAATTATTTATAGAGATTAGAGAGTAATAATCTTGGTAGTTTGGAGCTTCATGCTATTAAAATGTGAATTTCCCCAAATTCTGTTTAATTTGATAAAGTTTTAGCAAAATTTAGGAAATGTAAACGAAATGCGTTTACATTAAATGACAGACCAATTCTAAAATTTATTTGTAAATGCAACGTCTCAAGAAGAGTTAGACACTCTTTTAGAGGAACAGAGAGATATTGACTGTAAAGGAAGTGATGAATAAATCGTATTACACTGGCTTTGTTTGTTTGTTTTTGTTTTTCATGACAAGGTTTCTCTGTCACACAGAGCCCTGGCTGTCCTGGTTTCTTTTTGTAGACCAGGCTGGACTCGAATTCACATTAATCTGCCTGCCTCTGCCTCCTGAGTGCTGGGATTAAAGGCGTGCGCCACCACGCCCAGCTCTGTTTGTTTTTAAAGAAAAAACACCATTTAGAGGTCCTTGATTGTAGGCTTGGTGACACATGCCTGTAAATCCCAGTATGTAAGAGGCTGACGTAGGAAGATTGCTTGAGTGCAGGACTTTGAGACCAGGGTGAACAGCATAGTGTTACTCTGTCTCAAAATAAATGAACACCAAGATGCTTTTAGAAACATGTAAGTTTGAGAACAGAATATATTTATAAATTTAGGTCTAAATATAACTTAGTTGGAAAGACTACATGTATAGTAGCTTTTAAATATAGGTACGATAAACACCGACTATTTTCTCTAATGAGCTCTTTAAAAATTTTTTTTATCACAGTTGTTCAAGTAGGCTCATAAAATTCATTTTTGCCTGTAAAACATTTGATTCATTTAATATTTTTGCCTGTAAAACATTTGATTCATTTAATAGCTTACAATAATATGTAAGCTAAAAGGGACTGTTCCCCAGCTTTTACTTACCGTCCTGTTCCCACATAATTTGTCTGTCTGTATGAGAGCTCACACTGCTCAAGATTTTTGACCTTTTAACTTTATCACATAGTTTGAAGTCCCTGCTTGGGTAGGTGAGTGAGTGAGCGAGTGCGTGCTGGCCAGGTTGGCATGTTACCACAGTGGCAGTCTGTAGAAACGTGGGTATTAGCGTCACACATCCGTGGGTGTTTCTAGTTAGGCAAACTCAGTTTATTCCAGTGCTGGCGTTAGTGTTCAGAGAGTATGGAGTTTGAAGTCTGCGTTGAGAGTGTGTGATGGCTAGTGAGAACAGAGTGGCTACTGTTTAACCATTTCTGTCTTCCGTCACTTAGCTCTGCGCACCCTTGCCTAAGTTTCATTCCAGGATAGTTTTTCCCTGGCTCTCACTTATGTGTTATTATTCTATTATTTAGAGAAGTGTTGAATTTTAACCTACCTTTTGCATATGATACCAACAATGTCATATTCTATATGATGAATGAATTATAGAGCACTAAGAAGAATTTCAACAGCATAGATTCCAATTACATTATTCTGTGTTATGACTTTAAATTTGAATCTGCTGCAGAAGACACACTCAGAGTCAAAACAGTATTATCTGAAATCAGTTAAAAACTGAAAAGTCTCATCCTTTGGACAGACTAGTCACTGGGTGCTGGTTTTCCTTTTTAGGCTCAGGCCAACACTCTAGCTTTCTGGAACATTTCCTCTGCCATCGCTTACTGTGGCGCCTGCACCGTGTTTACTCTGGGGAGCTGTAGCAGGGTTCTTCTAGCTTGAAAGGCTGGGAGAGTTTAGTGAGAGGACATATGTAATATGTAATAGTGTATATAGCCGCCACACTTTCCATTGCCAATTAATTTGTTTTCTGTCCTATTCTCTCTTTAATAATATCTCAGAGGACTCTGTATTTGATTTCACATGACCAGAATAAGAATTGTAATTTTCAATAGTTAATTGAAATAAACTTAGGCATAAATATACATAACTAAGTACAATAACATGTATGTTCTGGTTTTCCCATCCGGCTCCTCCCTCTTAAGTTATGGTGACATGTCCAGCCTGGTGGAGCTGAAGGAAATAGCTTTCCTAGAATCCCAGGTGGATCGTCTTCATCTTATTTTATTTTCTGGTATATTATTGTTTGCAAATATGACTCTCTGTTTCATTCAAATATACATCTGTTATATCACAGGTTTATGATTCAGTAGGTCTAAAATGTAGTCCAAGATTGAGAAATAAATTTTTCGAAGATGTTTTTGATCTCATCATTTCTACCTTTATGGATTGTCTTTTTGCCAGCAGTCTGCAAATGTCCATAGGCCAAATCTGATCTATTCTCCGTGAGTTACGAATAGTTTACATTTCCAATTGTTTTTACAAATTCAAAAGAGCAAGTCTTATGAAAAATAGAATTTTAATTCTAATGTTATTGTAGCAAAGCTATGTACTTTGAAAATACATTATGGCCACTTTGACATCATAATGGCAGAATTGAGCAGTTGGGACAGTGACCAGCTGTTTGGCCCACTACAAAGAGCACTGATGCAGTTATAATTCGATGGCATTTTGAGTGCCACAAACATGCTGCACTGTGACAGTTGGTGTATTTATTTTTCAGTCATCAGTGAAAACTCATCAGAAAGAAAGATGTCAGATGTGTTTTTATAGAAGACCCTTATGTGTGTGTAAATGCCTGCGCGTGTGTTTGTGTGTGTGCGTATGTGCCACTTCCATGCCCGGTGCTGGTGCAGATCAAGACAGGCTATCAGAGTCCTTGGCATTAGGGTTAGAGGCAATTACGAGCCACCTGACATGAGCTCTGCAAGAGTAGCAAATGCTCTTAACCACTGAGCCATTTCTCTAGCCCACACATTGCGCTTTTTCAAGTACAGTTGAGGGTTAGCAGATAGAGGAGTCTTGCTGTACAATACAAGTCTGCTGACCTGAGTTTAAACTCTGGAACTCAGTGGGTGGAAATAGAGAACCGAGTCCTGAAAATTGTCCTCTCAGTACGACACATGCACCATGGCATGTATGTCTCCTCCTGCCTCCACGCATGCACACACACACAGAGAAATAAGGAGGGTTAAAAAAAAAAAAAAGGAATGGAGAGTTTGAGGAGATCTGATGCCCCCTTCTGATCACCTAGTGCGCCTGCGTGCATGTGGTACACGTATATGCATGGCCAGTAGAACACACACACACACACACACACACACACACACACACACACACACACACACTCACTCACTCTTTCTCTTATATATATGTATAATATATAATATATATTATATATGTAATATATATACTATACATATATATGTATACTTATCTCACAGTTGACCATATGTTATTTTGTTATCAGATGACCAAATATTGGATTGATTATGTTATTGATGATATAATTATTCTTAGAGAGTATAATATACATTGGCCTTTCTAGGCTAAGCATCTCTTGCAGTATTTTCAACGAAGGAACTTAGAAAATTTGAAGTGAAATATATTATTAGAACAGAATATTAGATACTGGTACCAATCCATTACACACACACAGATGAATGCACACTCACACTCACATGTGCGAGCGTGCACGCACACACACACACACACAGGTGCAGTCTATACATGGTTAGTAGTTGTATGTGTACATGTGTATGTAGTGTCTGCACGTACTCATGTGCCTGTGGAAGGCAGAGATCAATACAGGTGTCAGGTAGCCCCTACTCTCCGCTGGGAGACTGCTGCCTATCTGCTGCATCTGAGCAGGGGTCTACCTAGGTCCCTGGCTGGTGCATCAGTCTCTGTAGCACCTCCCCACCTCCTGCCCAGGTTGGTTGGCTCCAGTGGTCTCCTTGTGGAGCTCCTGTCCCCTCCAGGTCCTTCTATCCCTCAACTCTTCCGTAAGCCTCCCTGCATTCCACCCCAAAGTTCTTACAGGTGTGAAATACATTCCTGAAGTGAATTTCGTAAACTTATATCACAGATTTACAGGTGAGCTGATTTGATGATTTAAATACTAGCTTTGAGTTCCAGTTAAATGAGCTGCTGTCACCTCAGATAATGTTTCTTTAAGTAGACATGTACTCTTACACTCAGTTATTTTAATTTTGTCAGTAGTAACTTGGTAGAATGAGCTGTGCATGGTGGAATGTGCCTAGCTCTCAGAAGGACAGAGCAGGAGGATTCAGGAGTCAGAAAGGAAAACAAAAAAGAAATATTGTGGAAGGACAGCATTATATAGCATCCTTAAATTTGACTTTTGGTTCAGAAAACAAAACAAAAAATTACTGTTAGCCTCTTTATAGAGCAGAAAATAAGACTTACTTGTATACTTTAAATAATCAAGAGAAACTATTCATCTTTAGTTGACATATTCACTTTACTACAGCTTCCTACTGCCTTAAAGATTTTTAAAGGAAACTTTGACTATAAATTATTTGTAACTTTCATGTGAAGTGATGTGTAATTGTCTTTAGTGTTATCACATCACTTTTTTAAACCCTTGTAAAAGACTAAACAAAAGATCTCTAAATTGTGGATAGAATCCAAACATCTTTGCTGTCTCTGGATGTTAGAATTCTCTATCATAAAACTTTATTCTGGTTCTGTGAGAACTAGCTATAGAGGTTAGGTAGCAGGAAGTGTATGGACTGGCAGCACAAATGCTTCCTCCTTTCTTTCCTCAGCCCATCAGTTGTCCTTAGTTACTTCTACTCTAGTTAGTAATGGGCTGCACGGCTAGAAAGGCCTTCTCTTTATCCACATTCTAAGTTTTGACTCTCACATTAGCAAACATCAGAATTATCGTGTAGAAATATAGTGACTCTTCCCTTAAGTGGCAGATGAGCTTCCACTGTATCGTCAGGATTTTAGTACTGTTTTGTTTAACCTCATTAATACAGGCAAATGAATTGCTTTGAGTACCAACATAGGTTTGCCAGAATCCAGCATTAGCTCTTGGCTAGGCTGCAAGCGGCAATGGCACACTTGGGCCATCTGCTCTGCTTCTTCCCCTTTCGCTCTGCCAAGCAGCGAGACAATAGTCTGCTGCGTTGGGATTAATGGTAAGTCTAGCAATGGGTGACGGGTCAGGCTTTTAATTAGTTGAATATGACAGGACGAGTGGGGTTCATATTTACTGAATCTCTGAATGCATTAAACCTAGAATGATAAATGATGAAACGATGTGGAGAAAAGTTGAGAAGGGACTAAACATGTAGAACAGTGAGGCCTGTGCCTTGTTTGCATCATTTTATTAAACTGTTACTATGGAGGTTTTAGGGACAGATCCTGTGTCATAGCAGCCCTAATAAAGCTAGAGACAAAGTCATAGTGAAAAGCACAGAAAGAGGATTTAGTCGTGTGGCCACATTAGGAAGAGAGCTAAGTAAAGACATCCGGTGGGTCCTGATAAGAGGCCAAATGTATGCACTGCTAAGGAGTCCTGGTCGGCTTAGGGTCTCACTCATCTTAGCCATCATTGTCTTTGCTTCAGCCCGTCCTGAAAACTATTGTGATGAGGCACATATCTCGCAGACAAATTTATCCTCAGGCTGGCATCTGAACTTCAGCTTTTTTCTTCCCTCAGCGTAAGATTGCTAGCAGATCCCAGTTCTTGGGGTTGGGGGCCTTTTGTTTCAGTAGCCTGGTAGCCAACAGCACTTGGAGATCAATTAATTCATACTGGTAAGTAGTATGTTAAAAGCTAAAGCTTGTGGGGGGTTGGGAAAAAGCTAAAGCCGAGCACTGTGGTTCATGCTTGTAACCCTGCTATCTCAGGACCCCAGGAGCTGATACAAGAAGACTTTGAACTTGAAGCCAATTGAGGGTACATAGTGTGTTCTCATCGAGTCTAGTTATAAACCGAGGTCTTTCTTACAGGCTGGGAATGGAGCTCATTAGTTGGGTGGTCTCATTTTGTGCAAGGTTCCTGATGTGAGCCTAAGCACTAGAGCCGAAACCAAACAAAACCAAAGGAAAACCATTCAAACAAATGTGAGTGAGTGCTCCTGCAAAGAGACCACTCATTGTACTAAATCTTCTAGAAGGTTGACTAACTGATGGATGTATGTAACGGGTCCAGAGCCTAATTATAATTTATTTTGGGCTATCACAATCCCTTTAGTAACTATTTGTTGGGTGGCTGGAGTGATGGCTTCAGGGCTCAGGACACTTACTGCTCTTGGAGAAGACCAGGGTGTGGTTCACAGCACCCACATAGTGCCTTGCAGCCACCCGTAATTTCCATTCCAAGTGCTCGCCTCTGTTCTGTTTCAGCACAGCATGCGTGCACATGGCAGATAAATACGTACACATGCAGGGAAACCACTCCTCATACCCAGAGAATAAAATAAAACAAACCCACGAAGACACTGTTCTTTCCCTTCTTTTGTGTCTAACACCCTGTGACCATCAGGTTCGAAACCCTTTGCAATGTGGACCACTTAGTAAACCACTAATTTTCACCAGCTCAAAAGCTATGGCATCTGCTTCACTGAAACCCACCTACCTGATGTTTTCACTCACTTTTTAAGAAAGTGTCTTATGATTTTCTTTACTGCTCTCTTTAGTTGTGTTACTATGAAAACATAAGGATACAGTTGCCACGCAAGAACATGAAATTTGAAGTAAACTAAATCCGTCTTCTTGAGCCATGGTCACTCCAATTTGGCTCCAGAATAAACTGTCTGCTATTCCCATTGAGGTGAGAGTTGTATTTCTTATGTCAACACTAACAAATAGGTGATGACAACAGAAGGTTCAGAGAGCATCTTTCTTCAGAACTGGTACTCTTCTGCAACAGTTGAGAGGGATGGAGAGTGTAGTAAATGTAGAAAAAGCTAATGAAAAAACAGAATTTTGTGTCACTTCTGACTTAGGTTTGTTTTATAGTGGCCCTCTGGTTGCGTTGTGTTTGGTCTAACATTTTCTGGGAGTGTAACTGCATAAATAGCCTGAGATCCCATTTTTACTTTTAATCCCTAGCAAGTATTTCTCCTCATTGTATTCCAGCAGCAGCACACGAGGGCACTTCTTTGGTATCCAGTGCATTGCCTGCAAAAGAAAAAGCTTAGCATTTTATTTTAAATTTTTTTTTTAAAAACTGTACTTTATGGTAGAAGAGATAGACATTCTCCATAAAGTAAAGAACAAAAGTTAGAAAGGAATATTAATACAGATTATTGTAGAATGTAGAAACTGGGATGTATTAAGTGTATATTAAGATGTATACTGGTAAGATATTTTAAATTCTATCTTATATTTTATTTTGTTTATGTGCTTGAAATTGAACCCAGGGCCTTGTGCATACTTGGCAAGTGCTCTGCCCCGAACTGTATCTCTAGCTTTGGTCAGACTTAGGTAATGTCTGTTTATGGACTGTACAATTTTAAGAATGATAAAAAGAAATATACAAAAGGAAATCCTAAAAATCTGGTGATAGGCTATAAAGCAAAATCCAAATTATCAATTTAACAAATGAAACCAGCAATCTGTTGCATAAAAGTAGTTCACTATATGACTTTTTTATCAAGCACTTGGATGTAATGATGAACAAGACATGACTTATTTCTTTAAGTCACAGTTTTAATATCCATAAAATCAGTTTCTAATACTTAGCTTAATGGACTCTTACATGTAAAATTTAGAGAATTGTGTTAGTTTCCAATTACTGTAACAAACATTTGAGCTTAATCAAAATAAGGAGATTGTTTTGCTCAGAATTTTGGAGGTTCTAGACTACATTTGTTTGGCTCCATTGCTTTTTTGGGCCTTGGGCCTTAATAAGTGTGAAGGACTGAAAGTGAAACTTAGAAGAAGTGTGTATGTGTGTGTGTGTTTCTCTAAATAGATAGATATTTTCATATGTTTATATTCCTATTATCCCCAGTGTATAGGCAACAGTAGCCATGGTAGACCAGTTGGATTATTTGAAATGAAGAGCTTATGCACAGAAAGGGCACACACAGTAACAGGCTGAAGGGAAGAACTGGCAAGTGTCTGATAAGGTGTTGATAAGCAAAGATTTCTAAAGGGGTCAAAATTTAGTAGCAAGAAAACAAGCAACTTAAAAAAAACCAAATATTGACAGAGAATGTAATGAAACTTAAAAAAAATACAGTGACCATTAAGTATGTAAAAAATGATCAACTCCACTAATTATCAGGGAGTACAAATTAAGTTTCCGCTCCCTGAGGAGATGTTACCTGTTAGAAGAGGGAGGATAAGATTTGGAAGGGTAAGGAGGGAAAACAGCCCTTCAATACGGGCGATGGGCCTTAGTACTGTCATTGTGAGGAAGAGTGTGGCCGCTTCTCAGGAAGTGAAAAAGAACACTGCTCCCTGTCCAGCTACATAACAATAACAAAACCAGACCAGTTGAATTATTTGAAATGAAAAGCTTATCATACTTCTGGTTAAATATCCCAAGGGCATGAGATAAGTATGTTGAAAGGACACCTGTGCTTCCATGATCCTTTCAAAATTATTCCCAGTAGATAGCCTATAGAAGCTTGGTACGCATCCACCACTATATGACTGTACATAGAAAATGTGGTATACCAAAACAGTGGAATATTACTCAGATTTGAAAATGAAGGACACCTCCTTTAATTTGGGACAGTGTCAGGACCAGGAGGATACTAGATATGACAAACTAAGTACAAAGGAACAAGTCCTTCATGATCTCACCTTTATGTGGGGATGTAAAAATAGCCGACTTCAAAGACACTGAGTAGACTTTTCGTTGCCAGGCTGGAATGGGCATTTGATACATGATGAAAGGGCAAAAATTTCAGTTAAGCAGAAGCAGAAAGCTTAGTGTGCCATATAACAAAGTCACTCTGCCTGGTAAGAACAGTGTGTATTTAAAAAACACTAAACAAGTAGATGTCTAGAACAATGAGAAATCTCTGCTCACAAAAGATGCGTAAACAGGAAACACCCAGGATTTGGTATCAACACAAATACTTTCTTAGAATTACTGCTTTATGATGGACATTTAAACGTTATGGTATTCCTGCAGTAAAAATCTTAGAAATGAACACACATGTATCCTCCATATAAAGATCCCTCAGAAATATGTATACTTGGAAATGAAAATTTAAGTGAAAATTTGAGTCTTGTTGAATATGCAGTTCAGACATTTAATTATTTTTATTGGTTCGGTTGAGAGATGGAAAGGTAACTCATGCAGTATGCCAATAGTTAGGCAGCATGTCACTGTTGAGGGGTCAGAAACTGCTTAGAAATATAAACTGAACATAGCATACATCAAAAAATTTAAGGTGTGTTTTTGTATTTCTAAAATATGTCAATTTCAAGAAATTTTGCTGTGTATTAAAAATATGAAACTTCAGATACCTTATTCATGTTATTCTGTGTTTTACTAATAGATCTCTATGTCTGTAAGCTGTTCATATCACATAGGGACTGTCATCAACTTGACTAATATTTCTAGCAAACAAATAATAAAACCTGGAAACTAACAATCCAATAAAACAAATCAACAGCCTAGATGACCACTCATACCTTTAAAATGTCAAGCGTTTGGGGCATTTGCCTGACAAAGTTAGTTTTGCTTGAAAATGTAGTTCAGTGACTCAGTTGTAGCTGTTTCAGATAATTGGCCTTGTGTTCTCACTATCTGCTTTAGTCTAACAGAGGGCATTTTGTTTAACGAAATTATCTATCTATCTATCTATCTATTCTCTATCATCTATCTATCTATTCTCTATCATCTATCTATCTGTCTGTCTGTCTGACTATCTGTCTATCTTATCTATCAATCATCTATCTATTATTATTATTATTATTATTATTATTATTATTATTATTATTATTATCATTATTATTACTATTATTATCATCATCATGTATCTGTACTTTATCCCCTATCTCTGTCCCTGTCTGTCATCTATTACTGTGGGCTTTAAACTTTTTCAAACCTATTTTATTGGGGTTCTTTAATGTTTATATCTCTTTCCCAACCCACCTACCCTAGACAGAGAAAAAGGAGTTAATGGGAACAGGAGAATTAGACCTTTTAAGACTCAGTTCCTTGTAGCAATTCCACTGGTGTAATCAACAGGATGCCAGCAGACCCATTAAACAGCAAACCAGTAATTCAGTAAAGGTGACTGCAACTGTAGCAGCCGAAACCCTGAGCAGCAGCCGGAACCCTGAGCAGCAGCCGGAACCTGGAAGCCTTTGCTGGAATGGTTCTTTCTAAGAGCACCTCAGGGAGCAATGAACGGCCAAACAGTCGGAAAGGATGCCAAGACCAAGAAGCCCTCTCAGAGTCTGTACTAGGATGTTTATCAGTTGGCAAAGACCATGTCCCTGCAAGAGGTGGTCCCTCTTCTATTGGACAAACGCCTCCCGTTCTCTTACATCTCTTTCCAATGAAAAAACACCACACACCCTCACACTTGGGATAAAAACAAAAACATATTTATATACACATATCATCAATTAATTGATTATCTCAATTTTTTCATCTTTTAAGCTAACAATCTGATACAGGCTTTACAAAGTTTTTATACACTTTATTTTAGATACTTTTGATCTAGATAGATTAAAAATAGTAGGAATTCCAGATGGCAATGAGTTTTAAAATTAAGAAACATGTGCTCAATGAATTAACTTAGAAAAGCAGATATATAAAGGAACCCCCGGGGCTGGAGAGGTGGTTCAGAGGTTAAGAGCACTGTCTGCTCTTCCAGAGGTCCTGAGTTCAATTCCCAGCAACCACATGGTGGCTCATAATCATCTATAATGAGATCTGGTGCCCTCTTTTGGCCTGCAGGCACACACACGCAGGCAGAACATTGTATATATAATAAACAGATCTTTACAAAAAACTTTTTTTCCCCCTTAGAGATAGCTATTTCAACTTTTGCCATTTACTATGTCTTGACATCTTATGTTTTTATAATGATTAAATTTATATCTTATGACAATGGCGGAACCAAGTCATATGGAAACAAATCATTCCTGACCTGTTGAGAGACATTTCTCTGACACATACTAAACAAACCACACATGCACATACACACACACACACACACACACACACACACACACACACACACAATTTCACTTTTCATACTAGCAACAGCAAAACAAAAGGGCTAATTTTATCTTTAGCTAATGAATATTAGCGTTTTTTCTATTTTCTTTTGAGAGAGGGTCTCATTAATTAGTCCTGGCAGGCCTGGAACTCACTATGTAGACAAGGCTGGCTTTAGGCTCTCAGAAGCCTACTAGCCTCTTTCACTCTCGTGCTGGCACCACTACATATGCCGCAATATGCAATTCTTAATAACTACGAGCAGGGGTTGCTGTCTGCCTGAATGGAATCCTGTGATTATTAATAATGATTGTCAGCTGACCTAGAATTACTGAAGAGAGAAGCCTAGATTAAGTTAATTGAGTCAGGAAGACCCATTCTAAATGTGGCTGGTACTGTTGCATTGCTTAGAGTCCCAGGCTGAATAAAAAGATGTCAAGCTGAGAACCAGCTTCATTGTTCTCTGCATGCCTGACTGTGGGTGCAGCCTCAGCAGCTGCATCACGCCCCTTCTCTGCATGCCTGACTGTGGGTGCAGGCCCAGCAGCTGCATCACGCCCCTTCTCTGCATGCCTGACTGTGGGTGCAGCCCCAGCAGCTGTGTCACGCCCCTTCTCTGCATGCCTGACTGTGGGTGCAGCCCCAGCAGCTGCGTCACACCCCTTCTCTGCCTGCCTGACTGTGGGTGCAGCCCCAGCAGCTGCATTAAGCGCCTCTGACTTCTGCCACCATGACTTTTCCACGGTGATGAACTGTATCCATGGACTCCAAGACAAAACAGACCTTTTCTGTTTTAAGTTGCTTTCGTCAGTTTTTCTTTTTTCCCCGACAATGAAACTCTTATAATTCCTCAAGCTGTTCATGCGGGCACATCCTGTTTTCTGCCCTTTGCCTTCGGTAGTTTTAAACCACAGTCTGTATAGTTATATTGCTATATCAAAAGACATTGCGTACTCCAGGTTCTATTGCTTTTGGACGGGCAAGAAACATAATTTTGTTAACACGTGCTAAATTTAATTGACCAATTCGGCCAATTATTTGAAATACAAATTATTAAATTTATTTGTCTTTATTGGCTTGGTTATTGAGACAGTGTCTTTGATGGCATCTACTCTGTGTGCTTCCAAGTGCTGGCCTTGCACACATGCACATCACCATGCTAGGCCCTAGCGATTGGTTGTTGGTCTTTTCCTTTTTATATAAATGTTTTTTTATTTTATGTGTATTGGTGTTTTGCTGGCATATATGTCTGTGCGAGGGCATTGACCCCCCAGGAGCTGGAGCTACAGACGGTTGTGAGGCACCACATGGGTCCGCAGAATTGGACCCAGCTCTTCCAGAAGAGCAGCCATGTTCTTGACTGCTGAGCCATCTCTCCAACCTCGGGCTGTTTTCCTCTTTTAATTAAAAATGTTTTGGGTGGTGCTGGCGATTGTACTCAAGACCTCTGCATGTTAGGCAAGTATTGTGCTGCTGGTGTCGACCCTCAGCCCCTGGTTAAGGAGTTTTAAAATAAACACACGCTTAGTAGAAGTGATGGTGCAGAGAAACTATGGAATTAGACCACAATGGACAGAAAAAAGTTTTGCTGGGATTCAACCTGCCATGGCTGTCAGGGGCTGTGGGGGCAGAGAGAAGGGCAAACTGGAGGAAAAGGAAGCGGATTTTATGACAGTCAGCTGGGTGGGGATCTGAGCTGATAGAGACTGCTTGGATTGATCCAGACCCAGGTGACCTGGCCACAGAGGTAGTTGACCTTTTGGGGAAGGTTAAAGGAGGTTCCTGTAAGATTAAGGTGCTTAATCTAGGAGGCCGACAGGAGATCTTCCCACTTTAGGAGATCTGCTTCTCTGGCAAACAGAAACCTTTAGGATTGTTTACTGGGCCAGAGTCCTTCTGTTTAGGACAGTGTCACCAGCCTCGCCATTTTGGTGAAGGTGGCTTTAGACTTGGCATGTAGGAGACTCTGAGTTTATTTTGGATTGATTTATAGTTAGGTTTGGTGATGTGCTTGCCAAGAGGGTGAGGGAGCAGGATACAGACGTGTTCCCTGCATAGTGCTAGCTGCACCTGGGTGGGCAGAAGCCTCATTTTGGGGCCTTGTCTGGGTCCTACTTGGACTCTTATCTGAGGCTCAACAGACACTGGCTGAAGCCATTATGTACAGAAGTTTATTATTTTTCTTTAATAGTTACATCCAGGATAAAAAGCGCATAACACTATTGCACTCACAAATCTCCAGTTGGACTTTATTTTATGCAAGGATAATAATTAAGTGGAAGGAGAAGGAAAATTTCAGCTCTGATTTTCTTGCTGTTTAGTTTTTTTTTTAGCACATTTTGATCCTACAGAATTGTATGAAATATTTAGTTTTAAAATTAATAAATTGATAGGAACGAGTAAAGAATTTTAGCAAATGTAAAGAATGCCAGCTTTAGCACTATGCCTTTGCTAGAGAGGTGGCCGGGAAGAAGCAGCTTCTCTGTCTTAAGCATCTTTAAAGCATTCTTTTCTTTCAATTTTCAGTACCGTTTTGGTGACTTGATTTTTAAAAGTTACTCTCTGTCTCTTGCCTTTCTCTCCCCTCCCTCTGTCCCTCCGCTCCTTCCTCCCTCCTGCACATGTAGATACATTACTTCTTGACGTGTAATTTGTATAACATACAGTTCCACCTTTCCAAGTTCACAGATGAGTACTTTATACTGTGCAGCCATAACCACAATCTAATTCTGGAGCATTTTCCTTTCCTCTAAGAGAACCCTTTATTTAGCACTTACTGGTCCCCCTCCCCCACCCCCATTCTATTTAACCATCAATTCACTTTCTATTGATTTACTAATTCTAGATGTTTTATATAAATAAAGTCATATACATTTTCAGTAGTGAGGACTTAACACACTTACCCTTGTTAGTGAAGCTATCTACCGCTGCATTCCCAGACCATTTAAATTTTTATATTTTCAGACAGAATCTTGCCAAATTAACCTAGCCTGGCTTTGAATTTGTCATGTAGCCCACGCCTGTGTCATCAGGTCTGGCTCATATATTTTCTTTTGAGACTGGCTTTTGCCATGTAGCATAAGGCTATCAATAGTCATCTATATAGTAATTTGTATTAATATTAATTTCTTTTAATTATAAAATGTGCTTATAAAATGCTTGTCACCTATATAATTTTTTAGTATAGAATTCAGCGGCATTTGGTACATCTTCAGTTTGACATTCAGCATCACTGTCTAGTTACTAAACATTTTCATCGTCCCAAAGAAAACCTCATACTCACTAAATGGTCATCTCCATTACCCCGTCTTCAGACAATCACAAATATATCTCCTATCTCTATGGACTGGCCTATTCTAAACATTTTCTGTAAATGGAATCATTCATACACACACGCACACACACACGCACACACACACGCACACAGTGTCTTGTGTCTGGCTTCTTCCCACTTAAATAAATTTCCAAGAGTCAGTCATGCTATAACATGTATAGTTTTACCTTTTACTGAATGGCTCTCTACTGTTCAGTTGTATGAACATTTTGTATTTCACTTATTCATTGCTCAGCTTATGGGCACTTGAACTATTTCTACTTTGTGTAGATAATGAATTACGGTGCTATGCACATTCATATATAATTTCTACATGACTTTTTCATTTTTCTTTAAAAATTTGTATTAGTTCTTTGAGAATTTTGTACACTGTGTTTTAAAATTATATTCCCATCTCCAGTTTCTTCCAGAGTAAACCCCATTTTGCTGCAACAGCTAACTTTGTGTCCTGTGGCTCTTTGTTACATGCCTATCAAATGCAATCCATGCTGCCCTTGTGTGTTTCATCACATGCCCACCAAATGCAATCCATGCTGCCCATGTATGTTTCATCACATGCCCATCAATGCAGTCCATGCTGCCCATGTGTGTTTCATCACATGCCCATCACGTGCAATCCATGCTGCCCATGTGTGTTTCATCACATGCCCATCAATGCAATCCATGCTGCCCATGTGTGTTTCATCAGATGCCCACCAAATGCAATCCATGCTGCCCATATGTGTTTCATCACATGCCCATCAATGCAGTCCATGCTGCCCATGTGTGTTTCATCACATGCCCATCAATGCAGTCCATGCTGCCCATGTGTGTTTCATCACATGGCCACCAAATGCAATCCATGCTGCCCATGTGTGTTTCATCACATGCCCATCAATGCAGTCCATGCTGCCCATGTGTGTTTCATCACATGCCCATCAATGCAGTTCATGCTGCCCATGTGTGTTTCATCACATGCCCATCAATGCAATCCATGCTGCCCATGTGTGTTTCATCACATGCCCATCAATGCAGTCCATGCTGCCCATGTGTGTTTCATCACATGCCCATCAATGCAGTCCATGCTGCCCATGTGTGTTTCATCACATGCCCATCAATGCAGTCCATGCTGCCCATGTGTGTTTCATCACATGCCCATCAATGCAGTCCATGCTGCCCATGTGTGTTTCATCACATGCCCATCAATGCAGTCCATGCTGCCCATGTGTGTTTCATCACATGCCCATCAATGCAGTCCATGCTGCCCATGTGTGTTTCATCACATGCCCATCTATGCAGTCCATGCTGCCCATGTGTGTTTCATCACATGCCCATCTATGCAGTCCATGCTGCCCATGTGTGTTTCATCACATGCCCATCAATGCAGTCCATGCTGCCCATGTGTGTTTCATCACATGCCCATCAATGCAATCCATGCTGCCCATGTGTGTTTCATCACATGCCCATCATGTGCAGTCCATGCTGCCCATGTGTGTTTTTGCTTTTATCGTAAATAGTATTTTTATACAGTGGTTTCTGATTACGGTGTCCTCTCCCGTCTTCCATCCTGGTCCTCTCCTCTGCTCTCCTCTCCTCTCCTCTGCTCTCCCGTCTGGATCCTTACCTTTTCCCTCTCTCCTTAGAAAACAAACAGGCATCTAAGGAATAATAATAAGGCAAAGCCAATAAATCAGAACAGGACTAAACAAATTAACAGGAGCACACATGAGTGTGTGTTCGCATGCGCGCGCGCGCGCGCACACACACACACACACACACACACACACACGGGAATCCCAACAAAACACAAATCTGGAAGCTATAACATATATGCGAAGGATCTGTGAAGTATTAAAAAAATGCTCTGACACACATTAAGAGACAAAGACCTTCCAAAGGTGCCACTGTGTTTGTTTTGTGTTGGCTGTCTACTGGGCATGGGGCCTGCCCTTCAGTGTGGCTGTTTGCCTAGGGAGACTCCCTTGGAGGACACTAGTTTTTCATTTGCGAGTAGGTACCAGTTGGAGACATCGTCTGGGTTACAGATGGTGGTCCGTGTCTACTTCTCCTCTCAGCTTTGGGGCCCCATTTAGCTCCACACAGGCCCTGTGCGTGCTGCCTCAGTCTCTGAGTTCACCCGTGGTTGTGTGCTGTGTTTAGAGGCCTCGTTTCCTTGCCGTGCTCCCTCCCCTCCGGCTCTTACACCATTCTGCTCTTCTTCTCAGGGGTCCCCTAAGACCTGTGGGAAGGGATTTGGTACCACCATTCTCTATCCAAGGCCTCTCACCCTGCACACTGTTTGGCTTGTTCCCATGTGCTGGAGAAGCTTCACTGATGATGGCTGAGCATTGCATGGCTTTCTGAGTTTCCAGGATAAGTGTACACAATAGATTGGAACTAGGAATTCCAAGGATGCTTGATTTGCCTTTGCCAACATGCTCCTATCATATAAATGGGAATACAGTACCTAATTATCCCATAGGCAGAGGAAGGGAAGAGCTATCCGGGAACAGTGCCAAAGGCCATATACCAGATATGGTTAGAGACATCTATACCTAAAGACACTGTCCAGATGAGGCTAGACAGAGAATAGGAGACCCTGCGGGGAGAGGGAGTAGGTCAGGAAGGCTGTCTGACTGGGGGGCACTGCAACCTCAAACAGCAGGGTCCTCCAACAAGGCCATAGCCCCTGTTCCTTTCAAATACTGCCGCTTTTTGGTGACCAAGCATTGAGCTCTGTGAGCCTACAGGGGCATTCTCTTTCACGTACACCCCAGTGATGTGTCTGGATCTTGAGGTAGATTGATTCCTGGCTTGCTGAGTGCACTGGCTAGTTTTATGTCAACTTACACAAGCTAGAGTTATCAGAGCAGTTAAGAAATTGCCTCCATAAGATCAGGCTGTAAACAAGCCTGTTTCGAGTGGTGCTGTCCCAGAGCTGGTGGTCCTGGGTTCTATCAGAAAGCAGGCCGAGCAAGCCATGATGAGCAAGCCAGTAAGCAGCACCCCTCCGTGGCCTCCATATCAGCTCCTGCTTCTACGTTCCTGTCCTGTTCGAGTTCCTGACCTGACTTCCTTTGGTGTTTAACTGTGATATCGAAGCATAAGATAAACATTTCCTCCCCAAGTTGCTTTGGTCATGATGTTTTAGCATAGCAGTACTGCTACTGAGATACTGAAGAGCTGACACACTGATTTCCACAGTGGCTGCACAAGTTTGTACTTACACCAGCAATGAGTGGCTGCTCCTTTTACTCCTAATTCTTGCTAGCATGAGCTGTCATTTGTTTTATAAATCTTGGCCATTGTGACTGGCATAAGGTGAAATCTCAGAGTAGATCTGATTTGCATTTCTTTGATGATTAAGGATGTTGAACATTTCTTTTTTAAATATTTTGTCAATTTATTCATATTACATCTCAATTGTTAGACCATCCCTTGTATCTTCCCATTCCTCTCTCCCTCCCCCTTACCCCCTACTCCCCTCCCCTATGTCTCTGACTCAGGGGGACCTCCTCCCCCTGTATATGCTCACAGGGTATCAAGTCTCTTCTTGGTGACCTGTTATCCTTCCCCTGAGTGCCACCAGGCCTCCCCATCAAGAGAACGTGGTCAAAAATGGGGCACCAGAGTTTGTGTGAAAGTCAGACCCACTCAACGGTGGAGAATGTCCTGTCCATTGGTAGGGTTTCGAAGTTTACTGCACATATTTTCCTTGGCTGGTGCCAAGATGTGTAGTCACAAAAAATCTCTTTCCATTCTGTAGCCTGTCACTTTGTCCGAATGATGTTGCTCTTTGTTACATATAAGCCTGTCAGTTTCATGAGAGCCAATTTGTTGTTGTTGTTGTTAGTGTCTGTCTTAGTCTCTCTTCTGTTGCTGTGAAGAGACGCCATGACCACAGCAACTCTTATAAAGGACAACATTTTAACTGGGGTTTGCTTACAGTTCCAGCTGTTAGTCCATTGTCATCATGGCAGGGAGCATGGTAGAATGCAGGCAGTTGCTGAAGCAGTAGCTGAGAGCTAGGTCCTGATCTGTAGGAGAGAGAGGGAGAACAAGACAGGCTTAGTCTGGCGGAGGCTTTTGAAGCCTCAAAGCCCGCCTCCAGCGACAAACTAACTCCAAAAGGTCACACCTCCTGATCCTTCTAACCCACAAATAGTGCTTCTCCCTGATGAGGAAGCATTCAAATATATGAGCCTGTGGGAGACATTCTTTTCTTTTCTTTTCTTTATTCATACTACATCTCAGTTGTTATCCCATCCTTTGTATCCTCCCATTCCTCCCTCCCTCTTGCTTTCCCTCTACTCCCCTCCCCTATGGCTGTGACTGAGGGGGGCCTCCTCCCCCTGTATATGCTCATAGGGTATCAAGTCTCTTCTTGGTAGCCTGCTATCCTTCCTCTGAGTGCCATCAGGCCTCCCCATCTGGGGGACGTGGTCAAAAATGGGGCACCAGAGTTCGTGTGAAAGTCATATCCCACTCTCCACTCAACTGTGGAGAATGTCCTGTCCATTGGCTAGATCTGAGTAGGGGTTTGAAGTTTACTGCACATAATGCCCTTGGCTGGTGCCATAGTTTTAGCAGGACCCCTGGGCCCAGATCCGTCCATCATAATGTTCTTCTTGTAGGTTTCTAGGACCCTCTGGATCCTTCTGTTTCCCCATTCTCCCATACTTCTCTCACCTAGAGTCCCAATAGGATGTACTCCCCTCTGTCCCACTTTCCTGTTAAGTGAAGGCTTCGTGGGACATGCCCCTTGGGCTAGTATGCAGATATAAGTGAGTATCTACCATTTGACTCTTTCTGCTTCTGGGTTAACTCACTCATTATGATCATTTCTAGTTCAATCCATTTGTCCGCAAATTTCGGGAATTCCTTTTTTTTTTTAGTAGCTGAGTAGTATTCTATAGTGTAAATGTACCACAGTTTCTTTATCCATTCTTCTACTGAGGGACACTTAGGCTGTTTCCAGGTTCTGGCTATTATGAATAAGGCTGCTATGAACATGGTTGAACATATGTCCCTGTTGTGTGGTGGAGCATCTTCTGAGTATATTCCAAGGAGTGGAATAGCTGGGTCTTGAGGGGAGCCATTCTTATTCAAACCAGCACAACACCTGTGCTATTACTCTTATGTTCTGAAAGTCTTTTCTTCTGCAAATGAGTTTAAGACTATTCCCCACTTGGTTATTTATGAGATTCAGCTTATCTGACTTTATGTTGAGGTCTTTAATTAATTTGTAGTTGAGTTTTGGGCGGAGTGGTAAGTATTGATCAATTTACATTCTTCTACGTGCAGGCATCTAGTGTGACCAGCACCATTTGTTGAAGATGTTGTTTTTATCCCAGTGTATGTATTTCTGGCTTTTTTATAAAAATTTGTTATCTATATGTGTGTGGACTGTATTTATTCATCTTCCATTTTATTCCATTGATCATTGTGTCTGTTTTTGTGGTAATACCATGCTGTTTGGATTACTATAACTTTGTAGTACAATTTGAAATTGGGGATGGTGATACTTCCAAGCAGTTTTCTTATTATTTAGTATTGTTTTAGCTATCCTTCTCTGTGTGTGTGTGTTTCCATAGGATGATGAATATTGTTCTTTTAAATTCTGTAAAGAATTGTGTTGGAATTTTGGTGAGGATTCCATTGAATCCATAGATTGCTTTTGGTAGGATGACCATTTTCATTCAATTAATCCTACTGATGTATGAACATGGAAGAACTTCTCAACTTCTTTTCTTCAGTTTCTTTCTTCATTATTTTAAGTTTTTTTCCATACAAATCTTTCACTTTATTATTTAGAGTTACCCCAAAATATTTTATATGATTTAAGCAATTGTGTTCTTCCCCTGATTTCTTTTTTAGACTGTTGTTTGTATATAGGAAAATGTACTGATTTTTGTGAGTTAATTTTTTATCTGGCTACTTTCCTGAAAGTATTTATCAGCTGTAAGATTTTCCTAGTGGAACTTTTGGTCACTTACATATACTACTACACCATTTGCAAATAAAAATACCTTAACTTCTTCCTTTCCAATCTATATTCCTTTGATCTCCTATTATCTTCATGCTCTACCTAAGACTTTATTTACTGTATTGACTAGAGTGGGCAACTGCTAAGGTTGTTTTTGCAAAACTGTGTTTGTTTCCCAGTTTCTTAACCCGGCTATCACACAGATAATCGAGGCTCTATTACATTACACTGTCATGCCTCACAGCACAAGAGCCGAGCAGTTATTATGCTTTTCTTAGTCCTCTACGCTACTTTGGCTTCCTCCAGCAGACATCCCAGAGACACTTCCACCCTATAGCTTTCCTTGTTGAGCTATCTCTCCTGGTTCTTCCTGCACATCTGCCGGTGGCTGAATCCCCTACTTCCTTCTCTAACCTCTCCCCCGGCTGGCAGGAAGTCCAGTCCTATTCTCTCCTGTGTTCAGCAATGGGCTGCAAGTGGATTTATTGGCACATCAGGGGACAGTTGGAGAGCAGAGTTTATACAACATTGAGACAGGAGATTTTTCAGAACAAGTCTTGTAACCAGAGGGGGGTGGGTGGGTGGACGGTACATAAATCAGTATTTGAATTACACAATAACCTTATGCCGACAGACAACCTTGTCTTCTGTATTTTAGTAAAATTGCTTTGGGTTTAACTTTATTTATGTTGATGTTGACTATAGGCTTGTTGTAAACTGCTTTTATTATATTGAAGTATGTTCCTTGTATTCCTAATCTCTCCTGGATGCTTATTGTCAGGGGTGTTGGATCTTATCAAAGACCTTTTCTGCATCTAAAGAGATGATGCTGGTTTGCTCTGTTCACATGTGGATTATACTAATTGATTTATGTATGTAGAATCATCCCTGCATTTTGGGGAAGAAGCTGACAGTTTAGCGGATGGTCTCTTTGAACTGTTCTTGATTCAGCTTGCAAGTGTTTTATTGACTGTTTTTGCATCTTATGTTGATAATTGAAATTGGTCTTTAATTCTCTCTTTTTTGGGTCTTTGTGTAGTTTGGGCATTAGGGTAACTGTGCCTTCTACAGAATTGGGCAATGTCTTTTCTCTTTCTGTTTTGTGGAATAATTTGAGGAGTATTAGCATTAATACTTCTTTAAAAGTCTGGTGGAACTCTCTGCTAAACTCATCTGGCTCTGGGCTTTTTTTTTTTTTGGAAGATTTTTAATGACTGCTGTTACTTCAGTAGGAGTTATAAGGCTACTTAAATTGCTTATATGACCTTGACTAACTTTGGTAAGTGGTAGTTAGTGAGAAAATTATCTATTTCTTTTAGATTTTCCAATTTGGTGGAGTACAGGTTTTTAAGTGTATGTTCTTGATTCTCTAGAGTTCCTTGGTATCTGTTATTATGTCCCCTTTTTCTTCTCTAATTTTATTAATTTAGATGTTTTCTCTTTGCCTTACTGTTTTTCCCAAAGAATCAACTATTTGTTTTATCTATATTGTTGTTGTTATATTTTATTGATTTCAGCTTTTAGTTTGATTATTTCTTGCTATGTACTCTTTCTTTTTATATTATAGGGCTTTCAATTGTGCTGTTAAGTTATTAATAGTGAGATTTCTCCAAATTTTAAGTGTCAGGACTTAGTGTTACGAACTTGCCCATTAGAACTCCTTTTATTGGTTTCCGTAAGTTTGGATATATTGTGTATTCATTTTCATTTAATTCTAGAAAGTCTTAAATTTTTAAATTTAATTTCTGTCTTGACCCATTTTTCACTGAGTTGTTCAGTTTCCATGAGTTTTTAAGTTTTCTGTTTTTGAAATCCAGCTATAATCTCTGTTGGCCAGATAGGATGCAGGGTATTATTTCAATTTCCCTGTACCTGTTGAGACTTGCTTTGTCTCCAAGTATATGATCAATTTTGGAGAGTGTTTTATGAGGTGATAAGAAGGTATATTCTTTTATGTTTGAGTGAAATGCTCTATACTATTTGTTAGATCTATTTGGTTTATAACATCAGTTAGCTCCAGCATTTCTCTGTTTAGTTATTGCCTGACTGACTTGTCTATTGGTGAGAGTTGGGTATTGAAGTCTCTCTCCATCAGTATGTGGGTATCAATATGTGACATACGCTGTAGTAATGTTTCTTTTAGGAACTTGGGTGCCCTTGAGTTTGGTGAATAAATATTAAGAATTGCCATGTCCTTTTCATGGATTTTTTTCCACTGTGAGTATGTAGACTTGTTTTAGTTAGGGTTTCTATTGCTGTCATGAAACACCATGACCACAAAGAAAGTTGGAGAGGAAGGTGTTTATTTAGCTTACACTTACACATTGCTATTAATTACCAAAGGAGGTCAGGACCCACGGTCAAAAAGGGCAGCAACCTGGAGGCAGGAGCAGATGTAGAGGCCATGAAAGAGCGTTGCTTACTGGAGCTCTCCCTCCCTCCCTCCCTCCCTCCCTCCCTCCCTCCCTCCCTCCCTCCCTCCCTCTGTCATCCTCCTCCTCCTCCTTCTTCTCTCTCTCTTTTTCTCTCTCTCCTCCCTCTCTCCCTCCCTTCCTGCCGTCCTTCCTTTATTTTCTTTTGTTAACTGTTTATTGGTTCTTTGTGGATTTCACATCTTGCACCCCATTCCTATGCATCTCTCCTGCTCCTCGTACCTGCTCTGCACTCTTGCAACCTCACTCCCAACAGAGAAAAAAAATGTCGTTGTGGAAGCTGTAATGTGTTACAGTGTGCCCACAGTATACCCCTCTGACCACACTTTTCTTGCAATGGCTTGTTGATCTCGGTCAAGGCCTCTGGCTTCTGCTATTCTGTCAGTACCTCACTGGGACTCCTCTTGGCTCTCCTCTTGTTGCCCTGTGTCATGGCGAGCCTGTAGCTTTGCATCTGTAGGATCAGCCTCTTCATGCACTCCAGCAGTTCATCCATGGGGTAGATGCTGGGCTGGGCCAACTCAAAGCCGTGGATCTGGGCCTGAGAGGTATCTGGTTAGCCCACCAGCTCTCCCTCTCTCATGCCCTCCAGCTCACTAGAAAACCCCCACAACCAGGGTTAGCTCTACCGTGCTGCCCAGGCAAGGTGCAGGGCCTACTCTCCTGAGTGTTGCAGCAAGTGAAGGGCAGGGACAGTTCTGCTCTCATGACCCCACGGCCAGGTCTCCTGCCTCCCATAGGTGGTGGAGGAGGGCATCTCTTCCTCATCCTGTAATACTGAGTTCACCCAGATCGCCCAGATTGAGAGACCCCTGAAATGACCACCAGGACTTGATACCGATGGAACATACACAGGGTCCTGTTTTAGGAGCTCAGAGCTCTCATCACAATCCTTCCTGACGCAGCAGAATAGGAGACTGGCACTGGATCTTCAAGGGTAATGGGTTCATAAAGGGAAAAGACCGTAAGTGGGGTGTTGTGGGTCACAGGGATGTCAACCTTTAGGCAGGCTGGGTGGAGACTGAGTCTGGAGGGGAAGTTTGTTTCTCTGTCTCTGTCTCTCTCTGTCTCTCTCTGTCTCTGTCTCTCTCTCTCTCTCTCTCTCTCTCTCTCTCTCTCTCTCTCTCTCTCTCTCTCTGAGGAGCATTGGGAGCTAATTGTATGTAATTGCTCCAGTGAAGTTTCTGGAGACTGCTGGCAGGTGTCATTCTGGAGACTGCTGGCAGGTGTCATTCTGGAGACTGCTGGTGGCACGGAGAAGGGTCACCTAGAGGACAAGTTGTCATTAATTTTGCCCTCACAAGCCATGCTGCTGCACGGCAGACAGGTTGTGGGGCCAGCTCTCCCTTGCTCATACCCTTCTTCTGAGATGTGCAGGCAGCTCTGGGTTCCTGCAGCTGCCTAGGGGCTGGGTCAGCTCCCTTCCTCTCATGATCCCAGCACCAACTTTTTGAAATAACCAGGTGAGCAGTTGGTTCAGTTTTGCACAGCCTTCGGCCATCAACATGTCCCCCAGGCTCCAGCCCAGATTAGGAACATCCACCTGGCCTTTGTTGGTAACAGACTCTGTGGCCCATGGCGGGAGCGCAGGTCAGGGCCCCACCGTGGGTCCAAGTGGCATCACCAGCTCCTCACATCAGGCTGTTCCTCACTTCCCTTGAGTCTCTGGTTCTGCTTCTCTTCATTGTGCCAGTCTCCCTCTGTTTCTATTTCTCTTCCGTTTCTCTACCATTTGCTTTCTCTTCTTAGTGATGCCTGGAGTCTCTGCGTGTCTGGGGTGGTCTCACGTGTGGTCTCTGGAGTGCTATGCCTTGCCAAGTGGCCCATGGCCATCTGTCTTAGGCTCATTCCTGCCCTGGTCCCAGGAGGGGATTCTTTCTGGCTCACTTTTCTCAGGGAGTGTTAGGTCACTAATTATTCAGATGTTTACAGGTCAGAACACTGAGCATAGACATAACCTCTCTCGGCTCTGCCACCTCCTGATATACATATCACACAGCAGCCACACCTGCCGTACCTCTCGGGGCAGGTGTGCTTCTCTGTTAATCACCATGCACTGCAATGGGAGCTGAGAGATGCATTAGCCCATGGGTACGATGTGTCACCAGGGGTCAGGTTTTCTAGAGCTCACGCCTAGGTGTGGAGTTACTGCACGGCAGAATAACTTTTTGAGGAGCTTAAACATTTTCCCAATATGACTACATTATTTTTGACATCTCTTCCAGTAATGGGCGAAGCTTTTAATTTCCCTGTGTTGTTCCCAACACTTGCTATTTTTCCTTTTAGTTGTTTGCACCTTAATGTGTATGAAGTGATATCTCACTGTGGTTCTATTGTGCATTTCCTTCATAAACAGTGATGCTGAGTGTCTTTCTATGTGTTCATTGACCATTTTCATCTTTTGAGAAACATCTTCATCTTTTTAATTTTTATTCTTTATTCTCTTATATATTATATCCCAACTACAGTTTCTCCTTCATCCTCTCCTCCTAGTTCCCTGCCCCCTCCCCCTCCCTTCCCCAGACTCCTCCTCATTTTCCCTCAGAAAAGGGCAGGCTCTCCAGGGATATCAACAAACCTGGCATATCAAGTTTGACTAGGCACCTCCTCCCATATCAAGGTTGGATAAGGCAACTCAGTAGGAGGAAAATGGTCCAAAAAGCAGGCAAAAGAGTCAGAGACGGCCCCTGCTCTTAGGAGTCCCACAAGAACACAAAGCTAAACAACCATAATATATATGCAGAAGACCTAGGTCAGACCCATGCAGTCCGTGAGCCCCCATGAGCCCAGGTTAGTTGATCTGTGGGTTTTCTTGTGGTGTCCTTGACTCCGCTGGCTCCTACAGCCCTTCCTTCCTCTTCTGCAGGATTCCCTGAGCTCTGCCTAATGTTTGGCTGTGGATCTCTGCATCTGTTTCCATCAGTTGCCGGATGGCAGCTCTCTGATGAAGATTATGTCAGGTTCCAGGCTACGAGTACAGCAGAACATCATTAGGAACCATTTAATTTACTTCTCCCTCAGTTGTGTTTGGTTCTATCTTAAGTCTCCTGACTATCCAGCTCCTTGTTCCTGGCCCTCCGGGCAGTACCAGTCATTGTGGCATGGCTCTCAAGCTGGGTCAGCCATTGATTGGCCACACCCACGGTTACTGTGCCACCTGTGTCCCAGCACATCTTGTAGGCAGGGAAAACTGTGGCGTGAAGGTTGTGTGGTTGGGTTGGTGTCCCATCCCCTCCACTGGAGTTCTAGCCTGATTGTAGAAGATGGCTGGTTCAGGCTCCATCTCCCCATTACGAGGAGTCTTAGCTAGGGTCACCCTCAGATCCCTGGGTGTTTTCGTTGCACTAGGTTGTTCAACCCCGAAATGCCCCCCAATTCCAGCCCTCTCCTCTCCTCTCCCCTCTACATGATTCCTCCTGTTCCCATCCCCACCTGGCCCCAGGTCACTGCAAAATCTAATGTATTTCTCCTTCCCAGGGAGACCCGTGTGCCCTCCTCCCTTGAGCCCTTCTTGTTACGTAGCCTCTCTGAGTCTGTGGTTATCTTATTTTACAGTTAATATCCACTTACAGGTGAGTTCATATCATGCTTGTCACTCTGGGTTTATGTTGCCTCACTCAAGATGAATTTTTTCTAGTTCTTCCATAGTTTTAAACACACCTATCCCTTATTTCTTTTCTCTCTCCTTCCTGCTATTTCTCTCTCTACTCCTCCTGTTTTTCTTTGCTTCTTTTTTGGATTTGGACTTCCTGGGCTGGGGTGAGGGTATAGAAGATACCCCTGTTGCCTCTGAGACAGTCAGGACCTGTCTCTTAATGCTCAGAATGATGCTACCTATAAGACCTTGACTGTGGATTGTAATGGGAGCAAGTCTAAAAGGCTCCTGGATGGGTGATGCAAGGATGGACCAAAGGATGCACATGGGTACCAGTGAGCCAGGGACTTTGATGGGAAGATAGAGATACAATGGGAGGTCTAGCCTGCATCTAGTCCTTGTTGAGTTTTGAGAGTTATGTGGTTTGTATTCATATCCTTTTTAGTAGATTTATTATACTTTATCCCATAGTGAATTATCTGTGCTCTTTTTAAAAAAATCATGTGGGGTGTGTGTGTGTGTGTGTGTGTGTGTGTGTGTGTGTGTGTGTGTGTGTATACACATGTGCATATGTGTCATGGCATATGTATGGGGTCAGAGGGCAACATTCATGTGTTGTTTCTCCTTATCTCATAGGGCCCAGGGATCAAACTCAGACTGTTAGGCGTTGCAGCAACCATCCTTACCTGCCAAGCCATCTCATTGTTCATATTCTTGGTCATGACCTTTGATAAAATAAAGTTTGTTGTTCTTTAATTTTTTTGTACATTCTAACCCATTTAGAATTTATTTACTTTGGTTTTCTAGTCTCTTAATTTATGAATTCTTATAGGGTTTTATATAGTCATTAATATATGATGCACTTTAGTACTTTGATCATAGTTTCCCTGCTGCCATATTCTTCTCCCTCAGCCCTATTCCCACCTTTCCCTGATAAGTCTCCCTGCTACCTTTTTGGATTTCCTCCTTTTTTGGTTCCCATCACATTTAATTGGGGAGCATATAGTAGTGATATCATGTGTGGAAGGTAGTTTTTTTTGTTTTTTTGTTTTTGTTTTTTTGTTTTTTTGGGTTTTTTTTGAGACAGGATCTCTCTACGGAGCCCTGGCTCTCCTAGCACTCATCATGTGGACCACGCTATATAATACAGATGTCAGACTCACAGAGATCTGCCCACCTTGGTCTCCGAATGCTGGGTTCAAAGGTGTGCACCATGCCTGTTCGTTTCAGCAGTGTTCCTTGCCATCTTTGGTCCCTTAATTCTGTCCACTCCTTCTGCTGAACCTTGGAGAGGATAGTGTAGGTGCTCTGTTTAGGGTTGAGGCCTCTGTATTACTCACTACAAACAGAAGCTTCTCTGATCAAGATTAAGCACAGTGGTAATCTGTGGCTATAAGCATATACTTACAAGGTAGCTAGATACCACGTGCTTTCCAAAATGACAGTCCTTGGTTACCACTTAGGGCTTCTGACCGCCTATGCCATGTACTTTTGACTAGGCTTATAGTACCAAGCATGGATTTTCCCCAGTGGAGCATGTTCAAATCCAACCAGAAAGCAATCCAAGAACACATCAAAGATATCATTCACCATGACCAAGTAAGCTTTATTGCAGGCATGCAGGATGGTTCAGTATACGGAAATCCATCCATGTAATCTACCATATAAACAAACTGAAAGAAAAAAAAACCCACATGACCATCTCCTTAGATGCCGAAAAAGCATTTGACAAAATCCAACACCCATTTCATGTTTAAAGTTTTGGGGAGATCGGGGATACAAGGCACTTTCCTCAACATAATAAAGGCTATATACAGCAAGCCTATAGCCAACATCAAATTAAATGGAGAGATACTCAAGGAAACTCCTCTAAAATTAGACACCAGAGAAAGCTGTGCACTCTCTCCATATCTCTTCAATATAATTCTTGAAGTTCTACCTAGAGCAATAAGGCAACTAAAGGAGCTCAAGGGGATCCGAATGGGAAAGGAGGAAGTCAAATTATCCCTATTCAAAGATGATATGATAGTGTACATATGTGACCACCAAAATTCCACCAGAGATCTCCTACAGCGATTACTTTACAAACGGTCATGTCACTGTTGCTATAGTGAATGTATCTCACCTGGCAAGTTCGTAGTATCAGGGATCAGAAGTGGGTGAGAGTGTTAATGATTTTCCTCCTCCAGCAGCCTGCATGGTAGGGTTTTGTTTTGTTTTGTTTTTTTACACCAAATGCTGTTCAGTAAGGAGAAAACTTTCAGCCTTAGTTACAGGTTGATTTCTTTATGCCCTGCAATCAAAGTGTGTGTTGTTTTTAGCATCTAGTTGTTGCCGGTGACAGCTCGTACTGTTTTGGACCTCTGGGGCCTCCCTGATGGACAATGCATGTTGATGTATCCCACATCTGTTACCACAAAGTTTTAATTTTGATGAGGTGCAGTTTTTTTTTCTGTTTATGCTTTAGCGTCACATCTCAGCAAACCATTGCCCAAGCAAGACAATGAAGATGACTATGTGTTTTGTCCAGCAGCTTTGACTCTGACTTCATGCCTTTGATCTCCTTTGAGTTAATTCTATGCTGTGTGAGTTAGGTCTCCAACATGGTTCTGTTACTTGCGGGTTTAGAGTCTCCCCAGCACTATTTGTTAGGAATGCTGTTGTTTCCTTATTGAACTTGTCATCCTTGTCAAAAATCAATTCACCATTGACAGGAAGGTTTATTTCTGGACTTAAGGTATTTTCTATTGATCTAGGTATCTTTCTTTGTGCCCAAACCAATTTTGACAAGTGTAGCTTTGTATTAAGTTTGAGCTTAAGGAAATGAACACGCTTATTCCCCTTTCAGGGTTCTTTTGACTATTCTGTGTTCTTAATTTCCGTCTGCGTTTTGGGAGCTTTATGTTAATATTGAAAAAACAATGTATTCAGAACGATCATGTTGGCTATCCAGAGCAATATTGTCATTTTCACAATAGTCTCAACTCACAGGTATCTGCTTGCTTCTGCTTCCTAAGTGCTATGATTGAAGGCACATGCCACCACGACCGGCTATCAGTACTCTTTTTTAAGTGGTCACTAGAGAACAAATTCCAAAAAAGCCTCTATCATGTACATATGTTATAATGCAGTTCTTGGCAACAAAGATTGCAGAACAGACAAAACTATCTTGAAAAAAAAAAAAAAGGAGCAAGCACATTCACTTTTAAACTTCTAAACTTCTAAAGAACATTGATATAGATAAATGTTTTTTCCCATTTATTTAGCTCTTTAATTACTTCCAAAGATGGTTAATAGGTTGGTGTAGAATTCTTAAATTTTTATTATTTGTTATATTAAAATAATAGTAATTACTGGGTGTATGTGTGCCATGGTATACTTGTGGACACCTAATGATAACTTTTGAGCCTTACACTGTAGCTTCCTGGTATCTAATTCAGATCCGCAAGCTTCTGTGATAAGCTTTTCATCCACTGAACTATCTTGCCAGCCCAAGTTTATGATTCTTTTTTAAAAAAGGATGTATTTGATTTATGAGTATTTTGCGTGCATGATATGCACGTAGTGCCCATGGAGGCCAGAAGAAGGTGTTAGATCCCCCTGGAACTGTAATTGCAGGTGGTTGTAAGGTACCTGGTGTGGGCGTTAGGAACTAAACCTGCGTCTTCCGCAAGAGCAGCAAGTGCTTTCAACCACTGAGCCATTTCCCCAGCCCTCCCATGCTCCCAATTTATTAAGTATTTAATTTGTGATGTTATTTAGAAATGCAATTAAAATTGTTCTTTGAAACATTTATACATGTATATAATATATTCTAATCACACCCCCATTTTCTTACCCCTCTCTCAACCTTGTGACGGCCCTCCACAATTGTCCCCCAATTTGTGTTTTTTGTTTGATTTTGTGACCTGCAGGGTTTAACCAGGGACGCCTGCATGAGCTGGGTATGGAACTCACTGGTGGCCACACCACTGAAGCTAGTGACTATTTCCCTCGTTATGCGAGGATAGCAAATAGTTCCGCATGGAAGGGCAGGGCCTTGTGAGCCTTTCATCCATGGCTGAGGGTTGATAGTTCTAGTCCGGTGCAAGCCAAGTTTGGGCAACCACAGCTACTGTAAGTTTATGATAGCAGTGGCCTCCCTCCTTGCTGCCTCCTATTCTTCCTATTCCTCTTCCACCGTGTCCCCTGAGCAAGGGTGACACAGATGCCTCACGTAAGGCTGAACTCTCAGTGGTTACTTATTCACAATACCTAGAGAAGTTCTGAGTCTTTATTTGCTAATTCTCTACAAAAGCAGTTACTGTGATCAAGGCTGAAAGCAACGCTTACCTAAGGATATAAGGATAAATATTTAGAGGGCATTTTGGTTTCATGTCCACCCAGCAAGACTTCAGTACTATGTTTTTCCCTAAGTACTTTGGCCTCCCCACCATGAACTTAGGAGCAGCCTTACAAAACCAGGTGTGATATCCTTTCTGGAGCATGTTTCGATCCAATCAGAGAGTATTTGGTTGCCTCCATAGCAGTTGTGCCATTGTTGCACAAGTGTGTGTCTCTTAAAAGCCAAGTGTTTTTCTTTTCTTTCATTTTAAAGCAAATTTCTTTTTGTTAATATTTATTACTTATGTATAAAAGTATGATGAATTTTATGAGTATTGGCCTTTATATATTGAGTAGGTTTTTTTTTATCTATTCAATTTTTAAGATGCTTGTTAAATGTCATGAGCTTTGGGAAGATTCTGCATATCTTGGATAAAAAAATTTCTTTATGTTGGTATAAACCCCTAATCATATACTGATTACATAGTGTATTTAAATGCAGTTTTATTTCCTATCCAAATGACTAGGTTTGTTTTAGTCTAGATGTTGTCACAAAATTGTTTGCTAAGTTTACTGACAAGGTTTGTCTCAAAATTTCTAATAGTTTTTAAAATTTATTTTTGTTTTATGTGTATGGGTGTTTTGCTTGCATGTGTGTCTGGGTACCACATGTGTGCCTGCTAACCAGGGAGGCCAAAAGAAGGCTGTAGATCGCCTCGAACTGGAATTAGAGATAGTTGTGAGGCACCACGTGCATGCTGGGAACCCAAGCCATGTCCTCTGGCAGAGCAGCCAGTGCTCTTAATCACTGAGCCATCTTTCCAGCTACACTAATAATTTTTAAATACAGAAGTTTGTGAATGATTTGGTACACGAAATACCTCAAGTCCCAGCTATTTCACTCCCTCAACAGAAGAGTGGATAAAGAAACTGTGGTACATTTACACAATGGAATACTACTCAACTATTAAAAACAAGGAAATCTTGAAATTTGCAGGCAAATGCATGGAACCAGAAATGATCATCCTGAGTGAGGTAACTCAGACCCAGGAAGACATTGCATGGTGTATACTCAATTATAAGTGAACATTAGCCACATAACACGGGATAAACACACTGCAATACACAGACCTAAAGAAGGCAAATAACAACGAGGACCTCAGGGAGGATGCTTAATGAATGAGAGTTCAGAAGGGCCATAGAATAGACACCAGAAGCAGTTGAAGAGGACTCTGAAAGACTCCACCCAGTGGGGATTGAAGCAGATGCTGAGACTCACAGCTGGACTTTGAGTTGGCGCTCAGGGAGTCTTATGGAGCAGTTGGGGGAGAGAAGACCTGGAGGGGCAGGAGCTCCACAAGGAGACCACTGGAGCCAACAGGTCCAGGCAGGGCCTGGGGCGGGAGTGGCTGTTGCTGTAGAGACCGATGCACCAACTAAGGACCATGCATGGTGGGGACCTAGACCCTCTGCTCAATGCAGTCGATAGGGGGCACAGTCTCCTTGTGGGTCCAATAATATGGGGATTTGGGGATACCTCTGACATGGACTCTGGTGCCCACTTGCCAGGACACAGAGGAGGAGGATGTAGGCATCCAGATGAAACTTGATAGGCGGGGGTCAGATGACAGGGGAGGAGGGCACCCCCTTTCCGAGGACCCGGGGAGGGGGAAGGGGGCGTGAGGGATGGAGGGTGGGGCCAGGAAGTGACAGGGGAGGGGGAAGGGGGCGTGAGGGATGGAGGGTGGGGCCAGGAAGTGACAGGGGAGGGGGAAGGGGGCGTGAGGGATGGAGGGTGGGGCCAGGAAGAGACAGGGGAGGGGGAAGGGGGCGTGAGGGATGGAGGGTGGGGCCAGGAAGTGACAGGGGAGGGGGCTACAGTTGGGATGACAAGTGAATAAATTAAAAAACCCAAGACAAAGAAACACACAACAACCCTCCCTCAAATTAGCTTAAAGAAGAAAAGCTTAAGGGTCTTTTTTGTTTGTTTTTTATAATTAGGAAGTCTAGAAGGTGGATTTAAAATAGTTTCTTCTATTTACTCCGGAAATGGTAAAGACAGACTGCTTACATATTTGCATGTACACCTGCAGGCCAGAAGAGGGCACCAGATCACTTTATAGATGGTTGTGAGCCAGGAATTGAACTCAGGACCTAGAGCAGACAACTAGCCATCTCTCCAGTCCAGCGGCTTGCATATTTAAGCCACATTATCCAATGTTAGCAATTGTGTTATTTATTCATTAGTGTTTCTCTCTCTGTCTCTCTGTCTTTCTGTGTCTCTGTCTCTGTCTCTGTCTCTGTCTCTGTCTCTGTCTCTCTCTCTCTCTCTCTCTCTCTCTCTGTGTGTGTGTGTGTGTGTGTGTGTGTGTGTATGTGTGTGTGTGTGTGTGTACACCTGCCTTTGCATGTATGTGTGGAGGTCAGAGGCCAGTACACCCTACTTTCTGAGATGAGCTCTCTCACCACACCTGAAATCTTTGTTTCGTCTAGACTGGTTGACCAGACAGGCTATAAGGATCGCATGACTGTACTGTACAGCCCTGGGTTATAGTTGTGTGACGCCATGTCTGCCTTTCACCTGGACTTTGTGCTTGCACATCAAGCACTTCAGGGACTACGCCACACCCTATCTGCACACACTGCAGCCACACTGCAGATGAGGAGTTAGGATACAGAAGGGAAGTGCTTGATCATTAGCCAGTCAGTGACACAAGCCAAGAATTAAAATCCAAACTGACTGTGTGCTTACCTCTGTGCCCCACTGTCTGTGCCACATATATATCCAGAAAAACACTTTTTTCTGCTTCAGTTATGCATATCCTCAGACTAGCATGCAATGCAGGAAAATAATGGTTCTAAGTTTACTCACCTGTCTAGCTCCATTGGCAGGCTTAGTAGAAGAACATGGCATGGAGCCGAGTTTCTCTAAAGAAAGTAATCTCTCTCTCTCTCTCTCTCTCTCTCTCTCTCTCTCTCTCCCTCTCCCTCTCTCTCCCTCCCCCCACCTCTCTCTCTCCCACCTCTCTCTCTCTCTCTGTCTCTCTGTGTCTCTGTTTCTGTCTCTCTCTCTCTCTCTCTCTCTCTCTCTCACGCACAGAGTAAACAGTTTGTTGACCATGTTATTTAGCAACAGAATGTTCCATATCAAACACTGTGAAGAGTGGCATATGTTGGAGGCCAACAGTATATTAAGTTTAATTATGAAACAATTAGATACACTGTGTTTCTGTTAGGTGAGATCATTTGCCTGTTGGATATTAAGTAGCCAAGTTATGCAGACCTCAAATAAGCTCATACAAACAAATCTGTTTGGGAAGTTTCAAAATGTTATCAAGCTTTGTATATTTAATTTTATATGAAAACAGCAAGATTTTAGTTATATTTTGTAGCTTATGTATTTATATATATCCTTATGTAATTCTTTAAAAATCTGATAATCTTTGATATATTTTTAACAAAAACATTAGAGCTAGCCCAATATGTAAAGCCTTTCTGTAGAATTTACATTGTTTACTAATTAAATATTTTTATTGTTTTAAATTATATATATGTATAAATGTCTGTGAGTGGTGTGTGCGCACGTGAGTGCAGATGACCGTAAAGGCCAGGAGAGAGACTTGGGTGTGCTGGAGCAGGAGGTAGGGTGGCTGTAACCACCTAATGAAGTGCTGGGAACTGAGCTCAGGCCTCTGCAAGAGCAGTGTGCACGGTTAACCACTGAGCCTTAGCTCTAGCCCCAGAATTTTCCAACATAATCTACCTGCTTTAGGATACGGAAGGTATTTTGAAAGTAAGACTGACCTCTAAAGGATATAGAGATTAAAAAACAAGGTCTTAATAGAGTCATTAAGCAGGTACTAGGATGCTGGAAGCCAGAGAAGTGTTTTGTAAATAATTAAGGATAAAAATCAAAGCATCTATGTATGTTCAGAGGGAATCACTGATTTCCTACTCAGCTGCTGTTTTTTTTTTTTTACCCCAGTAAGTTACCTCAAATGCTGAAGCTTCATGCTCTCAAGACTAGCTGCCTGAAACCGTAGGGTAACATTTGTACACTCTTTAGCCATGAGTAACAGGAAGGAGCAGAAGCCTCTGTGTCTGAAAGCTGTGTCCTTTTCTGAGAATCCCACTAGGGTTTAAGTGACGTAAGGAGAGAGACAGTCTGTCTTGTTTGTATGGCTTCCTTGATGTGTAACACAGAACTCTGTACCATACATAGTAAATGATCAACAAATATCCACTAACTACTTGGGTGTTTGGTTGAAGATACAGAAAACCGTTGCTTATGTCTTTTCAGTCTTGAATGGGGGCTGTCACTTCCTCCAGGAACCAGTCCCCGAGGATCGTTGTTCCTGCTGTTTACCATGTTAAGACTTTTTAAAAAAAAGATTTATTTATTATTTATACAGTATTCTGCCCATACGTGTGCCTGCCCACCACAAGAAGGCACCAGATCTCATAACAGGTGGTTGTGAGCCACCATGTGATTGCTGGGAATTGAACTCAGGACCTTCGGAAGAACAGATGGTGCTCTGAACCTCTGAGCCATCTCTCCAGCCCCGTTAAGCCTTTTTTATACACTGTATTTTGTATTCGTCTAACCCCAAATGCATTTGATAATCACAGACGTGTTACCCTTTCCACTTCTCTGTGAGCCCCGTGAAAGAGGGCACGGTGCTCACCCTGGCTTCAGTACACCCCGTGTGCCTGTGGGCGCCGTGCTCACCCTGGCTTCAGTACACCCCGTGTGCCTGTGGGCGCCGTGCTCACCCTGGTGGCTTCAGTACACCCCGTGTGCCTGTGGGCGCGGTGCTCACCCTGGCTTCAGTACACCCCGTGTGCCTGTGGGCGCGGTGCTCACCCTGGCTTCAGTACACCCCGTGTGCCTGTGGGCGCGGTGCTCACCCTGGCTTCAGTACACCCCGTGTGCCTGTGGGCACCGTGCTCACCCTGGCTTCAGTACACCCCGTGTGCCTGTGGGTGCCTTGCTCACCCTGGCTTCAGTACACCCCGTGTGCCTGTGGGCGCGGTGCTCACCCTGGCTTCAGTACACCCCGAGTGCCTGTGGGCGCAGTGCTCACCCTGGCTCCAGTACACCCCGTGTGCCTGTGGGCGCCGTGCTCACCCTGGCTTCAGTACACCCCGTGTGCCTGTGTAGATGACCACATATTTACTGAATAGATATGACAGGAGTGTGTGGGTTGAGTGGCTGATGAAGATGCTGTGGGCAGAAGCTGGAAGGAGGCTTCCATGGCTCCTGTTGAAGCTCACAGGAAGTGGTCAGCATTCGCGAATTCACAGTTTGTAGCAACTTTATACAACAAAGAATGTTCTGTAAATTATCTGTATTTATTGTTTTAAAGAGAAGGAAAACAATTTTTGGTTGGTTGCATTCATAGATGCTGATTCATGAACTGAAAGAATGCTTAAGTAGTAATGACCCTGGACCTTTGGTATCTGAGCTTTTAAAGGAGTAAGACTGTTTACGGTTGATATGGATAGACTCTTGAATTGGGGAAGAAAAGCACTGAGGGTGAGGAAAGGCTAGAGACCCGAGTAGTTCCTTCCCCGTAAGCTTAGGTATGGTATACCTCAGAAGGAAGAACTGACAACGTACGGTGCTTAGGAGGTGGGTTATTCTTGAGGGGTAGCAGAGTATCTCAGTGGAAGAAACATGACCCCTGCCGACCTTAGTGGTCTTAGCCCAGCCTTCCAACAGCATGCCGTTTATTTATAGTGCAATCTTAGAAGGAATGAGTTCACAAGAAAATCAATCTATCCTCCCTCCTCCCTCCTTCCCTCCCTCCCTTCCTCCCTCCCTCATGTCTCTCCCTCCTTCCCTCCCTCTCTATTTCCTGTTATTGTGTGAATAAACATGTAGGGTCTTATTCTGTTTGTCACTGCTGTTTTTTTGCTAAACCATTGTCCTATTGATAATTTCTTCCTCCTCCCTACCTTTCCTCTCTCCCTCAATTCATTCATACTAGGTTTATTAGTTACTTTTCTATTACCATGACAAACCGCCATGACCGAGGCAACTTATAAAACAAAGTATTTAATTGGATTTATGGTATTAGAAGGTTAAAGTCCATGATTGCAGAGCAAAGGCTTGGCGGCGGAAATGGCTGAGAGCTCACAGTTTGGTGCACACACTGGAAGCAGCGTGAGCTCACTGGGAATGGCTGGGTCCCTGGCCAAACCTCCTAATCCCTTCCAAACGGTTCCTTCACGGGGAATCAGGTTTTCAAACATTTGCGCCTGTGAGGGCTATTCTCGTCAAACCGTCCCACTAGGCTGCTGTTCTATTGCTGAGCTGTACCTTTAGCCCTGATAGGTTATTTTCAGTGTTTCTGTTGTACAAACCTTCAAAGTTCATAATTGCACATTATTGGGCTGTAGGAAATTTGTAATTTTATCTTTTACATTTTTTTTCTGAATAATTCTTTTGGAATCTTAACCTTTTATCACGTCATCCTCCTCCTTTTATTAAAAACCCTTATGTATTATTTCAGTAATAAGTCAACTGATTAAGGGCAATTTTTTACTTTCAAAATTTTTTGGTATTATTAGTGCTTTGTAAGTTTTATGAATTACTTAATTATCTAATTGATATTTGTATACACATTGCTAACTTGTTTATTATTGAAATTATTTACCTGTAAGTAATACTTTGTTACAACATCAGTTAATTTAGGAATGCTTCAACTAAAGTTACAGAAAATCAATACTATATAGGCCTTTCTTTGTGGTACATTTAAGTAGTTTAAATTAGCTCTGCTTGTAAATGTCTGACTAATGCTGATAAATTCATATGTGACTTCAATTTGAACTTAAATTGGTTATAGAAGCATTGATTCTTTGTGTAAGATAAAAAACACAAACAAAAAGGAAAAGACCTTATTCAATAATTCTTTAAATACAAAGCTTACTTATTATGACAATTGGTACCTATTTTATAATAGTTATATTACTAATTTTTTGAACTCTACTGGAATAATTTTTACTACTAAAAATAAGAAAGGTGAAAAGATAACTTTCACTTAATATGAATTCAGAAGATGTAGTTTTTATTTATGTACGTGTATATGTATATGACATATATGTATATGCATATGTATCTGTGTGAGTTTATGTGCTCCATGGGTATGTCTGTGGAGGTCTAGATTTCTGGAACCAGAGTCACAGGCTGTTGTGATCCACATGATATAGGTGCAGGGGACCAGAAGTCAGATTCTCTTCAGTACCTGCTAAGCATCATTCCATGTCCTATAATATGAATCTTAATATTTCGTTCATGAAAAGAGCCAACTTCCTTCCCAAACACAGTGTTATGTGTGAAGCTTTAAAGAAGCCAGGAAAGCTGCTCCCTGCAAAGAAGTATAAAACAATGTGGTCGATATTAAATTAAAAATCCGGTAGTGGAAAAAAAAAATCAAACAGATAAAGAATATATATTCTCAGCTGAGCGTTCTAATACAAACAGGTCAAAATTATTGGTAGGAAAGGAGTGCTCCTCAGCAGAGCTTTAAGAAACTATGACTGTACATGCATGCTTTTAACCCCAGTGAGTCTGAGCTCCCGAGGAAGTTCCAGCTCTCTGCTAGCCTCAGGGAGCACACTATAAAAGACAGGTTCGTGCACATGGCTGCCAAGGCCATCAGCCCTTTTCTCATCCTGGCAGTGCACATTTCTTTTCTGTTGGGCATGTTTCCTTCGTGCGCTGTTTTCTGCTTCCCTTCTGGCTCTGGCTCTGCTTACCCCTTGTTTCAGGTTCTGCTTGTTTGGCTGGCTTTGGCTCTGTTTGTCTTCCAGGATTCGCTTCCTGTGTCAGCCCAGTAGGCCCCATACCTCCTGCCTCTCTGTCCACTTAATGCACATTTCCTTTTCTGTGTCCAACGTTATTGCTTCCCTTCTGGTCTTAATCAGCCTTTCTCCTCTGTAGTGCTTAATTTACAGAACTGCCACGACATAGAACCTACGCGGAGTCACAATAACCCGCCATAGCTCTATGTGTGTATAAGAGTGATTATAAAGTCACCTCATATGATTTGAGCATTTAATATGTTGGCCGGTTCTTTAAGCCTTAGGAATGTTCTCAGCGCCGCGAGGGACACCAAGAACAAGAAGAACGGCCTGCAGCTTTAAACTATAACTTATCTGTAGTTCTTGCAGATTGTTTTTTAAACTAAGAGTCGTGAAATCAATTTAGTAGTACTAAAACTAGAAATTAAGCACAGAGTTGATGCCTGGCACACCTGTAATCCCAGCACTCGGGAGGCAGGGGCAGGTGGATCTCTGAGTTCTAGGCCAGCCTGGTCTACAGAGTGAGCTCAAGGACAGCCGGGGCTACACAGAGAAACCCTGCCTCAAAAAACAAACAAAGAGAACAACAACAACAACAACAAAAAGAAGAGATGAAGTGGAAACTAACAATCAGTACTACTGTGTATTTCACTTGGAGAGTTTCATCTTAGTTATATACATTTGTGCCAATGCTGAACATAAAATGTATTGCTTACTATGGCCCAAGTTAAGATAAAGAGAACATAATTCCAGAGAACAGAGCTAGCTAACCTTTTGGTTTTGTGAATTTCCTGCAGTGGCTCCAAACCGCATGCAGGAAAACCCTCAGAAACATAAAATAAAATGCAAAGAAAAATTTTGTAAAAATAAATAAGGATTAAATAATTGTTTTGGGCCACTCATTAAACACACAGACAGCAATGAAAGCTGATGAACAAACAAACAAATCTGTGTATATTTTTTATGTTTTCTAATAGAAAAGCAGGAGTTACACAAAATAATCCTAATTAAGTGTGATCGATTCAGAGAGTCTTTCAAAAAAACAATGTGGCCAGGTGTGGTGGTGCACATCTTTAATCTCAGCACCCTAGAGGCAAAGTCTGGTGGATCTCTACATAGTTCATTCCAGGATAGCTGTGGCTGTGTAGAAAAAGACCCTGTCTCAAAAAACAATAAACAAAGAAGTTTTTTTTAGGCAAGGACTCATGTAGCAGTCCTGGAGCTCATTATGCAGGATGGTCTTGTCACCCTCTTGCTGCCTCCTGCGTGCTGGGACTGAAAATGTTCACCATCATGCTTGGCTTTTATAGACATCAAACCTAGAGTTTCATGTATTATGTTAGACAAGCCCTCTACCAACTGAACTATAACCCCCACTTGGAGAGTGCTCTTGTGTGTGTCTTTATGTGTTTGTATGTGTGCAGGCCTGATGTCATCCTTAGGTGGTGACTTAGAAGCTCCTCCTGCACGGGTGGTCCTAGATTGTATAAGAAAGCAGGCTGAAAGAACAGCGAGGAGCAAGCCAGTGGGCAGCACCTCCACAGTGAGGAGCAAGCCAGTGGGCGGCACCTCCACAGTGAGGAGCAAGCCAGTGGGCGGCACCTCCATGGCCTCTGCTGCAGTTCTGCCTCCATGGTCCCTATTTGGCCTTGAGTTTTTGCCCTGACCTCCCTTCATGATAGACCCTGTGACCTGCGAGATGAAGCAAATCCTTTCCTGCACAAGTTACTTTTGGTCAGTGTATTTTTCAAAGCACTAGAAAGCAAACTAGGACCAGATATGTCAACATACTGGATATGTTGACAGTGCACGAAGAAACCATTTTTAACATATTTTCTCCTCTTTCACATAGATTTCTTAACTTAGTTGTGCCTCTTTTTTTCTTTTCTTTTCTGAATAAAGAAGAGTTTATGCAAACATGAGTGACTGTGGCTTAGAAACATACAATTTTGTTACCACAAATGGTATATTTCAATGCGGTAACAGTTTCATGACTTTTTATAGTTATAGGACAAAGAAAGCACACACCAAAGCACTTAGAATAGCAGGTGGACTGATTATGGCAAAGTTAGGAAATCTCTGCTACAGGTTTCTGATGCGACTTGATGACTTTTTAAAAATTAAAAAAAAATTATTCACTTCACACCCCAATTGTAGCCTCCTTCTCTCATCTCCTCCAGGTCACACCCTCCTCCCTCCCCCCCAACTCCCCTCCCCATGTCCTCAGAGAGGGGGAGCCCTTTTCCACCACCAACTGACCCCAGCCTACCAAGTCTCATCAGGACTGCCTGTATTCTCTTTCTCTGTGGCCTGGTAAGGCGCCCCTCCAGGGGGAAGTGACCAAAGAACAGGCAACAGAGTCTGTGGCAGGGACAGCCCCTGCTCCTCTTAGTAGGGACCCACATGAAGACAGCTGAGTGGGGGACTAGGTACTTGTTTGGTGCATCAGTTTCCGCCAGCCACCCCCTCCCCCAGCCCAGATTTGTTGGCTCCTGTCCCCTCTGGGTCCTTCTATCCCCACATTCTTCTTCCATAAGACTCCCAAAGCTCTACCCAAAGTTTGTCTGTGAGACTCAGCTTCTGTTTCGATGCCCTGCTGGTTGGAGTCTTTCATAGTACATCTGTGATGGGTTCCATCTTGTTCTCTCTCTTCAACTGCTTCCAGTGTCTTCTATTTGCCCTGTGCCTCTTTTTCTTTAGAGTGAATCTTTATTTAGGAAAAGTGAGAACATTGCTTTTATAGAGTATATTAGCACAGTAGCAGGGCTCCTTGAGATGATGTGTCCTACAATCCTCCCTTCCTTTTCCTAGTCTTTTTTTTTTTTTTTGTGACGTGTCTTCACTTGCATTTATGCTGCCCTCTGCTGTTTTTGGGGGAAACTGCAGTACACAGTATAATGACTCTGTAGCAGCCCCAGTGTTGTGTTGGAGCGGAAGACACCTGCTTCCTGCCCTTTCATTCATTCTCAGTCATTTTCAGAGATAGCTACACTATCATAAGTAGGAAAAGTGTAGCTTTACAGTGCTGTAGTGATAAGGGTATCAATATCTAAGAAGGTAATTAGGGAGTTAGCATCAGAAAAGAGTGAAGAAATAATGAGAAATGGAGAAAACCTTGCTGAGAGATGTAGGATAGAGAGGAACACCATAGAGCCCTGTCATATAGGACAGAGAGGACCACCATAGAGCCCTGTCATGTAGGACAGAGAGGACCACCATAGAGCCCTGTCATGTAGGACAGAGAGGACCACCATAGAACCCCGTCCTCCAGCAGGGAAGCTGAAACCCACCTGCACAACTAAAGCACGAAGGGTAAAATACAAAAAGCAGTGAAGTGCAGTCAGAAGGAATGTCTTTCTTTCTGGTTGGGGTGGTGTGGTTTGCCTCTTCCCTTGTATTGGCTTTTCTGTTATTCTCTATGCATTAGGCTGGGGCCTGGTTGTTTCAGTAATTCAAATAAGTTAATGTGCCTTTCCTGTGTAGGAGGTCTACTTTTAGCCAGAAGTTCCCAGTCTGAGCTGCTCCTCCTCCTCCTCCTCTTCCTCCTCCTCTGCCACTTACAACCTTGTTTCTGTTTTGGGGGTTGCATATGGGGCTTTTTACCACTGAGGCCCTGAGGGAGCGTGGAAGGCTTGCCTGTTTATGTTGTGGATGGGAGGTCTCTTCCTGGAGTGCCCCTCAGGAGACGGCCACAGTTTCTGCAGTGCAATTCCCACAGTCCCTCGTAGTGTGTCCAGGCAATGTTACAGTGCGCTGCCTTGCCCCGCACTTGTCTCCAGGGTGCCCACTCAGAACCTCAGCGTCAGAATTCTGGCCCAGTCTTCTCATTTCCACAGCCTGCTAGGCTCTGGCTGGCTGTCCCCATGTGGAACCTGCCACTCTGACAGCCAGTCTATGCTTGCCTTGCTCCAGATGACCTTTTCTGTAGCTTTTGGTTTCAAGTCAGCTGGGTGTGTTGCTGATCCCAGCACTGCATGGTGTCACGAGCATCCGGGAAAGGTGCTTACCGTGCGGTGGATGGGAAGCAGAGAGTGAGAAAGCATGCCTGTGTTAGTACTAGTCGGCTTTCTCTTCCTCTTCCTCAGCAGTGCCCTCTGTGTGAGTATGGTGTAGTCCACACGCAGGGCAGCCTTTCACCGTTGGTAAAGCGTCTCTGGAATGCCCTCACAGATGCCTCCTGAGATGTGCCTCAGCAGTCTTACAGTGCTGATGAGTTCAGTCCAGTTGACAAGGCGATCCATTACACAGCACAGCACTAACACACTTAAAGAGATTCAACTTACATTATGGATGTACTTTTATAATGAAAAATTCCAGATTTTTGTGTTAATTTTATGTACCAATTTTTGGTCTTCTGAGAAAGCAGATAGATGCATTTCTGAAGACGGTTCATAGAAAGTCCAGTTTTTCCTGTCTTCACTATCCTGTGTAGGATCCTTCTCAGGCTTTTACATATTCAGTCCTCCTGCATCTTCATACTTGCTCTGTATAGTGGTCCAGTCTCCTCTTGGTTTCCTGAAGATGGTGACCAGAGTATGCAGATGTAGGTCGGTGGAGTGAGGAGTTTGACTTTCGTAAGGGGACAGTGAACAGTAGTCCTCCCAAGGGTGACTCCCAAGGGTGCCACGCGAGGGGGGAGGTTTGTGATAGAGTGTGCCTAGTTACTGACACAATGTCCACTAACAACTGACTGTCTGCTACTCAATCAGTTCCTGACCAGGATTTTGATCACATAAAATCTTACCTCAGAAAGTTAAGAGAGCCTACTTTTAGTTTTGGATGACTGCAGAACTCTGCAAAATTGAGAGTGAAGCACTTGATTTGATTGTAGTTACTTACATAACATGGGTTTAAATGAACTTTCATTATTCTGTAATCATATGAAAATTTTGTTGACGTGACTATTTTAAGTTTAATATATACAGTGTTTAAGTAGTAATGTTAATTTATGAGACATTGACTATATTATCCCTTCCACTTTCTTTTATCTTCTTTTTTTAGGCATAAATAAATTAGTTTGTAAGACTTAAAAATTCATTAATAAAATCCCATGCTTTATTTAAAATATTCACGTACTTCAATTTATTTTTAAAAACAAACTAAAAAAGTAAAATAGAAATTATTTATTTTTAGTTAATAGTCCCATATTTACTATGGTACCTTAAAATAAAATTATGTAGGAAAGTTTGTGACTAAAACATTGCCTTACAGAGCAGTAGAATTTATCCTGAGCTGAGGAAGTAGCTCAGGAGTATTGTGACTGTCTAGCATGTGTGTGGCTCGATGTTCAATCCCTGGCACTACAAGCAAAGTAAAACAAAAAACTGGTGAGCCAACTGACCGCTCTCTCTTCTTCTTGTATAAAATGGATTGAAATGCTCAAGACTTTGTGATGTGGCACTAAGTTTTTCTGTGTAAGCTGCTTAGTTCAGTGCACTCAGTTGTGCAAACTTATTTTTTTAGGATCAAAGAAGAACACAAACCACAACCGACACAGTAAGTAAATGTACCCTGAGTGCGGTAGGCTTGACTTCTGTACTTCTGCCATACTCTGCTTTCTGCACCTTGGATGGTATTAGCTCACCCTAATACTGGATAGGCTGCAGCGAGTGTGTCTTCTGCTTTCTGACTCTCTGGCTTGTAAGAGAGCTGCCTGCAGCTTCTTACTTCATCCACATAGTGACTGGATGTAGTTTTTTGCTGCCTGCTTGTGGACTAGTTAAATGTTCAATTAATTTCCCTACTTTCTGATTGCCTGGTGATAAGTGGAGCTCACATTTCCATTGGCTGTAGCTTTTGTGCCTGTGTTATTTTTAAGTTTATTATTATTATTTTTGATAAATACATTGTTATTCTTTTGTTCTTTCAGTCACATTATTTGCTTATTTAAACAGGTGGTTTCCCTTTAGTGGGATCACTGAACTGGTAAATAACGTTCTTCAGCCCCAGCAAAAACAAGCAAGTGAAAAGGAGCCCCAGACGTAAGTAAGCTGCTCTACAGACTAAATCTTACCTGTGGTACACACTGCACTGAGGAGTATGAGTCAAGGTCCTGCCCTTGGGATGCTGGCCCTCAGGGAGGGAAACTGTAGGTTAAAGTTCAGTAGCTCTGCCCTTAGTTATTCCATTGAAATCTCAAAAGAAAACAAGGATCATTTTGAGGTTAATGAAAAGGAATAGGTAATCTCCCTCACTTAATATGAATATGTAGTCATATTTGCCCCAGAGAAACATGTACAGAGAGTACTGTAGTATATTCTAGAGAATCTCCAAACAGAAGTGCTACGGACAGGAGGCGATATTAACTCCTAAACATGCTGTTTGGTCAAATAGTTTTGCGCACGTTGTTTTAAGAAAGGTTAAGCAGATTTATTAATTGTAATAATTCTGAGAACCTAAATATAATTAGATCATAACACTGTTTACTAAACTTATTTGGCCACCAAATCATGCTTTCACTGAATGCTCTATTACTTTATTAGATTGTAAAACATAATTGGGGAATATAGTAATATATTCTCATGACGACCTGAAGTATTAAAGACAGATTGCATTTCTGTTAGTTGGTAAGAGATTTTAAAACATTTTAAAGAAGCTGTTCACAGATTATACTTATTCCTAATTGTATAAGACAAAAGTGAAATGAGCCACTTGAGCTTATGACCTGTTGACCCAGATTTATTACAAGATCTTAACTATATGCAGGGAAGTCTAAAATTAAAATGTCTTACCATGCACGTGGGAAGAGAGGGGCCCTCAGTGTACTGAGCGACAGCGGCATCTACTGTAATTGGTTCACATTTGATTTTCTTTTTTTTTTGATGGAAATTTGCCAAATGAATAGCTACTGCAGTAAGGGTAACTCTAACATTAGTTCCCATATCTGTGCTTCCCTACAAAATGTTGTCATGGCTTGCTTTGATATTTGTTTATTTAAGGCCAAAGGTTAGGGATAATATCCTAATGAGAATTCAAACCAATTAGTATTTTTCAGAAAGAACATTTGCTGCCTGCAGTGATTTTAGCAAACAAATCCTCTTTGATTAGATAGAAGCTGCTTGCCTTATTTTTTCATTTGTTTTATTCAAGAGTCATTGACTTTACCCCTTAAAGATTATATACACTTTTTTGGGGGTGGGGTGGGGTTAAAGATTCTCCTATTTCAGGTCTCCTGACAATGATGTCCAATAGGCCTTAAAAAATGGATTGTTTTTCTAGCTACCAAATAGGAACCCAAGGGTCAATATTTGGGAGCTTTTATCTAATGCCTAACTGCTAATCAACAGCCCCCTCACCTGCCTGTCTTCCCTACTCTGCCTCCCTTCCTCCTTTCCCACGCCCCCCTCTCTCTCTCTCCCCCCTCTCTCCCCTTTCCTCTCTTTATGCATCCCTCCTCCTCATTTCCTTTCTTCCAGAAGAGTAACTCTTTTGATCTCAGGTCACAGAGAGTTCCTTATTGCTTGTTTCTGTTGAAAATTACAGAGTGCATCACAATGACTCTTCTGCGTGTTTACTCAGTGTGCAATATAGCAGAATCTAGGAGTAGAGATGAAATTAAACTAACAGAGCAGCCTGTTACTAATTCAGAAGAGGAGATATGGTTCTTCAAAGTATTGATCGTATTGTTTTGAAGGCTAATCTTGGTGGAAATTGAAGACTCAAAACAGTGTAATTTTGGCTGGGTGTGGTGGTGCACATCTTTAATCCCAGCAGTCAGGAAGCAGAGTCAGGTGGGTGTCTGTGAGTTTAAGCCAGCCTGGTCTACATAGCAAGTTCTAGAAATCCAGAGCTATATAATAGATACTTTGCTCAAAAAATATTATTAATTTTACATTTCCATTTTTTTCTGAACACTGATCACAGTATTGACAAAAGATCTTTCCATATAGACTGTGAACTTACTGGTGTTGTCTGATCATGGTTAAAACAGTTGCTATGAGCTGGGCGGTGGTGTTGCACGCCTGTAATCCCAGCACTCGGGGAGGCAGAGACATGTGGATCTCTGTGAATTTCAGGCCGGCGTGGTTCTACAAAGCAAGTCCAGGACAGCCAAGGCTACACAGAGAAACCCTGTCTCAAAAATAAAAAAACAACAACCCCCCAGTTGCTGTGCAGCTGTGAAGTGATGCAGGCAATTATTACACATAGCTATTCACAGGTCCAACAAGGTTCATTCTGAATAATCTAAACTTGACTGCATCTGTAGGGTGCTTTGGAGCCATCTAAAGTTCCCTGTGGCTCAATGTAGGAATAAATAAATAAGAACCACAACTAATATGTTATCTATTTAGAAAATGCTATTTCTGTCACGGTACATGGCTATAACCCCAGCACTCAGGAGACCGCAGCAGGATGATGTGGCGTAGACACAGCAGGCTCTTCTCTTAATAAAAATAAACGTATGAAAGTGCTAATTGCTGTGTTTATGCAAGAAATGCAGTTAGTGAGAGGTGCGCAATTGTATGCAGCTCATTGACTTGCTTTTTAGTGGGTATATCTGGAAACATTGGAACATTGATGTCAGGAAGCCGTAACCAGCTCGCTGTGGCCTTGTGCTCCCTCCCATCCATGAGGTGAGGGCAACTTGTATCCTGACCACTATGTATTCACTGTTTTCTACAAAGCAGCCTTATTTTCGTCTATTTTTATTTAGGTTACACAAATCAACCATATGGCATATATTCTATTGTGTCTGTTTTATTTTCCATAAGGTATTTGTGAGATACGTCAATATAGTTTCAAGTATCTGTGTTTCGTTTATTTTCTTTCTATGTAGTTCTTGGATGTCTTAGTAGGATTCACTTTCTTATTTGTCTTATTTCTAGCCTTTTGGCTGTTATTAGTAGTACTGCACTGTACATTCTGGGGACATTATTTTTCCAGTTACGCTGGAGATCACTTTGTAGTTTTGTCATAGAGGCATATAAACAGATAGCAATAGCCACTTGTAGTGAGTAATCTGAAGCAAGCTCACTTCTGTCCACTGCACCTGGGAGGGGCATGGAAGCTCATCCCAAGAGCAGTTTCACGATTTGAAGAAAACGAGGTCACAAGACTTTTATTTTCTCACAAGGGCTCAGAATTCTCTTCACACAACTCCATTCTTGAAAAATCATTAGGTCAACCATGATTAAGTATAATTAAGTCATAGAAATGTAAACAGCTCCATGGGTGCTTTATTTCTTTTAAAACACATAGTATTTGGTCTGGGTGGTTGAGCATAAAGGCATTTGACTCCCCAGTATCTCTTTTCTCCTTGGTACTCTTTTGAAAGCAGCGTTTTCCAGTTGGAGGTTGAGCACCTGTGCCCATAGGGGGCTTAGCAATGAGCTTTTTGTTTTTCTCTATCATTTATATTCAAAATGAGTTTGCTAAATCATTTCTTTAGAGGCCGGGCGTGGTGGCGCATGCCTTTAATCCCAGCATTTGGGAGGCAGAGGCAGGTGGATTGCTGTGAGTTCAAGGCCAGCCTGGTCTACAAAGGGAATCTAGGACAGTCAAGGCTACACAGAGGAACCCTGTCTCGAAACACTGCCCTCTGCCCCACCCCAAAAAAAATTCTTTAGGAAGAAAATTTCAGAGATGCCATGCACACTGTTGTCCCTCGAGTCAGGAAGGCCTGTGTGCTTATTGAAGAGAGATCTTCATTGTCCTCATTGTAATCAAAAGCTGAAACTATTTTTTACCTATTTTAAATTCTAGCCTCTAATTTTAAGATTATATCATTATCAGTGGGATAAATGCTCCTAAAACTTCGTATCTAATGATTCTATACACATTTTTATGAGCTTGACTTAAATGACTTTAGTTTAATTCCTTTTCATATTACAGTGGGAACACAGTAGAACAGAGAAGCGGGTGGGAATGCTAGCTTGCTCCTATAATTCTAGCACTTGGGAGGCTGAGCCAAGAGAACCATGAATTTGAAGATAGGGCTCTCAAACGAAACCCCAGAACCCCAAAAAACCCCAAACCAAAACCAAAACACAACCAAAAGAACCCAACCCAAACTACAATTTCCTCTCCTCCCAACCCCCCCATATAAACAAAGAAAACAAAACAAAAAACAAAATGTGGAGAACCAAGGTCTTTTTTTTAACTTTTTAAAAATTAATTTATTCACAATACATCTAAATTATTATCCCACCCCTTGTATCCTCCCATTCCTCCCTCCCTCCTGCTTTCCCCTTACTCCCCTCCTCTATGACTGTGACTGAGGGGGACTTCCTCCCCTTGTATATACTCATAGGGTACCAAGTCTCTTCTTGGTAGCCTGGAGGAGGATCAGAGAGTTTGCTGTGAAGTTGTGTTTCTGTAGTAATATCCCAGCTATACCAATAAAGTCTTACAACATGACCGCCAAGTGTGAGCTGAACAAGGTCGCCACCAGTGGACATGCCAGAGTGGGCGGGGGAATGCCCACGAAGCCGCAGCCTACACACAGCATAGGCAACCGAGGAAAGCTGGGAGCAGGAGAGGTGGTCTCCCAAACGCCAAGCACACCAGTGGTGGGCCAGTGCCAGACGATCAGCCCTGAAAACACACACGCAAGTAACGGACGGGCTGAAGACATTATATTTAGGACCGTATATGTATACACATATACATATATCTATGCAATAACAATTAGTGAAAAAAGGGTCAGAATTTGAAGGCAGAGAAGGGTATGTCAGAGGATTTGGAGGGAGAAAAAGGAAAGGAGGAATGCTGTTATAATCTCTAAAAATTAAAATAAATAAAACATAAAAGCATAATGTTAGTAGAGAACTTTATGTAGCTCTTGGTATGAATACTTTTTACTTAAAAATCCTTTTTAAAAATTATTTTTTGCTTTGAGAAGTTTATATTCTTTTTTCCAGCTCCTCCCAGATTTTCCCTCTTTACCAACTTTGTTTTTTTCTTTACTTAAAGAAAATAAGCAGAATGAAAAAAAAATCAAAACAAAGCACAAAACCCCCCACGGAATCCATTTTTGATCATCAACTGCTCCTCAGTATGGGTCCAGCACTGGAGTTGGCTTGACATACCCAGTGCTATCCCATTGGAAAGACCTCTCACTTCCCCTCCACCAGCAGCTAGCATTTGCAAACGGTTTCTTGGCTAGAGATGGGCCTTTATGCCCATTTTCCTTTCACCGTGGTGGCCGTTTTGTCTGTCTTGAACTTAAACAGTTATTGTGCATGCTGCTGCCATCTCTGCGTTCACACATGCATCAACCCAGTAGTGTCTTAAAAACATTGTTTTCTTGGTGTTGTCCACTACCTCTGGTTCTTGGAATTTTTTGGGTCCCTTATTCTACATAGATCTTTAAGCCTTGAGTGGAGGGATGTGATAAAGACACCCCATTTAGGGCTAATTGTTCCAAACATTCTCACTCACTGCCCACGGCTCAGTCATGGGCTTCTATGTTAGTTATTGTTTACAGCAAGAAGCTTCTTTGATTAGGGTCAAGTGATACATTGATCAGTGGGTATAACAATATGTCATTAGGTCTTGTTTTATTTTATGTCCATTTAGCAAAATAATAATGGTAGGTTTCCCCCTGGGACCATTGACCTATCTGGCCTCAGGTTTTTGGCCACTTTAGCAGTGCCAGGTGTGGGCTCTGTGTCATAGAGTGGGCCCAAAATCCAAGAAAAAGAGGAGCTGGGTTACTCCTACATTGGTGTCACTATTGCATCCGTGGCCATCTCTTGCAGGCTGGTTGTGTTTTGGCTTACAGGATTTGTAGCTGGGAGAGACTTGGATTAACTTTCTCCTCTAGTACTGTGTATAGTACTGTGTATACTACTTCCTAGCATTATGAACTTCAGCTTCAGTGAAGCTTCCAGTTGATCACCAGTGTCATGCTTAGTGGCATAAGCATGTGGCATCTTCACCAATAGGATCTTAGCGTCAGGTTGTGGAGGGTACCAGTATTTGGTGATAGCCTATACTGTTTGGGAAGAGTCTGTAGGACACCTTTGGCCAACAGCTCAAAACGTTGTAACCCATTCCTGATGACTGTGTATTAGTTATACCTGATGTCTATTTGGTGGGGGTGTTTGGGCATCTGTTTTTTCTTTCTCTAGTCTGTCAGTTTGTGTGGACCAGCTGGATGATGCGTGGTTTTTAGTCTTGGGGCCGTTTGGGTTTCAAGGTTTAGACTCTGTACCTAGGTTGGCGTAGTTCCCTAGTAGATTCCTAGGGTGGCTGATGTTGGAGTTGGAACTCTGGCTTCAGAGCTGAATTAGTCCCATATAGGTGGAGTGGGATGGCTGAGTGGTAGGCTAGAGGACAGGATAGGTGGACTGACCTTGGAATCTCTTGAGTAGGGTTCTGTTTTGTCCCATATGTCCAGGTCTTGGGACTCAGTAGTTGACGTTTGCTGACAGAGTTGAAGTGGTGGGATGGAGACACTAGCTCTGGGAATTCCTCCCAGAAGTTATCAATGTAACTTTGGGCTTATACTCCAGGCAGTCCTAGACTGCCGCAGTGCAAAGGGGTGCATGGTAGGAGACCAAGCTGGGAAAGGGGAGTAATTCTGGGGAATCTCTAGGCTTCACGTGGGTGCTGTCTTGGGCCCAGTCTAGTCATTAAAAAAGTTCAGAATTTCTCTGTCTGTCTGTCTGTCTGTCTGTCTGTCTGTCTGTCTGTCTCTCTCTCTGTCTCTCTCTGTCTCTGTCTCTGTGTCTCTGTCTCTGTCTCTCTGTCTCTGTATCTGTCTCTGTCTCTGTGTCTCTGTCTCTGTGTCTCTCTCTCTGTCTGTCTCTCTGTCTCTCTGTCTCTCTGTCTCTCTGTCTCTCTCTCTCTCTCTCTCTCTCTCTCTCTCTCTCTCTCTCTCTCTCTGTCTCTCTCTGTCTCTCTCTGTCTCTCTCTCTGTCTCTCCTGAATCTCTTGATTCAGGTGAGATAATTTTATAAAATATTTTCTCAGTGACTTACTGTGATGCCAAAAAATGAGGTTAGCTATGTGATAATATAGGAAATAATCCTTAGCATAGAATTAGAGACATTCTCTTTTAAGTTGCCTTTGTAGCCTGGGCTTTTCTGTTTTTTTATTGTTTCCAGAAGGATATGTTATTCCAAATGCAAACTCTCTCAACCTGAACTTAACCTGCTTTTATACTTTGCATGTGAAAAACCCCAGGTTGAGATTCATTTTTCAGTTGATGCCTACCATATCTTCTTTCTAAGAACAGGATGTTTAAAAACTGAAAATGTTTCTTTTCGTGAAGTCATGCTAATACTATTGACAATTAGTGCCTGTCTGCTAGAGCCAGTTTTTCTTACACTTTCTTTCACAGGTGTTTCAATTGACTTAGCTTGTTTACACGATGTGCCCAGTATCTATCTATACATCTACGACAATACCTAGGTTATGTTCAAGTTTATCTGTTTTGCCCCATGTACCAGATAGGTCACATGCAATGCTACTTATCATTCATTCAAGTGTTTAATAAGCATTTTTTTTGAGGAATTGGCTAAGGGACATATAATAAGCTAATTGCTGAAGTAAAATTGAAAGCAAAAACAAATCCTTCATGGATTCCTCCCTTTTATGACACAAGTAGGGGTTAATCAGAAAGTCATGTAATGAACAAAAAGTACAGTTGTGATAAACGCAATATGCTATTATGCTTTGAAAATATCTAGTGGAGAGGCTTGACCTAATCACGGAGGCGAAGAAATCTATTTCTGAAGTACCTAATATTGTATTGCTATAAGAACACTGAGAGTCAGAGTGGAAAGCATCATGGTTCTGTTAGTTTCATGGAATTGTTGGGGAACATTCGCTTACTTTTTTCTGTAACTATACTATTGAAAATGACAATAATTTGTTATATAGTTCTTTTTGACAGTTGAAGTCTATAGATGTCATCTTGAAATAAATACATTGAATTAGGAAGGAAATCGTTAAAACTGAAATATCGGTTAGCCCATGGACTTCCTAGTAGTTGATTATAAATTAAAGCAGAACAATTTGAGCTAAAAGAGGATCAGCAAAAAGTAGAATCACTGTGTGAGTAGGAAGACTTGATATGGTAAAGTTGTCGGTTGTCCTAAAACTAATCTATAAATATAATGCTGAGTTTTTAACAAGCCCACTGTGATTTTTATGGAAGTGGATAAAAGCATTGCAGTATGTTATGGAAGGAAAATTACCAATAGTCAGGTCATTTCAACAGAGAAGAACAAAGAAGCTGACGTATTTTTCATTTTCATCTCAAAAACAGTTACAAAGCTAGATGTGTGCTGTGACAAAACATCATGAGTAAGGCAACTCATAAAAGAAAGCGTTTAATTGGGCGTACAGTTTCAGAGGGCTAGAGTCCATGTGGGCAAGCGAAACCATGGTGGCAGCTGAGAGCTCACATCTCGATCCACAAGCAAGAAACAGAATGAACTGAGGATGGCAGGAGGCTTTTGAAGCCTCAGATCTCACCTGTGACACAGGTCCTCCAGTAAGGCCACATCTATCCTTCTTAAACAGTCTCATCAACTAGGGCCCAAGTATTCAAACATATGAGCCTGTGGGGGAAACCACACCAAAGTAACGTGTACTCGGATGTGTAGATATTTTTCCCCTCCCTCTTCAAGTCATCTCTATAATACAGATGAGGTGTTCTAATTTGAGTCTTTATAAATTGATCTAGCAAAGAGCTCTTTTTTAATTTTGAACTATATACTGCTTGAAAAAAATAAAAGAAAACTGTCACATTTACTAGACAGAAACAACCTAAGGGAGGAAATATTTATTTGTTCATGGTTTCAGAAGGTTTGTTTAGTCCTTGGTTGCTTGGATCGTTCATCACTTGAGGAGACCATAGCTGGGGGAACATATGGCAGAGGTTACATAAGTCACTGTAGACAGATGGATGGTGCAAGGGCTGTAGGGAGAGGGAGAGAGGAGGAAGGAGGAGGAGGCCAGGAAGAGGATACCTCAATAACTTTTAGGACAGTGGTCCTCAATCTTCCTAACACTGCAACCCTTAAATACAGTTCCTCTTGTTGTGGTAAGTGCCCTCTCCCCTGCCCCCCCCCGCCATAAAATTACTTTATTGTTACTTCATAGCTGTAATTTTGCTACTGTTATGAATTGTTATGTAAATATCTGATATGCAGGGTGTCTGATCTGCAACCCCAAAGGTTGAGAAGCATTGCTTTGGATCTACCCCTCATGGCCAGACTCCTTCAGCTATGTCCTACCTCCCAACGTTTGGATAACCTCCACAAATACTTCCTCAGCTGAGCACCAAGCATTCATTGCAAGACCCTTTTGGTAAATAGTTCTAATCCCAATTATAACATAAACATGTCATCTAAAAACTATCTAAAAATAATTCAAAGTTTGGATGACTATCTATAAAGATGATATGATGGATCTGTGAAACAAACTTACCATCAGTCTAGAATGTGAAAAGCTATGACTTTATAACGGAAAGCACTGAGCTTTCCTGAACAAACCTTTCACAGGTGACTTTTAAAGTAGTAGTGTAAATGGTTACTTTGTGGAGAACTTAAAAATCTGCCTTAAACTTAAAAATAAGGCTGGGTGGTGGCGGCGCTAGGAGGCAGAGGCAGGCGGATCTCTGTGAGTTTGAGGCCAGCCTGATCTACAAAGCAAGTCCTGGACAGCCAAGGCTACACAGAGAAACCTTGTCTCAAAAACGACAAAACAAAACAAAAAACATCAAAATGTGTAAAATAACACTAGAGCTACGAGGCTGGGGATAAGATTATCAGGAATAGCAGTAAATACAAATAGAAAGCTCTGTTAATACACACAGTAACATTTTCCTTAGAAAATACTAAGTTTATTGAGTTCTTTGGTGATGAAAATCGATATAGAGCATACACAAAAATTTGGATTAGAAAGCTTTTATGAAATAATAAAACATCAACATTTCAAAACTTATGAATTATTGTATATATCATAAATATTTGTTTGTAAAATAGTTCTTTATAGAATATCATATCTACAGCTGTTGTATTTATACCAGGGATTTGCTAACTATAGGCTGTGCATAAAGTTTCAGAAGAATCTGTCCCAGGTCATTGTTTGTACATTATTTATGGCTGCCTTCACATCCCAGTGATGAGCTGAGAAACGGTGACTTAGGCTCTGTGGCCCAACGCCTAAAATATTATGCAGCTCTTTGTAGAAAGGTGTGGTGACCTCTGATCTATCTTTCCAGAGGTTATATATTTAAACTTATATATTTAAGATCTATTGGACCTTTCACTGTATTGCAAGTGTGGTTTTGACAGTGCTGTTCTGGGGTAGGAGTAGACACCACTGCTAATGAAATAGAGCACAGTGTGCATCTATGTAGGTACAGACTTAATGTATGATAGACTGATATCACAAATTGGTGGAAGAGGGCTTAACTACTTAATAAATGATGATGAAGAAATAGAATCTCTATATAAAGAACATCGAGATTAAATCTCTGCTCCACATCACATATAAAAATAAACTTCAGATCGATTAAAAGCTTAGATGGGAGAAGTAAAATTATAAGGCTATTTAGCAGAGATTGGAGGGTTTTTTTTGTGATTAACACAGCTAAGTGCACACACATATGTATGTGTGCATATACATGTGCCTCCTCCACCAGTAAAATCACAGTGTTGAGGGAAGAAATTGATATATTGACTACTTCATAGTACAACACCAATTAGACCACAGACTTGGAGAAGAGTTTGCTGTGTTTAAGCTTATAAAGAATTATGTGAAAGCTATCTATGGCATTCCTTAAAATACCAGGAAACATAGAAAGTCAAATCCAAAGCACTTGATATGAGTCCACTTGGATGAACTTCATCAGAAACCAGTAAAACGCTAGTGTTTTGGTTCTAGTGGTTAGGCTTTGATGCTCTCACTGCTGTGGTTCAGGCATGATTTCAGGCTGGAGAGACTTTATTCTGTTAGGCATGATAGCACACACCTGTAATCCTCTCTTGTGAGTCTGAGAAGGAAGATCTTGAGTTCTTCGTTAGTTTGGGCTATATATAGAGGTAGGCAGGCAGGCAGATAGATAGATAGATAGATAGATAGATAGATAGATAGATAGATAGATAGATGATAGATAGAAGATACATAGAGAGATATAGGACTAGAGAGAGAAAGATGCATCTAAGCCAGAAAGAACATGTCATGGGATGCATTATGATGGATGTAAAGGTTTAAGAGAAAGGATCACTTTAGGAGGAGACAAAAGAAATAGTATATAACACCTGGGATTAAGGATGTTGACTTGGTTCTTACACAGTTGTATGTCACTTAACAGTGGGGATATGTTAGGATTCGATGACTTCATCACTCTACAAGTATACAGTATAATGACACAAACCCAAACAATGTAGTCTACTGTATACCTAGGCTATATTATAATTTCATGAAAGTACCTTTATATGGAGTTCACCATTGGTTGAAGCTTTGTAATTTGGCAGGCGACTGTCGATTCCAGACTTTGTAGGTCATTATCAGAGTTTTTTCTTTTTTATAACAATGAACAATGAGTCAACAATGAACGTGTTATTTCACTTTCACATATTTGTTAATTTTTCAAAATCCATTATATTGTTTTGTATTTCATATCTTACAACCCAAACAAACATTTTATGTGGTTCCAGTTTTCTTAAACTTGCTGTGCCTCGTTTTGTAGTTCACCGTGTGGATTACCCTGCACTGTTGTGCATGCACACTCTTGAGATGAATGTATATTCTGTATTTTTTTTGTAGAAATAATACTTGTTTTAGTCCCACTTGATCTAATGTGAACTTCAAGACCTTTATTCCCATATTGATTTTCTGTTTATATGCTCTGTACATTGTTGACGCGAGCTAGCAGAGTCCATTATGCTTACCTACTGTTTCATTAGCCATCTCCTATTATTTGCCTCATGTGTTTTGCTGCTTCAGTGTTGTGTGATGCATACTTAGAATTCATATACATTCTTGATAAATTCATTAGAAGAGCTTTCTTTGTATTTTCAACATAGTAGTTTATCAGATATAAGGGATTTCTGATCTTTGCTTTGTGGGTTTCCCCGACATGGAATATCTTCTTTCCGTGAAAGCCTTACTTTCAATCTATCTATCCTTCCTTAATGCTGAAGAGATTCTTAGAGGCAGCCCACTGTGGAGTCTTCCTTGTTTCTTTCGATAAGAGACCATTATCTGTTATACATAAGATAACCATTTGTTCATGAATGATGTGCACCCATTTAAATATATTCTTTATCGTAATAATTAAAACACTAATTAAAATAGATCACTCTCTTCCCCCCTCACTCCTCCCATGTCCCAGCCACCTCCTTCCCACAACCATGTCATCTGTGAGGCTGTTATGCTTCTTGCAAGAGGCCACTTAATTCTCTGTGTTCACCTGTTTGTGCTATGTCTTGGAGTTATATTTATATCTCAAAGTGGGCGTACCCTTTCCATCAGGCTGTTGTTAAGAATTGAAACATCAAGCTAATCAAGAATTCAGATTGGGTTTGATTTTGATAATGCCCTCATTGTCTTTAGGGCAACATGGTCATAAAATTCTTCAGAGGACGTGAGCTGCTTTTGCACGCACTTACTGTGCTGGATTCTGGAGTCCTGGAAGTTGCTTCAGTGTTTTTGCTGCCCTCACACACCTTCGCCCGCATGGGGCTGCATCTCTCTCTCCCCATGCACTCATGCCTTTGCAAGCAGTTGGTGCTGGTGCTTATTATCTGTTGACTGCTTTGTAGGAAATAGGTATTCTGTGTATGTTTTCCATTGTCCAGCTTTGACAGGTCCTCGTCACCTGGGCCTTAAGAGTGGGTGACCTTATGAGTTCTTTTTCTCTCCCACCCATGGAAACAAATATTCTTTGATCTCTAGTTCTGTATCTAGTCTGAGGGCAGGAGCTTTGTCCTGTGTCTTAAAGATAAACAATGTTTTGTTTGTGTTTGGGTAGGGTCCTGGGGTCAAGATTTTTTTTCTACACTGTGGATAAAGGGTTTTCTTCTTAAAACTTGCCCTTAGCTATCATGGCTCGTTGCCTTTATCATAAGTGGTAAAAGCTTAAATAAGGCTTTACCTGTTTTAGCAAGGTCAGCAAATGATATTTATATCTCAGTAGCTATAGATTACCTTTAAATGCCTGTACATAGGTGCTCCCCCAAAAGTAGGAGTTTATTTTTCTGGGCTGTGCTTTCAAGTCTTCCGGAGCACTGTGGAGGGTTGTGGGGACGGACTTGTGATTATCAGCTTTCTTTGAGTCTGGGTCTTTAGTTCTCTGAAGCTGTCATGCTAGCTCAGCCTTGCCATTGCATACTTTATAAAGTTTTAGCTGGTCTGTCTGGAGATGTAGCTTCTTAGATGAGCGTTTACACAGGATGTGCAAGGCCTTAGCTTCACTCTCTGGAGCCGTGCAGCATGGGGGTGGTTGTGTGTGCCTGTAGTTGCAGCACTGGAGACGTGAAGCCGGAGCGTCGGAAGCCCAGGTCATCTTTGATATGTACCAAGTTCGCGGCTGTCCTTGGATACATGAGGCTGCCGTTTCATAAACAAACAACCCACAAAAATTATTTTTAAAAAATTTCCCTTTATCAATCACTTTGGTACTACTTTTATGTTATTGCCAAGGATGAACCAATTAGATTTGGTGTTCCGTGGATTTAGATTGTTTGCCTGATAACTTCCCTTCTGATGGGCTGAAATAAGTTATGGTTTTGTAGGTTATCATTCTTTTGTCATTTTCAGTTTTCTAAACCTTAAGTTATAGTTATTAAACACAAAATTGTCTTCATAAATACAACAGAAAAGTATAATAATAGTAAAAAAACCAACTTTCTAGATGGCTTTTCTCTTAACCTAGTTTTCTTTTTGATTAATTTTATTATTTATTTGTGTGTGTGTGTGTGTGTGTGTGTGTGTGTGTGTGTATGAGCAAATGTGTTATGTGTCCAAGAGGTCAGGAGAGGGTGTCAGAGTTCCTGGGCTGGAGTTACAGGCCATTCTGAGACACCCAGTGTGGGGGCTTGGAACCAAGCTCTGGTTCTGTCCGAGTAGCAAGCGTCCTTAACTGCTGAGACAGCTCCCCAGGCACTAGTGTTCAATTCTAAAGTGTACCTGGCTTTACTTTTATTTGCACAACTCCATTTGTTAGGCTGATACTAGTTCACAATATTTTCTTTTTACAGTTGTGTTCTGACTATCGAATAGATGCATTTATCTCTGTGTAGATTCTTTCATTAACTCCAGCTGAGACTGTGTCTCATTGGTTTTAAAATAATAAGTTATGGCTTCTTTGTGTAAATTTTTGGCTTCCTATATTTCTGAAGCTAAACTGTTGAAAAATAATAGTAGGTAGAAGTTTAGCTTAGTAGTCAAGGAAATGGTCCACACATACAATCAGTTGCTTTTTATAAGTAATACATATTTCAAAGAACTAATTTCAACACTTTTATGATATAATATGCTGTGTGAGCGAGATATTATTCTATAGTTATAAAATTAAATTTTATACTGTTTTATTTTCATCCTGTATATTTTGGTAAATATAAAATTATGTCCACAGATTGTGATTTTTTTTTTTTGGTCATTCGAAAACCAGTCTTTAAAACCCTTTTCTTTTTCTGCAGAAAGCTTCATCAACAATTTGAAATGTACAAGGAACAAGTAAAGAAGATGGGGGAAGAATCCCAACAGCAGCAGGAACAGAAGGGCGATGCTCCAACCTGTGGGATCTGCCACAAGACAAAGTTTGCAGATGGATGTGGCCATAACTGTTCATATTGCCAAACGAAGTTCTGCGCTCGCTGTGGAGGTCGCGTGTCACTGCGCTCAAACAAGGTACAGCACCGGCATGAGCTCTTTCTAGTACTTAAGCTCACTGCGAACACGGTGGAACAGATAACTCAGATTACTTCCCAGATTAACCAACAGCAAACGCCTGTGTAGTTCTCCTCTTAGATAAATTAGTTTTCTGCTTATGATTTGATTAGAGTCATAGGGTCTTTGCCTGTCACTCACAGTGAACACATTTGAGATAGATATGATCTTTAAATGGATGACAAACCTCTGAGCCAGAGAGGCTAAGCTTGATTCTTAGAGCCGCACAGCTGACAGTGTCAGAGTTCCGGAGCAGCTTTCTCTATTACTACCATGCTTTCACAAACTTTGTAGATTATTTTTTTCCCTTGAATGTTTTAAACTGGCCCATTCCAGGTCTGAGATTTGTTTTTTCTTTTATAGCTTTGGAAGCTAGACCTATCTTTGTTTCTGTGTTCATACTTAGGAAATAGCATTCAGCTATGAAACTTGAAGATCTCTTGTTAGGCTTTATTCACTCATAGGAAACTTTGCTCGGTTACCAAAACCACTATGATAAATGTTCTTTTCACCAAGTTCTTTTGAATTTATTTCCTAATTAATATCTTATCACAAAACTAGTTACTTAGTTCTTACATACAGAGTTAATCTTTATGCACAATTATTTGGGAATAATTGTGGAAACTAGTTCTTCTGTGTGATTTCATGTCTTCATTTTCTTACTGTATTTTTCTCTCAATGTTTTGTTTGCCCATAACCAATCCTTTATTGGATTATTTGGTGATGGTTTGTGCGTTCATGTATGTGCATATGTGTGTGTGCATGTGTGTGTGCATGTGTGTGTGCATGTGTGCATGTGTGAGTGTGTATATACGTAGATACGAATTGTTGGGTACTATTTTAAATAAGACTGATATAAGCAAACATCCTTAGTCTTTTTAAAAAATTAATTAAATTAATTCAATCGTTATCCCATCACTTTTATCCTCCAGTTCCTCCCTCCCTCCCACTTTCACCTTACTCCCCTCCCCTAGGTCTAAGACTGAGGAACATCCTCAGTCTTAAAGGAACGTAGTCAGTCTTTCAATATAGATATAATGTTACCTATAATTTTTTATAGGTGCCATCAATTACAAATTTGCTAAGAATTATTTTTTAAAGATCTTAAATAGGCATTGGACTTTGACAGATGCTTTTGGCCATCTACTGACATTAATTTTTGCTTTTCCTTTTTAAAATATGGTGATGTTTATTGAAACCAACTCTGTATTCTTGGAACAAACTCCATTTGGTCATGATAGGTAATTTATTTTATATATTAATGAGTTTGGTTTGCAGATGTCTTTCCTTGCTTTTGTGCTTGGTGTCACACTGGCCTAGTGGAATGGGTTAGACTCGCTTTCTGTCTCAGAAGAGTTTGCATAGAGCTGATGTTGCCTCACTTTTGATGTCTGACCCATGTGCAGAGCAAGTGAGTTCTGTGACTTGTGCTGTTCCAAGACACCTGCCTATTTCATTATTTTAATTATTAAAAATATTTGTTAGACTTCATCTGTAAAGTTACCTGGACATGAAGTTTTATTCATTGGGAAGGTTTTAAAGTATTCTTTCAATTTTTAAGTTGATTCATAGTTATTTTTTGTTTGCGTGAGTAAGTTTTCATAATTATATCTCTCACAGAATTTGTCCAGGTTAACACAAATTATTGAACTTCTTGATGTAAAGATCTTCACAGTATTCCATTATTTTTGAGTATGCATAGAACCAGTGCGGATGCTACATCATTTCTGATTTTGGTAATTAGGTCTTTTCTTTCTGTTGAATTTCGCTACGTATTTTATAATTTTATTGATCTAAAGAACCAACTTTTTTAGTTGCATTTTCTCTGTTGCTAAATTATACCTTGATTCTTATTATTTCTTCTGCTTCCATTGGTTGAACTTTGTAGCTTCTTAAGAGGAAATTAACGTTTTAATGTCTTTTTCTTCTCGGATGTAGGGATCATATGCTCCTAATTCCTTGCAGGCTCTGTTTTAGTGGCCTTCTTCAGATTCTAATTTAATTTTTTTCATTTTTCTTGCATTAAAAATATCTACAAACTTTTTCCACCAGCCTTTCTCTCAGTCTTTAGTTTGTCTTCAGTGTCTACCGACGCTTCTTCCTCTTACTGCCTTGCTTTGTGGAAATTCTTGAACAGCAGTAGGCCTGAGGTATACAGCGCTCATCTCGTAGGCTATCTTTTCTAACATTGTCCTCTGTTGCCTTATTTTAATCACCTTAAAAATTACAGCATTTGCCAGGCAGTGGTGGCGCACACCTCCCACACGTGGGAAGCAGAGGGAGGCAGATCTCTGTGCGTTCGAGGCCAGCCTGGTCTGCAAAGTTAGTCCAGGACAGCTAAGGGTACACAGAAAAACTCTTTCTCAAAAAACACAATAGAAAATTACATTTAAATTTCTTACTTGAGATTTCATACGTGCATGCATGTGTTTTGATCATATTTAATCCTCTCCAATTCCCTCCAGGCTCCATTTCATTCTCTCCCCTTTTCCTCTCTCATTCTTCCAAATAACCCACTGAGTGTACTTCCTGCTGCCCGTAGGCACATAAGGTGTGGCCCTCTAATGGGACACGGTACATTACAAAGAGCTAAACCTGTAGGAAAAACACCTGTTCTCTCCTAACAGCCATCAGAGGTCAGTAACTCCTCCGCAAGGGCTGGGAGCCTCTGGGATATTCACTAAGCTGATTTTGTGTGGGTCTCGTACAAAACTCCACAGCTGCTGTGAGGTGCAAGTGCTTGTAATGTTCAGAAATCGTGTTTCAGGCCAGGTGTGGTGGTGCACGCCTTTATTTTTTTTTCTCCTTTATTAATTTATTCTTGTTACATCTCAATGGTTATCCCATCCCTTGTATCCTCCCATTCTTCCCTCCCTTCCATTTTCCCCTTATTCTCCTCCCCGCACTCGAAGGCAGAGGCAGGGGGATCGCGTTTGAGGCCAGCCTGGTCTACAGAGTGAGTCTAGTACAGTCAAGGCTACACAGAGAAACCCTGTCTCGAAAAACCAAAAAACGAACAAACAGAAATCCTGTTTCACTCCAGCACTCTCCAGCCTTTGGCTCTCACAGTCTTACACTTTTGCTTCCTCAGAGCTCTGAGCGTGCGCAGAGGGAGCGTGAATGGTTGTCCCATTTATGGCGGAGCGCTCCACAGACACTTAACCCTGCTCCCTGAGTCCGTTCTTTCACGGCCAGCCATTGCCAAAGACATCCTTCCAGTCAGATGTGGAGGAACACTGTGTAAATCGAGTTATTGGGAAGGCCAAGGCGGATGACTGTACTTTTGAGCCTAGCTTGGGCTACGTAAAAAGACCACGGCTCAAGGAAAGCAGAACAGGACTGCAGACAGCTTATGTGATTCTAATCCAAAAGAGCAAACTATACCACAGAGATTCTTCCAGGCTTTTCTGCTTCTTGTTGAGGCAGGAGGGAAAATCTGAGCCTTGTTACTAAGACTAGAAACAGAAGCATCTGGTGACTTTTGATGGTAGCTCAATTGCTTGAAAATAGATATCTCAGTTTCTAAGGCATGAAAGCTTCTCACTGAACAAAACTTAATCAATTAGGTACAGTAAAACACTGAAATGCTTCATGAAACTATGCTATATTGAGAACAACTGCAAGTGTCTGTAGTTTGGCTGCATGAGAAGGTTTATTAAGGAAGAAAGAAGCCAGAGGCAGGATGTTTCTCACTGCCCCCTACCTGCCCCCTACCTGTCCCCTCCCTCCCCCTCCCCCCCTGCCCCCCTCCACCCCCTGCCTTTACCCCTACCCTTACTCCTACCCCATCTTAGAGTGGCAGGAAAGTAAAACATGAAAAGGCAATTTAGATTTTAGTTCAGGTGAGATGCCCCTGGGTTTCTCTGTTGATATTTCTAAATTTTCATTCAAGTAAGAGAGCTGTAATATGAACATTTTAATTTATATAGAAGCATTCACTGACTGGAGTGGGTGAACCCATCCGAGTTCTAAGATTAACGGTAACAAGGTTGAACCTATGTTTTCAAGGTTTGTTTTGTAAATGCTCAGCTGCATCGTGATTTGGAAGGCGTCTGCTCTCCGCAGTTGCTGGGTGCATTTCTTTGACTTATCCTAGGCTGAGAGCATCAAGCAGCGAATCTTGTCAGACAGTCCTTATAGAGAACACAAATATTTTATAGCTCAGTATTTAGTTATAAAGCTATTAAAATTCTTTTTGTAATCTTCCAAGAGAACACAATAAAATATCTGTTTATTTTAATTTTGATGCTCTTTCATGTGGAGCCATCCTTCGCAGTTAGTTATGTCTCCTGAGGTACACTGAGGACACAGAAATAACAAAAGGTTTGCTAGTCACATGCACATGCCAACTCAAGCTGTGATGCAAGCTCTGCTTCTGGGTATTTTCTCTTTACACGGTTTTTTCCTTAACAAGCAAAAATTGCATATGATTTTAATCGCATGAAAAGATTAGGAAACAGTATTTTATAACAATTGTGAAAGACATTGAATTGGAAAAACATTAAGGGCAATTTATAATAAGGATTATCTTAAGCTTCAAAGTGTGACAGCTTTAACTTGTTTCTTTTATCTTTTGGTAGGAAAAATTGATTGCCATGTTTCTAATTAATTTCCATCTACTTGATTATTCCAACTGTGATAATTTTCAGAATTACATTGATGAGCTTAAATTGAACAACTTAAGATGGGACACTTAATTTTATAGTTTTTAAAAATAATCTGTAAAATAAGGGAGTTAATCTAAATGGCTTCTAAGGTTTCTTCTGCGTTTACTCTCTTATGACATCAAGATTTGTGCTCTCTTACTCATCCAATTCTTGAAATATCTGATACATGTATTTCTACTAAATGAAATAAAGCCAAGTATTTCTACCGCTTCAACAGTTTAGAAACTAACCAAGAAGCTTCAATAAATCTCTGAATAAACTTCTAACCCTTAAAGAGAAAAACTTCTGGTTGCATAGTAGGACAAGTTATGGTCAGGTCTGCATTTGAAAACTGCATCTTCTATGTCCTTGCTTTTAAACTCTGGGAGAAATTGAGCTCCTCAGTTCCTAATGTATTCATCACTAGACATTCTAATTATAATAGAGGCCATATGATAATTAAGACACTCCCATTAAGATAATTTAATTTCAGGGATTAGCCTCAAACAAATAAACAATGATATCATACTTTAAACATATTAACAATGCTTATTTTTAACTTGTCTTAAAATAATTAATATCCATAAAAAGAATGAAGACATTGTACTCTTTTGAAATTATTATTATTATTTTTTTGTCTTGTTTTTTTCGAGACAAGGTTTCTCTGTGTAACAGAGCCCTGGCAGTCCAGGACTCACTTTGTAGACCAGGCTGGCCTTGAACTCAGGAAGATCCACCTGTCTCTGCCTCCTGAGTGCTGGGATTAAAGCTGAATGCCACCATGCCCAGCTCATGATGTTTTCATAATTATTCTTCCGTATTCCTGACTAGAATTCCTGTGTCCCTCCTGTTGCCGGAGGACGGCTCCTCACATTTCCTCCTAAAAATTTTAACTTTTTAAATAGTATCACTACATGCTGTCACCTAAGTCATTTCTCTTAGCCAGGTCTCAGATGTGATTTCTTTCGCTCTCCTTCCCCACCAGGTTTGTTTCTCCGTGTGTGAGCGACTGACTGACTGAATGGTGTCGCTCATTTCTGGCCTCCTAACTGGTCTGTCTGCTTGAGTCCTGGCCTCTGACATGCGCGCACCGTGATAGCCGTTCCTTAGCTCTTCAGCAACTTAAGTTTCTATGGCATCAAGCGCCTCATGGCCTGTCCCCCAAAGAACTTGAGGAGCACTTCACTTGGCTCTCTATGTCCCAAACTAGCCGCACTACGAACACTTCCCTCAAACTATTTCCGTCTGTGCCTGCTGTGCTTCGGCTCATTCTTCTACTGCCGTCTGGAATATTCTTCCCTCTAGACCCTACTCTAACGTCCTGACCTACTTGATGAACAATTACTTGTTTTTGTCAATGAAAGCATCATCTCCTTGTGGTCCTTCTTGGGAATTTTGTGTGAATCACCTACTTACTCCTTTGTGACACGCTGGATTATACAGATCCCTAATCTAGTATTTTCAAATTTTTTTGTTAACTGATTGCATCTCTTTAATTCACCTTGACTACTCAAGTGTGTGTTTCTATGTACTTGGCATGTAATAGGTCAGTGTATTAACTGCTAAGAGAATGAATGGAAGAAAAGTATTGTGTACATATCATTGGCATGCCCTTTTGGGATACACATCATCATTATTTTTAAACATTTAATTTTAATTTATTTTTAATAATATTTATCCTAGAGAATTTCATATATTTATACAACGACTCTTGATCATATATTTGTCCTCATCCTCCCTGCTTCTCCTCAGATGACCCACAACGAGGCTTTCTCAAAAATTAAAAGATGTGGGTTCATCTGCTAGGGCTTAGAAAATATACTAGTGAGGACTCATTATATAAAAAGTTTCTTCTTCCTCAGCAACTCCCAATTGCCAATAACTCTTTTAAAAATTATTTATTATGTATATAGTATTCTGCTTGCATGCTAGAAGAGGGCACCAGATCTCATTATAGATGGTCATGAGCCACCATGTGGTTGCTGGGAATCGAACTCAGGACCTTTGGAAGAGCAGGCAGTGTTCTTAACCTCTGAGCCAGCTCTCCGGCAGCCCCCCATAACTATTCAGTGAGGGGTGAGACTTAGAGATTGCCTCCCCTATCTTTGTGAGAATTTTGGCTGGCTTGATTGTATAGTCCCTGTGCAAGTAAAAGATTGTGTTTCCCAGCACTCTTCCCCGTCCTCCAGCTAGTAATTCTTTCTGCCACCCACTCCACAGTGTTCGCTGAGCCTTGGTAGTGGTGTTGGTGGTTATTGATAAAGATGTTTCATTTAGGGTTGAACACTCTTATTCTCACTAGTTTTGTGTGTCTCTGTTGACTGCTATTCACTGCAAAAAAAAAAAAAAAAGAAAGAAAGAAAGAAAAAAAAGAAAAAAAAAGATTTTTTGCAAAGACTGAGAGCAGCCCCAGTCTCCGGTTGTAAACAGATATTTAGAAGGCAATTTGATGATATGGCCATTTACAAAATAAGAATAACAGGTTCTGTCCTATGGTCTATTACCATACCCCTGACCCCGAGACATGGACTTTTGAGCAATATTACACTGCCAGGCATGGACTTTCTTTATATGGAGTAGCCCTCTAATATAACCAAGAGCTGTTAAGTTACCCGTTACAGTTGTGCCACTGTTGCACCAGTGGGCTCACTTAGCCTAGTAAGTGTGTAGTGCAGCATGCAGGTGTAGTTCTGGGTTAGGCCTGTGATATGTTTTCATCCCTAGCATCTACATAGCACCTTCTGGCACCAGGAGAGATAGCCAACCGGAAAAGACGCGCTTTGGTTAGTTTGAGATTGGTTTCTCTATGTTCTGTAGTCACGCTGTGTCTTGTCTTCAGTAGAAAAATCTCGGCGTGTGTTATAGTTGTGTAAACAAGGGGACAGCAATAGCCGATCTCGCTCCGGGGACCATTGGGGCGTCTCTGAGCAATAGCTTGTAGAGAAGTATACCGTGTCTTGAATTATGATTTTTATTTAATAAACCAAGTCTTCTGGCAGTGGCATGATCCACCTGTGCAGGATACTTCTGTTTGAACTCTTTAATTTGGAATTAGCTTACTAACTAGTATATTTTTATAAAGCTTTAAAAAAAATGCATCTTTAGTTTTGCGCAACCCATGCACTACCCCACCCCATGCGTTAACCCGACTTAATCATTTAAACTCCAGTCCTTACTTTTTTTGAATGCTATAAGTATTCTATTACCTCTCCAACTATATTTTTAAATTGTGTTATGTGCTCACAGGCATGCATATGGCTTTCTATATACTTGTTCGTTGGTATAGCTCCCCCTCTATTAGAAAATCCCTGCTTAAGCCTTCCCACCCTCAGCGTGCCACCTCTCTGCTTTCATGTTAGCTTATCAGTTATTATTTCCGATCCCTAATGTATCCTCTCCCCCTAACCCCCCTTTTTAATTTTAACTTTTTATTTATTCTTTGTGAATTTCACATAATACACCCCAATTTCACTTAATCTCCACATCCTTTTGAACCCACCCTTTGCCTTGGCATCCTTCTCCTAAAAAACATCTAATTGTGGAAGCTGTAGTGTGTCAAGATCCCTTTCTAGTTTTTTGGCTTCTACGTGTGCTACAAGTTAAAGACACAGACATCTTGAAGCCAGGATCTGCATATGAGGGAAGGCAACTGTGTTTGTCTCCTGGGCCTTAGTTACCCCACTCCGTATGTACATATTTTTTTGAGTTTCATTCATTTCATTTTTATTTACAACTGAGCAGCAGTACGGTGTGTATATGCACTGCCTTTAACATCCATTCATCTGTTGATGGACATCTCAGTTGCTTCTGTTTCCTCGCCTTTGTGAGTACAGTGGCTCTGAACATGGATGTGCAAGTGTCTTTGTGGTAGGAGATGCCGTCCTCTGAGCACATATGCTCAGGACTGCTGTAGCTGGGTCACGGGCAGTTGGGTTTCTAGTTTTTGAGAAACACCTGGACTGCTTTCCAAAGTGGCTGCATTGGTTTATATTCCCACGGTCTATAGGCCCTCCTCTTCCTCCTCCTCCTTCTTTTTCCATCTTTCTTTTTCTTCTCCTTCCTTCTTCCTCCTCCTTCTTTCCTGTCTTCAATTCCACACCAGCATTTATTTTTGATGATGGCCATTTTCATTGGGGTGAGATGGAGTCTTGAAGCATTTTTAGTCTTGATGGTTAAAGAGGTTGAACAGTTTTAAAACTGTGTTTCCTAACCAATTCTAATTAAAAACTGATTTCTAATCTGTTCTATTACCCATTTTTAGTAAAGTTGTATATTTTCTTAATGTTTAGTTATCTTTTTTTTAGTTCTTTGTATATTCTAGACATTGCTTCTGTCAGATGAGTGCCTGGCAAAGATGGCCCCCGCTTTCATGGGCTGTCTGCTCACTCACTTCACACTTCCCTTTGCTGTACAGAAACTTTCTAGATCAATGAGTGTCAATTTGTTGATTATTGGTCTTATTTTCTGTGCTACTGCAATCTTATTCATAATGCCCCTTCCTGTAAGTGTCTATACGGTGACGTGCATTTCCTTCTTTTTCTTGTAGCAGTTCCAGGGTATCAGTTCTTACATTGAGGTCTTTACCCATTGGAGCTGAGTTGTGTGCATGGTGGAAGATAAAGATCTACTTCCATTTTTTTTTTTAGGCCATTGAAGTCCAGTTTTGCTAGAACCACTTGTTGAAGGTGCTGTCTTTTCTGCAATGTGTCGTTTTAACATCTTTAAAAAAATATTAGATAACTATAGGACTTAGATCTAGGTCCCCAATTCTATTTTATTGAGCTCTGTGTGTGTGTGTGTGTGTGTATACACACACACACACACACACACATATATACATAATATATATATACATATACACACATCTATACATACACATATATGTATCATATATACATATATGTATGTATTGTGTATATCTGTATACACACATATATAATACATACACACATATATACATACATATATATACACACACACTCACACACACACACACACACACACACACACACACACACACACACACACATCAATACAGATAAAGCTCCTTCCTGCAATTCAGCACTTTGTTTTCTTGAAGATGACAATTAGAACTAATATAAACGTCAAGTAAAGAGACAGAATTTTATTGCCTTGTGTGGTTTTTTTTTTTTTAAAGAAGCTAGGCCTGAGAGAATATTATGGTAGAATGAAAGGGGGGCCTTTCAGTTGATTGGAAAAGGACAGAATGAAGAGAAAATTATGGTGGCTTAACTCCAGAGAGTAGAAAAGCAGCAAGGTAGAGGGAGATGTTGGTAGTTTTGGCAGTATATAGGAGGAAATAAAGTCTGTATCCAGGGAGAGTTTTGAGGGAAAACTAAGGTTCTCTTGACTATATGTATCTTACTTGTTTTGTTTATACATTTAAAATATTGGGATTATGATCCACAATTACCAATTATAATAAATATTATTTTATTGTTAATGACTTATTTTTCTTTTCATTTATGTAAAATTTATAGGAAATCTAAATTAATAACAAATAATTTGTGAGACAAATATGCATAATTCATGTAATATTTCATTTTGTCTAATTTTTATAGTAGTTGATGAATTGAACAACAATGCGGTGTTTTTATCATTTTTATATGTAAATGTTTTAGTTCTAAACTTTTTTCAAATTTTTTGAGTTCAGTATCTAGTTAAGGTTTAATTGTGAAAAAGGCATTTTTCTCTTTTATGATATTTAGGTATTTAATTGCTCTTATGGAAATTATGTTGTTTACATCTCAGTGTATTCTAATCTTTGGCATGCTTTTACTTGAATTCAATGAAATGAATGGGAAAATTTCCCTCCTAAATATAAAGTTGAAATTTTATAATTGAATCAAAGTGTAAACATTTTCTGTACTTCTGTTTCACTAAGAAACTCTTAAAAGCTGTTCTTATTTAAGTATGGAATTAATTATTTCTTTTTTTTGTTTTGTCTTTTCTGTCTTTAAACTTGCTTTCGTGGATATTCACACCAGGAGGACAAAGTGGTTAGAGTCTTTTTCTTTCTGTCTAATATACTCTTTCTTATTGTATTGCCAATTTAATTTTAGAGTTGTATTTAAGTTTATCCTTCTAAATATTTTGTTACTTATATTGCATGATAGTTGCTACACAGTATAACATATTTAAGCATGCTGGTTTTACTGAAAAACAACTTGGATTTCCTTGTGTTAGAGATGAGAATACTAATTTTTATGGAGTCCTGAAGCTTTACAATTGAACACCACTGCCATGATTTCCCAGCAGTCTCCTCGGGGATAAGCCTTCTTTGCCTTGTTCTCCTAAAGTCAGTGCTACATTGTTCTGGTTTTATAAAGTTTCCAGCTTAATACCTAAGCTCAGTGTCTGTAACAACGAACTACATTGCCATCGGAAATGAGTTCACTGAGGTGGTTTTCTTGTAGCTTATCATAAATATGTAATACATTTCTGTTTAACTCAACAATTGTTTTAGGAGTTAGTAAAGCAGAGTCTAGTTTTTCATACTTTGATATGGTGTCAGGAGTGTCAGGTTTGCGTTTAGAGACTGATAGCGCTGCACATAAAGATAAGAAAGAATCTTCCTATTCTGGGAACTTTTGATGAGTCAAACTTAGCTCTGAGCCTTTCCAAATTTTCCAGTTTCAAATGGCACAAATTCAATGTACTTTAGTCTTCCAAATAGTCCCATTGTTTTTTTTAACCACCTGGAATTTTTTTTGTTTTCTTCAGAAGTCTTTAGCTACTCAGTTGGGGACAGTGCATCTTATGGAATATGAATTTAGGGTGAAATCTCAGAGTAGAAGAAAGGAGATTATAATTACACCCCTTTCTTTTTAAAACCCTTAGGAATCCTAACAGCTTTTAGAGGCTGTTTTGAAGAGTAACAGGTCAATAAATGTACGAACTGTGCATCATCCTTGATTCAGGTGGTTGTTCAGAGAGCCTATAAGCTTCCTACGACCTGCTTTCCACCACAGCTTACCCACAGACAGGCAATCCATGCAGCTAATGGCCTTAGGATCTCTGGTGACTTCTGTGTGTGTGGGGTTAATGTAGGATGTATATTGGTCTAACTACAAACTGCTTTTCTTTTATATCATAGTTCCTATCCCAGAAATTGGAGATTTAATGATGGAAAGCTAGCTTTCATGTGTTGACAAGATTTCATGGCTATCAGCCTATAGTTAGTTACGGGGTGACTAGCAGATAAAATGTTTTAGTTTGTATGGATTTGGAACAAGCAAATAGAACTGGACAGGCCATTGTGTGACTCTGAAACATAATAGGTTGTATTTACAAGGAGCTGGTGAACACTTGGGAAAGGATTTCCTGATAAATTGATGAGTAAATTCAATTTTAATAAATTTAATTTTAAAAACCACACATATCTAATGGCTAAAGCAGCTAAGCAGATATTATCTATTCAGCCCCTAAGTTAACACACAAGCCCTCCTAATTACGTTAGCAGTGTATGAATACACGTGTGGACATACAAGATTTACCGTTCCCCCAAAGCATACATATCAATACCAATCTCATGTAAAGGCAAGAATGGTACTGGACAAAGGTTAGAATTAGGGATGCGAATGACAGTGATGCAAGGGCTTCTTGGATGGCTGAGGTGGGGTACCCAGATAGGCGGAGCAAGGAAGCGAAGTCACCCCTGTGGGCATTGCTGTGTACTGCGGACAAGCGTCCCCGTAGGTTTCTAGTCCTCTGCTTTTGCGTGTGAGTGGTTACTGAAGTCGTGTTTTCCTGCGTTGTTTATTAAGTCTTATGGACTGTAGATGAGTGGCTCACAGCGATGCACACACCAGACACCACAAGAAGGTTTGTTTTCTTCCAAAGGTCTCTGTTTTGGAGTTAGTTTTTATAATTAGTCAGATGAGGCTTTAGAATTGCCTTCTCTAGGGAAGAGGCAAACTTGTTATGTGAAATAGATTTGAAAGGCTGATGAGTAGCTGAAAGCATAAACTGATGTGCACTCTGCTTAGTGGGGTCCCGGGAGATATTTTCAATTTCCTTTTTTTTTCTTGCAGTCTCTATTGAGAGCCAAACCCCACAAAACATTCTGAGCTATCCTTGGAACTGGTAACGGTGCTTACTACCTCTTAATGCAAACATGATATCGTGACATGAGTTGCCATTAGTTACCATGAAAGAAAAGTCAATACGTATTAGAGTCATTGGGATATATTTGAATCAGTGTTGGGGGGGGCGCAGAACCAATGAGTGTGTAGGACTGGCTTTCATGATTGGAGGTAGGTAGTTCAGTTGTGGCTTCTGGTATTCTAGAAAGGCAGAGTACCTGACAGCTGCTCAGTTCTGGAAGCTAGAAGTCTCAGAACTGTTGGGGTTGGGGTGGGGCATTGATGCACTTCCAGTCTGAGACTGAAGGCTTAGAAGCTCCTTGGATGTTGGGAGTCTATGCTGTAAGACTGAGGAAGGTGGGCTCTGATTCCAAAGCAGCAATAGATAGTTGCTCAGAAAATTGGAGCATGAATGAGCTGGCTTACTTTCCCTTCCTTCTATCTACCTGTGTTCCCAGGCTACTGGGGTAGTGGCACTATCAGGGCAGGCCTTTCCTCCTTAAGTGCTTCTCACATGTCAGCCCTCCCTAGATGTACGGTTTTAGATGCATCCAGGAGTGTGCTGTACTAATTCTATAGTTATTTCTCCATGCAGCGGAGTTGAACATCACAATTAATCAAAACAGCCACTGACCTAAGGCTGTCAGAATACTCTCTACAAATAGAGAAGAATACTTCCTCCTCAGCTTTTCTGCTAACTAATTATTTTTTGTTTCTTTTAAAATGAGATGTTATTGATTATGATTATGATGCATATGTACGCGTGATGTGTACATGTGGGAACACATGCTTGCCCTGGCACATGTATGGAGGTCAAAGGTCAGAGGAGAACTTTATGGAGTTGGTTCTCTCCTCCCACCTTTATGTGACTTGGTTGAACTCTGATTAGATCATCGGGTTCCATGGCAAGTGCTTTAAAAACCCTATCTTGCCAGCTCCCTATTTTGTTTCTTACATACCAAAACATTTCTAACTGGAATACTAGTAGAGGTGACCAGTGTATCAGAGGACGACAGAAACATCTGTATTTGCTGATTTTCAGAAATATAGTAGTAGAATAAAAGCTCCCCTTTTTCTACAGAAACATGTCCGTGTTAGTCATGTTGGCATTTGTGCTTTTGCCTTTGTAATATTTTTGGAGGTTCATATTTGCTGGGGCTACTCCAGGCTGCTAGCAGCAAAGTAGTAAGAGTGTGCTTATGTGAGAGACTGAAGCTTCCCTTAACTGTGAGTGTGTCATGTTACATGAGAGTCAGGGTTAAGGGGATCTAACTCGGCTTTGCAAATAAGAGTTAACTGAATTTATTAGAACTGGTTTGAAATTACCCCATTTGGCTGATAGAATTCATAGGGAGATAACTTTGTGAGAGCAGGCTGACTGTCTGTCTTGCTCACTCTCTCACCTTTACACAGTCCCTGAGGAATCACACCTATTCACCAGCACAAGCAAAAGAAGGGACACACACACTCTCTCTCTCTCTCTCTCTCTCTCTCTCTCTCTCTCTCTCTCTCTCTCTCACTCAATCTCCGTTCCTTCTCCCTCTCTCTCTCACTTTCTCCCCACCATCGCCACCACTACCACCACAAAAATAACAAGAATTAGCAATCACTGGTCATTGATCTTCCTCAAGATCAATGGACTCAATTCTCTAATAAAAAGACACAGACTTAACAGAATGAATGCAAAAACAGGATCCATCCTTCAGCTACATACAAGAAACACACCTGAACATCAATGATAGATAATACCTCGGTAAAAGGTTGGATGGTGTAGCCATTCTAATAGCCAGAAGAGATGGGGAAGGACACTTCATACTCATCAAAGGAAAGATCTACCAAGATGATCTTTTAGTTCTTAACGTCTGTTCCCCAAATGCAAGGACACCTAAGTTTGTAAAGGAAACACTACTACAGCTTACATTACACATCAACTCTGACACATGGATAGTGGGAGACTTTATTACCCCACCTCAACAATGCATGCGCCATCCAGATAAAAACTAAACAGAGAAATGCTGGAGCTAACAGACTTTATGAATCAAACGGACCTAACAGATATTACGGAACATTTCACCCAACGTGAAAGGTTATACCATCTGTGTTTAGTTTTTAAGGAATATACACACTGACTTCCGTGGTGGCTGCACCAGTTTTAGTTCCCACCAGCAGTGTGGAAGGCTGTCCTGCTACGTCCTCATAAGCATGTACTGTTTTATTTATTTTTTGATGATAGCCATTCTGACTGGGTTGAGTTGGAACCTAAGTGTACTTTTCATTTGTATTTCTCTGATGGCTAAAAGTGTTAAATGTTTATGTACTTATGAATCATTTATATTATTTCCAATAAGAACTAATTGTTCAGTTCATTTGTCCAATTGTTGGTTGGATTATTTGTGGGGATTTTTATGTTTATTTTTAAAAATTCTTGTGTATTCTGGATATTAATTCCCTATTAAATGAATGGCTGATAAAGTTATTTTTCTATCCTAAGAGCTATTATCTTTACTCTGCTAATTGTTTCACTAATTTTTTTTAATTAGTCAAACAATTTATTATAGAGTATATATATATATATATCTCAAAAGCACAAAAAGACTTTTTATACCGGGGACCAGGAAGATTGTGACATTACAGGAATATGAGCCAATGATTCCAGCCCATTTCCTCAAGTACTAGGTGTCCCATCAGCCACAAGAAGGCGTGATGCAGAGGTCACAGCTCTGCACCACGCATGACTGCTCAGCACGATTTTCTTACTCAAACAGATCTGCATTCCCAAATCCCAGGTACCCACCCACTTTCCAAATATTTTCTACGAATCTAAGTAGGTACTGAGCCAAAGATTACACTCCAAAATAACCAAACTAGTGCTCCTGTATGCCAGAAGATTAATTCTCAAACAATATCATAATTGGCATGGTCATCTAATTCTAAATAAAAAGAATCATCAAATATCCTGTGTAATTCATTTTTAAAAATTTAAATGTGGAGAACATTATATCTAAATGTGATACAATTCTTTTTGTTAATACTTTTTAATAAAATTATTTAATTACTAGGCATTTCGCTCCCATTGAGTGGACCCTAAATCCAATTAGACAGCAGTTGGTTACCAGCATCATATTTCCTAGTGCTATGGAGGTAGATAACATGAGTCTTTCAGGTGGATCAAACTCAAAAGACCTGATTCTTATGTTCTAAGTGTGAGGCATCTTCAGCAATGGGGGCCCACTCTCAGCGCTGAAGAGGCACCAAGGCGACAGTGGGTATTGCTTTAGGAGTCACCTGCCTAGTACTTGGGTTTTTATTAGTCTATGGTTATTGTGGGGGCCATTGTCGGCCCAAGTGGCTTGACTCGTGCACGCACGCACGCACGCACGCACGCACGCACGCACGCACGCACGCCCGCCCGCCCGCCCGCCCGCCCGCCCGCCCCTAGTTATCCTTTTCTTACTTCACATCACCCGTGTCTTACTGTTTCCTTCTCAAACGTAGTCTCTCCTCCCCTAACCTATGGTCCTTTTATATTTTCCTCGTTTTCATCGAGAAACCTGAGGATTCTCTCCTTACAGATTTTGAATCTTCTTTAACCTTTACCCTCCTAAGAAAGTTCTAGTGATAAACTTTCCAGCTCTTGCTTGTCTGTAAAAAAAAAAAATCTCTCTTTCAATTTTGAAGGACACATCTTTTGGATGTAGTGCTCATATTTAGCTGTTTTCTAAATTGTCAGCACTCTCGGTATCCCTGAGACTTACTTGCAAAGTCTCAGGAGAGATATACTGATAGTGTCATTGATGTGTGTGTATGTAGTGAGTCATTCTGCTTTCAACTTTCTGTCTTTGACTTTTGAGAATTGATTATAATGTGTTTTAGTAGGACTCTGTCTTTGCTTAAAAATTTAGACAACGTTATTAAAGCATAACATATGAAACTCACACATACAATCCGATAGTTTCAGTATGTTCACCAAATTGCACAGCTGTTACCATCATCAGTGTTGGAACATTATCATCACCCGAGAGAAAACGCCATAACTTAACGTCCTTATTTGCTGCCTCCTCCGCCTGCTCTTTACCCCAATCCCAGACTCAAGCCATCACTTCTTTTGTTACTGTGTATGTTTCCCTATTCTGTTTTTTTCTTTTGTTTCCCTATTCTGACACTTGCCACATCTTATTTAAATTAATATATAATCTGTGCCCAATATGCTTTTTTTCTCACTGCTAACTACCATACTACTCTATCCTATGAAAATAGTTTTTTGAGATCTCACATATGAGTAAGATCATGTGGTATTTGTCTTATTCTTCATGGCTTATTTTGTCTAACATAATACACCCCATGCTCATTCATGTTGCCAGATATGATAAGATTTTATTCTTTCTTATATTGCACATGGATTCATTGAATGTATTTGTTATAGATTTATACACACACACACACACACACACACATATACACACACACACACATCATCTTATATATCCATTTATTTGTTGATGGGTACCTAAGTTGATTCTATCTTTTAATTGTCCTGAATAGTGTTGCAATAAATACAGCAGTTCAGACATGTCTCCATTGTTCTTATTTTATTTTGTTTGGAAATATGCCCAGTAATGGGATTATATCCTGGCTCTTCAGAAACATTTTTTTGAGGTGTACCATGTTGTTTGTCCTAAGGCCTGTACTAGTGTATGTCCCCACCAACAGCACTGAACCGCTAGCTCTGTATCCTTCTCCAGTCTTGTCATTCACAATCCAAAAACAGTGTCAGACATTTTAAAGCACTTACCTAGGTTAGTGGCATCAGTCCTAGTCATTGCCTTTTCGCTTATAGCAGTGTCCTAATATTTTGTGAAATTATTTGATCTTTGGAGAACTTAGAAAGTAAAAGTGAATAGTCATTTTATTGTGCTCCACACTTTTCAGTATTTATTCTAAAACATTTGCGTTTTCATGCCCTAGGGGTCATATGCAGTAGCAAAATATAGTGCTTTCCTTCAGTCTGATGGGATGGCCAGTGGCTAGTTCTACTTATCTGTTTATTCATATACATCATAAGATAAGCTGTTAAGGACAGTCATGTATCTCGGGCCTTTTCTACTTTTATGTGTTTTTATTATATTGAATGCCTACACCAGATGGCAGTGTATACAGGTAAGAAAAAAAGCTCTGACCCGGAGCCCCGGGTGATGTAGGTAAATATAACCTTCAATAGGAATTAGGGTTCAGCACTTTATTAAAAGAAAGTCTCTTGGTTCACACTATGTGGCCCACCAGAGTATAATCAGCATGAGATGTGACCAAATTGGATGTCTAAGAATAGCTCTGCCTTAGCTCTAGCTACCCACAATATCTGACCTTCCTCAGGGACTAGATAGAGATTCCTCAGGGACTGTGTCTGTAGAGGGGATGTGCTGGGGTAACTTTTCCCCAAAGTTTATTTTTATGTTTCATGGTTACAGAATCCACTGAGCTGTTTGTGTGGCTTTAATAAATGTGAGCATGTTTTTCTTTATTAGATGTAAGCTCACTCAGTTGACGATGGCACCATTTGAGGCTGGAGTTACTTTAGCCAGGTAGCGTTACATTTACTGTGCTGTTGGAAAAGCAGGAAAATGGCCAACAAAAAGTAGGAGCCAGAGCCATACAATGGAAAAAGACAACATCTTCAACAAATGGTACTGGTCTAACTGGATGTCTACATGTAGAAATATGCAAATAGATCCATATTTATCATCCTGAAAAAGCTCAAGTCCAAGTGAATCAAAGACCTCAATGTAACACCAGATACACTAAATCTGTTAGTAGAGAAAATGGGGAAGAGCCTTGAACTCATTGGCACAGGAGACAACTTCCTGAACAGAACACCAATAGCTCAGGCTCTAAGACCAACAATTAATAAACGGGACCTCATGAAACTTGAAAAGCTTCTGTAAGGCAAAGGACACTTTCAATAGGACAAAATGGCAGTTAACAGTAGGGAAACTTCTTCAACCCTACATCTGAGAGAGGAATAATAGCCAAAATATATAAAGAACTCAAAATAATAAACACCAACAAACAAAATAACCGAATTTACAAATGGGACACAGAGCTAAACAGAGAATTCTCAACAGAGGAATATCAAATGGAAAACAAACAAACAAACAAACAAACAAGAAACTTAAAGAAGTGCTCAGTGTCCTTAGTCATCAAGGAAATGTAAATCAAAATGACTCTTGAGATTCCATCTTACACCTGACAGAAGTAAGATCAAAAACTCAGCTGACAGCACATGCTGGCAAGGATGTGGGGAAAGGGGAACACTCCTCCATTGCTGGTGGGAGTGTAAACTTGTACAACAACTTTGGAAATCAGTCTGGCTCTTTCTCAGAAAATTGGGAATAGTGCTACCTAAAGACCCAGCTATATCACTCCTGGGCATATACCTGAAAGATGCTCCACATACAACAAGGACATCTGCTCAGTTATGTTCACAGCAGCTTTATTTGTAACAGCCAGAATCTGGAATCAACCTAGATGTCCCTCAGTCAAAGAAGAGAGAAACAAATTAGTACATGTACACCATGGAATATACTCAGCTATTAAAAACAAGGAAATCTTGAGATTTGCAGGCAAATGGATGGAACTGGAAAAGATCCATGCCGAGCGAGGTAACCCAGACCCAGAAAGACATACGTAGTATGTACTCACTTATAAGTGGATTTTAGCAGTATAGTATGCAGGATAAACATAGTACAATTCACACACCCAAAGGAGATAAGTAATAAGGAGACTCTAGGGAGGATGCGCAAATATCACTCAGAGGGGGAAATAGAATTAGACAGAGCTAGTGATAGAATAGAGGGAAGAAGGTGGGAGATGTGAAGATGGAGATCAGACCTTGCGTGAGCAGGGGTGGGAGGGCAGGAGGCCTGCAGTGCAAAGGGAAACTGTGGGTTGGGGCATCTCTGTGACAAGCTGGAAGTCTAAGTCAGGATAGGCTCCCAGGGGAATATAAGAGGGACTCGAGCAGAGACTCCTAGTAGCAGGGGCCATAGTGACTGAAGAGGACGCCCTCTAACCAGACAAAACTCCTAGTGGAGGGAGAGGAGCGCCAACTCACCCACAAAAGCTTTGACCCAAAATTCACCCTGCCTACAAGGTGTGCAGGGATAAAGATAGAGCAGATAGAGCAGAGATTGAGGGAAGGTCCCACCAACGCCTGGCCCAACCCAAGACCGACCACGTGGAAGAGAGCCAAGCCCTGACACTATTAACCTCTGCTCTGCTTTCAGAAAGGAGCCAAGCAGATTTGTCCTCTGAGAGGCTCCACCCAGCAGCACTTTGGAACAGATCCCGACACCTACATTGGATGGTGCATAGGGAGGCTTGTGGGAAAATGAGGAGAATGAGAAAGGGCCTGGAGGTGAAGGAGACCAACAGGGAGCCCAGAGCGGTTGCTGAGACTGTAGCACCAACAAGGACCATGCATGGACTGGACCTAGGCCCCCTACACACATGTAGTGATGGGCAGCTCAGACGTCTTGTGGGTCCTCTAGCAGGGCGAGCGGGGGCTGTGCCTGACGGGATTCGGTCGCCTGCTTTTCGATTACGTCCCTCTGACATGGACTCTCGTGCCGTCTTTTTGATCACTTCCTCTTGGCCGACGGCCTTGCAGTGCCACAGGGGAAGAGGATATGCTCAGGCCTGCTGTGACTTGATGAGCTAGGGTGGATGGGAAGTGGGGCTCCCCTTTTCTGAGGAGTAGGGGAGGGAGGATGGGGAGAGGAAGCGAGGGTGGGACTGTGAGATGAGGAGGGTGGGGCTGTGATCAGGATGTAAAATGAATTTTAAAAATTGGTAAAAAAAGAGGAAAGAAGTAAGATAATGCTCAGTGGAGATGTGCATGACACAGAGTTCATGAAAATCCAAGGCTCATTGACTTAATTAAATACGTTTTATTAGTGGAGGGGCTGAGGTCCAGGAAAAGGTGTTCTGTGCGAGTTGGTATTTAATTGCCTTGTCCTCGGACACCATTCATAAATGGGATTCTACCATAGCCTTTGTTTCGTGGCCTGACCAGTCTTCAAATCCTTTTGCCTGTGTATGTATTCGTGCTTGTGTGCACATGTGAATGTGGATAGACACAAATGTGCACATGTTCCAATAACTGACACAGTGAGATTATAGTGTATTTTAAAGCTGCAGAATCTAACTACTCTAATCCCATGGCCTTAAAATATTCATACATGCCAATAACTTGCCAATCTGATGACTCCAGGGGTGGCTTCTTTCCCACCTCTCCATTGTCCAGCTAAGGGCTCTTTCAACCGCCTCTCGGAAGCTCCGCCTTCCACTTCCTGTCCTTCTGCCCAGCTGGTTGGCCAAACAGTGCTTTATTGACAACTGTTACATCCACTCAAAGCATTCCTCCATATGCATCTGTGAACATATGTATGTGGAGTCTAGAGGTTGATGTTTGGCACCTCTCTTATTCTTTTCCACCTCATTCATTTGGTTTTTTTGTTTGTTTGTTTGTTTATTGAGACAGGGTTTCTCACTGAACCTGGATCTCACCATTTCAGTTAGCAAGCCCTAGCCTGCCTCTGCCTCCCAAGAGTTGGGATTATAGGAGCGTGCTGCCATACCTGACTTTCTGCATAGGTTCTGGGAATTTTTTTTAATTTAAAAATTTATTTTATTTTTTTTTCTACCTTAACTTTTAAATTAATTATTCACTTTCTATCCTGGTCCTGGTTCCCTCCTTCCTCTCCTGGGTTCTGGGAATCTTAACTCAGGTTTTATGCTTCAGTGGCAAGTGTTTTGCTGACTGAGCCATTTCTCCAGCCTCTACTTTTCAGGCTGGTTTTATATTGCGTCTTTGTAGTCTCACTGCTGCAGACTGCCTGCAGGAGCCCCTCTTCCCAGCCTGCTCGTGCCCCATGGACTCCACCCAAGGCCCATCTCGCTCTTTTCTACTGCCCCTTTGAAAAGCCTTTCCTTCTAGCCCATGTGTTCCTCACTCGGACACCTGACCTGCAGAACCTTCTACGAGGGTCCCCTCAGTCACCACACTTCTTTAGAAAAAGTTTTACTTTACTTTATATATTTCATGCTTTATTTTCAAAGTTTCATATATTCTTTAAAAGTTGTAAGTTGTGTCAGTATGCAGGAGGAAGTAGCAGAGTGATCACTCCTAAGCCTGTGGGGCGGTTACTGAGAATGAGGAAGAACGCACATCCAAAGCATGCCATGCCGATTGTAATGCACTCCTCATAGAAGCAGTTTTACAAATGGCGATTAAGTAGAAGATGAGTGTGAATTACCACAGAAGCTGGGTAGACTTCCCCCGGATGCCTGCTGGCTTTTTGGGCTTTTTCTTGGTGGGGGAGAAAAGAAAGGCTGCAGTAGTCAGGGCCTGGCTGGCAGGCTTCTTATACATAATGGTGACTTACAGTTTACATAATTAAGCTTAGAATGTTATATACTTTAGGCCAGTATAAGATGGTTATGAGTGGGAACTCGATGTGTTTTTCTGTGTGTTTATGTTAAAAGGAGGAGCACACATGGTAGTTCAGGCATTGCTTATGAACTAAGCTTTTTATTCAAGATTTTAAGTTAATTGAAAAGCTTTATACTTCCTCATGCTTATTTCATCATGCTTATTTTGAGGTTAAAATTTTTTTAGCATTATCAGTATTGACATTTTATAGTAGGAATATTTTACCTTGTACAAAACATAGTCAGTAAATTTTAAATAGCTTAAGAATTGGATAACTTCCATAAATGTCAAAAAACAAACACAGATTTCCTACCAGCTGTTAGTTTTCTTGTTTCTGAAAATGCGCATTGCACATTACATTTTCTCTACATCATTATTATTTTTTTAAAGAATTTTATATATTACTCTTGTGCCTTTTGATCATATTATTCTTCCAGCAACTCCATCTACGTTCCCTATCCCTCAAGGTCACGTTCTCTTTACACACACACACACACACACACACACACACACACACACACACACACACACACATAGACATACATACACATAGACACTCAGACATACACACATAGACACATAGACACACAGACACATACACACACACACACACACTTAGACACTCAGACACACACATAGACACACAGATACACAGACACACATATAGACACTCAGACACACACATAGACACACAGACACACAGACACACACACACAGACACATAGACACACATACACATAGACACTCAGACATACACACATAGACACATAGACACACAGACACATACACACACACACACACTTAGACACTTAGACACACACATAGACACACAGATACACAGACACACATATAGACACTCAGACACACACATAGACACACAGACACACATACACACACACAGAGACACAGACACACACACACATAGCCTACTGAGTCTAGTTTTGTCCATATTCACACGAGTATAGGGTTGATCAGGAGGACATGGCCTCATCCCTAAAATAACTCTTCCTTTTTCTACTCCAGGAACGTGTAGCTCCTTAACTGGGGGTGAGGCTTTGTGGACCTTGCTCTCATCCATTCTGGATTGCTATGTGCTGTCATCTTGTGCAGGCATACATAGCTGTTGAGAGTTCATGGGGGCAAACATCCCTGTCCTGTCCAGAAGATACTTTTTTCTTTTTTTGGTTTTTTGAGACAGGGTCTCTCTGTGTAGCCTTGGCTGTCCTGGACTCGCTTTGTAGACCAGGCTGACCTTGAGCTCACAGAGATCCACCTGCCTCTGCCTCCCGAGTGCTGGGATTAAAGGTGTGCACCACCACGCCCGGTGAAGATACTTTTTTCATAGCAGTTTTCTGATCCTTCAGTTCTGGTCATCTAGAGTGTATTTTTGGTTAAAAAAAAAAAGAAATAAAATAGTTTTCTAGTAATTATGAAAACTATGCATTTCTATGATCAGCATTCATAAGCATTGCAACTGTTTTAATTAGAACCTTTTCAGCCTTTATCTTCATACCAAAACATACACTGTTGTACCTCTGTCCCTGTGCTGTGGGTGTGCAGACTGGAAATGTCCTCCACAGCCACTTGCTCTCTGCACTTTGATCAGCTGTGGTTGGAGTTTCTATGATGCAGTGTGAGAGCTGTACTATGGGAGGCAGTCTCAACTTAGCAGAATGGTAGTAGCAGATTCTCCTCCAGATCTGTGACCTCTCGAGACACGGCTTCTTGGCTAGGCGTTCAGGACTAGGCATGACTTCCCTGCTATAAATGGGCCCCCTTTCCAGTGAGATGTTGGTTGACACCAGTGTGTTAGCTCCACCATTGCATTGCTGGACTTACTTTGCCAGGCTGGTCATTGTTGCAGTTCACAGTATTTACGGCTGAGCAGGAGCGCTGAGCGCTGACTTTGCCTGGCAGCCTGCAGCGTTCCTTCTGACACTATGGGAGTTAGTACTCAGGAAGGAAGCTTCTAGGTCCATACTAGCTCAGTCTCTCCAAGTCCTGGGACTAAAGTGTGTGGTGCCTTCAGCAATAGAAGACATAAGTAGAGAAAGTATTAGAAGAACTCACCCACAAGTTCTGTCAGTCAACCAAGGGCAATGGCAGTAGCCCGAGCCACCTCACAGGATAGAGTTAGGTTGTCCCCTGTCCGACAAGGGCGTTTTGTTTGATGGTCTATGCTCTGGAGAGACCATTAGTTTTTCATGTTTTTCACAGTATTTATTCCCACATGATAGTAATTTCCTAGATTTCCAAAGAGAATATATATTAAAATCTTTTATAGTTAGTCATAAAAATATGCATATAATTTGAAATGAGACATTCAAATAATTAAGGACAATTTTAATTGAAATTACTAAGTTTAAGACAAATTTACTAGGAGCTCGTTTATTAAGGAAAAGGGTAGATTTATTATCTTTCAGAGTTGTTCATAAATCTCTTGATAAATGTTACTTGATGGAGTTTAACATCAGTTCCCTTTTGTTCTAATAGATGCATTTTCTGAGGAATTTTTCTCAGTAATGAGGCCATTTGAATAGAAATTCATTTTATAACCGTTCATTCAATTCTTTGAATCTTTCCCAAGTTATATGACAAAAGTGTGGTAGTATATCATCAAAAATTATCTTAAATTATATATCAGTTGACCACTAATTTAGGTTTTCCTTCAATTTACTGAAAACAAAGAACCTAAAACATTAGACTTGCAAAACATATAACTTAGTGATTTATCTGTCAGTTTCTGGGATGTATACCAAAGAGGCATTACTGATAATTATCAGATGACTGTTCTTGTTTCTCTTTGACTTAGAAATACTTCGCTTAAGCCAATATCCTCAGAAGGATTTGGAAAATGTTGATTTTAATATTCTGCAAATTACAATTCATACAGACAAAATTATATTTGGCTTTATTTATTTATTTTTTTAAAAAACGTTGAAAAGATGTTGTATTTACAAGTGGCAATACACAAAAATGTTACGTATACATATTGTAAAATACTGTTTTCAAAAATTAAAACTATAGGGTATAGATTTAACTGAGTTTGCAATAATTGCCTCAAGGAGATAGCAGTGCAGTGTCCAAGTTACCTGCCACTGAGTTTATTTATACTCAGGCTGCCGTGCCTTGAGCTGCCCCCAACCGATGGCGAGATTAGTAATGCTGACCAAAAATCGTGTCTATAAAGTGCTCTAGCCCAAACTTTCTCAGCTGAATTGCTATCTGAGTCTTCTTATTTAATTTGTTTCACATGTGTCAAAATTGTGTCGTGGTGAAGGAGAGATAAACCTGTTTTTTAGGATCCCAAGTGTGGGATCAGAACGGTCTTATGAGAGAACAGGTGAGGTTAATCCACTAGAAGACCAACCACCTCGGGCAGGAGCTTTATTGTTGCCAGCTGGAAATATCCCGTGAACAGACTCTGGGAGGAGATATATAAATGAACCGAAAACTGGAAGTGGGACTTTGGATAGATTTGGCTGTTCATTGCTGCCCTTCGAGACACTCTTAGAGAGAACTGCTCGAGGGAAGGCTTCGGGGCTCCGGAATCCTGCTGAGGTTCTGGGTTCTGGTTACTCCAAGTTTTAGCAGAAGAAATCCTGCTGATTACACTAGGAGAATGGCTCCTTGGAACTGATATCTTTACGATTTTGTTATTGTGTCCATTAATCCTCTTTTACTATTGTTTTGGTTAGTCGGGTTATTAGTGACGTATGCTTGGTTAATATGTTATGTTAAAATATATCGGATAAGAAAATTGATCCTACATTGTGGTGTACTGGCTGCACTGAAATCTCCAGGTCTCATTAGTATCCATAGGAGTTTACTCTCCAACCAGTCTCTTTATTTTCCCCTCATGCACTTTTTTTTAAATTGAAAAATAAAATCATTCATATTACATCTCAATTGCTATCCTATCCCGTGCATCCTCCCATTCCTCCCTCCGCTCCCGCTTTCACCCCATTCCCCTTCCCTGTGACTGTGACTGAAGGGGGCCTCCTCCCCTTGAATATGATGCTAGGGTATCAAGTGTCTTCTTGGTAGTCTGCTATCCTTCCTCCGAGTGCCATCGGGCCTCCCCCTCAAGGGAACATGGCCAAATAAGGGACACCAGAGTTTGTGTGAAAGTCAGTCCCCAGTCTCCACTTAACTGTGGAGGATGTCCTGTCCCTTGGCTAGGTCTGGGTAGGGGTTTGATGATGACTGCACATATTGTCCTTGGTTGGTGCCATAGATCGAGCAGAACCCCTGAGCCCAGATCTGCCCATCATAGTGTTCTTCTTGTAGGTTTCTAGGACCCTCTGGATCCATCTATTTCCCTATCCTATATTTCTCCCACCTTAGGATGTCCTCACCACTATCCCATCTTCCTGGTAAGTGAAGACTTTCATGAGACATACCCCTTGGCCTAGTGTCCAGATATAAGTGAGTATATGCTATTTGAGTCTGCTTCTGGGTTAGCTCATTCATTATGATCTTTTCTAGTTCAATCCATTTGTCCGCAAATTTTGGGAATTCCTTATTTTTAATAGCTGAGTAGTAGTCCATAGTGTAAATATACCACAGTTTCTTTATCCATTCTTTTACTGAGGGACATTTAGGCTGTTTCCATGTTCTGGATATTATGAATAAGGCTGCTATGAACATGGTTGAGCATATGTCCTTGTCGTGTGCTTTGGGTAGCATCTTCTGGGTATATTCCAAGGAGTGGAATAGCTGGGTCTTGAGGAAGCCCTATTCTCAGTTTTCTGAGATAGTGCCAGATAGCTTTCCAAAGTGGCTGCGCACTAGACTGCATTCACACCAGCAATGAAGGAGTGTTCCTCTCTCCCCACATCCTTGCCAGCATGTGGTGTTGCTTGAATTTTTGATCTTAGCCATTCTGATGGGAGTAAGATGGTATCTCAGAGTTGTTTTGATTTGCATTTCTCTGATGACTAAAGACGTTGAGCATTTCTTTAAGTGTTTCTCAGCCATTTGATATTCCTCTGTTGAGAATTCTCTGTTTAATTCTGAGCCCCGTTTCTCAATTGGATTATTTGGTTTGGTGGTGTTTAATTTCTTGAGTTCTTTATATATTTTGGATATTAGACCTTTGTCAGATGTAGGCTTGGTGAAGATCTTTTCCCAGTCTGTAGGCTGTCGCTTTGTTCTCTTGACAGTGTCTCCTGCCTTACAGAAGCTTCTCAGCCTCATGAGGTCCCATTTATTAATTGTTGCCCTTAAGGCCTGGGCTGTTGGTGTTCTGTTCAGGAAGTTGTCTCCTGTGTATTTTTAATGTCTCTTAGAACTGCCGATGTTGATTTCAGCTTGCAGCTGATAGGCAAAGATAATCTAGTTATTAAGCATAATCAGCCAAACGAAAATTGGTTAATGAAAGTCTCACATTGCTTCCCAATTTAAGTAAATGTTAGTAGTCGTCATTTTCAAACCCCTCCTTGGTGTGTATGTGTGTGCTGTATGTAATTTATGTGTCTTGCCTGTCAATCTACATGTGGAGGCCAGAGGTTAATATCTAGCGTCTTCCTCTGTTGCTCTCCATCTCACTGAATGCTGAGCTTACCCCTTTGCCTAGCCTGGGCGTGGCCCTGGAGCATCTCCTCTCTGGGTACCCAGCTCCCGCCAACCATGAGTACAGAGCTTCACCCGCTGCCCAGTCAGCCCAGCCCCACCTGTTATTCACCTTTCTCTGAAGTTGAGATTGAGTCTTGCTAGTGTATGTAGCCCAGGATGATGTGCAACTCACTGTAGCCTTTGAATTCATGATCCACCTGCCATCATCTTTTGACTCTGAAATTATATGCTTGTCTTATCCTTTGATAATTTTAATATGAGTTCTTCTTTTTTTGCATTAGAGATGATTTTAATATGACTTCTTAATGTGATCCTAATGGAACAAAACCTGTGTATTAAGTTAACCCCATTCACACACACATTACTTGAAAATTGAATGCCATGGTATCAAGGATGTAAATAGTTCCCATTTTAATGGCAGCCTTTGATACTCCAGTGGGAGCTCAACATTTAGAGAGCAGTTCCACATGAACGTTAGTGCTTTAAAGTTACAGGTGTTATCTGTATGCCTGCTCCTTGTGGCTACTCCCTGAAGCATGAGCCATGGCAACTGTGAGGGTTAATTTCCACTGCCAGCGGACTGGAATTAGGGTCATCCAGAAGACAACCATCCTGGGAATGCTTGAGCCTGTTCAGAGAGGCTGACCTAAGGAGGCTGACTGTCAGTGTGAAATACCTCACCAGGAGTGGGATGCACATTTTCTGTCTTACTGGCCTGTTGCTTATGTATTATGGCCTCTGATTTGTGTTTTTATGGATTCCGCTTTTGTCTGTACGGTTCTGCTTCTTCTTCTTGAATGCTGCTTGATTTTTCACGTTCGTTTGTTTCCTAGAGAGAGGGGTGAAAGGGAGAGTGTGGAGCTAGGGAGGATCTGGGAAGAGGTGGGGGAGGGCGACCATGATCAAATTATATTGGGTACACGAGTTTTTTCAGTAGTAAAGAGGGTTGGGGAAGAGAAATGAGTCTGAGCACCAGCATCCACCTTTCTCTCCGCTTCCCCACTTACTGCACAGCGTGACACATTCTAGTTAAGGCCTGAGACAGTAGCCGAAGGAAACAAATGTAAGTCACCTGGAGACATTGAAAAGGGCAACATTTAATTTTAGGTGGTTCTGGAATTTTAATTTGTTCGGCCTTAAAATGAGAGAGTTAAGTTTGAGAGAGGCAAATGAGTCATGTGTCCCACAGACTGAGGAAATAGTGGCGCAGGCGTCCTTGGGTCAGAAGGTACCCATAAGGACAGCGGTGGAATTCATAAAACAGAAGGAGAGACCAGTGATGGAGAAGGCCATAGGGAGAGATCCACAGGCCGTTAGCTTCATTTCAGACATGTGGACATTTATTCTGAGTGGAATAAGCAGCATTAAAATGTTCTGATTGAGTGTGATCCTGCTTACACTTTGAAACATTAAAAAGTCTCCCTTTCATAGTTTTGCTGAAAGACGTTAGTGAGGAAACAGTGGAAGCTGAGAGTCCAGTTATGAAGTTATTGCTGTAATTTGTGTGCTGGATGATGGTTGGTTGGATGGTGGTGGTGCTGTGATCTTGCTTCTGTAGATACATTTTTAAAAGTAAAGCCAAAGTTTCCAGCTCAGTGTGTGTGTGGAATAGGAAAGGAAGAGTCAGACTTCTGCCCTGGGGCAGACTGGGCCGATAAGGAGATGATGCCATAGTGGCTTAGGTAAGAAAGATTAAACGAAACTGTTGAGTAAAGCTCTGTGATTCAGCTTTGGACTTCAACTTGAGGGGAATCGCAGTTCAAACACACTGAAACTTACACAGGAAGCTATGCTCTTCAGTTCTGTGCAGGAGCCTCTGCAGCTCTGCTCACCTTTCCTGTGTGTGGTGATGGCCATCCCGATGCCCATATGGTATTAGTGGTGTTATTGCCTCCCAGCAACTCAGCAGCGAGATGCACACTTGGCAGAAGCACACGCGAACAGCAGTTCCTGGCTCTGAACGTGATTTGTAGGAATCCCTGGAGGATGTCTTTAAGTTTGAAAGACCAACTAGTGTGCATCTGAAACCAAGTAAATAAAGCATTGTGCTTTGAACTTTTACCTCTGTCTTTAAGCTTCTCCTCCCTGAAAATGTTCTAGTGACTTCCACATTTCGTTAATATTTTACTCATTACCCCCAGGTTTGCATTTCCCACGTCTGAGCTGACATCTTCCTCACCATCTGTTCTTCTTCATTTAACTCTGCATATCCCCTTCCTTTTGCAGTGTCTTCTTTTTAGAAGTTCTCGCGCTCTGCTCTTCATTTTTAGTGAAGGTTTCTGGGAGAATATGCACTGTAGTTTTAGAAAACTGGGTCTTCCCCAATTTAGAGACCACAGTTTCTCTTCGTTGTAAAAATGCCTTATGTATGTATAACTTATGCATGACCATGTATAAGTTCTTCTAAATTATGGAAAACTGCTGTTTGATAGTATATTTGCATCTTTGAGTTGTTCACATGCATTCGGAAGTAGTTCTAAGTAGCGCCACATTTTGCGGTCTAGGGTAATGAGACTATTTCAGGTCGTTTGGCGAGTGAGGGTTCTTAGAGGACCAGAGCTTACAGGATGAACGTGTGGGACTTAGTAGGATGACTCCCAGGCTGTGGTCCAGCTCCACCACGGCTGTCCACCAGTGGAAGGGTTAAGGATGTAGTAGCTGTTTAATCTACAAGGCTGCTGCTGGTCTTCAGGAGACGGGGAGGGGGGCATCCCAGGTAAGTAGGCTCCACTGTCGGTGAAGGAATGGACTGACTAGTGAGAGCAAGCAGCCGAAGAAAGAGAACTTCTCTTCTCCCACGTCCTTTATATAGGCTGCTGGTGGTAGGAGGTGTGGGTCAGATTAAAGGTGGGTCTTCCCCGTTTAGAAGATCTGAATTAAAGGTTTATCTTCCCACCTCAGATATGCAGATGAGAAGTGGGTCTTCCTACATTACAGGATTTAATTAAGGAAAAAAAAAGTCCCTTACAGCTGTGCCCAACCGTTTGCATTTTAGTTAATTTCAGATATAATCAAGATGACACCAATAATAATCATCACAGCATGACTGTTTGTATTTGGCTAATGTTACTGTATCTTTAATAGAAGTTTAATTTACTTCTTTGCCATGGTGGGAAATTGACAGGGACGTTCGTACCAGCATTCAATGAATGGATTTCAGGGTGACTAACAAAGAGCTGCAGCACAGACTAGTGGTACAACATTACAATTGCAGAAAGGGTCGGTTCCCTTAACTTGTAAAATAAACCCATCGTATTGTTTTAACGTTTGCCTTCTCTTTGAAAAATTATTTAAAGGAATTTAAGCTTAAAATACAATTCAGAATTCTTATTTTTTGTGTGTGTTTGTCTTTTGAGACGGGTTGTTTGTGTAGCCCAGTTTAAAGATTTATTGTTGTATATTTGTTTTGAAGGAATCAATTACTAATTTTGATAATGGTCAATACAGAATTAAATACTTAATGATTAATTTATTTTGGAAACCATTTACCTATCCACCCCAAATTTCATTTAAATAAAGCATTAATAAAGAGAATAAGAATAAAAAAATCCCACCGCAACAAAATATGTACAACTGAGCTGAAAGCATTCCTTTGTTGTAGAGTATATGCTTAGCACGTGGGAGAGCTTCAAGTGCCCTGACTTCTTAAAGTGTACTAATTGGTTGCTTTTGTGGGAAATGATTGGCCACTCTCACAGTTGCATTTGCACAGAAACAGACACATCCTCTGGAAATAACCTATATTGTTGGCTCTGTTTATTAACAATTAAACTTTATTATACAACCCAACTAGCATACACAAGAAGGAAAAAAAGGTTAAAGGGACAGAAGAGTGAACCTTTCGGTATCCGTTCCACAGGACGGGTCCTTAGGTGTCTCTATCCTGCGAGCTGGTCCGGTCCCTTCCTCTCTCTCCTCATGCTCTCCTCGCCTCCACCTGTTGTTTTTTCTTTGCCCCACCTTCCCAGTCACAAGCAAAGGGCGGTCTCCTTCTCCCTTCGAGGGTCAATTAGGAAAACAATAGCCACGGTGGGGTTCCCAGGTCGGCTTCCTGAATTCCAAGCCCAGGAAGGCTCCAAACAGTCTGTCACAAGGTATTCATGGCTTGCCCCAAGGGTAAAGCCCGCTAAGACTGCTTTCCACCTGTGACAAAGCTTAATCTTTCCCACACTATATAGTATTTTGAAATTATATAGGTATAAGAATCGAGTAGTCATTTCTGAGTTAACTAATATATTTATATCATGTATCAATTTGCCTCAAGTGTGATATAAATATCAATAAGTATTTTATTATTTCTATTAAGTTTTAGTGGTTACCAGTTTTACATTCTAGTTTTACATAATTGGTGCCGCTGGTTGTTTTTATTCTTCTTTCACTTCTTTTTATTTTTGAGAATTTTATACATGTATACAATGAAATATGATCATACCTATTCCTCATTTTTCTGCTCTCACTTCCTCCATGCCTTCAGCACATTCCCTTTCCAACCTTGTCTTTTTTTCTTTTAATAACCTACTAAGTTCAGTTAATGCTGTACATATGTGAACAGGTGTGGGTCCATCCAGTAAATCACGGGGAACCTACCAGTGGCCACAACTTTAAAAAAAAAAAAAGAATGATTTTCCTTCCTTCAGCTAATTTTAGTTCCTCAGTATGGGATGGGCCTGGAGATCATTTAGCCATCTGTGCTGGAATTTTGAGTGCCCTGTTCTTGTGCAGGTCTTATGCAGGTAAGCATAGCCTCTGTAAATTCATGAGCGTGTTAGCCATGCCCTGTCCGGAAGAAAGCATTATACAACACTCCTCCTTGTCTCTAGCTTGCTCAGTCTTCCATGACGTTGCATGAGCCTTGATGCTGTTGTTGATGTAGACCTCGGACATAAGACTGAACACTCCCCCTCTTGTTTTCTCTATTTTGTCCAGTTATGCATCTCTCCACAGACTGCTGCTCACTGCGTAAAGAAGCTTCTTTGGCCAAGACTGAGGGCAGTCTAGGTCTATGGGTATGAACATAAATATTTAGTAGGATATGCAACAGTGTGATGACATATATACTCTCTTTTGATTTGAATTACATTACCAGGCATGAAATTCCCTTCTGTGGAACAGGCCTCAAATTCCAATAAAGAAATTGCTAGTTACCTCATAACAGTCATGCCACTGTCTCAGAGGTTGGCCCACATTGCCTGGCAGGTTGGTATTAGAGCATGTTGGATCTTCCCCTAGGTAAGACCATTGGTGTCTTTTCTCCTTCAGCCAATTGAATAACACTTTCTAACACTGGGGAAGGCAGACAGGAGGAAGGGTTTCCTGGCCTGTTTGAAACTGATTTCTCATAACAAAGTCTGTGACATCTTTAGCAATAGTGTATTACTATTTAGTTATGGTGGGTACTCTAAGATCCCCATGGCCTCCATAACCAATAACTTGTAGAGTGGCATTCCATGTCTTGAACTATAATTTTCCCTTAATAACTCATGTCTTCTTGGAGCAGATTTGTCTACCCATGCAGGGTAATTATGTTTAATCCTTTTATTTTTTTTTAAGTTGCATTATGAAATTAGCTTTTCAGCCAGCGGGTTTCCACGACATTTTTCATAATCTCTTACTTTTTACTAACCCATGCTCTGTAGCCTCCTCTTACCTATTCCCTTGCCCCCACCTCTGCCTAATCTGTTTTTAAGAATAACTTTTTGAAATTATAATTACATTTCCCCTTCCTCCCTCCAGCCTTCCCTGTGCTTCCCCCTTTGCTCTAAAACCTAACTCTTTTTCTATAATAATTGTTACAGCTGTAACTATTATAAATATACATGTACAAATATATGCTTAAATACATACATTTAGCCTGCCTAGTATGTGTAATGCCACCTTCGTGTATATGATCTCAGGGCTGACCATTTGGTATTGGATAACCAGACTGTTCCCTGGGGAAGACCATTTCTTTTGCTTTCAGCATCATCTTCCAGTTACCTGAAGTTCTCCGTCCAGAGTTGAAGTTTTCCCCTTCCCATATTAGCATGTCCACTTGGTGCCATCATCATTCAGGTCTTGTTTAGGCAAATGATGAGACCTAATTAATGCGTTTCTTTTGACATTTTTAGATGAAACTCATAGTAAACTTTTGTTCCTCTGACTCTTACAATCTTATGTTTCTTTTCCACAATTATCCCTGGGCGTTAGGTGCAAGAATTGTGTTACAGATGTCTCAGTTGGGGCTGGGCACTGCACAGTCCCTTGGTTTTCATATTTTGATTAAGACCATGTCTGTAATGCTCTGTTGCCAAAAGGTTTTTTTTTTTTTAATGAGGGGTGAGAACTATACTAATCTGTGGACATAAGGATAATTATTTAGAATGCAGTTAGAGATGGTGCTGGTGCAGTCAAGTAATGGTTGTAGGTTCTTCTCTAAGATGCATGGTTTCATGTAGTTGGCTACGTTTCCAGTACCAGGAATGGTTTCCTGTTATTCAGCGGCCTTAAAACCAATTAGAGATCTGTTGGTTATACTAAGGTATGTGTGTCACTATTGCATCCTTAGGTTTATTGTGATATCCTGGTAATTGTTGAGGTTCATAGGCATCATGGCTTGGTAGGGACTGTTGCCTGTGTCCCTCCCTTGGAAGCTTGCTTGGCATCTTCTGGTACCACAAACGCTTCTCCCCAGGAAGGAGTCCTTCTGCTCAGATCCAGCTCAGGTCCTTGAGTCCTGAGTCTGAAGTAATTGGTGTCTTCAGCAATAGGGACTGACCTTCCGCCTCTGGAAGGCAACCAAGGGCAGCAGCAATAGTTCATAATGTTGTGGGAGTCACTTGGACAACCCCAACCAACAGCTCTAAAGGAGGCCTCTTATTCCTTGTGTGGGCTTTTGTTAGCTAGTCTATGGCTCTAGGGAGCAGCATTACCATCCCACATAGAAAGATTTTGTTTAAGCTGTATATGCATATATATGCATATGTATATGTATATATGTGTGTATGTATATGCAGATGTATACACAGACTTTTGTGTATTATATGTAATTTTAAGTAGATAGATAATGATTTCCTCTAACTTTTCAGACATCTTTATTTCGCCCACCCCTTTCCTTCTGTATTTATCTAATTAAATTTCCCTCGTTAAAGTCCCTTCTCACTTTTTCCATTCTCCCTTCAAATAGCCTATAGCTTATTATTCTCATATATTGCCCCCTCCACCCTGACTATGGCCCCTTTTTACTTTTCCTGGTTTCTGCAGTTAACAATTATATGGTGATTTGGCTGAATATAGAAACACATCCATTTTACTGTATTATACTTAATGGAGTATAGGTTTTTAAAGTATTCTTTGATGTTCATTGTAATGTTTTCCTGATCATTTCGGGTTGTGTTTATTTGGGTCCTCTTTTTCTTTTGATTAGTTGGGCCAAAGTTCTGTTAGTTTTGTTTATCTTTTTCAAAGAGCCGTCTCCAGACTAGTTGATTCTTCCTGTTGTTTTCTTTGCTTTCTTCCTTCACTAATTTTTCCTCTGTTATTAGTTCTTGACTTCTAGTTGGTTTGAGATGTTTTTGTTTTTCCAAAATTTTGCGTTGAATCACTAAGTCATTTATTTGTGCTCTGATTTTATAATTAGAGGTATAAATTTTCCTCATAGGATGGTTTTTAATGTGATACAGAGGTTTGGTTCTGTCGTAGTTTCATTTTCATTTAATTCCAGCAATTTTTTCTTTCTTTCTTGATTTATTTTGGCCACATTCATCATTCACAATCTATTGTTTAATCTTCATGGGTTTATATGCTTACTTGAGATTTATTTTCTGTCAATTTTCTCTTATTTATATGGTCAGATAGGATATACAGAGTTACTTCAATCTTTCTGAATTCTTAAGATTTGCTTTGTGTCCCAGGATGTGGTCTGTTTTAGAGTAGCTTCCATGTGATGTTGAGTAGAGTCTATATTTGGGGCTGTGTTTGGGTGGAATATCCCATAGGTATCTGTTAAGTTCATCTGATGTAGGTATCATTTAATTCTGATGCTTCTCTCCTTACTTTTTGTCCAGATAACCTGTCTATTGGATGAAGTAGGGTATTAAAATCACCTACTAATAGTTGGTTGATGTTAATCTGTATATTAAACTCCAGTAGTACAGTTTTTTCCCAAATGAAATTGGGGACCCTAACATTCGGTGCATATACGTTTAGGATAGTACTGTCTTCATAGTTAATTGTTCTCTTGACTAAAATGAAGTGTTCTTCTTTACGTCTTCTGATAAGTTTTAGTTTGATGTTTTGATGTCTGTTTTGTCAGATATTAGAAGAGTGACACCTGCTTGACTTCTGGTCCCTTGGGATACTTTTGTTCATCCTTTTACTTTAAGGCCCGTCCTTAATGTTACAGATGTTTTTCTTGTAGGCAACAGATAGATGAGTTTTGTTTCTGCATTCACTCAGCCAGCCTGTGTCCTTTGATTGGAGAATTGAAGTTGCTAATATTTAAAGTTATTATTGAAATGTATATGTTCATTACGTTCATTGTGTTGTTGAATTCTGGTATGGTATTCTTACGGCACCCTGTGTTTCAGTAATTATAACTTTCTTTTTCTTTCTATAATCTCTTAGATATGCTTATTTATCTCTTAAAAATGAAATATTGCTTCCAGAATTTTCCTTAGGTTTGCACTCTTGGATATACTTTTACAGGCTGTTTATTTCATGGAAAGTTTCTCTTTCTCCCTTAACCAAGGCAGATAGTTTTGGGTACATTAGTCTAGGTTTGTCATCTTTGTCTTGTAAGGCTTAGAATGCATTGTTCTAGGCTCCTCTGGCTTTCAAAGTGTCCATTGAGAAGCGGCTGTTATTTTGATGTGATTCTAGTTTTGTTACGGAGTTTTCAATTCCATCTTCATTTCACTTGTGTCTTCTTCAATGTTTATATCTTTTATTACTTAAGTCCATTTTCAAATCCTGGATTGTTTGTCATTTCCAACAGCCCCAAAGTTTGTGTTTGTTAGTCAATCCCAGGCATTTATTATTCTTAAGCTCATTGACCTGTTTCTTTGTTTCTTCTTTAAATTCCTTGATAGTTAATGATCTTCCATATTCTGTGTCCTGGTGCTCATTTGGGTAATTCTCACAGGATGATGGGTTTTCTTTGGGGGTGGAGATTCTGGCTGATCTTTCATAGTTATATTTTTCAATGAGGTCTTATATCTTTTAGGCACGTGGACTTGTTTTGCTAGTTGTACGTGTGTTATGGATAGGACAATTTGGGGTAGAACACAGGATATGGACTAGGTTGGGCTTAAAATTTGCATGTGGTTTAAGTGAGATGAAGTCATGTGAGTGGAGAAGGCTGCTGTGCTGACATGCAGGATGTGTATTCTGGAGCTTTGTGGCAGAGCTGGGACTTTGGTAGGGTGTGTGAAGGGCAGAATTGGGTGGACTCATCTGGCCAGACGCTGGTAAATGATGTTCAGGATTTTCAGAGGGATTGAATATGGCATGGGAGGGGCTTGTAGTTGGGGCATGTAGGGAGGGTCCCAGCATAGTTCTGAGGGAAGAGGAAGAAGTATCTACACTAGGCCAGGACACTGCATGTGGCACCTGAGCTGGATCTGGGGGCTTGGGAAGTGTTTGTGGAGGGGAGCATCGAGTGGATTCACCTGGCTAAGTCCTGGTAAAGGATGCACAGGATCTCATTGGGTAGAGGAGCCGTCTGCTTAATACTTAATCCTTTAACCTCAGTAGTCCCCTCTTCTTTCATTTCTTGTCCCTTTTTTTCTTTTATCTTTTTCTTTCATGTTTAAAAAATATTTTTAAGACAGGGTTTCTTTGGACTTGCTCTGTAGACCAGGCTGTCCTCGAACTCATGGCAGTCTGCCTGCCTCTGCCTCCCTGGGTGCTGGGATTAAGGCGTGGCCACCACAGCTGGCTCTCATGCCTTTTTAAAAAGTTGAGTTGTGAGACAATAGCTTCCGTTCAGCTTTTTATACTCCCTTCCTTTGGTTCACCTTCCACTGAAGTGAATGAGCCCGTGATGCTCCTAGGACCCTGTGCGCTTTCCTGCTGAAGGTTTCCACCCCTGGTGTCCTACCTCATTGCTCTCACTTTACTAATAACCTACTATTTATTGGTATCTGCTATCATGTTTTCCCTTTGTCTCAAATTTTATTAATTTCAGTTCTTTATTTCTTTTGTTTACACCGAGTAAGGGCTTGGCAATCTTGTTTGCTTTTTCAAATATCCAACTGTGTAATTCACGGATTCTTTTGGTTTTCATTTTATTAGTGTCTGCTCTGATTTATTGTCTATCTCGGGTTATTGCTTTGACTTTGGCTTGTGTTTGTCTCCTGAGAGCGTGAAGCACATCAGTGAGTTCTCAGTCTGAGATCTCTCTGATTTTACGTGTGGGCATTGTAGCTCCGCACTCAACTCTGTATACCAGCGTTCTCATCAGTTGTTTTCATTTTCATTTCATTCTAGCAGGCTTTTAATTTCCTCCAGTTCTTTAGTGAGTCTCCAAGTGTTTGCTTAGTCTCTGTAGCTTTACTCCCTATTTGATTTCTAGTTTTATCCTACTAAATTCTGCTAAGGTCCAAAAAATGATTTTGACTTTAAAAAAATGAAGCCTTTCTTTATGGCTTAAAAGATGATCTATTTTAGAAAAAGTTCTTATTCATACCAAATGGTGTGAATTTGAGAAGCAATCTCCCCCTCCCCCTGCAAAAAAACCAAAAAGCCTGCCCATTTTGTCTTCATGTGTGCATGTGGATGGGAATGTGAGACGGTGGACAATGCAGACAGAGGTGAAGTGAAGCCGGCATTTGATACCAATTGTGTTCCATTTCTCCTTCTTCTTCTTCTTCTTCTTCTTCTTCTTCTTCTTCTTCTTCTTCTTCTTCTTCTTCTTCTTCTTCTTCTTCTTCTTCTTCTTCTTCTTCTTCTTCTTTTTAAGATATTGTCTGTATAGAGGACAGTGTGCTTGGTTAAATTTAAAAGCCTCTTTTACTTTCTTAATATTTGATATTCTTCTAACTCAGTCAGCCTCCAGGACGTCCTAGCGCCCACGGGCACATTGGTATTTCAGAGTGAAGTCAACAATGTATTCTGCTTCTCTTCCCAGGCTCCAAACAGAGCATAGGCTCCTGCCCATGTCACATGGCGCTCAACAAACTGCCACTTGAAACCTCCTGCCACTCAGACCGACACTGGTGGCTCTGCGCCTGTCAGACTTCCTTTCTGGTCTCCCTTGCAGTTATTTCAGCTCTTTGCCACCAGCTTTAGCACAGCCCATGTGAACCCTCCTTACCCTTTATATTTGCCATTCTGTAAAGTATAAATATCACTATATGAAGTATAAGCAAGAACGAGTGGAATAGAAGAACCCATGCCAGCCAACGGCAATAAGCACCAAGTGAAAACAGGAGTACGTGGTTAATTTAAAGCCAATGAAATTAGCGTAGCTTATAAATTATTGTTGTTCAATAAATTCTGACATTGTGGGAAGACACTAAGTATTTGTCTGTGCTTTTTACATCTCTCATCACAGCGCCATATTGCCAGGTTTTCTTTAAATCCACTCAACAAAATTTTAGTTTGACAAGTAAGTCTTCTGGATCAATGACCTATTTCTGACATTTGGGTAGAGAGAGGTGGGGAGACAGAGAGAGAGACATGGAGAGAGACACAAGAGATCACACACGCGCGCATATGCTCGCACGCACGCACGCACGCACGCACGCACTGGACATAGCAGGGGTGTTGGGTGTCCTCCCCTGTCACTCACTGCCTTATTTATTTTAGGCTGGGTCTCTCGGTGAACCTGGAGCTCGCATTCTTCAGGTTGGTTCATGCATGGCCAGGTGATTAGTCAGTGTGTTTGCCATGTCTGTTTGGGGTACACTTCTTCTTAATGTCTCAGGTCAAGGTATTAATTTTGTATCCCTGTGTATATCTTGTGTATATGTGCAAATGTGTAGGTATTGGCACAACTAGATGGCCAGTTGTGCCCAGGGTGTGCCTGGCAGATGATGATGGTGATTTACTCACATAGAGAAAATATGGAGGCACTCTACGTAGAGTGACTTAAGTAAAAAATGCTGCCTTAACATTTGCAATAATTGAAGTCTAGGTGCAGTCTGAAAGCTGCTGGCATAAGTAACAGAATAAGGAGAGTAGACCTAGCTTGCTTTCTTCATGTATTGAAGAAAATAAACAATAGAGAAACAGGTATTATTTTGGAGAACTATTTTTTCAAAGCACACAGTAGCCAACAGAGGAGAGTGTAAAGGGCCAGCCTCAGGAACACCAGGGTTAAACCTCTGTTTTTACAACCTCTCAGATACTTATCAAAGATCCCATTAGCCTGCTTTAGCTTGTGTGTGTGGCTGTAACCAGACGTGGCATGCTGCTGTTCATGGGGAACATGCCTAGTCTTGCTGCTTAAGTCAGGGATGTCAGATGAAGCGTGCTTCTCATCTTTGTTCTGTATTCCAGCAATTTCTAAATTGACTGGTGCATTTGGATATATTTATATTTATTCACATCAATCATAGAAAATGGAATTTGTCTATAAAAAGTTGAGTGAGATCACAGTGGGTTTTTTTTTTGGTTAAAAATACTTACTTATTTCTCACAAAATGATATGTCATATATTGGCATTATTCATGAGTAACTAATTTGGGAATTGGTGAAATATAATTAATTGGTTTTATAATATCAAATACCTTATTCTGTTTCCTTCAGGATTACTTCAAAGGACTTCCAGCTAGTAGGCATTTAGATTTTAGTAGTCGCTGATTTATATGGTCTTATTATGCTAATAGATGATCAACTCTTAGTTTCCAAAATAGTAGTAAATTTAGCAGTGAATAAAGGAATGCATTTCTCATGCAACAGAAGAACAAAAATCATAATACAAATAAACAAATACAATGCTGTGTGATACAAACTACACAAATAATATGAACCAGTTTAATGGAACATTAAGCAAACCATTTAAATAATATTTTTCAAAACACTCTTATTTCAGAGAAAAATAGCAGGTTGGATGCAGTGATGGATAATTATCTTCTGAGCTTATTTCTGCTTTGCTGTTAATTACTAGGTGCAGAAGGCTTTCTTGTGCTGTAATTACCGATTTTGTTGTATGTCATTTAAATGTGAAAAATGTCCAGAAACATGGAGTTTGATGAGAGTCAGTGTAAGCAGATGATCAGTCCTCATTTGAAATATGTGATTACATTGCATTCCATGAAGACATATTTATTTCTTTATAGATTTTCTTTTTGACTAACCAAAAAAGATTTTTTTAGATAGAGGCAAAGAGTTTTCTGGTGACATAGCAATAATGTCCTTTTGGATTCTGAAAATATATTTCAATTACAAATTGGAAGTGATGAGAAAGGGACATTGTTGTCTAATGGGTGTAGCATTCCAATTTATGAGAAGAAATTTCAAATTCTATTTTGGAATAATTTTGATATAGTTATATTACTGAAGTGTCATGAAAAGTTGTGAAGATGTTTTAGTTTGTTGTTTTATTTTTCCATAATAAAAATCAAATATATTTTGTATTTTTGTGATTTTTTTTTTAATTGATGGACATTTGTTGTATCAGGTACTTTGACTATATTTACTCTACTTCACTCTCTCTTTTTACTCTCTGTTCTCTCTTGCTTCTTTCCAAAATAGTTGCCTGCCTGCCTGCCTGCCTGTCTGTCTGTCTGTCTGTCTGTCTGTCTATCTATCTATCTATCTATCTATCTATCTATCTATCCTCTTTCTTCTTCTTCTTTCTTCTTCTTCTTTCTTCTTCTTCTTCTTCTTCTTCTTCTTCTTCTTCTTCTTCTTCTTCTTCTTCTTCTTCTTCTTCTTCTTCTCTTCTCTTCTCTTCTCTCTCTCTCTCTCTCTCTCTCTCTCTCTCTCTCTCTCTCTCCAGTTATGTACTGTGTTGTGTTCTCTCTTTTCCTCCCTCCCTCCTGCCCACCTTCTCTTGCCTCTCCACTGCATTTTCTCCATCCCTAATCTAGAGTCACTTCTGTAGTATTTTCTTTCTGCATCTGGCTTGTTTGACAGCGCAGAGCTCTCCTGCTGCATTTGTTTTCTGCACACACCACGGTCATTATTCATTATTGGTGAATAAAATTCAGTTGCATATATTTATCTATTCATCTCTTAATAGATGTCTAGGTTAGATCTACTGCTAGCTATTGTAATAGTACAAACATAAGTATAGATGTGAAAGTAAAAAATCAAATATAACAAATTAGGACTAATTAATAGATTTTATTGAAATTATTAGTGTTTTAGCTTTGTTTTAGCCATTAGTAGCTACTTAAAGGAAACAAAACTCTTTAAAGAAGTAGACTGTTTTACCCTTATTGCCTAAAATCTATTATTAACAGGTATTTTATGAATTATTTCTGTTTTTAAAAACTATACAAGACAATGAGTCCTGTCACTCATCTGTAACCTTTATTATGGAAGCTGAGTTACATGGATATGAAGGGTCAGTCCCTGGCTGAAGGGCTTAGCTTCCTGATTTGGAGATACTACGTAAAATTGAGTAATTCCAAAATTCATTTTCTGTTTACTACATCATGCTTCTAACTAAATAAAAATAATTACAGAATACAAACAACTAGCATTTTGATATGGGTTTTTCTGTGTAATTTCATTATAATTATTCTTGACAATTGAAAGAAAGTAAGACTTATTTAACTTATAGTAGCAGTCTTGATGTGATTTTAACTTCAGAAGTACAACCATGCAGTCTTTTGTTGGTTTGAATTTCTCTCATTGTATTTGCCTTTCATTTTGAGGGAGACTGATTTCTTTTATCTGTGTTATTGTGTGCAGGTCATGTGGGTGTGTAATTTGTGCCGAAAACAACAAGAAATCCTCACTAAGTCCGGAGCATGGTTTTATAATAGTGGGTCCAATACACCGCAGCAACCCGATCAAAAGATTCTCCGGGGGCTTCGAAATGAGGAGGCGCCTCAGGAGAAGAAGGCGAAGCTGCAGGGGCCGACCCAGCTCCAAGGTCCCTCGGGTGACTTACCCGTGGCCGCGGTGGAGAAGGGCCGGTCCCACGGCCTCACAAGGCAGGACTCTATCAAAGATGGCTCAGGAGGGAGGCACCATGTTGCCAGCGACATGCAGTCAGACAGGCAAGCAGTTTGTTTGAGCTCTAGGTACAGTTTGCTTGTTTGTGTGTGAGTCTGAGTGACGTCAGAGGAGGACGGCTCTGCGGCGTTGGGAGTTGGTTCGCTACCTCTTTGTGGGTTCTGGAGGTTAAACTTGGGTCATCAGGCCAGTGTGGCATATGCTGAGCCATCCTGTTCCAAGGGTAGTATTCATATTCTTTCCAAACAGACACAAAAATATATGAAATGTTTTTTTTTTTTTTTTTTTTTTTTTTTTTTTTTTTTTTACCAGCAGTGAGTTGATTCAATGTTCTATTCATATTTTTTTTGTAAGTGCTATTTGTGATGTTCAGGATTTGAGCTATGACTGGTTTAAAGTATTTTATGTTTGATATGGGCACGATTATAAGATAGATTTCCTAGAATCAAGAAGTGAATTTCAACAGGACAGCTTTTGTTGCTGTTGTTGTAAATTATAGCCTTCCTATTAGGTGTCAGTTTTTCACTGTAGTCTTTCTTGAGTAAAGACAAAGGCTGTTTTTGTATGTGTGTTTAGTAGGCATTTATGTATTTTCTTTTTATTAAGTTATTTATTTATTTACATCCGGGTTGCAGTGTCCCTTCCCTACACTCCTCCCAGGCCCTCCCTCCCTCTCTCCCTTCCCTCCTCACCTCAATGGCCTCTCCTTCTCTTTCCTTCAGAAAAGGGGAGGCCTCCCACGAATACCCACCTTGCCATATCAAGTTGCAGTAAAACTAGGTGTATCTTCCATTGAGGCAAAGCAGCCCAGTTAGGGAAAGGGATCCGAAGGCAGGCAGTGTTGCCGGAGACAGCGCCTGCTCTGGCACGAAGCTCTGCTACACAGATGTAATCTGTGTGCAGGGGCCTAGGTCAGCCCCGTGCGTGGTTCAGTGTGTGTGAGCCCCTAGGCCCAGGTTAGCTGATTCTGTGGGTTTTCTTATGGTGTCCAAGACCCCTCTGGCTCCTTAAATCCTTGCTCCCTCTTCCACAGGATTTCCTAAGCTCCACTTAATGTTTGGCTGTGGGTCTCTGCATCTGTTTCCTTCAGTTGCTGGATGAAGCGCCTCACGCTAGGCTCCTGTCTGCAAGCATAGCAGAGTATCGTTAGTAGTTTCAGGGTGAGCTCACTCTCATGGCGTGGGTCCCAAGGTGGGAAGTCGCTCTGCTCCACTTAAACCCCTGCACATCTTGTAGGCAGGGCAAATTGAGGGTCTCAGGTTCTGTTGCTGGGTTGGTGTCCCGGTTACCAATTCTTCCATTGGAAGTTTTGCCTTGTTGCAGGAGATGTCTGGTTCGGGTTTCATATCCCCCAATGCTAGGAGTCTTAGCTAGGGTCATGCTCATAGATTCCTGGGTTTCTATTGTCCTAGGGGTGCGCTCTCTCTCTCTCTCTCTCTCTCTCTCTCTCTCTCTCTCTCTATATATATATATATATATATATATATATATATATATATATATACACACACACACACACACACACACACACACATATATATATGTATATATATCATGGATAAATCTATTTCATGGTGAGAAGATTTGAAGGCAACTTTCAAATGTACTTTTAAAATTCATTAAAAGCCATCATGATGTACAATAGCCCTCTTTGATCATTATATATTAATTGTACATGTTGATAGATTTCAATGTGATGTATATACGCATGCAAATAGCATGTACTTCTTTCTCTTTTATACTTTTTATTTGTGGTTAAGTAATTAGTCTAGAAGTGTGCTTGGGTCATTGAGTATTATTTTCTGTTTGTCAGTTGTTCATTCTTGCTTTTTTGGTCATCATAAAATTCACAAAATGTTTTTTTTATTATAATAAGCTATTTTGAAATGAAAGCCATATTTTATGATAATATGTAAAAAAAGAACTAAGGAAAATATGTTAATAAAACATTCTATAACTGGATTTTATTCTTTCCCTCATTTTGATTATTATGCTTTTTATGATTATGATTATGATTTTGTTTTTAAAACAGGGCTTCTCTGTATTGACTCTGTAGGCCAGGCTGGCCTTAAACTTAGAGATCCACCTGCCTCTGCTTCCTGAATGCTGGGACTAAAGATGTGCTTCACTACCGCTCACCTTCATTTTGGTTTCAAAATTCCCATTTTACATCTTTCAATATTATTCATCTCTAAGCATACTAATGTAGGTATTTTAAACATGATTTTGTTTTTTAGTCATGGAACAGGCTTACATATTAGAGCAATTTCATTTTGTTTCACATATATATGTTGGTTTTTCAAGACAAGATTTCTCTGTGTAGCCTTGGCTGTCCTAGACTCGCTTTGTAGACCAGGCTGGCCTCAAATGCACAGCAATCCACCTGCCTCTGCCTCCCAAGTGCTGAGATTAAAGGCATGTGCCACCACCATCCAGCTTGTGTGTGTGTGTGTATATATATATATGTATTTTAATTTTTTATTAATTTATTCTTGTTACATCTCAATTGTTATCCCATCCCTTGTATCCTCCCTTTCTTCCCCCCTCCCATTTTCCCCTTATTCCCTAGAGTCTTTCTCTCTTCAGTCTGGGCCTCTCTTTATCCTCCTACTGTATTTTTTTGGTGGCAGTTCTTTTATTTAGTGATATAAACATGCTACTTCTTTCCTGTCCTGAAAGCTTCCTGATGCCAGGTAACATGTGGTGATTGGTTCTTCTCCCTCTTTCTGTCTTGAGAATCCCCTTCAGCTTCCTGCCTGATATGTCAGTGGAAGAAGTCTTGTTCCGCATTGTGCTGCCCAAGGTTGCAGCGTGCTCACCTGGCTGATGTGGTTGCAGAGGCTCAGTGGTTAAGTGCTCATCTTGGGGCGTGGCTTATGGGCCTGTGCCTGGTACTGGACTTCTTTGCCAGAGCCTTGGTGCAGATTCTCCAGCCTAAGAGCTGACCCTAGTTTATTTCTCCTTTATGGCTTAGAGTCTGGGGGAGGAGTTATGTGGTAACTTTTTCTTGTTTTCTGCCAAGATGCATTTTGGGGTTTCAAAAGCCCGTGGTGTCTGGCCCAGTGTTCTCTTTTTCTGCCACCTGAGGATCTCGATGTAGAACTCTGAGCTACTTCTTCAGCACCAGGTTTACTTGTGTGTCACTAACCTTTCCTTCCATGGTAAAGTGTTAACCCTCTTAAACCAATGTCTCTCAGCCTTAGTTCTGAGACCCTTTAATACAGCCCCTCATGTTGTGATGACCCCAACCATAACATTATTTCTGTTGCTACTTCACAACTAATTTTGTTACTGTTATGAATCACAATGTAAGTGTCTGTGTTTTCCAATGCTCCCAGGTGACCCCTGGGAAAGGTCATTTGACCCCAGGTTGAGGCTGCCTTGAGCTGTAAGCCAGCCCTAATGAAAAGCTCTCTTTTGTAAGAGCTGCTGTGGTCATGGTGCCTCCTCATAGCAGTAGAACAGTGACTAAGACACCTGCCTTTGGTAGCTCATAGGAAGATGGTTTGATGTGTCAATAGCTGTTAAAATTGAGGGCTATTTGATCTGGAGAGATAACTCTCGTGGTTTTAGTGCCATTTTGTTTCACCTCCTGTTTGCTACATTTCATCTTCCTGGCTTCACTGAAATTTCATTTGACACCAAAATGTTTAAGACATATTATAAATTGGATTAAAAAAACTTTCTTTATAATCAGACTTTCAACAGTAGTATTTTAACATATTCGGAGATGTATGTGTTTATAAAGTGCTGACAATGTGCCTAGAGCATTTAAAATTTACCAAGTGGAATACATGTGGGTTAGGGCATATGTATCTCATTTCTATGAGCTCTCTGAAGAAACTGTGGCACAGCACTCATGAATCTTATTTAAAATGGTTATCATAAATTATGTTGTGAGAAAAGAGTGTGAACACGAGAGAAGTCAAATAAAAAAGATAAAAGTTTTCCTACATCTTTTTACTTTTTGTTCCTTTTTGCAGAGATGGGATTGAATCCCAGGTTTTTGTGCATTGCTGGGCAAGTGTGCTATTAGGGAGGTACATCTCTCAGCAAGGAAAATCATTTAGGGGGAATCAAAGTATGATTAATAAATATAAGGGATAAAACTCTGATGATTGTCTCTAGAGGAAATGAATCTTAACACGTTGGAAGCAAATATGCCTTATAAACTTTATGCCTGGATATTTCTTCCTGTGCCTTCTAGATTATCTAAGGGAACAACAACAACAACAAAAAAGCAGTTGTCTTAGTTTTATTTCTTGTTTCTGTGATAAAAATTCTTGACAAAAGCAATTCGCAGAAAGCTTATTTCAGCTTGCAGTTTGAGCTTATAGCCATCACTGCGGCAGGGCCACAGCATAGTGAGCTGGGCACGTTGCACTCTGAGTCACTGCGCCCGACTCAGTCTCTCTTTTTCATGACGTTTAGGACACCTGCCCAGGGAAATGGTGTCACCCACAGTGGACAGGTCTTCCCACCTCACTCCTGTCACGATAATCTCTAAGAGGCTTGTGCAGTGTCCTGTCTCCTAGTCAGCTCTACATTGCATCGAGGAGATATCACCTTGATACTTGGGATTAACCACAACAGTAACGACAGTGACTGTGTTTGGGATTAGTTTGGGGGAATTCTATCCACTCAATAGATAGTTTCTATGATGGATGAGTGAAAGCTGTCACACTGTCCTTCCTGTTACTGATGCCTTCCTGCCTTTTGGTCTTTCATTGACAGAATTATCAGTCAGTGAACTTGAAGATCGTAGACATGCTCTCACATAGCATATGTATGACTTTTTTTATATTTAAGAATGTGATAGGACCTCTTTAAAGTCTTTTTAAAAAGAAAATGATGTATATTGACGCATCTACAATAGAACTCCTGCACCTAAGGCTTCGGGGTCATAGTGGACGAGGCGTGGGAAAACTGTAAGAGCCAGAGGAACAAGAAGTGTGCTGTGAGATTTCATCTCCTAGAAATGTTGGGGGAAGGAGAGTACTGTGTCAGAGAGACAGAGACAGAAAGACAGAGAGACAGAGAGACAGAGAGGGTCAGAGAGACAGAGACTTTCTGTACTCATGAGATCCCATCAACATGGCTGCCTAAACAAGTCCTGAACAAGGATGGCACCAACACTAACATGAAAGGGAGAATCTCATGGAACCTCAACCTTAGTCAAAGAGCTATGGCAACTAAGGAGTGCTAAGGGGAAAAGAAATACACACACACACACACACACACACACACACACACACACATATGTATCTACATGTTAGGTTATATAAATATATACTAAATTATATATTCATTCCAGGGAACAGCCCTCAAATTGATTATCCTACACCAAGTGGTCAATCCTGAAATTATATACATAAGTAATTTTATATAGACTGAGTAGATTGTATTTAAATATGTATATATATGCGCATATATACACATACAATGCATGTATATACGTAAGGACGGCTAAGGAAATAGAGGTCATGAGTATGAGAGAGCAAGGGGCAGGTTGGGAAGCATTGGAGGAAGAAAGGGATAATGATGTAATTATTTTAATTTCAAAAATAAAAATTATGTGTAATACATTAAAAATCAATTTGACCAAATAGAAGCCAATCTGTTCTGTTCTTTTTGAATAACTTAAATCTCTCAACCCACCCACCTCCCTCCCTCCCTCCCTCCCTCCCTCCCTTCATCCCTCCCTCCCTCCTTCCCTCCCTCCCTCCCTCCCTCCCTTCATCCCTCCCTCCCTCCCTCCCTCCATCCCTCCCTCCCTTCATCCCTCCCTCCCTCCCTCCCTCCCTCCCTCCCTTCATCCCTCCCTCCCTCCCTCCCTCCCTCCATCCCTCCCTCCCTTCATCCCTCCCTCCCTCCCTCCCTCCCTCCCTCCCTCCCTCCCTTCATCCCTCCCTCCCTCCTTCCCTCCCTCCCTCCCTCCCTCCCTTCATCCCTCCCTCCCTCCTTCCCTCCCTCCCTCCCTCCCTCCCTTCATCCCTCCCTCCCTCCCTCCCTTCATCCCTCCCTCCCTCCTTCCCTCCCTCCCTCCCTCCCTCCCTTCATCCCTCCCTCCCTCCCTCCCTCCCTCCATCCCTCCCTCCCTTCATCCCTCCCTCCCTCCCTCCCTCCCTCCCTCCATCCCTCCCTCCCTTCATCCCTCCCTCCCTCCCTCCCTCCCTCCCTCCCTCCCTTCATCCCTCCCTCCCTCCTTCCCTCCCTCCCTCCCTCCCTCCCTCCCTCCCTCCCTTCATCCCTCCCTCCCTCCTTCCCTCCCTCCCTCCCTCCCTCCCTTCATCCCTCCCTCCCTCCTTCCCTCCCTCCCTCCCTCCCTCCCTTCATCCCTCCCTCCCTCCCTCCCTCCCTCCCTCCTTCCCTCCCTCCCTCCCTTCATCCCTCCCTCCCTCCCTCCTTCCCTCCCTTCATCCCTCCCTCCCTCCCTCCCTCCCTCCCTCCCTCCCTCCCTCCTTCTCTCTCTCTCTGCCTTCCCATTAATTTGTGAGGTTGAATCTGGTCCTTACTGGTTGCCTTCGCTGGCCAGCAGGTTCTGGGGATTTACCTGTTTCTGCCCTCTCAGTGCTACAGTTGTAGGTCACATCTGGCTTTTTTTTTTTGAATGACGGGGATCTAAACTAAATCAGTGTGCTTGTGTGGCAGGCACTTTATGAAGTCAGCCATCTCCCCATCCCCTAATTTAAATATTAAAAATATACACATGTATACACAAAACCTGATTCCTATGCTTAGTAGAAATAAATTATTTTCCTATTTTCTTCACTTTACTGACCTACAAAGATAATTGAATATGTGCCAGGTTGCTCAGGACTTTCTTAAGTTGCTCTGTCCCGCATAGGGTGGCGTTTGTTCTGTATTTCAGCTGTTTTATTAAGGATTACGTTAAAATGAACTGATAGTGAGCTTGAAAAGTCTCCACTGTACCTAGAGTTCCTGCCGTGATTTCATCCTGAGTAGCATACATGTGCAGCCAACACAGTTCTCAGCTAAAGCATAGCTAATAACGTGTTTAAGGCACAGTGAACATTTTCTTTCTGAGGCAGGTTGCAATGGATGAGTAGTGTGAGCTAGAAGGTCTGTGTGGTGCTGCGTGTGTTTGACGTTGCTTCCCCACTGCAGTTTGTTGTCTTGCCTCTGTGTTTAGCAAGGATGCAGAAAAGGCTTCTGGGAGCCTTTGGACGTAAAGGTTGGGGATAGGTGAGTATGTGCAGGAAACAGAAAGTAACCTGTGCTCTGTATACAGTGCCTCTGTCACTGTAGAACGTGAGGTTTCACTAGTTATGTATCTTTTGCTTGATAATGAAAATGTCTTAAAGCAAGTATTTTACTAATTAGGTACTTAACTGACTTGGGTAACCTGCATAAAATTTTGTCAACATTTGCTGGCCACTAGAGGGCCTGTAGCCACTGAACTTGCAAAAAGAACCCCAGATGTTGAAAAACAACTTCGTTGACTTTAAGACTACTATTACAATAGCAGCAGCAGCAACAACAACAACTATAACAACAACAGCAACAAAAATTCTTTCAGAAAGCCACCTAAGTGAAATTTTCTTCTATAAAGTAAGAGAAGACTTTTTAAACAAATTTAATGTGAAAGTCATGTGTGCTCCATTTACCACCGTGTTTCTAGCATCCTGGACAGACATTGGTACTGACACTTCTTGAGTAGTGCCTGAGAGACTTAGCTGTGAAATGCAATTAACGTCCAAGATAATACACAGTCCAATGTGGACGTGCTGTTAACATTGAGATACAGTATAAATACAAACTCTTCTGTTTGAAAGCTAGAAAAACATCTTGGCACGTGACTCCATAGTGGACATATATAAAAGTACTTCTGGATGAGGGATATGCTTGGGGTTTGAAAATTACATGTCCTAATTGATCTTTGTTGGTAGAACATACAAACCATCCTACCTAAAAAGGATACTTATATTTCAGACAGAGATAAGAATAAAACTTCTTAACTTTTTTATATTTTATATTTTTGTTAGTCTTTCTTTTCAAATATTAAGTATAGTCTAATTGTGACATTTAAAAATTTTTTCATTTTCTTCATACGTTGCCTAAAAGTTGAAGTAATATACAAAATCCATATACTCTTAGGTTTTTTGTGTGTAGGCCTAAATAATACTAAATTAAAATTTTTTATCATTGAGACTTAAAAGTTATTTCTTTCAAGATAACAGTATTATTGCTGCTGATATAACTTTGATAAAACTACTACGGTGGGTGCTGGAGAGCATTTGCTGCTCTTGCAGAGGCCCTGGTTTGGACCCCACAACACATGGCAACTTACAAACATCTGGAAGTCCAGCTGCAGAGGGTACTCACTAGGCCCTTTTCTGGCCTTCATGGTTCACAGACATACATGCAAACAAAACTCCCAGAAATAAAACGACTTCACTGCGGTGATTTAAAAATGTTTTAAAATTATGTTCTGTTAATTGTTTAACTTTTTCGCATCTTCGTTCAGTTTTAGTAAAGACCTTGGCATTGTTGGGGGTAATATTTTCATATGCTTCCAATGTGTGTTTCTTCTCTTCATTATATTCCTTGTCCTGTGCACTTATTCCATGCAGGTCAAAGTAAACTGAGGCACGGTGTAGAGATGACGACTAATCACTCAGCAGACTTATCTCTGCGGAAACAAAGCTAGGTTCTCTGGGCCGGTACTGCTTGTGGCCAACGAAGAAAAAGAAAGAAAGGGTAAAATAATATCACACGCACACGCGCACGCACTCACGCACGCACGCACGCACACACACTTGGTGGATGAAGCAAGGTTCAACAAGCTGTAACAACTTTACTTTTCCCCTTAGCCTTTTTGTACCACATAAGACAAAACTCTCTTTCTAAGGAAACTGTAACTTCATAGCTACAAGTTACATATTCTCTGAAAACAGTCACCCCAAAGCCATTTTTCACAAACAGATTACAATCATTACACAAAAGGAAATTACAAGGATTATTGATTATATATTTTTCTTTTGAGACTCATACCTAGCTAAGCATTTCCCATCTATCTTTCTCTCCACAAGTACATTGTAACCCCAAAGCAACCATCCTTTTGTCATTTATCAACAGAGTTTAAGCAAGCTAAGTCTGTAGCAACAAGCTGTTCCCTATGTTCAACTGATGATGGTCTGCATTTACCAAGAAACAGATCATCTGCCTTGCACATCTTATTTTTGAAGTCTTGTTCAGCTAAACCAGCTAGTCATCTGTTCTCTATTCTTATACCCATAATAGAATCATTTACTTTTTGTTCATAACCCTGCATCCATTGCAACCTGTCCTCAGAAAGAAAATGTTCACTGTGCCTTAAACACGTTATTAGCTATGCTTTAGCTGAGAACTGTGTTGGCTGCACATGTATGCTACTCAGGATGAAATCACGGCAGGAACTCTAGGTACAGTGGAGACTTTTCAAGCTCACATCAGTTCATTTTAATGTTCACGATGCACTCCAAAACCTGTCACCATGTCCCTAGGTCTCAAGACCCCTAGGGACTCAGACCCAACCTGGAGTGGATGGTTTCTCTGGTCAGAACTTGTCACAAGCCTATTTCTCTCTTGCTAGTACAACTAATGTGCTTGTGACGCAGGAAAGCTCACTGCCCTCTTTTCTAACCTGCGCAGTCCTCACTGCTCTACAAGGTGGGGGGCACATTCTACTCTTAATTCTAACTTTATTATAACTTTTTGGCAAGATAATTTAATCCATCTCCTTAAACTTTCTATCAACTACCCTAAGTTCCTAAAACTATTCAAATCAGATCAGGAATTCTGTAAAATCATTAATTCATCTAAACAACATTATATGGAAATCTTATCTTCAGAATGATCTGCAGGAAAATTACCAACAGAGTGAGCTACCTCCCAGGAAGCCGTCACGCCAGTCAGTAGGCAGTGAGGGTCTCCCCACGCCCACTCACACTGTGCTGGGTGTACGAGGAGGGCAGCAGTGACAGACAGGAGAAGGCACAGCGGCAGAGAGAAGTAATCTGGAGACCAAGGCCCTGAGGCTGCGCCTCTCCAAGGTACATCCATCACAGCTCTGCGAACAGTGGACCTTCTCCAGGAAGCTCGCCTGCCCACTGCAGCCAGCTCCTCCTGCATGGTGTCTGCCAAATTTTCATGTTATGATTAAAGTTGAACATATCTGCATTTAAGAATATTTTAAATTTATTTTTATTTTAAAAACTATTTGCTCTTATCTTTTTTCTACTGATTTGTTGATATTTATTACAATGTGTTTTTTAAAAATAATTCTGTGTAACAAATGACACAAACTTAGTGGCTCCAGACACCTTGGATTTATTAACTTACAGTTCGTGTGAGTCAAAGTTAGTTAACCTAAGTCCTCTGTTCAGGCTCTCTCCGGCTGAATTCAAGATGTTCACAAGGACCGTAGTCTCATCTGATGCCCCTGGCTGTCCGCAAGAGTCAACAGGCTGTGAGCATCAGGGACTGCGTTCCCAGTTGCTTTGGTGCCACACAGCCTGGTAGTTTGTTGTTTGTTATTTCAAGGCCAACAGGAGAGTGTCTCTCTGACTTCTGTTTCTAACATCTAAACTGTTTTAAAGGGCTAATATGATTGACTCAGTCACCTGCGATAATCTCGTTTTTTTTTGATTACCTTAGAAGTAACTTAGCGGGGCGGGGGGGGGGGGGAGGGTAATTTCATCTGTAAAGTTACCTGCCTTTGAATATTCAACGTGACCTAATCATGGGAGTGATGTCATTTTCACAGACCCTGCCCACACTCAAGGGAAAGGATGATGGCAGGTGTATGACCTCCACCTCCTAGGTGGGTGGGGAGTGTTGGAGAGTTAATTGCAAATAGTCCCCATCTCCACTTTATCATTAGCATTTGATTTTGTTTATATTATTCTTTTCCTAATATATACATGCTATATTGGGATATAATTTCTCTTAGATGATATTTGATTTTTTCTTGGGAAATGGAGATATAACTTAGATGGTATCAGTTAATCTTTTCAAAACTGTACAACTCAGTGATTTCTAACATATCTTTGAGCTCACACAACTATTACCATTGTGCAATTTCAGAATATTTCAATACCTACAAAAACAAACCCCAGACTATTAGTTAGCTATTGTTTCCTGTTCCCTGCCCGCCCCTCTGGCAACCATCACTCTATTTCCTGTTCTGTGGTTTTGCCAGTTATGGACATTTTGTAAAAATGCCATCATGAAATATGTAGATTTTAATTTCTGACTCTTTAGCACACCATTTTCCAGAGTTTATTCACTGTCAAAATCCAGTAATTCATTCATTCCTATGGCCAAGTGGTGATTCATTGTATGGGTGTACCACATTTCATTAATTTATTTACCAAATGAAAGGCCTTTCAGCTGTTTAGGTGTCATAGTCACTTTTTCCCTATTATGATGGTGCTGCTGTGAACACTTGATGTTTCTGTGTGGACATATAATTTCAATTCTCTTCATGTGTAATTAGCCTAGTGAATTGGTCTTGTTTGCATTTCTCTAATGTTGAACTTATGCTTATTGGCTATTTATGTTTATTTGGATGACTTTTACTAAAATACTTTAAGTTTATTTAAAAATCCTCTTTACCAAAATCAAAACATATTCTCAAGATTTCTTCTAAGTACAATGATACTGTTAAATTGTAAAATAATGATTTATCTGAAATTTCTAACAGTGTGGCAGGAGGTACAGACTCAGCCTTTTAAAATATGATGATTCCACTGTCTTATACTTTTTAATGAGTGATAAATATTTTCCTTCTACTAGCTTGAGATGTCATATTTGTAACATATGTGAAATTTTACATGCTAATGTGTATTTAAAACATCCGGTTCTGTTGCACCAATCTTCTGTACAAACTCAATCGCTAGTTATTTTTTAAAAAAAGCAGTCTGAGCTGTTAGACATTGGAAGCAATTAAACTTGGTGGCAAAAGTTTTAGTAATATATTTAAGGTCATAGATATTTAATTAATTTTCTTCAGCTGTGTGTTGGAGGAAGTAGTGAGTGAACTTGGAAGGTCCTAAGGAGTGGAGAATGTAACATTTCAAGAATAATACTATGTAGTTTGGATGTGTTAGTACCAGATAAAAGAAAAAAACTAATTAAAATAGAATTGAAGAACGAGAGAGCCTTCCCCTGTAAATACATTTATGTCTTTGATAAAGACATAAAAGTTTGAGTCAGTAAGCCTGTACTTACCATTTCTGCCACCAGATGGCAGAAGTGCACCTTGAAAAATGATGTGCAACTCAGTTGATCCAGCCAAACTCACTAAGGAGATGGTCTCGCCTTTAGACTAGTAAATGGATTACATTTACATCTGTGATTGTGAAAATTAAAACCCCTGCCTTTTCGTATTTGAAGCTGGTATTTAAAACTAAATATATATATATTTGTAGTTCTGAGATTTTTCATGCACCAGATTTGTATTTACTAGTGCACATTTTATAATTGCCTTCAATCCCACAAACACTTCAATATAAACTTCTCAGCATCAAGTGTTCAGTCCCTCCTAAAGTTGTAGTCTCTTGTCATCCATAACCAAGCAGATGGTACGGTCGACGGTCTTGCACCTCAAGTGTAAACAATGAATTCTCATTTTCTAATCTTTTTCGTGTTGACTATCACATTATATTTGTTTGTGATTTTTGGTCACTTCAATCTCAGAAACCTTTTGTTTTCAATAGAGGTACTGTTGCTGGGTTTGTGTGGACATCGGCTTTCTTGTTTCCTCCCCAGGCTCTCTTTTCAGGGAATTTGTGCATTGTACCTTGTTTACAGAACCATACTATCTAAACGAAGATATGACAAAATCATTTTTAATGCTTCCCAATTTGTACTTAAAAGAAAATTGAATGAAGTAAAATGGTATCATTTCTCCCTTTCCTTTCTTCAGGTCCTCCCACGTGCAACCCCTCAATTGTTGCCTCTCAAAATCATAAACTCTTTTTCTTTCTTTCTTTCTTTTTTTATTGTTATACACATGTACACACAAATGCCCACATAGAAATACAGAGCCCATTCGGTGTTACTTGTATGTACTTAAAGCTTTACAAAATTTCTCACTGAGCCTGCTTATTTTCACTAGGGACCTGTGTGTGTGACTGCACAGAACTCTAGGGGGCGGCCGTTCCTTAAATATGAGTGCTACTGCCAGAGAAATAATCTACACACATTGACTGTCAATTGCATTAGAATGAATCGAAATAAAGTGTAAAACTGAAAAAAAAAAAATAGACTTGCAAATATTTTTACCCTACTCGTTTTTATCATTATGATTATTTTTATTTTTTTAAAATTCTTTTTGAGACAAGGTTTTGTCGTGTATCCCAGGCTGACTTTGTCTTTTCAGTTCTCCTGCCTCTGCCTGAAGATGCTGGGGTTACTGTCGTACAGCAGCATGCTTGGCTTTTTTATGCTTTACTTGTATGTCACAATTATTTTTTACTTACAAAAATTGAATTTGTTCAAAGACTAAAATTATTTTCTTTTACTTAGCCTCATTTTCCAGTAATGTTCTTAAAATCTGTTGCCATATTTGCGAACATGTTCATGTGCACTAAAGTTCTTCAAGGTCCTTACGAGGGTGACGACCTAGTGTCCCTTTTTAAAGCTTGCAGGGCAGAGGGAGCATTAGCTGAGTGTCACAGAAGACACTCACACCTATGTGTACCATGTAAGGATCAACTGAGTCCTTTTTTTTTATTCTATTGTGTTAGATGCTTCCTTTAAAATTTTTCTGTTTTAGTTACCGACTTGGTTTATTTTTTTAATCATTAAATGAATTTTAGCCTGTCATTAGGATAAATTTATAACAACTTCTGAAATGGCCCTAAATGTGTCTATCATTTCGTGCAGCAGACTTATGTGAAGTGGGATTCTCAGCATGGATGATAATAAAAATCAAGATATTGATTAACTCTGAAAAACACTGTGCATGGTCTGTGCCTTATTGTATTGAATACTTAGTCAAAATTTAACTTTTTATGTGAAAGCAAATAGGCAATGCATTTTATCAGCATGCAATTTGGCTTTATCTTTAACAAATGGTAATGTTATATAGGCCAGAGAATTATTTTAAAATAAATATCTATACATTCTATTAGTAATAAATGGATATTTGGTGTATATATTTTACATGCCTGTATAGTTGGGTATAGTATACAGATTTCTTTGCAAAAATGGGAAAAATTTAAGAAGCCCTGACTTAGTCTGTGGTACTTCCTGTATTTTATTTCTAGTACTATTTTGTGTAGAGAATGCAGAATCAGTAAGAATGCTGTGTATTGCAGACACCTACAACCTAGTAAGTCAGCACTGCCTGTGCACTTACAAAAATAGATATTTGAAAGCGAGATTTGAAAAGTGTGTGGAACAAAAATAATTTTTTGTTTTTAGTTTTTCCAGACAGGGTAACCTTGGCTGTCCTGGACTCAAAAAATTTTTAAAATTTTTTATTAATTTATTCTTGTTACATCTCAATGGTTATCTGGAGTCACATATATAATATAATTAAAAAATATATAACTGGGAATGAAATGTACAGATTTAATGATAGAATCAAGTAGAGCAAATATGCCTTTATAGACATACTTGGAAAAACTTTAAAGACAGAACCGTTTAGTAGCCAGGAAGCTGAGACTGTACAGTTAAGAAGTGCCTAGGTTATCTTCTACCATTCTTAGTTACTTTATTATGATCCCCTGGGCAAGGTGATTTTGCTAATCCTATTTACCAGTTTGTAGTAGTACTTGAATAATATAGGTAAAAATTCTGATTATGGCTATTTTCAACGAAAATTTAACTTTGCATAATCTATAATGTTCTCTATTTATGTATTTCAAACTGTACACGTTATACATTAATCCTACAGTTATGGAGATTTGTTTATGTGGGGATATTAGATTATTGTTCCAGAGTTTTGCATTATGTTCTGTGGTAGACGGTACAATGATGCTCTCATCTTAATATGCGTGCGCCTATGTGGCAGAAGAGACTTTGCAGATGTGATTAAAGTTTCGGACATTGACTCTTCTGACCTGTGAGGGTGCAGTCAGGTCTTGTGGATTTAGAAGTGGAGAGTCTCCGGATGAAAGCCGGCAGGCAGAGGGAGGAGGAGAAATCCACGGCAGGAGAGGCCTTGGCTATGAGGGTGGGGGAAGGGGCTTTGTGCCAGTGAAAATGTAACTGCTAGAGCTTGGATAGGGTCTTCAATTTATACCCAACAAATGGGGATGCTGGTCTGATAGTCACAGGGACTTGGTTTTTAAATTTTAACTTATTTTATTTCTTAATTAATTAATTGCTGATCATAACCCCTCCCTGCCTCTCGTCCCGGTCCTGCCCTCCCTCTCTCTTCCCTCATGCTTCCTCACAGGGACTGAGTTTTGCGCAGGTTTAGTGAACAAAAAATGAACCCTTTGCTGAAATCTTCCAGCTTTCTTCTGAACCGCTGGACTGTGTTATTTAACCTCAGCATTTGTGGCTACTTGCTAAAAGAACAGTAGAAAACTAATGCGGTCTCTAGTATGCTTTATTTATTTATTTAACTTTCTGCATTATTCAACATTTCTTTAGTAACTAGCAGTCAAAGCTGTGTTAAAAGCCCGTATGATTATAGTGAATCGGTGAACTCACGTGTCTCTATGACCTATGCAAGGCGTCTCTGTAGCCTACATATGAAGGTAGTGATTAATACATTGTGCAGTGCGTATACTTTATTTCATTAGCTCTTTAAAAAATTTCTCGACCCCCCCCTACTCCTACCTAGAGTACTGAAGATTTATGATTCCCGCTATTGCATTTTATACGCATACTTAATGTTTTAGATTAAGACTCTTCGGCAGTGTGGTAGCTGTGAGGTGGTGTTTTGGTTTTAGCCATCATTTATTTATTTGTGCGGATGTGGTGTGCACAGGTGTGTGTGCACTAATGAGTGCTTGCATATGTGAAGGCCAGAGGTTGGTGTCAGAAAGTCTTTCTCAATTGTTTCTGCTCCTGGTTTTATATTAAGATGTACTTAATTATTTATTGTAGTGTGTGCGCACATATTTGTGCAAGTGACCATGGGTGCCAGAAGACCTCACTGAGCCCTTTGGAGCTGGAGTTCAGGTGCTTGTGAACCAACCATATAGTCTGAGGACGGGAACCAAATGGAACCAAATTCTCAATTTCCTGAAAAGCAGCAACCGTTCCTTACCTTGAACCATCTTTCAATACTACCCCCTTAGTTTTTGAGACAGTCTCTCTTGCTGAACTTTCAGCTCACCAGTCGGCTAGGCTGGCCAGCCAGTGAGCTCCAGGCATCAACTGGTGTCCCATCCTCCACCTCTGTGTCAGGGTTAGACACTGTGTACACCTATAATTTTATGTGGGTGCTGGGGATCTTAAGTTCTTTTAAAAATTATATATATGTATAATTATAATTTATTACATCTCAATTGTCCCATTCCTTATATCCTCCCATTCCTCCCTCCCTCCCGCTTCCCCCCTACTCCCCTCCCCTGTGTCTGTGATGGAGGGGGACCTCCTCCCCCTGTATATACTCATAGGGTATCAAGTCTCTTCTTGGTAGCCTGCTATCCTTCCTCTGTGTGCCACCAGGCCTTACCATCCGGGGACGTGGTCAAATATGAGGCACCAGAGTTTGTGGGAAAGTCAGTCTCCACTCTCCACTCAATTGTGGAGAATGTCCTGTCCATTGGCTAGATCTGGGTAGGGGTTCGAAGTTTATTGCATGTATTGTCCTTGTCTGGTGCCATAGTTTGAGCAGGACACCTGGGCCCAAATCTGCCATCATAATGTTCTACTTGTAGGTTTCTAGGACTCTCTGGGTCTTTCGATTTCCCCATTTTCCCATGCTTCTCTCACCTAGAGTCCCAATAGGATGTCCTCCCCTCTGACCCACTTTCCTGGTAAGTGAAGGCTTTCATGGGATATGTCCCTTGGGCTAGTGTCCAGATATAAGCGAGTATATACCATTTGACCCTTTCTTCTTCTGGGTGAACTCACTCATTACAATTATTTCTAGTTTAATCCATTTGTCCACAAATTTCGGGAATTCCTTGTTTTTAATAGCTGAGTAGTATTCCATAGTGTAAATGTACCACAGTTTCTTTATCCATTCTTCTACTGAGGGACACTTAGGCTGTTTCCATGTTCTGGCTATTATGAATAAGGCTGCTATGAACATGGTTGAGCATATGTCCTTGTTGTGTGCTGGAGCATCTTCTGGGTATTAACTCAGGTCTTTATGCTTGATTAACAGGCAGTTTGCTCCCTAACAGTCTTCTCATACTGGTAATTTGGTTATAATTTTTCACTTAGTCAGTTACATTAAATTAAGCATCTTTTCTTATCCACAGTCGCTATTGGATTCATTGCTACTGTGAATTTGCCTAATGGAAAAAAATGAGCTGCCCATCATTTCTGCCTATTGTTTCTTTGTTGAGCAGACATTTTAATATTATATAGTCAAATTCATTTTCTTTTTAATTTTTTGTTCCTTTGGCTATGATTGAGTCATCATCCTTCACTCAAAATCCAGAACTTTTAGCTTTCTAATAAAAAAAAATTAATTAAAATATAATTGTACCATTATCCCCCTTTCCCTTTCTTCTTTCAACCCCTCCTCTCCAACTGTCCTCGTTCCCTCTCAGATTCATGGCTTTTTTCATTATTATTGACACACACACACATAACATATACACAACTTGCTATTTATTATTGTTTGTGAGTATATGACTTCAAAGTTGACCATTAGGGAGCTCATCTCTGGGAAGGACTAGTTGTTTCCCCTCTTAGCAATCATTAATTGTCTGCATTCTTTTTGTCTTTGGGTGACCCCATGAGGTTTCTCCTCTCATTAATATGTTTATTGATGTCATAGTTTAGGTATCATGGCCATAGCTCTCCTGTAATTTCTAGGAGACACAATCGGACAGCCAGCTTTCTGGGTATCACTTATAATCAATCCTTTTACCCCTTTCTGGATGTTCCCTGAGTCTTAGGTGCAGAAGTTATGTTGCAGGTGCATCTCCTGGAGCTGAGCTCTGTTGATCTCTGCATTGTAACCAGTTATGGTTCTCTGTGATGGTTTCTATTTGCTGTAAAGAGAAGCTTCTTTGATGAGCTGTGAGAGTTACACTTGTGTGTGGGTACTATAATCATCATCATCATCATCATCATCATCATCATCATCATCATGATGTTGGTTTAGTGAAGTGGTGTAGAAGGTACCCCTTTATGATTCATGACCTGATTGGCTTGGTTTCCAGTAGAAGGCATGATTCCATCCTGATGAATGGACCGTAAGACCAGTTAGACAGGTGTTGGTTACCGCCAAGATCCGAATGCCACTATGGAACTTTAGGAATATCTCATCACTGTTGTGGGTTATAAGCAGCAGTGTTTGGTAGGATTGCTTCCCTACCTTGGCAGTTGTGTAGCACCTTCTGGCACTGTGAGGGCTCGATTCAGGAAGGAGGCTCTCAGGTCAGATCCAGCCTGTGCTCAAAGTATATGGCACCTACAGAAAGTGTCATGCTTAGCATGTCTGTCTTTCTTCTCTTTTCTTTATTTTTTATTTTTATTTATGGGGCCGGATTCAAGACAGGGTTTCTCTATGTAGTCCTCGCTTTCATGGACTCGCTTTGTAGACCAGGCTGACCATGAACTCACAGAGATCGCCCTGCCTCTGCCTCATGAGTGCTGGGGTTATGGGTGTGTGCCACCCACCCAGCATGATGCCTGTCTTAATTTAGAATCTGCCGTAGATATGATGAGGATTTCAGGTTTAGTTTTTAAGTATTGCAAGCTGTTTTTGCAAGGAGTGGCTTTTAGAAAACTTACCGATCACCAGTGTTTGGAACTATGCAGCCATGTTGGTAACATGGTAATTGTCCTACGTTTTTGGACTATTATCCTTTCTGTCTAGTTACCTACCTTATGACAGTATCGCATTGTAATTTTCTCTTTCCCTCTCTCTCCTCCTTTTATCTCTCCCTCCTTCTTGGTTGTTTTTCTTTTTACACAGATGTGTGTCATTTATGAATAATTTCTTTTTAAATATATAAATCTTCTTTTTAATTATTGGTTCGATGTCAGAAAATAAAGTGATGAATTTCGTGGCATTTTCATACTACGTTAGTATACGTTGCTCGCTTTCCATACAGCCCATCTTCACTCCTGCAACCTGCGTGCTGGTCCTTTTCCTCTTTTTTTCTGTTTGTTTGCTTTGTGTTTTTTGTTTTTCGTGACAGGGTTTCCCTTGTAGTCCTGGCTGTCCTGGCTAGCCTCGAACTCACAGAGATCCTCCTGCCTCTGCCTTCAGATGTCTTCATTGCATCACTGAGTAGAAAGGAGAGGCTGACATCTTTGCTTTTGTTTCACATCTTTGTGTGAATGCACGGAAATTGCAATCACATAGTAGCTCAGCTGTAGATCTTTCATAAATGCCCTATACTCTCTTTAGGAAATCGTATTGCTAGTTTCCTGAGTTTAATAATGAATGGCTGTGGAGCATGGGCAGATGTTTTTTCTGCTTCTGTTAAGTGATATTCCCTCTCCTTAGTCTGCGAATTACACAGGTAACTTTGAGGAGCTGTACTAACCTGGCACTGCTGTACGGCTTTTGGTTTATTAGATAAATGAACTTTTTATGTTTATAAGAGACACTGGTACATGGTTTTTTTTCCTTGTAACATCACTGGCTTTGTCACTGGAGGAATTCTCCTTATAAGACAAATTACCAAACAGTATTTTATTTTTAATGTTCTTTAGAACTTAATATAGAGGTGCTTTTTTTTTTCAGGAAGTTTTAAGCTGTGACTTTAACTAAATGGATATAACTTGTTCAGGTGGCTTAGTTTATTCTTGAATGTGTAGATAGTTTTACAGCTTGGCGTTTGTAAGGTGTAGTAGCTAGGTGATGCTTTACTAGTCATCTGAATTTTTTTCTTTCCACATGATAGAGATAAGCAGGATTAGCTGAAGCAGGAAGGTTGTGAGTTTGGGGATCCACTTGATAACTTAGGAGGAGTTACCAAAAGGTAAGATTTGTAGAGACATGGGGAGGGCGGGGTGCAGATCAGTGATGCCGTACTTGCCTAATGTGCGCAACACCTTCAGTCCAGTAGTTTCCTAGCATTGCCGTGAGGTGCTGAGTAAGATGATTTTCGTAGTGTGTTCTTCTCCCACAATCATGTTCGCCTCTATCTTCTTCTTTCAGTTCACTTTTGTATCTGTTGGTGTATTTGGGGTAGCTTCCATGATGGGTTCTCTAAAGCGCTGTCTGAGGTTGGCTACTGCTGAGTTCCCACACAGAGACATTCTTCTCTTCCCACTCAGTCTCGGGAAGCTGTTACTACTTCCTGTGGACTGTGACTTGACAAGACCGCTCACCTTTGACATAGGTGGCTTTCAGTTACACAGTCACAGTTATAATTGATAGCCTCTTTTTTTTCTTTTTCTTTAACGATTATAAAATACTGTTTATTTATTTTTATTTAAACTTTTTTTCCTTTATTAATTTATTCTTGTTACATCTCAATGGTTATCCCATCCCTTGTATCCTCCCATTCTTCCCTCCCTCCCATTTTCCCCTTATTCCCCTCCCCTATGACTGTTCCTGAGGGGGATTTCCTCCCCCTGTATATGCTCATAGGGTATCAAGTCTCTTCTTGGTAGCCTGCTGTCCTTCCTCTGAGTGCCACCAGGTCTCCCCCTCCAGGGGACATGGTCAAAGGTGAGGCACCAGAGTATGTGAGAAAGTCATATCCCACTCTCCACTCAGCTGTGGAGAATGTTCTGACCATTGGCTAGATCTGGGTAGGGGTTTAAGGTTTACCGCCTGTATTGTCCTTGGCTGGCGCCTTAGTTAATTGATAGCCTCTTGCTTAGTGACCTCCACTGCTCTCAGTCTCTCCCCTACTTCACTTCTTTCTCAGATCCACTGCTCCTGTTTCCCTCTGGAAAAGAGCAGCCCTCCAGGGATCTGCACTGAGCATGCTGTAACAAGTGAGGCGAGGCACAAACCCACAAATCAAGGCTATGTGAAGCAACCCTGTAGGAGGAAAAGGGACCTATGAGCAGACTAAAGAGTCAGAGACCCCTCCGCCCCACTGTTGGCAGAGGACCTAGCTCAGGCTCCCTGACTGCTCCTCAGGCTCTGTGGGCCCCTATGAGCCCAGCTGAGGTGATGCCGGTGGGTAGTGTTCGCCTAGTGTCCTTGAGCCCTATTTCGGTTTTCTTGAAAAATTTTTATTTTTATCTTAACAAGACTTTTTTAAAGCACCAAATAGTCACTTGCAAAATATAGTTTTGATATTAATAGCATTAAGGGAAATGTCTTAGTAAAATTAGAGGCAAGGGAACGAAAGGTAGAAAGACATTGAAATGGTGGTAATTTGCTACTCAAATAGCGGTGGTTTTGTTAACCAGCAGCACCCTTCCTTGTAGCTATTGCTGAGAAAATTGTATGTTAATACCAAAATGGCCATTTTTGAGACTATTCAATTTGAACAGTAATATGTGTCTTGGATTACTCAGTTCTCTCCTGCTTATAAAATATAAAAGTTAATCATTATAATCAATTTTAATGTGTTTTTAATTTTTTTCTCTCATTAAACAGTTTTCATACATTTTGATCATATTCTTTTCCCTGACTCCAACCGGTCCCACACTGTCCTTGTCTCACTACCCCACTTCATGTCCCCTTTCTCTCTTTCTCAAAAAGTGAAACCGAAAACCAAAAATCAAGTCAACCAAACCATGCAACAGAAAAACAAAAAGAAACCCAAGAGCTATGGCCATGCTGGGCATTACTGTAGCTGCCTAGGCCTGCGGATGGGCCCTGCTCTCTGCCTGTCAGGCCTGCGGAACACTCGCTAGTACTGTGACAGCCAGCGCGCAGGGCGGAGCATTCTCCATGGCCCGTGACAGCGTGTGTCGGGTGTTTGTTTTAATTTTGTGTAGTCACTTTTAACATTGTGGATCCTGGAGAACAAGTGGAGTGAAATTAGTCTTGTGCATATCAAGAGTCAATATGTAAGACATTTAATACATAGCAGACTGCTCTTAAGATTTGGAATGCTTAAATTAATATAGAATTGTATGGATTTCCTTAGTCATTTTGAACAATTTAGTTTTTTTTCATAATAGGACAGTAAAAAAAATAAATGATGTAGAGAACCAAGCTTATTATTCTCTATATTCTACTGTTTTTCTCTCTGAGATACACACACACACACACACACACACACACACACACACACACACACACACACACATATCTATCTATCTATCTATCTATCTATCTATCTATCTATCTATCTATTAGTTGCTTATACAGATTATGTGCTGCAGTTGGGGAGATTGGAGGTGTGTGCCTTGGAACTCTGTGGGATGAGAATCTTCCAAGGGTGGTTTGAAGGTTATCCGTAGAGTAGTTTTTACTGCGCTTACCTAATTACACAGTGCCTGCACTGGAAAATTAAACTTGAGTGTGATCTCCCCTCCCTGCTGAGGCAGCAGCCCTTTCCGGTCGTGTCTTTTCATTTCGGTTTTCTTTTACTATATTTCCATGTAGGCATTTTTCTTTGTCCGTTTCTTAAGTATTTCCCTTATTTGTGTTTTCAAATTCTGAGTTTTCTACTTACATGGTCTTTTAAAAAGATGCATAAAACCTGTGTTGATAAAGCAGGCTTAACAAAGTTTTAGTTAAATCTTTCAAAAAAAAAGTGTATCACAGGTATTTTATATAATCAAGTTGGTGCTACTACAGAGTATAGGTAGTCAATTATGGATGCAAAGCAAGTTTTATTTTCCTGATGTATATATGTGCGTGTAAAATGCATGCATGTCATTTGACACAATTCTTGACATATACGTATAGTTTGTTCTTTAGTGTTTTACTCCTTCAGATAATTATAATTATAATTCCTTCAGATAATTTATTTGAGAGTTGTGTTTATAACAAATGCTAAAATTAGTCTTTTACTCACTTTTACAGTATCTTGTTTTTTTTTTTTTAAATAAATTCAGGGATCACTTAAAAACCGCAACATGAGTGTATGGGTCAATAGGTTCTGTAGGGTGCTGCTGGAAGACAACGAGGCAGGGGAGTTCTGTGTAAGGAAAAAGGCGTGGGCCAGCCACCATGCCTGTCTCCTCTGTGCCACTTAAAGAATCACGTGCGTCCACTTCAAGTTCAGCTCAACAGCTCTCCCTCCTCTACCCCTCGCGGCTCGGCAGTTAGCGCTCTGCCTTAGCACCGTGTAGTGCTAACTGCCTGGTTCCTTACGAAATCTGAGATCTGAGATCAATGCTGACTCCTCTTGATCTTCCCACAGCATTGCCCCCTGCTGTGGCCGGTGTCTGAGGACACTTGGTTCAGTCTCTCCACTGTTAGTCCGTTGTTTTCCTCGTCCTCTTACTAGGACACCTGTAATCCAATCCAACTAATACCTTGCTTGGATTGTTATGTTAACTTTCTAATTGATGTCCATCTCCCCACATAGAGTAAAATAACATTCTGATATATTTATGGTCTACTTCTTCTGTTGTGGTTCTTGTTCGTGCCTGCATCTTCCTGATTGTAACCATTAGGACTTCAACCATACATCGACACATAGGAGAGTTGTTCCAATGTAACGGTGAGCTGTCACTTGATTGAAAATCAAAATCCGCAACCACTTTTCAAGGTCTTACAAGCTGTGTCCGCTGTTTCCTCTCCGGCTAACTCGATTTTTCCTGCGCGGGCCTCTGCTGATTGTTTGCCTGGTGCTCGTGCTCGGCCTTTGCACACACAGTGCCCGTGCCCGGCACCTGGAGCACAAGTGTTCTACTCTCCGTGTGCCTGACACTTGGCTGCTCTAGGATTCTTATCTCGAATGGTACTTTGTACAGGAGAGCTTCCTCTGAACTTCGCAGTCCGAGACTGCTTCAGAGTTACTGCTACAAATGCTCTTTATGTCCATCTGCTCAGTGAGGCATGGCATCGCTTATGTACTGTCCACCCCGGCAGACTATGAGTTAAAACTCCTGAGTGTCAGGATGACATTCGGTCCCTCTTCACTCCACCCTTTCTCCTTCCTTCTGCCTTTTTTCCTTCCTTGTGTGCTCTTTAGGAGCCAAAAAGGTGCCCATGAAGCTGCAGCTAACACGTAACAGACACGTCTCTAGTGAAGGAATCGCTTTTAAACAGTGCTTTAGTCTTTGACTATTTTTGTACAGCACAACAGTTTGAGTCATTTAGCGTCGAGATTCACTACCTCTGGCTGGGGAGTGTTGGGCTGCTTCTTCAAGTGGCTGTACACTTAGCGCATACCACTCCAGGATGAAGGACGAAGAGAGGAGCGTTGAGGCTCATATGATGAACCTGGATTCTTCCACATGTAGAGGGGGTCATTCGTGAAGAAGCTGCAGTCTTGCTAAGTATGTCTAGGGTCCAGGATGCTAGAATATTAGACATTAATTTGGTATTATTTCTTTTGTAATTGTAGTGGGATGGAAGTAAAATAATTTTTGATTTAGCTTACAATTTAGTTCTTTATTTTTAATTACTTTTATTTTTTCCTTTCCTCCCACCCAACTCTCCCATATACCCCTTCTTGACTCTCCTCTAAATTCACTGCAAACTACGTTTTAGATATTTGTCCTTATACTCAACAGCATCAAATGTAATAAATCAGTTTAATTCATTAGATGAATCTTTGATGTCTTCTGCTTAAGTACCTTTACAGACATCAAGGTGGCACTTGAGCAGTTGACTGAGCCTTCATCACAAGGCTGACTCCAACAAGATTTCTCTTTAGAAACTCTTCCCGTCCTCCTGCCTGTTGTGAAGCAGGTGGGAAAATACCCCATTGGGATCACCTTTAATACTGCCTTTAAGTTTACCCTTCTTAGTGATAATTGTTACAGTTCTATATGGCCACTGGGGCTTTGTCCACAGACCAAAACAATGGGCAGGAAAGAGAACGTAAAAACACACCATAGGCAATAGAAAAAAACGTTAACTTCTAACTCTGTTTCCATTTGCCCTCAGCCAGAGACAGGCTGTTGGTTACTTTTTCTGCATATTGAATTGAATGTCTTATGTAAATGACAAGGATAAAAATGCATTCTAATTTATGAGAAATGTTCTGTAATATGCAACTTAATTTGAAAACAGAAGGCTTCCATGTTAAAATTTATTCTCATATTTTTATGTAAATAACTTCTTTCATCATAGAAACTAATTGATGCTCTTTTTAAAAAGAAATTAAGAGTCAAACACGGGAATGACTATAATTGAAGCACGCTACATACATGTGCGAAAATCTCACAATGAAACCTGCTTATACAACTGCACATACAACTATTACCTGCTTATAAAGTGGAAAGAGAAAAGCTGTTGTGTATATCTGCAACAGTATGCCCTGATTATACATATAGACAGTGAGGTAGTTACTAGAATGAAGCAAAACCAAATTCTGGTGTTTTAAGACACATTTCTTGGTAGTCTATCTGATGGCTGAAATAAAATTAGTACTGATGGAATAAAGTTACCTATGGGAAAAAAAGCGCCTCCATTTCAAAAGAAACAATGTAACATAACAGGTAGAGGAAAACTTCATGAAAGGAATTACAGATAAGAGCTCTGTAGGCCAATGTTATTATAGATGGCGCCGCTCTCATATCTTGCTGAAATATGTTTATAGTTGGGACAATGACTATTGCTATTTTCACATAACAGAGTTCAGTCACTATTGTTTCCTGAAGAATGTAGGTAAGCTTTGGAAATGACTTTGCAGGTTCAGTGTAGCCGTTGGAGTCCCAGGCTGTAAACGTTCCTTGCGCTGTGTTCGGAGAATGTAACTCAAGCCATTGCATTGGATCTGACTCATGTTCAGATGGATTCCCAGATTGTCGTGTTGCCACTAATGTTTTTTTTTTGTTGTTGTTGTTGGTTATACGTGGAGCCAGCAGTGGTAACATTGGACATACATACTTATCATTTCTAAAACACTCATTCTTTTCCGTCTAGGTAGATTCTTTAGGTATCACTTTGAATGCTCTCATTTGGGAAGTGATATCGGTTGGCCTTAATATCTGGATTCTTTCATGCTGTGAAAAAATACGTTTGTGTTGCTGTCAGCTTTAAGGCATCTCTCAAAAATTATCTGAGCCAAAGCACAGCAGGATTAGCTTCATATATCCTAGCAGGAAAGAGAAGTCTGAGAGGCAGTCGTGTTGCTGGGACTTTATGCTTGCATGATGGTATATACTTGCTTTCTCTTTGCTCCTTGAATTAGATGATAGAGATGATTTGGATTACAATTGTGCTCTGAAGTCATGATGTACCAACACAGAATTCAATCTCAGAGAAGTGTATATACTAAATGTTTATATCAGAAAGCAGCTGGGCATCTGTAAAAATTTAAATTCGTTATGCAACCTCTTTATTTAATTAAATTAATTTATTTATTTTGGATTTTTCCAGACAGGGTTTCTCTGTGTAGTCCTGGATATCCTGGACTTGCTTTGTAGACCAGGCTGCCTCGAACTCATAGAGATCTGCCTGCCTCTGCCTCCCCTAGAGTGCTGGGATTATGGCAGCAGCCTACTTTCATTGAGCCTGGAACTTGGCATTTTGACTAGTCTGGTTAGGCAGCTTGCTTCTGCCTGTCTTTAGCTGCCATGTTCTGGGATACAGGTGTGTGTTACTCACACTTGGCCTTTGTGTGGGTTCAGTCTTTACCCTTGGCTATCAAATGCTTTACTCACCGGGCCATTGTTCTAGCCCCTTCATCAGAATTTTATGAATACAAATATTCTAGTTGCTTTTAGATTTGAATATATGTACATAGGTCTAAACTTATTCTTTCTTTGGTCCCTGAATATACTGCCTGGTTCACCCTAAACTGAGGCATATGGAAGACTCTCTGTTCTGAATGTCTCCTATCCCCGTTTGCTAAGAATTCTATTCCTGCTGTTTCTTTTCTTATTTGTTGTCTCTGAAGTGAATGGTTCTGTGGTCTTGGCTTCAGAGAAGTATTTCTAACAGATTATATCAATTTGCAAAGCCCAAGGATAGGGCTTGTTAAAAAGTTTTTAATTTAATTTATTTTTGGTTTGTACATTTATATTATTACTCATAAGTAGAAAAATTACATACAGCAAGAAGAACCACGAAACAATCAGGGATCATGTGAATATTACATTCAAGTTATTTTGGCTAATTGCATTTGGCAGCCTAGTAGAAAACATCTTTCCTATCTTGGTGAGTCTAAAATTCTGAATGAGAATCAGTATCTGTCCTCTGTCATCTCTGCCAACTCAAAACCTCTATCTAGGCATAAAAACGTCTTAACCCCTAAGCAGCTTAGGTTAATTTTAAGACTAAACTATCAGGACTTCAAACCCCATCAGAGATTTGAGAAGGAATAAAAGTTTTACTTGTGTGAACTGGAAGTGCAGGTTAGCAGCTTCTAAAATGAGAAGAAAAAAAAAATGAGACAGTTTACTGCCTGAACAGTCACCCAAAATTCACTATAATGTTGGAGCATCATCTTCAGCCTTCTAGCCGAATATAGCTGACAGACATATTTGTGAGACAGGAACTATTGAGGACTTGGCTTTTACCCTGTCTTGCCAGAGTTTGGCCGTTGACTCTGCCTGTATCCAAGCTTGCCCATTTTTAGGCAGAATTTATCTGTGGCCGACTTGCCCAGTGGCTGGTTTGCCACATTTGAAGCCATCTCCATAAGGAGGTTCTTTGATGCTTGTCTTCTTCTTGAGGTAGGCTGGGTGTTGCCGGGAGTTAGCCTGTTTTGTTGTCAAAGAATCTTTAGGATATTAAAAGTCTCTTAAATGCCATATTCTGTAGGTCTCTGAGGACTTCTGAAGATGTTTTCTGGTGTCTGTTTTCCTTTCTCACATGCTTCAGATAGTCAATGGAGCAAAACCAGAGTAGTGGGAAATAGATACAGTTGCAACATTACACACACACACACACACACACACACGCAGTGTATATTTATATATGAATCATAAGCTATAATATATGTAGATATGAGACTGTATGCACACAGCTGTATATTTTAAGAAATGAAAAGCTCTGTTAGCATTTCTGGATTCTAGTCATGATTACATATTTGTGTCATCACAGCTTCTATAATTCATTGGCTATGGTTAGATACAAGTTGAGTTATTTGCATGTAAATATTTCAATAGAAACATTTTGGTACTTTTGTTTACATTGACTTATTACTATGTGTTTGTGTATGTTTTTCATGTATGAGTGCAGATGTGTATATGCCATGGCTCATGGATGGATGTCAGAGGACGACTGGACCGGGTGTCAGGCTTCTCAGAAGTGCCTTTTCTCTTTGCACCATCCCATTGGCCGCACTTTATTACTCTTAAAAATCATAAGTTAACTAGATGTTAGTTAGCGTTCAAGCTTTTGTTCTCTACTTAGGAGCCCCAGGCAGGAACAGTCCATATTTTGAGCCAGCCTGGGGTGCTGTGTATTGAGTTCTGGGTTATGGGATTAGCCTTTGCTTTGGACTGGGATCCTGTTGAGAAAAGCAAAGTAGTAGAGCTGGTGACATGGCTCAGGGGACAAGGATGCTTTCAGTCAAGCTTGGTGACTAGGTTCATTCACTGGACCCCACACAGTGAGATGAGAGAGCTGACTCCTTCAAGTTGCCTTCTATGATTTCACAGTGGCAAATGAATATATACACACACATGCAAGAGAATGAAAGCAAAATGTGCACTTCTTTAAAATAACAAACTCTAACTATGCCCTGAGTAACGGCGCCTTATCAAGTAAGAAACTTCCCCAAGTTTTGACTCTTTCATTGAGTTTATGTTAGTTTTCTTAATAGTTAACTAGCACCCATTGGATGTTTATGAACCAAAGCATACGTGACCCTAAGTTTGTGCTTCTGATACTTTTGAAGATAGTTTTATAAAGAGGTTAGGGTTAAGTTTGGTGTTCTCCTCATTTAGATGTTTCATAGTAACAATTAAATTGCATTCTTAAAGGATTTCAGAATTGTGTTGTTGAAAAAGGGGCCTCTTGCTAATGGGCACTCTGGCTGAACAAAAGGTAGTTAGTAAGCTGTTGTATTGTTTACTGACACGGACGCTTGCAGGCCCATCTTAAGGGCTAGTAATTATCCTGTGATTATAGGGTTGTTTGTACAAACTGTTGAAAAATGTTATATCCTGAGATAATTTAATCTTTGTTTTTTATTGTTCTGTTTTCTTTTGTTTTAAATATTTTTGAAGTCTTTGATACTTATCACTAAATATTCCTCAAAAACATTGTACCAATGTAGGCTCCTACCAACAAGTATGGTAGAGTATTGCTCATTTTATGGTCACATGGTCAATATTTTGCCTTTTTAATAGGTGAAAATATCTTGTTTTCATTTTTGTAATTATTTTAATTGCCCGTGGATTGAACTTGAGGTGGTGATGGCATTTTATGTGTCTTCTTTACTTAAATTACCTTTGCTTTCAAGTGTTTCTTAAGCATTTCTGAATCTATTGAAAGTCCTACTGACCCTGGTTTTTCAGTGAGTTACTAAAAATCATAGTAGAACAGCCAACGAGAAACTAAGGCCACCTCCTCATCACTTTCATATGTTAACTCTCATTTCTACTGGACAAGATATAGATAAGGTTCTATTCTTAGTTGTAAGTCATTTATTATTTAAGTTTTCTGGAAAGTAAAATTATAAGTATTATCTGCCGCTGCCATCTGAGAATAGGACAATAGAGACATGTGTGAAAAAACTATAAATAGTTTTGAAGAATAAATATGATTAAAAACCTGAATACTCAGGAGGCAGAGGCAAGCAGATTGTTGTGAGTCTGAGTCCAGCCTGGTCTTCAAAGTGAGTCTAGGACAGCCAAGGCTACACAGAGAAACCCTGTCTCAAAAAACAAAACCAACCAACCAAGGAAACATTCAAAAAACTCAAACCAAACCAGAACAAAACAAGAAAATTATACCGGAATGTAATTGTTAAATTCTTTTATCAGTAATTGCATCTATACGTTGTTTATAGTGGGATTTCTAAATACTTTGTATTGTAGAGTATATTAAATACATTATGTACATTATACATTTTAACTCAATAATAACTCTGGGAGATGAATGACAGTGCTAGTTTTTACTTAAAATAAGCATATATGAAATATATAACATAAACATCCTGGAGTATTATAACTAATAAGGATTCAACTAGTGCTTACACTCTAGCTCTTGACTATAGATTCTGTACTTTCTCTTCTTCTATTGCTTGTTAACTTGCAGTATAACAAAAAACACGGAGCAAATGTCTTTAACATTCTTTGCAACACTTGAGACCATGACCAGTTACAAAGTTCATTAAATTACAATGTTGACATGATGTGATACCATGTGGGAAGTTGAAACAAGCAAGCAAGCAAGCAAACAGACAAACAAACATAAATATACCAGAAAATCAAGCCCCTTGTGATTTTCTATCCCATCTATGGGTATAGATAAAAAATTAGCAACTTAATAAAATGTGAATATTTATTCAACAAATGTGTGTTGAACACTGAATCTGTACCGGGCACTATGCTAAATGACTAAAATAGAATGTAAGACACACTTGAATGGAGCCAGGAATGAAACCTTTTCAAAAAATTTTAAGGTAACTATATATGGATTTTACTTTCTCCAATAATGCAAAGAGTAAGTGAGGTTATAAGGAGAATGCACAATGGAGGATGTAATCTAAACCAGAAGTGTACCTTTGATGTTTGACTCACTAAGGATTAGTAGGGAGAAGGAAAAGGTAGTAATGAGGAGTTAGGGCTTGGAGGTACCACTTAGGGATGTTGAGGATATAGGAGCAAAGGGGCCAGGAGGGTTAGTGGTGTGTGTGTGGCACGGAGAGAGTATCAAACAGATCTTTGAGGAAGGCAGTCACTTTTCAAACTCTTATTATGACCTCCTTTTGGATCCAGTTTTGCGACATAGAAAAATATTTTTGTTTTATAGTCATCTAAATTAGCAGACTTGTTTCAAAATGCTTTAATTATTTATAAAAATTAACCCTACCAAAAGAACAGTTATTTAGAAAATTTTATCACAGACATTGTTAGCCATGAAATTAAGTCAAAAATAAGAATCTTAAAAATTGACCATTTTAAGGTGAAAATTATCAAACTATGATCAGAGGATACAAATGCAAAACATGTAGGGTTTCTTCTGATTGAGGTAAATAGAAGCAACACACTTAAAATTACTGTGTATTAAGATTTATTGATGATGCAGCTCCACTAGGAGACCAATGGAGCCACAAATCTGGGCGGAGGAGGGAGGCGCTACAGATTATGATGCACCAACCAAGGACCATGCATGGTGAGGAGATGGACCCTCGCTCAGAGGTAGTCGATAGGCAGCACAGCCTCCTTGTGGGTCCCATAATATGGGGAGTAGGGACTACTTCTGACATCGACTCTGGCCTGCACATGTTGATCACTTCCCCATGGCGGGCGGCCTTGCCAGGCCACAGAGGAAGAGGCTACATGCAGTCCAGATGAGACTTGCTAAGCTGAGGTCAGATGTTAGGGGAGGAGGGCTCCCCTTTCTGAGAACTAGGGGAGGGAGAGAGAGGGTATGAAGGAGGAAGGGTGGGATCAGGAGGCCAAGAGGGAGGGAGCTACAACTGGGATTAAAGTGAACGAAATAAAAATTAAAAAAAGATTTAGAGACGTTTTCTCATGCTGAAATATCTGTGGTTAGGTCACTGGGTCATAGCTTTCCTGCTCCTCAGCAGAGAGCTGCTTGGGTATAGTAAGTTTTGTATATGTGCTAATGACCGTGTGCAAATATACAGAAAATAGGAAGGAGCACATGAAATGGGCAAAGTGAAAACTCTCATTCCAAATCCTTTTTAATAATCTGTGTAGTCATTAAAACCCTAGTTTCCATTCTCTATAAAACAGTAGCATAATTAACATTTATAATATTTTCTAAATAATGACAATATTTAGAAGCCTCTTTCAAACAGAAAATGTACTTTACGAATGGCTGTATGTGTTTGACAAATAGATTGATCATCACCCATAAAATAGGAAATGATTATATCAAAATAAGGGCATACTTAGTTTAGGTCAAACTTGTAAGTGAGTATCTTAGATAAATGTCCCCATATGCAGACCAACCTAGGATTTTATCTGAGACACGGTTAGTCACAAAAGATGGATGCCATGAGAGGGTAGTCTAAGACCATTGTTGGAACCTTCAGGAAACAGCCTCTTGTCAAACGGCTGTGACTACCACAGCTAGAATAAATTAAGAATGAGTAATAAAATATATCTGATCATGGTTACTTATTTTTAACTTATGGGAAGCATTTTATGTAATAGGCGCCATTTAGTTGGATTTTAATTGAGATGATTATAATATTTTTAATAATTACATAACCCACTATATATAGTCACTATATATGGCCTTTAGAAAGAGACCAGAATGATTATTCACTGCTCTTTAAAAATAACTTAAGACATGTTGAATGAGGAATTAATATAACCAAGTACACATTTTGTAAATGTACTGCGCTGTAGAAGTACAGCGTTAATGATGTAGGTGGTAGAAGCCTGTTGTCTGTCATATTTTTATTTCTTCGTGATACTGAAAGGAGAACAGAGCACTTATTTTTAGTGTTTTGGTCCTATGCAGTAGCTTGAAGAGATACATCTTGTGGTTGGAGTCATTCATTTTTCAGGAAAGAGAAAGAGGCTGGAAAAATGCACACTTTCTCTTCTTTCCCAGTAGCAGCATTGAGAAGATACCTTGTCCCATTTTTATTACTTGTGAGATTTTATTGCTGGCAGCCAGATGTGCAGAAACTCCTGACGACAGCATATATTCATTGCGTGTTTTTAATAGGCTTAGAGAAATGTGAGTCGAGTGCGTGGAAGCTGCTCAGGCTCACACTTCAGCTGGGGATGCCCAAAAGCTCACTGCTGTTTAGAATTCTTGCTACAGTCAGGAGAAGCCGAACGCTGCCCGAGTGCTGAATCTCCTACGACTGAATTAGAAGAATAATGACTGTACAATTAACTATCAACCTCTGCTCATTTAAGCACAGTTTTCACAGAGCTCAGGAGAAATATGGAACTTGATTGGCATGTTTTTATTTGATGGTGCCTGCGAATAGATGACTTTTAAAGACAGGTGGTAAGGAAAAATAAGAGGAGGACAAAAAAAGAAGGAAAATGCAATTTGAGACATTGCGCCAGGTCTGCAATTCTGTTTTATCTCATTTCCATGGGGTTTTTTCATCCCCACCAAATATTTTACAGAATGAGCTTTTTGGACAAACGCTGAACAACGTAAGGTGAGTAAAGCTGAACTATGCTTTTTCTAATATTATTTTCAGAGTAGCAATCTTGGATGTCTATGACATTGTTTGCCTTGGGGTATTAGTAATATATGGGTGCTATTTTTTTTAAACCAAACAGCATTTTTACATAGCATTTTAAATTTGATTTTAAAGGAAAAATCTCTTATTTTTAGGGCATATAAAGCATGTTAATGTAAATAGATTGACCTCTGAAGCACAATACAGACACCAGGCTATTTCACTGTCTCTTTCCTAATAAATAACATGATTAACTTAAAATGTTTTCCCTGCAATCATGATTGTGATGGCATTGCACACAGAAGCACGGGGCTGTATAATCATGTGTGCTTGTTGAAAATGTGAATTAGCAATCATGCATGTTCTTGTAAATCATCCAGAAGATGCTTTCTGGACGAAGGCATTTCTCTATGCAGGGTCGATCAATAACCGCTCTTTAATAAGCTGTGTGAGGACCTGCAGGCAGCGCTTTGTATTAGGTCGGCGGCTCTGGAGGGTCTTCATGGTGCATTCCTATTGCTCCTTCAGCGGATTCTTTTTGTGTGTGGTGAAGGTTGTGCAGTTATGAACATATGTTCTGGATGGTTTGTCTGGCTTTCACTGACGGAGGTATTCTCCTGGCGAGAGCTTTAAAATGCAGTTTTATCACTAGGTTCTGCCCTCATTTAAGTTGTTCAGCTTTTGAGAATCTCTCCTGTTTTACTCCAATAATAATAAAAAAATACTCCATTTATTTAAAATATAGACAGGGAAGGACCCAGCAGATGTTACAGCACAATGCCTGAAAATGTTTAGAAATTGATAGGGGACTAATAGTGCTTGGAATACTGAATGGTTCTGTTGCTCTGTGCCTTTCAGGGTCTCTGGATACTGTGAGGCAGGCTGTTTTAGAGATTAAAGAAAAACCCTCATTATACAATATGTATCTTAATACAGCCAGTGAAAAGGAGGCCCTGAGATTTTTGTTTTGTCATTTAAAATTTTTCAAGGTGGCAAATACATTTATGACTTTTTGTATATAGAAATATTTTTTCTTAGCGAATGGACTATTTTTTTCATATTTCACTTTCAGACTAATCTAAGGCAGGACATTGGGTGAAATGCTGGGGCATTCTACAATAGGCTCTTTAGATTTTAAGACATGATTTTCTTCTTTAGCGGCATATCTTGTTAATTTATCATGAAATTTCATATGTTATGTTAATCTTAAAATAAAAGTAGCGTACGCCTTTCTTCAAATTTCTATGACCAAGCTGCCAGAGTTTTAGACTGAGTACTCATCTTTTATAAGTCATGTCTTTGGTCCTCCTTCTTTACATGGGGAGTTTCTGCTCGGCACATGCTCACTGTAGGAGCTGGTCTGCTAGCATAGGAGGCAGAGCTCTGAAGTAAATGTCGGCAGGGTATCCCAGTTACTCTGTCATTGCCCTGGCCTTACATTTGTTTTGTTGTTGTTGACATGTTTATAATTTCAGTGCTCTTCCTAAATTCTGGTATTTAATTCTGGTACAATTAAGCAATAAGTTGTGAAGTTTCTAATGCTTCCATAAACCAATCTTGTTTAATTTTTCTTAAAGATACTAATAAGTAATGAATTTATTCTGCTTTAGAAAACAAATCATGCCTGTATATGTTCTTAATGTCTAATTCTTAAAAATATGTGGCATTATTTTTACAAACTGCTCTACTAGTCTTTACAAATAATCAACTACGTGGCTTATTTTTGTGATCAAGTAAAACTATTTGTGCAGATAGTTATTTTGGAAGTATGGAGAGCGTAGAAAATATATATGAATTCCCAATTTATGTAAACACATTTAAATTTTTGGGTTGTATTTTGTGTTTAGATTAGATAAATTGATCTTTGAAGTTTATTTATTCTGCTTATATTCTCTTAAAAATGAATACTAGCTCCTGGAGAAGAACAAAAACCCATGTTATTAAAATTTTATCCTTCACAAACTTCATGGAGGGCGGAGCTGAAATGCCACAGGAGGATGCAGTCTTAAGAGTGGAGTCTCCCCGGGTCTGGACGCTGGTGGTTGGAGACTCTGAGTTACATAATTCACCTCAGTTTTGCCTGGTATACTTGTTTTCATTAGTTGGTTGGAATAGTCAATATTTATGCTGAGATATTAATTATAATCCTTGAAGTGACAGGAAAATAAAATGGTAGATTTGGCCAAGTAATTTTATTCTGAGTTGCTTTTTAGGAGAAATTGCTAGAATACAGTCCGTCACTTGTGGAAGATCCATTATTAAGAGGATACCCTACCAAGCAGTCTTGAGATTAGGTCTTTTCTTAGGTAAGCAGTCATATTTGCAAGCGTGCAGCTGAACTTCTGCCAAGCTGTAGATGGCAGGAAAATTAATTTTTATGCCATATTAGCAATAAAAGGTGAAAAGCTGTATATCTTTTTTTTAATGTTCTCTGAAAACATTGCCAAGCTCGATGTGTCAAAGAAAGATTTCATGTATGCCAGTAATATTGCCAACCTCATAAACCATTGAACTGGCATGAATATAAGCTGCTAAACTATCTGTTTAGCTTATGATGCATACATATTTATTAATGAGAATTATTAGATTATGTAGACTAGCTTTTGTTTGGAGGGCATATAGCATGGCTGTTGTGCTTTAGGTCTGTAGACCATTCTAGAACATGAAGGAGATGGCAGGGTATATACTCTGTTCTGCAGCTACCGTGAACCAGCTAGTTATCCAGCAGTGAAAACAGAAAGTGCCTACATCCTAATAAATCCTTTTCATAGGTTTTGATGAAATGCTACTTTAAATTCTTGTCACCAAGTCTTCTCATTGTAAGCTCATTTTCCTTCAAATTTAATTATTTAACCAGGACACAGAGATAATTACCTATATCATCAGTAAACAAGTCTTCAAGTACTGAATTCATCATTAAATCTGATATATTTAATTTTGCTGATCCTGGCTTTGGAAGCAAGGTTAAACATGTTTGGACTCCAGAAACTATCAGAGGGCACTGCATTGAGTTAATAGTTGCTTTGGGCAGCAATCAAATGAACATAACAATGGCCTTTTTTTGTAATGAAATTTATACAATAGTGTTCTTAATATTTTAAATTTTTTTCCTCTGTTGGGTTTTAGCATTGTCATAGTGAAGGAATCTATATTTTCCTTTAGCTGTAATTATATTTTGGTCATTAAATGTGTGACAGTTTGTTGTCCAATCTGACCATTTGGGGCACAATAAAACTAGAACTTATTCAGAAAATACACTATAAATATTTTTCTCTTCTTTATACAGATGTACAATAGGATATATAGAATTTCATTCTTAAAACTAAAATTAAAGACAAAATTTAGTACACTAAGGACTTGTTTTTGTTGGCATTTCTGATGATAAGGAGAGGACCTGTATAGTCTACTTTGCCCAGAGTAGACCCAGTGTTTGCCGGTTGTCCTACTGTGATTCGTATTACTGTTACTTTTCTCTCTCAAGAGTGTTGACTTGGTAGTAAATGATAGGACCACTACTTATAAAAAATTAATTATGAATCTTAAATTAACCTAATGCAAATATATTATTTCTATTGAAACATTACAACAGTTCTAAACAGTATTTTTTTTATATAAGGCACGATTTTACAAAATACATGTATATTTAGGCTGGTGGCACTTTTGGTCAGAAATATTTAATCCTTTACATATCATTTACTATTACTTTGGTTTATTATGAAATGACTAATTTGTGTTCATGAATTTTAGCCCAGGCCCTTGTTATTCATGCCTGACATTGAGAGAGCAGTATGCTTTCTTTTCAGAGCTTAAAGGATGCAACCTGCACAGTGTATGCATTGTTCGGGTTTGGCATGATCACATCATAATTTTTGCTTTGGGAATGTCCTTTCTAGACTGTCTGAATTAGAAGGCCTAAAGAATTGAATTCATCATGAAATTTAATTGTTAATTTTTTTGTGATCCTGGCTTTGAGAGTAGAATGAAGTATGTTTAGATTCCGGACACTATGTATTATGGTAGGTACTGCATTGAGTTAGCAGTTGACACAGTTTATGTACATATTTAAACTTTATTAAATATATATAATCATTATTATAGTCATGGAGGATTATCTTTATTATATATGTGTTTGATTTCTACAAAAAATGACTTGATGCAGGTATGAATATCAGTGATATTTTTCTAGCATATTTATTATATTTCTTGACTGTATACCATAATTAGCATAGATGCTTAATATTTAAGTGCTTTCTTCGATGACATAATTTTTAAAAAGCAACCACTTTTGGTGTTAACTGATAGGTTAATACTAACTAAAATTTTTCTTACCAACTTTCATATAAACAATCTTCAAAAATTAAGCTAATTATTACTAACTTTACAAATGCTGATGCTATTTGTTGCATAGTAAGTAAACCTCTGAATTCACGTCTCCTGTGCTCCTCTGAGACGTCTTCCTATGCAGTTATGAATTACTCACAAAAGCTTATGCCCTCTAGAAGGTCAGTCCTTGAAGGCATATGCAATTTGAATTTTGATTTGGAAATTTGAGAAGTTCTATGTGTTCCTAAAACTTGGGTGAAGATTCCCCTCAGAGATCTTGTAGTTGCAGTGCTATTAAAGGTGAGCAGTCTTTACTTTTGCCCTGTGCTCCTAAGGCCACACTCTCACAGAGGAGACACATCTTTTCTTTTCTTTTTTGACTTCAATCTTTTTTTTATTATGTTTCTTTTTAACATATACATTTATATTATTACACAAGGCTAAACTAACTAAATACAGCAGGAAGAACCATGAGACAACCAGGAATTATATAAATGTTACATTCATAGTGATTTGGATATTTGTGTTTGGCAAACTTGAAGTAAACATCTTTCCTATCTTGTTGTGTCTAAATTTTTGAATGAAGATTAATATCTATCATATCTCATTTCTTTTTAAATATTTGTTTATTTATTCTTATGTATATGAGTTTCTATCTGCATGTACACCAGCATGCCAGAAGAGGGCATCAGATCACATTATAGATGGTTGTGAGATGGATGTGGTTGCTGGGAATTGAACTCAGAACCTCTGGAAGAGCAGGCAGTGCTCTTAACCACTGAGCCATCTCTCCAGCTCCTTCATATCTCATTTCTATTTTAAAACATCTATCTTGATCTAAAAACATCTTAACCCCTAGCCTGCTAAGCTTAATTGACAAATTAAATTATTTGGTCTTCAAACCCATCAGAGACTTGAGAAGGGATAAAACTTAAATACTTGAGTGAGCCCGGAGTGCAGATTAGCAGCTTTCTTAAGGTGTAACTCAAACTATCTCTGCTTTAGACAGTGAGGCACAAGAATTACGTTGAGGCATAAAAAACAGTTTGAAACTTTTCTAGTCCACCACTGTTATATTACTCCCGAGCAAACTCAAGACTTAGGATCACTTATATTCACTTAAACTTTTCCATCTTTTTATGACTTTTGAAATATTAGAGATATAATTAGTGGAAAATGGCAAAGAGGACTTCCATATTTAAATAAACATTGATTTGTCCTTGACTTTCTTTTTTAAAATATATATTTATTAATTTATTCATATTACATCTAAATTATTATCCCATCCTTTATATCCTTCCATTCCTCCCTCCCTCCCATTTCCCCTTACTCCCCTCCCCTATGACTGTTCCTGAGGGGGACCTCCTCCCCCTGTATATGCTCATAGGGTATCAAGTCTCTTCTTGGTAGCCTGCTATCCTTCCTCTGAGTGTCACCAGGCCTCCCCATCAAGGGGATGTGGTCAAATGTGTGGCACCAGAGTTCGTGTGAAAGTCAGTCCCCACTCTCCACTCAACTGTGGAGAATGTCCTGTCCATTGACTAGATCTGGGTAGAGGTTCTAAGTTTACTGCACGTATTGTCCTTGTCTGGTGCCATAGTTTGGGCAGGACCCCTGGGCCCAGATCTGCCCATCATAATGTTCTTCTTGTAGGTTTTTAGGACCCTCTGGATCCTTCTATTTCCCCATGCTTCTCTCACCTAGAGTCCTAGTAGGACGTCCTCCCTTCTCTCCCACTTTCCTGGTAAGTGAAGACTTTCATGGGACATGCCCCTTGGGCTAGTGTCCAGATATAAGTGAGTATATACCATTTGATTCTTTCTGCTTCTGGGTTAACTCACTCATTATGATCATTTCTAGTTCAATCCATTTGTCCACAAATTTCAGGAATTCCTTGTTTTTAATAGCTGAGTAGTATTCCATAATGTAAGTGTACCACAGTTTCTTTATCCATTCTTCTACTGAGGGACACTGTCCTTGACTTTCTATTGCATGTTGTAGGATTATAGTTGGGTAGTGTTGACTTGTATTTTTGTTTAGCCTCTGCTATGTATGTGTGTGTGCCTACTGTAAAACCAACATATGTGTCCTTATAAAAGGACATTTTATACAGTTGTAATAAAATTATATGTATTATATTGCCTGTTTCCCTTCATTGCTGCATACCATTCCATTTTATGAGCACAGCAAACTCTTACACAAATATTAGTCTGGAAAGATAGGTTTATGATATTAAAACTGGAATTTGTAGATTATAGGAAAACTATATAGTTAGCTTTATAATGATAGACCATTTTACAAAAGATTATACACGTAAGCTTCCACTGACATTGTTTGAGTTTGTGTGGTCTCACACGTTGTCTTAATTACTTTCCACATTTCTGAGATAAAAATACTTTGACAAAAGCCACTAAAGGGGAGCCTTTCCTTGGCTTATAGTTGCAATGGTTATGTGGTCTTGTCAGGTGGGGAAGGGATGTTGAGCAGAACAGACGCTGCCAGATCACGTTGGGTGCACCTTTGGACGCTGAGAAGAGAACAAGATGCCATGCCACGCTGCAAAAACCCCAGGCTCACCCCGGGAGAAATATTTTGTCCAGTATGACTCCAACTCTTAAGGATTCCACACCAGCACCGCCAGCTGGGGACCACATGCTCAGAGTCAGAAATCTTGGGGCACATTTCACACTCAAAGGCAGAAGGCTTCCAACACACTGGACAAGAGCATTTGTTATTCAGTCAGGTGTATTTTCTTATGATGTTGATTTTGAAGGAATAGTGTCCTTCGTGATATTAGTTACGAAGAGTTTGGTCATTTTAATGAGTTCTTAATGGTATTTCCTTTTGATGCATTTTTTATTTGCCTCATGATTAACCATGCGAGCACCTTCTTGTGCGGCTCCACTTGTATATGCTTCTTTGTGGGGTATTTGTGGGGTATGTGCCCTTGTCTTTCTTGCAGTCTTATCTGTAGGCTTTTAAAATGTATTTGTCAAATCCTAAGTAAAAAACAATATTGTGTTTATAATATGTTAGCCTGAAGGTTAGATTTTCAGATTAGATGAGTCACAGAGTTTTTATTTCTATATTGTGAGTGGTGGGGATGAGATCAATGTTTTCATCGATGTAGAGTCAGTTGTTGAAAAGACTTCAGGTCATGCTTCCTATTGGATTGCTTTAAGTTAAAGCCAACATATAGAAAATTAGATCATTGTATAAATGAACTACTTTTTTCCTATTTGGTTATTTATGTATAAATAAAATTTATGTGGCACTCTAATCTTTATAGTAGACTGGGAACAGGTAGCGTGTCTAACACTTGAATTCTTTTCATGATAAGTTGGCATCTTTATACAAGTATATCTGTATTGAACTCAGAGTCTGCCTTACATTGCTGTATAGACCTTGTCCCCAACACAGTTTATCTGCTTTCATGTTATATATATATATATATATATATATATATATATATATATATATATATATATATATATATATATTCCTCATGTTAGAGGAGACTGGTAATATTTTTCTCTCAGTGTAGGCTATTTTGATTAACATGATAACCTGTAGTTCCGTGGATTTACCTGAAAATACTATACTTTCATTTTTCTGATGAAATAAAATACCATTGTATAGATATATCATGTTTTCATTTAATTATGTAATATTTAACATGTGTGTGAATGTGGCTGCACAGGTGTGGCAGCACATGTCTTGGAGGTCAGAGGAAGCCACCTTTTTTGCGACAGTGTCTTTTATTGTTTGATAGGTTGTATTCCAGCTTAGCTGTCCTGTGAGCTCCCAGGAATTCTCCTGTGTCTACGTCCCATCTAACAGCAATGGCTCTGGGATTACAGAGATGCTGCTTTTGTGTAGGTTATAGGGGTTCAAAACCAGGTCTTGAGGATTGAGTGGCAAGTGCTTTATCTAATAAACTATGTTTTCCTTATCATCTACTGGCAGCTGTGTAAGGCGGATCCCACATCTTGGCTATTGTGAGTTGTGCACCTTGGGTGTGCAAGTGTCTGGTACACTGGCATATTCTTTCAAGTGTATTCCTAGAAGTGGTGTTGTTGAGTAGTTAGGCTTTCAGGGGCCTGTATGTGTCTCTTGTGTTTTGAGTGTCTTCATATGGAGGCCGGAGGCTGATGATGCTAAGTTTCTTCCTCAGTTGTGAGGGAGTCTGTCTTTGAACTTGGACCTTCTGTCTGACCTGACCACATTGACTGGCCTGTTGGCATCCTCTTGGTTTAGCATCCCATAGCAGCAAACATTTAAGGACTCAGACAAGTTTCCACTGTTGAAACTTTCAAATAGATTTCGGCCCTACGTGGAGATAGGAATCTAGTTTTATTATTTTACACGTAGATATCCAGTTTCCCTGGCGTCGTTTGGGGAAGTGGCTTTATTTACGTTGATGTGTGGTTTTGGCAGCCTCGTTGAAAACCACGTTGTTATAGCCGTGTGGGTTTCTTTCTGCGTCTTTTGTTCTGTTGCTGTATCTGTTTTTATGTCCATTCCATGCTGTTTTCCTTACTAAAACTCTGTAGCATAATTTGAAGTCGGGTCCTGTGGTACTTCCAGTGTTGTTCTTACGGTGACTTAGTCTTGATCTTGTGTCTGGTGGGCCTAGAAAATTCACTTACTAGTTGTAAACAGTTGTTTTGTAGGTTGGTTGCGTTTCATTCATAAACTCACCTCAACCAAATGGACTCCTCCCTGGTTTTACAGCCCATAATATATTATCAAAAACAAGGGGTTGAAATGTGTGCAGTAATGGTGTTGTCCCTACACTTGACTTTAAATATTTTTGAGGATTTGCTTAAAATATCATGAATTGACTTCTGTCAGGTAGTACAGTGAGTGTCTGAAACAGGCACGTCAGAAGGACACATACTGAAAGCGCTGCTTCTGAGTGTTGCTGACTAGTTGTGGGGATTCTTTGAAGAACTGGGTTTGATTCGTTGCACCGTTGACCTTTGTGAATTAAAATTCACTGGTCTAGTCTCTTGAATTAAAAACATGAACTTTCAGTTGGTCTATGTGTTCTTCATTTTTGTGTGTCAGGTGTTTATTTTAACTTAAAGCTGCATCTTGAGCCTTTGTAAACTGGCTTGCTTTATTTAAACTAGGCAGTTGAAATACATGTGATTTCTGTGTGATAAAAATGCAAAGAAAAGTTGTGAAAGTCTCCTACTTTAGTAACAACTTTAAAAAATCATGAATAAGTTTGCATTTGTGAAATGTGTTTTTCTGTGGCTGTTGAAATTGTATGCTAGTTCCCCTTAGTTTGTTAATAATGTGAATCATGTTAGGTTTATTTTTAATTAAGCCAACATGGCATTTCTGGGTAAAATCCCACTTGATAATAGTATGTTATTCATTATATATTGCTGCTTGATACTTCCTATGAGTTTTGATAAGCATTGCTTACATCTGTGTTTATGAAAGATCTTTGATAGTTTTCCATATATTGAACATAACATCTTTTGCAAGTTTCCCCATTAAGGTTATGCAGATAACCAGGTATCAGTTTCAAAAATAATTTTAACAGTGTTTGCCTTTTCGAAAAGTAATTATTTTTGTGTGAGTGTTTTACCTGCATGCACACGTGTGTCTAGTGTCTTGGAGGCCAGGAGACTGAGTTGGGGCTTTTGGAACTAGTCAGGGTGGTTGTGTTCTACCAGCATGTGAGAGCCTCTGCTGAGGCAGCAAGTCCCTGAACGCCGGGCGGCTTCTCCAACCTGAGAGGGTATTCTGTTCTTACAAAGAAGAGTTTTTAGGATTTTAGTGTTATTTAGTGAATTTAGATTTCTTTTCTTTAGATGTTTGTTTCACTTTTTTTTTTTTCTGTTTTAAAAGTTGGGTGCAGCCTGGTGCGCTGACGCACGCTTGTACTCTCAGCACTCAGGAGGCAGAGGCAGGCGGATCTCTGTGGGTTCAAGGCCAGCCTGGTCTAAAAAGTGAGTCCAGGACAGCCAAGGGCTACACAGAAAAATCCTGTCTGGAAAAAACCAAGACTAAAGCCAAACCAAAACAAAAAAGTTGGTTGGCTATTTTTCAGAAATCTTTTTCCCATCTGTTTGCTTCCTGCAGTTATATTACCATTAGATTGTGTTGGTTTGGTTGTACTTTTGCAAATGGCTTAGTGTTTGTGTCACGTCACTGAGTATAAAACATATAAACCTTCCAACAACATAAGCCATGTACTCTTTCCTTCCACCTTCTAGACTTCAGTTTTTCTCCTCTACATAGTATATGATTTCATGACAGTATTGCAAATTTTCCTCTTAGAAGACTTTGTAGTATTTTTATATCTATTCACATGTTTCTCATTTCAGTAGTTTCTTTTTGTAGACTCTTCAACATGGAGAACTTTTTAGGATTTCTTGAAATGTAGATTACTTCTCTATTCTTATAAAAATTAGTATTCATTCCTTGTGGTTATTTTCACAGCATGTAGAGCATTGGATGGACAGATATTTTATTTTTAAATTGAAGTTCTGTTCCTTAAGTGGTCTTCATAGTTCCCGATGGGTAGGCAAGTGGTCCACCATGAATAGAAGTGGTACTTTATTCTTATTTTGTGTTCGGTATTTTTTTCTCGGCTGCTTCCAAACAAAACCTGTTGTCAATCTCTTGTCTTCAGTCAGTTTCTTTTGACCTCTTACACATGTCTCATAGTGCTCACTCTGATGGAATTTGTGAATGTGTTGCTGTCCTCTAATTTGATGCTTTTTTGGCTACTGTCTTTGTTTTTTTTTTAAAGTCTTCCTCTGACTGTCTAGCTACTTGTATTTTAGAGCTTTTGTAGATTATTTTACAGGTTGTTGTAATTTTTCAGTTGATGCCTCTATTTGGCGTTTTTAAATTGAAAACTTTTTTTCATATAATATATTCCTGTTGTGGCTTTCCTTCTCCCCACTCCTCAAAGATCTTCCCCACCTCCTTGCCCTCCTGACTCCACTCTTTTCTGTCTCTCAGAAACAAGTTTAAGATTGATTTGTTTTATCAATTCTTTTATAATTAACGGAATAAAAAGCTTAGTGAGTTTTAAATTTCGGATATATTCACTTTTTCTAAAATCACCGTTTCCATTCTTTTTCAATAGTTACTATTTCTTTTTGAGCTGTCTTACCGTTTTAGTCATTATATGCCCCAACCTTTGTTTCCTTCAACATTGTTCATATAGTCACTTGAAACATCCTTTTCTGGTGATTTTAATACTCATCTTACATCTCAGTCAGGTTTTACTAGTGACTTTTTAATGTATTAATTATGTTTTGAATTGTAGTTTGTACATATGGAATTGTATTTTGTATATGAAAATATTTTATCTGTTTTCCTGGAGTATAGTTCAGTGGAGGATGTTGAGCTTTTACCACAAACTGTGATTTTCTTAAGGTCACAGTAGCTGAAATGTTATAAATTTAATTATAACTTTGTTATAATTGTAAACAAATGTCTAATTAGACAGAATGAAAAGAAAAAGACAGAAATATTTATTCATTACATTCTAATGAGATGTGCTTCAAATTTATTGGTTTTTTTCCTTCCTTCCTTCCTTCCTTCCTTCCTTCCTTTTTTTCTCTTTTGAGTCAAGGTCTCGGATAGCATACACTGGTTTAAATTCGTTGTGCAGCTGAACATGGGTTTGATCCCATGTTGACCCAGGGCTTTGTACACACTCAGCAAGCACTGTATCAGCTGCGCTGCATCCCCAGCCCTTCAAACGTATGTTGTACAGGAAGTTTTAGAGGAAACTTCATGATGTTTATAATTAGAATGAGTAGGCTAAAGATGAAATTCTAGTTTTTAGAACAATGCGTGCTAAAATATGATAACTATCTGTAATTATGAACAGTCTTAATCTTTACAAAAAATTCTCACACCATGTTTTTTGCAATCTATCTTTCGAACAATTAAGTATTTAACTTTTGTAATCTGAACATTACTTTTTTGTGTGCTCCTCTATGGCATACCTCAGTTTCAAAATGAAATGTCGTGATCATAAGAATAGGACAGGCTGCATTTTCTAGAGAAGCTGAACAGATTGTTCTAAGAACTATTTACACAAAATGTAAATCTGAAGATGGAAATACATTGAAACTTGAAGCAGTGTGTGCTTTAAAAATGTCATCATATCGTCCACGAAGCACATACAACAAAGGACATGGCCATGCCTGCCCTTTGCTGTTGGCACTGGCGCAACCACCAGGGGGCACAGCTTGATTTTGCAGCATAAATATTATCTAGGATTCTTTCTTTCCTTATGCATCTTAAATTTTTTTCTACTTAGTTTTTCATGTTCATTAGTGCAAAGGTTATTTCATACAATATTGCCAATGTATTATTGATTCATTTTCTATTTTATAACAACAGATTGCTACAAATTTAATGAGCTAGGCATTAATTCATTGTCTTGCAATTTTATAATCAGAAGCCCAGTTGGACTCAGCTGAATTCAAAGGATAGAGTAGCCATCTGGAAGCTTCCGGAAGGAATTTATTCCAGGCTTACTTCAGATAGTTAGCAGCACTTAGCTATTTTCAGCTGTCAAATGAAGTTGTTTCCTGAGGGGTTGGTGAGGCAAGGGTGCTTCTTAGCTTTAGAGGATTCCTGTATTACTGGCCTGTCTGTATGGTTCCTTCTTTTTTATTTTTTCTTTTATTTTTATTAAACAGTTTTATTTTTTACAGTTACACAGATATTATTACACATACATACAATAAACTACCTAAAGCAAGAAGAACCATGACAACAATCAGGAATTATATAAATGTTACATTCATAGTGTTTTGGCTATTTGTACTTGACAGCCTTGAAGAAAACATCTTTCCTATTTTGGTGTGTCTAAATTTCTTGAATGTAAATAAATCTTTATCACATCTTGTCATTATCAACTTAAAACATCTATCTAGACCTAAGCACGTTCTTAACCCCTAAACAACTAAGCTTCATTGTACCTGGTTTTTAATCCCATCAGAGACTTGAGAAGGAATAAACTTGATTACCTGAGTATGCTGGGAGTGCACGTTAGTAGCTTCCCAAATGAGAAGGTGACAGAGACAGTTTGCTACCTAAACAGTCACCCAAAAACTCTATAATGTTGGAGCATCTTTTTCAGCCTTCTGGCCCAATATATCTGACAGACATATTTGTGAAGCAGGAACTATTGAGGACTTGCTTACCCTGTCTTGGCAGTGTTTGGACGTCAACTCTGCCTGCATCTAAGCTTGCCCCTTTTTAAAGATAGAATTCTTTCTGTGGTAGAAACGAGCACATTTTCCCAGTGGCTTTTTTGCCACATTTGAAGACATCTCCATATGGAGGTTCTTTGATGCTCATCATCCTCTTTGAGGAAGGCTGGGTGTTTCCAGGAGTTAACCTGTCACATTGTCAGTGAATCTTTAAAATAATAAAAACATTTTACATGGCATATTCTGCATGTCTCTGAGGTTTTTGAAGACCTTACCTAACTATCCTTACTTATCTTTCTATAGAATCATATATATCTGCCTCCCCTAAGATGTATATTTTTGTGATAAAAGTAGACTAGTAATTAACATGACCATGATTTGATCAACTAACAATTAACTTGTATAACTTATATATCTTAAATAGCCTGCAATAGCACTTTCAAAGTATTGAAAGTTTACCTTGTATTATAATTGAGTTATATGTGCACAATACCTCATATTATAGTAGATATATATGTATATATAATGTGTGAAGAATAATCTTACATTTGAATTCTATACCACTGTGTCTAGAATTAAACTTATTTTGCTTCTATATACAAAATTCTATACCAGTGAATTAAAAATAACCTTGTGAGTGACAATTGAGGCATTAAGTTGAAGAGTAGATTCAGTAATCTACTTTTTGTTTTAACTTCTGTATATATTTCTATATTTTCCCTTCTCTCTTTTTAACCCCTATCTCCAAACCTAAGAATGTAAGATAGAGTAAAAGAGAGAAATCATGGAGTCTAACCTTGTTTTCTCTCTAAATAAGACCAATAATAACCTGTAACCAACTCCCATTTGATAATAACCCTCTGTAGCCCAAGAAAGCAACCAAAATCCTGCTCAACCCCCCTTAAAGGAAATGGGCATTGTTCTCTTAAGGTTTCTTCTTGTTGATTTAGGATTAATAATATCTTTGTAGGGGCCCAATAAAATTAGGGAAATAGTTAAACAAGCTAGGAATAGAATTTGTGGTCCAGTTTCTAAATGTTGAGAAATTCCAGGCTCAATTAGAGTCTTGTGTGGGACACTCTGAAATGCTGGACCAATTTGGGATTGGAAACTTTCTTTGAAAATGTCTTGGGAGCTGTCTTGTTCTGATGAGGAGCAGCAATTGAAGCACTTGGTGCTGGAACATCAAGGATACAGGATGCTAGTGTCCAGTATGCTGAGAGGAATGAATCCTGCCAGGTCTGATCCAATGTCAATGTCCAGTTCTTTTGTTCTGAAAACATTTAATTTCTCACAAGCATTATATAATCCTAAAATTATAAGTGTATAAGGTGTGTGTGTGTGATGCACAGAAAATTAAGGCTGATTTTCTGCTCTTTGTGTGAGCAGAAAAAAGATACCTGTAAGTCTTCATTCATACCATATGAAGAATTACATGCAATAGTAATTCATAGGGCTTTGGTTCCTTCCTTTTAAAAAATATTTTATGAATTTATTCATATTACATCTCAATTGTTTGCCCATCCCTTGTATCCTCCTATTTCTCCCTCCCTCCTGCTTTCCCTCTACTCCCCTCCCCTATGTCTGTGACTGAGGGGGACCTCCACCCCCTGTATATGCTCATAGGGTATCAACTCTCTTCTTGGTAGCCTGCTGTCCTTCCTCTGAGTGCCACCAGGCCTCCCCATCCAGGGGATGTGGTCAAAAATGGGGCAGCAGAATTTGTGTGAAAGTCAAACCCCACTCTCCACTCAACTGTGGAGAATATCCTGTCCATTGGCTAGATCTAGGTAGGGGTTCGAAGTTTACTGCACGTATTGTCCTTGGCTGGTGCCATAGTTTGAGCAGGACCCCTGGGCCCAGATCCACCAGTCATAATGTTCTACTTGTAGGTTTCTAGGACCCTCTGGATCCTTCTGTTTCCTCATTCTCCCATGCTTCTCTCACCTAGAGTCCCAATAGGATGTACTCCCCTCTGTCCCACTTTCCTGGTAAGTGAAGACTTTCATGGGACATGCCCCTTGGGCTAGTGTCCAGATATAAGTGAGTATATACCATTTGATTCTTTCTGCTTCTGGGTTAACTCACTCATTATGATCATTTCTAGTTCAATCCATTTGTCCACAAATTTCAGGAATTCCTTGTTTTTAATAGCTGAGTAGTATTTCATAGTGTAACTGTACCACAGTTTCTTTATCCATTCTTTTACTGAGAAACACTTAGGCTGTTTCCAGGTTCTGGCTATTATGAATAAGGCTGCTGTGAACATGGTTGAGCATATGTCCCTGTTGTGTGGTGGAGCATTTTCTGGGTATATTCCAAGGAATGGAATAGCTGAATCTTGAGGAAGCCCTATTCCCATTTTTCTGAGATAGCACCAGATAGATTTCCAAAGTGGCTGTAGCAGTTTGCATTCCCCCCAGCAATGAAGGAGTACTCCTCTTGGTTCCTCCTTTCTTCAAAGTCATTAATGAATGGTGTGTCCAGGCCTCATGTTCGGCATATCTTTATTTCTTTTTCTGCTACTAACAAGAACACATTTTGTACTGTTCAAGGAATCCTGTAATTAAGTTGGACTAACTTGTTAGGTTTCTTTCGATGAATTCACAGTGTATCAATTAATAGCTTTAAAACACATGTTAAAAACATTTCTGTCACTCAAATGACACATGTAGTCATAATGATGTTGTCATACTGAAATGCTGTGATTTTGGGTTGAAAATTAGAATGGGTAGTAAAACATTTTCAGAAATTTCATTGAAAACAGTGTAAGAAGAAATATTTACATTGAAATCAAATACATAGGCAAAATAAAAACTGGATGCTTAGATTAATAGATTGTAATATTATCTTTAATCACAATTCTGTATGTTTATGTTCAACAAAATAGTTTGATATCTTCCTCCCACCTGTATGTGTATGAGACAGGGGTGGGGAGGGAGGGGAGGGAAGATAGAGCAGGGGGGAAAGGGAGAGGGAGAAAGAGTAGATCCCAGAATTTTCATTAGGGTGAGTTACATGGGCATATATGGGGTTTGTTATGGAGTTTGTTTTTTTTTTGTTTTTGTTTTTTGTTCTTTTTTTGCATTCTGGATAATAATTCTTTATAACACAGATTTGCTTACTATCATTTATATTATGGTTACCTTAACTAATCAATTGTAAATTAGCAGATTATAGTTTTATGTACTAATTTTCAATAGAAATAGATAACTTCACTTGAAAGTACTCTAATTATTAATGTCAGACTTGAGTAGGATCTTGTAGGAAAATTTTTGTATTTTTATTAAACAACTTCTTCCTTATCTATCTATATGTATGTATATATGTATGTATGTATGTGTGTGTATTTATTTATTTATTTATTTATTTATTTATTTATTTATTTATATCTTTTTTCTGGCAGTGGGGGCACAGAGATTTTCCATGTAGCTGTAGCCATCCTGGACCATGATATGTAGACCAGGCTGGCATCAAATTCTGCCTCCCAGGTGCTGGGATTACAGGCGTGCACTTTCACCACGTGGCTAAATGTCTAATAATTACATTACTCCTTTACCTGATACGTGCTATCTCCACTATTATAGAAATTTAGTACTTAGAAGAGACTTAAAGTATAACATTTTGAAAATGCCCATTTTAATTCATATATATTACTTATTATGTTTGATGGTACATAAGTGTAAAGTTTTCAAGTAGTATGTGTAAGCACAAGTCACCACAATTATAATGTGGAATTTATTCAAACATTTACCTGAAGCACAGGAGTATAACAATATAATAAAATGTGCCCTGCTTTCTGTCTAGCAGCATTATATATTTTCCATGTTTACCTCATGAAGGGCAGACTTTCTGTTAGCAAGTTTGGCCTTTCTTTGGTGACTGCATGAATACAGTTGTTATCTCCTGTGCCTGGCCTCTTTCTTTTTAGTGCCTAGTTACTGTCACAATATCTTGCATTCTATCTGATTACTTCCCGAAAGGTAGGTTTTCTCTTTTCATCTTATTTGTGTGTGCTTTATGTGCATATTTTCATGTGGGAGTGTGTACATGCATGCTGTGGCCTGTGTACACTTGAAAATGTGTGTGTACCCATGGAGGCCAGAGGTCAACACTCGGTTTCTGTTTTGGTCGTTCTCCATCTTACTTTTTGAGAAAGCGTCTCTTACAATCTTGAGCTCACAATTCAGGTAAAGCAGCTGGCTTGGAAGATGCATGGATCTGTGTCTCTGCCCACAGTGCTGTAGTTGCAGGTACCCAGCAGTCATTGTAGTTACCAAGCCTTTTCTCCAGCTCCTGCCATTTGCCTTGTTTTGTTTTGTTTTGTTTTGCTTTTTTGAGACAGGGTTTCTTTGTGTAGCCTTGGCTGTCCTGGACTCTCTTTGTAGACGAAGCTGGCCTTGAACTCACATCGATTTGTCTGCCTCTGCCTCTCAAGTGCTGGGATTAAAGGTGTGCACCACCACACCTGGCCCTGCCTTTTTTTTTTTTTAAATGAAACATCTTTTCATACAATATATTCTGAGCATGGTGTTCCATGCCCCCAAACTCCTTCCAGGTCCCCCCCTTTTTTTTCCCACTGCTCTCAAGGTGATGGGACCTGGGAGAATGGAACCAATAAATGAGGCAGACAAAAATCTCAGGCAGTAGCCATCATTATTCAGAGATCCTGAAAATTTACACTCTGAGGCTTAAGAATGCTCACACGAGTAAAATTCCCACAAATTCAAGCCGACTACAATCATGAGGACAAGCTACTCATGGCCCAACCAACGATGGATCATCTGAAGGAAACTCACTCTTCCCAGCTACATTTGCGAGGAGCGCGAAAACTCAGTCCAAGTACAGTTCTGTGTTTTGAAGACATGAAGTCACAAGACCCTGTTTTCTTGGTGTGTTCTCACAAACACCTCCTCTCTGGAGGGTGTCCCAACACTTCTCACCTCCTACCACCCAGCTCTGTGCTCTTTCTCTCTCTCTCTTTAGAAAACAAGGGCAAACAAACATAGGAGAATTATAAACAAAAAGCACAAGAAACTGCCCCCCCACACTATAAAAACAAACATAATTGGAAACCATAGCACACAAAAAATGCCCAAACAAAGCACTGTGAGACAAAAGTCTACAAAAATGCCACTGAGTTAATTTCGTGTTGGCTGTCTGCTGCTGATCTTGGAGCGTTCCCTTAATGGCTAATACCTTGTGAGTCTGTGCTGGAGCAAACCCATTTTCCTTTGTTAGCAGATGTCGACTGCAGATAGCTTCTTGGTTAGGGATGGAAGCCTGTGTCTAATTTCCTTCTCTTCACAGAGACCCTTTCTGGCTTGAGCCTGTGCATATTGCCACAGTCTCTGAGATTTCATATGAATATCCGTCCTGTTGTGTCTGAAAGACACTGTTTCCTTGGCATCATCCATTCCCTCTGGCTCTTAGAATTTTTCTGTCTCTTTTTCAAATAGCTATTGAATGGTGAGAAGAGGGGTTTGCTTTCGTTGTTTGGGTTTTTTTGTTTTTTGTTTTGTTTTGTTTTTTGTTTTTTCTGTGTAGCTCTGGCTCTCCTGGAACTTAGACTGGGCTAGCCTCCCACTCAGAGATGCACCTAATTGGGTTGGTGGTGGCTTTAATCCCAGTGCCCAGGGGGCAGAGGGGTTTGCTTTTTAATTTAGACTACAATTAGTCTCCTTACATTCTCCCGTTCCTGAACGTATATTCTTATCCTTATAAACCAGCAGTTAAAGTACTTACCTGCTGGTTGTAACATACTGGCCATTTTTAGAGCTGTTTCTCTACTGCCTCCTAACGATTATGGATTCGTTTTCTCCCTCTTTACACGTAGTTTACAAGGTTTCTTGTGGAGATTTTACTTTGTGTTTCTTCTAAAGGAAGCTGATCTTGTCAGGCAGCCATACAAGGACAACTGCCTTGTCAGGTCTCTTGATATGGTGCTGAGATGGAACTCCAGTCAACTGGAAGAGCAGTAAGTGTTCCTGTGTCACCTCTCTGTCCTCCAAACTGTATTTTCTTTTAAACTTTTAAAATTAGTTTTTTGAAGCACATGTGTAATCCCAGAACTCGAGGAGGCAGAGCTAGCTAGGAATTTGAAGCTAGCCTAGTCTACAACAGCTAGCCTAGGACAGCTAAGCCTACACAGAGAAACCCTGTGTCAAAAACCAAACAACAGCAAAATTAGTTCTTTGAGAGTTTCATACAGTAAGTTTTGATCATATTTACCCCGCCTCCCCATTAAGGCATTTGGTATCCATTTGTGGTATCCATATATTGTTGGATGTGTGACCTTTCGCTGAAGTGTGCTTGCTTTATCCGGAGCTACACTCTTGAGGAGAACTGACTGACTGTCTCCCAGCAGCTAACACTGGCGGCTCTCCCTGCCTGGCTCCACTTCTTCCTCTTTCTTGTTGAGTTGTTGTTCGCAGGGAGAAAGCAAGTGGGGGCACAGCATTTCTCTTAAGAATTCCAGCGTGTGTTGTGCCTTGTCCACTCTCAAACTACACACTCCATAAACGTTGCATAGTTTTAAGACACCCTAGCATTAGCCATTCAGAAATGCATTGTTTTGCAGTAATGTGATAGGTGTCCGTGAACTACCATTTCAAACTAGAGGCAGAAGGAAAATTTACATGTTTGTTCACCTCATCCCATTCATCCAATCTCTCCAATTTCTCCTAATCAGATTGACCCCAGAGTTCATAGACCTTTTTCTTTTTCTTTTTTTTTTTTTTTGGTTTTTCGAGACAGGGTTTCTCTGTGTAGTCTTGGCTGTCCTAGACTAGCTTTGTAGTCCAGGCTGGCCTCGAACTCACAGCGATCCGCCTATCTCTGCCTCCTGAGTGCTGGGATTAAAGGCGTGCGCCACCACGCCCGGCATCCTTTTTCTTTTTATATAGGCTCCCAGTCTCTCTGCTCCTGAAAAGCAATAGTTGTCTCATTTTTATAAAAAGATGTCTTTCGGCTTAATTTTATGCTTCACCTATATTGTCCTGGGATGCTGTAGTTCCCTCAGCTGCTGTGTAATATAGTTTATAATCTTACAGCACATTATGTCCTCTCTTCCACTGGCGAGTGAGTGAATTTTTTTCTCCATTTTTGCTATTATGAAAGTGCTACAAATATTCTTGAATATGTGTCCATGAGTACATTTCTAAGAGTTTTTTCTTTGATAGATTCCATTCACAGGTGCAGCTGTAGGTGCTGTTGCTAACAGCTGGGCTTTTGGACAATGACGGTTCAATGTACACGCATTGCACTAACCCTCAGTGAAATGCCAGACGACCTAAGCCCGAGCTCCTGCTACAAGGGATACTTATCAATTTGACTGTAGCATATAACAGCAGGATAAATGAGCTTTAAATGACTGCACGTACCAGAATTTTCTTTTTTCTATTAGCGTATATTAACTAATTGTTAGTTAAAGTGGACTTTAAAGATGATATTTTTGTACATGTATATAATGCATTTTCACCACGTTCCCCCATTAGCCTCTCTTTGTCCCCTATTTCTGCTGACTCCCTAACTCTTCCCAATTACTCTCCTTTTTATTTTTCATTCTGGGAGGGGGCCCTGTGCATTTTTTAGGGTTTCTTTTTAAAAATATATTTTATTAATTTATTCATATAACATCTCAGTTGTTATCCCATCCCTTGTATCCTCCCATTCCTCCCTCCCTCCCATTTTCCCCTTACTTCCCTCCCCTATCACTGTGACTAAAGGGCACCTCCTCCCCCTGTATATGCTCATAGGGTATCAAGTCTCTTCTTGGTAGTTTTTAGGGTTTCTTATATGACCCTGAGTCGGGGATTATTTTAAGAACGTGGACTCCTAACTAGGGGTTACACCAAACTGAAGAAAAGTGTTCTCCCTTCTTCCAGTGACTGTAAACACTCAGTGAAGGGTGAAAGCTCAGGATAACTGCCGTCCACCAATGAAGCCCCGCCCCCCCGCCCCACCCCCCCACCCCTGGAAGGATGATGTTAACAAATCCAGTCTTGTTCAGATCTTGTGCTGTAAACACTCTGCGGTGAGAGGAGCCATGCAGCAGCGCCCTGCTTCACACTGCTGCTTCCACCTCTTCTGCCTCTCCCTCTGCTTGTGAGGTGCTCCCTGAGCCTGGATAGTGGAATGGTAGTGATGCTTGTGAGGTGCTCCCTGAGCCTGGATAGTGGAATGGTAGTGATGCTTGTGAGGTGCTCCCTAAGCCTGGATAGTGGATTGGTAGTGATGCTTGTGAGGTGCTCCCTGAGCCTGGATAGTGGAATGGTAGTGATGCTTGTGAGGTGCTCCCTAAGCCTGGATAGTGGAATGGTAGTGATGCTTGTGAGGTGCTCCCTGAGCCTGGATAGTGGAATGGTAGTGATTGGTGTCCCGTTTGTGGGTGAGCATCAGCAATCCCGTTTTCATCTTCTTGTTTCAATACTCATAACCTAGGAGTCTCTGTAGTTTCTGTCTTTTCTTTGGTCAGAGCTTATGTCAGCATTAATCACTGGGCATAAACATAAATATTTCGCTGGCAATTTGATGTGCATATTATATCCATTTAGTAAAACAATAGCAATAGCTTTTCCTCTATGGTCTATGACCTTACTAGACTTGGATTTTTGACCAGGGCTTCTTCCTGTGAGTTGGGTCTAAAATAAAAAAACAAAAGTCATTGGAAATTAATAAACAAAATGATTGCCAAGCATCAGCATTAAGGATCTAGAGGGCTCAGACAATTCACTTGCTCTGGAGAGCTCCTGGTAACCCTTATTATTGTCTATCTGCTACTGCCCCAGTGGCTCCGTGCTGCCTGGCAGGATCAGCAGTGTGGCGCACAGCGCCCACAGCCGAACAGGTGTGTGTGGCAGTTCTCTCCAGCAGTCTGCCCAGTCTCCCACCTTCTGACAGACGTGAGCCAGCCATCAGGGAGGCTATTATCCGTCTCAGGTCCAGCTTTATTCCCGTGCCCTACTATTACGCACATGGTGTCTTCAGCAGTAGGGTCGTGTGATGCAGTAACAGTGGGCAGCCGAGCGATGTGGGGGTTCAAGGCCTCCTGCCGACTGCTTGCTGTTGTCTCTCCCCGCCAGCCCCCACCTGCGGCAGAGGCTTCTCATTCATAACCTATGCCTTCTGGAGACATCTTTATCCACCAACCTACAGGGTTGTCACTCAAACTTTAATCTCACACCTTATTTTTTACTTAGCTTACCATGAAACTTTTGCATATCAGTAGAATAGTAGTTTTTGGCGCATGACTTAAACAGTTATAGCATGTTCATGATTAAGTCTCCTGAATGTTCCCTGAGGAGACTCCTGCTGTCTGTGGAACTAAGAAAATAAAATTTCTGAGCCCCGCTAGATCCCTAATGCTGATGCTTGGCAATTATTTTGTTTATTTATTTTCAATGAATTAGTTACTCTTTCTAATTTCTACTCAGGAAATTAATTGCTTTTTAACTTTTATTTCAAGAAATAATGAATTCTTATTCTCTAAACTTCATTTCTCTATTTGAATTGTTGCTTTTTTTTTCTTATAGCTATTACATATAAGGTTGCTTTATCAGTCATCTCTTTTCTTTGACTCTTTACTCTTAGTGTACAATTTAGACTTGCTGACTTTTTCTTTTGTTGTCAATGTCCTGTCAGCAACAAGACGCAAGCGAGTCCGTCAGGTTGCCAGTCTCCACAGCCTGATGGAGCTCTTGCTCCTCGGCCTCTGGCCACAGAGGTGCGGGGAGTCTTGTTAACCAGTTAGCTAGACTGCTTTCTCTCCGCGTTCTTACAGATGCTTCTAATGTTTGAAGAGTCTCTCAGCATCTGTTGAAAATTCCCAAACTGCTTCCATTAAATTTGTTAGAATCCTGTTTGTGGTTGCACTTGATTGCACATCTGTAGACATTTGAGGAGTGGCGTTAAGAAGTGGCTTTGTGTCTTATCTGGTGCTATCATGGATTGTAACACTACTAGAATTGAAGTGAAAAATAACAGAAAGAGCCAAATCTTGGTGTATCTAAAGGAGCAGAGCATAACTTCACTTTGTGTGCACTGGTAAGATCTTGTGCTCCGTCATTATTTACAGTACTCATCTCACTGACCTGGTATTAGAGTAATACGCTCTGACCTCTTCTAAATCACTTGATAAAATGTATAGAAAACCGTAATAAATGAAAAGCAAATGCTTTGACTCTGGTGATCTTTAAGTGTGGCTAAAAATAACATGACAATGAATTTTTAAGCCTAAAAGAATAAGAATATGTTGCATACTTAGAATATGACCTGAAAATAAACAATAATTAAATTATAACTTATCATTAACCATTATTTATTTTAGCTATTATTGTTATGTCTTATTTCTTTATTTATTTTTATTTTAGTTTTTCAAGACAAGGTTTTTCTGGGTAGCCTTGCCTGTCCTGTATTTGCTTTGTAGACGAGGCTGGCCTCACACTCACAGCGATCTTCCTGCCTCTGCCTCCCGAGTGCTGGGATTAAAGGCCTGTGCCACCACGTCTGGCTCTATTATGCCTTCTTATAGTCGCAAGACTTTACTCTAAAATATTATCTGATATCTAATGACTAAGTCAGAATAATCAGCTTTCTAATACTAACCTCCCAAATTGTTTTCCTAAAAGTCTCATTTAAATACACTTTCACCATAAATACATAAAGTTGATTTTGATTATTGACGTTAATTACCCTCATTTGGTGCTAATTTTAATTTTATTGGTCGTCACAGTAAGTTCTAAAGTGTTTTAAAGAATAATTGCCATAGAAGAGTTGTGTCAGCTGGTAGCTCAGCGATAGACTTTCTGGAGGCATTAAGTCCAACATTAAGGTCTCAGCATGGTTCTTCCTTGTTGCTCAGCTGAGAGATGGCCCTGGTGTTGCTGGACATACACTTGTCTGTGTGTAGAAGTGTCTTCTAGCAAGCATAGTAGTCATTGGGTCAGGGCCCACCCTGTGGTACGTTTCAGCCAATTTCCTCCTGTAAGGCTCCTGTCTTCAGATACAAATGCATTTTGAGATATTGGGAGTTAAGGCTTCAACATACACATTTTGTGTGGACATAACTTAGAGCATGTATTATTTAATTGCCAATCAAGCATAAATCGATAATTTTCTTCTTTTCTTTGGGATTTAGTGCTGGTATTTCTGAATCTGCTTTCAATAGCACCTTAAAATAATTCCATTTTCACTTTGAAAATATAATTAATTTTCCTTAAAACAGTGTTTTCAGTACTTTTAAAAGGGAGAAGTGATATTTTCTGAGGATATGGTTGGTACTTTTCTCTATTGTTTCTTTATGGTTAGGCATAAAAATTTTGAATCACAATGATTTCCCTCAAACCTCTGTAAGGACTTAAATCAGTATTTCTTCAACTGAGGGTAAACTATCCCTAAAATAGTGCAATTTTTTGTCTATAATACTTTTTCATAATGATGGGCAAATTTGTCTTATTGTTTATTTTGTAGCTTTAAGTTCTTTCATATAATATTATGGCATGGTATAATCATCTGACTTATAATTTTCATAAAGTAATGTGAAAATTTATAATTGCTACAATTAAAGTAATTATTATGTCATGTTTTGAATTTTTATTCTCCTTAAGACACCATATTTATATGTCTTCAGTTACTTTGATTGCTTTTTTCTAAGGTTATGAGTACAAGCTTGATGTATATTTAGTGTGCCTAGCACCCTCTACGTCATAGTATTTTGGGAAAAAAGGAAAAGAAAATGAAATTGTTCTGGTCAATTTGGCCCTTTTCTACCTCCATGTTATTGAAAGGATTAAGAGGTTTATGTCAGCTGTCTTTGGGTTAAAGTGTGACTCTCAGGCTTGGTTTATCACTTTTGGTACTTCATTTATTATCTAATCTGATGTGCATCTACTCTAATTGAGAGTCTGGTTACACTGTGGTTCTTTAATGTCTTTGAATGTTTGTGTCGATTAGATCTAGGTTTCAGTCCTCAAAAACTCTGTATATGTACCTTCCTTTAGTTTATAGTTAACTGATCATGATGGGGTAAAATAGCTTGGGATGGACAGGGAAATTGACAGCTTGTGGTGGCGTCAAACGTTCTTCCTGGCTATTTTATTATCTACCTTACTTGGATCGGATTTTTTTTAATAGTTTATATTTTTTCAATTTTAAGTTATATTTCATTTTTATATATACATTTATGTTATTACACATAAATAAAATAGGCTACATACAGCAAGAAGAACCATGAAACAATCAGGAATTATATAAATGTTACATTCATAGTGTTTTCCCTATTTGTATTTGGCAACTTTGAAGTAAACATCTTTTCTATCTTGGTGAGTCTAAAATTCTGAATGAAAATCAATATCTATCATATCTCATCATTATCAACTTAAACATCTATCTAGACCTAAAAACATCTTAACCCCTAAAGAACTCAGATTTTTACAACTGGAAGTTGCCACTTTTAGGTGAAGTGACTGATTTAAGTCTTCTGCTTCCCTCTCTCTCTCTCTCTCTCTCTCTCTCTCATCAGTCATCCAAGTTTCCATCCATCCTTCATTTATCTTTTCTCTCTCTCTCTCTGTCTCTTTCTATTTCCCTGCTCTCCCCCTCCCCCTCTCTGTCTCTCCCTCTCTCTTCCTCCCTCCTCCCTCTCTCCCTCTCTCCCTTCTCCCTCTCCCTTCCTCCTCTTCCTTCTTCTTCCTCTCTCTCTCTCTCTCCCTGCTCTCCCTCTCTCTCCCCCTCCCCCTCTCTCTCCCTCTCTCTCCCTCCTCCCTCCCTCTCCCTCCTCCCTCCCTCCCTCCCTCCTCCCTCTCTCCCTGTCTTGTTACCTGTCTTACAGCACCGTCCATCTAGCTATCCATTCTCTATCATCTCTTATCCCCAAATACCATATTTTCTTATGATTTTTAATATAAATCTGAATTCCCTATTACTCCACCTTTGCAGCCCTTCTTACTGACTTCTGAAAGTATTAATGATATCTTTCTAGCTTTTTGAAGTCTTACCATATTACCATACCCAGCAGTCCTACAGGGCTCCAGTTTCCTAAAACGTCTTGTATCCTTCGCCTGGGTTCACAGCTTCCAGTCTCGTATCAGTTATGTTGGATGTATCCTCACTAGGGTACTTGTCCCCTGTGGGTTCATGAAACGTCCCCTGAGCAGCCATAGGGAACATAGTCATGCCATCCATGGCTTCTCCCAGCTGTAAAGGTGGAATAATTCCAACATAAACACTTTACGTCTCTTGATCTCTCCCTCTACAATGGTATCTTTATCTAGTGCAGAACATTACTATTTGCTTAAACTTCCAAGAGTTACTCTAGCTGCGTATTAATATCAGTGTGAATGGACCTCGCCAGAATGTTAAACTGTGTCTCATACCAATAAATTATTATTTAGCCTTTTCCCAGCACATTTAGGATTCAGGCAGAGAGTACTGTATCAGTATCTGCTGGGAGATAAGATCAAATCTTTTATTGATTATCAAGAGTCAAGGAGGAGGCCTGTGAGTGGACAGTGCAGCCTTGTAAGACATCTACCTCATTTGAAGTCTCTCTATAGTTTTAATTAAAAGGGTCCTTCATCTCCACTAGGAGCAGTAGCGGTCACTTCTAGATCAGGGCAGCCATCTTTATGTCATCTACTTCTAGTACAAATGTCAAGCTAGGACATTGATTTTTGTATACCTTTGCCTTATCTAAAAATTTAGTGTCATTTGAAATCCTTTCACTCATTTAATTAAAGGCTGATTGGTATTCACCTCTGTTTTCCCCTGAGTTGGAGGAAAGGGGCCCTTTAATCAGGGTCAGGAGCTGGGTGCCATGGGGCATGCCTGTGATTCCAGCAGAGCCAGGTAAGTTTCTGTGAGTTCGAGGCCAGCCTGGTCTATAAAGCAAGTCCAGGACAGCCAAGGCTACACAGAGAAACCCTGTCTCAAAAACACCAAAACAAAACAACAAACATCAGGGTCAGGGAGGCCTATGACTTTTGCTTTATTGGTGGTGGGTCCTTCTAAATTTATCATTTAAGATTTTCTTTTGGGGGGAGAAAGTATTTATTTTTTATTAGTATCACGCATATGTATATAATAAACTATATACAGCAAGAACCATGACCTTGGTGAGTCTAAAACTCTGAATGAAAATCAATATCTATCATATTTCATCTCTATCAACTTAAAACATCTACCTAGACCTAAAAACGTGCACAACATTCATCAGCTGCCATCCAATTCCAGTCTTTAAAATTATGATTTCATACATAACCCTCAGAGGAGGGGAATGCTGCGCGTGCTTCTACGTATAACACGATTTACTGAAGGAATGTTCTTTGAGAAAAACCTTTAGAGGGGTGTATTAATTACTTTCTCTATTGCTGTGATAAAATAATCTGAGAAAGGCAACATAAAGGAGACAGGGTTTATTTTGGCTTTGGGGATATGATAGCAGGAGGAGCCTGGGCAGCTGATGAAAACCTGCTGTCCATTTGTCATAAGACAGTTATGATGGTGGTGCACATTTTTTCTCTTCTCACAAGTTTTTTGTTTTTGTTTTTGTTTTGTTTTAACTTCAGCTAACCTGATCTGGGTAGCGCCCAGAGGCGTGTCTCCCAGGTGACTCGCGATTTTGTCAAGTTGACAATTCTAGCAATTGAAGGGCATGATGGGAGGGTGAGGAAGTAGGAGAGCTCAGGTCTCCCACAGAGACTGACTCTGACAGAACTGCTAAGTGTGTGGGTAAGTGTGCGAAGACACGTGTGTAGGGTCGAGCCTCCCTCGAGCATAGTGCAAGACGGTGTTTTCTCTCTGAGACAAGAGTTTTAACATGCGCGGTTGCCACAGCTGTGGGCCATTGGCTGTGTATTGTTCCTGGGGTGGGAATGGGAATTCTGTTTTCAAGTGAAGGAAGGTTTTTATTATTTTCACTCCTGTTAGTTGGGGAGAGAGTGCACTAGAGCATCCAGTGTCTATGATAAGGAGAACCAAAATTGTGTTCTTCATGCAACAAAAATACTCAACTTATAAGCAAATTTGAATGAAAAAGACCAGTAATACCTAAAAGAATTCTGTTTATTATTGTACATGCAGGCTGTGTGTGCATGCACGTGTGCGTGCGTGCATCTTTGTGATGCACATGTGCGAATGAATGCCACAGTAGAGATGAGGGTGACTTTGGGGTTGATTCTCTTCTCACATTTGCGGGGTTCTGGGCACTGAGTTCAGATGTCCACGGTTGTGTAACAAGTACCTTACTTACTATTTGATCTGTCTTACTGGGCCAAAGCTGATAAATCTGAATATGCCATAAGAATTAACTGTTTTGTGTAGAGTTGTAGGACTATGTATATCTCATTGAATAGTTCGTGATAACATGATGAAAAGCTTACCTTAGTGTATTTACAAAGGGCTAAATTAAAGAAGATTGATTTAGGAAAACTTACTGAGTGGGTTCCATGCTGGAAAGAACAGTTCTTTCCAATAATTGGAAATTTGGTAATATCTTATCTAACAAGGTATTAACATTTTTCACTCACTTTCATTTAATTCCAAAAATTATTTCTTAGAGTTAGAAATAACATTTCTGATAGAACACCTATTGTTCAAACGTAGTTACTTGATTTCATATGACGACAATACACAATGGAAAAAATTTCCAAGATTTTACCTAAATTTAATTTTATAAAAGAGAACGGAATGGCACTCTACTTTCTTGAAAAATATTTTTATGAAACAGGTATTTAGTTTCAAAGTATACCATGTACTTTGTATTGATACGAACCGGCAGACAGCCTGTCCTTGGTCCCCTCTGATCGCACGTCACTGACGGCTCAGTAGGTTACCTCCTGCCTGTGCTGTGTTTGGAGTCCAGTTTCAGAGACTGCTAGGTACAGCATGCTGGAGGGAGGATCGTCTTCCAGTGTGGCTCCCAGGGGCCTGCTTAATCCTCCAGGGAATGCCAAGGACCAGGTGCTCTGGATTTTGGTGAAGAATTAAGGGACTGAGGGCATCTTGGTTTCTATCTTATTTTTTGTGATTACTTTTTCATTTTCCATGACAAAGGCTTTCTGCTTCTACCTTACATTTTTGTTTTTCCCTAATGATATAGGAAGCATATTAATAAATAGGTTTGGAGTTTAGTAGGTAAGTCATCTATTTTTAATTTTGGTGATGGAAATGTACTGTGTCTGCTCTGATGCATGTGATCATCTTTATCTGAAAGTATGCTTAGGATCATCTATAGTATAGTTATATCTACATGTTTTCTTCTTAGTGTAGTCTTCCCTACTGAGGAGGACAACTAATTCTTAAGTGTAAGGTGAATTAAATATGTTTTTTCCATATTAACTCTATGTTGTCTTTGAGACTAATGTCAAAGAACATCCTAGATACTTACTTACTTTGTTAGAATTTGGGAAATGTAGTTCGTTTGTTTGTTTGTATGTTTTTAGAGCTGAGAAATATAGTTTTAAAGCTCTTAAATATACTTTCAGCTGTATAGCTTTACATTCAGGTATAAGGGAAGGTGCTTATAGAGCAACTTCTGATATTCCATGAGCGTTTCCTCACTGTGCAGAGCTGAGGAGTGCCTCACCACAATCAAACACATAGATAAAATAAGTTTTCTTCTTGGTATTTCATTAGAGATAGAGAAGTTGGCTTTAAAATGGCTATGAATTTCTCTTAGTATGTAATATATATTTTCAACATAGGTTATCTACTTTATGTATTGTCAATCATTATAAAGATGCTCAATAATTTTGGTAACTGAAATATTTATAATGTTGGTAAAGTATTAAAATGATGATAGCATGGTGGGAGTGTTTCCTTAATATAAGAACAGACTAAATCATCTCAGAACATTGTATAATAACTTGCATCTTATGTAGTTCAAATTAAGGACTTTCAAATATGTTAGTCAGTAATTTTTTTTTAATGTTCTACAGGCAGGTGGTTTCAGGTTTCATTATTTTACAATTGATAGCTGTGACCCGATTATGTTTGTAAAGGTGTGTGTCTAGATATGCATGCATCTATGTACGCAGACAGAAACTTCCAAGTTATGCTAAAGGATAATGCTTTTGTGGAGATGGGATTTTACTCACATAATGATTTTATTTTTGTGTACATAGATACATAGAGCTTGAAAATGATAACATCACTTAAAGGAAAGTCACTATGTTGTGCTTTACCACATCAAAGAATCCTCCTTTCTGGCACACACACAAAACTGTGGCTAGCTATATTGCTGTCTTAGAGTGCTGCAGCTGCCAGCGGCGCCCTGGCACGGAGACGTCCTCCACTGTAGCGTCCATATTCTTCTCCCTCATTCTAGGATCAGAGAGACGCTAGGGCATTACTTGTCTCCTGAGATATTGTTTTGGAAAGAAGACCAAGTTGAACAGTAGGAACTGTGGCTGCAAATCCCAGCAAGGCTGAGCCCTGCCCTCTCTGAGGGGAGTCAGCACAGAATGGCGCAGTCAGCAGCAGCAGCAGCAGGAAGACTGTGCTCTGGGTACAAGATCAATGGGCCCAGAAGACTCTAGGAGCTAATTATAGCAATACGTTTTAAATAGGTTTCTTTAGTCTTGAATGGAGATTCAGATAATTTCATATTTGTAACTTAGATGTGTAATTACAAGATATATTTAAGGACAACTTTTAACTTAGTAATATGTTGAATAGAAAATAAAACTTTAACTGGGCGGTGGTGGCGCACGCCTTTAATCCCAGCACTCGGGAGGCAGAGGCAAGCAGAACTCTGTGAGTTCGAGGCCAGACTGGTCTACAAAGCGAGTCCAGGACAGCCAGGGCTACACAGAGAAACCCTGTCTTGAAAAAAAACCTATTATCTTGGCATTATAAAACAGAAGAACATGTCATATCTGCTTGACTCCATTGATGTTTACTTGCAGCAGAGTACTTTGTTAAAAATAGGATCACATGGCACGAGAAAAAGAGAGGTAAGAGAGCATAGGGAGAGTTGGAGTCATGGCAGTTTGTTTAGATGTGCTGAAAAACCAAAGTTCTGATTCTACTTGTGACTGATATGGCATATCTCTAGTGCTAATTACTTTAATTAAATATTTGGCTCACCATCTTTAATCTGTGATCACATAGACTGTCTGATTTTCTTCACAAAGCTTTCCAAAGGTTTGTTCTTTTTTAGATACATAAATGGTTACATTTCATAACATTACATTAAGCTTTGATATATTTTCCTGCCAGCTGTTTAAATTTTCTTCTTAAAAGTTTTGTAATAAACGAGAGCATGTAGACTGGTACTTAAGGTCTTATTCAGTAAAATTTATGAATCATCAAAGTCCGGAGAAGAAATCAGATACATTATTTATTAAAAAGTATGTTTTTGCTTTCAAGTGTGTGCAATATTCAGTGGAAGTTCTCAGGGTGGTAACTAGTTCCTCTGAGCTTTTCACTAAACTATTTTCTTTTCTGTTTTTGTTTGTGCATGTGTGTGTAAGCATGTGCACATTATGTGGGGTATATGTGTCTCTGTGTGTATGTGTGTGGAGCCGAGGAGTTGATGTAGGATGCCTTCTTCAGTCACCTCTGATTTTTTTGAGATTTGCTCTCTGAGTGAACCTGTTACTCACCATGTGACTACACGTGTCGGCCAGCAGGTTGTCATGGTCCTCCCATGTGACTACATGTGTCGGCCAGCAGGTTGTCACGGTCCTCCCATGTGACTACATGTGTCGGCCAGCAGGTTGCCATGGTCCTCCCATGTGGCTACACGTGTCGGCCAGCAGGTTGTCACGGTCCTCCCATGTGGCTACACGTGTCGGCCAGCAGGTTGCCACTATTTGTTTGTTTCCCTTTACCGTGTTTGTATCAGGGTCTACACATTTGACCAGTGTCTTCATCCTACTTTCTTCTTTGCCTGGCTTTACAGTTTGCAGTGTCTTATTTGCCTCTTTGCAGTACCACAATTCCCCTTCCTTACAGCTGCACAGTACTTCCTAACTTGTCTACAGGATAAAGGTGTAAAGTGGTTGACACATTATAGAACACTTCTTTAGGGTTTGTTTGACTATGGATTTTCTTGTGACCACTGAGCTTTCTTCTGATGTACCCTTCCTGTTTTACTTGTTTTCTGCATTTATGTTTCCTATAACTTTACATTTTTTTGGTTGGGAAATACAGCATAAATAATTTCAATTTGTGAAGTAATTTGAGGGAGTTTTGTATAATTTAAAATGTTAGGAATACATCAAATAGATTCAGTTATATAATCTACTGGCAAAAGCTCTTACTTGTTTTGGTTTTGCCTCTTAAGATCCAGGGGACATTTTGGGTACCCTGGCACTGCTGATTGTTTGCCTACTGTCATTGCATTGAACACTGGACCTTTGACAATCAGTCACCCTGTTCCCTCTTGATCTACAGTGTGTTCTGATTCCATAAAGTGCAAGTCTGTGCAACATGCAACTCAAGTCAAAGTGTGTAGGAGGAGGGTGTAATGGCATTCCTAGCAGCTCAGGAATATCCAAGTTTCATTAAATGAAAACTATAGATGCTTCTTTTCCCTCCCACCACCACGCACACACACACCCCAAGTTAGTTCTTGTGAAAAATCACTGTACCTCTACAGCTCTCAGTGACTGAGAAGGAATTACTCTTTTCTACTTTATTCTGTTTCCTTCTTAGTGACTGTCCTCCTATAAAATGTCAGGCTGTCTCAGACAATTGTTGGACTAATGAAGTCTCACAGGATGAATAATGAGGGCATTTGGCCAATCATTAGTCTTCTTCTGGGCCTTTTTTTTCTCTAAGGAATAGTGTACTATGGTAAATATTTGGCAGCTAGAGCTTTAGAGAAGAAAGGACTTGCTAGGTTTGAGGATTTCGATGTTATTAATATTACATAGCTGATTTTAAGGTATTGATATGCCATTACTAACCTAGGGGTTGAAAGGAGATGCTCACAAGGGACAATTGGTTCCAGTATTTTTGGATGAAAAGAGTTAAAAATGCTCCCCTATTCACTGTTTCATCTAGGCTCACTCTGTCTCTGGCTTATGTTCCTTAGGCAACTTGTATGTGTCTTCTTTTCCTGGATGCATTTCGCTTATGTTACTTACTTATCTTCCACAGAAATAACAACTAGGCCAGTGCACTAGATGCCTAAGAATTCTTTTTTTTCCCTTCAGCGCTGTACTAACTATATGTAACATAGATTGCACGATAACATACTTATGAAAGAAGCTTTTTCTTTTTAAAAAATTTTAAGGAATCTAGGTGTACAGAGCTTAAAGAAAATCGAACATTCAAGAAAGTCCACAGGAGATTTGTAGCTCTTATAGTAAAAGAAGGGCTGTTGGTTTTTAGGCAGCAGGACTGCACAATAAATATGGTAAAACAAATGATAAATAAAAGTGACAAAAAGACAAAGTAGAAACAATGTAGACCAACTGGTAAAAATGATGTTAGTAGATACTGGGTCTAATAAAATTCTATCTAAATCTTATTGGCTGGTATTTTTACATGACTATCTTTATGCTCAAGAGAACCTTAGAGAAAATTAGTTTTATATTAGACACACTTCTCTGTAAGTAGTCAAGATTCTGTTTGTAAAAAGGTATAAACTGGATATTAAGAAGACATCTAGATGTATTGTATTACCTTTGGTCCTCATTCAACTCAATAAACTCATTATTTGTTAGCTCCTTTCTATTTTACCTTCGTTTTCCATTTAAAAATAGTACTTTTAGCTAGGTATGGTGGCAGACACCTTTACTTCCAGCAGCTGGGAGGCAGAAACAAATTCACCTGTGTGAATTTGAAGCCTACATGGTCTACAAAGCAAAAGGGCAACCAGGCCTACACTGTGGGACCCTGTTAAAAATAAAATTAGCTTTAACTGGCACATGAAAATATAAGGCTTTTTCATATTTTAGATAATGCATGATGTTTTCATTCATGTATGTATCTATCATGTAAGGTTTAAATCAGATTGAACATGCCTATATCTTCACAATCCAATTCCTTATCATGACACATGGAACATGCTTTCTTCTAGCATTTAAAAATGTTATATTATAATCTCATTTATAATACCCATACATATCAAACCAATGAACTTTGTGCATTTGTCTAATTATAACTTAGCACCTAGTGAGCAGCCTTTTCCTGTTCACCCTCAGCTGTTGGAACCACCATTAAAGTCTCAGTATTTGAGATTAACTTAGAAATATTTCGTCATGTGCTACTTTGCCTATGTAATGCTGTTTTCTTCTTACTCATTCATTTACCTCTCAGTTTGAAGAATTCTCATCAGCATATTTTATGCGTGATAGAAATACACTCACTCAACTCTTCGTGGCAGGTGAGGTGAGACTGTCCCTTGCACGCCGTAGTGTACCGTGGTGACCTCAGTGCTCTTGCTTGCTCCCCCTCACCAATGTGGAAAGTGCAGGCCTGGCCTGTGAGACGTGTGTTGAAGTCTGCTGTGAGGTGAACTGAGTGCCCTTACGTATTTTTGTTTCTTTTCTCTTGCTACCTTCAGAGTTTTCTTTTATTCTCCATCTTCAAGATCATAATGATCTACTAGTGGCTTTTGACCTTTTTGTCCATGGTCATTTGTACCCTTTTTAGGATTAGGAAGCCTTTTAGTATTTTCTTCTAAAATAACCTTCCTATTCCTTTGATAGTCTCAAGTTTCCCTTGGAACACAACAAACTATGTATTTGTTCTTTTGATGATGTTAAAAACTGCTGGAAGCTTCTCTTGCTCTTCTTCACCTCCCTCGTGGACTGTGTGTCTTCGCGTAGACTGCCTCTGAGCTCATGAGTCTGTTTGATCTATTCTTGTCAGGCTTTAAGTTTCACTCGGTTTATTTTTTTAGCTTGAGGATTTCTGTTTGACTTGGAAAATATTGCTTACTTAACTTCCTTTTTTTAGGGTTTGAATTCTTTTTCTGTGTTTACATGAAACTTGTTGTATTAAATTCTGCATTTAGAGCTTGTCCTGCTGGTTACCTTGTGGCTGGTTTCTGGCACACTGATTTTTTTTTAATGCTATGTAAGTTAGTTCCCTAAAAGTTCCTGATGTTCTTTCCTGTTGTAGCCTTTTTGGCATTGATCAATCAAAATGACAAAGATGGCAGGTATTTGTCGTCTGTCTTTGTTTATTATGCCTGTGCATTAGCTCTATGCAGCCTCTTATTTCTCTAAGCCTAAAGTAGCTACATGTATTTATTTAGCACTAGGTAGTGTGCCTTATGCTTGATGTGAGTCATGTGTTTGTTACTGTTAGCATCAGAGGGCCACCCAAGGCAAAGTTTGTCCCAAATGCAAAGTTCCTGTGTTGTCCATTCTGAAATGGAAGAGTACCTAAAATAATGGTATATACCTGAGGCCTTTCCATGCATCTACAGTGAGCCCAGGTGCCTCATAGTCAGCAACCAGCATGCTGTCAGGTGCTGTGGACTCCAAGCACATGCTGTTCCTGGGACAAGAGCTGTTAGGAACTCTTCAGTGTTAGGTTTTACCAGACTGGTGCTGAGTTCCAGGGCAAAGTGTTGTGAGTACTGTCCCTTGATACCTGCAGTGGGTGGAGACTTGGGCCATTCTATGATGCCTATTGTTGGTATATTGTTGTAGGCAGTCCCAGGGCCACTGAGAAGGTTCTAGTAATTTTAACAAATTCCTGGGTGCGCTCTGGCCTGTGATACATATGGTTGAAATACAGGCTGAATTTTGAGACTACTTGGTACTAGGCCTAAGTGTGCAGGGTGTCCTGCATGGTAGTAACTGTGTTGCCTGAGTTTGAGGGGTTGGTAGTAGAGACAGTCATTTAGCTGCCAAAGCTGTTGCTTTTAAGTCCTGGCTGAATGTTCTGGCTATAAGAACGTCCACAGTCCTGAGAGAGGGTCAACAAAGTCCATCGAAGGGCGCCAGTCTTGTGTGTATCACTGGTACACATGCCTCTGTCAGATTCCGTTGGAGATCTGGAGGCTGCAGCTGAAAACTGTAGCCCTTGCCAATGGGACATTTATTTGTTCCTGGTGTTGTGTCTTGCCTCTTTTGGCTCAGCATTAGCCTCTAAGATAAAGTCATGTGTTACCTTTCATGCCCTGCTCCTTGGCAGCTTGTGAGTTGGTTTCCTCTTCCCTTATTTGAGTTTAGGTATAGTGATGGATGCAGCTACCTGGCCACCTGGCTATCACAGTTATGTAGGTTTCGCCTGTGGATTGTGAGGCTGGTACTTGGTACCTGGTACTTGGTTTTACCATGACATACATGACAGTATTAAGTTTAAGACTTGTTCCTATTTCCTTCTTTCCTCCCTAAGCAGGAGCATCTCGCTCCAAGTTGGACTGTGTTGCTTGAAGTTGGAAGAAAGGTGATACAGGCAATTTGACTTCCTGCTACTCACTGTTATAATTTATTTTATATTCATTAGTGTTTTGCCTGCATGTATGCCTATGTGAGAGTGTCAAAAGCCTTGGAACTGGAGTTACAGAAGGTTGTGCACTGCCATGTGTGAGAGCTGGAGATTGAGCACACGCTGTTTGGAGGAGAACCCAGTGCTCTGAACCATGGGACCATGACCCCAGCCCCCAACTTCCTGCATTTTACAGTGTCTTTTATTTGGTGTTCTAGGCCTTTAGTTGGTACATACTCAGGTTTCCTTTTACATGATAAAAAGCACTTCACTGAAGGAGTGCTGCTAGCCTGCTTCATTCTTTATCTACCCTGACTTTGGGGACAAGGAAGTGGGTATAAGTTCTGATTTCTTATACTTACCTCCTCCTTCTGGGAAAGAGCTGTTTGCTCATAGACAGTGAGCTCTCTCCTCTTCCAGCCAGAGATGATGATGATGATGATGATGATGAGGAGGAGGAGGAGGAGGAGGAGGAGGAGGAGGAAGAGGTGCCTTTCGCCTTTAATTCCAGCACTCAGGAAGCAGAGGCAGGTGGATATCTATGACTTTGAGGCCAGCCTGGTCGACAGAGTGAGTTCCAGGACAAGCAGAGCTACACAGAGAAACCCTGTCTCAAAAACCAAAACAGAGTTGATTAGGCGTCAGAAGCAAAGTCAATAGTTTCAGATGAGTGTCTAGACGGATGAATGTGCATATAATTGTCAGGAAACATACTTTTTATGAAGTTATAAATCATTTGAAATTCAATTTCAATTATAGTAGAGATAATATTTAATATTGAATCTGTCTCTTCTATTTCTGTATTAGCTTAGAATTTTGTTTATTATTGACTAATGCGAATACTTTAAAAAATCCTGGTGCTAGAGACATTTGCTTGTGATTTGTTTTATTTTTGTCTACCCTTAATTAGTATAGGTCTGATGTCATAATGGTCACATGAAATTCAGTATGAACCATGTGACTTTGTGGGTTTTTTTTTTAATTTTAAATATATTTCAGTGACAACAAATGACCTATATTGTAAAACTGGACAATTTTTAAAGAAAGCTGTTTGGTTATAACATGAATAAGGATACTCAAATGCTTGCAAAGGAAAACAGGTTTCATAAAATAGGGTTAACTTCATGATAGCCAACAAGACTATAAAGTAATATGTATTTCTATATATAAGTATATAGAAATAAAGACCTCTGCCACAGTTTTAATGTTAGTGAAGATTTTAATTACAAGAAGTAGGAAGTGTGGCTGAGAACAGCTTTTAAAAGTGAAGAAAATTGGTTTACTTATCTCTGAACTCCAGAGGTACATTCAGATTCAAGAGAATCCTGACTATTAAATATTGTGACTCAAAATCTAGGTTTTTCTATCTTAAATTTTCCTTAATAGATGTTAAGTATCACTAGGGAAGGCACTTAAAGAGCATCTGGTCCTAGATAGCTTCCATTATCTATGAGAGTGTTGTAAATCCTAATGATAAAGCAGTGCTATGTGTCTCAGAACTGTCCAACAGATGTTTGAAAAGTCAGTGTGCCCAGGCCATTTTAGGCCAAGTTAGTGTTCATTATAAAGATGGAATGGGCATACACGTTAGCACTGCTAATTGTGCCTTATGCCTAGAGTCAGCCACAGGCCTGGGAGCGGCCCTCCCTCTTCCAAAGAGCCAGAAACAGATACTTACTATTGTTGCTTTCAGAACATGTTTTCTTTTTTTTTTTTAATTCTGAAGATTAAGTAACCTAAAAGCCTAATTTTTGCTTCTTACCTAGGATATGTAGAGAGTAGACATAAAGGTTAAACAAGTTATTTTTTTCCTATCAGTTATTTTAAAACTTGCTAAGGAAATGTTGGCATAGAATAATAAAACCATATAATTCATTTGGAAGACTTTATGTTAAAAATCATGTCCATGTTCAGAAGACTGTCCTGACCCCACTTTTTAACTTGGCTGCTTGTCCCTATGGCCTGAAACATGCTTACTTGGTACTCTCTTCATATGGAGTGTTTAATTACGTAATGGTATATTTTAAATATTACCAGGTCATTCAGAAATACTGGTTGAAATTTAACAGTCCATTTTGTTTTTTGTTTCTTTAACAAGGCACAGAATTACCAGTGAGTGTCTTTGATCCTTTTCTAGGCCCTGATTTCGTTTGGACCTAGCTCTAGCAGACACCATGCTCTTTTTCTTTCTTTTAAAAAAATTATTTATTTATTTCATTTCATTTTTTACATATACATTTATATTATTAAATATATATTCAATATATTACCTATAGCAAGAAGAACCAAGACACAATCAGGAATTATATATAAATTTTGGCTGTTTGTATTTGACAGCCTTGAAGAAAACATCTTTCCTATCTTGGTGTGTCAACATTTCTGAATGTAAATCAGTCTCCATCACATTTTGTCATTATCAACTTAAAACATCTATCTAGACCTAAAAACATCTAAACCCCTAAACAACTAAGCTTCATTGTAAAACTAAGTTAACCTGGTCCTCAACTCCATCAGAGACTTGAGAAGGAATAAACTTAATTACCTGAGTATGCTGGGAGTGCCGTTTAGTAGCTTTCCAAATGAAAAGATGACAGAGACAGTTTGCTACCTGAATAGTCACCCAAAACTCTCTATAATGTTGGAACATCTTCTTCAGCCTTCTGGCCCAATATATCTGACAGACATATTTGTGAGGCAGGAACTATTGAGGACTTGCTTACTCTGTCTTGGCAGAGTTTGGCTGTCAACTCTGCCTGCATCCAAGCTTGCCCTCTTTTTTTTTTTTAAGGCAGAATTCTGTCTGTGGTAGAAATGAGGACCTTTTATCCAGTGCCTGGTTTGCCACATTTGAAGCCATCTCCATAAGGAGGTTCTTTGATGTTCATCATCCTCTTTGAGGAGGGCTGGGTGGTGCCAGGAGTTAACTTGTCTCATTGTCAATGAATCCTTAAAGTAATAAAAACATTTCAAAATGCTATATTCTGCATGTCTCTGGGGTTTTTGAAGACCTTTTCTACCTATCCTTCCTTATCTCTCTATAGAGTCATGTCTGTCTGCCGCACCTAAGATGTATATTCTTGTGATAAGAGTAGACTAGCAGTTGACATGACCATGGTTTAATCTACTAACATTTAATTTGTATAACTTATTTCCCATAAACAGCTTGCTGTAGTACTTTTAAGGCATTGGAAGCAAACCTTGTATTATAATTGTTATATGGGTACAGTACCTCATATTAGAATTGATACATGTGTGTGTATGTGTGTGTGTGAAGAATAATCTTACATTTGAATCCTATACCACTGTATCTAGAATTAAACTTATTTTGCATCTGTATACAAAATTCTATACCAGTGAATTAAAAATACCTTGTATGTGACAATTGAGTTGTTAAACTGAGGAGTAGATTCATTAATCTACTTTTTGTTTTATCTTCCCTATATATTTCTATATTCCCCCTTCTTGGTTTTCAACCCCTTTCTCCAAACAGGATGTCAGTGTCCAGTATGCTGCGAGGAATGCATCCTGTCAAGTCTGATCCAATGTCAGTGTCTGGTTCTTTTGCTCTGAAAGCATATAATTCTTCACAAGCATTATACAATCCTAAAATTATAAGGGTGTGATGCACAGAACAAGTAAGGCTGGATTTCTGCTCTTCGTATAAGCAGGAAAAGAAGATATCTGTACATCTTCATCCATGCCATGTGAGGAGTGGTTCTTTAGTCAACAAGAAGCACTGTCTATGTCTAGACAATCGCGTTTCAGCGAGTCTCAGAGCTTGTTCCATATGGTGAGATTAGCACTATAAGTCACCTGTTTGTTCTGCAGTTTAAATTCTTCCCATCCTGATTGTAGCCTCCTCCCTCATTCTCTCCAGATCCCTGCCCCCTCCCTCATCCCCTCTCCCCCCTCCCTTAGTACTCAGACAGGGGAGCCCTCTGCCCCTAATATCTGACCTCAGCCTATCCGGTCTCATCTGTATTAGCTGTGACCTCTTCCTCTGTAGGCTGGCAAGCGTGGAGAGTAGGGACTACTTCAGACATGCCCCCTTTTTCTTTCTTAATTTAGCTTTACTATGTCTTTGCCAGAAAGACTTTGAAGAGAAATTTGGGCAAATAACTGGCAAGAGGCATTTCATTGAGCAAAAAATTATTTATTTATTTATTTATTTATTTATTTATTTATTTATTGTTAAGGCATAATTGTTAAAGAAGGGTACTTTATGGAAGTTTTGATCTAGGAGACAAAATGTTTCCTCATGTTTTTAGAAACATCTCTGGAAATTCCCCTATTTTAATGTTTGTGTAATGTAAATATGTAGTTTTTATGCTATCTTTTTGAGAATGGTGCTAGAGAGAAAATAATGTTATCCCAAGATTTTAAGTGTTGTTTTTATTTCCTCAGAAGAGGGGATGGGGATAAGAACCATACCCAAGCTTTACAAATGCAAGGCTGGGGCTGCGCCTAGAGTGTTCCTGTCTAACTGTCCCAGGCCTAGGGCAGGAAGCTTTTTTCTTACAGATCTTGTAGGTTTCAGCTTCCAGCCTCTGTGTGCTAGCCTAGGCACCAGCCTCTTAGACTTGATGGTGAATAAGCTCGCCCTTTCTAGTTCTATGCGAACTCTGGCTGGCTTGGTCAACTCAGCTATTCTGGCTCAAAACTCCTCTTCAAGCTCACTGATTCGAACTGGCTTCTTTCAGCTTCTTACTGAATTGCTCTGCTTGGAAATACTGCCTCTGAACTCCACGAACTGAGTTGTATGAACTCAGCTGCATTTAACTGAAATGTCTCCATGAGCTCTATTCTTGCCCTGCAGTGCTCTTAAGTAGTCAGATCTTTCTCTGATGTGACAGAGAAAGTCACTTTGCCTCTCAATTAGACAACATTGCTTGTGATTACAAGTATGTACTAGAAAAAAGTGTGTGCTAAATAAAGCTAAAGGGATTAAAGGTGTGTATCGTGTCTATATTCCAGTCAGAGGGACTAAGGGGGTGTACTAATTCCTATATTCCTATGCGTATATTCCAACTGGATTACACAGACCTTAGGTCTTTGGATATGATCCCTTGCCTGAGCAGCCATGTTGCTGGATTAAAATTCCTTTGCGCAAGATATAGATGACTGTTATGCATGTGAAGATGATACAAGAGTCCAATTTGTAGTGTTTTCCTGATCTTAAGGAGTTAAGAAAAAAAAAGTGACTGTCTTCCAAGGAATACTTTGTGCAGGTAAACAGTAGGGCTGTTCTGTCGTAGTCTGAAGCAGTCAGATTGGTAGAAACAGCTGAGGAGCAACGCCCACACCCTGCTGACACACAGACAGCAGGTGCAGCTTTCTCCCTGAGAAGGAACATGCTGTTAGCTGAAAGACTATGCTTTAAAAGTTGTCTTCAGGGAGTCAGATGGGAGTATGCGTCACGGAGAAATCACTGGTGTCTGTCTTCAGCTTTTTGTCCAGTGTGCCATGTATTGGCAAGTAAACATTTAGGAGTTATGTAAGAAGAATTCTTTTTTTTTTTTTTTCGAGACAGGGTCTCTCTGTGTAGCCTTGGCTGTCCTGGACTCACTTTGTAGACCAGGCTGGCCTCGAACTCAGTGATCCGCCTGCCTCTGCCTCCCGAGTGCTGGGATTAAAGGCGTGCGCCACCACGCCTGGCTGTAAGAAGAATTCTTTATCCCAACTCATGGTATATTGAAGGTTCCTAAATCTGTTTTGTACTTATTTAAGTTTACAAACTCGCTCCCCTCCTGTTTCAGTTTTTCAGGTGCTGGGATTTCAGGTGTGCACCACTGCACTCCACTCTCCTCATTTAAATAAAAGATATTTTATTTGTTTTGAATTGGTAGTGTTCCAAACAATTCTCTAAGGTTTACAATGAGTTGTCTTTGTTTGTACTCTTCTGAATTTTAGGGTAGGTAATAGATGCTTATGTTCTTTTTCAAGAAACAGCCTCTTAATTCATCCTCTACTGTTTCAAGTGATAATCCCTCCACATACCTGGAAGAGTTCAATCCTCAAATTACTCTTAAAAGCAACAAAGTAGTACAAAGGATTTTAGTTAACAGGAGAGTTAAGGGGTTGGTGTGATCAAGACCTATTAATTGAAGGCATAGCCTTGTGACATCTTTTGCTATTTCCAGAGAGTAGTCTACAAAGTTATGAGTGTATTTTGTAGGGTAAGATACAAATAAAGAAAATTGTAAAAAATTACATTTTAGATGAGCTGTTATTTATGTAATTTATTTACTTCCAACATAGTGTAAAACATACTAATACTTTCTTTACTTAGTAAATATTGAGTACCTTTTGTATATCTGGTTTGGGATAACCTGGCCAAAAAAACAGTCCTTATTAGTAAAATTCATACTTTAGCATATGACAACAGAATAAATACTAAAAATTGTAAATGTTATAACTTTTGAATAGCATAGTTAGATGACATTAAGTTATTAGAGACATGAAAGACTCAAGTTAGTTAAGGGATTAGTACTAAGAGCACCTGCGTGTAAGAAGCAGCTGACGTGTTTAACAGGGTGGACAGGCTGTGCCTTCTTGAGGCAGCTAGAGCTGGGCAAAGATTAGAAGAATGCCTCTACACCAGGGCTCTCCTAAGCCCAGTGCTTTGGGGATTTGTGCGGCAAAGGCTGGAAGAGAGGGTAAGGCCAACCTAGGCCACAGACTGAAACCTAACTGAGTTTTGCCTAAAAGTAAGATGAAGCATGGGAGGAATAGGAAATGAGAAGTAGATTTTATAGTAATCTGTCCATGGGAATGACTGTGTGACATTTTTGAGGCTTTAAAATTTGGAAGAAGCAAGCCGGGCGGTGGTGGCGCACACCTTTAATCCCAGCACTCGGGAGGCAGAGGCAGGCGGATCGCTGTGAGTTTGAGGACAGCCTGGTCTACAAAGTTAGTCCAGGACAGGCAAGGCTACACAGAGAAACCTTGTCTCAAAACAAAAACAAAAACAAAAGCAAAAACAAAACAAAACAAAACAAAAACAAAAACAAAATTTGGAAGAAGCAAAATATGTGTCGGCAAAATTGGTTATTTTATTTTATTTGAACTGTGGACTTCATCTGGTTGTATTTTATCATTATTTAACATCCATCTTGGAAAAATAATTATTGAATTTTTATTTATTTCTTTTGGAAGAGTCTACAAATCTTTATTAGGTAATCTGTAGTTTTTTTTTTTAAATGACTGTATTGCTGGGTGTGGTGGTGGCTCATACGTAACTGAAGCACCAAGGAGGCAGAGGCAGCTGCATCTCTGCAAACTCTAGCTTTGTCTACATAGTGCATTCATGGCTGTGTAGACAGACCCTGCCATACAAAAACAAACACAAAAACAAAAGACTCACTTCATTGTCTGTACTTCCCCACAGTGCTTCTGAGACCTAACCTAATTCTAGAAGAAAAAGTAGATAAATAATGCACAAGTGGTTGAAATGTGCTACCACATATTCCTAGACTCCTGTTTGCACTTGATGATTGGCAGACGAGAAAACAGCGTAGTACTACTATCTCTTTGCCTGTACCTCAAACATTTCTCTCTATATAATGAATATATATGAATTTATTACTTTTATACATTATTTGATTTAAATACAAGTTTTCAAAAGTATAAATGTTAACTTTTACATAATTGGGCTTTGATTGTAAGGGAATTGTACTTTTTTTCTCTTTATTTTCTGGGTAACAGATTTCTGGCAACAAGATGGAGATGTTTAAATTATAAATTAAATGAGCAAAATTGGGTTTATATTCAGTGCTTAACTAAGAACACTTATAAAAAGAATATCTACAGAATCTGTTCCTTCTTGTTGTGAGAAACATTGTCATTTTGGATTTTAAAAACTCACTTAAATCTTGAGAAGAAGTTATGGAATGAGCTTGCTATATGTCTTATGACAAAAAATGAACAGCGGAATTATTAATTATATTAATATTGAATTCTATCCCTTTAAAAAGTGTGATTTATGCAGGGGAAGTGGTTTATAAAGCTGGTCGTTTTAAGTATAGTGTCCAGAAATGCCTTGGATCCGGATTGTGTTTGGCTCAGTACTGTGAGGCCCTAATCAGCTAAGTAACATAATCTCCTTCCAGTACATTCTTACTTGACCTGGAGCTATATACAGCCACATAGGAACAGCATTAAAAATAGCCTCTCCCTTACAGGTCCACCACTAAAACATTGCATGGCTTCCTTCTTGAATGAATGCTCTTTTATGTGTAACTTTCAGTCGTTTTGTAATAAAATGGTTGCAAATAAAAAGAGTCTTTCAAACAATCTGATTAAGGATGGCTGCTATGATTTGCTAGGGTTAGAAGGATTAAGAGAAAGCACTGCCTGGCATAATGTTGATGTGTTTTCATCAGTGTGATGCTTCATACTCGGCAGATGTGCATTGCTTGAACAAAGGTAAAAATAAAAATGCTAAATTTTAATTGTTATGTGTAAAACTTTAATGGCTTTTTACAGATATAAATTGCTTTGTTAAGCTTTTTTTTAAAAGGAAACTATAGGCATGGTATGTATATATTACATGTTCTACATGATCGTATACTTTGATTAAATGTTTGATGCCCTGTAATTTAAGAGCTTTGAAATTTGACTTTGATAGGAAAATTACATCTAAACTAAATAGTTAGCATTAAATAATTGACTGTATTCAGGAAGTATTCTCTTTATTCAGTTTTTCAGTATCTATGTTTTACAAAGCATTTAAAAAGATGGAGGTATCTTTTCAGATTTTTGAATTAAATGCCATTTATATAATCTTTCATTTTTAAAATGACAGTTACTAAATGTAAATAGATGGTGATTTATTTTTTATTTTTTATTTTAATATGGTTCAATGTAGTTTACTTATAAAATGGTTGCTTTTAGATGATATTTACCAATAAGGATTTTTAGTGGAATAAATAGGTAGAGCTAAATTGTAGTAATATAAAATTGAAATGTATAGAAGGACATTCAGTAGCATTGCTATTCTTAAAGTTTCATATATTATTAGGTAAGAGTTAAAAATACACAATTATTAAGGCTTATCTTTTCATGTTTCCTCTCACTGTCTTTACAAATATTTTCAAACGCCTACTGCTGTATTCTCAGAGATTTGATGGCTAATTGGTAAATATGTTCAGTATTATAGGTGGCATTACTAACACAAACCATTGGAGATAGCCAGTGGAAATTATAATAAAAGCAGGAAGAATTAATAAGCAACTTATAAACTGAAGTTTCATCTGGGATATTAGAAGTCTAACATTTTTGGAAGAGGTTATTACTGTTTTTGGCATTTTCTTATCAATCACCATGATTTTGCAGACATGAGGTTTTGAATAGTTGATAGGTTTCCTTACTCAGATTATTATGCAGAGTCAAATAAGCATTTATAACATACAAGCAAAATATTTAGAAAAATACTGTAGTTAGTCTTACCTGACTAGAAATTCTAAGCAATGACAGAAATGCTGCTTAGTAAGGTAGATATAGGAATTTTAAAACCTGATCTTTTATTAATGGGTCCTGTTGAGCCTACTTTAATGTGGTCAAAGAGACAATGAATTCTGACCAAGTTGGTTCAATAGTGAGAAGTAGGCAGATAGACACAAAGGGAATAAGAGTGCTATGTCAGGAAATAGGAGTACACAGAATGCGTAAGAGGAAAATGTAAGGTACTATTTAGTGTCTCATGTATTTTATTACAGAAATGTGTCTCTGTGTCTCTTAACTCCTCAGAATCTTTGAATCATTAATCTAGAACTTCCTAGATAAATTGCTTTGAACTATGACATATGGGTTGTATATTAATAAATACTTTTTGATTCTTTTAGACAAATGTATACCTTATTGTTTATTTTATTTCTCATTTCTTCCCTGAGAATAACAAATACTAAGGCTTATTTTATAAGGCATTATATAAGCTGAATACCAATAAACAGATTAGACATACTTGAATTTTTATGGAGGTTCCTTAGTTCCTGAAAATACAATAATGTCTAAGAACACAGAAGTTTTAAAATGTGAAAGACAGTACTATGAAGTAGCTCATGATGTACTTTGTAGATGTTTTCTTATCCCAATTTTTTTAATATGTTAGAGTAACTGATATTAGATCACTTATTTTCAGAATCTTACACTGGAATGTTGCCTGGCTTCTCGTAGAGTTGTGCTTTACTGAAGTACTGCACTTCAAGTTCTGTTTTAAGTAGCAGGGCCAACAGTGCTCCTAATTACGCTTTCAGCCAGTATGCCATTGTTGCTTAGTCTATAAAAATGATCATGAATACTGTGATTCAGATGCTCCCTGTACATTTCATAATCCTTACAACAAAGTGATTGCTAGTGCAATATTGAATTGAAGTGTCCTATTGAAGTGGCTTAAGAAAACACTTCGAATTTTAGCCAGGGCCTAGACATTAACAATCTTTCTTTCCTTTGGAACTGAATTCTGTAATTAGAGATAATTTTTCTTACTTGTTGCTTACAGGTAGAATCCTCTGTTAGAAAGACTCACTGTATTGATTTTATACTTATTTTCAAAACTTTCATGTTGTTTCCTTCAAGATAGGAATAAAATTGTCTCTTTTAATACTTTTATAATGCTAAGCATGGTTCTCAATATTATACTTGGAATCCTTAATCCTTTAAGCTTTCATTTAATCAAATTAACGCCATGAAGTTCTAGTATCAATGTTATAAGTTCCTCAGTTCCTGAGAAACTGGAAGAGATTTAGGATCATCCAGGTTCTAACGATCCAGACAGTAATGTCTCTTCGTTCATGTTTCTCATCTATAATTCACTGTGTAACATTCGTGCTTACCTAGTATGTTTTTATTAAAATAATCTGAGTCAGGGTATATAATCCATGCCTCCTCTTTGAAAACGCAGCCTTTCTAAGATTAGATGCGATAACTGTAACTATGAAATTCAGATCCAGTAGCTACAGTGTAATCTTACTGTAATGGAGTTTCTTCCTTTAGTCATTTGTATAAAAATAATGCCAGAAGTAAATTGAATGGTATACAGCATGTGCACACATACACATATGGTGTTGTCTAGGTTAATATGATTACAGTATTTTTAACCTATGTCTTTCACAAGGAAAAAGACTGCAAGATCTACCTGAGTCTATTCATCCACCTGGCAGTGAATCAGGAAGCCTAACCATTTAAAACTGTCTTCTCATAGTGTTTTTCTTTGGTTTCTAGAAAAAGAAGTCCATCAGTGTCCAGGGATCAAAATCGAAGATACGACCAAAGTGAAGACAGAGAGGAATATTCACAGTATGTCCCTTCAGACAGCACAATGCCCCGGTCTCCGTCAGAGTACGCCGATAGTCGAGCTCAACGTGAACCTCAGTTTTATGAAGAACCTGATCATTTAAACTATAGGGATTCTAACAGGAGAGGCCATAGACATTCCAAAGAGTATATTGTAGACGACGAGGATGTGGAGAGCCGGGATGAGTATGAAAGACAGAGGAGGGAGGAGGAGTACCAGGCGCGCTACCGAAGCGATCCAAATTTGGCCCGGTATCCGGTCAAGCCACAACCCTATGAAGAGCAAATGCGGATCCACGCTGAAGTGTCCCGAGCACGACACGAGAGGAGGCACAGCGATGTTTCTTTGGCAAATGCTGAGCTAGAAGAATCCAGGATTTCTCTCCTCCGGATGGATCGGCCGTCAAGGCAAAGATCTATATCTGAACGTAGAGCGGCAATGGAAAGCCAACGCTCTTATTCAATGGAAAGAACGCGAGAGGCTCAGGGACAAAGCTCTTACTCCCAAAGGACCACACACCACAGTCCTCCCACCCCCCGGAGGAGCCCTATACCCGTTGATAGACCAGACCTGAGGCGCGCTGACTCCCTAAGGAAACAGCACCACCTAGATCCCAGCTCCGCTGTAAGGAAGACGAAACGGGAGAAAATGGAGACAATGTTGAGGAATGATTCTTTGAGTTCAGACCAGTCTGAGTCAGTGAGGCCTCCCCCACCAAGGCCTCATAAATCAAAGAAAGGAGGTAAAATGCGCCAGGTCTCGCTGAGCAGCTCCGAGGAGGAGCTGGCGTCCACACCCGAGTATACAAGCTGTGATGACGTTGAGATTGAAAGCGAGAGTGTGAGCGAGAAAGGTAAGCCCTCCTGTCGTCACACATTTCGCCACAGTTGGCCTTGATTCTCAAATATCTTAAAGGTGTTAGCCATGTGAGAAAAACCCTACATTATAAAAACCGAGAGCCTCTTGTTATCCTGGGATTAAAAAAAAACCATGTTTTAAAAAATGCTTTCTTATTTTTTTCCTGAGGTTTCCTTCTATCAATAGATGGCATAGCATATTTACACATACCTAATAGTTCTTTCTAGTATTTTTTACATTTCTTTATAAAGTAGGAATGGATTTACAATAGAACATCTGAAGCATTGTTCATATATTTTGAAGAATGAATACCACTGCATCTTCTCCTAAAAAAGAACTGCGGTTATACTTAGGTTTTAACCCTCTTCTCTCAATGTAGAATTTTCAGATTTATTAATTTAGTATTACACTGTAAAATAACTTTGTATTCTTTTTTCAAATGCCTTCATTAAAGCCTATTTTCAAGTCATTTGATATTCTTTAGAAATTTCAGTTGCTGCAGTGTTGTTCCATCATAAGATTAGCATGAACTAAATTATTTGTTTGAATTTATGCTTATTCTTTATGTATAAATTGTTTGCCTACGTATCTGATTATGTATGTGTTTGGATTTTGGAGTCTCATACTTTTAACTAATATTCTAAAGTTCCTTTTCAGAAAGATTCTTAACGTTTTTTTCTGTTGTTGCCACACGTGCTTCAACTTTTTATTTCATAGCACCATTTTTTTTCTACTGAACAGGCCATGACAATACCATATGTCATGAATTTTATTATGATACAAATGTTTAACATTCAATATCTTCTATGAGTCATCTGTATGTCCCTTTATTCTTTCTGATCATTTCCTTTTGGATATTTTCTATTAATTTGTAAGAATTCGTTTGTATATTAGGATTTTGTCTCATTTAACTGTTATTTTGTTAAATGTATTTCCTATTTATTTATTTTCTTGTATCATTTGGGATAGCACGCTTAATACAGCTAGTTTTCTTTGTTGACTTTTTTTCCCCTTTTTGCCCATCCATAGACACTCTTTATTCATCTTCAAATCAATTAAGCAGTTAGCTAGATAGTTTCTCCTTTAAGTTAGTTTTGACCATTAACTCTTTGCTTTTTTTTTGGAATTTATTTTGATGTTTGTTAAAGTATATCAGGTTGGTGAGTATACTGCCATTAATTTTCCGTGTCAACTTCTCCCATCTCCCAGCTTTGTAATAATATTTAGCCAGTATACTTTTTCTTTTTTATAATGATCAACAGTAATAAGCAGAGGAATCCAGGGTGTTGTGAATATTAGAATTAGAATAAATAATGATTTATACTGTAGCATAGATAGCTAGTTAGAAAAGTAGAAATCAAAAGTAGTTCCTAAACTAAACCCAGAAAACTTTAATTTTAAAAATTAGTTATCAAGACAAGATGTTACTTGTAGGAAAAAGGATGAAGTTTTTTTCTCATAATGAAGGGAGATTTGAATAGAGGTACATTTTATATTCCTACTTAGGGAGACTAAATACTCTAATGAAATGTACCAAACAGCGTCATAAGTTTAATAATAGCCACAGTCTCAACTGGATTCTTTGTTTGTTTGTTTGTTTGATTTTTTGAGACAGGGTTTCTCTGTGTAGCCTTGGCTGCCCTGAACTAACTTTGTAGACCAGGCTGGCCTCGAACTCACAGCAATCGCCTGCCTCTGCCTCCTGAGTGCTGGGATTAATGGTGTGTGCCACCACCACCCGGCCTCAACTGGATTCTTCTAACACCTTATTTTATAAAGTTATTAGTTATGAGAACAATAGCTAAGAATTGTGAGGGAAAATTCACTTGACTAAATGCTAACAAAATAAAAATAATTGGAAGTATGGCTTAATAGAAAAGTTGACAGTTATCAGTGGAAATTAATATTATAGCATATTTAAAAGTCATGAATAAAATATCTCAAGGCACTACAGTACAAAAGAGGACATAAAAATTTAAACAAATGGATCAGGGAATGCATGTGCAATTGAAAAATTAAGTTACAGCCTTATTTCATAATTATTACTTTCAATTGTGAACTATCAGAAAATTGAGTTAATAGAAATGTTACTTCTAAAAGAGAATTGTAGGTTTCAATCAGTTTTATTAAAGAATATGTTGAAATTTATTTTTAAGAAACAGTTCTCAATTATACTTAATAATAGTACTTTTTTACTTTTGGACAGGGAATATATTATGATACTAATAGATAAAACACTAGTAGTATCTTTAGGTGGTTTGTTTTCTATTATGTATGTTAGATACTTTACTTTTCCTTTGCTAAAATAATACCTTAATTTACTGAATAAGAATATATCTTTACAAAACACACAGATATGTATCATAGTAATGGCCAAAAAATTTCTGTGTGGTAGCCTTATAGTGGTATTTTGTTCTAGGTTCTAAAGTAATGGCATTAAAAATTCTCGTAAACTAACTGTATGTTTGTTAAACTCACACATTTACTACTGTTCAGCACAGGCTAACATGCCGCATGCAGAAGTGACTGCATGTCACGCACGTCTGTGCTCTCCTTTAACCCCACTCCTAGTGCCCACTCTTACACAGGCTCCTACTTGTTGTCTGTCTGATCATTTCTTTTACAGAGTTTGATTTTTTTGCTAATATACACTTCCTAGGCACAATCATACCTTTAAATTTGGTGGAAAGAAATATAAATAGTGTCATTCTCCCCTTTGGATAGTTCTTCAGTAGCAGAGTAGAAAGAAGGAGTAGCTGTTGGGGCCAGCGATTTCAGAGGAGGTGCTTGTGTCTTATTTTGACTTTGCATCATTATGGAAACATTTTTATTTGTGAAAGGTATTAAATGTTGAAGTAAGCAATTTATAAACATAATCTGACCTCGTAATTCATGGCCATTCTTGGTGTTTAACTAGGTGCATGGCACTTCTCCCGGACAATTAAAGGAATTTTATCAGCAGCCTTTGAATGTATTTTCTTTTTTTCTTAGCTATTTTTTGGCTATGTCATTCTGATGAGGATCTGTGAAACTTCGAAAGAGAATCCTCCTTTGGTTTTGTCACCCTGGCCTAGATAATTCCAAAGAGTGTGTTTTACTTGCAGTTAGTTTTGCCATTGTCATTGCTTTTCTGTTCCTTCTCATTTTTAGTACATCAATCTCAGATCTTTGCAAGGAAAATTTGGGCCAAGTAGTCTAATTAAAAAAATTTAAATCTAATAATGTATATGTAGCATAAACAAAATCATTGCAGAGAACTTCTTCTCAGTGCTTAGTGAGTGTCTACTGCATAGAAGATAGTCTTGCTGCCTTAATAATAAAGGCTCATCTTTCCGTTCCAAACAAGCTTTGTGGTTTTGTTTTGTTTTGTTTTTATTTTTGTTTGTTTTTTAATTTACTTTCCTGTTAGCTGGCCTTTTTTAAAAAGACATTACTAGTATATTGATGCTTTTGACCATTAATTGCTACTTGAGTTAGATTTCACTATTTTGAATACATAGAATTTCACTCATGTTTAGAATCAATGCCATTTTACTTATATTTTATTGAGTGATGCTAATAATTATAACTTGTGAATGACTTTATTGTTTATTCAAAGGTGAGAGTGAGGTTTAAGAGGAAGAGTGTCTTTTTCTCAGCCTAAGAGATTCAGGCCTGGGTGTGTTACTCACTAAGTACCCAACCTTGCTCTGCCTTTTGAAACCTTCTAAGTTGGGGCTGGAGAGAAGACTCAGCAGCTCCTGTAGAGGATCTGTGTCATTCTTGTCACCACTGTGGTGGCTTACAACCATTTGTAAATCCAGTCCTTGGATGCCAGACGCCCTCTTCTGGCCTCCACTGGCACTAGGCACACATGTGGTGCACATACATACGTTCAGGCAAGATGATCATATATAGAAAATAAAAGAAATAAATCTAAAACACTTAGGTCTTTGGCGTTACCTATGAATCTGTGAATAAGAATAATAACATATATTTTTGTATTTTGGTTACTGAAAAAAATCAAATGAAACTATACAAACACACATATGATAACTAAAAAGGAGCAGACATTGTGATCATTTCTAGATTATTTATTTAATGACCTTTAGAAGTTAAGAATTCTACAAGAGGATTCTCCAGCCTTTTGGTTGACTGTGGAATTGTGGTTTTGTGGACTGTGTTGGTTTCACCTCTTCCAGGATCTGCTCGATGTTAAACTCTGTTAAACATTGCTGTTTAAGAAGCATACAGTGTTTACTTGGTGAGGTGTAATTTGCGCTGTAATTCAATGCCTCAGTAAATGTAAAGCATCTATTTCTCATTTTTCTGCCAAGAACTTTTTCCGTGCCTATTATTTAGAAGGTGTTGGATTGGACCCAGTGGAGATTGTAGAGGTAAATAGCATTCTTTCTCACCTCAAGAAATTAAGGCTAAAGTCCCTAGACACATAGACTTCAGAAGAGTCATTGATTCTCTGCTCTAATTTTTCTGTGCACCATTTTTCCTAGAACGCTTACTTTACTTTACTTTTACTTTACTTCAATGTGATATACTTACCTTTCAGAATGTTGCATTAATTACCTGCCTTGCTTGTGTTCATCCAGGCAATTACACACTGATTGAAATAAGTCTTGAATGCTGATGCCACAGTGTCTCTGAATCTGCTCGTTTAATGTTATTCTCAAAGTCTGAATGTTTTTCATAAACTTTATAATGTATACTCTTTTGCTTTTGGTATTTTTATTTCTTTCTTTAATCATCACCACTGATAGTTGGTCCTAGACAATTGTGTGTTTTAAGATTCTGCCTTACACAATGAATTTCATAGCATCCCTAGCCACTGCCTCCAGCTGCCAGTAATGCTGCAGGCCACTTGTGACAACCATAAATATGACTAGATATTGCCAATCATCCTTTATGGAAAAGAATACATGCCTTCATTCCCCACTTCCCTTGCCCATCTTTCAACTTCCCTTCCTTAATTCTTAATTAGTTGTGAGATGGTCACAAGTAATGTGTATTTTAAAAATTTTTAAAAAGAGTGGAGCCAAGGAGAAAATATCAGACAAATTCACAGATAAGGACAGTGGTTCTGAAACACATTTGTTCTATGTGTTTGCGTAAGTGTGTGCATGTATATATGTAAGCATGTTCTGTAATCTGACCATGTAAAATTACATACTCATAGCTTGATATCTGCAAGGAATAATCTTAGGGCACGCCCATCAGCTACCCTAGTAAATATGCAACTGCTTATGGTTTTTTATTTTAAATGACAGTATTTGCATATAACCTTTGCATATCATCCTGTACCTCCTAAATCTTGAAACATACAATGTATATGTACTCACATAGTGCTACACTGTTTATGGTGAATAATGACAAGCACATATGTCAATGTGTGTCATGGTAGGCACAGTCAAAAATGTTTCCAATATCAGTTGTTTGCTTTTATGATTGGAATCTTCAAGTGCAGAGAGCTCTTTCCTACTGTGGATGGGTCACCAGCTACCTCCCCCATGTCAGAGCTTTGTGACTTACTCGGTGCCATGGTTCCCTGGCCCTCTCATCTGGCCCGAGAGTCAGGTTTAGGAGTGGTGTTTGATTACTTTCCTTATTAAATTTATTTTAATCATAATGTGGCATATTTTCAACTTCATTACATAGTTACATCATTATTCACACTTATTTTCCTAGCCACATAAGGATATCCTTTTGAAGCACTGTGTTCAGTGCAGAATGGCTTAGCTTTCTTTCCAGGGCTTAATTCTGCTGATATTTAGATGGTTTTTTGTTTGTTTGTTTTACCTGAAAATTTTTGAGTAGAGATTAGGTTAGCAAATTCACCAACTCATGTTTATGGTAGTTTCCTAAGCCATAAATTGTAATATTCTTGCTTTAATGATTAGTTTTTTAAAGTCAGCAGAGGGCCAGACTCCCTGGTGTTATGAGTGGTTGTAAACCAACATGCAGGTGCTGGAAACCAAACCCTGGTCCTCTGCATCTGCATGAGCAGTGAGCGCTCCTGACACGGAGCCATTGCCGGCCTCTGCCTCCCACGTGCTGGCATTAAAGGCATGTGCCACCACTGCCCAGCTGAATTTTGATTTTTTAAATAGTTTTTCTTTTCATAGTTTTTTAATTGATTGCTTTAGGTAATATATTTCATACATACATTTTACATACTACTAGCATTTATAGTTAACCAGTTAGAGGTAAATACAGAAACCTTTCACTCTTATGTTTATTTATGCATATTTTTTGTACGGGTGTTGAAAACACAAAATTAGGCATTGCATACTTTGCACTTTAAATGTCTAAAATGATTCAGAAACCCAGGAGAGTAAAATTCTATTGTATATTTTCACTTGTCAATGTTTCCCATCCTTTTTACTAGCTCCAGGCTCCTTGTCTGTCTGTATCTCTCTGTGGCCTAGCTGTTCTTCCAGCTGTTCTTTTAGAGCAGGTCTGCTGGTGACTAACTCACGTAGCCAGCTTTTGTCTGAGAATGTTCTTCATTCTTGAAAGATAATTTCATCGCATTTAGAATCTAGGCTGACTTATTTATTTATTTATTTATTTATTTATTTATTTATTTATTTATTTTGGCAATTGAAATCGACTGTACTACTCCCTTCTACCTTCCCAAGTTCTGATGCAACATTTTATGTCATTCAGCGTATCATTCTATACTTTTTTTTTTTTGGTTGCATTATAATAGTAAGCTTTTGTTTTTTTGGTTTGGTTAGGGTACATACGTAACAGTTTGAATCTCTAGGCTTACATCTTTCTAGCACTGTGCATTTTCAGCTTTTGCTTTCTAGCACTTTTCCAGCTCATCCTAGAACCTACAGCTGTGTGCGTGTCTTTTGTTACAGTCCCTCAGGCTTTAGAAGATGCGCTTGTCTTCTGTAATTCTTTAGTCTAGTTCTGGTTTTCACGTTGAGCAGTTTTTCTTGTTGTACATTCAAAGACACTGTGTCACTGCTGTCTCCTCCCCACGCTGCAGTGCAGCCGTCCATTGGCCTTGTGAAATTGCAGGTGTTTTCAGTTAAATTCTTCCATTTGTTTATTTTGTGTCTTTTAACAGTTCTTGCTCTATATCCACGAATATGCCTTCATACTGTTATCAAAAGGATAGTTTATTATCTTAGTTTTGCCCTTTGAAGTCATATAAGAGTTAATATTAAAAGTGACTGCTGATATCTACATATTGCTAATAATAGTGATAGGTTAAGACATTTTTTAATACATTTGATGGTCAGTATTTTATTTAATTTTCAAAATGACACTAGTTTTTCCTCTTTTAGCGAATGTTATTGAACGCTAGGCATATTGTATGGACACCCCCTTTCCTCATTAATAGGGTATTTTTTACTGTTGTTTCAAATAGTTTTAAAGTGCTAAACTATGTTATCTTCTTTAGCTGAGAAACATACAGATGCTTTCTTACAGAACTATAGGATGTTCTGAGGAAGTAACTAGTTTTCTAAGGTGTCAATACTGTGGCGGCTCTTGATTAGTCCCTGCAGAAACACAAACAGGCAGCAGGCTGGCCATCCTCGGCTGTTGCTGGGGACTACTGGAATTCTAATTTCTATCTGTGCTATAAAGTTGTTTCATAAGCACCTTTTGCCCCATGGGTAAAGATTCTTCTATACATTTTATTTTGTGTGTATTGGATAATACAGTTTAATTTGTTTACACTGTGTGTGTCTGTGTCCTAGGATACCTATGAATGTGCTCTAACACATTTGTAGCCATGTCAGAATATTAGTCATGTAACTGCTTGGAAGTCTTGTTAAAAACAGGTTGCCAGGCCCCACCAATTCTTTTTGATTGACTGGCTCTAGAACCCATGCATGCATTTCTAACATGCTTTCAGCCTCTGCTGCTGCTGTTTGGGGACTCAGCGCCAGCACTGCAGATGTCCCCGTGTGCAGCACTCTCAGGCCTTCGAGTCCTGGGTCCTCACCACCCATTGTTTAATATCTTCCAAGACACAGTTGAGAAATCATTTTGCTATTATGAAATATGAAGTTTATAGTCAATGACACTTACGATTTTATAAAATAATTTCCTACCGTATCTTCTCTAACTAAAAAAAAATGTTCTTTCTATATAGTTTTGTCACCACAAAAGTTGTCTTTTTCTTTATTCAGTTTCTTTGGCCAGAAACCTGAATGATAACTTTGACTATTCAGTCTTTCTTGGTAGTGAAGTTCCTCTGTTCTTTTTTTTTTTTTTCCTATGTCAGCTAAGTGACTATAACTTTTATGTATGTTATAGTCACCTTTCTCTTTCCCAAAGAGGATTGAAAACACCTTTAACTTTCGGTGTCTTCTCACCCAGTTTCTCTATAGAATTTAGATTCAGCTTATTAAAGTCTAAGTCTGAGTCTGTCATGTTTCACTTAATGTTTGAAAATGGTAATCTTTAATACTGCACAAAAAGATCAACCTAAGCTATTCTGTGACGCTTCAGCATTCTCACGTAGCTCTGCGTTCTTCAGTCTTTCTGTGTGGGTGCGCTGGTGCCCTCCACCCTGGCTCTGTGTAGGTGCGCTGGTGCCCTTCTCCCCTGGCTCTGTGTAGGTGCGCTGCTGCCCTCCTTCTCTGGCTCTGTGTAGGTGCGCTGGTGCCCTTCTCCCCTGGCTCTGTGTAGGTGCGCTGCTGCCCTCCTTCCCTGGCTCTGTGTAGGTGCGCTGCTGCCCTCCTTCCCTGACTCTGTGTAGGTGCGCTGCTGCCCTCCTTCCCTGACTCTGTGTAGGTGCGCTGGTGCCCTCCTTCCCTGGCTCTGTGTAGGTGTGCTGGTGCCCTCCACCCCTGGCTCTGTGTAGGTGCGCTGCTGCCCTCCTTCCCTGACTCTGTGTAGGTGCGCTGGTGCCCTCCTTCCCTGGCTCTGTGTAGGTGCGCTGGTGCCCTCCACCCTGGCTCTGTGTAGGTGCGCTGCTGCCCTCCACCCTGGCTCTGTGTAGGTGCGCTGGTGCCCTCCACCCTGGCTCTGTGTAGGTGCGCTGCTGCCCTCCTTCCCTGGCTCTGTGTAGGTGCGCTGCTGCCCTCCTTCGCTGACTCTGTGTAGGTGCGCTGGTGCCCTCCTTCCCTGGCTCTGTGTAGGTGCGCTGGTGCCCTCCACCCTGGCTCTGTGTAGGTGCGCTGCTGCCCTCCACCCTGGCTCTGTGTAGGTGCGCTGCTGCCCTCCACCCTGGCTCTGTGTAGGTGCGCTGCTGCCCTCCTCCCCTGGCTCTGTGTAGGTGCGCTGCTGCCCTCCTCCCCTGGCTCTGTGTAGGTGCGCTGCTGCCCTCCACCCTGGCTCTGTGTAGGTGCGCTGGTGCCCTCCACCCTGGCTCTGTGTAGGTGCGCTGCTGCCCTCCACCCTGGCTCTGTGTAGGTGCGCTGCTGCCCTCCACCCCTGGCTCTGTGTAGGTGCGCTGCTGCCCTCCACCCTGGCTCTGTGTAGGTGCGCTGGTGCCCTCCACCCTGGCTCTGTGTAGGTGCGCTGGTGCCCTCCACCCCTGGCTCTGTGTAGGTGCGCTGCTGCCCTCCTTCCCTGGCTCTGTGTAGGTGCGCTGGTGCCCTTCTCCCCTGGCTCTGTGTAGGTGCGCTGCTGCCCTCCTTCTCTGGCTCTGTGTAGGTGCGCTGGTGCCCTTCTCCCCTGGCTCTGTGTAGGTGCGCTGCTGCCCTCCTTCCCTGGCTCTGTGTAGGTGCGCTGCTGCCCTCCTTCCCTGACTCTGTGTAGGTGCGCTGCTGCCCTCCTTCCCTGGCTCTGTGTAGGTGCGCTGGTGCCCTCCACCCCTGGCTCTGTGTAGGTGCGCTGCTGCCCTCCTTCCCTGACTCTGTGTAGGTGCGCTGGTGCCCTCCTTCCCTGGCTCTGTGTAGGTGCGCTGGTGCCCTCCACCTTGGCTCTGTGTAGGTGCGCTGCTGCCCTCCACCCTGGCTCTGTGTAGGTGCGCTGGTGCCCTCCACCCTGGCTCTGTGTAGGTGCGCTGCTGCCCTCCTTCCCTGGCTCTGTGTAGGTGCGCTGCTGCCCTCCTTCCCTGACTCTGTGTAGGTGCGCTGCTGCCCTCCTTCCCTGACTCTGTGTAGGTGCGCTGCTGCCCTCCTTCCCTGGCTCTGTGTAGGTGCGCTGCTGCCCTCCTTCCCTGGCTCTGTGTAGGTGCGCTGCTGCCCTCCTTCCCTGACTCTGTGTAGGTGCGCTGCTGCCCTCCTTCCCTGACTCTGTGTAGGTGCGCTGCTGCCCTCCTTCCCTGGCTCTGTGTAGGTGTGCTGGTGCCCTCCACCCCTGGCTCTGTGTAGGTGCGCTGCTGCCCTCCTTCCCTGGCTCTGTGTAGGTGCGCTGCTGCCCTCCTTCCCTGACTCTGTGTAGGTGCGCTGCTGCCCTCCTTCCCTGACTCTGTGTAGGTGCGCTGCTGCCCTCCTTCCCTGGCTCTGTGTAGGTGTGCTGGTGCCCTCCACCCCTGGCTTTGTGTAGGTGCGCTGGTGCCCTCCTTCCCTGGCTCTGTGTAGGTGCGCTGGTGCCCTCCACCCTGGCTCTGTGTAGGTGCGCTGGTGCCCTCCACCCTGGCTCTGTGTAGGTGCGCTGCTGCCCTCCACCCTGGCTCTGTGTAGGTGCGCTGCTGCCCTCCACCCCTGGCTCTGTGTAGGTGCGCTGCTGCCCTCCACCCTGGCTCTGTGTAGGTGCGCTGGTGCCCTCCACCCTGGCTCTGTGTAGGTGCGCTGGTGCCCTCCACCCCTGGCTCTGTGTAGGTGCGCTGCTGCCCTCCTTCCCTGACTCTGTGTAGGTGCGCTGCTGCCCTCCTTCCCTGGCTCTGTGTAGGTGTGCTGGTGCCCTCCACCCCTGGCTCTGTGTAGGTGCGCTGCTGCCCTCCTTCCCTGACTCTGTGTAGGTGCGCTGGTGCCCTCCTTCCCTGGCTCTGTGTAGGTGCGCTGGTGCCCTCCACCTTGGCTCTGTGTAGGTGCGCTGCTGCCCTCCACCCTGGCTCTGTGTAGGTGCGCTGGTGCCCTCCACCCTGGCTCTGTGTAGGTGCGCTGCTGCCCTCCTTCCCTGGCTCTGTGTAGGTGCGCTGGTGCCCTCCACCCTGCCTCTGTGTAGGTGCGCTGCTGCCCTCCTCCCCTGGCTCTGTGTAGGTGCGCTGGTGCCCTCCTTCCCTGGCTCTGTGTAGGTGCGCTGGTGCCCTCCACCCTGGCTCTGTGTAGGTGCGCTGGTGCCCTCCACCCTGGCTCTGTGTAGGTGCGCTGCTGCCCTCCACCCCTGGCTCTGTGTAGGTGCGCTGCTGCCCTCCACCCTGGCTCTGTGTAGGTGCGCTGGTGCCCTCCACCCCTGGCTCTGTGTAGGTGCGCTGGTGCCCTCCACCCTGGCTCTGTGTAGGTGCGCTGGTGCCCTTCTCCCCTGGCTCTGTGTAGGTGCGCTGGTGCCCTTCTCCCCTGGCTCTGTGTGGGTGCGCTGGTGCCCTCCACCCTGGCTCTGTGTAGGTGTGCTGCTGCCCTCCTCCCCTGGCTCTGTGTAGGTGCGCTGCTGCCCTCCTCCCCTGGCTTTGTTGGTGTCGTCTTTGGGTTCTTTGTTTTTGTTTTTACCGTGTCATGTTATTACATTTCCCTAGAATACTCTTTCTTTTATTCTCCATATTTCTATCTCTTTACTTGCACACTAAATCATGTCTTTCAGTTCCCATCTGAAAAATCATTACTTTGGAGGTGTTGGTGCCTCTCAAATCATCTAAATTACATTTCACATTTTTGTATCATACTTTGTTCTCTTCTGGGACACACTAATTTGTTGTGTCTCTCCCTACATTGTTGTAGACATGCTTCTGTGTTATTTCTTATGTTAGGACATAGCACAATATAGAACAAATGGAAGGTATGCAGTAAATATTTAAATGAATGAAAATACTAATATTGGTTAAAATTTGTGTGTATATGTATGTAGACTGAACCAAAGCCCTTTTTGAAAAAAAAAAAGTAAACACAGTACGTTTGGGATTTTAACAAGGTGCCATCATGTAAATGGTCTACCAAAATTGTAATAATGTAATTTCTCAAAAAGATAAGTTATTTTAATGTAATATTAAGCAATTTGTGTTACATAAGTAAAATTTATTATTTCACTTTTCCTTTCTACTGATAGAAACAGAATGAATTTTTTTGTCATTTTCATGGAAATTTTGTTGTGTAACTTTTTTTTTTTAACCACCTAAACTTTTGAGGAATCGTCATCATTATATAGATCATCATGTTTCATCTCAGGCACAGTGTTTAATTATATGGCTTTAAAGTAGCAGTTATTTCTGAGCCACTGTTTAATTTTCAAACTTTAACTAGTCCTTTGAGAAAAAGCTCATGGCTTTAGACCAGCATGGAAAAATAAATTAGCTCAAAAGCAGACATAGCTGGTCAGCCTTTGTCTTCCTCATCAGCTCATCCAGCAAGTTTTGTTTCTGCTTTTGCTTACTGTTAGCAAAAATATTCTGTTTTCGAGAAACTCTTGCAGGGCTTTTGTTCTGTAGGTCTGTCCAGACTACAAAAGCCTTATACTTTGTATTTTTTAAATTCTATTTGGAATCATAGCTTTTTCCTGGTATCTAATGAGTACTACAGCTAGAGCTCTTGAAAGCAGACAGGACCCCACAGTGTCAAATGTTTATAATTTCTCTATCTGTCCTTTCCCATTGTCTCCTCTTGCCCTCCTGTCTGCCCGGCTCTCACAGGAGACATGGATTACAACTGGTTGGACCATGCGTCTTGGCATAGCAGTGAGGCCTCCCCAATGTCTTTGGTGAGACGTGGAGCCTTACTATTTAATTTCCGTTATCATTTCACTTTTCCTTTTTTATTTACACCTTTGCATGTTTTCTTTTTTGTATCTTTTTTTTGTTTTATCTCACACTTGTAGGGGACAGTCAAAAGGGAAAAAGAAAAACTAGTGAGCAGGGAGTTTTGTCGGATTCTAACACCAGGTCTGAGAGACAAAAGACAATGATGTACTTTGGTGGCCACTCTTTGGAAGAGGATTTGGAATGGTCTGAGCCTCAGATTAAGGACTCTGGGGTAGATACCTGTAGTAGCACAACTCTTAACGAGGAGCATAGCCATAGTGATCAGGTACTGAGACTGTGCAGCCTGCCTTCTAACCTGCTCATTTGGTCTTCCTTTGTTTGCTCTCTGTCACTCATTAAAACAGGACATTAAAAAAAAAAGGACAGGGCATTTCAAGGGTCAATGTAGCATTTTCTTAAGGTGCAGAAAAGAAAAACAAAACAACTAAACAACTAAGCCAAAAAGCCTTTTGCTTGCTTTGCTGTTTTTCTTGATTGACAGCATACCAAAAACGAAGTAAATGAAAACAAAACTTAGGACCAGAGGAATATTTTATATACAATCGAATGAGAGAACATTGCAATGTTGTTATAAACCAAAATATTTTTGGATTGGCTTATTTGAATACTAACACATATTTTCCTTGGGATGAAAAGTCAAATTATTAGTAGTTTGAATCCCAGGCAAAAGGGAGATAATTGGGTCTGTTTGCACAGAAAATGTTGTTTTTCTTTTTTCCCTTTCACTGTCATTTTGTTCTTTTGTTTTATTGTTATAGCATTCTAATAGTATTGATTAGTCGTAGATCCATTACCATCTGCTTTGATATTTATTATTTTATTTGCCTTTAGTATAGCATTAAAAAAATCTTTAACATATAGACGTGATCGCCTGGAACTTGTCTTTTGCCTGCTAACTTTGCATGGAGTTGTGCATGCTCCTTCTAGGTAGCCAGTGAATTACCATGATTACACAAATCATTTACATTGCTGCTCAGCATATTACCCATAATGAAGTGGATTCTCGTTTATAAAGAGAAACTCTCATTCTGAACCCCCAAAAAAGAAATAAGGTGGCATCATTATTATTATTTAACAATTATTGTCTTTGAATTATCTATTAAAATAAAGTGGCTGACTAGAGAATAAGTTTAAAACAACCAGTAATTTTTTTTTTTTTTTTTGGCCAGGTATGGTAGCCCATACTCTTCATGTCAGTGTTGTGGAGGCAGGAAAACCATTACAGGATTTAGAGACCAGCGTAGGCTCCGCAGTGATATCGAGGCCAGCCCAAGCTGCATAGTGAGTTCAAGGGCAAGTTGGGCTATGTAGCAAGACCCTATTAAAAAACATCAGTGAACATTTATGAAGTGAGAAACAACCCGTTTATCTTTGAGTAAATCCTGTTTCTCCCATGCGATTCAATTGGGAAGGTAGTGGGGATTTATGTAGTTTTGAGAATTTTAATGCTCAATATGAGTTTAGATTTCATGTTATAATGTTTCCCCTTTTAACTTTTACTAGGGCAAGAATATTTCAAAACTTTCCAAAAGTATTTGAAGAAGGAATTGTCACCTTTTGGTGAGGTCCACTAAGTCGACTTTTACTGCTGTGCGGTTTTGGTTAATCTTCACCAAGTTGAGCTAGCATGTATCTTAAAGAAATTTTCAGAGTTATTATGCTTTAATTTTGCAGTAGGTAACTGAAAATTTTCGATACGTGGATTTAAAAGAAAACCTTGAATTCACAAAATTGGGGTTATAAAGCTAATGTAGGAAGCTCTTTTAAGCCAGTGGCTTGGAATGTAAACTGGCTTGTGTAATCATAACCCCTTAGAATTCTGACGTTTAGAGATGCTGTTCAATCACGTGATCTGTCATGAGCTTAACTTTCATTATTGTTGATGTTGTATGTCAGCACCCTGTGACCTGGCAGCCATCCAAAGATGGAGATCGTCTGATTGGTCGTATTTTATTAAATAAACGTTTAAAAGATGGGAGTGTACCTCGAGACTCAGGAGCAATGCTGGGCTTAAAGGTATGTGATAAAGTTTTTGGAGTTTTGGATCTATATTACTTAACGGATATAGCTCTCTCTACCTATGCCAATTTAGGAGACAACCATTCAGGCACACTCATGTACATGTATATCTGTAAACTTAAGCTATTTTTGCACAGTAACATACATACACACCTGAAAATGCACATATCCATGCACACTCAGACACACGTACACTGTGGGCACACATTCATCCATGCACGTTTATACAAATGTACACCTGCAAACACACACATACACACATGTATGTGCACACAATTAATTTTTGGTAATCCATAATAGTAGTTTTATATACATTTTTGAAAGACATTAATAGTAACTTGGTTAGAGAAAGGTTAGAATCCTAAATACCATGAATATGCTTGAACCTGTACTGTTTGTCTTGCCTATATTTATGTCGGTATTAAAATAGTAGCTTTTCATTTTTCGGTATGAAAACTTGAAATTATAGTATATACATTATATCAAAATATATTTTTGTAGTGATGTAGTAAAGTGTGTTAGTATATATGGATGTGTATGTTTTAGAGAAAACTAGTTTGTCTTGGTTTGAGGTGTCAGAGATCAAACTGATGCCCTTTTGTGTACCAGTCAAAGACTAGCAACTGAGTTATATTAACGCGATATATACCATTTGCAATCTAGAATCCCCTAAAAATGTGACAAGTATATTAATGTCTATATTTGAATTATAAAATTATAGAACACTATTTGCCAGGTATGCAAATAGAGATCTTTTACATTTTGTGTATCTGTGAAAAAAATGAAATAAAACAGAGTGATGTTTCAGAGTTAAGTCATTGCTACACAAGGTGTACACTAGACTATAGTCAACAGCAGGTATTATAAAAATGCTGGTGTAAGTAGAATTGGGTGGTTACAATGTGTTTGACACTCATCTGATTATTTTACGTCTCTCATTTGAGTCAGTTATAGGATAAGATAAAGCCGTATATAGTATTTAGTACAATGTCAGGCGTAGTATCTGAATTTTGTAATAATCAACACTGAGTATAATTATACTAATTACAGTGCTATTGTTGTTAAATGGTCTTGAACACCACCAGTTTTCTTAAAGTATTTATTTTCAGGGAGATGTGAAGCTGTAAGAAATTTACATTTAGCTTTGAGGGTTAAACATCGTATTACTTAGTACTGACTTAGTTGCAGCTGAGTAGAGTCCCCATAATTGGGGATTATATGCATGGGATAAGATAAGATAGGTCAGTAATTTCTAATTTCACTCATCTGTAACCCGAGAACAAACCTATTTCCTCTAGCCAGTGAATTCAGTCCTATCATTTGCTTCCCCGGCTGCTTGAGTAAGTGGCTGGTCAGAGCCATAGAGTTAATTTTGTAAGAGTTCTGCATTTTACATGTGATTTTACAGCATTCCTAATCTGTGTGTCTACTGTGTTTTCTCTACAGTATTTTAATAGAAAATAAAAAGTAGAAAAATAATCTAAGGTTTGCTTTATTTCTGAGGAAGTTAGTTAAGATAATTTTCTCATGAAAGATCTATTATCGTTATGCATAGCATCAGTATCACTAAAAGATTATTGGTGAAAATGTAGTTGTCTATCATAACTATAGGAAAAGTAATGAGAAATTTTTATATTACATTTCAATTTTATACCTAAAATGTGTATATAATTAAAAGGTGCTGCAATGTTTTGAGAAATGATAAAAATGAGAATTCTATAATAAGAAACTGTTGAGTTGATTTTAAAGTGTTTGCATTTTTAACAAGTAGAGAATTAAATCTCAACAGATTTGGAATATATGTTTCCTTTTGCAGACACTTACTTTGAAATGGCTACACTATATTATTTAAGAAATAAAATCTAGTACATTAAATTACAGCTCGAAATCTAAATTGTTGTGAAATTTTTTACTTGAGTCTTTTCTATGCTCATTTTAGCAGTCTGACAGCTTTGATCCTTTCCTCTTTTAAACAGGTTGTAGGAGGAAAGATGACGGAATCAGGTCGCCTTTGTGCGTTCATTACCAAAGTAAAGAAAGGAAGCTTGGCCGATACGGTCGGCCATCTTAGACCAGGTGCGTTCCCACCCACAGGAGGTTACATCCGTGTGTCTACATCCGTGTGTCAGCTGTGAGGCTGGCACCGTAGGACGCCTGCCTAACGTGCTAGAAGGCCTGGAAAATGCCAGCCCTGAGTGGTTAGGAAAAACTGCTACTCATTTACAAGCAATATGAACAGTAATAATTAGTTTCTTTCACAAAGCTTAAAATCTTTAGTCATTAATGGAGAGTTACATCTCTTATTCTTTGTATCATACTAAACACAATGTTACTTTGAAAACTTTTTATTATTTTTTGAGCACTTTATAAATTTACTTTCATGCCTCTCCCCCGACTCCTCCCAGATTCTCTGCACATTCCCACACCCAACTTTATATAATTGATACTAGTGATGGATACTTGAATTTTGTTTCCCAAAATCTTTATTTCTCGTTTGGAAAAAAATTCCATATTTTTTTTAGAAAACAAACTTCATTAAAATAATTACACATTTTCTAAATTATATCATTCCATAATTTTCGGTCAGTTCCTTCCACTCCTATTGGAGAAATCCTTAAATCCTCCGAAGAAGAGTTCATGCCATGTGAATCACTTGACAGTGGACAATTTTAAAGCAAGCAGTGCTTAACTAACCACACATGTGCCACCAGTTAGAGTAGAGCCGTGCGGTCCTCAGAGCGAGAGCTGACTTTGCTGACACCTACTTGCCTACAATTAGGTCTTCCGGTAAGAAACCAAGTGGCTGTAACTCAAACGTAGTGTTTTTCCAGGGACCGCTGTCCCTTTGATGAGATGTCCTATCCTAGCCGTTACGTTCTGTGCTACTGCACTTGTTCTCAGTCTGTGCGTCATTCTGAGACGGTGGATGTAGTTTTGGGATTTGTTGAAATGCAACGGTTGCTTCTACTTTGAGTATGTCTTACGGACTTATATTTATACAATTATTCCTGACACCACAGGTGACGAAGTCTTAGAATGGAATGGGAGGCTATTGCAAGGAGCCACATTTGAGGAAGTTTACAACATTATTCTAGAATCCAAACCTGAACCACAAGTTGAGCTTGTCGTTTCAAGGCCGATTGGGTAAGCCAGTTTTAGTAATGTGTTTTTTTTTTTTACTGACTTTTTAGGAGTAATTTTATTTTATGTGTATGAGTGCTTTGTTGACATGTATGTATTGCACAGAACAATTGCCTGGTTCACACAGAGGTCAGCAGAGGGCCAGACTCCCTGGTGTCATGAGTGGTTGTAAACCAACATGCAGGTGCTGGAAACCAAACCCTGGTGCTTGGCATCTGCACGAGCAGTGTGCGCTCCCGACACCCAGCCATCGCCCCAGCCCCACTCTCCCTCATTTATTTGTGTGTGAAGCTGACTGCTGTTTAGCAGTTTGGATTGTCTGTTTTGTGAAAGTAAGTTATTTCATAGACAGTGTTATTCCTTGACCAAACATTTGACCAAAATTAATGATTATTTCTTTATCTGATTATGATAAAATATGATAAAATAGTTGCTGTTTATAAAAAAGGAAAAATATTAGCTCATTACTTTTTGAAACGTTTCAGTGGTGTTTTACATTCCAGGAACGCCAACCACTGTAATCTACATGTAATGCAATGTTTTCGTTTTGTTTTTCAAATGGCGATCCTAGCTTACAAAAGATAGGATCAAAGACCATATAATTCCCAGATAAAGGGTTTACTTAAGGAAAATTAGTTTCTTTAAAAATGCGATTAATCAGGTCAAAACAAGTAACATTAAAGTACAGCTGGCCTTTGCATTTTATTGCCAATAGCTTATACTTCCCAAAGGTGGCAGCGAATTTAACCCTTTAATCTAAATTATGAAGATTATTCACGAAATGTCCTCACTATACTTTATTCTGTCGAAACTTATGTTCTATGATAATGTAGAGGGTATATCAAAATTAAATTAGAAATATCTGTAACTTGGCAGTAAATTATTGTATGGGTATAATGCATCTGTAAATGGAGGCTTGTGGTAATGCCTGTATTCACTCAGTTAGGAAATTATGGGTTGTAGCCTTTTGCCTTTCTAAAGTTTGGTGATACAGTAAAACCATAGTGTGTCAGCTTAGTATATTAAGTAAATCTATTTTAGTATAAAAGTGTACTCAAATTATATATTTAATATTCTAAATAATTTATAATCATATATTTTATGAATGACACTAGTTACTACTATCTACTTATATATCAAATAAGTATAGGTATTTTTTGATGTGAATATAGTTATAAGGTAACTTTGGAAGTCCCCATATGAATCATGTTTGCCTGTTACCAATGTAACTTTTAAAATGTATATTTATAATTATAATATTTTAATGATTTTAGAGTTCTAGTGAAATTTATTTAGAAAAATAGGCAAAAATAAAGAGTAGAATTAATATATGTTTATAAAAGCTTGTTGAATACAAAGCATTTTTTAGAGTAGATGGTTATATATAGTAAGACACATAGGAAATAAAATATGTTTTTATAAATCTGCTAAAAATGCACATAGGTTTAATTTCCTGTTGGAGTTGCTGCAAAAATGTGATTCTAGTCCAGAGAAGAAAAGGCAGAAGTACGTGGCGAAGCTCAAGGCCAGCTTCCCCTATATAGGAGATCTAGGTCAGTTTGTCTTAAAAACAAAAAAAAAGGGAAGAAAAACAAAAAAGAAAAACAAAAAATACAGTTGGTCTTGTCTTATTTTCATAAAGCTTTCACATACTTATTGTATGTTTGTGTCTTTTTATTCCTAATTTTGATTAGAAAAGAAGATGCTTCAATTGTGAAAAGCTTATTTTTTTTATCCTTTTCTATCATTTCAGAGACATCCCTAGAATACCTGACAGCACGCACGCACAACTGGAATCCAGTAAGTTTAATTTATTCAGGATGTGTCAGTAAGCATCTCTTGTTATTCACAAAAGGTCTAGTGAATAAATTTATCTGGCAGCATGAAGTACGGTAGACGGAAGTACAACTTCAATTACTGCATCATGTAAGATGGAAAATTTCATATTATTTCACATCACTGTAGGAAAATATATAAACTCTACGATAACCTCAGTATTTTGTTTTATCCCTGCCAGCATTACTGTGGATTTTGTTTTGGTTTTCGTTTGTTTGTTTTTTGAGACAGGGTTTCTCTGTGTAGCCTTGGCTGCCCTGGACTCACATTGTAGACCACTCTGGCTTTGAACTCACAGAGATCGCCTGCCTGTGAGTCCTGAGTGCTGGGATTAAAGGCGTGTGCCCACCACGCCCGGAATTACTGAGGATTTTAAAGTGGCACCGATAAGCTTTATTTCATGGCATCGCCTTAGTTCCTTCTGCTCATTCTCTTCGCATCCTTTGGTACTCTCTCACCGAAGTCTAAATCCTCATTACTGTTCTCCGTCTCTTCATTTTAATCTATACGTAAACAGTTGGTAATGCTGTCTTTCTCTTACTAGTACATATAGTTCTGCCAGTATCTTAGTTTCTGTTCACGTTCCAACTGCTTCTTTCAACTGACTACAAACAAATTCACTCACATAACATTTGGTTATTGATGTTTCTACTATTCTCCATATTTCCAAAGCAATTTTTAAATTATATTTCTTACATATACATTTATATTATTATACATAAATGAAATAAACTACATCCAGTGAGAAGAACTATGCAACAATCAGGGATTAAATTAATGTTATATTCATAGTATTTTGGCTATTTGTATCTGGCAAACTTGAAAAAAATATCTTTCCTACCTTAGTGAGTATAAATTTCTGAATGAAAATCAATATCTATCATATCTCATCTCTATCAACTTAAAGTATCTATCTAGACTTTAAAACATCTTAACCCCTAAATAACTAAGCTTAATTGTAAAACAAAACTATCTGGTCTTCAGCCCCATCAGAAACTTGAGAAGAAATAAAACTTAAATTCCTGAGTAAATCAGAAATGCGGGTTAGCAGCTTCCAAAATGAAAAAATGACTGTTTGCTGCCTGAACACATCTTTTTCATAACTTCTTATTTCATTTCTGCTGGAGCAATATTTTAGCAGCTGGGCACAGTGGTACAAACCTGTAACCCCAGTATTTGGGGGAGGCAGAGGCAGATGGATTGCTATGAGTTGAAGACCACAGAGAGACCCTGTCTCAAAACACAAAACAAACAAACAAACAAACAAACAAAAAATCACCTGGAAACATTTAATAATGTTGGATATTCTAGTACTTATGTTCTTAGTATTTAAAGTTTAGGTTGTCCTGAGATGGATTATTATTTTGTGTTTTGCTTTTTCCTCCTTTTCTTTTCTTCTCCTTCTCCTTCTCCTTCTCCTTCTTCTTCTTCTTCTTCTTCTACTTCTTCTTCTTCTTCTTCTTTTCTCTTCGTGTCATAGTTTCTCTGTGCAGCCTTGGCTGTCCTGGACTCCCTTTGTAGGCCATGCTGGCCTTGAACTCACAGAGATCCGCCTGCCTCTGCCTCCCGAGTGCTGGGAATACAGGTGTGCGCCACCACGCCCGGCTCCTCTTCCATTCTTCATGTTTCCTCCTCATTATTAAGTGTGAGCATAGTACACATAATAGAGGAGTGAGTGCTGGAGTAGAGCATGCTGCTGTTACAGTCAGCGCAGCAGAGGGGTCACTGTGGCCCTCACCAGCCCTCAGGAGCACCTATGCAAAACAAAGACAAACAACAAAAACAACTGTGCCAAACAAAAGCAAAACATCACCAAGAATTTCTTAAGATTGTTTATAACATTCTGGCAATAAAATGGACTACATCAAAGGACCTTTAAAAGAAGGACGCTGAACGTTCTGAAAGTGTGAAGAGACATCTCATTATTCTTTATCCTTGTCATTTCAGGTTCTAGCTCGTTTGAATCTCAAAAAATGGACCGCCCTTCTATATCCGTCACCTCTCCCATGAGTCCTGGCATGCTGAGGGACGCCCCGCAGTTCTTATCCGGACAGCTCTCAGTACGTAACCACTATATTTATCTCTTTGGGAGCATTAAATATTGTTTTTAAAATGTAATGTTAGGCTTTCCTTGGATTGTTTTTTGCCTTTTTTGTAAGCCAAGTTCTTCCTAGAACATAATTGTGCCTTTACCACTAGATTCTTATTTGTGATAATTTTTACTTAAAAATTTTGGGTTATTATGCTTTATATTAATGTTAGGTTTATAGAGCTTAATGATTTTATGAAGATATGTAACCCTTTTTAACTGTCACAATTATTCCCGAAGTTGGGGTGATGATTTTCACTCTTCATTTTAAAAGGACTGGGGATTGCTATTATTTTTTGAGAAAGAGGAAACTGGCAAAGATTGTACTAAGGTAGAAGCAAATATTCATGTATTCTTTTTTGCTTTTTCATATTAAGGAAATTTGGGGCATACTTTTAATATTGTTCAGATATACAAGGTTTCTAGAGGTTTTCTGTTTTTGTTTTGTTCTGTTTCTTTTTTTAACAACAGAAAAGACCAACTAACGTGATGAGGGATATATGTAAGTCCTGGGTGTACTGGGTAACTTTTTACAATGTGACCATTGATTTGTATCTATTCAAGTATAAGTTAAAACTTGAATTCTATATTATATTATTATTACAAATGGTTTGTGAATTTAAGTGCTTTTATTACAGTATTGTTTCTATATTAGAGCACATTCAAATTTATTGTTAGAGTAATTTTTAATACGCTGGTGATTGTTAAATTTGGAATTTCCTGAGTACTAAAGAAAAGTTAAGTTCTCAAACCCCAAAACTGTTAAAACCCAAACGATTATGAGATTGCACTTTAAATTCCTTAGAATTACCTTCTTGGTAAGTCAGCTGGAAATCTGTCCTTTTAGTTTTAAGGGGAAATGGTAATATTTGATTTTTGGGGGAGCATTATTGTTAACAGTTCTACTTTGTTACATCATTGCGATTTTTTTCAAGCTCCCATACAGATTTTGCTAGGAGAGACAGCCAGGAAGGGTCAGGAAGGGATCTGGAGAAATTTCAATCTCAACTGTTTTGCTCCTGATCCAAAACTGACCTGGCAGCAGGAGAAAGCTGCTAAGGCTGTGCAGATGGCCATGGCCCGGCTAACTGTGGCCTAGTAGGAAAGTGTGCTCTCGTTTTCTTAGCTTGGAGGGAACATATTTTATTAACTTATTTAAAATGTTAATTGCATCCATTTTGAAGTCCTACATTGATACATTCTCAAATTACATACAAACCAGACAGGAATTATTAATATGATTCATGTTTATTACCAGAAATCTAGTCAGTACAATAACAAAATCACTAATAATCCTTACACTGCAAATGACCTTTTATAATACATGAATATATTTTAAGTAAAATTTCACATACGAATTCTTTTTTCCTTTATCCTGTTTTATTGAGTTGGAATTTGGCCGTGCAGTCCTGGCTGGACTGAGCATCAGTGTTTAGGCCAGGCTAGCCCTGAGTTTCTGTTGATCCTTCAGCCTCTGGCTCATGAGTTCTGTGCTTATATGTATATTATGTTTATTGCTTCCTTCCATATTAACTTATAGACTCCCTCTTATCTTTACTTTCATATCTATAGTATGGCATTTATCATCTTATTACAAATAATCATGCCACTGAAATACTTGGATATATATTAATTATTTTTTCTATAGTAAGTTACTTTGTCAGGAACTTTCTTGAAGTAAAATTATAATACAAACTCTAAAGTATAAACTTGAGGTTATTAAAAATTATTCTAATCACATCTAATCTATCAATCACATATTATATGTATATAATGTGTATAAGTATGTATATACATATAAATTAATTTTCTGACAGAAATAGTAATTCTAGTCACCATGAATATAAATGAACAAGATAGAATGCCTTTTATTATTATATACCTTTTATTCAAATTCTTTGTATTAGGTCAGTTTAATCAAGATGCTTTCCTGAGTTACTGCAAGCCTGTCTCTGTATCTGTACTAGCCTACAGGCAATTTCGGTTTAGTATGATAATGTAGCCTACATATATCACTTCTTAAGAACACTCCTATGTGTTAGCCCTACCTTTCTCTTTTGCTTTTCTTCTGTTGACATAATTCAATAATATGATAAGAGCAGTTAAAAGAGAAAGAGTTAATTCTGTCTGTATTAGGAATTTGAAATGACTGGCCATATTACATCCACCAGAAAACAGAGAGGATGTGCTTACATGTTAGTGCTTGGCTCTCTTTCCTCATCTTGAATGGTGCTGGACCTTTCCAGGAGAATGGCTCACCCGTAATTAACATGCATCTTCCCTCCTCATGGGATGTGATCAAGATGATCTCCCACAGGCAAGCCTAGGTGGTCATTTCTCAGATGGTTCTGGATTCATGCATTGATGGTTATCTTTAATTGTTGCACCTCCATTTTCTTCTTCCTTCGGGCATTTTTGCTTTTGAGAAATCCTACTTGGGTTCATTTCTCATTAAATCATGGCATTGTTATATGCCTCAGCACACAGATTATTTGTATATATTTGAGGTGATCTTCCTACTATGTTAGTTCATTTGCTGAATTTTTAAAATAGAAGACACATAATAAATAGTTCTTGTTTATGCTTTTAGACTCAAAGCTGCTGACTAGTTTTTAAAAGGTGTGTGTAGTTAATTTTGTCCCCATGTGTATCCTGCGTCTGCTTACCTTCCTGGGCCATCCTCATTGGAAGGACCACTAATGTGTTTGATGAGGAAACCAGAATCAGCCCAGTCAAGTTTATTCTTCCTGAGCCCATTGGCAGCACTTCCTTATTTTGACTCTTGCTTCATTTGCAAGACAACTTTTGTAATTCTGAGTAATTTCAAGCCTGCATATAGAATTTGGTAGGAGTCTGGTAGGGTGTTGGGCTAAAATGCGTCCTGTTCTCTTTCTAGGTTAGAAAGTCTCAGGATTCCTTTTTTCTACAGAAACTCTCTACACTGTTGATTCTACTGATCATTATTTTTAAATTATATTGTCAGTGATTGGCTTATAGTTACAAAATTAATTTATCTTAATATTTTTGCAATTCATTTTTACTAAATATTGCAAATATTAATTTTATTTGTCTATTTAAGCAAGTAAGTAATTTTAGAATAATTGTCTTTTATACCTCCCTTCATGAAACTTGAGAACATTAAAAAATACTCCATGTATGTTTCTTTTATGTATTTTCTTCCTTCTCCTCCACTCCTCCTTCTTCCCCTGCCCTCTTCTTCCTTTGTTTTCCTCTTTCCTCTCTCTCCTTCTTTCCTTCCTTTCTTCCTTCCTTTCATTTATTCACTTTACATCCTGGTCATAGCTCCATCTCTCCTCTCCTCCCAGTTCCACCCTCCCTTCCTCACCCCTTTTTTACCTATCACCTATTCCTCAGAAATGGGGAGCCCCCGCTCCTCATCTACGCCAGCCCATCAAGCCACATCAGGACTGAGTGTGTCCTTTTCCCCTGTGGCCTGGCAAGGCAGTCCTGCCAGGGGAAGTGATCAAAAAGCAGGCAACAGAGTCCCTGTCAGAGATAGCCACTGCTCCCCTTAGTAGAGCACCCACAGGAAGCCTGAGCTGCCCATCTGTGTAGGGGGCCTAGGTCCAGCCCATGCATGGTCCACGCTTGGTGCTTTAGTCTCAGCAAGCCCCGCTGGGCCCTGGTTAGTTGGCTTTGTTGGCCTTCTTGTGGAGCTCCTGTCCTACAGGTCCTTCTCTCCTCTCTCGCCTCCACTTTTCCTCATGACAGTGTTTGGCTATGAGTCTCAGCATGCGTTTTGAATAGCTGCTGGGTGGAGCCTCTCAGAGGACAACTTTGCTAGGCTCCTTTCTTCCTTCGTAATTTGAGGCAGTATATCACTCTGTAGCCCTTACTGATCTAGAACATGCTATTTGTTCCAGGCTGGACTAGAACTAACAGAAACACTGGCTTCTGCCTCTCCATCGTGTGCTGGTGCACCATGCACATCTTTTCAAGTTTTACATTTGAACTTTATTGTTTTAATACTTTATTATCATAACTTTAACATTTTAGATGCATTGCATGAAATGCATGTCCTAAAGATCATAGTACATGGAGTAGTGAAAAATGACATTAGACACTCACAATTAGATTGCTGCGTGCAGTTTCAGATTCCTCATTTGTATGAAGAAGCCTCTTCTGTAACAGATGTGTCACACCCAGCATCGCCTTCCTGCATAAAGTACCCAGGGTTTGTAGCGTAGACAGCCATTGTGCCGAGGGGGATGGAATGACCCAGGGTATACTGTGTTTCCCTGGGGTAATGGCAAAGGTTGGACTATAGAAAAATGACAATTTCACAACTTTGCAGTGCAGCAATTGCTCCTGAATTTAAGCCTTGAAATGATACATTGCATTTTTTTTATATTTTCCATCATTTAAAAGTGCCACCTAAGTACAAACCTATTTTATATTTACCTTTAATGTGTAAACTCATTGGTAAACATAAGGTGAAAAATGTTGATTTTGTAAATCTGATAGCTACAGGTTGTTTTGTATCATGGAAAACTGCTTGCTGTAAAGGATTCATTTCTATGAAAATATTCTTCTTAGAGTAGACCCTTCATTTTATGAAGTAATATATGTTTTTCAAATATTTTCTTTTCATGACATATTTTATCTTAAATGCTATAGAGATAGGAGCAGAGAACATGAACTCTCTGGAGTTCCTTGTCCCCTTGGCATGTGTAGTTAATCTACGGAGACCTCACACCCCACTCCCTTACTTACTAAAGCTTCATCTATGCAGATTTATGCAGACAGACATTTTTGTCACATTCCGTATCCGAACACTTCCTCTTTGGGGCAAATCTCCACTTGAAGAGGAAGAAAACTCAGATTTGGTACTTACTTCATTTTTGGAGAGAGGGAAAGGGGACTCCTGGTGACCAACACTCTGCTGTTAAAGTTGTTTTCTTCTGGTTTTTAGATTTTATTATTTTTACTTAAATATCATGCTGTGTAGCGACCCTGAACCTGGGCAGAAGCCCCCTCAGTCCTCGCCTGCAGCAAAGAGAAGAGCAGTGGAGTCTTGTCGAGAAGAAGCAGAATTAAGTGTCCAACTCAGAGACGTGCCTCCGATTTCATTTTTGATCTATGATTGGCACCTATGACCTATGAATTGGGTTAATATTTTTTTATTCATTCTTAGAAATGGTTTTAGAAATAAAAGCTTAAAAATCCAGAAGAGAAGTGTGATGTTCCTTCTGAGAATTGAGTTTTACTTCCTGTGTTTGTCATACTAGCCTTGGAGCATCTAGAAGTTCACCTAGGCCTTCCAGTGTATTTTCTTCACTTGCATGCTGGGGATAAGAGCAGTGACCTCCCACAGCTGTCGGGAATAGCATACTGCAATGAACAGGCCATAGAAATTTGGGAAAAACGAAGAACTGTAAATACAAGACGGTGACAAGTGTTCTAGTAGGCGTGCCTGGCAGTTGACGCTATCTCAAGCAGTGGGTCCCATGACAAGTGTGTTAGTAGGCGTGCCTGGCAGTTGACGCTATCTCAAGCAGTGGGTCCCATGACAAGTGTGTTAGTAGGCGTGCCTGGCAGTTGACGCTATCTCAAGTGGTGGGTCCCAGGTCCCCCATCACGCTTACCTGCACTTTAACCTGTGCACAAGCAGACTTGCATTTTCGTAGGATTCATACCCATGCACTTACACAGCTGTGGACCAGTTTTTAAAAAATATGTTGAACAGCTGTAGACTTCTATATTGTGATTATTTCTTAAGTAATAACACACCAACGACTTGTAGCATTTGTGTTACATTTGACATTATAACTAATCTAGAGACGAGTGAAAAACATTAGAGAGCCTGTGGGTTTTGGGCATGTACTATGCCATTTTATATAAAGGATTTAGACCTCGATGGATTTGGCAGTTGTCGGTGTGCTAGGAACATTCGCCCGTGGATATAATGGGCTGCAGTGTGTTTAAAGGTAAAGCTTTAAATTTCTTGATTTGGAGGTTATACTTTAATCATTCTCTAAAATTACATAATCACGACTATGTTCTTGTACATTCAGTCTTAATTCCTGTTATATAGATTATTTTATGTATGTGATTAAATACGTTGTAGTATCTTAGAATATTTTGAATAGTTTTTATGTATTTTAGTGTTTAGAAATATTTATTTCTTATAATGAAGTACTTATTTTAAATATATTGTCATGGAAACACTGTATTTAAGGGACAGTTTTATGTGTTTATTTTTACTTTTGGTCTTTTAGTTCCAGCATATTGTCCTCTTTGGTTTTGTTTTATTGCTTTTTTCTTTAATTTTGCTTACCAGAGCCAAAGCCTTAGTAGAAGAACAACGCCTTTTGTCCCTAGGGTTCAGGTAAAGGCTTTGTCTGCCTGATAGAGACTAAAGTTGTGTTTTATCCCTTATTTGTATGTTTTTGGAAAATGCGTAGTAGGAACACTTTTTTTGGTATGTTGCTCCAAACCATACTATTGACTTCCAAATCATTTCTATAAGGCAGCTTGTAAAATTCTGCATGGAGATTAGAAATCGAATACAAATTTAAAGAGACAATTATTGTCAGTTATTTTGTAAGTTAATGAAATACTCAAATGTATAGGTTTCAAAGTGGCATTCCAATTTAGTTTTGATGTAGATTTTGCATATCTCTGTAAGAAAGACTTACTGAAATAGCTAATTTTAAACTCTAGATAATTTTTCTTTATTGCACAAAGGATGCTGTCTCTTTAAATCATTCATTATTCTACATCCACATTCTCTTGCATTTTCCAAGCAACGACTCCTTGAGGAGATTGGCAAATATATTTGTACCTTATTTAAAATAGTTTTTTTTCATTTGATATATACAAATCAACTTCTAGAGTTTCAAAGAACAAAAATTGGAATCTAAATAATATATATATTATGTTATTTGTATTTTATCATTCCTTTTGCTTTTAAGATTGGGGTACAAGTTGTTTGCCTCTTTTCATTAGGATATTGTTTATATGGTACAATAATGCCAATATAGTTATCTTAAAAGTAGTATTATGCCTTCCCTGCTTTGTTGCATGTTTTTAAAACAATTGTTGGCTTTAAATAATACTTTAAAATTAAAATAGTAACTCTACTTCATAGTATATAATAGAAAATATTTATCTTAGTGCTAAAGTTTTGTTGTGATCAATTTAAATTGGCTACATTGTAAAGATGAGAGGATAGTCATATTAAACAATGAAAATCATACCAAGATCTTATTAAATTAATTGAGCTAAGGCTCGTTATGGATAGAACTATGAAGTTGTATTTGTTATGTTTTCGGGAGCAAGTAGCTATATTTTTAAATATTTAGTTTTAAAACTCAGGTTTAAGAATAAGACAAAATAGCATAGATAATAAAATATTTTTGCTCTGGATATATATTAAAAACTTCAATGTGCATTCTGAAATAAAACTGAAAAATAGGGCTATTATTAAGTGCCCAGTTCAAGACAATTTGAAAAATTCCAATTTCTATCAGAGGTAATAGGATTGGTTCTTACTTAATAGTGCTGATACTTACATATTTGAACAGTTAATTTAGTTAATGACGTGCTGATGCAGCAGCATGAAATCAATAAAGCCAACGTCTGTTTATATAAGAAACAGATAATAGTAGTCAGGGATAGCGGTTGGCCTTATAGGGAAATCTGAAGATAATATTTTTGAAAAAAAAATTAAACCTTTGAGAGTTGCCATTATTGATGAAAGTAGAGAATATGTAAATTAATCTGATCTTCATCACAGGCTTTAGAAGACATTGATACTTGTCTACATTTCCTTCATCCCATGAACAATCAAACATACGAATTTCTTTACTTTTCTCTCTTGGCTTTTGTCAAAAGAATAGCTTAATCTATTTTCTTATCTTTTCTATGTCTGTAGTCTAATGTTGCTAAGCAAGCAAATTAAAAAGTTTTTCCTTTAATGAGTTTGAGTCCGTCCCCAGCCCCTACTCAGTTTTTAGTTGTTCCATTTCTTGTTAGAGACAGGGTGTTGCTCTGAGGCTCACGTAGCTTCAAAGTCACTATGTAGCCAGATTAGCCTTAAGTTTTTGGTCTGTCTCAGTCTTCCTCGTTTGGTCTTCCAAGTGCTGGTATCTCTAGCCTGGAGACCTGTGTTTTCTCTGAGGTCCTGTGTCCTTTGGATGAAAGCTGAAATTCTTAAAACTCTAACATTCCATTTTAATTCTTAGGTAAAAAGCTAGCCTAGAAATTTATAGCTGTAATAACTAGATAGTAGCACTATCACATGTTTATTAAGCATAGCTTGAGAAAATCTTGTTGAGGGTCTATGTTTGAACATTTTAGCTGGTAGAAAATTCTTATTATATAATAGCAATAGAAAACCACTTTGCAGTTCAAGTAAACAAAACATGAAAGCTAGTAGTATTTATTTTCATAGTTTGGATGTCTGTTATCCTTTTCCTTTAAGAGGGCTCATCTCTGTTAGCACCAACAAGGCAAGAACAGAAATAATTTTGTGTAGTCTTTTAAGCTGCCAGGCTCCCCCTTGTGATTCACCAGTGTAGTCACCCTTCAATTTTCTGGAATATAAACAGAGGGACCCAGCAAAACCATCGTGGAATTGGGACTGAACAGTCGTGTCTCATGTGTAACTAAACTTTGTGATTCTCAAGCTCCAAAGTTTTGGTTCCGTTTCAGTTTTTAGTTGGTGGTAATAGGTCCCGGATCTTAGGTGATACATAGATCGGATACAGATCCGGATAGAGAGGATACTCGGTGAGCTAAGGATGAAGGTGTGAAGTTTTGGAGAATTCAGGAGCAGGAGGACATGAGGTGTCAATCCCTAATTATGATATGGCAACATTGTACACATTTTCTTATTTAAAATTACAAAGTGAAACTTTACTATTTTAACTATGTAAGGTATTTTCTCCTCTAAAGAAGGAATGGTAGCTCTAAAAAGTTCTGAAGGTTAATTTATTATAGGTATAAATACAACCTAAAGGAATCTATTAGTGCTATAGTGCCTTACTATGGAGACACAAACATTTGCTTGAAAATTCCCTCTGAATACCATTTACTTTTTACTGTCCACACTGCATTTAGAATATTTATTTTCAGTGCAAAGATGAACATAAGGAACTATAGTAATTCTTAAGTGAAGATAGATTTATAGGGATCATATACAAAGTATAATACAACAGTGTAATTTTATATGTTCATGACTAACTCATCACACCAGGGTTAAAGAAAAAGCCCAAGTGATTTATCAATGAAACTAAAACATCAGAATCAATTTATTTATTCATTGAAGTTATTATAGTATATCCTCTTATTTTAACAAATCAGTGTACTGGGAAAATGTTTCTCTTTATATTAGTAGGAAAGAATGGTATAAAGACTGGAAGTGTAACCATGTACTGGTAGTGTATTTTGAGCTGATAAATGAATATTTTTGCTTTTCAGATAAAATTATGGTTTGACAAGGTTGGTCACCAGTTGATAGTTACAATTTTGGGAGCAAAGGATCTCCCTTCCAGGGAAGATGGAAGGCCCAGGAATCCTTATGTTAAAATTTACTTTCTCCCAGACAGAAGGTATGTATTTTAAACTAAAACATACATGCTCTTAAAAATAAGTGAAAAAGCAAAGAATGTTTCAGATCTGTATCATCCATTACTATGTCAACAGTCATATATTTGTGAAATTATATAAATATAGTCATTCTGATGTATCAATGACAGTAAGTATTTGAGAATATTTTGAGAGCTTTGCATTTACTATATATGACTTTATTTAAGTATTTGTTTAAGCATATGCATATTTTATTTCTTAAGTAAATATATATTTTTAATGCCAAAATTATTAACATATATTTTTGAATAAAAATTTTAATATAATTTGTATAGTAAACAAAGTTGGAACTGAACTTAAATTGTTTTCATATTCTTCTTCACTTTCAACCTCTTTACCTCTTGACCATAGTGGTTTTTGTTTTAACTACATAATATAAAGTCCACAGGTATGTTTTGTATTTATCACTTATATTATTCACCTACCACTGGGCCTAAAATCACTTGTTCAAGCACTGTATTTTTATTTTTGTCATGAATGATTTTGCTCTACCCAGATTTTAAAGGAATTTAGGACTGCAGAAATATTTCCTGAAAAGTAATCTAGTCACTCTTAATAATTGCAGTGATATCAAAATAAAAGGGACTTGAGCAAGCATCATGAAACATGAAGGAGGGGAGGCACTTCTCTCCTTTCTGTCTGTTTCCTAAGGCATGGCTTCTGAAGTCAGAGTCACTTTTCTAAGGTTGGAAATGGCTCTGAGCACATCTTCAATTTGCTGGAACACCTTTGGTCCTTAACTATTTTAAGCAAAAAGTTCATCAAAGTTGTATACTTGTTGGAAATAAGTTCAGGGTCACAAAAAAAAGAGAGAGCACTCTTCAAATTTTAGTGTTTTCAAAGAGAATTTTAACTTTTGACCGAGAGGCTGGAAAGAGGGAACAGAGACCACAGCTTTCCTCCTTGGCTGGGGTGAGACTCAGTCTTACTCAGTTGGCCAAGCTGAAGAGAATTGGCACTTGGAAAGAAAGGTAAGGCAACTGGTCACCGCTCTAAACACAAAAGAACCATTGTTCCAAGCCATCAACTTCCTGGAATGTCGCTAAGCCTTTGAATAAACAAAGGATTTGATGCACACAGGGGAATAAGTAAAGCATCTGCATAAAAGTTTTACAGGGTGGGAAGGCTAAAAAGATTTGCATCCCTGCCCCAAAGACAAGATGGACTACTGAGCAATTCTAGCAAGGAAGGCAACAGAGGCAGAAATTAGCAATCACATCAGAAGTGATAGATTTAAAAGTGAAATTCGTAAACCAAATGCTCCAGAATATGTTAAGATTTCACAATATTTAGAGTTATCAGAAATTTCTTACTGTGTAATTTTATGTTATAAAGTGAGCTTGAAAAGAGTTATTGTGTCTGAAAACTTAGGTTATCTTCTTTTGTCCAGAGACACATATGAAATGTAAGAAAGGAAAAAGTTAAGTGATTGGAGTTGCCAGATAGAACCTAGATTTCAGCTGGATGATAGATTCCCCAGCCAGTCTACCATACCACCGAGGCAGCTGCACTGCCTGACTGCGCAGTGCACAGGGGTTTGTTACTGTAGACGCCCCTGGGTGAGATGCCACAGACCCACAACAGACGTCGCCACTTCCTTGACTGACCCTGTAGCCTCCTACTTCTTAGGTTTCAACTATGCATACTTTTAAAGAAAGACATTTACTTTATTTTGATTTTTACATCACATGGTGTTCCCCCACCTCTCTCTCTCTGTCTCTGTCTCTCTCTGTCTCTCTCTGTCTCTCTCTGTCTCTCTCTCTCTGTCTGTCTCTCTCTCTCTCTCTCTCTCTCTCTCTCTCTCTCTGTGTGTGTGTGTGTGTGTGTGTGTGTGTGTGTGTGTGTGTGTGGACAGTTTGTTAGAATCAGTTCTCTGCCTCCACCATGTAGGGCCTGGGGATTTCTTGTGGTTGTCAGGAGAGCAGCACGTGCCTCACCACCTGCGCACATTTAATTATTCAGATGCTGAAAGTTTACTGATTTTTTTTCTTGATTAACTTTGTTATTTAGTTTTATATTACTTTGCTGAATTTCCTCTTCTCTTTGAGGCAGCGGGTTAAGATAAAAACATCTCTCCTTACCTTGGCCTTTGTATCCCAGGCAGAGTCCTTAACTTTTTTTTTTAACCTCAAAGAATGTGAGCGATATCTGAACCTTTCATCAGCTGAGTTTCTTGTCAGATACCAGGTATTTGAGAACAGTTATATACTTTTCAAGCTTACATTGTTGAGTGGGTTGTGTTAAGGTTTTATCTCTAATAGGGAAAAGAATTCTTTTTGCAATACTCAGAAGTTACATTATCATCTCAGCTTTTCTTTTGTTTGACCGATTTTTACACATGAATAAGATAACAAACATTAGTTATTAATTTTTCTGACAATTTTTCAGGAGGAAATCCTTGAATAGATGAAGCAACAATTGATATTTAATTGATGTGACTTCTTGCAGTGTTAGTGAGCTACAGAAGAACTCCAACATCTCAATTATATTAGTCAAAAAATATTTTCTATTTAATGTACCATATTCTCTAACAGTAATATTTTGAAGAAAAGTTGGTTATGACCACAAATATATTGCTTCCCTTTTAAAATCTGGAATACAAATGTTTGCTTGTTGTTTCAGTTAAACAAACACCAAAGTACTAGAATGAAAACAAAGTTTTGGTTAGAACACATGCTTACTATATTCCTAATAATGTACTTGCCTTTAGAGACTAAGGATTTACTTAATTTTCAGCAATCTATCTACTATATACCTTCATAGAATAATCCTTGTTTTTAAATACAGTTAGTACCTTTGTACTGTTTGACTTATATACCATGATTGAACTTTGATGTTTTCAATTACATTTTTAAGAAAAGCAAAACCTGTCCCTTTTTACTTTTTGAAAATAAGATTTTTGAAATAGTTCTTCGTAGGAGATGGTGGTGGAGCTTGCAATGCACTTGTGTTTGTGAGGGACTTCAGGAGGCATTCCGCCTCTGCTCACTATGGAGAGCCCTTCCTAATGTGAGAGCTTTGCCTTTCATGTCTTCAGTTAAGCTAATGACTTATCTTCCGGCCTCCTTTAGATGCCAGTTCTAATTAGAGTTAATTGTCCATTTCTCATCTTTAATTTTTTATTTAGCATACTAATGTTAAACTGTATGATAAAATGTATTTTAACATGCCTAATAACATAATATTATAATCTATGTTGGAAATTCATAAACATAGTTCAAATTATATGCCTATAGTGGGCTACATAGTTTAAAATATTTCATAACTAGACATATCCAGCAAAGTAAATCTGAAAGCCTCCTAGCTGTAGGTCTCATCTGTCAAGATAATTATCTTATCTTCCTATTAACATTAATTTGGCGGCCTTACATAAAAACAATATTCTGTGTCTTTAAGAACATGTTTTCTGTCAAATGAATAATATTTTTTATTTGAGATAAAATTATTTCATAAAATATACTATAATTGTTATCTAAGCTCCTTATTCATGAAATAAATATTACAATTTATCTATTTTTTAATAATTAAAATCTGCAGCTTAAGTGACTAGAAGATTTATTTGATATCTCAGCTTATATCTCAGCATGATGCATCATAATTTAGCAGGAACTTTAAGGTTTACATCAACTATAATATGACAAATAAGATGATATTTCACTTGACTTTTCACCTGAAAATTTGGATATTGATAAAATTTAGAGTAAAAACCTTTTATGTAAGTTTCATGTTTTCTTTTTATTAAAATAGTGATAAAAACAAGAGAAGAACAAAAACAGTAAAGAAGACATCGGAACCCAAATGGAACCAGACATTCATTTATTCTCCTGTCCACCGAAGAGAATTCCGGGAAAGAATGCTTGAAATCACGCTCTGGGACCAAGCTCGAGTCCGGGAAGAAGAGAGTGAATTCTTAGGAGAGGTACCTGAAGTTAGCGTAGAAGCTTCTCAGGCTCTTCTGTTGTTTACTGAATGCTATCAGTGTATTTAAAAATATGTATAGTTTCTTAATTTAATAGAATGAATGTACTGCTTTATAATAACACTTAGTGATACTAAAGAAAACAATGTTTCTAAAATTTCTTAGCAAAATTGGATATGTAAATAGTGCTGTACGCCTGTAATCACAGCTCCTAGGGAAGCCGATCATTTGATTCAAGAATTCAAGGACAGTGGCAGCAACATAATGATGCTCCGTCTCAAAACTAAAACTAATACCGACACACACACACACACACACACACACACACACACACACACACACCCCATAATAATAATAAAGGGGTAGGGAAGATCTTAGTGTATGATAACAAATGTTTTATTTCCACTTGATCGAGATACTGTTGCCTTGTAGAGCATTTTCAATCCTTGTTATTTTATTGGACCAATTATTCATTTATTCCTTGATTACATTGTAAGCCATATAATGTATTAGACGTTTTCCCATGGGTTTACCTCAAGAATTTGTAGCTCATTGTGGATTCCGACAAATTGATGTGTTGGACTGAATGGTTAAAGGAAATTGTCATAAGAATAAAATTTAACATAGTCTGAGGGAGTGAGATTTCTGCAGAGAGAATAACAAAGCGTCAGAGCTGCGCTGTGTAGCAGTGTTGGGTCAGCTGACTCACACTGGCAGAGACAGTGGTAAGAAATGAAGCCTCGAGGTTGAAAGAACACCAGGGCATGTTTCCTGTTTGGGTTAATCCTGTGAGTAATGGGACAATGAAAGATTCAAGCAAAGACTGTCTAAACTGTGAGTTGAGAAAAGTGTTAATAATTATAGTGGTGAGAACAAATGAAAAGAGGCTTAAAAGGCTAAGCAGTTTTCTAGCTTTTTGCATATAATACTAAGAAATATGAACTGAATGATGTCAGCTAAAGAGTTACAAACCTATGCATCATTTGGACAGAGGGAGCATGCAACCGTTGGGGGCCATAACCCTAGCCAGTGGCCTGTCTGCATTTCTGGTACTATCGCTTTCCACCCCAGTGTCCAGCAGGTAGATCTGCCTTGCCTTGGTTTCCCTTTTTAGCCAAGTGTAAATAATGATAATATACAGCTCAAGTTTGTAGGAGGATTAAATTAGTATAGCATGCGTTACTTTGGCAGCATAGCGTCTCTAATATTGAAAATGTACTAGCAACATTTAGACCTAGTAAAATAACACTATTTTCTTATTTACTTGTAGTTAAATAGCATGGATAAAAGTATCATTTTGTCTTTACACAGTAGCTCTATATAGTATGCATAAACTCTCACACTTGTCTAGCAATCTGAAGGAAAAGAATAATTTCTACAAACTGATTTCCTTTATAATTAAAACATTCCTATTGTCCTGTCCATATCATCATGTGGTGCATGTCAGTTACCCACTCTTGCTTCTCACTGTTTGTTTCTAAATGTTATGACAGTGGACATTATTACTGAGCTAGTGCTGTGATGTTTTCGTTTTGCATTGTCAGCGGTATAGTTCAGTGCACATAAAGTTTTAAGGAAGACAGCTTGCTTCATTTTATCTTTTACTAACAAGGTTTTCTGAACTTAAGTCATTTTAGCCTTTTTGGCTTTGGGATCCTTTCCCATAAGACAGTCAATTTTTATTTATAATGAAGATATACAATGTGTCATGGTTGGTTGTTAATAGATACTTTAATTAATTTTTCTCCTCGTTTATCAGTTACTGTGATGTTACTAGTAACTAAAGGAAAATGCTTTTTGAGTTACAAAATAAAAGATAGCAATCAGTTATCACAGACATCTTAAAAGTAAAAATTGCTATATCATGGCACATTTAATATCTTCTTAGTCAAGGTCTATGTACTAAATATAACTATTTAAAGTATAAAATCACTAGTAACTCATTTAGTTATTGCCAAACAATTGCTGACAGTGTGGCAACATTAAATGTCCTTGTTGGTTGTAACTTTATTACTGTGATAATATAAGAATTCTAAGATGATTGAAGAGATGTCTTTATTCTTGGTATAACAGGCCCTTGTGTCTTCGGTTTGCAGATTTTAATTGAATTGGAAACGGCTCTGCTAGATGATGAGCCACACTGGTACAAACTTCAGACCCATGACGTTTCTTCCTTGCCGCTCCCTCACCCTTCCCCATATCTGCCGCGGAGACAGCTGCACGGAGAGAGCCCAACACGCAGGTTGCAAAGTACGTTCTCCAACTTTATTGCACTTCCATCGAACGCTCCTAATCGTGATTGCACAGCCGACAGAGTTTGAAAAGAGCGTTCTATGTGGTAATGGGCATGTGTTAGTATCTTCATGGCTAATATCAATGATTTTTGATGATTTTAAAACAGTCACATCAAGTGTTAAGCATTCATGATCACAATAGTAAAATCATCTTGGTTGCATATTATATGATATATCATCAGATATACACAACGTCTTTGGGGCGTTAGTACTTAGAGTCTTCAGTGTAGGAGCGAGATAGCTAGATAATAGAGCTCGCTCATGTAACTGTAAATACCTAAAAGTGTGCAGATATTAGTGCATACCACCTCAGTGTATGCTTAAAAGGTTTTTTAATTTTGGTGGCTGGGGAGGTGGCTTTTTCAGTAAGGTAGCTGTGCAAATATAAGGACCTGACTTGAAATGCCAGCAGCACTGGAGCAGCTGCCACACAATCATAATTGCAGCTCTGTGAAAGGCAACACAGGCAGCTCTCTGAGGGTCACCGAGCAGCCATCCCGTGCCTTCTGGTGAGCACCAGATACAGCGACAGGTCTTGTCTCAATAGGGCGTATACGCAGAGAGTGATAGCTATTTGGATTTTGGCCTCCATACACATCCCCGCCCATATATGGGCATAAAAATATATACCTCACACGTCCACATGTGTGTGTGCGCATGCACACCCTTCAAATACAAACCAGTGTGTTCTTGTCCTAATTACTAGCAATTGCCTCCAGCCACTCTATTTATTAGCTTTGCACAACTTAATAGTGTTTTCAAATAGAAAAATGCTACGATTGGCTTTTTCTCCACCCCTTGGAGATTTTACGATTAGTTTTGCTTCTTTCTGACAAAGGCATGACGGGAGGATGGGATGCGTGCTTGCTGCTGCTATCCATGAGGTGTGTTCTCCAATGCGGCCATGGGGCTCTGGTTCACTAACACTTCTGTCAGGTGTTAGAGGCCTGGCATCGGTGAAATTTCGGACGTGTCCAATTATAAGCAAAATCCCATGGCGTTACTTGTTGATAGTGAGGAGTAGGCCCTGCAGCAACAGCCGTTTCCCAGGCGGGTCACCTCCTTCCTGATGCGTGGGGGCTAAATTAGAAAGCTGAAAGTGTTGGATATGTATAAGATTAAAAGATTGGTCCTATGAGAGTCACAGGAAAGCCTAGGGAATCATCTTTATACTTAAAAAAAAAAAAACCTCTCTAATGACTAGAATTTTATTTCCACTAAGCACAGTATCAGATTGTCAGATTAAAATTAATTAAAAATGATTTTTACAGTTCCTTTTTTACCTCCTATGTATTACTGTTTGTAAGTGCTACTACAACCTACTTGTTAGAATAACCACAATATTATTACAATTCCTTCGGGCCACTACACACTACTCAGGACTTTCTCCTTGAGTCACAGAGTAGGACCGTTGGCTACTGCATGAAGACCTCTAACGTGACCGCTGTGTACCGTCCAGCACACCACTTCATACAGAATGGGTCTCTTCTCTACCTATTCCCGTTGCGTTATAGTTATAAATATGTTTGAGGACTCTCAGTCCTGAAACGTTTAACTTTTTTTTTTAAATTTGGGTCTAGAGAGATGGCTCAGAGGTTAAGAGCACTGTCTGTTCTTCCGAAGGTCCTGAGTTCAATTCCCAGCAACCATATGATGGCTCACAACCATCTATAATGAGATCTGGAGACTTGGTGGCCACTTCTGGCAGGCACACATGGAAGCAGAATATAGATAATAAACAAATACAATCTTTTAAAAAATTAATTTATTTAATCATTTTACATCCTGATAGAAACTCCCTTCCTCCTCTCCTCCAAGTCTCCCTCACACCCCCTGCCCCCATTTCCCCTTTTCTTCTCAGAGAAGAGGAGGCTCCTAAGGGGTACTAACCCACTCTGGCACCTCAAGTCACAGCAGGACTAAGAGCATCTTCTCCCCCTGAGGGCAGACAAGGCAGCCCAACTAGAGCAATGGGACCCAAAGGCAGGCAAGAGAGTCAGAGTCAGCCCCTGTTTCCAGTGTTAGGGGACCCACATGATGACCGTGCTGCATATCTGCTACATATGTGTAGGGGGTCTGGGTCCTCCCACTCTTCCCCAGAACTTCCTGAGCTCTGCCTGTTGTTTGGCTGTGGGTCTCTGCATCTGTTTCCACCAGCTGCTGGATGAAGCCTCTCAGAAGACAGTTATGCTAGGCTCCTGCCTGCAAGCATAGCACAGTATCATTAATAGTGTCAGGGGTTGGCTCTCTCCCATGGGATGGGTCTCAAGTTGGGCCAGTCATTGGTTTGTCATTTCCTCAATCTCTGCTCTATTTTTACCCTGTACCTCTTGTAGGCAGGACAAAATTTACATGGAAGGTTCTATGGGTATGCTGCTGTTGCTCTCCCTCCACAGGAAGTCCCATCTGGCTACAGCGGGTGGTGGGTTCAGGCTCCATGTCACCTGCTGTTAGGAATCTCAGCTAGGGTCACCCCCAAGGAGTCCCAGGGACCTTCCCTGTCCCAGAGATGCTCTGCCACCAAATGCCGTTCTCTTCCCCCTTCCCCCATCCCCCATCTGCACCCTCCACCCTGCTCTTCTCACAGCTGACCCCTGCCCTTCTTACCCTCCCACACAGCTCCATCTACTGCAGATGACTATTTTATTTCCTCTTCCGCATGTCCTGAAACTCTTAAATTCCTTATGTCCACTCCTAATCTGTGCTCTACAGTCATTTTTGTTGCCCTTTCTGACAAAATTCTGGTAATTTTTGTATTTGTACTTAATTTTTTAAATGAATTTTAGTTAAATTATTCCATGTGTCTCTTGTTTTTAGTTTGTCATATTTTACCACTTAACATTTTTGGAATCTTTCTTATTTTAATCGCATCCGTATTAAATACCTGTCAAGCTTGTGGTGCTTGATAGTGTGACTGACCCAAGACACACTCCTTAGGGAGAGGTATAAGTGACCAACTAGAACAAAGTTACACCCTCTGCAAAGAAATTATATGTGATACTGAGATACCTTTTAAAAATCCTTTTAATAGAGGTTTTAGGAAGCCTAAGAAAGGATGGCATTGAAGACATGCCCCTTGGGTTTTAATCCATGTTGATCTTCATTGACATGCCCCCAGCTTACAGTGCTCATCTGAGGCCAGGTCTGGGTATAGCCAGTGCTCCTGAGGCTGGTTGCCCTGGTGTTCGGTTCCTGTGTGCTGGCTGCAGGTTGGAGTTACTTTACTGTGACACTAAAGTACTGATGGACTCTAGAACTTTCCAGATTGATGGCAGGGGATCTTGACTCCATGGTGCCTGAGCTGTTCAGCATGATCTTCTGCCCACGCTGCTTTCCTGTGTCACCTCAGCCCTCCTTATAGTGTTAGAACATTAGGAAGGCTAGATTTGGGAATCAGACCTAAAATGCACACCCTTAATTCAGAGGAAAACTACTGAAGTTTTAGTATCTTGTTTAATATGGGGCGAAACCCCAAGAATCACAGCACAAGACAGTATCATGGCTCAATTGTGTTCTCTCTCCTTCTCTCTCCCTCCCACCTCTGTCATTCTGTCTCTGGCATCTCTCTTGTGCTCTCTCCTCCCTCCCTTCCTCCCCCGCCCTTCCTCTGTCCCTCCCTCCCTCCCTCCCTCTCCCTCTCTCCCCCTCCCTCCCTCCCTCCCTCCTCTCTCTGCTTATGTATTCATGTGCATAGTCTACTGGAGAATGGAGAGGTACAAAATTGTTAGCTCATATGACCTTTGAGAGGTGGTTTAGAGGTACCAAGGACTAATAGGAGCTGGGATGAACGTTGTAGTTAGGCCCAAACAAAAACAGAGGGATAGTACTACATAGACAAGAGAAAAGCAGAAATGAATATGTGAAAACACATATTGGAATATGAAGATCACTAGATTTAAGCATTATAAAGGTGACTATATTACATATTCTTTAAATCAAAATGTTGGAAAGTGAGTTGAGAATCTAGTAACTCAAGTGTTGCACCTGTGACGCCTGGGATCCCAGTTTGCGCTGATTTCCTTGTTCTCTTTGTTGTTTTAACCCTAACCTATTGTGTCTTAGGTAATAACAGTATGGCCTTGTTAGATGTTGTAGTATCTATGCAATGGCAGTCTACTAGATTTTGTTCTCAATTCTGTAATTGCGCACTTATTTCCATGAGAAATGGTTTCTCATACGGCTTCTTCTATTCCCACGGCAATTCAGATACCATGGCCAGAAACATGTACTTTATGCAATTGATCTGCTGTGTAGGCTGCTGACAGGACAGACCAGTCTTGTGAAAATTTGCAACTGTACTGTTTCTGCACTTGCTAACTTTAGTTTAGAATTGTCATTACACTTTTAAAACTTTAATTCAATGTTAGAAAATAAACCTCCTTAATAACCTGCTACTACAGTAAGTTACAATCCCTCTAGCAGAAAGAAAGTATATTCCTTTACTTTTTGATGATTTCCATATCTTTCATTAAATGATATTAAACTATTTAAGTAACTGTATCCTTTAAATTTTTGAATGTTTGCTTTTCTTAAAAGGAAATAGGCTTTAAACTGACATCTTTAAAATCCAGAATTCCAACATGAGTGATGCTTTTCCATAATTCCTCCAGTTTCAGTTCCTTGGTTATTTGATGTTCCATAACTAGTAATTATCACTTGTGTTTTAGATTATACAGTATATCCATGCTCCTAACAGAAGTGCTTTGAGGCAAACTATAATTAGGTTTTGATTTTGTGTATCTTCTTTAATTTCTGCTCTTACCTTATAACTCTTTCATTTAGCTACATTTTCTATTATGTTAAATGTATTTTTCATATATAATGTATTTTTATTTTATTCTGAAAATATGATGCTTTTACTTTCAATATGTTTAATTTTATTGTCCACAGTATAGAGATACAATGTCCACAATTTTCCTGCCAGTAACAATTCTCAGTTCTATTTTTGACATTACCTCCACATTGTTTTCCAGATAAAGCCTTATGTTCATATAATTCAGGTAAACATAGCCTGTGTGGTTTGAATGCATGTACTAATATGCACAGTGTAGTTTGCTTTGTTGTTTTGTGTTTTGTTTGTTTATTGTGCATATAGTAAATCTCTAACTAATGTGTCAATAGCGTTTCTTTACTGCCCATACTATTTTCATACTTATGTATTTGTTATTTTGATGTTGAAACTTATTTTTAAAACAAATTTATGTTTAAATGTGTCTAATTATCTTCTTTAATATTGTATTATCTCATCAATGAAGTACATTGAGTAATACCGTTATATATGGTTTCATAAAACAAAGTTAAATGGATATATTTTAAATTTTGGATTTATTTTTATTTATCTGTGTAGGTGTGTGTGTGTGTGTGTGTGTCTGTGTGTCTGTGTAAAGGTCACAGGACAACTTGTAAGACCCAGAACCCACATTCTCTGTTCAGTAACACAGCAGGTTGTCAGACTTAGTGACAGGTGCCTTTGCCTGTTAAGCCATCTTGCTGGCCCCAAACAGAAGTAATCTTAAATGTTTTTGCTTATGAGTGGCTGGTGATAAAACCCATAAGCATTTTTAATTAAAAGTGCTAAAGGTACTGACAGTGCTACAGAGCTGCTTGGTAGGAGTCCCAGCTTGTCCTTGCTGTGCACAGAGGATGCGACCAGACAGTGCAGTGCGCAAACCTGTCCAAACCAAACCAACCCAAACTACACTTGCTATAGATTTCATTTTTTGAGCATTTTTGTCATTTAATACAATAAAATAGAGCAAACTTAGTGCATTACTATTGGGCATCATGGCAACATACTGCACTCTTATGTTAAAATGTTTCACTGGTCACTAAACTTACATTGATTTTTGATGACTTCAGTGGAAAATATTTCAATATGTTTAACCTAACACAATTCCACCCCACCCCCCACTAAAGTAGTAGAATTCCAATAGGGGTTTAGCTCTTGAAAAGCAAATATGGAGGATGATGGAGGGACGTTGTTGAAAGAAAGACTTTGTTTATACACACATACAAACAAATATGCGCACAGTGAATATGCAAATGTAAAAGAACAAACATTTTTTAAAGGAACGAATTACTAGTACATGCCACAAAATGAAAGAATGTCAAAGAAATATTTTGTGAAAGAGGACAGTGATTATATACTGTATTTTTATTTATGTGCTGTTCTAAGAAATGGGAATAGTGAGTGGAATACAAATTAATAAAGAAAATTTAGTGAGAAAATTTTGGAAACTGAAATGATCAGTGACATTAGAAGCAAATGATTATAAAACAAGGCACTTTCATTTAAATAAATAGCAATGTCAGCATAGTTAATAGAGCTCACTCAGTGAACATATGCCAGTAATTTTGAAAACACAGATAATATGTATAAGTCCTTTGTGTATGGTTTCATGAATGCGGACTCAGTAAGAAATAAAGGCTGAACAATAGGATATGTGTAGATATTTTCATTATAATAAAAGGAGGTAAAGTATTAATTAGATCATCCCCCCCAAAATGAAGTGCATTTAGTCTTTACACAAAATAACAGACGTCCCGGGTTATGTACAAAGGAAGCAGCTTTTGTACGAGGAGCTACATTGCCATCATAGGAAAGAAACTTTACAGACAAATTACGCCTAAATATAAATGAAAAACTGTATTGTATTAGCAAACAAAATGTAATATCTCATTGAGATTCTGTAAATGTACTAAGACACATTTATAGGTAAAGAGAGAAAAATGGTGCTTTTTAATGCACGAACTAGACTTTTATCTGTAATGTTTGATATTTCTGAAACTTTCTTAAGTTATTCTAAGTTGCCCTCTGTGGTCATCTTGTGTTCGTGTTTTTTGAAACTAATTTATTTTTTGTAACAAGTCACTTGGGGTACAATTTCTTGTAGACTTTTGTTAGATTTTCTATCAGATAATGGAGTTCCTGTCTAATCCATGAGTACAACAAACCACTGTTGTGTACATGTAGGTGGTATGTTTACACCAGAAACATTGTGAAATAGGCTTAACTTACAAGAACATAAAGCTAATTGCATTCCTCTATGCTTTAATGCACAGAATACAATTTATAATAGTAACACCATTTTAATTTCAAGGAATATATCTAACAAACCTTGTTGGAAAAGTTAGCATTTTGTTAAATAACATTCAGAACCACCTAAGTAAAGAAATGTGTCAACCACAGTCACTGTTTTCCGGGTTAAGCATAGATTCAGTACAGTACCAACACTAGGAGATGTCTTTTTAGATACTGATGAGCAGACTGTAAATATATAGAAAATTAAAGAGTGAAGGTTCGGCAGGGAGAAGGCAACTCTGCTTGATGTGAGCGTTTGCTGCCTCAGCCTAGTGTGCAGCTGCGCTGAGGACGAGCCTCCATTGGCGTCAGATGTGAGATCATGCGTGGATCTGAGGAGCATGCCAGGGAAGAGCAGTGAGTGCCAAATGCATGCGCTGGAAGTAGTTGCCAGCCATCTGGGTCTTTGTCTTTCCTGATGTACTGTAGGCAAAGTCTACGTGAATTAATAAGTTAAAAAACGTAATTTCAGGCTTGCTTAGAAATCTGAAGCCTTTACTTCTGAGGCACGCGTAGAGATCTGTTGTGGAGGGTAAGCATATGCAAACTGCTGAAAAAGGTGTGTAACAAAGGAGGATCAATGACCTTCTTTGCCAAAGATCAGAAGAAGCCAGTGGGAAACCTGTGCTGGGGGCTGCCGCCTCCTGTTCAGTTGCCATCCTCACGTGTCTGTGATGGCTGGAGGCATGGCCCACACCTCCAGGGGCAGCCTGTCTAACATGTTTTCTCCAGGTCATACAGAAACATGTAAGGTTGTAGAACATACTAGATGACTCACAGTCTCACCTACCCATGTAGCCCTTGTGTGTGTGTGTGTGTGTGTGTGTGTGTGTGTGTGTGTGTGTGTGTCTTTGTTTATATTGCCATGTGATAACTGCTCTTCCTTCAAATTAAGTTTATTTTCATTATATTAATTTGCAGTTTGAAGAAAAATTTCCTGACTGTATACCAGTTATTTTTGCATTCCGTCCCCTTCTTCTGGGACAAGTCCCTTGTTCCTGCCCAGCCCCCTTCTCTTCCTGCTTTGATCCAAGTCAGGGCCTCACAAGCTCTGCCATATGCTGTAAGGCTAAGCTGTACTCCTAGCTCCAATTTTGTTTGAATAACATTAAATACTTCTTTAACTGAAGTTGGAAACTGGCCCTGCTTTTCTGAAACCTTTTTCATTTCTTTCATTACTAATGTAAACTTTGTCTATATTTAAAATCCTCCCATCACCTATTTATTTTCTGCTTAGTCTTCTAACAACGTTACTGCATTATATGTGGCTCCTGGTTTCAGAAAAAGTCTTTTTTTTGAAAAAAACAACATCACTTGTTGTCTTTTGGCCCGAATTATACCTTCAAAAACATAGACATCGAAATCCTAATCTCTAGTTACTGCAGAATGTGACCTTATTTGTCATTTAGGTTTTCAGGGTGTAATCAAGTTAAATTGAGGTCATTAGTTGTAGCCCTAACCCAGTATGGCCTGGGTATGATAAAAAGAAGAGATTTGGTCAGAAAAGCATAAATCCATAAAGGGAAGACAGTGTGAATGTTTTCATGGAGAAGGCGGCCGGGTCCCTGGGACAATGATGCGTATGTGAACCAAGGAGCATCAGGGATTTCTGGAAACCACTAGGAACAGGAGGCAAGAGCCTGGTCCTGCTGAGCTTTCAATTAGGGCTTCTGGACTCCAGAACTGAGGGCAGTGCATGCTTTTCACTTCAAGTTGCCTTGTTTTTCTTTTTGTTGTGGTAGCTTTAGGAAGCTACTGCAGAAGGATTTTTGTATTCCAGAATGAATATGTGCATATTCCTAAGTATTTTATCTTTAGATATTTTTTTTACATGGGGACAAGTTTTAAAATGAATTTCCTAATTACTTATTTCCTATACAAACATAATTTACACCAAGATATTTGATATTATTTGTGGCTATTGTGAAGGGTGTAGTTTTCTATTTTTTTTCTTCATCGGTTTGTTATTTGTATACAGGGGAGCTACTATTTTTTTTTAATTAATCTTCTACCTAGCCACTTTGCTGAAGATGTATATCAGCTATAAGAGCTCTCTAGTGGAATTTTGGGGGTCATTTGTGTATACTCTCATATCATTTGCAAATAGTAATACTTTGACTTCTTCCTTTCTGATGTGGATCCCCTTGATCTCCTTTTGTTGTCTTGTTGCTCTAGCTAGATCTTAAGGTAGTACATTGAAGAGATATGGAGAGAGTGGCCAGCCTTGTCTAGTCCCTGATCTTAGTGGAGTCTGAGTTTATCTCCATTTAATTTGATGTTGGCTATTGGCTTGCTGTATATAGCCTTTATTGTGTTTAGGTATGTGCCTTATATCCCTGATCTCTCCAAGACTTTAAACATGAATGGATATTGGATTTTGTCAAATGCTTTTTTGCCATTTAAGGAGATGGTCATGTGGTTTTTTTCTTTCAATTTGTTTATATGATTGATAACATTGATGGATTTCCATATGTTGAACCATCCTTGCATGCCTGGGATGAAGCCTACTTGGTCACAGTGAATATTTTTGATGTGTTCTTGGATTTGATTTGTGAATATTTCATTAAGTATTTTTGTGTCAATTTTCATAAGAGAAATTGGTCTGAAATTCTCTTTCTTTGTTGGGTCTTTGTGAAGTTTAGGTATCAAGGTGACTGTGGCCTCATAGAATGAGTTTGGTAATATTCTTTACATTCCTATTTTGTGGAGTAGTTTGAAGAGTATTAGTCATTGGGGAAATGCAAATCAAAAGGACTCTGAGATTCCATCTTACACCTGTCAGAATGGCTAAGATAAAAACTCAAGTGACACCACATGCTGACAAGGATGTGGAGAAATGGGAACACTCCTCCATTGCTGGTGGGAGTGCAAACTTGTATAACCACTTTGGAAATAAATCTAGTGCTGTCTTAGAAAACTGGGAATAGGGTTACCTCAAGACTCAGTCATTCCACTCCTTGGAATATAACCAAAAGATGCTCCAGCACACAACAAGGACATATGCTCTACCATGTTCATAGCAGCCTTATACGAAATAGCCAGAATCAGGAAACAACCTAAATGTCCCTCAATCAAAGAATGGATAAAGAAACTGTGGTACATTTGCACAGTGCAATACTACTCAGCTTTTAAAAACAAGGAACCCTTGAAATTTGCAGGCAATGGAACTAGAAATGATCATACTGAGTGAAGTAACCCAGACCCAGAAACACACATGATACATACTCACTTATAAGTGGATATTAGCCCAACATAGATGCCCTTTGAGAGACTCTACCCAGCGAAGGACAGGAACAGCTGCTGGACTCCATGCTGCACTCAGGGTGAGAGTGGTTGGAAGAAGAGGGGAGGGCAGAAGGACCCAGAGGGGTCAGGAGCCCCACCAGGAGACCATCAAATCTGGGCAGCTCTGGACACAGGGGGACATGCCCAAACTTGCACCAGCCAAGGACAGTGCATGCAGTGAACCTAGACTCCCTCTTCAGATCTAGCCAATGGATAGCTCATTCTTCCCAGTTGTAGGGAGAGCAGGAACTGCCTCTGACATGAACTCTGGTGTCCCTAATTTGATCACTTCCCCTTGGTGCGGAGGCCTGCTGGCACACAGAGGAAGGGGAAGCAGGCTATCCAGCTGAGACCTGAGGCTGTGGTCATATGGTTGGGGAGGAAGTCCCCTTCTGTCAGAGGCCTAGGGGAGGGGAAGAGGGCAGAAGAGAGAGGGAGGGTTGGAAGGGGAAGATGCAAGTGAGGGGATAACAATTGGGGTGTAATTTGAATAACATATAATACATTTTTGAAAACTGAACTAAAAAATATAATTTACTTTTGTATTATTTATCCTGCAAATGTTCTAGTTAGCGTGTTTTTAACCTTTAAGAATTTTTGTCCTCCATTAATTAATTTATTTATTTACTTTACATCCTGATTACTGCCCCCCTCTACTAGTCCTCCTCATATGCCCCTTCCTTTATTCTCCCTTTCTCTTCTCCTCAGAAAAGGAGGAGACCCCCCATGGGTACTAACCCACCCTGGAGCATTAAGTCACAGCAGGACCAGGTACATCCTCTGGCACTGAGGCCAGACAAGGCAGCCCAGTTGTAGGAAAGGGATCCAAGGCAGGCATCAATTCTCAACTTCATATGGAAAAACAAAAAACCCAGAATAACTGAAACAATCCTGTACAAGAAAAGATCTGCTGGTTTATTTAGGTGGCTGTTGTAGGTTCTCCTCCAAGAGCCATGGCTTTACTCACCATAGGTGTTGGCTAGGTCTCGCGTTCCAGGCCTGTATTAGAGAGCTGTGGCTTACCACCAAGGCATGTGTGCCAGTACTGTCCCTAAGTGTTACTGTGCCATTCTGGTCATTGTTTAAGTTTATAAGTGTCATAGCTGTTTAGGACTGTTGGGCGCTCCCCTCCCTGTTGAAGTTTGCATGCCACCTGTTGGTACTGTGAAAGCTATTCTTCAGGATGAGGCCCTCAGAGGACCACATTTCAGTTGGCAACATTCCCCTGAAAGCCCGGCACAAGGGATCACCTGCGGGAGGATTTCATTTGATGTGATTACCTAATGGAAAATCAAGGTGTGGTCTCCCCCTCCTTTCAAAGGAGAGAGAACTGCAGTAGCTGGCATCATCCACATTCCCTCACGGAAAGGGACACGACTGAAACAGAAAGGGGGAAACAGTGTTTCTGCCAGAAGCTTGTACATATTGGACGGTCCTTCCAAAGCATCCTGTTAGCCCTGCTCGGAAGCCTTGTGCGTTATGTGCTATCTAGTCTCTTTTAAGCTGGGTAGGAAAGGAGTCACCTCGTCAAACTAGTATTCAGCAATGGTGTGCAGTGTGTGAAGGAAGACAAAAGAAGCCAATCTGAGAAGTTGCAACACTGTTAATATCATTATTCATCATTACTGTCTTCTGATACCAAGATACTTTAATAAAAGAGTATTTGCATAGTGAGTGTATCCCAAGGCACAACTTGCAAAAATTAAATAGTAAAAATTAAGTACTTATTTCTGTGTATGGTGTATTTCATAGTTAGGTGTAAAGCTACAATCATTTTTTAGACAATAACATTGTTTTGTTGATCTTGATGGTAGTTTTGCTATATTGAGATTAAGATTAAAATTGTTCCCATGGCACTGTATTAGGGGAGCGGAGAAAAAACAAAACAACAACAAAAACAAAGAAAACCTGCCGATCATTGTATGTAGAGTTTAAAATTGATACTAACAGAGCTTGTTTTGGGAAAAGAACCATCTGTGTATGGGTATAAGCAGAGGCAGGCAGGTCTCTGTGAGGCCAGATCCTTTGGTCAGCCTGGTCTACAAAGTGAGCTCAGGCCAGCCAAGGCCCCAAGTAAAACACTGTCTGGAGATGGAAAAAGCCTGCCTGGTCCACATGGTGAGTTCCTGGCCGGCCAAGATTGTGTAGTGAGGCCTTGCCTCAGAAAACAAAGACAAGGAAAAAATGTTAAATTCTAAAGCCTATTAGTGCCTTTCGTTTGCTTTTAGAATTCACCATAACCCAAATAGCAGTTTTAGTTTAATGTATGATTTATTTCGTGTCTTCTTGAATCAATGGAAAAATAGCTAAAATACTGAAAAGAGGGAAGTTAATACGTCATGAATCCGTTTATGTTTCTGAAGTTCTCTATGATCATGTATAACAAAACTAGACTTGAGATTTTAGTCGTCCCTTGTAGGAAGTGACACGTTAATGACCTGGAAACAGCCTATCTCTGTGACTTGAGGGTCACCCGGTGTACGTGCCTTTGTTTCAAAGAACGGTGTACAGGTAGCTATTTCTACATAGCCCTGGATTATGTTTCATACCTATATAGTTTCAGACTTTTACCCATTCAGGAATTTTGTCTTACACATTTCCTGAATAGTAGTGTAAATTGTTACCACTTTGTGATCTGTATCCTAACCTCATGAAATGTTTGTGAAAATCAGTGTTGGTGAGCACGTAATGACTCTCCTATCTTTTTTTTTTTTATCCTCAAGTGTTCAATTTATAATCTTTTCAATTGGTTTTCTTTCTTCTTCTTTTGAACCAGCCATCAAGTTCAACTATTGTTCTTTGTTTTATAGGGTCAAAGAGAATAAGTGACAGTGAGGTCTCTGACTATGACTGTGATGACGGGATTGGTGTGGTGTCAGGTAAGAATCAGTTGTCTTACAGTCTCAGGGTAGTCTGTTATTTGTCTTCAAAATAAGTAAAAGAGAAGGACACAAATTTGCCTCCCTATCTCCTAAAAAAGTAACCTTAGGACAACCTGGGCAGCCTAAAGTCCTAACAGCTGCTAGAATTCCTGTGCAAATTGTTAGAGTGAATATTCTTTAACGGAGCCAGCGCTGGGTAAGAAAATATTTATAATTTTTTAATTTAAAACAACTAAATAATAATGCTTTTATGATAAATTGGAGAGTTGTTTAATTGATACTTCATACGTAATGCATCCTTAATATTATATAATAAATTATTCTATTCTTAAATAACCTAACAAATCTCACAACTTTATTTGAGAAAACATGCAGTATGGTTTATAAGATCTGTTACAGCTGCATCAGTGACTGCTGACTCTTTGATAATTTCACTTAGAGTGATGTTAGCATGTCGTAGCCAATAGACTACTCTCTACACTCACTTGCTCTGTTTTGCCTTACTTCCTATTAAGAATGGACACATTATAGTAATTATTAAGATGACATTTTTTTTTTACATTTTTCATGTCAAGGTTTAGAGATTCCACCTCAGTAATTTCTCCCATGGATTTTCTTCAATATTATTACTGTCTTCTTCATGTTTATAGACTATTCCTCTTATAGCTGAATAATTTTACTTCTCACACTTAAGTATCCATCCACATTGGTATTTTTTCACCTTAATAATTACCTTCAGGTCACAAAATCCATTCCTCTCAATGTTATTTTTAGTTATGTCTCCATTCCTTCGTATTTGGTTTCCAGATTAAAAGAAATTAATTATTCATTTAATTAAATCCTGCATTAATATTTTAGATTTTGGACTGGTATGTTAACATTAACTGGTGCATTTTAATGAAGTAATTTGTGGTGTTTTAATACCTACATACTTTTTTTCATGCTTAAATTTATAAACATCTCTCTCACATTTATCATTATATGGTGAAGATGTTATTGTTTTCCTGTTTTCTGACGTATACTGTCCATAGTTTTGTGTGTGTGTGTGTGTGTGTGTGTGTGTGTGTATTTACCATCTTTTTATTTCTATTACTGTGATAAAAATACCTTGACCAAAGAAGCAACTTATGGGAAGAGGGTCTATTTTAGTTCATAAATCCAGGGTACAGTACAGCAGGAACTGGCAGCAGCTAGTCATACCCCGCTCAAGAGCAGAGAATGAATGCATGGATGCTCACACTTGGCTTCCTTTCTTCATCCTTAGGCAGGTCTCTGCACAGGGAAAAGTTCTCTCATAGTGGAGGGTGTTTTCACCTCAATGAAAGGAATGAAGAAAATTCTGCCCATAGATGGCCATAGACAACTGTGTACAGATGAAGGGAGCTTAGTGAGACTGCCTCTCCCATGTCCGTTGTGTGGACCTACAATCAGAGCGAGCCATCAGGAATGCAGCATTCTTGGCAGACATCTTAAGGCTCCAACACCCTTGAGTCTCCCCTAGGTCCAGGCTTCATAGTCACAGCTTCACTCATTGGCCTCTCAACAAATGCGTTGCGTGGATTCTGACCCTATTGCGTAGTCAGCAGCACTCTGAAACCTCAGAGGGGTATCTGAGGCGCCCCCCCACCCCCGTGTTCCTTTTTCCCTTCCAGGCCTTATTTCATAGAACGGCTGCTTTTCTGACTCGTGTAGAATTCTTTCTTTCTTGCCCCATTCAAATGTCCGTGCTTCCTTGGATATTAACTTCTGTAAGGATGTGGAGTTACTGCGGTATTCTTTGACTTTTAATTTTGTTTTCAGACTACTGTGGTGTCGTAGTTCTCCCACGCATTGCAAGAAAAGTGGCATTGAGTGTGTTTACTGTGGCTTACCTTATTTAAGTGCAGACTATGAAGTATCTTACAAACTTGGCAATTGTGAGCACTAACAGTAGTTGAGAAACACTAGTTTCTAGAGATAAAATATTTTTTAGAACAGTCTTGGTTCTGTTTTTAAAAAGAGCTTAAAACTGTACCCCACCCAGTACTGTGAACATAACTACCTAAGTATTAAATGTCCTTCCATTTCCATTTTTGTGTTTATAATTTTTCAAACATGTTAAATCTTTGTTATACTTTATATTTATCATATTAAAAGTATTCCAGCCTCACAAGCATTTTATGCCTTTTAGTGAAACAAGAATTTAGCATTTAGATAATTATTTTTGTTTTATTTTCTGCCCTTAGATTATCGGCACAATGGTCGTGATCTTCAAAGCTCCACATTATCAGTGCCAGAACAAGTAATGTCATCAAACCATTGCTCACCGTCGGGGTCTCCCCATCGAGTTGATGTTATAGGGAGGACTCGGTCATGGTCGCCTAGTGCTCCTCCTCCGCAAAGGTAAGGTTGGGTGTAAATTTTGTTGTAGCTTGATACGTAGGGTGAATTTAACCTCTAAACATAAATTATTCTTAAAACATTCTTTTGTTTGTTTGTTTTTTCGAGACAGGGTTTCTCTGTGTAGCCTTGGCTGTCCTGGACTCACTTTTGTAGACCAGGCTGGTCTTGAACTTACAGAGATCCACCTGCCCCTGCCTCCTGAGTGCTGGGATTAAAGGCATGTGCCACCACCCCGGCAATCTTAAAATATTCTTTTTTTTTTTTAAAAAAAGATGCCACTGCAATGGGAATAAGATGTGATGTGTGTTATTTTGTTCCTTTGCATGATCTCTGTGTTAATTGAATCCATAGTTCAAAATAGTTAAGAAAAACTGCCTTTAAATTGCATGTAAATATCAAGCAAATCCATTTAGAATCAAATAATTATATCCATGAGTCATAGTTATTAATAAGTTAAAAAAGAAAAAATTCCTTCAAAAAACTAAAAATAATGTATGGGTAGTGGTAAAAATGGTCACACAAATCTGTTGCTCTGGGTTTTATAATATTGGAAAGCTTTGATCAACCTGAGTACCAAAGAGCCACATACACACAGTGTAAACCATGTTTATAATATATCTATTATATACAATAGATAGTTCAGGAGACAAACTAAGTAGAAAATATGTGTAATGTGCATAGATAATACTTAATAGATATTGATTAAATAGTACATTATAGATACATAAGTATATCAAATTGGCGTGTGCATTTGAATATCCTCTGTATACAAACATGACATGGCAAACTAATACAAAAAGATGGTTTGCAGAGAACGGACACCTAGTCCATCACCTTGAACGACATTTTTATCTTTCATTCTATAAGTTTTCATAGGACTACCATATTTAGAGTAGATGAGGGAAGGATTCAGGTAAGATAATAATTAGACAGCAATAATTATAGTAAAATATAAGATGGTGGTTTGGCTAGAGATTTACCAGAGAAAATGGTTAGAATTGAGTAGGTAATGATAGTTGTTTTCCTGAGATTTGAACTCAGGGCCAACCATGCATAACGCGTCCCTCCCACCATTCCTGTGGTCCATAGAAAATAGCACATGCAATATTGAACCTATCTCCTTATCAATCTTTTCCTCTAGTGTATCTCATAGCAGTGATAAGAGAACTGGGTGTTGCCCATCAGTAAGGTACGACATTGCTTATCTTATCCTTAAGGATAGTCTCTTAAATTGATGCCTTTTGTGTCTGTAAGAACAGCCAGACCCTCCACTAGCTATTAATTTCCAAATGAAATTTATACCACTAGAAATACAAAGAAAAACATAGATTTATGATTTTTTTATGTGGCGTGTGCTATAGACTGGTATAGCACATGATTTAATGATTTTGTTGTTTTAGTAGAAATGTGGAACAGGGGCTTCGAGGGACACGTGCTCCTGGCCATTACAATACAATTAGCCGAATGGACAGACACCGTGTCATGGATGACCATTACACTCCAGACAGAGACAGGTGAGCACAGTCCACGCTTACTGAACTCGGTTGCTTCAGGAAGGGCTGTTGTAACATGCTTTCTCTAGCCCTTCATCTCATCTTAGTTTCCAAACTATGCTTTCTCTTAATGCTCCCACACTCTTTCTTAAGCTTGCCCTTTGTTTAAAAGCAGAAGTTAAACGTACAGTGTTTTTTTCCTGATGAGAAAAACAAAGTAGAGCTTCATGGCTCATGTTCAGAATCTTAGGAAAGTCGGACACTGAGACCAGCCTGGGATGCTTGACTAGACCTGTCAAGAAAATAAATAGTTTGGTCTTTCACTAAGTCCGTGTGGCCAGCACATTTGCACAAGAAGAGACAATGATAGAGTACAAATAAGGCGCACTCTCAGCTTACCTGCTCACGGCAAATTATCATCTGTAACACGTAGCCATGTTCTGATAGAGATTAAAGTGTTTAGTAGACTTCAGAGAAGTGGTGTGAGCTTTTACATAGAGGAATATTGAGACAGTGGTTTGTTTAGGTAACTTTTTATCGTAATTCTCGAGGAAGTTTTCTCTCATGGCCTTCAGTAAAGCTTTAACATCTGAGAGTATGATGCTTGTTGATCGCTGTGTTTGGAAGAATTCTCTGAATTTGCCCCATTAAATGTGACACACTTGGGAGTAACGTGGTATGTTACAATGCTTACATTAATTACATCTAATATTAAGAAAATTAATTAACTTTCTAATCCGTACTTCCATTATACATGAAAAATATACCATTGAATATTTTCAAACTCTCAAATGAGTTTACAGAGAGGATAATGCTGATTATAGTATTCATAAAATATGATAAAATATGAGGGCACTTCTTTTGTGTTTAAAGTTCACTGACTGTCAGAATGTATGAAAGAAATCATTTGGTTTGAAACAAGTTAATACTGAACCCATGCATATAATTCCATTGTGTCTCTAAGAGACATTAGTAGAGACAAATACCAATTTGTGTCTAGGAGCAAAGAAGAAACCAAATAGTTATTAAACTAATATCTCTATTAGTATCAAATAAAACATTAAAAAATATTTTTTGCTTTTTAAGTTTTCAACACTTTGATGCAATCCACATCTTAAAGGTGATATGAGAGTGCGGCTTACTGGGAGTCATGCTTATTAAGCACAGTGGCAGTGAAAGTAGGGGTACCATGTTGGTACCGCTTAGAGTCAGAATGACTCATAGAAAGAATAGGTACCTATTGCGTAAAACAATGTTAATAAACTGTATTAGCTTTTCAAACTATTTATATAGCTGTCACAAGCTATATATTTGCTTAGTGAGGGAATAATATTGCCTAAATGACTTTAAATTTTACATAAAGGCATCATTTAATGAAAAAGTGGACTCAATATGAAGTCCAGAATGATAGCCTTATCCATGTAGGAAGTGATAGAATAAAATTACAAAATAACTGTTTACTGTTAAGTATAGTATTTTGTCAGTATTTTGAGGCACATATTAGTAGGTTTAATGACCATAAGTATATTCACCTTTAATATTTTTGCTTAAAACCCAGGTAATTAATCCTTGTTTTATATAGTCATATTAGAGACATTTATACTTGAATGTCATTACGCTTTTGTTCTTCATGCTCTTAGTGAATCTTTTAGTCTTTTAGTGCAGCAACAATATTCAAATGTTGGTCTCAGAAATTCTGAAGAATATAGATCCATGTGATTTCATTTCAGTTTTATATAGAAGGGTGTGGGTGTTCAAATCACAGTTGCTCTTTGTTGGGCTCCATCTTAAGTAATTTTAAACATATGAAAAGTAGAATTTTCATCTCAATATAAACAAAACAATAAAGAGTGTTTCTAGGATTATTTGATTATTAGTGCAGTTCATTCAATACAAGAAGCAGGATTCACTGTATAATATTCTCCCTTATGTCTGTTCTAGTCACACATTTTAAAGGATTTTCAATGATCAAATATACCAGAATGTCTTTCTTAAGATGGGAAACAACTCTTGTATTATTTTTATGAATATCATCTCATAGAGTTGTGAATCTGCTCAATTTAATTAGGATTTAGAAGTGTCCAGGTGATTTATAAAGTTCAGTTTTGTGTCTTTCTGAGGAATTTCCAGGAAAAAGGTTAACTAAGAGTAACAGACTTGTCTTGAATGTAGTTTTGGTGGCTTCCCGGTGGGCATGGACCCAGCTAGAGGGAAAGTAAGATGGTGACTGCGGCTAATGTAGGCATCGTTTCTGTTCTCTGGCTAGCAGGAGATGAGCTGCTCTCCACCTTGCTATCTCTTTCATGATGGAGTAATATTCCTGAAACTGTTTCACTTTTTCCTCCCTGAAATAGGATAGATCAAATATTTTGTCATCATGTTCAAACTTTGACTAACACAAGAATCAATAACTACTATATGTATTAAAAAGACAATGAAAGACTATTCTTTGTGTTATGAAGTAGTGTAATTTAGGGATTTTAGAAGATGGACACATCATTCCTGTTAGTAAAATCTGATTCAGTGAATTCAAAATCTGTTTAATTGAATGCATTCTTTTTCATAGGATTAGGAACCAAGTGTTCTTGGATTTGTATTTAGGATTGAAGTATGTTTGGGGAAAACAAAGCATTTGGCTTCTGTATTTATAAAATGTCTTATATAGAATTATCCAAACTAACTTATACAGTGCCTCCAGTGAAAGCTTTATATTTCTCCTCAGACAGCCAGTTATCACAGAGCATAGCACGTAGCCAGAGTATATAAAAAAGTTTGTACTGTTAGCTGGGTGTGTAGTCCTAATCGGCAGGAGGTGGCCGGAGGATCAGGAGTTGGAAAGCAGCCTTGGCTCCATGGCTAGTTCAATGAAAGACTAAACCACGTAACACAGCCTCAAAAACAAAAAAAGAAAAATTTATAGTGTGTAATGAAAAATGTGATAAACACACTACAGTAAGGAAACTTTGAGTTGCAAATATTTTATGTTTATTGTACTAACAGCTAACCTGAAATAGCAAAAATTACAACAAGCAAACCAACAACAACAAAAAAAGGCTGAGAAATTAGTTAATTCAGCCATTATGAAAAATGTATAGAAGGACCTGTGCTTGACTTTGAGGAGCGAGAATGTTTATCCAGGCACTAAGAGCAGTGCTACAGAAACAGGGCACATCTACACACCACGGAGCTTGGTATGAAGTAGCATGTTGAAAAACGTATGTGAAGACAGACTTCTACACTAACCACATTCCATGTGATATGTTGCTGTTTGCATTAAATTACAGTTCTTTGAACGTCAATGGTAGATGCATGAGATATAAATCATATTCTTTTTATAGGTAATGTTTAAAAATTATGACCCCTATTTTATTGGGTCTTTGATGCTATACCTGTCTTATTCTTTCCTAATTAGTAAAAATTTTGTTCTGTTATATAAAAAAAAAGTCTTTACAAGCAATGCAAATTTGCACTTACACACAGACCACTAGTTAAAATAACACATTATAATGGATTACTTTTATTTTTCACCCTGTCCCCTTGCACCTTTGACTCATTGTTTCTTTAGTAAAACTGCTAACTATTGTTTCTTTAGTAACCCTGGTGACTGCTACAGCCAGGAGCATACTTGGAATGGGATATGCAGATGTGGTTTCAGAACAAGAAACATTTCTAAAGGTTTTGGTCATAGGAGTTAATTTACTATTAAAATATGTGAAGAGTATTTTATAATATTTTAGTAACATCACAACATATGCAGCGTATCTTTATATTGGATGTTTTTCGTTCCAATAAGTATGATTTTAGCATCACAAATTAAAACCTAAAATGGGTCAGTCAGTGGTAGTGGGGTGCGGAGATACCTCAGTAGCAGGAGGCTGCCCTGAGGGCTTTTAGGTACCTCAGCTCTATTCAAACAGAAGTGTATGGTTTTGGCATAGAGAAGAATTTAAAGATTAATCAGGTTAGTCTTCTAAGGTAGTACTTAAGTACAAAGGTGAGGAAACAGAAAGGCGCTCGGAGGTAAAGACTCGAGAGCCTGGGTGTGGGCTTCTCAGAGATGGAGTTGGCTTTCACTGCTTGTATAAAAGGCACTTATGCCATTTTAGTGAATTTTGAAGTTCCTGTCTTCAAAGGCTTGGTAAGGAGTCTCACTGAGATCTCAGGGTGCTTCCAGAAGGAACCCTGTTGGGATGACAAAGGATGAGACTGCAGTAGTTCAGAGCGGTAGTGTAACCTTACAGCAACAAAAGTAGCTCTGTCTTGTTAGAGCACCTCAGAATGTCCCGGGAAGGGATGAGCCCTGTAGTGGTCATGCGCACCGAGGCCTCGGATGGCTTACTGTCGGGACATAAGACATCTATTTAAGTAAAGAGTATTGTTTCATGTTAGCACCTTTACCATAAATAGTGATCGTATTGGAATTCTTGCTTTCCAGTTGGCAAAGTCTTTCACAGATTCCCAGAGGAGGGCTTTCCTTTTTTGTGTGTGTCCCCGTGTTCTCTCCTGTCTTCTGCTTAAGTGCCAGAAGATAGACTATAAAACTTTTCTCTGTGCATTCATACAATAGGCTTATATAATAAAAAGGGAATCTGCCTTAATATATAAATTCTTAGTGTACCTCAGACCCTTTATGTATGCCATTTTCATATAAGTATTTAGTGGAGGATCTGCTGTGTACAGATGCTGGATATGGTGGTGCACGCCTTTAATCCCAGCATCTGGGAGGCAGAGGCAGGTGGATCTCTATGAGTTCGAGGCCAGCTGGATCTACAGAGCGAGTCCAGTACAGCCAAGACTATACAAAGAAATTCTGTCAGGAGAGACAGAGAGAGGGGATGGGGAGGAGGGGGAAGAGGAGAGAGAGGAGAGAATATCTTGGTTTGGTAGACAGCATTATATATACATTTACTAGTTATAGAAGGTAAGATGTTGAGAGACTGAGGCTAATGATGTTAGAACAAAAAGCGCAGTCCAAAAGAAAATTACTTATCTGAGTTTATTGGAAAGGCTTCAAAGAGAATGTGGACTTTAAGATGGGTAGAACTTTCAAAGGAAAGAAGTGGAGCCAGCCTTGGAAAAACAGGCATTCCCAGCAGGCTGAGAGGCAGGAACGTGGGATCAGGAAGCCACACCGTGCACATAGAGCTTGGGGGGCAGTCTGCTTTACCTAAATGAAAGGCACAGCCAAGGTGGATAAGAAGTGAGGTGAAGGCTGGAGACAGTTTTGAGAGATTCTGTAAAAAGGAAGCATGAACTGGGACATAGGAGGGCCAGGATCCGCAGGTAGGAACCGTGTTCCATTAGGTGCAGAGCCCTGAGGCAAGCAATCTCAGGACAAATCTGAGTGTTATGAAATTATTAAATTCTGATGCTTTAAAACTTGATTTGTTAAGTAAAAGCTTAAAAAAAAAACACCTGAATGCGAGAAATAGCCACAATCCTATATCAGCCCAAGGATAACTAAAAAATAGGAACCCGAGTGGCTGTTACCGCAGATAATTGTAAGTACAAATGGGTGGGGGATGGGCTTCCTACTCCTTTTTCAGCAAGAGCCATCCTGATTTTATCTCACTTTGATATATTGATTCTACAATTCGTTTTAAAACAAGAAGTGGTCTCCCTCTAATAGTAACAACAGTAACATTAGGGAGTTGCCTTTGGAATACTGCTCCACCGCCAGCCCCACCCGTAAATACAGCATTGGCTGTGGAAGGGACAACATAGTTAACGGGCGTCCTCCTGGACGGTGTACATGGCACACCTGCAGGTAACGTAGGGAAGAGTTCTTAAGATGCTGTGTAGCTTAAAGAAAGAGCAAAGTTAAGGGAAAGATAGTGTGTTCTCTAAATGAAAAGAAATATGCAGTAGCTGGAGATGGGGCAGACAGGGTAATGAAGGGAGAGAGTCGCCCTTGGAGCAAGGTTTGACAAGGTCAGCCATGAATAGCAAGAAAAAGTGAAGTGCGTGCGTGCGTGCGTGCGTGCGACTCTAGATTTGGAGATAGAATTATGAATGTTGAAAGAGTTCTAGGTTTCTAAGCATCGTTCTCTGACAGTTAATGATCACTGGCCATAATTGTTTGGGAAGTTAATACTCTAAGAAGGAAAAATTTCAATTAGTACCACACAAAAATTCAATTTCAGATTGCTTGGAAGATTTGTCATTGTTGACTTGACTGTTTACAATCGTAAGGAGGCTGAAATGTAACCAAGCCAATAGCATGTAATAAATGCAAATTATAGTGAATGAAAAATATGTAGTATTCAATACGTTTAGTAAACACAATAAGTTTGTAAATTGAGTTGTTATTTATTAAAGGAACTTAAAGCCTTTTTTTTTTTTTTTAGTATTATTGAAAAACAATAAAACCTCGTGAAATGTCTTAGGAACTGTAGGACACATCTGTGTCTATAAATTTGCTGATTATTTTATTATTTTTCTTCTCATCTTTTCTCCTAAAAAGAAGGGAAACATCTTTGTAGTCTAACATTTGCTAAATGGTGCTCAATATATTGGAGTAATAACCAGTTAATTTTATCATTTAATTAAAATATCTAAATGTTATATTTTGTTGCACTTTATTTTTAGAATATCTGCTTTATTTTACCCTTTATACTGCTGTATTCTAATGGGCATCAGGAAGATGGCCAAGCTTTTCAATAGCAATTTTGCTTTGTTTTGCTTACTATCTGAAGTCTATTTGATTCAAACTTTTAGAACTAAGCTGTACCTTTCCTCCTCTTTCCCGAGTCTCATTTTATTCTTGTTTCTGCCATGCTTGCAGTCATTTTCTTACTCTACCTCGCTCCAGACACAGTCAGACCAGTGGGCACCATCACAGGCACGGAAGGTATCATTTTCTTACACTTGAGTCTGTGTGTAGAGTTGCATGCTCCTGTCTGTGTGGTATAATTCCCTTTTAGCTTTGTTTATGTATATGTGTGGTGATTAGTGAAATATGAAAAATCATTTGATTAGGAACTAAGTGAACTTTACTACAAAAAAGAGCAACAGTATTACAATTGATGCCACCTTCCTTCACCAGCTTTCTAATCTGATATGTAAATAACACTGGCTTATTTGTACATCTTCAAAATCTGTGTTCCTACTTCTTTGTTTCTCAAGAGGAGACTAACTTGAACTGATTTATCTGCAGTTACTTAATCAAAGACAAATGATCTACTCCTCCATAGTAGACAAGCTTGGCTCTATAAGAATGCTTAATCTATGAGAATACCCTTTTTTATTTCAACCTTTTTATAACTTATTCTGAAGAACGAATTTTCTAGTGAATTATGGGTAGAATAAGTCTAATATTTAACAATATTCAACTTAGTTTAGAGGGAAATACTGCTTGCCTGGCTGTTAGCAGACTGTGGATATTACTACAAGGAGAAGAAAGAAGGTGTCCAATATTCATAAAGTTCCTAAGGCCCTTTGTAGCTTGGGTTACTTTTGTTATTAATGATATTTTACTTACTGTTTAATAACAATTTTTCCACAATTTCATACATGTATAGTGAATTCTGATTATATGGCTTACCCCATCTTCTCTTACACTGCTCCTGCTCTTCCAAATTCCTTCTACTTCCAAATAAATTCTCCTTCTACTTCAATGTATTTATGGTATTCATGCGTGTGGGGGGGTGTTTATGCGCGCGTGTGTGTGCGTGTGCGTGTGTGTGTGTGTGTGTGTTTGTTGTGCATGCATGCACATAGGCATGAAAGGATAACTTAAAAGGAACAGGCACAGTCTGCCCTTTATTTTAGAATATTTACTGATCCACTCTTGGAGGAGGTACTTGGATTTTTGACTAGTTGATTGTTACACTTTCAGTCTAGTTAGGCAAAGAAGGGAATCTTGGCAGTAGCATGGTGATGTGTTCACCAGAGGGAAAAAATTACATGTTACAATATTTGTAAGCTCCTTTATTCCTATTTAACTAGTTAGGAGTTGAAGTGATATGCAGACTTCTAAAAAATATATTTGAAAACTAATGGGAAAATTTTTTGGTTTTGAAATTTTAGACAAATATGGAAGAAAACTCAAAAGAAAACTTTGATACTACACCCTAACAGTCTATTTGATGTCTTTCAATATGTATTTATTGAATAGAAATTTGTTATTTTGTAAATTAAATATTAAGGTGACTCCTGTTAACTTCAGTTTTCTTTTACATTCTTTAGTTTTTTATTTTGCTTAATAGTGATTGCTTCTTTGTACATTCCTTTTCATTGTTGTACATTTCTGGAAATTTCTTGTTAGCAACACTTACAGATTTACCTTGCAAAATGTAAAAATATACTTGTATACCTGCATCCTGAACTCTTGTTAAGTCCTTTCTGTAGGCACTTGGCTTCATTGACTGAAACCTCCATGTTAAAGCTCTTTCTATTTACATTGGTTTCTCTTTATTTTGTTTTAAGTGAAAATCATGTGACACCTGCTAGATTTTATATTTTGTATTGTTCTTAGATTTAGTTAACAAGTAATTTTTTTGTCTCCTATTTTTAGTTTTTCAGTTCACTAGTATAGATTCATTAATTAGCTCTAGATTGGCTATCAATTTCTAAATTCTCAATTTCTACCTAACTGTCTTCCTTCAAAGGAGAAGTTTACGAAGTCTCTTTCTGTACTTTCCTTTAGTTTGTGGTAAAGAAACATGAGATCATTAATGTGTATATTAAAATATAACACTATATCTGTGTTTGAAGATGAATTTTTGCCTACAGTATTGCTAGAAATATGTGTACATGTCTGTTTTAGATGTGTCAAGGCATTTTACTTTGTCTTAGTAGCAGAATACACAAGGGCCTTTGTGTCCACTTTCCTTTCTCAGTGTCAGAATTTTGTCTGGTTTGAAACTGTTCATATCTTGTGAATTCTCTTATATTCTTTGAGTTCATATGTGTCTGAGTCCCATTGTGTCTGGAAGATGCTATTTCCTTAGAGTCAAGCATCATCCCTGGATCTTACAGTCTTTGTGCCTTCGTTTCCATAGAGATCCCTAAGCCTTGAGAACAGAGGTATGATAAGGATATAACATTTAGGGATTAGTGTTTCAAAGTCAGTTACTCTGTGTACATTGTCAAGTTGTGCATCTCTGGGTTAATTAATTACCATCTATCACAAGAAGCAGCTTCTCTGTAAGGGTTCGGCAATGCACTGAATTAAGGAGTATGTTACTATATCATTAGAAATCATCTTATTGCTGTGTTACTTAGCAAAATAGTAGTAGTACATTTCCCCCTAGGGACCATTCGTTTCTCGAGTCTCAGATTCTTCTTGGGTATGGGTTTCATCTCATGGAGTGGGTCTTAAACCCAATCAAGAAGTAGTTGGCTACCCCCAAGACATTACTTTTCACCTTCAGTAGTATACAAGTTACCTTCCAGAAATGTAAATGCTAGTCAGTAGGGATGAATTTCTAGTTGGACTCAAGTTCCCAATGTTGATAAATAAATGAAGTCTTTAACAACAAAGTCTTATCATTAGGTTGTAGAGATTAACCAATGGGTTTGTCAATAAGCCTGTCATATTTGTGAAGTCTATGGGACTCCTAAGGGCAGTGACTCAACAAGGTATAACCCATTCCTGATGCAGGAGGTTTTACTTGATGGCATATGATTTCTAATTGAGGAATGATTTTCCCCTTTATGTGCTAATTCCATTTAAATTCCTTTCACCTATGTATATGTTTTAGGAAGCTTCTACAGTAACAGATTTCCATATGGGTTTTCTAAAGGCCCTTAGTGTTGGTTGTCCCTTCTCATAATCCCTTCTTTACCTTGCTAACTCATACTCTCTCCACATTTAATTCTCCTATTCCAGCTTGTCCTTCATTTTGTTATAACACTGTATTCCAAGTACTTTTGTCCTACAGACCAGCTGCATGATCAGAGAGAGAAGAAGAGAAAGTCTTGATGGTTCCATGGTAGGGAGAATAGAGCAGATGGTGAACAGCTTGGTAAGGGAAACCAACTGTTGGTTGAACAACTAGTCAGAGGAACTAGTTGTTGAGGAGAGGTTGGGGAAAGGAGGAGAAAAATATTAGCCCAGGCATAAATGAGGTGCAAACTGAAAGGTCTTCCGACCCAGAAGAATTTTATTTTTCTTCTGCTTTTTTTCTTCTCTTCTTGGGCCAACCCCAATACTTTATTTAAACCAAAATTCAGTTTTTTCATTATAGGTTTTCTTATAAATTTTCACTATAAATAAATATAATGAATAATATAAATAAATTTTTCATTATAAAGTTTACATTAAAATTTACTCAGGATTTCCTCATATTTTTCAATCAGTAGAGCCTTGAAAAATCAATAGAGCAAGAAAACAATCTAATGAAGGAATAAAAATAATTTTGTATACTTACAATAAAGTGTACAGCAAAAAGCAATCAATATCCAAACAATGGTCAGCATGACGTGATTAGTAGTTCTTACACAATACTTGGAGAAGTTTAATCATAAATTTCCCCAGGCTAAAGTCATTGTGTTTACATGATTTTCATAGCAACATGGCTTGAAACTAACACATAAAAAACTACTTACTTCCAGTCCCAACCCAACAGATGTGCTATCCAAGCCTAGGCTAACTCTCAAGGGGTCCTCTATTGTAAAATATATGTAAAGCATGAGATTCTAAGCCCACCTTCTATTGCTCTCAAAGCAGATTCTAAAGAAACAAGTTCTACTTTTCTATGGCTAACAATATCTAGGTAAGTACTGTTATGTCAAAGTCCTAACTTTCTTTTCAAACAGTTTCTGCTTGGCTGATTACAATGGTCAGGCCAAAACTATCTCACTGTCTCAAACCTTTGGCCAGATGCCTTCTTTCAACATTCTCTGTGGAAAAAAGTTTTCTGGTGTGAATTTCATTAGGGCTGAGAAGTAGTAAGAAAGGCAGTTTTAAAAGAAAAATTAGATTTCAAAGTAGTTTTTAGGTAAAATTACACCTGGACCATACCTTATACTTAAGGGCAGTGGTGATCGACTGGAGATCTGTGGAATTTTGTCAAGCAAAGCCTCTACGACTTGTCCTCATGTCCATGGCATCTCCACCAAACTCCATAATGTCAACAATTCACCAGTCATTTCCTTAACCATTTCAGAGATAGGGAGTGTCATGCTGAATTATGCTTTGGGCATTCGCATGAAGATTCTCATAGGAATATATTTTGTCCTTGTAATATCAGTTTAAATGCTGTTTTCTTCCTATGTGTAAACACATACATGCTTCTTTCTAATTCTTTCGTAGAGAACTCTTCAGAATTCTTCAGTAGAGAACTCTGTTCTGCTCACTTGATAGCTTTTTCTTGTTATCAGTCTTACCTTTTCTCACTAATGCATCCAGAAGTTTAGTTAATTTTCATGAATATTGCAACTTCTGTTAATATAGTTATCTTATTCTACAGAGTTCAGATTTTATTCATTTCATCTCGTCCACAGTGAATGGCTTTTGAACTAAAATACCCAGTTTTGTTTTGTTTTTTTAGCTTAGTTGGTCCCTTAAAAAGGGTAAGTTGTGTTTATATTGTACCATGTAAGGAAAGTAGCTCTTATCTCTAAGAGGCCAAGTTTTTAGCTTAGATTTTGAGAAAGCTTGTATTTTCATCTGCTAATTCTTCTGTGACTGTAGTAATAGATTTAAGAAGGTCGTAGCGTGAATGTATTATATCTAGAAGTTTTGAAATGGAGTAAGTAAAGTATTATTTTAATACTTTAGAACACTATCGGCAAGGTAGGAGAAGCAGGAAACAACCATGAAGTAAAGGTATCAGTCATGAACCTCAGTGCAGTGCTCCTGGTCCCTGAGTGCTTGATCAGAGAACAGATGCACTTAGGAAACTTTACAGGAAAAGTTACTTGTGTTTCTTTGGGGATGGTACAACAGAGGCTTGTTGGTAAATGTGCTACTTCAGGAGAAAAATGGTAACTAATTATAGGAATTCTTTTCTTTCTTGTCAAGTAAAGCTGATCATCACATTATTACCCTATATTCTCTGTGCATTTAAAAATATAATCAGCATTTAGGCAAAAATGTTTAAAATGAATATTGTGTTACCCTTCATTAATATCATCAGATTAAACATATTCCTCATTTGAAAAAATACCCTTCATCTTCTTAAAATATACATCTAACCCTACTTACTTTCTAACATTATTTCTTCTCACAGCCATGCATACATGGAGGAGTTGCTGATAGTGACAGAAGGCAGCCATGGTTGTATTTTTGTGTAAAGGTCCATTCAGGAGGCAATAAGAAGTAGTCAGATTCATGTCATAGTAAGGTAGGGTGTCAGTGATGTCTAAAAAACATAACAGCAAAGTCTTTGAAGTAATAAATATATTACTTCAGGCTTTGGGGGCATTCTCTTAAGTTAGTAATAGTGTACAATGAATATGAGACAATAGTTCCTCATTATTTAGGACTTTGTGTATTCTGGTATGAATTAGTGTTATCAGGATAGGTAATACATGTATTTTGAAGTATTTTGATTAGAACTGAGTGTAGTATAGTCATTTCCTAAAATAGTTACTTTGAAGAATGTCTGGATGGCTGGTTTGAAAGGGAAAATGCATGAAAAAAATACATCTATGAAGGCAGATGGAGAAATATAAAGAAGATTTAATAAATTGAAATTAATAATACTTGGCAAATATTGGTAACTGGAATTTTAGGGCAAGATTCAAGAAAAACTCTCAGCCTTGTACCTAAGGAGTGACAGCAGGGATGAGCCTGTCTTATTGTGCAGCAGGTAAACTTTTGGAACTTCTGAAAGCACTGAGTAGAAACCTTTAGCACAAATTAGGGTAAATATCACTCAAGCTAACCCAGCATGCATAAAAATCTGTATAGATAATGATGAGAAAAAACACAACAAGAATAGACCTGTCATATGACCCAGTTTTAACCTCCTGGCTATTTACCCCAAGTGGCAAGGTGGCATAACACAGAGGTATCTGCATATCAATATTTATTTTCACACTACTCATAATAGCTAAGTTATAGAACAAACATAAACATCCAACATCACAGGGAAGGCTACAGAAATTGTGTGTGTGTGTGTGTGTGTGTGATGCATGCATTTTTGTGTATATACATGCATATATATGTATATATATATAATTATTTTTTCACCATAAAAAAGAATGAAATTATTTTACTAGCAGGAAAATTTGTACAACTGCATTGCATCATATTGAACAATTTAACTCTGCCTGAGGAAAACATTGTGTTTTCTCTCCTTCCTGATTCTAGATTTTATATACTTAACTCATACACACATATTCATATACACATGTATGTGTATGTATGTATATGTGTGTATATATATATATATATGAATATGTGTGTGTGTATACACGCAAACACCAATGGCCTGGGAGTGGAAGTGGAACTGTCTGGCAGAACAAAGGAATGAATGGGACCTAGGAGGGATGACGATAATGGGAGGGTAGTGGGACATGGAGGACCTTGTCAAGGCACATTATGTGCTTGCATAAAAACAGTTTACATAACCCAGCATTAGAGAACAGGACTGGCAAGTGATGAATGTTCAGTGAGGAAGGGTGATTTTTCTTCAGGCATATGAATCCGGAGAGGTTATACAAGCTGTACACTCAATGCCCAAAAAGTACATGGTACTTCACCCATCCATGCACACACTGGCAGCGGTAAGTGGACTCATTGAGTTTAAAAATAGAGCACATGAAGTTGGGAGGGAAATCTTAATAGGATGATAAGGGAGAAGTAGAAGGAAGGTTATTGAGATTTGGTCAAAATACATTTTATACTTGCATGAAATTCTCAAGAAATAAAAATATAAAGAAACTAAAAAAAAAAAAACTAAAAAATAAAATGGAATAAAAAGACTAGAGAGTTATGCGTGATACCAAAAGATGTTATCTCCTTTTAGAATATGAAATTCTGTGTGCTCATATGTTTATGGACTAGACTAGGCAAGGGATGATTTAGAAAAAGATCCATCCATAACACTGGAAGTGTGATTTCAGTAGATCTAAGGAGATATTGGAGGAAATGGAGGCAAATGAAAATGGATTTTATGAACAGAAGTCAGTAGTTGGGATAGACATGAAGGAGGTAGAACCAAGTTAAAGGATACGAACAGAGAAAGATCACGTTATGGCATGAAATAACAACTAAGGTTCGTGAGTAGGAAGAGTCGGGTGAGAAGTGACATTGACTGATGTGTGGGAGAGAAACAGATGATCAAACAGGTAGCTGTGGAGTAGAGGGAGACAGAATGGGTGGGTGGAGCAAATTGGTGAAATCAAAACCCAGAAGCATCATATCAAGTAAAGATCTGTTGTGGGAACCAAATGATGCACACTTCTGACATAGTTCGTGATTGAAATGTGAATTTGAGCTGAAAGATAGGTATGAATGAAAGGTGTGAAATATCGTCCCTTAGACAAGACGCGCGCCTCTTGCGCTTCTGAGCCGGAGCACAAGACCGACACAAATTCAAGGCCCTTAAGTGTTCCAGGGTGGAAGGGAAAGAAACTCCCAGGACTTCTCAGGTCGGGGACGCTGCGGGCAGTCGATGTCTGCAGAGGAGGGAGAGTCACTTCTCTGCAGTGAGTGGTCAGTGGCCCCTGCCTCAGTGGATGCGCCTACATCCACACGGGTGTAACCAACACTCACTGAGCTCGATGGACAGTGAGGAAGAAGAGGGGACATCAAGTCGGGAGGAAGGTCTATTGGGGATATTTTGCAGTAAAGGAAGTGAGAAGCAGATGAGATCAAGAGACATTATGTGCACATATGAAATTGCAGCAGATACATCTAAAACGCTGATGTATTCAACTTTAATGTTTCTGAGTTTGAAGTACTTTTGTCGAGTTCAAAGATCCAGAATATTTTCCCAGAATTATGTATGGTATTGATGTACAAAGGGAAAACGAGGACCATACATTTATTAAAGTCTAGGAATTATGATTCGAGGCTATTAACAATTTCTGCGTGTGTATGTCTTGAAATCTCTTAGGGATTAGGATAAAAACACTGGCAGAAGAGCAGGAAGTTCCCCCAAAGTATTATTGACTTAGAGAGTGATGGGAAGGTGGCTAGGTGTCAGCAGCTTGTGCTGATAATGGAGGATACAGGTTAGCATCACCCTTAAGGGAAAAAAAAAAGGACTATGGACTGTATGGAAACACAATAGGGTGGGATGTAACTTCAGTATATGAGCATCACTGGACCAAGCCTACTTGGTCATTGTGAAGGATATTTTTATGTGTTCTTGCATTCAGTTTTAAAGTGTCTTATTGAAGATTTTTGTCTCAATGTTCATAAGAGAAATTGGGCTAAATCTCTTTCTTTGTTGCATCTTTGTGAGGTTTAGGTATCAAGGTGACTATGACCTCATAGAATGAGTTTGGTAATGTTCCTTCTGTTTCTATTTTGTGGAGTAGTTTGAAGAGTATCAGTGTTAGCTCTTCTTTGAAGGTCTGGTAGAATTCTGCCCTAAAACCATCTGGCCCTGGACCAGAGACTGTATAGATGAGTAGTTATTTAAGGCAAGACTCTGTAGAAGCCATTACAGAAAAGCTGGTATTTAAAAGAAGCTTTTGGTATTTTGATAGGGATTACATTGAATCTGTAGATTGCTTGTGGTGAGGTGGCCATTTTTACTTTGTTGATCCTCCTGTCCACGAGAATGGCAGATCTTTCCATCTTCTGATATCTTCTTCAATTTCTTTCTTTAGAGATGAGGGTTTTTTTTTTCATACAAGACTTTCACTTGCTTGGTTAGAGTTACACCATGATACTTTATATTATTTGTGGCTATTGTGAAGGGTAATAGTTTTCCTAATTTTTTCTTAGCCATTTGTTATTTGTATACGGGGGGAGGGAGGACTGGGCTAGTGATTTTTTTAAATTAATCCACTTGAATTATCCAGCCACTTGGTTGAAGATGTTTATCAGCTGTAGGAGTTCTGTGGTGGAATTTTGGGGTCACTTTCGTATACTCTCATATCATCTGCAAATAGCAATACTTTGACTTTTTCCTTTCAGATGTGGATCTCATTGATCCCTTCTTGTCTTGTTGCTGTAGCTAGAACTTCAAGTACAATATTGAAGAGACATAAAGTGGACAGCCTTGTCTAGTCCCTGATTTTAGTGGAATTTCTTTGAGTTTCTCTCCTTTTAGTTTGATGTTGGCTATCGGCTTGCTGTATTTTGTTTATTATGTTTAGGTGTGTGCTTTGTATTCCTATCTCTCCAAGACTTTAAACATGAACAGATATTGGATTTTGTCAAATACTTTTCTGGCATCTAAAGAGATGGTCATATAGCCTTTTCTTTGACTTGTTTATATGGTGGATTACATTGATGGATTTCTGTATGTTGAATCACCCCTGCATGCCTGGGATGAAGCCTACTTGGTCATTGTGAAGGATATTTTTATGTGTTCTTGCATTCAGTTTTAAAGTGTCTTATTGAAGATTTTTGTCTCAATGTTCATAAGAGAAATTGGGCTAAATCTCTTTCTTTGTTGCATCTTTGTGAGGTTTAGGTATCAAGGTGACTATGACCTCATAGAATGAGTTTGGTAATGTTCCTTCTGTTTCTATTTTGTGGAGTAGTTTGAAGAGTATCAGTGTTAGCTCTTCTTTGAAGGTCTGGTAGAATTCTGCCCTAAAACCATCTGGCCCTGGGTTTTTTTTTTTGTTGTTGCTGTTGCTGTTGTTGTTGTTGTTGTTGTTTGGGAGACTTTTGATGTCTGCTTCTATTTCCTCAGGAGAAATAGGACTATTTAATTTGTTTACCTGATCTTGATTCAACTTTGGCAAATGGAATCTATCAAGAGTCTGGGCCCTGGGGTCCTCCGCAAACTATGCCAACAGCCAAGGAAAAAATAGGCAGTAAACCTCGAACCCCTACCCAGACTAGCCGATGGACAGGACATTCTCCACTGGTGAGTGGAGAAGGAGATCTAACTTCCACACAAACTCTGGTGCCCCATATTTGAACATGTCCCTTGGATGGAGATGCCTGGTGGCACTCAGAGGAAAGATAATAGGTCATCAAGGAGAGACTTGATACCCTATGAGCATATACAGGGGGAGGAGGTCCCCCTCAGACACAGACATAGGGGAGGGGAGGGGAGTAGGGGGGAAGTGGGAGGAAGGGAGGAATGGGAGGATACATGGGATGGGCTAACAACTGAGATGTAATATGAATAAATTAATTTTAAAAAATAAAAATTTTAAAAAAAAGAAAAGAAAACAGTCCATTTCATTTAGATTTTCAAATTTTGTGGCATATAGATTTTTACATCGTGAGTGAGGTAACCCAGACCCAGAAAGACTTATAAGCAGATGGTACTCACTTATAAGCAGATATTAGCCCAGTATATATGTCCTCTGAGAGACTCTCCTCAGTGGAGGATTGGGACAGATGCTGGGACTCCCTCCTGGACTCCAGGTGGAGCACTGAGAGTGCTATGGAAAAATGAGGAATGGAAGGACCCAGACGTGTCCTGAGCCCCACAAGGAAACCATCAAGGTTGGCGAATCTGGACACAGGGGACCCTGCACAAACTGTTGCACCAACCAAGGACAATGCATGTGGCACACCTAGACCCCCTGTTCAGATCTAGCCAATGGACAGCTCATTCTCCACAGTTGTGGGGAGAGTTGCGAACTGCCTCATACACGAACCCTGGTGCCCCGGATTTGATCACTTTCCCTTGATGGGGAGGCCTGAGTAATGGGAAGCAAGCTTCAGGATGAGATCTGATAGGCTGTGGCCAGATGGTGGGGGAGGCGGTCCCCTTCTGTTAGAGTTCTAGGTGAGGGGAGTAATGCTGAAAAGGGAGGGAGGGTGAGAAAGGGAAGACACAAGTAAGGGGATAATATTCAGCATGTAGTCTGAATAAATTATAATAGATTTAAATTTAAAAAAAAAGAAGATGACGCTTGTTAGCAACTCAGTGCAGAATTAGGAATCAGTAGGCCAGAACGAAGTACAGGACATAAAGAATTAAGGAAAAAGGTTCCAGGGTTGTGTGGGTGTATGAAATCTGCCTTTATCTTGATAGGCAAAAATTGCAGAGATGCTTAAATATAAGTGATTAAGCTTAAAATAGCCTAAGGTTATACCCAAATGTTTTATTCCTGAGCTAAATAAGGACCCTGGAAAGGTTCTGGCCTGCTCTAGAACAGTGTGCTGACGGCTTCCTCAGACTGTGAGAAGAGTATGAGAAAGATTAGTTATGGCCATGACCAGGACACTGACTGAAGAAAGGATTCTGGGAAAGCTAGCAGTCCTCGTAAAGAATGAAATCCCTGTGTGGGGCAGAGATTGTTCTCAGAGATGCCTTATCTGGAAAGTAGCCCCCAGAGTCCTTAGTAAATGCATCCAAAGCCAATAACCTGCACTCTCTCAACTACCTTTAAAGGGAGGGAGGAGCGGGAGAAGACAAGCAAGGGATTAAAATTTTAGATGTAATCTGAATAAATTAATAAAAAAGATTTTAAAATCATAAAATGTTATTCTTTGAAATTTTTATATATGTATATATTATATTTGATCTTACTTATCTACCTCATGCTCATGACTTTCCGAGATCCACCTCTCAGCCACTGTATCCTTCCCACGGTGTTCTCTGTCTGTCTGTCTGTCTGTTTCTGTCTGTCTGTCTGTCTCTCTCTCTTACTCCTCTTTCTCTCTCTCCTCTCTTTCCTTTCCCTTTTCCTCTCTTTGTCTCTGTCTCTCCCACTCTCTGTGTCTGTCTGTCTGTCTCTCTGTCTTTCTCTCTGTCTTTCTCTGTCTCTGTCTCTGTCTGTCTCTCTCTCTGTCTGTCTCTGTCTGTCTCTGTCTGTCTTTCTCTCTGTGTCCCCCCCCCTCTCTCTCTGTTTTATTATATAACCTTGTCTGTTCTAGAACCAGCTTTGTAGCCCAGGCCAGCCCTGATCCTCTACCTTCCAAGTGCTGGGATTAAAGGCACGCACCACTACCACCTGGCTTCTTTTTGTTCTTAGAACTTACCAAGTTTATTTTGTGTTGTTCATATTTTCACTAGAGAATTGTCAACCTACAGGGAGCCACAGCTTTGAAAAAAACTGACTCTCTCTCTCCCCTAAAAACTATCAATAAATAGCTCCTCAAGCAGGCAATCACCTCTGCTGTTTGAGTGCAACAGAATCGGAATGTCCCAGAGACAGTGTTTCTCTTGGTCCTCCCCATTTCTGACTCAACAGCCTTTCCATCACCCTTTCTGGTGATTGTTCCTGAGACTCTGAGGTGGGGAGGAGTGATGTAAATGGCCCATGTGTCCCTCAGACTCCACTGGTACTTACATTCTGCACATTGACCAGTTGTGATTTTGTGCAATAACCACTGACCACTATACAAAGAAACTTCTTGAAGAGGTCTCAGAACTACACTAATATGACCACGGAGATACAGATTTAAAGGGTAGTTTCATATTCTGTCCATTTAGCAGGTTTATCCTTGGGGCCTGTGAGCTCCCCAACCTCAGGATGTTGGGCAGATTTACAGTATCAGGCATGCATTTCTTCGTGAGGAGTAGGACTTAAATCCAATGAGACACTGATTGGTTACCCATGTAGTATGTGCCTCTACTGCATTCCTAAGATTATCTCCTCACTCCAGTGATAATTGTGGCCTTTGGTTGCAGCTGGGTAACCCTGATGATGACTTTCCTCACCCAGCAACCTGTGTTGTACGTTATGGTACTTTGAAATTCAACTGCCTATTACCCACCCCCCAAAAAAAACTCTTAATTTTCTGTTATTATCATTCTATCTGCTGGATTTTTTTCTCTAGCACTTTTACGATTTTAACTGTACTCTCTTAAGTCCTTGGTGATTTTTCTGCATCAGATTTTTATACATGTTGTATTTTGTATTGTTTCTTTACAAATAGATGTTTAATGTTCCTTAATAAATACATTCATCTTATTCTACTACCTCTTCAAGCTACTTTGAGACTGTGCCTTCTTTTCTTTTACTTATATTAGTTTTCAAAAGTGTATTTGCTGTTGCACCTGTTGCTTATGTTTTGAGGGACAAGATGTCACTTTTTGTAGCTGGCCCCCACTTTGGTATTATCTTTCTATGCCAATTTCTGGATTATAGGCCTACTTATTCCATATCCATTTGATTACCATGTCTGCTTGACAGCTTATTTTTATGAACTGCTTCCTTCATACCTCTATAGTCTGACCCCTGTCTCCCTCACTCCCTCACTTTACTGAAGTGATGGTTCCTATAACGAAAGCCTGTCATTTGTTTGTTGTCTGTCTTCCTCCTTCCCTCCCTCCCTCCCTCTCTCCCTCCCTCCCTCCCTCTCCCTGTCTCCCTCTCCTTCCCCTCCCCTCCCCTCCCTCCCTCTCCCCACTTTCTGTGTGTCTGTGTATCCACAGTCACTTCCGGCTGCTTCTTAAGTATGTGGTTATACTGTTGTTTCTTACTCTACCCCTTGACTACAGCCTGGTTCAGTGTTTCCCCTTATTTTTCAAGTCCTTGTTTTTAGGATTATATGTTTTCTTATATCTTATCATGTTTGTGCCCAAAACATTCCTCAAAAACTACATAAGCTCAAGCCCACATTTATTAATTTCCCAAGACATTTTTAATGGTTCATCTATTGTTGTTAATAGGTCATAATTCTGAGTTTGAAAATGTATTTAGGGAGTCTCTTGGTATAGGAATATGCACATTTCTATTGATGCCTATGATTTGAACCTCACTGTGCACAGCAGCAGCAAGGCATACTGGGAATTTGCATTACACCCATTCTATTGTCCATGCAGTGATAGAAAAACAAGGAAACCTTAGTGGAATTACCCAGCTTGATTACATAAATTGTTGAATATGGTAGGAAGATATTGGGTCATATTTTATGTCTTTGTCTCATGATAAATAACTGCTCACACTCTGTTCTTTAGAGACATGCCTTTCATAACAATAGATTACTATGTCAATATTCTAACTTGTTGCATGTTCATTTATAGATAAACAATGCTGCCTATTTTAGTTTTGTTTCTGTTATTTTTTCATATAAGAATTAATTAAGAGAAGTTCTAAATTCCTAGTAAGTTCTCCAGATGTCCTTAAGGAAGTGTATCTCATAGTGTATCCATACATACTTGTGCAAATTGTCTTCATTGTTGAGAATTGTATTTTCCCCTAACATCTTGAGGAAGTTTAGGTTTTGATCTTTGTTCTTATGATTTCAAATAATGAGCATTTAAAAATAACTCTTCAGGCATAATGATGCTACTCATTTGATGGGGCTTTTGGTTAATAGTAGTCATGGTCCATATTAGCAGGGTCTCACTTTCTCTCAGCTATGTCTGTATTTGTACATTATTACATTGGTAGCAGCTTGGATATGTCTATATACTGTTACTTTTCAATAAGGTCAGTTCTTTTAAATGATACCATCTTTTTAATTCAACAGAACTCCTTTATACAGAAATACTATCATACCAAAGATAATTAAATCTTCCTTCTAAATTAATAAAGCATTCTTATGCATTCATGATGCTTACTTATCATTTTTAGGGTAACCTTTTTCTCCCTTTCCCTCTTCTTACATTCCTCTTTTATGTTATGGAGGTTAGAACCCAGCACCTCCCAACATTTCTGGCAAGTGATCTACCATTTTATCTTGCAATTCTCTTAAATGAAAAGAATATAATTTTTAGAAAAGTTGAAATTATATTTGACAAAAATAAATTTGAAAATTGTTTCTTTGCATTTGAGTCATATGTTTGTTGTTGCATTATACAAATATGTTTATATGGTACAGTAACTACCCTGTTAATGTTCTGGGTATACCCTATAGTTATTATTACCTTAGTAATGTAGTTAATGTCCCGAATATTTTCTAGGTAATCAGGTATTTTTAACAAAACAGTAACACTTCTGCTAGTATCACCTTACTACCTACACATACACACATATGTAAGAATTACCTACCTCTACACATATGCACATCTGTAATGATTGCCTATCTTGACTGTCATCACCTTACTCCCTACACATGTGCACACATATAAGGATTGCCCACCTTGAGACTGGAGTTCTTTTCTTTACAGATATACTCATTTTTTCATTTATTGTGTTTATGAGACAGGGTGTCCATATTATGTCCCAGATTGGAGTTAACTCATGATCCTTTCTCCTTCAACTTTCTAAATTTTAGAATTAAAAGGATGTACCATTGCATACAGCTATCATTTTTAAAATTAATTTTAGAGCCAGGATTGGCATTGTATACATGACATTCTAGCATTCAGGAGGTAGGAAAATGAAGAGTTTGTGACCAGTCTGTTTTACATGGGGAGACCCTGCTGCAAAAATAAATAAAATCAGGCTGGGGGTTATGGCACATACCTATTATCCCAGCATTTATAAGGTGTAGGCAACAGAATCAGAGGGCCAGGCATATAGTTGTTTACATAGCACTCAGTACCAATCTGGGCTGTCTCAAAAAGACAAAACTTAAGAAGTGCCTAGATAAATAAATGGATACCAACTTTGTAAAGGAAATGAATGGCTAATAATTAACTTTATGTTCTAAAGGTTTATTTTTAAAATATCTGGTATACTCATGACTATACTAGAAATAGGAAGTTTCTTTATCTGTTTTAATGTATACTAGATTCTCAGTCAAAAGTTGAGGTGGCTCACATTGATTTCTGACTAACACTGTGGCATGTGTTGCTGTGCTGTTGGCATGTTCACACTACTCTCCAAGTCCTGTACAGTGATGCTCCCTGTCTGGCTTCTTGTGCTTGGAGTTGTGTCCTCGGAGTGGGTGGGCACATAGATGCGAGTAGGCTACAGAAAGGAATTCCTGCAGCTGGGTTCTTCCCTGGAAACTTTTATAAATCCCTTGTATTTTAATTGAAAACAAGAAACCAAGGAAGCAAAAGTGACTGAAGAAGTAGGAAAATTTTAAAATATATTCTAAGAATAGCTAGTTAGACAGAGGAAATGTTTGAAGATTCAACTCAGTTTCACTAAGTGTGTGTTTTTTCCTTTAGAAATTTCCAAAGGAATACTAAAACTGTAATGCTTTTACTTCCCTTTCTGCCTGTTTAAAATAAAATGTAATTGCATCATTTTCCCTTCTCTTTCCTTCCTTAAACTCCTCCCATGCATCTCCTTGCTTTTTCTAGTATGAACACACACACACACACACACACACACACACACACACACACACACACACACGGGAAAAATAGGTGAGAAAGGATAAGATTTTAGACAACTGAGTGGACACCAGCCCAACTGTCTTTTGGGGTTGCTATAACCCCAATCATGACGAATCTTTAAAGGAAATGTAAAGTCTGTTATTCTTCAAAACATAGGTTTTTAGGAGTGTAAGAAGTACAGAGAGAAGAAGGCTAGCCATACCTGTATTTTTGCTGCCCGATTGCAGTGAGACCGACTAGCGGCAGTACACTGAGAATAGGACTGAAGTCATTGGCCACATTTATTTAAATAAAGAGTATTCCATCTAAAATAGAATTTCAGAAGAATAGTTATAAGTTTTATACTGAAATTCCACTAAACACATCTTTTTAACTGTAACCAACTGCTGTGGATGAACATATCTAATTTCAGGTATGATATTTTTGTTGTGAGACTGTCCTTTAAGCTAAGTCTTTTCTCCACACCTTCCCTTTCTTGATGTATGTAAAGTACTGACCTTGACTTAGAGCATCAGTCACATTTTGATTCAGTGATAAAAGTTCTTCAAATGATTTTACTTCTATTTTATTCTGTGATCTTTAGTATATTATGCTCAAGACATCCAATAATGCAGGGTGAATTTGGTACTCAGTTTCCAATAGTGATTGTTTTTTCAAAGCCGTTTGACATATAATTCATGATAGGAGGAAGCAGTGTCCTGTTTTCTTACTTTCCTGTAATTGCCCATTTTTTATAATTTCGAAAACCCGAGAGTATTTTTAGGCAAAGTGGGACTGTGGGTGAGGTTATTCCTGCCCCCCCCTCTGTGGTCTATAAATAGTACCTTTACTGTGACTGCAATTGGGTCAGGAGGTAACTCTGATATGTGCTTATTAGCATATATGTTACTTTCGAGTTCTAGATCAAAAGTTAATGTTTTTAGGTTTGTCTTCTAAATCATGGGACTGCATAGACTAGGGTTATGATCACATTAGGGTGTATAAGCATTATGGAAAGCCCCAAGGGACAAGTGTCAACAATTATTGGCTGTATAGATGTAAGTAGTCTTCCTTCAACAAGAACTAAGTTTTACAGGTCAGAGAGGTCACTTCTTTTAGAATTACAGTTTTATTATCCATTCCATGCCTTGAGGTGTTTGGTGTAGCAAAAGCACACTGAGGGGGACGGTGGAGTGACCTGGTCTCCACAGAGTGATGTCTGTCTGGAAGATGTGTTTAAATGTGAATACACACTTCAAAGCTGCCCTATTTTCCTGTGACCCTCATTTGCAACCTTGTGCTTAAAATATTCAAGTCAGCAGTACACTGTGATTATGCTGTGAACATTTTTATATCTTCACTTCATTTGCTGATAAGCATCCTGCACACCTTTAAGCTAGGTTAAGTCGCGCAAGTTACATTTTCTTCATTGCGGAAAGAGGGTAGGTTGGTTTGCATTGATTATAACTGAGCAGCTCATTGACTGGGGATTAAATAAAAACAGAGTTGGATTCTTTAGAACTTTTAAAGCTTAGTTAAAAATTACTCAGGATGTGTTGGGAAACTTTTTTTTTCATACACAGTAATTTTAAGCTATCCCTTTTTTTTTTTTTCAAAATCAGTTTGATGCATCATGACCAAATAGCAGAAGGGCATTAAAGACCAACTGAGCTGCTTTTTGACTAACATTTCAGGGATTGTGAAGCAGCAGACAGACAGCCATATCACAGATCCAGACCAACAGAACAGCGGCCTCTGCTAGAGCGGACCACCACCCGCTCCCGTTCCTCTGAACGTCCTGACACAAACCTCATGAGGTCGATGCCTTCATTAATGACTGGAAGATCTGCCCCTCCTTCACCTGCCTTATCGAGGTGAAAGATAAATTGATCAGACTAACTTCCCTGTCTGCGCTGCCAACACACCATTTTATTTTCCCAACAGCTAAATGGTTTCTCCTGTCATTTTTTTTTTTTTTTTGGCTGATCACCAGTACCAGTCAATACTAACCTTGTCAGTGTAAACACACTATTGATATTCAGTGGATATAATAGTGTGTTGTTGCCATTGTGATCCGTTTCTTACCTGTCCTGACTGCATTTGTTTTGTGATTGCTCATTAATCGGGAGTCCTGGGTAAATCCCATCATAACTACCATGTTCCTCCACAGAATGAGAAGCTACCGTGCTCGCTAGGCATGGCGGTCCTAGTAGTCATCACGACAGCAATAAAGTTAGATCTGTGTAGATTCTGTGAACATTAGTGCTAGGCAGCTGCCGACTTGTGAGTGGCTTGGGGTCGTTTGTAGATTCATGAATTGTTTTCTAATCAGAAGGATATTTAGTACAACTTAAGTATAAATCAGAATAGATCAAAGCAGGAAGGTTAGTTTTAAGAACTTACATTATGCTAGAAAAATTGTAAGGTTTTGGTTTTTTTTTTCAAGCTGTAGAATTTTCCACTTGTTTTCATGTGAATAGATTAGTAGTTTATTTTACTAGCTTCATAGATTTTACTTCGGCTTTTGTGTCCATGTATGTGTGTATGTAGCACATTACACCAAAACATAAACATCTTTTGCTGTTTAAATAACTGTTCAAATGTCCATATTCTGTCCTGTTCTCCTTTAACCAGCAGCTAACCGCACTTAAAACGGCACTAATACAGCCGCTATGAAAGCCAGTAGCACAGTGACCATACTTAGCGCTTACTGAGGATGTGTCAATGCTGCGTCTCGTAGGTCTCACCCTCGTACCGGGTCTGTCCAGACAAGTCCGTCAAGCACTCCAGTAACAGGACGGAGGGGTCGACAGCTTCCACAGCTCCCGCCAAAGGGAACACTGGAGAGAAGTAAGTTTTGAGTTTTCTACTTATGCCGTGTAGGAATTACACATGGAAGCCGAGGTGAATCAAGATTTTTTACTCTCTCTTTGTTATTATCTCTTTATATTTAGTGATATGCATGGCTTCATTCGATAGTAGTCACATTTGTGAGTATAAAAATATAATGCATGTAAAGATTCCACTTGGGAATCAAAAGCAACAACGTTTACGTCTACATGCTTTTCAAACTTGAGTAAAAACATTTAAAAGTAAGCAGTAGACTTACATAAGCAGCTGGACTATGATGTATTTGGTATGTCTAGGATTATGTAATTGTTTGTGATTATACAAAGTTTGTTAGTAACTAGCTAAATCAGTTCCCACACACTGCAAAGGCCTGGTTAGCTGATGCACAGGATTGGCGACCCTTGTCAATACTGGAGTACAAGCAACAGGTAGCCCCAAGCACACAGAAGAAGATGCATCTTGCACTGAGCCCTTAGTAACTGTAGATTTGCTGCATGAAAAGCTGGCACACTGAAGCCCACCTCTCAGGCAGCTACAAATCGTGGTGAAAGTCTCTCCAAAAGCATGGATAACAAAGCAGAATAATTTTAACGACTTTTAAATCACAACCACGCTAGTCAGTAACTCTTTTGGATATTTTTAAAATATATATTTGGATATATTTTGGAAATATATATCCAAGTCACCATTTAAGTGGTTTTTAATAGTATATTTTACTACTTTGAAATTTCCTGTTGTTTTTAACCCCTGTGCTTTGGTCCCCCCTCCTTTTGTTTTCGTTTTATTTTGTTTTACCTAGACAACGGAGTCAAGGAGCTAGAACCTTATGAAGGTCTGTACGTAGAGGAGGGTTTGCTTTGTGCAAAAAGCCTTTTGGGGGCTGTGTCAGCAAAAATAAACCCTACTGCAATTGATGTCCCTTCATTTATATAATCTGATATACACTTATATTATTTTGGTCTCTAGTTTATAATAAAGTATTCAACTTTTATTTTCCATGACATACTATAACAAAGATTTATATTCTGAGTTGAGTAAGAGTGCAAAGTACTTAATTTTTTAAAAATAACTAGACAGTATTTGTTCTTATGAAATATTTAATTTACTTTCTAAAACAAAATTCTGGATATATGACTGAGATTATAGCCAGAGATATCAATTGCAGTCTGTGTTTATGCTATTGAGAGTATATACATACTCTGGTTATATTTAGCATCTTATATTTCATTTTGCATTTATAATGATCTTTTTATTATTAAATTTGACTTTCTACAAAAGAAGTTGTTGAGTTAGTAATTTTGGCTTGTGTTTCCTCTTTCGTGTTGTAGCAAGTCTGCTTAGAATAGATCAAGGGTAAATATGACAGTTTTATGCTATTATAATTAAACACTGAATTATGCCTTAAGACAAAATACTGAGTTGTAGTATGTGGACTGTCAAACATATGCTAGTGCAATAAAAATGTGCTAGTTTTAGAATTTTGAAATTGTTGTCCGTGAGCCTCCAGCACATAGAGTGATGACAAGCGCATTGTAGAGCTGGAACAGACACTTACTGAGTTGAAAAATAAACCACCGTCTTAAAAAATGAAATGATACCTCAAATAGAGTATAAGCTACCACTAAGAACTTGTTATTCTTTACATGTTTAATGAAAATTTGTATTCCTGTGACATATTTGCAACACATTTATGCGTGTATTGCCTTGAGCAGCCAATCTTTTATTGTCTTACGTAACCTGTTGATAGAAGTCGCGCTCTTGCTGTGACTGAATGGTTTGCAACTTCCGTAGTTGCTTCTGCTTCTCAAGCAGTGCAGGGCTGTAGTGGCTGATGCTGTCCTTTCCGCACGGACACGACGACATCTGTGCCATTGTTGTAGCACTTGACTATTTCCATAAGACTACATGCTTGTGCCCTTAAAATGTTTTTTTTATATAAAAAGAGCTCGATAATGTGCAGTTTTTGTCCCATTAAAAGATGTTAAGCTTTCACTTTAATATCCTTTATAGCAAAAGTCTGTTGAGATGTGGCCAGCTTCGTGCTGTGCGATGCCAGACAAATGGAAGAGAGCAAACTTTGCTTGGGTTTAAAGATTCAAAGGTGTTTATGAATGCTCTCTTTACTATTTTTTGTAGCATGCATTAAAACCACTAACATTTAGCAATTTCCATTAATGTTTTTTTATGTTGTAAAAGAACCAAAGCCCTCCTTATTCTTCTCAGATTTGAAGAGGTTTTGTTTATTTTATATTTCCTGATGGTACTGGCTGATCTTACAGCATTTTCAGACAAGTTAATATTGAGGCTTCAGAGATGCAGAACTCTGTAAGTCAGTTCTAACTGAGATAATGAATACCTCTTCTGTAGATCTTCAACCTCTAGCCAAAGTTAAAGATACAGTCGTCCAAAGTAGATTATCAATTGATAATACAAATTTTTTACTTCTTCTAAATGGCTAATTCTCAGATCTTGTCATTTAATGCCATTTCTTGTATAAACATATTGAAGGGTTTATTCTACCTTTAGAAACTTTAACTTTATGGTTTTGAATAATTATTTTATATTGTCTAGTAACTAAGTTCATCTAAAATATTATGTATTTTGATCTTGAAGTCAATATTTTTCATACTGTCTTTGCCAAAAACCTGCAAAAATTAGAATGACACAGAAACTGTAGTGTACTCAGCAACTGTAAGGCATCATCATCGTCGTCATCACTGTTATCTTAAATACTAACTTTGATTATTGCCATTTTGTAAAAATTGAAGTTTATAGTGTCATGTTTTTCTTTCTAGAAAAAAAAATGTAATGTTTTCCTAAATACTATACTGACCACATTACTGTGCCTGTTAAAGGGCTGTGCCTCCCTTACTTAGCTGCCTGCATATCTCATACCTTGTACGGTCACAGTGTCCATTTTCCAAGTCAGTTCCTCTTTTGTGATTGTGATGACTTATTAAAGTAAACAGGTTTGCTTTCACATCAGAAATGAAATATGCAATCTACTTTTCTTTTTATAAACACCCATTATTCCATTAAGAATGATTTGTTGGTTATCTTCTACAATTATCAACCAGAAACATGGACCTATCTTTTTCTTTCACTTCTGCAAATACAGAAGTTAATGAAGAAACTGAGCATGTGGAAGAAGAGGGGGTGGAAAAGGAGGGTGGAAAAGACGAGGTCAAGGCAGGTCTGTCTGTGTGTCTTCTAAATACACTGACGTCTTAAATTTCATATGATATGTTGTAAAACTATGTACTCAACTTCAGAGTGTTTAATTTAATCAATGGTTTGAATATTCTCAAAGCAAACTAAAATTGTAGAGAATGTATTTGAGATATACTATATATATGTATATATATATACATATATGTATATATATCTTTGCTGAGCTCATTCATTACATTCTGGTTGTTTCTTTCCCTTTAATAAATAATCTTCAACTAGCTAATAGAAAGCGATTTCTCTTATGCCTCCTCAAGTAAGAGAGCTCTGGCTTCTTGCCTGAGGATTTCAAAATAGCAGAGGCATATTTTACAGACATATAGAACAGAAAATACTGCTTTTTAAAAACATTTAATAGACTGTGATTATTTTCTAAATAAGAACTAATTTTCTCTGGGTTTCCCTTTTCTGTCTAAACGAAGTATTGCTGTACACCGTGTGACAGCCATGCTTTTCTGTGGCGTCTTGCTTTCCAAAGGGTGTGCAGGCTGTCATTTCTTCAATTTTATAATCAAATATAAAATTGGATATTTTCATCAGTGTTTGTCAAAGTAAAATATTATATACTCACAACTACATTTATGTAATTTTATTGAATTGTCACTATATTTATTTGAACCTCGGAATTGGCTCCCAATCTTTTCTAAGTTGTCTTGAATTTTAATTTTCTGGGAAAGCTGCAGAATAACTGTAAACCTATTTTTGTTGGGTGTTTAGCTGATTTTAGTATATGAATTTATTTAGGGGTTTAAAGTTAGCCTTTCCATCCCTTTCTCCTCTTTCTCATTGTAAGAAAACAGTGTCCTTCTGTGCATTGTTCCCAAGATTGGGTTTTATGGGAGCATTAGCTGAACATAATTTGTAGTTTTCAAAACAAAAAGACATTATGCTTCACTGTTAATAACCAGTACCATCCTAATTTATTAAGTGGAGAAATTGTTAGTGTATATCTAATAATGGAAAGAAAGGCACTCTTAATTGTTTGCTTACAAAAATGTATAATTATTTTGCATCCTGAATATCAAATATTGTCAACATCAGATTTTCAAATGCCTTTTTTTCTCGCTGCTATAGAGTTAAATTTTTGTGGACTGCTATAGAATCATTTTTATTTAGCCAAGGAGTTGATGTTTCTTTCTCCCATCCTTTTATATCTCACACTAATTCACTCATGTCCTGAGTCTTTCAGACTTCGTGAGTTGGCTTTCATAGTAATTTTAAAGATAATACTATTGAAGAATTCTCCATTATGAGTTTTTTTTGCTCCCTTAACATAAAGAATAATTACATTTTGAAAAACCGGTTTGTCACCTGTGGCTCTTCCTCTAGTGATTAGTAAATCACATTATGTAGTGTCATAGCACAACAAAGCAAGACCACCCAGCACACAACTGTAGCACACACTGCCGCTCTGACTCCTTTTCCTACAGAAAAGGGAACATAGCCTGCGAAAGCTTTATCCTAGTGTGCGTGCAGTGTGGAGTGTCATGGTGACTGCATGTGTTTGTTTCTGCAATGCATGGTTTCATTCCTCTTGGAGTGCTTTCGTTTGGATTGCTAATGACCTTATTTATTCTTGTTGTTGTCTGGTTTCAATTTTAAAGACAACGGGGAAGAAACATCAAGCTTACCTAATAATGGGAAAAAAGGCAAGTCTGGAATTACATGTATATGTCTTACTGTATTGACGTTTACAATGTGTATGAATATTCTTTAAATTGGGGAGGTATAAGTCTTAGTACCAACTTAAGGTACTAGTATTGAAATATTTGCTTGTATTTATTTCTAAATAGTTATTTAATCCCTAATATTATTTATCCTAGGCTGGTGATACAGTTCAGTGGCATAGCATTTGCATAAACACCCAGACACCACACACACACACACACACACACACACACACACACACACACACGATAAAATAACTTATTGATGCTAATACTGGTCTATTTTTGTTGAAATGTACAGATTAAAATTTAGATTTATTTTGTTGGTTATGTCAAGTTGCAAATTTCTGAAAAAATAGTGTTGGCACGTTATGCATTTAAAAATATAATGTAGAATTTTTCGATCTAGAATTTCTTTTAAAATAACACTACTTAAAGTAGATACTTAAAATAGAATGAAACAATAACAAGTTTGATAATAACAAATATTAATAAACATAAATAAGTTGAAAACATTTGTGGAATTACCACTCTATGTGCATTGATCTATATGTTGCTAAGATGAGTTAAGAAGGCGATTGACTTTTAATACTTAAAGTCAGTGTTCAAATTACTGGTAACTTAACTCCATAGCTTACCCATACTGAATTCAAAAGAGCAGCCCTGTGATTTGGAGTAATTAATAATCCAATACAGCTACACATTTATTTGCAATTTCAGCATTTGAATTTTTACATATTAGCAATCTTTAAATACTGTAACACTTCACCTTTTGTTATTGAGCCAAATTAAGATATGGGTATGTTGTATTTCAATAACTTAGTTGAGATGGCCTTTCATCTAAAACAGTGGCTTTCATCCTGCCAGGGGCAACTCATGGAGACGGACAACGTTTTCACGGGTTTCCCTGAGACCATCAGAAAAGACGGATATTTACATTAGGATTCATGACAGTAGCAACATTACAATTATGAAGTAGCTACAAAATTAGTTTTATGATTGGGGGGGTCAACACAACATATTTTAAAGGGTCACAGCATTATGAAGATTGACAACCACTGACCTAAATATATCATTTTCTCTATTCATCTTTCATAGTAATGTTTACAGTGTCCCATGTAAAGTACAATTTATCACTTATTTTTATAACTTTTAATACAGACTGGTAATTTTTTTATGTTTTCTCTACTGTATGTTTTAAAAGGTGGAAGTAAGGTGAAAATACAAATAAAAGCACATCAGATAATATGAGTAATCCATATAAAATGGAAATTTGACTGACCCCTCAGAAGAACATGTTTGACACACTTGTTGACCACTCTGATGCTTCTTAGAACCTGTGAAAGAAAAATGTTATATGTACTTGCGTGTAACCAATAATCTGAAAATGTACGTCTTCAAATTTTCATTCAGTTATTTGGGCCACACAAACTGTCAGCACTTTTACTGCCATATTGGGTTGAAAAATGTCTAAGTTTGTTGAAATGGACTGTTTCCCACGGGATCACTGTGTTAAAGGCCTTCAGCGCTGGCGGCTTACTTTCCTGTATCTTGGGTGTTCCCTTGGGCTGGAGACTGCTGTGCAGTGTTTCTCCTTTAGACTGTTCTGTTCTCCTACCTCCTTTTTCCCTGTGTGTGAAGATCTGGTTGTTAATGTTTACTCCTTCTAAAGCTTTTATTTGTCTCTACATCACCATTAACATTTTTATCACACATAAAGACTAATATTTTTACTTATACAGCCCTGAGTGTGATATAACTTAGCCTAGTAAGACACTAATGGAAAACATTTTGAAAGATGAGCACTTTGACTATTTTGTATGTACTCTCACATTTTTATTTAATATTTGGATCTTTGTGTTTTTAACTTATTATTGAGGTCAAGCTATCTGGTATTTTATTATGCTGCTGTATACCTTTGGGTATAGTTAATATTTAATAATACTCAGAAACAGCTTATTAAGAGAGGAGTTTTCAATAGTTTTGATTTCTGTTTTGTTTTCAGCATAGCTTTTCTTAACTCTCTCTTCTTTTACTTCACCTTCTGCCAGTCTCTAACAAAGTGTAATAATGCACAGTATTCAGACTGTCTAAAACATTGAGACGGAACTATTGTTGAGAGATCACGCTGTGTTATCAACACTCATGAATCTTCATTGGAATCAGCTAAATGTAGAAAATCAAATTATGAGTAGAAGGATTCTGAGAGGGGGATGTACAGAACTGGGTATGGAGGACGAAAGTGACAGACTGTCTGCTCTGTGTGACCTCACTTGCCACGTAGAATTGCTATTCAGTTTCTTTTTAAAATAATTTAGCATACTTAAATTGCTTCAGATAATACTTTTCGTATAGTAAGTATTATGTTAGCATTACCTCTTATTACTATAATTTCTTGTGCCAATCTTAGATACTTGAAGCACATGAGTTTTAGATTTAAAACCACATTTGATTATGACCATTATACTGATTGAACTCTAATGTTTTACACACACACACACACACACACACACATACACACACACACACAAACACACACACATACACACACACACACAATGTAGTTTTTAAACAACACTAGAGTAGAAACAAATGGAGTGGGTCTTGAGCCATGTTATCTTATGATGTTTGAATATATTTACTAAAATTTTTTATACCTGCTTAGATATATATCTGAATGTTAATGTACAGAGCTTTAGAATGCTTTGCCATACAATTTTGTATGAGGGCTTTCTTAAAGGCTACACTGTAAGAGGGGATTGTAAGTTTTCCCTTTTTTTTCTTCTGAGACTCTGTGAACGTTGGCAAGTCTTTTAGTTTCCCTGGACTTGTGCTGAATAAAATAACACAGGGGATTAATTGAAACTTTATTGTTTTGGAGATGTGACTAATAGAGTTTAATGTCTCAAGCATTTTTGTTTCCAATTAATTAATGCCTTGTTATTGTTTTTGATGAATTTGACAATACAGCTTAACTGGATACTAGTGATTTCTTATAGTTGTGTACTTTATCATTTATAAAGTTCTCTCCATAAAGTGTACAATGAGTTGTATATAAAAATATTTCCTTTCTTGAACTTGTAACTTTCAATGCAAAATCGTCTATGAAAACTTAAATTTAAATAATCTTATAAATAAGAAATAAATGAAAAATACATAGAAGAAGGGGATAAAGAAAGATAGAGAGGAAAGAACAAACTAAAAGATTACTTTCATAATAAGTTAATCATATTGAATTCTTTGTACTAACTGCCTGTGTCTGTATGTTTTCTAGGAACTGGTAATATTTAGTCTGGTGAGAACAGACAAGGGTGTTGGTTCTTATCTTTGTTTTTCTGCCTCTCTGTATTCTTACAAATGATTTCAGTACAGGGGAATATGAGCTGCTGTCTTAATTTCAAAATATGATTGGTATCTCTACAGGAGTAGAATTTATTTTGAAGTTGGGTGATATCGCTAAATACCTCATTTCCTCTCATGTGCACAAATGACAACTTGTCCAAAGTTAATCAAGAGTCAAGAATTCTTTAAAATATCACGAATTTTTAAGCATGTGTTTTTAAGCAGAATGGGTACTCAGTCACATCTATATTTAATGGAAAAGCTTGGTGACCATGAGCAAGATGGACTAGGAAGATAAGAAACTAAAGAATATAATATCTAGGATGTTTCAGTCTAACATCTTACGGCCCAAGAAAGAGCAGGGGCTACAATAAAGAGAAAGAATAAGATTTCCTCTCCCGATACAGAGTTGTGTGGCATCAAGTGCTTGTGAGCATGTATTTTCTAGTTTCTAACCTTGACCTTTCTGTATCTCTCGTAGACGTTTCTCTCTTTTATTTTACTGTCTTCTCCTTTTCTCATAAAATCTTGTCTATACCGCCAAATCCTTACATAACTAATGAGGTTTAGGAAAGAAGTCTGTCGACGCCTGACATGCATAGCTGCTGTTCGGACCCACGTCCTTGTTGCCTTCCTTAATATAATTTGTAAGCACCTCTTGTAGTCTTGAAAGCAGCTTCATCTTAGGATGGTGATTTGGTAGAGAAGAGTGAATGGCCCACCCTCACCTGAGTTGTCGGGTCTTTTTTGTTTGTGTGTGTGTGTGAGAGAGAGAGACAGACTCTCACTGTAATTCCAGGATTGAGAACCCGAGGCAGAAGGACCACTACAAATATGAGACCAACCTGGTCTACATAATACAGGACTGCATAGTGAGAACCCAACCAACAAAACCTCGGGCCTCCTTACAGTTAACGGGAGCACTAGGGTTGTCTTCTGCTTGGCCCTGGATGGTAGCCAGGTCTACATGTTAGAAGCTGGCTCGAAGCTTTGTCTTCACAGTGTACCGAGTCTCTAGGCCCGTAGTTTCAGCTGGTTCATCTGAGACCAGGAAAGAGAACGTCTCTCCTGTTGCTGGCATGCTACTATGAGACTTGCACTTGTTAACCAGGATGGGTGTTTTATTGATACACTTATCAGTCAGAGGTCTCTTTTGTGCTGAATAGAGTGTCTGTGGCATGTGTCAGAGCATGCTGAAGAAAATAAAGCATAATCTAGTTAATATAGGAATATGTGCTCTTTGAACAAATTCATCTGGTATGATGCAGCCTACCTGGAATGCAGTTGCTTTGTAGAATTTGTTCACCTCATAGTTAAATCTTCATGACTTGTCCATCTTCAAATTACCTAATTTATTAGATCAGTACCAATTTTTCTCATCTACAGACTAAATACTAAAATAAATTAATACTTTAGGAATTTCATAGTAAATTTTAGCAACGTGCAGTTTAATATTGTAATATTTAGGTTCACAACCGAATACCTAATCAATGAAACGTTTAACTGGAATCTCCACAAAAAAATATTTTACTAAAAGACAATTTCCTATTCAGAGATTCCTACTTTTTATTAGAGTATATTGACACATCACTCAATGTAACTGTTAGACAATCTACTTACATTCTACGTCTCTGATTTTCACTTAGTAATAATATGATAATGATTTTATCTTTTGGCTGTGTTTTGTGTATCTTAACATTATAAAAATGGAGTGTTCTATCACATAGGGTGAACAGTAGATAAAATACCAGAGCTTTATGTATGCGTGTGAAACTTTGTGCCGTTTAACATGTACAGAGTGGTGATGGTTTCCCTACCATATAGAGGCATGTAAAGAAACAGCTGGAAATTTCATGAGGTAGATCAGTAAGTAAAGGACTTGCTATCAAGCATGATGACCAGCATTCAGTCCATGAAATCCACATGGTAGAAACATTAAACTGGCTCTTACAAGCTCTCCTCTGACTTTCATACATGGATGGTGTGTGTGTGTGTGTGTGTGTGTGTGTGTGTGTGTGTGTGTGTGTGTTCATGTGTGTATGGGCAGACACACAGTAAATAGTTTTTAAGAGAAGGCAAGTGTCAAGATTATTTCTAAGAGCTAACATGAAGTTAAGACTATCAGTTGGCAGTGAAATGTTTAGTAAATGACCAACTAGTTGCTGTTTTCTCATCTCCATCACCTTTATGTTTTCTGCTTTTAGTCTCCTTGGTCCACTCTGCTTCATCCACAGCCATTTTTCTGCTCTACATCAGACATATGTCTAACTTGAAATGTTTACACCTGAACATTCTTACCTGTCATGTCCTTTTCCCCTAAACCACCTTAATGTCTGAGGTCCTTTATTGAAAATTTGCCTTCTTAGAGAGAACTTTGCTGACCATACTGTGCAATATCTCATCACGCTCTAGGCATTTCATTTCCTTCTGGCTCACTTCATGTTTGTCTGCTCAGCACTCATCTCTACGTCACTGTGCGTTTACATGCTCATTGCCACAAGCTCTTTACCACGAAACTGTACATTTTATAAAACCTTTCATGAGACTTTTGGATCCACCTGTTTTACCTGCTGCTGTGTCCTTGGTACCTACGCATGTACCAAGTAGTAGTAGATGCTAAATATTTATGACACACCAATCTGCAATGTATTCTAGACAATTGAATATACAAAGCCACTTATATTCATGATGCCAAGCACTGCTTTTTGTCTTGTTTTATCACTATATTGACTGAAGTATTTCTTAACATATGACTTTTGTCATCAGTTGATGAAGGTAATGAACATAGTAGCAAACCATTCATTACATATTGAAATAAAATTTCTCTCATGTGTATTACAATATTTAAAATTTAATAGAAACGTTTTGTTTTGCCTCAATAAAACAATTCCTAATAATTATTACTTCTAAAGTAAATTCACAGTTTGATACCAACAAGGTTTCCTCTCTACCGAGTCATTTAAGTTACAATTATTCTTTTTATATCTCAAATCCATTGACTTTATTAAAACTAAGTAAAGGGTTACAAAAAGTATAATTTAACATTTTAGATCTTGAGATCCATAAAAAACAACTCAAACCATATCAAATTCCCATATTTAAAAATGTTAACAACTTCACTGGGCACAGTGGCACATTCCTTTAATCTCAGAACTCTGGGAGGCAGAGGCAGGCAGATCTCTGTGAGTTCGAGGCCAACCTGGTCTACAAGCAAGTCCAGGACAGCCAGGGCTACACAGAGAAACCGTTTCTCAAAACCAAAAACAAAACAAAAAAGCAAAAACAAAAAAAAAATCTAACAACTTATATAATATGTTGGAGAAATCAAGAAAATGCATGCTAAAATAACCCCAATTCCTGAGGTGGCATAGGTTCTTGTTATGTTCATGGTCTGTGTTCCTGACAAGCTCTGATTACTTTTTTTTTTTCTTCTTTTTTTTAATCTATACTAGAAGTTACATGGGAAGACCAGCAGGGAAAGGCGAATGGTACAATAAGTGATGACAAACCATTGCCGACACAGAAACACCAGGCTGAGACAGGTTTGTCAGGGTTTGGAAACCACATGAAAGCATGAGACTATAAACATTGCATTTCATGCTTTTTAAACGCGTGTGTCCTTGTGCCTCATTTTCTCCTTTGATGTGGCCTTTACAGTGTGTGGACCCCATGTAGATTACAGTGATAAATGCTTAGCCATGATTTGTGTATTAAATTAACATCATATCTTTAAAGAAAACCCAATTTAAAGGAAAAATGGCAACGTAAGCACAAGTGAGTGTCTGCTCGGTGTATTCGATGGATCCTCGGTGGAGAACTGCCCACTTTTCTAAACAGGACTGAAGAAAGCTCAGTATAGATATTAAAGTTTGTCTTTTTATGCCTTCTTCTTATTAATCTATACATGCTAAGAGATAACTCTACCGTGATTTATTTACAACTTTGGGGGTCAAAATTGCTGGCTATTACACGAAGGAAAAGGGATGACATTATGAATTCAATTAAGTGTCTCTTCAAACCATTGATTTTACCAGTGATTTGAAATACTTTGTTTTCCTTCTCTTTTTTTTGCAAAAGTTGGATTAACTACATAGCAAATCCCCACCCCAACCTCCCCATATGTTAGGAGGAATAAAAGAAAGAAATTAAAGTTGTAGAGATCAATTCAATAATCAGTGCTACTTTTAATTTGTAATTAAAGAAATGAGTGTACAATGAAATTTTAACCAATTTAAAATAGTTGAAGTTTTTACTAGTTATATTATTTTAAAATGCTCTCTGTAGGACCAATGACACTATATTCTTATGTATTGATTTTTTCTCACAGCTTAAAAACATATAGTTTAAATATATCAAGGTATAAATCAAAATAGTTTAGCTGCAAGTATTTCATCTATTACAATGCCAACATTAAGGCTAACAACAAATTATCTGAGTGCACAGGAGAGACAAAGCAATGGCCCTTTGCAGTCTGTGTCTGGCAACACACACAAGTTAAAAAGTAGTTGCCATACCTACTGAACTGTCACCACTATGACAAGCGCTATTAAGGAGAATAAAGTGCCTGGAGAAAGCTTATTACATAATGAGTATAGAGTGCCAGGAAAGATGGCAAAGCTAAATGGCAGTGTAATGCAATTAATTCATTTTACTACTTAAAATATATTTATTAGAACTGCAAATATAAATCTTATACTTATCGTGTCTTAAACTGAGGAGTCAGTTGATTTGAAAATAGTAATTATCTTATATATTTAAAGAGATTTAAACATAAATAAAATATAAAATTAATTTACATTCTGATTTATTTAATAAAAAATACCCCGTAAAAGCATCTCTCAAGCTAAAGATGTAGTCCAGTAGCAGAGCTCCTGCTTGTTGAAGGAGATTCTGTGCTAGACCTCTACCTCTATAAACAAGCTAACTGATTGATTCATTGTCCTTACAATATTGCATAATATGGACTATCCTTGGCCATAAACTATTATTTGACGTCATACCTGATACATATGTTTGCAGCCAAATAAACCTATATTCCTATATCAAAATCACAAGGAAATGCAGTGTTTGGCTAAAATAATATGAATCTTACAAACAAAATTTCAGAGAGTAATTTAAATATTTTTAGTTTATTTGCATATATGTGAGTATATATCTATACATATATGTGTGTGTACATATGCATAAGTAAATGTGTATGTTTATACATAAACATGTGTAACCACATACATCCTTTAATTAAACCAAACTTAACTTTTACAGTAGAGGAATTAGTGAGTACTTCATGTCATAATAATGATTTAAAATTTATGTTTTGGTAATTGTGAGCTTTTCTGTATAGTCTGAGAACTGGTTGTCTAAATCCAAACACTGAAATGAAGGTATTATTTATGCAGTGTCCTAGACAAAGAGAGTAAATGTTGAATACTTATATAACGTGATTTTTGTGTAGTTTTAAAAGACATGGAGGATATAAAGAGGGTATTTATAAATGTGGGGCCTTATATTGGGAATAAAGTTAATTTACCATTTGATAAGTCATAACTTTTGAACAGCATGTTTTAATACTGAGCCTTATGGAAGACGTGCTGGCAGTAGTTTATCTTTAGGTCGGTCTGTGATATCAATGGTCTGTAGGGAAAACAAGTGCTCAGCACATGGCTGTAGTAACTGCAATTAAGAGATCACCTTTCATGAATTATTGAAATTCCTTATCCAACATTGTGGAAAAAGTGGCATTAGAGAAGGTCTCTGGGAGTGTGAACCTACCAAAGATGGAAAGTTCTTGGCATATCAGGAATATATATTGGTCTTTTCAATGGCCTTTCTGGGAAAATATATACAAGAATTATATATAAAGGTTGGGAATTTTGCCATGTTTAGGAACTACATCAACAATAAGTGTAATAAATATTTTAGGATTAAATTACTAATTTGCATGATATTGATTAGAGAATGAAATAAAGCTTTGAGTTCATTGGGAATAGCACCTGCTGTTTATTGAAACCGTAAGGCTTCTGAAGTAAGCTGTCTTACGGATCGTCAGAGTGGAGTGGTTTCCTTCACTCTCTGGGCTGACGGCAGCTCCAGAACTGGGGGTCCCTGGGAGTGTGACCACATGAGTACAGACTATAAAGACCTGGATAGTCTTAATGCGCACAGTTTACTGCGTAGTCATTTTAGCCCTTATTAAGCATATGCATTAGATTAGGTGTAGGCTATAAATTTAATGAAGGGTTTTTTTGTTTGTTTGCTTGTTTTGTTTTGTTTTTAAGCTCAGAAACTGAGCCGCAGCATATGCTAGGCAAGGCCTAGACCTAAATATTGTTAATATAAATGAAAGATATGTAATCATGGATAATAAGTAGTTTATTTCTTATTAGCAATCTTACTTTACACAGAATGCTATGATCAGTACAAATACAATGAGTGCTATTAAATATTGAAAAAAATGTTAAATTGTTGGGTTTATATTTGTTTTTTGAGTTTATCTGCACTTAACTGAATAGAAATGTCTTCTGAGAAAAAGCATGAAACTATGTAAAACAGTTTAATTTCATACTGTGTTTGCCTCATAGGATATGTGCTGAGAAAGCTAGTTGCTGGACTTTTTTACATTTGTAAAAGCTTGGGAGTACCGTAGGTTCAAAGATTCTCACGTGAGAAAGTCATGGAAAAGGAATGTTGGGTTGAAATCATTCAGAATGTGTGAAACAAGCACGTTGATGATGTCTAATGTGTTTTATGATTAATTAATACTATCCATAGAAGGCTACTAGTCATAATTTGTCATTTTCTATGTGTTAAATGTGACATATAAGATACATATACTTTATAATATATAGAATATGAACTTTTAAAAATGGCCTACTTCTATGATAATTGCTCTGAAACCTCGTCAGTACTCTTAGTTTGCTATGTCTTATCTGAAAATCAGTCTGTGGGCTTTTTCCTGCCTCATTTTTATTTTATTTTATTTTATGATGTTATAAATTGTTTCTCAGTCACGTCAGTGAGCCCCACTGTACCCTGAAGTACCATATATAACTTTTGTGACTTAGTCCTTTTTAGTGTGAGCACTTAGACCTTACTTTACTGTGAATGTTGTGGAAGGCCTACTTTAGCCTCTGTTATCTGAGTGGGTTTTTTCCAATATAATTATTTCCATATCATAATATTTATGAGAGTTCCAACTAAGGTGAAGGTAGAGATTTTTCTGTGATTTACCATTGAAATTATACTTTATAATTGTATCTATATGTAGTCATTTACTATATTTAATTTTATACATATATTTTTATTGGGTAATTTTTACCCTTTATTTTCTTTTATTCTTGAATAACTTGAGATTTCTTAAAAGAATATACAATTTATTTTCTCTAAGGCATAATTGTAACTTAGTCTTCTGATGTGGTGTTTTTGTCCACTAAATCTAGGAAGATTAATCAGGATTCTATTTTAGTTACTTTTCCATATTTTCTGATTATTTATGGATTCTGATAGAATACATTCATTTGTTCTTCATAGAGAAAATTTGTGTAAGGCAAATTAATGTTTAATAAGATACAAATTAACAGGTGGGCTTTAGGTTTAAGTATTATTAGCGCACATAGAAATAAATACAGCCATCACATGACCCTTAAGGGAGTAGCGTCAGGACCTCCCACTGATCGCAGAATCCAGTAAGCTTCCGCTCACTCGTCACTAAGGCCATCCTGCTGGAGTGTGTGCTCAGTCGGGCTTCTTCTGGAAAGATCCATCTTCTTACAGTTGACGTTGCAAATCTCTAAACTAAGAAACTCACATACCGTTGTTAGCTTTATTCCCTAAAACACCTTCATGTTCCTGTTCCATTGTGTTGGAAACATTTTAATGTGATGTTTGTCCCTGCAGGAACTCTGAGAGAGCATGTGCAGGGCTGCTGACAGCGGTGCTGAGAACAAGTGCTCCTTGTGAGCGGTGACAAGTGAAGTGTCATTAGTTCTTACACGAGTGTCAAGTAAACGCTAACGGCGCTGGTGAAAAGTGCAGATTCCACCGGCTGCTCTTTAAAGTCGTTTGATATAAATTATGATTTCGGTTTTACTTAGAGATGTGTGTTCAGTAAAAATACAAGAATACAAAAGTTAAATAACTTAAAGAGAAACATTTTGATTTACTCAAAATTTTGCATAGCAGCAGTGATTGTGTTTGTTTTCAACATCTTATTATTTATACCAAATATAGTTAATGATAGTAATATATAGTGGGATTTTTTTACTTTAAAAATGAAAACTCAGATGGTTTTGAGTATGTATGTGTTATTTTATATTTCCTTTGAGTTAGACTCAATCCTTTTTCAGATTTACAGATTGGTAATTCTGCACATTTAAAAATGGTTTTTGAAAGATAATTTTACAGTGATGAACTAGTGCTTAGGAGTTTTTATAATTTTTTTTAAATTTTGTTGTGACTTGTGAAACTATTTTATTTCATGTGCTGTACTGAATAGAAAAGGCAACAGGCATTACCTTCATAAGATCTTTGTATTTGCTAAGTCTAAAACAAAAATCTAGCCCCAACTGGCAGAAGTGAGCGCTTACAATAGGGGTACGTTTGGCTATCTGTGATCCCTTTTAACTGATTGTGGTTAAATTAACACCATGGTTTGCTGGTATTAGAAGGAGTGAGGCAACTGGTTGTTTCCTGAAAGAGGAGTTCCCTGTTCATGGCACCGAGAAGTATTATATTTGCATCATGGTAATGACCAAATGAAAGTTAGGGAAATGGGAAATTTGGAGTGGATACTTTTTAAAGAATTTCTCACATGTATACAAATTAAATTTTCTTATAGCCGCCATTTCCTTCTCCCAACTTCATTTGGCAGGGATCAATAACTCATTAAATTGACTGGAGCATGGGAGCCTACACTTAACACATAGCTTCTTTAAGGCTCAGTGGAGTCCGCTCTTCAGTACAACACCATGTACAAAAGTGTGTGTGTGTGTGTGTGTGTGTGTGTGTGTGTGTGTGTGTGTGTGTGTACAGTTTATTAGTTTGACATAGACATGATTGCTGAAGTGTGATTAAATGTGAGTTGTGATTTTAAGTGTTTCTTTTTAAACAAGACTGTTGAAATATGTACTACATAATATAACTGGCCACAGGGAGGGCCAGGCGACCTTCAACAAAGCTGGCACAACTGTGCTTATACGTGGAGGGTTGTTATTTGCTCTCTGAGTCTATCTGGTATAGTTATGTTGTATATATACTCTTCTGACCTGCTTATCACTATATCGTAGTTACATAAACAATGAAAGTGACTTAATGGGCACTTCTTGTCAGTAGTGAGACTGTGGTCAAGGCATATCCTTTTAAATTCCTTTAAGAATAATACAAAATTTGTATAGTTTAGGTTTTACAAAATGGTTGTCTCTAAGAATGTAGATCCTGAGCTATCACCTATAAAATTGAAAGCATCCTGGGTTATTTGGCCATTTGTGGTGTGAGGTGTTTGTTTTGCTTTGTTTAAGGGTGCTTATAACCGAATGCCCAGTTCAGGTCGCGTGAGGAGGATTGGGTCTTTGCTTTCTTCCTTGTTTGACTTTTTATCTCACATGTTGTTGGGTCATATAGCATTTAGTAGAAATTAGCTTAGTGATCCGGGAAATGTTTACTCAATTGCTGATCTGGCCACTGCATTTGTTTTGTGACTTTGGGTAAGTTCACTTGAACTCTCTTTGCTTCCACTATTTACTAAGACAATGAGTAAAATTGAAGGCAAATTGTCATTGAAAAAGCAGCAAGTAATATGAAGACCATATAAATTAATCCAGTGTACAGGAAAACACCTGGAAAAGAAGGAAGCTTAATAAATTGCAATTCATGTTTTCTGCTAAATAAATTAAAATGTTCTCTTAGAGATGTGTGTCTTACCAATTAACCTTTAACATGTTATGAAACTATTTTAGCGTGGTGCTAAATGTTTATCTACAAAAAATGCAATATAGAAGAAGAAGAAGAATCAGAATACAGTGTGGGCCTATGTTACTACTATATCTAATATGTTATGTGATCTTCTTCACAGTATGGGTGAAATGGGAATGCAACAGGAAATATGCTTATAGCTCTCTGATACACATGGCTACGTCTCACAAGGCTACAATATGTTTTTCTCCTGCTCAATCACATGAGGGGCCAAGAGTTTGAAATGCAACTGTGAGGAATGTCTTATTTTCATATGTGAAAATATGCCTACACGATAAAAGCAACATTACTACATATCAAAATTTATCATTGCTTTTCTAGTTATTTTAGCTTTCATCTTTTTCTAAGGCATCTTCATACTTTTCTTGTAATAGAAAGATTTCGTTTTCTTGCCACCCATGAAAGGAAACATTTGTTCTAAGAATTAATTACCTCAGGATTTAGAGTTCTAATATATTTGTATCCCAACATGCTTTTGTTCCTTCGTAAATCACTCAAAAACCTGTAATTCACATGCTCCAAAACTGGACGTGGTATTTGAGAGTTTCGTGTGTCGGATTCTGGAGTATTGATTTCAGCAGGAGATGGTGATTCTGTTATAATATTTCCCTGTGTCGACTGGGCTAACATTCCCTCACCAAGGGATAGAGAGAGTATCTTTGAAAGCTTAGTTTAACTGGCTTAGTTTCCTTGATTTCAAATTACTATATAACCCAATACATTTCGACCTCTCAAATAGTAATTAGGAAAGTATTTCCCAAGGCATGCCATATCCATTCTAGTCAATAGGGATTTGCAAGGGTAAATGATTAAAAAGATTGTACTAACAATCTGTAATATGATATCTGTAACAATTTTTAATAAGTAGTTATTATAAAGGAATATGATAAAAATTTGTCAAAAATAAATGACAATTTTAATTTTCAGTAATAAACTACCTTACATTTTATCTACTGTTCTTATATTCACAATTAACTAGGGTGAGGTGACTTAATGAGGTATTGGCCTGATTATTATTTTCTGATTAAATGGAGAAACATAGTTTGGGTGGGACAAGCTCTTTTAACTGATGACTCAATTAAATTCTTTCTTCAGATACTTAAGCATTGAAAACATTTTTGCAGGCGTTATTTTAACTCAATAATGCACTGAGAAAATGTGGACATACAAACAATACTGGTTTTACTAATGGCGTTTTTCTTTAGTATCTGTATTCAAGATTGGCTGTACCTTTTAAGATCCTCTTCTGTACACTAACTGTATTTTTCTCGTTCTGCTAACCTAATACTTAAATGCATCGCCATCAGTTCTCACAATTTTTTTTTATGCTGTTCCTTTGACTGTGTCTTCCCTACAACTCTGCACAGGATTCCTCTCAAAATGATTTGGGGCTCTTTCCTTCAGAGTCACCTTTATCTTTTGAGTCCATCCACTCATACCCATCTCCTTTGTCTGTGTCTGTTCCTTAAACGCTGTGACTACCGAAGAAGTGGAGCCCACCAGGAAAAGATACACAGGTCTGTCTCTTCTACTAATTTTATTTGTTTTTCTTTCCATGTGATCTGACTTCTCCTAGAAACATTTTACCTTTTTTTACTCATTTCATAACTCTTCACTTTTCTAATATATGAAATATTTAAAATTTTCAGGTGTTTTAAGTGTTTATATATCAATTTTTTACAGCAGCTGCTCCAGTTTGATGGATAGAAATAAAATAATGAATTTCACATAATGTGTATATGTCGTCTTTCAATAACTATTAAAAACAATCAGAGATCCAAGATACATATATGTGTAAATGTATGTATGTAAATATTTATTGTAGATTAAGTTAATTATAAATAAATACAAGTATAAATAAAATATAAAGTCACCTAGATTAAATTAATAATTTACTCCCAAATATTTTTTAATAACTTGATTCATTCCATTTTTACATAACTTGAAAAAAGCATTTTAGTTATATAATGACTTCAGCATTATTCTAGAAAAGGAGGATACCAAAGACTTAATTTATGCCCTGAAGAAGTTTATGAAAATATTTATTTATTCCTATTATTTAGTAATTAATAGATGAGGGTTACTGCTATGTTAGTGTGCCAGTATGGATGGCTTGCAGTCTTTTCACTAAAGTTACAAATTCAAATAAAATCTGTTTTAAACAAATACACATGGAGGGATTCATGGAAGAACTGAAACTTGAATATTTATTAAACACAAGTTAATAACAAGTGCTCTTTGATACTTGCTGTTCTAGGTGTTGGAAACATCAAGGCAAACAAAGCATCTGCATATTCTTGCAGCTATTTTCAGGGCTTGCCTAACAAAGGTGATAACTGTAGGTACAGTTAATATGTGGGAATCACAAAAAATGAAATAATCATGTCTATCACGCGAACTCTGCTGCCCCATAATTGGCCACGTCCCCTGAATGAGGAGGCCTGGTGGCACTCAGAGGAAGGATAGCAGGCTACCAAGAAGAGACTTGATACCCTATGAGCATATACAGGGGGAGGAGGTCCCCCTCAGTCACAGTCATAGGGGAGGGGAGTAGGGGAAAAATGGGAGGGAGGGAGGAATGGGAGGATACAAGGGATGGGATAACAATTTCGATGCAATATGAATAAATTAATAAAATATATTTTAAAAAAGAAAATAGATTCAAACATACTTATGGTAGTTAGTTAAAAATTAGAAAATGTTGGTTATTTCTATAGAGAACTTTTCAAATGGATGTGGAAACAAGACATCAGTGTGATCAAAGGCTTTAGGCAGTGTTACATGGAAATTAGTAGCCAGTCAGAACTCACAGAAGCATGTTAAGAAACAGAATCACCAATTTGGAAGATGTTTAAAAGAACAGTCTAGAGTGACATCAATACAGTAATTCAGCAGTTAGGAGACAATGACGATCAAAATGAACAATATAAATAAAATACATGAAAAGCGAATTTAAAGACTTGGGACCTTCAAATTATTGAATAGGCTTTATTGATGCAGGAAGGGGTCATAAGTAATATCATTAAATCAGGTTATTTGTCACGTGCTTGTACATATTACAGGAAAATACGGGTTGTATATCCTTCCGCAGAAAATGAGTTTATTGTCTAGAGGTGTTAAGTAAAAGGCTCATTTGGATTATCCAAATATAAAGCATTAGTAACAATTAGATGTATGAAACTGAAATTTAAAAATATATCTGTACTGGGGTCTTAGAAAGTGATGCCACTGGGAGATATGAATGCCAGATGAGAAACAGTCAAAGAACAACTATTCAGAAATCACTAAGGCTTGTTTATACTTAAGGAGCAAATGAAAGAGTGCGAACATGTCATAGCAGTTGGGGAGGGAAATATGCTTTAATTCTAGAACTTTATATAGATGATTGAAGTCACTGAGGTGCTACAATGGCTAAAAGCAATGGGTTGAAATTTGCTTCGGACTTGAAAGAACATAAAAGAGATTTACATGGGATTAGAAAAGTAAGCATAGAGAAGCAAAAATGCAGGCCTAGAAAGACAAGGTACCTCTCTGGGACTGAGAGATGCAGGGGAGGAGTGGAGAGGCAAGCTCTGCATAACTTGGTATCAAAGTGTTTCTGAGATAGTTAGTTCTGAAGGGTCAGTCTTCCATTCTGTGTAAGAGTGGAAATGGACCTTCTGTTAAGAAGCTGAGGCCGGATGTGACTGGATGAGCTGTGGTGGGTAGGGAGGGGGCTCCCCTTTTCTGAGGAATAGGGCAGGGTGGAAGAGGGAGGGTGCTACCACCAGGATGTAAAGTGAGTAAATAAATAAAATAATTAATATTATTGTAAAAAAAATAAGCTTAGGCCATGCTGCATGTAAATGAAAAGGAGTCAGAGTCAACAGAGGAAAGCTAAGAATGTCTCTAATCAAAACAGAAAGATTTAGAGATCAAAGGTCATGATTTTTAAGACCTAACAGATAGGGGATTTTTCAGAAGAAAATAAGTACTTGGTAAATTAAATACACTATCTAATTCTGTAGAGAAGGAAATTAAGCTACTCTATGGAAGAAAATGCAGAGATTGCATGTAGAGATTATCAAAGGATTTTTTGTTGTTGTCATAATGTCCAAAGGGTAGAAGTAATGTGCTTGAAAGAGCTCAGAGGTTTTGAAAAAGAGAGGATTGATAATGAAGGCAACGCTTGTGTAAGAAGAAATGGTGCCGAGTATGCACCTGCTTGGGAAGAGTTTAAAGCAAGGAGGTGGGGAGCCAGAAATGTTATACATACTCAGAATTCTCAAAAATTACATTTTTAAAATTTATGGAGAAAAATGTTTTATTGGCTTCTGATATTATTATGAAACATGTTTTGTTATTAAGTAATTTAATCTGAAATCTTTCTGGGTGTAACTTTAACACTGATGGGGTGACAGATCCACAACCCTGAAGACTGGCCTCCGGCTTTCTGTTGCAGTGATAGTGCTACAAATGCGGGTGTGGTCTGTCCCAACAGCATCTTTCTACAAACTTAGATACTCAGGGAGAAGTAAACTTAGTGCATTCTGTCCAAAGCCATGGAGGAAAGATGGATCAACAGAAGAGCCGAGAAGAGGGTCAGATAGAGGAGACACTGTTAGTAAGTTCTGTGGGTAGCAGTTCAAGGTGGATGTCAGCTGCAGATAAAAGTGAGATGTGCTATCTCTTTTCCAAAGCTGTCTGGAGTATTAACTAGTAAAAGGCTAGTAACTTTACTAGGCTAGACTCACAACTCCAAAGATGTTGCAGTTCCTTTATCTTTATCACTGTAACCTATTAATAGTTCAACTCAAAATATGTGGAAGCATTCTTTCTGTTATATAGAATTGTTTTTATTATAGATATATTACTGTTATTACTTAGTATTTATATTTAATATTGTTTTATTATATACTTATTTTACATAATGCATATATTACATATATATATATATATGTAAAACACCTATATTAGTTTGTGGCCACTAACATAGGATATAATTGTTATATAAGCCTCGGCATCACAGCTTCAATATCTGCACTCCTGAGCTTTATTTCTGAAACAATGTATCTGAATGGGAGCAAACAGCAGCACTGAAATCAGATAGATGCCATTGTAGTCCACTTGCCGGGAAGGGGATGTTAGCCTGGCTTCCAAGCACTGCTTAGTTTTGGCTATAAACTCCAGCTAGCTTAAAGGACCAATTATATTTGGGAGGCGAGGTTCCTGCGGGTTGAACTAATGAGCGCACACATCCTGAGCACATGCTATACATACACACTGTTCTACAACCCCAACAGATTGTTATGTTTTCATAAGAAAATTAAACCTTATCTCTGAAAAATATCACCCTCTTAAAAACTACAGTGAAGGAAATGAGAGAGAACTGACTACAGCGTGCCTGCTGTAAACATGTTAGCAAATCAAGTGAAAACACACAGCATATTGAGGAAACACATTTGCTAGGTTAGAGAATGTATTGAGAGCTTTGAGGCCTAATTTACTTGTAAAACATTAATAAAAAAAAGTGACGTTTATGTACAGATATTACTTTAAATAAGAAATTCAAGATTAAGTAAATATAAGAAAAACTGTTAAATCATAATCCAATAAATGAAATATCAAAGTAAGAATAGTATGAAAGTAATAAATGGTAGATATTAGTATGATCAATATCAATCTAGAATTAAAAAATAATCTTTTTTTTTTGCCGGGGGGAGGGGGGCGAGTCTCTTGAGATGGTTTAGCGGATGTAGGCACTGCCGCCAAGCCAGGTGATTCAAATTCAATCCCCAGGACCCACATGATGAGAGCACCAACCCTGATAACTTGAGTCTGGCTTCCACACACACCATAGCTTTCACATGCCCTCCCTACCCCTGCCAAGAAACAAAAGAATATAATTTTTTAAAAGAAAAAAACTCATTGTATTTTACCTGCTTAAACTTAAATTCACATATAATAGTTTCACTAAGATATATTTGTAGCATGAAATTTATATCACTGTAATAAGGCGTTCCTTGAGTAACTTACATGTGCAACCTTAAATTTGTTGTTTAAGTAATAGGCATTGTATAGTTATAGAAACGCTATCACTTTTGTAATTTAAAAGAAATTAAAAGTAAAGGACTTTTCATAAAGGACTTGTTACAATTTTTCCATAATATTCCATTAAAAATGGTGTTTCTCATTAATTACCATTTAACCCTAATTATGCAAAAGCTTGTTTTTTTCAGAACATTACATATTGTTCACTAGTTTTGTGTTTATTATTATCAAACTCATATGTTTTGCATTACGGTTTTGACACAATTTAACACATCAGTAATCTCCAACTAAATAGCAAGTGAGGTGTTTGAATAATGGCCATTCCCATGATTGTATAAAATAGAAAACTTTAATAGTTGACACCCTCAAGTTATCACTATAATTTTTGTCTGTAACTCTGAAAAAATATACTAACTCGAATTTTTATTATATTTTACATTTTAATCAGTTCTTTTAAAGAACAATAATATCAGTACTGTCTTATTCCCCATTGGTTGTCATTAGAGACCTATTGGTATAGGGGTAAAAATGATGTAGGTATGTCTATGTGTTTGGATGCTCACATGTGCACTTTCATTGAACAGAAGAATAAAAATAATGACCAAGAAAGATGAGAAACTTTCCATTTCAAAACTTAATCCCAATAAAACAGGATAAAGCACCATCATAGAAAAGGAAAAAAGCAAGACTAGGAACAATCCACTTTCTCATATTGGAGAAATTTGGGTCTTGGTGTAACTAAATGGTCGAGCCCTTGCCCAGCAGTGTGTGGGTCTTGGGGTTTTATCTCTACTACATAAAAAGAGGATAATAATCACGAGGTTAGAGGGAATTTTGTCATGAAATTCTAGCAGATGTCCAAAATACAACATTAGTAAAATGATGAGTTCCGTAAACTATTTAAAGCTTCCTATATTACTGTATTACTATAGAGCAAAACTATGCATTTATCAATTCTAGAAGTTATCAATTCCAGATTTAATATCTTAATAATGATAGTACATTATTGATAGTACATCCAGTAATACAGGAATAAAAATGTAAGGAAGTCTTAACAATTCCTTTTAAGTAGCCATAGCTAACTGGTGAGTAAGTTATGTTGCATTAAAATTACTCCCTAATTATCATAATGGCATATTAAATTTATAATGCAACATAAGTTGCCCACGTAATGGGGAGATTACTAATAAAATTCTTAATCTAGGGCTATCAGATTTCACATCCTGAAATTCATTTTCTTTTAGAGAACTTTTACCACATTCGTCCCTCTAGATGCTGTGGATGGCATGGTAGGAAAAGCCCACAGGCCTCTGTCGTAGGTCATTTTGACCAGATAAGTACCCAAGCCATTTGAGGAATTTCCACTGAATAGACAGAGCCCCCTGACCCCCCGCCCCCAGGACCCATCCTTAACCTTTCAAAACATCTGTGACAAGTTCCAGATCATGCAGAGGATGATATGAGGAAAAAGGCACTAGAGGGTTGAGAGAGGAGAATAAGAGGGATTTAGAGATTGTTAGTGGAGACCGTCTCCATCTACTTTGATGCTTTGTGTAGGTTCCTCAGTGTGACTTGTATTCCCATGGGAACTCCTCGAAGGCTCAGTGGCATCCAGCTGAGGTTATTGCCCTGATGGCTAGTCATCTAACCCCAGCTAGGTTTTCTCATGATTACTATTCATTCTTTTATTTGTGGGCCATTCCTTTGGTTTCTGGAGTAGTGTTAGAACTGCATGGCATTTTTTTTTTTGTTTGAATTCCACTTTGTGAAGTGTACACTTAGACACCAGGAATATAATATATAAACTATTTTGGGTTTTTTTTCCTGTGTATGTTGTGAATCAAATTGAGAGTCTGAACCCCTAAACTTCTCCACTCTGCTTCTTTCCTCTATTTACAATATTTCTGCATAAATGTTACTAATTTTAGCCCAGTGCATGACCCAAGCATATGATTAGTTTTTAGGGGGTCACCATGTGCATTTGGAAAGAAATTATTACGGTACTGGTAGCATCACATTTAGGCTTTACTACCACTTAATTTAGTGATGTACTCTTAATTTAAGTAGCAAATATTGCTTATTCTCTGCAAGTTTTCACAATTCAAACCCTTACATTTATTTTATTTTACTTGCCTTTTGTTTGAGATAGTATTATCATTATTAATTTAAATTATGATTTAAATCCATGATTAATATAATTTAATTTTATTTAATAAAGGCTCATAACAGTCTTAAAATGTTAAAATGAAAACTATAAAGGAAACAAATACGAGCAATAATCATGTTACAGTAATTAATTTTGGGGAAATTATTTGGGGGTTTTTGTTTTCATTTGTTATATAATACAGCTCAACATTAACATTGTTAACAAGTCTAAGACTTGGAGTAATCAAACACTTGCCTATGCTGTGTGTTAGTCACCTGCCCTGTTGCATCAAAAGAGACAAAAAAGAAACATAAATTTACTGTATCCCGTTTCTTTTTGTAAGATGAGCAGAGATGGAGCTGAAAACACATTACAGGAGGCTGGAGCGGGAGGGTTCTGCGGTCCGGTTCACTGGGAGCTCTGATGTGAGAGCCTGTCTCTAACAAAACAAGAGAAAACCTAGCTGTAGTCAATCCACCTGTTGTCCTATTGTTCCTCGTCTATATAATCTTTCTAGCATTAAGATAATACAAGTATGTTGATCCTGCCGATCCACGAACAAGGTAAATCCCTCCATCTTCTGATGTCATCTTCAATCTCTTTCCTCAGAGGTTTAAAGTTTTTTTTTTTTCGAATAAGTCCTTCACCTGCTTGGTTAGAGTTACTCCTAGATATTTTATATTGTTTGTGGCTATCGTGGAGGGAGTAGTTTTCCTAATTTCTTCCTCTGCCTGTTTGTCATTTGTATACAGGAAAGCTACTGACTTGTTTGAGTTTATTTTGTATCCTGCCAATTTGCTGAAGGTGTTTATCAGCTGTAGGAGTTCTCTGGTGGAATTTTGGGGGTCACTTATGTACACTATCATATCATCCGCAGGCTAGTGTGAGACTGTGTCAAAAACCAAGATGACATTTTGTGGTTGTCTTCTATCCTCCACATGTGTGTGTTTACCCACACTCATGTAATTATGCATACACATGAATGCACACACAGAATTATAAACACATACATATATTGATCATGATAATGAATGCATGTTTTTCTGGTTTATTATTCACGATAGCATACTTTTAAATAATGATTTAAGAACATACGTCTACTCATTAAAAAGAAGGTTGGAGCCAGGTGGTGGTGGCGCATGCCTTTAATCCCAGCATTTGGGAGGCAGAGGCAGGTGGATATCTGTGAGTTTGAGGTCAGCTTGGTCTACAAAAAGCGAGTCCAGGACAGCCAAGGCTACACAGACAAACTCTGTCTCAAAAAACTAAAAAAAAAAAGTTTGGACAGAGACATCCAACATGAGTGAACCATGGTACTCATAAAAGACAAGGGTTCTAATGAAAATCTCACTGTCAACCATGAGTTACTTCCCTACAAGTTACAATCAAAAGAAACAACAAAGAAACCTAGGCAAGGCTATCCTTATTGCCCTTGGCTGCCCACCAGAGGTAGGTGGAAAAATCTCTTGCTTAAGACATCATGCACTTGAATTGCAGAACTTAGAGAAATGAATCTGGAGCTGACCAGAACTCCATAGGTGACTTTTTAAAGACACGAAATTGGTAGGGAGTTGTGTTGCAGAAGGGTTGTGTGGAATTGGAGTGATGGAATCAGGAATAGATTTATTAAGAGTACATGTACACATGTATGGAATTTTCAACATTAGAAACAGTTCTTAAGTGTTGTCTGTAAAACAGTGTGGTTTGTACGATGGCAATCACCTCATAAAAAAAAAAAGATAATACAACTATGCAGTCCATTCTTTGTCCCGCCAATTTGTCTTGAGTCTTACTGTTTTTCATTCCAAGAAGGTGAAGGAGAAAAGGCTACATTCATTTGGATAAAACAAAAATGTTGTTTCTGGATTATTTTTCTTTGATTGAGCAAAAGGCCAGCAAAGAAAGTTATTTGCTGGTGGGGAATTCTTTACCAGCAGCTCTTCCTCTCTACGAACACTTCTCACAAGTTACAGCATCCGTGGTATGGCCCCATTTATCCCACAGTTTATTCCACACAATTTCCAAGCTACTAGTTACAGCGTTATGGACTCAAGCATGTTAATTAATGTGATTCATTGAGATTTATTGTTTAAGGCTATAGTCATGAATTTTCCTCTGGGATGTATCCTATAAGTGATGATTGTTTGGAAAAAAAGTGCTAACCTTGAGGTTGGATATTTGGTTGATATAGTTAAATATAGCAAATATAGGTTAATATTATTCTTAGGGCATGTAGAAGTCTGTTAAATATAAATAATGTTACATTATTTATATTTAAATAATTATACATCTAATAATATTTTATTAACGTGTGTAGTCACATACACCTGTGTGCATGCTCATGTGTGCATCTGTATGACTACCAGAGGGATGTTCCTCCTTAGGCTTCGCTCACCTCACTTTGCCTCAGAGTTTCCCACTGGCTTGGAGCTTACAAAGTAAGCTGAGCTGGCTGGCCATGGTGTGCAAGGGATCCACCCGTCTTTACTTCCCAACCCTGGGATTACCACGTGCACGCATTTCTTTACCTGGATTGAATTCTGTGCGTTGAACTCAGGCTCACTTGATTGCAAATCAAGCATTTTAATCAATTGAACTATCTTTCCAACTCAGAATCTATACAATTTTTTGATCATTACTAATGAGAAAAAGCCCTTTCGCACATAAAATTAAGCCAGTATGCCAAGACCTAAGTCCAGTACGATGCTTGTTTGTCTGCTGCGAAGAAGCTTTAAAGCTTTACACAATCCAATACTTAAATTCTTGCTTTTGTTCCCTAGGATCTTGGAGTCCTATTCAGGAAATCCTTGCAATAATCTTGACGCGTTCTCTTGTTTTTTTCAACTGTTAGTTTCGAGTCTTTCATAAAGGTCCGTGATGCACTTTCAGCTGGTATTTATATCATTTGAGAGGTATGGGTTTAGCTTCGATCTCCATGTGACTGTCGCTTTGCTCAGCGCTGTGTGTCTGGTGGTTTGTCAGGAGTCGGCTGCTGTTGCGTTGGTTTACCTGAGCCTCCTGTTCCATGGGGTTACACGTCTTGTCTTACCAAGGACTTCTGCTCTCTGTACCCATAGTGCACTTGGAAATCAGACACTGCCATTGGTATTCTGACCTGGCCGCTTTGGTAAATTTTGAGTTTTATTTTGCTTATACTTAAATTTGTTTTTGTTTTGCTTTTTGTGAGTCTGCTTGTTTGCTAGCTTTCTAGTTTATGAGAAGGATTCCAGTGGGGTTTTCTTGGGATTTCATTGAATTTGCAGATTGGGATGGGGGAGCCACTGCTGTTTTATTAGTGCTAATTCTTACATAAACTTGGAAGATTTTCCATACACTAGATTGTCTTCAATTTTTTTTCTTTAATGTTCTGCATTTTTCACTGTAGCAACCTTTCGTTTACTTGATATTTTCATTCCTAGGTATTTTATTTTAATGTATTGGTGCTGTCGCAAATGGAATTCCTTTACTTTTTCTGTCTAAATGAGTTTGTCATTGTCATATAGAAAATTTTTCAAGTTCTCGGTTGATTTTGATTCTTGTTACATTGCAGGGTTTATCAGTCCTAAGAGTCCTCCTGATGGAGTCTTGAGGTGTTTTCACAGACAGTACCATGCCATGTGCAGATAGGGGTGGCTTGGCTTCCTCTCTTTGCTGTGTTCCACATCTTTCTCTTACCTAATTGTTCTGACTAAAATTTCACTGATATTTATTTGTTGTACTGAATAAGATTGGACACTCTTCTTCTTTCTTGCTTTTAGAGGAGATGCTCTCTTTCCCCTCATGACATTTGTTGCTCGCTGTGGGCTTGTTCCTAGAACATAGCCACAGTCACTTGTGTAGATGTTACCTTAGTTGCTGCCATCTGGCCGTGACCGACCTGCAGCCAAGTGGAAGTTTGCACACAAAGAATCTGCAATTCAGGACTGAAGAGAGCTCATTCAGTAAACCGCCTCCCCTGAGGGTCATTTCCATCCCAGGTTAAAAAGGAAAATAAAAGCCATAAATGATGCCCTGTGCTAGTATTCCTGTCACAGGAGAGTCAGGCAGATTGATCCCTAAGGCCCACTGGCCTGACAGCCTAGTCTAACAGGTGAATTCAGGACAATGAAAAATCCAGTCTCAAAAATGCAAGGTGTACAGTGTCTGCAAAAAGACTCCCGAGGATGTCCCTTGCTTGCACACACACACACACACACACACACACACACACACACACACACACACTCACTCATACAGGCTTAAGCATTCCACTATTGGTCCAAGTATACAAATACACATGTAGGCACACACACACACACACACATACACACACACACACACACACACACACACACACACACACACACAATGTAAATTATTATTGGCCCCTTATAGGAAAAGTTGGCCGTTCCAGTGATCAGAAGGAACTTAATGTAGCTGTCATGAAATTTTGCCATACAAAAAAACTTAATATTAAAACAGCTTATGTTTATGTGTATATATTTTATATCTATGTCTATGTGTGCTTAAATTTCCTTGTCAGTTGGTAATATTTGTAATTAATATTCTGTTTTCTATTGTGATAGCCACATGAAACCTTTTAAAAGAATCTTCACAAACAGTATTTAGCTAATAGTGTCTTTTCACTATATATAACATTTTTTCATCCAGGGATAATATTTTTTGTTCTTTTGCTGCTTGGAAATAAATGTTTTATGTCAGACTATTTCTTGAAGTATCAGCAATTTCACAGGTGTAGTTAATGGAGTGACAGTTATTATTTTTACTTGGTATACTTCATATCACAGGTATTCATATTTTAATATATTTTCAGTTTATTCTGCTTAAATATGAAGTCAGTTATACTATTATTAAAATATGACTATATTAATAGTTTATTGGCTACTTGCTGAATAATTGATGGGATAAAAAAAATAGAAGTGATACCAACACTTGGGAGCCTGAGACAGAAGTTTAGGATCAGCCTAAACGTGTCTCAAAACACAACATCAATTTGATGACATATTTAGAGTTCAAATCATTTAATTCTTTATGCATTCTTTTACCCAAGGCTTTGTTACTCTTTCTGGAAATTTGCATTCCCTTTTATCCTATCTAATCAGCAGAGCACAGTGACTTAAAGCACTGCTAATTACATTGCTATTTGTCAATCCCATGTACATTATAACTGTTATTGTTATTATTTTAATCAGGTAAGTATTAGATGCTTATTTTGATAGATATTTTTGTCTAGATGTCTTTACTTCAACTTTAAAGTTATGATCTTGAGCAAAGGGTATGTATTTGTGTGCTTACATTCCTGTCTACATACATAGTGCTTATAAATGTACATGGTAGCGTGTTACTGTAGCCACCCGTTGCGTCTATTAAGTTCATTTTATTCCTTTGTGTTTTTCTTTGTATATATTTATGAAATTTTTACTGTGCATACTTATGAAAATATGACCTTCTGGTGAATTCACTCTATAGAAATCATGTTCTTTTTTATAATTGTTAGGGTTTTCTAATTGAATTTTGTGTTTTAGTTTCAAAGATTTTAAAGACCCTCTTGCTATGTAAGATTGATTTATTTTGAGATGGTAACAATTACTGAGGACACTTATATTTTAAAATTAGGCTTATCATTAATTTTCTCACTTTTTAATATTCTATTCTTAGTTGATTTCAATAGTACATTGTACATTACCAGTATGATACCATCAAAAGTGTATTCCATTAAACTTTTTTCTTAATTTCAGTTTTAGGAATTTCAAAATCAGAAGTTGCTGATAACTAGACCTATAATGTATTCTAGGATGATTGCTTTAACACAAAGCTTAATTTTATGACAATAGTTTAAACATGAAGTTTTAAGTTGCATTGTAAACAGTTAGAAACCAGTTTCCAGCCAGTGAGCTTTACATGACGAATTAAAAGCCATGGCTCCTGTGCAAAATTTGCGTGCGATTATTCTTCTGGACACACACGTGCCCATAATTTTTATCTAGTTGTCTTCCCTTTTACTGCAAGTATATTTCATTCATATTCAAATTATTATATATATTTAATAGTTATATTTTGTTTACCAAAATGCATAGTTTAACTTAAAATAAAGACAATGCTACATTTTATTGATTTCTACTACTTTGAGTGAAAGTAGCTGATCAGCTTCACATTTCTTCTTTTATACATCCTAATTAGGATCCACTAAGAGTAAGAACTAAACATTAATTTTATGGGTTTTTTTCTACTTGATAGGTGCTATGGATATAGAGGAGAGAAATCGCCAAATGAAAATTAACAAATACAAACAGGTAGCCGGATCAGATCCCAGACTGGAACAAGATTACCATTCGAAGGCAAGACAATTTTCTTTTTAAAAGTTGTAAAATAGTCAATCATATGAAGCTGCTAGATTTTTTTAACCTACGGAATAAAGATGAGCCAGACACAAACATATAATGTAAGGGCCCAGTGATATTAAGTGCTAACATGTACCATGTGTTTGTGTGCCAGCTCTTAGGGATATACGTCTCCTCATTAGAAACACATTAGTATATAACATATAAAGTTAGAGGTCTAAAGACCAAAGCTTTTAGATTTGTTTCATTTTCTAAAATTTGCGTCCCTTCAAAACATGGAAATCTCCCATTATCATCCTGTGTGTTCTTTTAATGCATCTTTTTCTATTTTCTGTTCCTTACTTTGGTGTTTTAATGAAATCTGCTTTATTACTGAATTATTGGAGCAAACATATACTTAAGAGATTTTGTTAGTTCAAAAAGTATTTTAGCAAGTATATTTTTAAATTATCTATATGTTGAGTATTAATTTATTTATCTTACTCTACAGGACCTTTATATTTAAAGGCATTTTAGGGTCATATTACTGTATAAAATGAGTACTTTGTCTAATATGATCATTACATATCATATTTTCAATAATATCATTACTTTAGAAAAGAACTTAGTGAAAAACGAAAGCCAAGACAAATTAAGGGAAAGGTAGCTCCAGAGGCAAAGTTAATGAGCAAGATGTACAGCCAGCATGACATCCTACCGGGAGGGATGGCGGCTTCCCTGACGGGTGGGGCACTTGCCTAGAGTGTGAGCTGCCAGCGACACAATCGTTAGTGCCACTTATAAACAGATAAATCAAGCAAGCGAAGGCAGAAGCACAGCTGGTTGAATGAGTGGCGTCACCAAGTCCCCACTCGGATGCAGAGGCAGGAGGGTCTACAAAGAGTTCCAGGCCAGCCCTGGCTACACAGTGAGTCCTTGTTTCAAAAACTATAAATTAATTAATTAGTCTTCTAGAAGCAGTAACAATGGTTCTTATTGGAAATACCTGACAAGGTTCATTTCAGGGTTTTGGAGCAAAGAGTTGCTATAGGTTACAGCCCCCAAATTTTTATAACCTTTGACATGAAATATTTTAGGTTTGGTAAAACTGACATACTGATAAAAAGTAATTATACTGAACAAGATAACGTCAGAGTTTTCTAGGTATGATTCCAGAACACAGACATCCGCAGCACCAGGGACATTATAGAAATATAATTCCCTGGGTTTCTCACACCTGTGAAATCCCCACCAGGTGATTCTGGTATAGACATAAGTTTTAAAACCCATCCTTAGGTGATTCTGAAATTTAGTTTTTGTAGTGGAAAGAGTGCTCCAGAAGCCAGAGATGAACAATATTAAAAATTGAATTTTTTATTTTGAGAGTAAATTATCTTTCCCTTTGTAGGACCTCTTATGGAGTTTGGCTTAGCTACCAGTGCATAACAAAAATCTATAGCTCACTCCAAAATACAGTCTGGTCACTCAGCTACAGCCCCAGTTAGTTCCTAATGTGGAACTGTCTTTGCTTGGTGATGTATCTCCCAGCCATTCCTATGTTAACCTTTTTCTCTTAAAGGTCCAAAAACCTACAGAGAATTTTTTCCAATAAGGGTTACATTATTTTTAGTTTTCATATTAGTAGCTTTTCAGGTTGAACAAAAATGTAAGAGGCGTGTCTTCTCTTTATTTTTTATTAATTTACTCAGATTACAACTCAGTTGTTCTCCCATCACTCGTATCCTTCCATTCTCCTACCCTCCCACCCGCACCCTATTACCCTCCCTTAGGTCCATGTCCGAGGGGGATCTCCTCTCCCACTTTATGGTCGCAGGCTAACAAGTCTTATCTTGGTAGTCTGCCTATTCTTTCTTTGAATGCCACCAGGGCTCCCCACCAAGGAGACGCCATCAAATATGGGGCACCAGAGCTCATGTCAGAGTCAGTCCCTGCTCTCCACACAACTGTGGAGGATATCCTGTCCTTTGGCTAGATCAGAGTAGGGGTTCAGTGTCTACTACTTGTATTGTCCTTGGTTAGTGCAATAGTTTGAGCAGACCCAGCTGGGACCTGATCCACCCGTTACAGTGTTCTTGTAGGTTTCTAAGATCCTCTGGGTTTTTCTATTTCCCCATCTCCTATATTTCTCTTACCTAGAGTCCCAGTAGGATGTGCTCGCCTCGGGAGCACATATACTAAAATTGGAACGATACAGAGAAGATTAGCCTGGCCCCTGCGCAAACATGTCTTCCCTTTAACAAGAGGCACTGTGCTTTCAGTCTGTACTTAACCTGCTTTGGTTTTAAGTGTCACAGAAACTACTATTGAATTGTCTGTTTTAATATTTTTATGTCCTCACCCCAAACTTTTCTAATAAAGGAACTGCTAGGAAGTACTGACTATTAGGGAATCAATCCACTGTTATAAAATATAGAAAGTTAGATTTTCGTTAAAAAACATATAAACTTCAATAGTGTGTGGCAAAATATAGAAAGAGTTATCAATTGTTAGAAATAAAGAAAGATTAAATATTTTACTGTTTTAAGATAAAAATAGATTATCTATTCGTGGAAATGAAGATTAAATAATTTACAGTTCTGAAATATAAAACATTAGGTTATCTACTATTGTAAAATGAGAAAGATTAGGAAATGGTTAATAAAACAGAATTTTGGTCATGCGCTGTTACAGGAAAGCTAGGTGAGCTACCTTACAAACCATAAGAAAGTCATACAGATGAGTGCTGTGCACCCACTGCGTCATGGGAAGTGTTGCTTACAGCTAATCCAGTTTTTCAGGTTTGAGATAAGAGACACGAAGACCAAAGTTTAGACCTGTAAATCACATACTACACTTTGAGCAGGAATCCAGGAGTGTCTTTGATGGCGTTGCAAAGCTCTATGTCAAATTGTATCACATTTGACTAGTTTTTTAAAATCTCTAGAGTCCACCTTGTTAGTCTCTCTCTCACAATTTCTCAAGTCTTCCATATGGATAATTATAAATAACTCTTAATGTATAACAATAATAACAAGCCCTCCATGGGGCCTCTCCTTAAAGCATTCTGCTAAGCAAAAGTATTTCATTCTAGAGACATTTCATGTGTCTTCAGGGACTGGAGGTAGAAGGTGTTTTTAATTAGAATACGAGAGAGCATGTACGTGTGATTTCTAGTTAATCATGGATTTTCTCAGGGTTTTCCTCAAACAGGAATGTGGCCCTGCAGTCAGTGCGTTTCCATGCTGGGAACTTTCCCCATCTTGAATGTGATTCATCCCTTCCATTCTTGGCAATGATTTATTGATTACCTTATTTTTTTTCAAAATCAATATTCTCTTCATTGACTCAGAAACATGTAATTTGTCTACAACACTTATCAGCACAAATTATAGTTGACCTATGATAGATATAATGATAAATTAACATAGTCGTTCATAATTAAATATCAAAAAGCATTAGGAGTTATATAATATTTAAATATATAATGTTATTTTTAATTAGCTATATATAACATCTTATTTCAAAACAATCCAATACAATTTTTTTTTACTATTTCAACAGATAATAGCATACAACTCAGTAGCACAGAATTTATAAAAGACCTCAAAGATTACTTCTCTGTATTCCAAAGACATTTTCTGGAAATTTCTATCCCAAATCATCACTATGTTATCTTTTATTATATCATCTATACTGTAAGTTTATGATTTATCTACACACAAATAAAAAGCAACATGACTCATAAATTGTTTCAAATGTAGAACAAAACCCTATACTTCATTTAACCTATAATAAGCTATTCTGTTGTTCGGATTTGACAAGTTGGTCTAGAACTTGCTGTTTAAAAACAATTTTAAAAACCAGAAAAAGTTTGTATGTGCACTTCCCAGATATATCTTGTCACTTTTTTCATTCCTAGTTTGACTAAATATGCATTCACACATCTCATAAACATAAGAGTGACACATTCAATTAAATCCATTTAAATAAAATGTGGATGCCAATATAAATACATACTCAGATTTAAGTACAAATAAAACTAAAGTTGATGGAATCGTCGACTAAGTAATTATCTCAGATAATTTCAGACAAATTGTTTTTGCATATAGATTGCTATATTTTATTACAGCTAATTATTTTCTCAGCAGAGAAAGCACATATATTGATGTTCAGGACACAGGCAGTGCGGACATGAGCAAGAGGAGACGATTGAAGCTGGTTAGGAGCAACCAAATATGGATGTTTAGAAGTTGGTGTTTATGCCAACATTCTTGGAAGCTTGAGCAGCGCCCTACTGTGGCAGCAATTCTTCAGTGCAGTGTGGAGCCATGCAGGCTCCCCTGGGGTGGTTTGTGGGTGCCTTTAGTGCCTTAGCCTCTGTTTCTTGATCTGTTAACAGAGTCATGGGGGAAACTTCACAGGGCAATGTGGTGACAGCTATATGAAAAGGTTTATGGCTTTGCACTTAGTAAGTGTTCAGTAAATGACCCAGATGATGTTAGTTAGCTTCTGTTAATAGTAACATAATCAAATATAATCATAAGTGATGCAAAGGAATGCAGTGGGTCCACATAAAATTTGAAGAAGCAACTGAGCTACTGAAAGGACAAATAACCTTGTTTCCTGCATTCTGTAATAAAGAGATTCAGGCAACCAAAATCTAAAAAAAAAACAAATATAAAGGGTGAGAATTTATAATCCTTGAAAGTGACCTACAAACTATAAAAACAACTGTCACATGCGGTTAATGTTTACCAACGAAATTACTGAAATAAACTATACTGTTAAGGTTGACATTACATATGTGTAATATCTATAATTAACAATGTACACTTTTAAATACTTCTCTAGTTGTGAGACCCATAAACAAATCTGAAAACTGAAAGATTAAATTTATATATAGTTTAAAATGTAGATTAAATAGTCTTATACAAATTATTAAGGTATATAAAATGCATGAATTTTGGATATGATTTAGAGATGGGACATTGAATTTATATATGAGTTTTAGAGAAGTGACTGAAATAAAACGCTAAGGAAAATGTTTTTTCTTAAGCACAAAGTTTGGCATTCTGCGACAGGCAGTCCAGTGAGACTGAGCCAGGTCTTATTTCTGCTCCAGCTCCCAAGACAGTCTGGTAGTCTTGGAAACAAGCATCTTAGTGCCCTCAGCAATGCAGCTGCCTCTCAGGTCCCCTGGACTCACTGTGATGTTCCATTACTACCTTTCCCTCTCAATAGCAGTCTGTTGTTTCATAGCAAAAGTAGGGTTCAAATTTTATAGTTCTTTTTCTGCTTAGACCAGCTTCAGATGCAGCAAAAGGCCACACCTCGATTTTTTTCACTGTAGCACAGCTTTTCTGAAAACTTAATTTGCCTTTGTCAGTTTTTTTTCTAGTATTGTGCTCATTGAAAAAACAAAAACCCAAAACACAAACAAATAAAAACTCTTCATTAAGCAGATTCTATAACAAAATCCTAGCAAACTTCCAGAAACCAGCAGGGCTGGTGTGGGACCATAGGGAGGCACAGACGACTGGTCACAGTACTCGTATGAAGAGTTCCTGTGGCCAGACAAGCCTGTGTGCGGAGCTGTGGACGCCGCCACCCCAGAGCTGCCCCACAGCGGAGGGATGAGCAGGTGCTGTGGACACAGTAGAGACTGCTTCCTCGGTGCTCCTCCACCACACACACCCTCTATGTCTTTAACTAACTACCTTCTGGGTACGCTGCCCTCCCCTCTGTGGCTGGTCCTTACGAGTGCATCTGTGAAGGAGGCTAAGGCTGGCTCTCAGAGGCTAGACTGTTCACTACTAGAGCAGAGCTCAGAACTCAGGAAACACAGATGTCTACGCAGCCGTCCCGTCAAGCCCTGATAGAGAACGTCTCCACCCCATTGACAAAAGGACAAACACGTGAATATTGAGAACACAAAGAGTTGCCGTATTTTACAAATCTTTTTGTCTTATTTTTCCTTTTTTCAGTATTTTAAAAATAATATATATGAAGGCAGAGTTCCCATTTATCCTCACTATCCATCAGACTAGAATTTTCAGCCAACTAAAAATTTTCTGTGTGTATTTTTAACGTTTTTTTTCCTACCATCTGTGAAATAAATGGAAGTGATAAATATGTGTTACTGAGGAGAAGTCGTCATTGGGAATAGACCTGTTTCTGTTGATGTGAACCATCAATACCTACAGTAGCGGCCGCATAGTGGCTTACAGCGCTCCAGTTGCGGGAAGTCCAAGGCCTCTTTCTGGTGCCTACATATCCCAGGATGGCATACATGCACATACATACATGCAGGTGCACACACATACACATAAATACAAATGAGAAGCCTGACGCCTGCATGCAGTGTGAGGAGCTTGTTTTGTGACACTGTGGTAGTGCTCCTAGGACCTCTAACTGAAGCTGTGTTGTTTTGAACAGTTTGCTTGTTTTTGTTACTTTTTCTCTTTCTTCCTGTTTTCCTAACTATCTTTTAGTTTTTGTTAGCTCTGAAGTCACATTAAGGTATGGCTCCCTTATCTCATGCTAACACCCAGGCACACACTTGTTTTTCTCTCACTGTTTACTGATTTCTGCCTCCAGCCGTATAGTCACAATTAGTGGAGGAAGTATGAAAAGACTATTGTGTTAGGAAGAAATTGTTTGAAATGACTGAAACAGCAGCTTACATTTTTGTAGCACGGTATAAAAATGCCACCCAAATTGCAATTTCTTACTTTTTAGTAAATATAATGTTCCTAAAAATTAGCAAAGGAAAGAACTTTAAATGCAATTATATGTAGCTGCCTGCAGGTAGAAGGTCAGCCCCTGGGCAGTAGCTACAATTGTTAAAGCACAGTTTGTTCCTTCCTGCCCAAGAACACAGGGAGAAACAGTCTCCTTGTACCTCCAGAAAAAAATAAGAGAACAAATTATGCTTTCACATTTGCTCTTATCAATCCATCAGAAATGATGTTTTGCTAACAATTAGAATACTTTTAAGGAGTGACTGATGTAGACCGTAGAAAGGAAGGAAGTCTTGCTCAATATGATCAGGAATTATATGGAAAATAAAAAACAAATGCAATGAAATAGGGTTGCATCATCCCACGCAGCCTGATAGAGTGTTGCTGCAAAAGTACTGCAGACATTAACGTGTTTGTGCACAAGAACAGGTCTCTTGACTTTCCATGGATGGGTGAGGCGCTAATGAGCCGTACTCCTCTCTGGGGCACTATTAGCCGTTAAAGGCTGTGGAAGGAGAGGTGTATTTTCTTCAGTGGCATAGTCATTGGGAATAACTCCCACCCACTCTCTGCACAAACTCAGTGGGTCATACACAAAAATAATACGTGAACGAAGGCGGGGGGGGTACCTCTGGGAAGAATGGGTTCAGCAGGAGGACGGTGGGGTGAAAAGCTGGGCACAGGGCATGAAGATGACTAAAATTTATTATAGAGATGTATGGCACTGTCAGACAGTTTAAAAAGTGAGAAATACAAGCGGAAAGACTGTTGAAGATAACACATGAGAACACATGTGCCCTCTGAGCCAGCCGTGCACTGAGCACCTGCTGGTTATGAGTGTTCTGTTATGCGTACCGGACAGCTCCTGTTTCTCGTCTTTCCTATGAAATATGCACTTTTCAGACTGGGAAACATACTTAGCTTTGTAGTTCCTCTAGCTGTGGGCAATTTGATGTGGCCCTAGTGAGCTCTTAATATATGTGTTTTGTTTATTTGTATTTAATTTTTTTGTGAACAAACATGAACTATGGATTCTGAAGACAAGCTAAAATCTTATTTTCTCTTGTTATTCTCTCATACATTACACTCTGCCTGCAGTTCCGCTCCCTCCACTCTTCCCCGCCCTCTGCTCCCCCCTCCCCTCTGTTCCGGATCCACTGCTCTTCTGTTTCCCTTCAAAAAAGAAGCAGGCCCTCTGAGGGCTATCACCGAAGCACGGCAGAGCAGGTTACAAACCCTCATGCCTAGGCTGAATGAGGCACCTCAGGAGGAAGAACAGGCCAAAGAGGCAGAGATAGCTCTTTCCCCTCTGTGAGGAGTCCCACGGGAACGCCCAGCTAAGCAACCACAAGATATGTGCAGAGGACTTAGCTCTGACCCATACCCGGTCCTTGATTGTCACGTCAGTCTTTGTGACCCCTTAGGATCCTGTGGGTTGTGTTCTCCTGTCCTCGACCCCTTTGGCTCCTGTATCCCCACTTCTGAGGGGCTTTCCGGCCTTGCCAAGTGCTTGCCTGTGGTCTCTGCGTCTGCTTCTGTCTGTCGCTAGATGATCCAGTAATCAAGCTAAAATAGCATAAGCATGTCTTGAGAAAATTCTTGAAAGTAGTGACTCTTTAGCATTTTGTCCCAGTATAAGGATGAGATCTCCAGAAAACGGTACAGATATGTCATTATAGAAGATTTAAAAATAAACTTTTTAATGAGAATATGATTATGATTATTGATTTTCATTCAGAGTTACCGATAGGAGGAATACTAGAAGGTAATTTAGGGTTCTGATTTTGATTCTAGCACTTATATAAGAAAAATTGAGATAAATTATTTAATATTCTTTACACCATCAATTACTTTATATTCTATAAGTTGAGTATATATTGTACCTAAGAAGTACCTATACAATTACTACTTTGGAGTCAGCCATGCAAAGACCATGAGTTAATGGTTGACTTTTAAGAAATCTCATCAGTCATTAAATACATCATTTAATCTCATGGCCTAGTTTCCAAAATTAAGTTTGAAGTATAGTTTCTCTTAAAATAAACATGCTTTATTTATTTGAATTCTAAGTTTATTAGACATGTTCTCAGAAATCCTTAAGCCTATATAATTTAGGTACTTATTGATCTAGAGATTATTCCTACGTATGTAATGTTTAGCAATTATTTCTAAATATAAATATTTATAGATAAGTTTCAATAACACTTGAAAACCTTTAGTCAGTCAGTCATCTAGGGCACCATAGATTCGTCTACATGTATACTTTCAATTTAATGTGACAAATTATACTTTCAGTATACATATAGTTTTGATTTGTAATATAAAAGCCTTGTGAGGTAAGAGTTAACTGTAATTTTTATACATATTAGATCAAAATTAATCTGCTGGTGTTTTTCTAAACATCTCAAAATCTGGTTATTTCTATTTCATCACCTTCAAATTTTTAAAACGACATACCAGCCTGGTGATAATATAACCAAATCTTGAGATATGTCTCATATGAAAGAAGGAGCCTCTTTTGTGTGACAGTACCATGGAGGACAGTGTCACACTAGGAGTGCTCTGTGGGGTGACAGTACCATGGAGGACAGTATCACACTAGGACTGCTCTGTAGGGTGACAGTACCATGGAGGACAGTGTCACACTATGACAGCTCTGTGGGGTGACTGTACCATGGAGGAGAGTGTCACACTAGGACTGCTCTGTGGGGTGACAGTACCATGGAGGACAGTGTCACACTATGACAGCTCTGTGGGGTGACAGTACCATGAAGGAGAGTATCACACTATGACTGCTCTGTGGGGTGACAGTACCATGGAGGACAGTGTCACACCATGACAGCTCTGTGGGGTGACTGTACCATGGAGGACAGTGTCACACTAGGAGTGCTCTATGGGGTGACAGTCCGTGGAGGAGAGTGTCACACTAGGACTGCTCTGTGTGATTGTTATGTAGCACCAGGGCCTGCCTTCCTTGAGACCCCGGGTTTATGATCATCATGTGTGAGATAAGAATCAGTAAAAAAAAAAAAATAAGCCTTAAGTTAAACTTCATTTCAATGTATTGACTACAATCCATCAGCTCAATACAACTTTCTAAAAAGAAAAGAGCTCTTGGCTTTATGACTAAGCAGTTGAGGCCTTTTTCACAACCTGGATGAGAGCAGGCTGGAATTCTCCGGGTGCAGACATAACAGAAATATTACTTCTTAAGCTTCTGTCCATTTTTGTCCAACTGCAAATCACTTGAATTATAAAACAGCGCTTTCTGCTTGGTGAGATGGTTGAGCAGTTAAGTGCATTTGCCACCAAGGTCGAGGACCTGGTTTTTACCCGCATGCTGGAAAGAAAGATGTAACCCTTGCAGAGCCGTCCTCGGGCCTCTCTGACTGTGCATGTATGCACACGTGTGCCTCAGCAGCATTTCAGGTCTGCTCTCACAGTTCTACTTTTTGGTTATTTTAAGTCCGTATTTTCTTCAAATTTATTTTATTGTACTTGTAAGTCAAGTTATTTTAGTGCTGTCATTGTTTTCTGATTATATGCATCATTTCACATAAATTCTTTTCAAACAAGCAGAAAAGAGAGAACAATCTTTATTCTGAACACTATACCTGCCTGATACTTTAAACTGAAATTAATTCAGCTTGGTCTGTTTTTCTTAGTGTCCCTAAAAGAGATGTTATTTTACAAATATCTTAAATGAAGAGAAACTGAAAGGCCCTGATGTGACAAAGATAGTCTTGGTCATTTTGCTAATGACCAAAGAGTCGGTGCAGTAGTAGTCAGAGGAGTAGCAGATGAAGGAAAGAGGGAAGGGAGGGAGGGAGGAAGGAAGGAAGGAAGGAAGGAAGGAAGGAAGGAAGGAAGGAAGAAAGAGAGGGACGGTGGCATGGAAGGCAAAGGAGGAAAGAAACGAGAGAAGTATGCAAGCAAAAGCTTTCCAGCTAGCATCTCACAATCCAAGTAGGGAGCTGGATACACACAACTAATGTTCATACAGAACAGGCCATGCAATGTGTATAAAAGAAAGCCACTCAAAGGAATGATGACAAGAAAAACAGTCATCTGGCTTGGAAATTCTTGTCATTATATTTTGCACTGCATGAAGAGAAGGATATGTCAGATGCAGAGACGGCTTGAACGTCAGAAGCACTTGAGCACAGGATACATTTGCAGGACAGCAGTGAGTAGCTTATAACAAATTGGGGTGTGTTGTTATGATAAATAACTAAAAAGTTTGCTGGGCCAGATTATCAAGAACTTTCTGTCTTGCCATTGAGAATACCTAATAGCCTTTGTATGTTATTTTATGCTTATCTACATTACTTAAGTTATATGTAATATTTTAATTTTATATTATTTTAGCATATATTTTTAAACAACATCTTCTATACTGCTTTTCTAAATTTTTATAAAATTCAGAGTATTATAGATGTTGATGATTTTTAAGGCAGTCATTATTATGAGCAAATGTGTACATAAAAATGGGCAAGATTGGAAACAGGCAAGTCATGGCCAAACTCTGCCAGGACAGGGTAAGCAAGTCCTCAATACTTCCTGCCTCGCAAATATGTCTGTCAGATATATTGGGCCAGAAGGCTGAAGATGATGCTCCAATATTAGAGAGTGTTTTAGGTGACTGTCTAGGCAGTAAACTGTCTCTGTCATTTTCTCATTGTGGAAGCTGCTAACATGCATTTCCTGTCTACTCAGATAATTAAGTTTTATTCCTTCTCAAGTCTCTGATGGGGTTGAAGACCAGATAGTTTAGTTTTACAATTAATCTTAGTTGTTTAGGGGGTTAAGATGGTTTTTTAGGTCTAAATAGATGTCTTAAGTTAATAGAGATGAGATATGATAGATATTGACTTACATTCAGAATTTTAGACTCACCAAAATAGGAAAGATATTTTCTTCAAGCTTGCCAAATTCAAGTAGCCAAATCACTGTGAATGTAACGTTTATATAATTCCTGATTGTTTCAGGGTTCTTCCTACTCTATGTAGTTTATTTTATTTATGTGTAATAACATAAATATATATGTGAAAAAAGAAATATAATAAAAACATCAAAAATATAACTCTAATAAAATATTTAACATACTATTTAAAATTAAAGACAAGGAGCTCTGGGAGAGGCCACTGCTCTAAGCCAAGCCGACTTGGTTGCTGTTGGATCTAAGTGGTCACTGTGGAGACCTGGCCTACACCCCTCTTTCCTGTCACACAGAGGTTAAAAAGTGGTGGACCTTCTGCATTTCCAGTTTTTAATGCCATAAAATTTTCAGGTTATTATTTTGCCTTAATTTTCCCCCACACACGTGCCTTTGGACTCTGTTTCCTTACAAGGTACTGATTTTGAAAGAAGCCCCGCTTTCGACCCTGCTCATTTTGTTTCTTCTGTACCTGCCTGCTTCAGATTCGCAAAGTTGAGGTCCTGCCACTGATGCTCTCACATCTTTTTTTTTCTTTATAAATTCATTATTAGAAAATTTTATACATGTATGCAGTATATCTTGATCGCTTCTTTTTATTTTACTTTTTTATTGAACTTTTTTATTTTTTTACATACACATTTATATTATTACACATAAATACAATATATTACCTATAGCAAGAAGAACCATGACACAATCAGGAATTATATAGATGTTACATTCTTAGTGTTCTGGCTGTTTGTATTTGACAGCCTTGAAGAAGACATCTTTCCTGTCTAATAGCAACACTTCAGGTACTAGCGTGGCCCTTCGGACCTGCGATATGACTGACAAAGCTAATGTGTTAGAATGCTTCTTATCTTACTCAAGCATGTAAACATTCTCTAATTAATTACAACAATCAGGTAATGAGCCATATAATACTTAAAGATGGCCACAAAAGGCCAACTCTAAGGTTTTGTGGTTAGGCCAGGTTTCTTTATATTCCTTTTTAATATTTTAAGTTAGTATCCAGAGTATTAAATTTCATTGTAGCATATTCAAATTTTATTAGTTTTTAATCTTCCTACTACCATCTTTTTTTTTATCAGCCTTCACTTATTGTACACACACACACACACAGACGCATGCACGCGCACACACATGCGCATACACACACCTGCACACACACGCGCACACACATGCGCATACACACACCTGCACACACATGCGCACACACATGCGCATACACACACCTGCACACACACGCACACACCACAGCCTTCTTTTCCTCTCATGGTCCCACATGTCCTGCCCTTCCCAATTCCATCTTCAACCCTCTGCTTGCCCTCTCATGCACCTCTCTAGTTTCATGCTGGTTCTTAGTTCTACGCAGACCATTAGAAACTCCTGCCCTGAGCTTCTGGAGGAGCTGTCCCTCGTGCTGGTTGAGGAAGTGCCTTTGCCATGTCTGTGCCCTTCAGCTTGGACTGAAAGCTGGCTATTTCTCCTGCCTCTCTTGGCATCAATATGCATGGAATCGTTTACTAGTCAGGGTCTGTTCTCAAAAGGAACAGATGAGATGCCGTTCCAAGTGGAACAGGTTGTTCTTGTTAACATGGCTGAGGGTCTTCAGTGTCTGAAAAGGGCAGACTTCCAGTTCCAGAGTGAGGCAGAATGTTCACAGAAATTCACAGAAGAATAAAGGATAGAATATGAATCTAAGTTAGTATATAATGGCCTGTTATTAATATTCTAAGTAGACTATAGACTGATCCTATCATTAAATGTTTTCTATACATGGGTAGAATTTTTAAAATTACAATTATCATATATTGGGAAAGGGAAATAATAAATATATAATTTAATGTTGTCTGTAAACCATAAGAATTATTCACACTTTAATTAGTTATAATCAAAGATTATTTTTTATTGATTTGAAATTTTCCTTAGACTCAAATATAAGTGTAATTATAGATTAACAATTTACATAATGACTAAATGTGAATTAACAAGTCAGGTTGATTGTTATGTTTTTTCTTATTTGTTAGACCTAGCATTAGAAAATAATTTATGGAAGAGGTCTGTAGCTAGTTTCCAGGTTTTGTTTGAAGTTAGATCCAAGTGGTGGCCACAGATCAGGATCCTGATAGTGGACTTTGGTGTTGTCAAAGATGATGGCTGCTAATATCAAAATAAATACCAACTGAGTCAAGTGTTTTGGTTCCATTTGAAGCTCATATTCACCTGAGAAGTTAATATCTCTGTTGTTTTGATACAGACTCAAAGAAATCGATAGACTTCTTAAGATTATATGGCTACTTAAGTAGCAATGAACAGTTACATGAAGAATAGTTAAATACATACCCATGAGCGTTGTAATATGTTGCCTCTTATAATCAAAATTAGATGACTGCATTTTGATTTTCTTTATATTGTTGTTTATAGAATATGTCTCTAGATGATGTGAGAAAAAAATTTTCAGAAACATATTTAGAAATAGTTTGTTATTTGGTGTCTTAGTTAAGGTTTCTGTTGCTATGAAAAACACCATGAACAAACACAGTTTGGAGAGAAGTTGTTTCATCTTACAACTTTCTGCTCATACTCCACCACTGAAGGCAGTCAAGGGAGGAACCTGGAGGCAGGAACTGATGCACAGGCCATGGAGAAGTGACCTGCTCTTGTGGCTTGCTCAGCCTGCTTTGGTACAGCACCCAGGACAACCCCTGAAGTGTTTACACCACCTACAGTGTGCTGGGCCCTCCTACAGCAATCAGCAATCAGCCAAATGCCCTACAGGTTAGTTGGGCAGGGAGATTTTTGTAACTGAGGTTCCCTCTTCTAAAATGACTTTAACTTGTGTGAAGTTGACAAAAAGCTAGCCAGCACAGTTGGTCAGGTTGGCATTCTGCTATTATTCCAGCAACAGCTAAACGTGACAAAAATTTTGTCCTTTTTTCATATGACATGAAGTACAAACAGCAATCCAGGGCAAGGATTACTACGCACAGAGCTTTCACTCACGGAGCTGCTATTGCACTATTGCGCCAATATTAATTTCAGCCAAAGAAGAAGGAAATTTCCAGAGCCGTCCCCACAGAGGCGGCCCATTATCAACAGAAACACAGTGGCTTTCTCCTCCTCCATCCTCTGGCTTCCTGCCCATGTATTAGTGGTCATACTGTTCTCATTCCCACCCTAGCCATAAGGAAGCCTATGACAGTGATGTTGTGTTTTGCTGTTGTCATCAAAATAAAGCTAGATTGCTTTAGCCAAGAAAGGACGAGGAACCATGTTGGATGGGTGTTCAGCAGTATTGGCCACAAGTAAATAGCCATTAAGTATTCACCAGTACAAAAAAGCAAGAACGTAGCTGTTACTCCCAAGAGGCTAAGTATTGAGGTGATATTGGTGTCTCTTAAATGAGCAACCAATATTTCTTGATAATCAAAGTGGAGAATATTGGGGAAGCCGAAGGTAATCCACAGCTACCTGTTTTGAAATTTAGTTGGATTTTGTGCCTCTTAGCTAGCACAAAGATTGTGACATACAGAAAGGGCTGTTTTGAATAAAAAGAGGATAAACTTGGTTTTGGCTATATTGACTGTACATGAAAAACCACAAGTGAGAGCTATCCTATTAGTGTGTACAAATGTGATTCAAAAGTTTGAGAGCGTGGCCAGGGCACAAGATAAAGATCCATCAGTGGTCATTAATCCATAAATGATGAACTAGGACATCCATGGCATAATATGTATGATGAAGAGGATTTAGATGCAAACTTTGGATAAATGTATCAAATAACGATAAGGAAAGTGAAGCCAGGAAGAGAACATGTTGAGGGGGAGCAGTCTAGGGAGTAGGGGAGAAACTACAGACGACGTTTCCTGAGAAGCCTTCCAAGACGTTCAGGAAGAGAAGGAGAGGGTGAGAAGAAGCCACTGACTTGCAGGCAGGTACTACCTTGTTTGAAGAGCAGTTTCCTAAGTGGGTCATGGCATGGTTGCATTATTCTTGCTGCTAAGGAATAGAACGGTAGATTCCTTTATTAATGCAAAAGCATGAGCTCTACCGAAAGCGCAGCTCGCTAAGCCTGGCATTTCTCTTTAGAAACAGGCTTAGTTCCTGCTTCTGGGAAATTAACAGAAAGAAGTAAAATACATCTGCACCATGCATGAGCTGGCTGAACCGATTACGGAGTTCCCACAGAGCCAGGCCTTTAGGAAAGCCAGAATTACCTACTGGCAACAGTTCTTCCTTTACAAGGCCTGCAGGAAAAGTGATTTACTCAGTAATTTTTCTTCAGACCAAGTGATTATAGCTGGGCTCCTGAATAGGTACTGGGCTGCATGCTATCTTTTGGATTATGGCTTTACCTCATGCTGCTGTTGCTAGTTATGCTCCAGAGATTTCCTTGGATTAGTGTATTGCAGATGTTTTATTGGCCTTTACTTGTCTCCTAGGCCTCTTGGTAAATCCTGCAAACAGTGCTCATATTTTTAATCTCCATCCCTACTATTGTGCCCAACTCTGCATACAGTGACCACATGATGAGTTAAATCAGCCACAATTTGTATTGGTTTTTTGTTTGTTTTGTTCATTTTATTTTGTTTTGAGGTACTAAGCATTGAAGCCAGAGCATCATGCATGCTAAATAAGTTTTCTACCACTAAGGTATACCCTACATCCATGGTGGAAGCTTTCATGCCACAATTACCAACAAACTCTTTAAATTAAAATTTTCCCTCCTGAACAGTGGTTGGTAAACAACTGCCAGAACACACTCCACTCCACAGGGAATGAAAAGATGAAGTGCATCCAGAACTGCTACTACAATATCTTAGCTTCTGATGTAGTGCTTGATGATAAAAAGAATACTCTAACTTATTGTCAGCATCACTGTTAACTATTCTGTTCATCAACATTTATTGAGTATTTATTGATTTCCTACTGTTTGCTAGGCAAAAATCTGGGTTGCAGGACACCAAAATGAATAAAAGTTATTCTCCACAAGAGTATAATCAATAAACATAGACTGTTAGAAAGATGAGGAAAATGGAGAGGGAGGAAATTATAACAAACCAAGCAGAGAGAAACATGAAATCAAATGATAAAAGTGTAACAAAGACTTTATTTCAGTAGTTCGGGGTCACTCAGTAATGTCCGCTTCTCCTTGAATACCTCACATGATACTGCCTTTGCCTTGTGGAGAGCATCGGGGGGCGGGGCCATAGCTCGTTTCACTTCACTCGGTTTTCTTATGGCTCCAGCTACAGCAAAGGCCCCCCTCACAATGGCTGGAAAGAGTCATCAGAACAATTTACATATACTACTTAGAATATTGCCTTTTATGAGGTACACAGACCTAACTAGTTTTGTTCCTGCACTGAAGACGATCCAAAGCGAAGGTTCAGTGTATCAGGCTCCAGAGAAAAGCTTGAGCCCTTACAGACTGAGGCAGAGACTCTCTAGGTCCTGCCTTACCGCACAGCCCTGCCTCTGAAGCCACAGGCACAGGCAATCCTTCACTTGTAGAATATTGTTTATAAGGCGAAGTCTTAAGTTTAAGTCCTGTGTCTATGGCTTCTCCTTGCCTTTCTCTCTCATGTACACATCATACAATAACCTTATCAGCAGTCACACCTAAACAAAATTGTCTCTGACAATTAGGGCTCTTTTTGTGTATACACTGAAATGCTGAAGTTAATCATTGTAAGAGCTTTAAATTCTTTGTGGGGGAAAAATATCTTGTGAGAGATGATTATAGAATTTTCAAAGGGCAACAGGACCTCTTTTTTTAAATTATGATATAATATTAAAGCATAATGGCAAAAATGATAGCATCCCCGCCTCACGTGATTCTTCAGTTAACTTCGGTAGAGGCCCTGTCTCTGCTCTGTGCACCCACACTGAAATCAGGAGTCTTGCCCCTATGTTCCACTTCCTTCACTCTTCCAAAGGTTGTTCATCCTAATTTCTTCCCAACTTTTAGGTCAACACATTAATTTTCCTTCCTGTCTTAATTACTTTTTGATTTCTGTGATAAGACACCATAACCAAGGAAATTATTTGGAGAAAGAATTTATTTGGGGCTAACAGTTCAAAGGGGGTGGTAAGTCCATGACCATAATGGTGAGAATAAGGCAACAGGCATACAGACTGGAACAGAAGCTGAGAGCTTAATTCATGCTTCGCAAGCGTGAAACAGAAAGCTGCCACGGAGTGGCCTGGGCCTTTGAAGCCCCAACACCCACCCCCAGTGACTCACTTCCTCCCACATGGCCACGCTTCCTAAGCCTTCCCACACAGTTCTACCGACCAAGGACCAAGTATTCAAACGTACAAGCCCACGAGGACCATTGTCATTCAAGCCACCACACTCCCTAAATGTGACTTAAAGATATTTCCACATACTACTTGATACATACACTTGCTTTGTTGTTACTGATGATACTGTTTTCTGCCCAGCATCTTGTATTAATTCCTTAGATTAGCATTTTGCACAACAAATTACAGTAGTTTTTGTAAGATTTGTTAAGCTGAAGCCGAGCAGTGTTTGAAAAAGCTCACACAATTCTTTATCAGAGAAGTCATGTACAAAGATTGGAGTAGCTAAAGTTGATGCGATGCTATAGGAAAAAATAGCCTGGGAAATTACCTAAAACTTCCAAATGAGGACAGTGAATAATGTGGAATTTTATTATAAAAATTCAATTTTTTAATCAACTATATCTTAAAATTTTAATGATTTCTGGACTTTCAATAGAGCATTGCGGATACACTGATACTTTCCACTAATTTTAGATATGTTGAAAGAACATTAACTTTTCCAGGCTACTTAGGAATGTCTAAGAGTCTGGAACATCCTAAAGAATGATAATTTCCTGTAAAATTTTGCAGTTCATATTCTGCGTGAAACGTCAGAATATTGTTGGGAAAGATTTGTCCATGATTTTAGTCATATCCAAGCAGGACAGTCTTTAGCTGAGATTATAAACCTTCTGGTTTTGCTCCACTAAATAGAATAATGATCATTCCTTGTTAATCTGTCAACTGTATCCTGCCTATCATTTAAAACCTTATTTGATGCATAGTACTAAGATAGCACAATTTCCTAAATAAACCAATTTACTTACTCACGTTTATAGCTCATTTTTGGAGTATAGTAATAATTGAATTACTTTTATATCATTGAGGCTTTGGGGGTTTTTTTGTTTGTTTGTTTGTTTTGGTTTGGTTTTGTTTGGTTTTGGTGGTTTTGATTTTGGTTTTTCAAGACATGGTTTCTCTGTGTAACAGCCTTGACAGTCCTGGAACTCTCTTTGTAGACCAGGCTGGGTCAAACTCACAGAGGTCCACCTGCCTCTGCCTCCCAGAGTGCTGGGATTAAAGATGTGCACCAACATGCCCTGCTCTTTTATATATTGTTAAAGTACAACCACTTTGGAAATCTATCTGGCGCTATCTCAGAAAACTAGGAATAAATCTTCCTCAAGACCCAGCTATTTCACTCCTTGGAATATATCCAGAAGATGCTCCAGCACACAACAGGGACATATGCTCAACCATGTTTATAGCAGCCTTATTCATAATAGCCAGAACATGGAAACAGCCTAAGTGCCCCTCAGTAGAAGAATGGATAAAGAAACTGTGGTACATTTACACTATGGAATACTACTCAGCTATTAAAAACAAGGAATTCCCGAAATGTGTGGACAACTGGATTGAACGAGAAATGATCATAATGAGTGAGTTAACCCAGAAGCAGAAAGAGTCAAATGGTATATACTCACTTATATCTTGACACTAGCCCAAGGGGCATGTCCCATGAAAGTCTTCACTTACCAAGAAAGTGGGACAGAGGGGAAGACTTCCTACTGGGACTCTAGGTGAGAGAAGCAAGGATCCAGAGGGTCCTAGAAACCTACAAGTAGAACATTATGATGGGCAGATCTGGGCCCAGGGGTTCTGCTCAAACTATGGCACCAGACAAGAACAATACGTACAGTAAACTTCAAACCCCTACCCAGATCTAGCCAATGGACAGGACATTCTCTACAGTTGAGTGGAGAGTGGGGACTGACTACCACACAAACTCTGGTGCCTGATATTTGACCACGTCCCTTCGATGGGGAGGCCTGGTGACACTCAGAGGAAGGATAGCAGGCTACCAAGAAGAGACTTGATACCCTATGAACATATACAGGGGGAGGAGATCCCCCTCAGTCACAGTCATAGGGGAGGGGAGTAAGGGGAAAATGGGAGGTAGGGAGGAATGGGAGAATACAAGGGATGGGATAACAACTGAAATGTAATATGAATAAATTAAAAATATATATTAAAAAAGAAAAAACAAAGGTGGAGAACATTATAATAAACACCACTGTAACATCAAAAAATAAATTTTGTTTATCATGCTTTAAATTTAAAAAATTCATTAAACATTTTCAATGTGAATAACAGTATCAGGTCACAATTTTTATCAAGGAGATTGAATTGTATACGTGATTATGTTTTATTTTAATTACATTTAAACTATCTTCTTTTTTCTGTAAATAAAAATGTTTATTTTTCATTGTTTTATTCTTTGATAGCTTCATACATGTGCACAGTGAATTTTATCCATCTTCATCATTCATTGTCCTCTCTAAACACAATGCATCTGGTCATTGTCTTTTTCCACTGCCCTCTCCAATGCCCTCCCTTCCCAACGGAAACCCTTCTTTCCAACTCCCTCCCCTTTATTTTCACGCCTTCCTCTTGTGTGTGACCCACTGAGCTTAATCAGAGTGGCTTGAGTGAGCATGAACAGAATGGAATTTACTAGAGCGTAAACACTGTATCAGTAGTTACTCTATGTAGAAACTTACACCCCGTCCCTCAAGCAGCCATCAGGTGCCCAGAATCCCCATGAGTAAGTGGAGCCTCATGCTTCACTCCCCACGCATGCGGAGACAGACTGTGAAGGTCCCAGTATTGTTTGGGTCTTGTGCAGGTAAATACACTGAATTGAGTACTTGAGTGTAGTACACATCTTTATTGCTATGCGTCTTCCTGTCCTCTGGCTCCTAGGCTTCCCATTCCTTTTCCATGAGCCATGGAGAGGTGATACAGATGTCCAACTAGAGTGCAGACTTCACTAACACGTATTCTCGGCACCTAAACCACTAGTGAGAGTCTGCATTCACTTCTGTCCATTGCAAGGCTGATAGCAGTACTGACCCCTAGATCTAAGTAAGTATTTAGAAGGCTGTTCAGCAACAGATTCATTTAGAAAAAAACATGGTAGGTTTCCTACTAGGCCCATGATCTTCCCAGCCACCAGCTCCTGCCCGTGTTTACAGTGCCGGGCATGACTTCCCTCCTGTGTGTGGAGTGAGCCGCAAATCCAGTCAGAAAGCAATTGGTTACTGCCCTAACAATCATGCCATGGCTGCATCAGAGGCCGCGTCTTGTGTAGTAGGAGGTCGTTATTGTAGTTAATAGGGATCACAGCTAGGTAAGACGATGGCCTCTTTCCCCAGCAGACTACTTTCTGACACTAGGAAATACAGAGCACAACACACACACACACACACACACACACACACACACACACACACACACACACCCGTAATTCTTGTTCTCACTTCTTTTTACGTTTCTCATTCCGTTTATTTCAGTTCTGTTTGTGATTGAAGACACAGATATGATAAACATGCTTAGTTGCTTAGAAGAAAACAGAATGGTACGGTCTTGAGTAGATAGTACAATAGCAAACTACAGCTTTCGGCTATTCTCTGTTCTTGATACAAGCTATACCATTTAATCCCTTTTTTAATGACCTTAACTCCTTCAGTGACTTTATGCCTTAGGTGCTGCACTTTACCAGCTGCTATATTCTAGGAGACTATTGAGTGTCCGTTTTAATTTTTTCAGACAGAGTCTTGTTTTGTAGCCTAAGCTGGCCTCGAATTTGCAACAGTCATCCTGCTTTATCTGCTAAGAGCAGCAAAATTGGGGAGGATACTTAAGTGGCCTCGAATGGTTTATATATAGAGAGGGGGGGAGGGTGTGTATGGATTCTCTGTGAAGCCCTGGCTGTCCTGTAACTCACTCTGAAGACCTGGCTAACTTCAAACTCAGAGAGCTGCCTTCCTCTACCTCCCTAGTGCTGGCATTAAATGTGTGTACCACCACCTTCAGCTCCAAATATAATATTTAAGAACCATTGTCTCATTTGCCATTTAAACTCTTGCTATGTGTCAAAGATAGTTCTAGATACAGGCATTGTTGTGTTGTTAATCCTTGCAGCAGGCCTAACAGAAAAGCATGGTTGTCATCCATGTTTCTAACAGCTGAAAACTGGGGCACTCATAAAAGCAAATGGTCTAAGAACGTAAACCCAGCAATTTGCATGGCTAGAACTTAGACCAGTGATTCAGTCTCACTCAAGAGTGTTGGCTGTTAATGACTGCGCTATTGCCTCTACTTCCTGCCACAACTAAAGCCTTTCTTTTTTCATTTGAATTCAGATGTGAAGGTCTCACGAGCAAAAGCAAATAAGAAATATAATGCTAGGCTGCTTTTCCATCTAATTTTAAAACATCTCAAAATAAGTAGTAGCAGGTAACCTCTCTTTTATTATAAATTATAGAAAGACAAAGTTCTCCAGGTACAGTTCAACATTTACTGAACAATTAAAACTTTTTTTTGGTAATTAGAATATTAAAAGATACATGAGTAAAGTTAAAGATCACCATATATGTCTCAGCTTCAGGTCAATGTACTTTAAATTTGGTGAAAATATAAGTATAGATTTTTAAAATTATTCACACATATATTATTAGATGTACCTGTGCATATATAATCTACTGATTGAAATAGTACAGTAACTTAAGTAAATTGGTATTTGTAAATGAATTTATTTGAAAAAGAATCTTGTGAACCAAATTTGTACCAAATAAGTGGACTAAAAATAAGTAATATTACTCTTGCTAATAAACACCATTATTCTCTTTATATAGACATTTCCAGGGGAAAGAGGCAGCAGATTTTGAATAATTTAGGTTATGGGTCTTTTTTAAATGATTGAAGTTGAAAGGTGAGGTGGACTAAAGTCATTTGCCACCTAATTTAATTATATGGATTTTTAGATTAATGAATTTGATTATTAATGTTTTATGGTATCTCAGAAACAATCCCTTTTATTTTACATTTGAAGTCGATTTTAATAAAAATGTATATAGCTGTAAATTGCAAGGTCCAAAAGAAACAAAATAAGTCACGAATATGATAAGTGTTCAAGTGATGGCCACTTGTCATTCAAGTTGTATTGGTCAAATTGTTTGTATCTATCAAATATTTATGTTGGACCATTATTCCTGACGGATTTTTATTAAGGTGCAAGTCTTCAACTCACGAGCAGTTTATATAAAATATAAAACCTGCCATCACTTATAATTAGAAAGTTCTCAAAAACTTGACTAAATAAGGATGTTTCATCATAAGGTGTATAATGAGCAAAGAAGGTCCATTAGCGGGAACTCTCTGACTTGGCAGTTCTGGCACAGCAGCAGCCATATTGGATGCTTTTAGAGGAAGACTCCAGCTAGTAATGACGCGGTAATAATACTTCGTTTTTTTCTACATTATAACAAAACAAATATCATTTGTAATGTTCAAAACAATTATGCAAGGATGATATTATTCTTGTCATAATAGACTGTGAACATTAAGGGCTAAATAACCTGCCTAAATTTGCTCAGCTAGTGGGAGTCTCCTCTGCTCCAAGCGTCCAGGCGCCGAGGTGCATAGCCTTCCCTTCTCCTCTCTCCTTTCCCTTCCTTTTAATGTTCTAGCTTAAGGACTTTTGGCAGCTGATTTTTTTGTTGTTGTTGTCAGTAATAAAATTAAATTGTGTCCATTAGTTTTAACATTAAATGCATTTTATGAGAATAGGTCATTAACATAAAATATTTATGTTGGTTTTCAATTTACTAGAATTGTTGTGCACCCACGAATCCCCTGCACCCTGACTGGTCCACTTTACTATCTAATTCTTTCAGTTCCAGGAAGATTGAGCTATTGTAAATAATAATGATTTTTTTCCTAATATTTCTAGGATTCATCAAAATTCCAGCAACTGCTCAGAATTAAACTTCTCTTTTTTTCTCTTGGCTTTTCTAAAAACGCCTAGGTTTTTATTAATTAGATTTTATGTTACCTCTAGGTTTTCAGTGAGGCGCAGTGGATTAAAGAGAAAGTTGGTGGCTACTAGAATTGATGTTTGTAGCTCCAGCGACAACTTGACCAGATTTGTTTTCCTTTCACATTTTAATCAGAAATTTAAGAATTGTGCTTCCTAATGCCAAGCCAAATGTTTATTTCCCAAAATTTAGCTAAATGTTCTTCCCTAAGGCCATTGCTGGTTTGAAACTTTTAATGGCCCTCATTGGGGTGTGGTGAAAATGCTATAATTACTTTGCTGAAAACAAGGGCTTCTTCATGTAAATTTTTGTTTTAGGCTAATTACCGCTCACTTCTGTCTTATATGCGCCTGAGTGGGGTATTGCAGTGCCCTCCACGGACAGTTAAAGTGCCGACATAGGAGCGGCGGCTAAGGAGCGCTGTGTGCGGTATACTGACAGCTTCTGCGTGTTTGTCAATCTGTGTCAACAGCATCCGTCAGGATGGGATCCACATAGAGGGGCAGATACTGTCTCCACTAAGTCCTCGGACAGTGATGTAAGTGATGTATCCGCGGTTTCAAGGACTAGTAGTGCTTCTCGTTTCAGCAGCACAAGCTACATGTCCGTCCAATCAGAACGGCCGAGAGGAAACAGGAAAATCAGGTAAGAACACTTGGGCAGCAACTGCTCTGTGTGTTTCAGGTCTTTTTTCTCTGGATAAATAGTCTAAAGTATTGTTATATGTTGTAAAAGTAATAGTATATTCTATATTGTTATTTTGCTTTATCTTGGTCAGTTTTTATGGAACTGATGACAGTTCTGTATACTAAATTACTTGAAATAATATCTTTATGCCTGTAACTTCAAAGCTAAACTACAATTGTTAGAACTTTATTGAATTAAGATGACTAACTGGAGGTGTGAATTTAACATTCTGATGAACATGAGAAACAATTATATTGGAGGGTATTTTTTCCTGGTTAAATAGATTATGTTAATTCAAAAGAAACATGTTGCTTTTTAAATAGGAGGATTCCCTATCCTCTTGACAGTATTGTGAATACATGGAAAAATTATTCACTGTCTCAAGAAAATTTAGTGTATGTTTATCTTTTAGTTCCCACTTGTCTTACTGATCCGTAGATACCAGAGCGCTCTCTAACGGGGAGACTGCAGCCCTAGCCTGCTTCCATGGTCGGCTGTGGCTTGCCAGCGCATCTCTGGTGTGCAGTGGGAAATGCACTCAGCACGTAGATGGTTTAAGTTTCACCCAAGTTTTGATTGTTTTCATTGCCTTTCTGTTTCATTTCACTTACATTTTTTCTTGACTTTTTTCTCTTTTGTGTTTCTTTGCATGCCTTCCATTTGTGTTTCACTCAAAGGCCAAAGGGAGGGGAAGAGGGAGGGGAAGGGGGCGCTCAGCAAGAAGAGACAGTTGAGTTGGAGCAAGAGGTAAAGGAGGAAATAGTTAGTGAGGACGGGAGAGGGAAGGAGCCGTCAGAAACACGCGATAAGGAGAGAAACAGAGAGTCAGGCGAGGAGCAACAGGCACTGGACGCCCCTGAGCAGGGGAAAGAGAGAGAACAGTGGAGGAAACAGGACTTGCGAAGGAGTCTCTCCCAAGAGGACGACAGGTAAAACCGCGCGATTGTGTGGGTCCCCAGCAGCAACGTGCCTCTGTCCTTTTCCTAAGTGTCATTTCACAGTCAGAGTCATCTCATGTTTTTTGTTTTGCCTGTGTGTGTTAGCTTCTAACATAACTGAATAATATGCTGAAATCACCATCAGAGAGGTTGGCCTGCCAGTGTCCTTGATTTATACCCACCAGATCTGGGAGTCGGATTGAGTTTGTTTACCAGCTCAAGTTTGATTTTAGGTTGCATTCTTATCATGAGGTCACCATAGATTTTCCCCAACTTCCCCTTAAAGATGAGTGAAAGGGGAGCTTGCAAATCCTTTTACCAATGGTAAAGGCTCTTTGGGGGGGAAAAAAGGTAATACCCTTAAATAAGATTCTGAAGGGCCTAAATTTTCAACATAATTTATAAGATATAATTGTGTAGTAGAAAAACTTTAAAAATGAGTGAAAATTGTATAAAGCTTAATATAATAGGTTTCTTATCTCCTTGGATATGTGTTAGTTTTCTGGGATGTTGCAGCACAGTCTGAGATGTGAGAACAGCTGTAAAGCAGAACAGTGGTCTCCGTCTGGCATGTGTTGCTCTTACTGATTTTGCTTTATGAACCAGCATCTCAATTTTAGCCCAGGCTGGACCTGAACTTGCTATGTTAACTCATGCTGCGTCTCAAACTCATAATCCTCGCGATTCACCCTCTTAAGTTCTCAGACTCTGGCCATGCACACGACACTTTCTGACCCATGATTCTCTGGATGGAAGTGGTGGGTGTCCAGGTCTCATTGGAAGGCAGACATGTTAGATCGCTCTCTTCTAAAAATGCATGCAGTTAGAAAAGCTGCAAGACCAGGGTCGTGGCACAGGGGCAAAGACACACAGTGAAACAGAGCAATCGCTGCCTCTGTAATGGGAGTACAGCACACAGTGGGATCAGCAGCACACAGTCAGACTTCCCCTTCTCAAGGTGAAGGGTTTGCTTCAGTTACATATTTTTGAAAATGAAAATTGAAAATAAAGTCACATTAAAGAAGTCAAGTTTCCTGGCAGAATTTTTTTAGATTACACAAATTTTACTTGAGGAGCAAAACATGTTTGTTTGTTTGTTTGTTTGTTTGTTTGTTTGTTTTTTGTCAAATTTAAGCTGTTATATCAAAACCCAATTGCATATTGAGCTTTTCCCAAAGAGAAAGAAAGGACAATTGAGATAGTAGTTTTCTCACTTAGTATACAGTTCTATGGTGTATATTTCCTTTTTTCTTTTAGATATCTCAGCACTCTATAGGTCTTTAAAGCACACAGTAAACATAAAAATGTCTCTTCAGTAAGGCACATTTTGTGACTTGACTTGAAACTAGTAATTTCAAGTCTGTTGTTTAACTGGATAATTACATTGAACTATCATATAAGTAAAACAGCCATTCCTGACTTGTGGGAATTATGATTATTAATGACTAATTCATAGGGAAGAGTTTTCTGAAAGAGACAGAGGGTCCTTTTTCTCTTTAAAGAACTTAGCAAAATTTGAGTCTTGTGTGTTCTCTGTGAGCTGTACAGAGAAGACATGAGCCACTGTGGCCGGCCTGGAGCCAGGCTTTCTTACTGGACACCTGGCTTGATGGGCAGAGCACGAATGCTTACGGCCTATTCTCTTTGCTTTTTAAAGGCTGCTAGCACCATTTTCTCTAGGTTAAGAAGACCACTTTATTTTATGAGGGCAGAGGGGATAAGTATATTTCTCCAAGATGTTTATCAAGGCATGGTCTGTAAATTGTAGAAGGCTAGGTTGATGTCTCTAGGCAACTTATATTTCCTAAGTTAGCAAGACATTCATGCAGTTGTTCCTAAGAACCCTTCCGTGTTATCCATCCATCATGACAGTGTAAACTCTTGAATTTGCTTTCATTCCTTGGGGTCAGTCTAACTGTCTCTATTCTGAGGGAAGGTATGTCTGCTTCTTCTTAGCAGTTTTGTGTTTTGATACTTGATATTACAATCATAGCTTGTTTAAAAAGTAAAGATAACTTGATTTCTTTTACAACATTGTTGGAAACTGTCTTATTCTACAGTAAGCCATGGACGTTTCATAGCTTTCATTTTGAATTCACGTTTTATCAAGAGAAAAGAAGCAACAAACTTGCTGTTACGATTGCTACCATCTTTGCAAAATTAGACCTTGCTGCAGGATACATATTTCAGTGCAGGACTGTATTGTCTACTTTTAGTGAGTCATATGAAATGAATTTGCTAAATGTTTCAGAGGAAAATGGATAGCAAAAATAAATTGAAAATGATTCCTTAAATGTTAGGTTTTGTAATGTGATTAATGGATGATTGCTACTTATATATACACACATGAAAATTTCCCACCACCTTAGTGGTTAAAAATGGCATACTGTAGAAGGTGCACATATATTATATACATTTTATTATGATATGTAGTATGAGAAAGTAGAGAAAGTTGTATTAGATAAGGTAGTAAGAGATAAAAAGAAATCATTCATTCCAACCAATATTGATTTAGAAAATTTCTCAGGTACTGAACTGTTAACTGAGACAGAAATGAAGTTAAACATTTCTACATTGGAGGGTAAAATGGTTTCTTACTAGAAGCCTCATTGATAAACCTACCAGAAAGCACAGGGAACAGGAACTTAGTACACAAAGAAGTGAAGTTAAACCATCTATAATGGAAGCTGAAACCCAACCAATGAAAAGAATCGGCACATCGATAGCTTTGTGTCTAAATTAAACTGTATCCATTCGTCCATGCCCTGTTCTGGGGACACAAGAAAAAGATCAAAAGTTAAGAAACTTTTCATAAATTTTTATTTGTAGTATATCTATAAATGCTACAAAAATACTTTTCTTTTTTAATAAAGATTACTCTTCTGATAGGAATGTTTTTGGAAGAATATACTGATATAGGTTCAAGTTTTCATGATTGTTTTTATAAAAGATATTTATACTATTTAATTATTGAGGCAGGAGAGTAATTGTTAATTAAATATTGATACAGAGGTATTGCTGGTGGGATACTAGTTTTACATCACATTATACATTATAGTTAATGATAAAGTGTTATAGCAGACACAGTGACTTATACATTATAGTTAATGGTAAAGTATTATAGCAGACGCAGTGACTTATTCCTGCCATCCCAACACCTGAGAGGCTGAGACACCAATGTTGTCCCAACTTTGAGACTAGTCTGGAATACAATTTGATTCTAGCCTGGGCTACAGAGGCAGGCCCTTTTTTCAATAAGAAAAAGGAGGAGGAGGAGGAGGAGGAGGAGGAGGAGGAGGAGGAGGAGGAGTTTGCAGGAAGAGGACCAGTAACAATATATCATGTGAAAATAACAATGACCGCGACTCTAAAATGCAAGTTCTCCTCCTTGCGCTGTCCTATATACCCGCGTTACCTTTCTAGTCGATTTACCTTGCCAGTGCTCACCCTCTTTTCCATAGTTTAGATGTACACAGCAGACAGCAAACAGGAGAGTAGGCACATTTGTCATTCTGGTGGTGTGGCCTTATACTCAGGGACTCAAGAAGTAACTGGTTCCATGGTAGCCGGGAGCACACTCAGCAGCTGGACGTGCGTCTATCAGTTGGAAGGTGTTTTCACAAGCAGCCGTCATTGTTTAACACTCCACTTATTAAGTTCAGTTTTGTCTGCTTGTTTTTGGGGAGCATTTTCCATGCTAACTCACCCGAGAGCACACAGTGGACGTATCCCCTTGTAGCTAGTGGCATCAATGCCTTGTGTTTTCTTTAGGTATTTCGTTTCCAATGAAAACACAGCTTATCTATAGTAACATGAGAATCTAATTCTTACACTATTTTATGCTTTATGTAACACCTAAACTTAAAAAGAAATATAAATACTTGAACACCACCCTAAAAATTGTGATTCTGTACATTTAGAGTAGGATTGTCTGTATTGAAAAGGAATGTCCCAGAGGCTAAGGATGCTGTCCATCTTCTCCTTGGACTTACTGTATTTTCTAATGAATCCAGAAATCAGATTCATGAGTTTTGGAAAAAGAAAGCAACTGGGATTTTGATAGGGGTTGGGTTCAGTCAATTTGAAAATAACCACCATTAAAAAACTTAATTATTTAAAATATTGCTGTTACGTGTCAGGGGAAAACATTGTGTCTGTTCTCTCCTACTTTCCCCGGCATCTGGGAATCAAGCTGAAGTCACTGGGCTGTAGAGGCAGCGCCTGTGGGCTGAGCCATTGCCCAGCATGGAGCATTGCTGTCGGTGTTAAGATTAACGTTTTTCAGTTCACAAACATGAAATGATGTTTTATTTACTTTTTCTTTACTTTCTTGGAATTATATTTATATTTTTTATGTAGTCATGCACTTTTAAAATACTCTTCACATTTTTGGCACTATTATGAATGGATATTAACATTGGGTTTAGATTATTCATTGCTAGGATCAACAAGTACAATTTATATTTTGGTTTACTGATTTTGTACACTACAATTTTCTACGACTCTGTATAAAATTGCTTGTCTTCTGTGATTAACAATAGTTTTAAATCCTATTTCACAATCTGAAAGCTTTGATGTCCCTCCCATGGTATTGACCTGAGTGGACATCCATTAGAATACTGAGCAGAAGTGGCTAATGGAGTTCTTAAAGCAGCCTTTGCATTAGCTACAAAAGCCTTTTTGAAGATTGTGTCTCTTAGTGATACTCACCCACTTTAGAATACAGAAAACTTTCCTTCAAAACTTTTCTTCCCCGCTAAGAGCTCTGGCCATCTTATCCATCACTGGAAATACAGAACTCAGTGCATAGAATTAGAATCATTATTACCTCCCAACTTATCAAACAAACAACCCCAAAAGATAGCTTGTTCCCGTTGTTGTTGTTGTTGTTGTTTTACTCTCTAGGGGTCTAGCATACCATACTCAAACTTTCACCACCTGAAAGCTTGGTGTTGCTCTTTCCTAGCTTTTCCCCACTGAGCATAACTGCTTCTCTCCAGCCTCCAATCTTACTGACTTACTGACTGAGTTGTGTCTATCTTCCTAACTCTGTTCCTGCTTTCATAATTTAAACTCTTCTACTCTCATGGATACTATTAGAAAATTCTTATCTCTTAAGAAAAAACATAAATGTAAATGTTATATTGATAGAGTGACAGACACATAGGCAGTCAGTTTTTATGAAGTAGTTAATTTGTGAAAACTTCATAAAAAGTTGTCTTTGCTGAATATTGAATATGATACAGTCACAAACATTGACAGCTAGGTAAAGGATCAACATACTGGCTCACACTGCAAAGCTTGCAACACTTTTACCAAGTGAACCATCCAAAGACAAAGGTCATGTTACCTGTTACATTTGTACTAAATGTCCAGAAGTGTGAATTCTGCTGAAATAAAATGATACGATTATTCTATCTCTAAAGAAGTTTATTGAGATGTACAGTGTTTAGGACTGGGTTAGTGTTTGATTCAGTGGCTACCTTAGTGTATCTGTGTGATATATTTATTTGTGGTTCATTACAATGAAGCGATTTTTCTTTTTATAAAAGTGAATTAGCAGCAGCCATGTTTTGAGGTGAAAAGAGAATTGCAGAGTGACTGATAACATCACAAGGCTCTGTTCTGTGTTATTGGTTTACTGAAGTAGACAGTCCTTTGCAGGACCCTGCTAATATAAAAAAAATCCATACACTTTGAAAGGGTGTGATCATAATATGTTTTAAATGCTGAAGATAAATATTTTAATAAGTATTGTATGGAGACATAAGAATTCAAACATTTTTATCAAGCACATTTTCTTCAGTTCTAGCATACCTTTAAAAACTAGCATTCTCAAATTTCCATTCATCTCTTTCTTTTCTTGTTTTTGAGTACATATTTCTTATCTCATGATTCAAAGAAATACAACCTTTATTTCCACGAGAAGGTGACAGCCTTCTTTCCTGTTTGTAGGCCTTTTGTCATCCTTTCCTCATAAATGTAATTATTGGCCTGAATTTGTACACTCTCCATATTAAAATTTTTTTCAGCAAACAAACTAGGACCATAAAAATTGGGAAATTAAAGACAAGAAATGTCGCTAATCCATCATCGTTTTTATACATGGCAAAGCTGAAAGTGCTTGTCATATGTTTTGAAGAGTTAGTCTCCAGAGTGGACCAAGAGAAGTAAGGTTCAGGTTTGACCGTGGTCTGCAGAGTTGTGCGTGTGAAAACAGGACTAAGACGACAGGCACAGGGATAGAGTGAAAGCCTGCAGCTGCTGGCGGAGCTAGAACCAGAAGCAGGCCTGGGGCGCTGGCTCAGTGAAAGGAACAAGTGTGGGGGGACCGGGACATTGCCACGTAGGTGTGAGAAGTGGGTTGTCAGTGTTTAATAGCCTCAGTTTCTCAGCTCATTGAGGTCATGCCTTTTGACACGTAGGTCAAGTGTTTCTCTCACTTCTCTATAGATTTCTTTTAAGTGGCGTAACTTGAAACTAGAAACAAATGACTTTCCTTTTTAGACAGGCTTTCACCATGTAACCCTGGCTGGCCACAAACTCAGAGACCCACCTGCCTCTGCTTTACAAGTGCTGGGGTTACAGGTGGGCATCACCATGCCCAGCCAGATGACTGTTAGTAGCTGTCACAGGCGTGCTTCTTAGAAGAAAAGTCATGATTCATTAGTAGCTTTTAACCACTAAAAAGGTTTTCATCTAGTTTATTACTCTATGATGTTATATGTATCTCTAACATTCTTCAATTAAAGTTTCTCCTGGCCCCATTACCCTCCGATCCCTTTCTTCCTCCCAACAGATTTCGTTTTCCCAAGGTCCTCTCCTGCCTCTGTGCGTATCTGTCTGTCTGTCTGGCCCGTTGTGTTTAGTTAGGGTTGACGGCAGGGACAAGTGCCACTGAGGAATATGACACCTCTCTCCCTGCAACCCCGAACTTGCTGTGCTTGGGAGGAATGAGCATTCTTCCTTCATCCATTAGTGGAGTGCTGCTGAGCCAGTGTTTAGCAGATCAGATGGCTTTTATGAGTGTGTGTCAGAAGCATGTTGGGGAAGCTCTTCTAGTTCTGCTGCTAAGCATAAGGTCCAGAGAGGCATTTAATAAGTTATTGTGCATCTTTGCATGCATAAATTCATAGGTTCCTCTGTTTGACCTTTTTAAACTTACATGAATATGGAAAAGTACCTAGCTAAAATCAGTCAGCAGGTTAAGGATAGAGGGCGCAAATACTTAGAAACAAAGTTTATTCCTTTAAATCAACATTGTTCAAGTATATTCTCAGAAAATGTGTGTGTGTGTGTGTGTGTGTGTGTGTGTGTGTGTGTGTGTGTGTGTGTGTGTAAATGAATCCTTTGTCAAATAACTTTGGGAACTACTATGTGTGCTGTCAACATAAGTAAAATGCATATGCATTTTGAGATGTCCTTTAATGAAATCATTTGAACTAGTATTTCCTAATTGTTGTGATGTAAGTAGTTTATGAAATGCTTTTGGGAGTTCTACAAATGTGTTTAACACTTAATGTATGCCTTAATTTTATATTTTTAGATTTATCTTGTGTTTTTAAAGTTAAATAAATATTTTGTTCTTGCTCTAAGTAGAGGATTGTGGTGTGAAATTTAGGACTACTTAGAAGTCTTAGGTCTTAAAATAATCACAGGAAGTTGGTATAAGCAGATAGGTGGGGCTATGGAAGGAACTAAAAGCCCGAATAACAGTTCACAAATGCAACAGCAGAAACATTAGCCAAGGAGTATAAAATGGGATTTATTTCCCTAATAATGACACTAATAGAAGAACTCCATAAAATATTTATAAAATTCAACAAATCTTATGAACACTGAACATTTTCTGACTTTTCACATATTTGAAAATATAATTCATTGTACTGTTTGGAAAATCATTTCAAATAAAAACCAGCCACAACGCACAAATGTGAAATAGACACATAGAATGACTTTCTATGTTTTCCATCCTTACATCGACATAGTGGCTTGGGACCATTAGTTACTGAGATCAAACTTTATCACTCTACAATCCCATTTATGCCCTTCACGTGTCTGTGCACGTGCGCAGACAGCCAAATCTAATGCGTGGTGCACAGAATCCCCGCCATCTCTGCAGACCGCACCTCCATTGCTGCTATTATTTTCTATGTCATTTACCACTTTCAAGATGTTCAGAGTTCACTCTTACATACTGGTTAAGAGTCTGTGATTCCCACATATAGTATTTTAACATGGTATTGAACTTTGTCCACCATATGCTGGAATATACTTCCTTGATGAAAAGATTTTATTCTATACATTACATGGCAAGAATAAATAAAATCTTATTTGACCTGTACAATATGCACATTTTTTCAGTTTAGCAATGAATGAGTGCTATAGGGAGATATTTTTATATTTGTATTAAGATAATATATAGTTAACCCATTATCCAATTATGTTTACAAAGTCTTCACTTAGTAGATAATAATGTTGTTCTATCATTTGCAAAGTACTTCCCTGGTTTAAAAAATCTCATTTTATAAACCACACATATGAACATATGATATATGAATGTCTTTGTATCTAATGTGTGATGTTCACAATATATATTTGCACACATGTATGTTTGTTACTAGACATAGGAATCTTGATATATCATTGGAGTTAAACAGTTAATCTGGGGAGTGATAGAGCAAGCAACAATATTTATAGTTTGAGATGAAGAATCCCTTGAGTTTAGATTCCTGTCGCACTGTAATAAGGGAAGTGTAGAATTTAGGTCCAATCTGGGCAGTTGAAAATAACCTGTGTTTTCCTGATGTTCTTTTGGGGCGCAGTGATGCTGTGCTGCTGAATTTCACCTTTCTGGAAGCAGCGTCTGGTTCTCTCCAAGTGCCTGAGTGTAGCTCCTTCATGAGTGTTAAAAACGGACAAGGAGTGTCTGTGTTACGCACACTTAAAAAGGCGAGGCTATGGCATGAAAATCCTGGAACCTATACAATGAGTGTGAAAGATGATTCTAAAAGTAAAAATTTTACACGCTGAAGAATTGGATTAAATGTACTGCCCTTTTTTCTAATTATTTAAGTGGTGTGCTATTTTATCATCCTTGTGGTCACGATTCTTAATTATTTGATTAGCTTTACATAGTCTGTCTATGTGGAATGGGTGGGGTGCAACACTGCTCATGTGGGGTCGGGGACAACTTGAAGGAGTTATTTCTGTCTTTCCACCCCGTGTGACTCATGAATCAAACTCAGGTCACCAGGCTTGGCAGCCGGGGAAGACACCTTTACCTGCTAAACCGTCTAACTCGCCTATCCTCCCTTCCCCCTCCATGATTATTGATTGTGAACAACTTGTAACTATGAATCATACTTAAATTCTCTCTTTTTTTAAAATTTTTTTCTTCTTTATTAATTTATTCTTGTTACATCTCAATGGTTATCCCATCCCTTGTATCCTCCCATTCTTCCCTCCCTCCCATTTCCCCCTTACTCCCCTCCCCTATGACTGTTCCTGAGGGGGATTACCTCCCCCTGTATATGCTCATAGGGTATCAAGTCTCTTCTTGGTAACCTGCTGTCCTTCCTCTGAGTGCCACCAGGTCTCCCCCTCCAGGGGACATGGTCAAAGGTGAGGCACCAGAGTATGTGAGAAAGTCATATCCCACTCTCCACTCTACTGTGTAGAGTGTTCTGTCCATTGGCTAGATCTGGGTAGGGGTTTAAGGTTTACCGCCTGTGTTGTCCTTGGCTGGTGCCTTAGTTTGAGCGGGACCCCTGAGCCCAAATCTGCCTATCATAATGTTCTACTTGTAGGCTTTAAATTCTCAGTACATTATTTCATATTTAATTATATGCAGAAACCAAAAATCATAATTGAAAGGCCTTTTAGAAGTTATTTAGTACTCAAATTAGGTAGGAGTTCTGTAATATTACTCTCAAATCAAGTGTGTAAGCAAAACACTGGGAGAAATTTATCAAAACAAATTTCTCTGGCTGTGAAAAGCAAGAGCCCTATATAATACAATGGAGAGCTGACTGTCAGTGTGTGTAGCGCTGTGGAGAGCTGACCGTCAGTGTGTGTAGCGCTGTGGAGAGCTGACCGTCAGTGTGTGTAGCGCTGTGGAGAGCTGACCGTCAGTGTGTGTAGTGCTGTGGAGAGCTGACCGTCAGTGTGTGTAGCGCTGTGGAGAGCTGACCGTCCAGTGTGTGTAGCACTGTGGAGAGCTGACCGTCAGTGTGTGTAGCACTGTGGAGAGCTGACCGTCCAGTCTTGACCAGTTTATTCTCTACATTATGAACCTTACATTGATATTTATGATTATTACAAGCTTTTCACAACTAAGCCATTCCTACTTGGCTATGACCTTTAAAAGGCCACTTTCTTAGCTTGTAGTAGTTCATTTTTAAATTATGATTTTAGTATGTTGTGGATTCTTTTGTATTTATAGCATATTTTACAATTTTTTAAAATGTGAAAACTTGAAAGGAAGAATTTGTCAAAAATTACTGCCCCCAAATTGAGCCATGTTATATTTTAACCCACTGCCAAGTAAAATAAACAATTGTTTATATTGTGCATTTAAGTGTGTTATATATTATATATATTATAAATTAAGCACATTTTCCTTTTATTATCATTCTTAATTTTCATAAAATTTTTATATTACAATCCTAGCACAATGATCTCAAATTATGTCTTCTTTTATATAAAGAATAATATAAAATTTTATTCAGGCTCACGCAATATTTAAGCAGCTTAGTTATTATTTTCCATCCAAAATTATCAGCTTTTCAACTGCATTGTGGCTTTACATTATGGGATAATAGTATACCATAGATAAAATTAACCACAAATATGAAAAACATCTTATCATCATCCTGCTTAATCTCTTGAGTATCCAGTGAGATTGCGTCTAAGGATTGTTTTGAAAGTTGGATTTTAGTTGTTTTCTCTATTTGTTAATCCAGTAATCAAGTGAGTGTGTGAATTGTTCAAAAAGGCAGGAGAAGAATCTTTAACAAGGGGCAAACATTCAGTGCATGTTTGACAATGTTAGAAGCGCTTGTCTTGTTGTAGTAGTGAGATCAAAGTGGTTTGTAAGACCCTGAAAACATAAAGCACATTCATGACATGAGTGGACATCTGTTTCTCTGTTTCTTTTATTTCTTTTATTTCATACCTAAGTACAATGTATTTAGGTGATTCTCCCCATATCCCTCTCTTTGACAAGAATCTGCTTACGTGCTTATTTCTGTCTTTCATCTCCTCAGCAGTTATCAGGAGAGAGAAGCCATACAATGGCGCTTTCCTGTGGCCTGTGCCGAGCAGCGTCACGTTCCCTAAGCACATCTTTCTTTCATAGGCTGCAGATCTTGTAAAAGCAGAAGGTGATGACTCGAGCCCACGGTGGTTCCCAGGCATTGCTTCACCAGGGCTGCTTTGCCTGGTGCAGACTGAGGTTCTGCCAGCAACCAATGGCTGTGTATCTTATTAGGCTGTCTGGTTTACATGTGGTGTGATGTGATAGGTATTTCAGAGTGTCGTCATGTGTATCAGAGATGTAGTTGTAAGGGAGGAAGAATGAGATGAGCTAGCCACTATGCTAGACATGGACCGGAGCACTGCTTTTTGTAGGCCATGTAACAGACTTTCTGTCTGATTCTGTAGAGGGAGGGTCTACTAGAAAATTTTCAGGGTGGATTATTTATCTGTAAAAGTCACTGTACCAGAAGCACAAAAACTCAAATTTCTCTCTGTTAAATTGGGCTAATAGTATAATTGTACTCAGTGACATTGTGAGTAAATAGATGAAGTATATTCCTAGAATCCAACATGGACTGTTAGAGGAAGTTGTGGATAACAATAATACTAACAATAATAATAATATCATATTATTATTAATATTTTTATAGTGGCTGTAGGGAGCAAAGGCTACAGCCACAGTTATACATAGTTTAAACCAATTGCAATTCCTAGTTGGTCAGATGACAAGAGTATGGGTGGAAAGAAGAGATATGTAGACTTTGTGGATTCTGACTTGGACAGTTAAATATTATACATCAGAAGTAGAATAAGAGAAAGTGTACAGAATGCACATGTTAATAATTTTAAAGCAAATATGGAATAATCAACTAATCACTTAACAGACAAACATGTAGGTAAAATAAAATCACTGGGATTTTCTGTCATAAGAACAGGTTAGATGGAAGCTGAAGGGGGCATGGAATATATTACACTAAAATCTAAAGGACCGTCTTTCAAACTGATGAAAAGGAAAGTATTATTTGAGTAAAGAGAATGAGAAGGAAGAAAAACATATGTACAGTATAGAAAACAACTCAGTTTGACTGAGGCAGGGTCTGACGACTCGGGGCTTCTTGGGGCATGTGTCTAACCCATTTTTTTTATTCCCATGGTGAAGAAAAGAGCAGGGCTTGGACAGGACCCTTCCCACTCACATGCATCTTCATCCCTTGACACAAACTTCACTCAATTAGCCTTTAAACCAAAGGGAATATTTATGTTGAGGTTTTGTCAGGTTTTGTCAAAAAGCCAATGACATGTTATTGGCATTTTCAATTTTACTTTGATTATAGAATTAGAATAAATGAGTAGGTTAGAGGAGGAAAGGGCAGAGCCTGGTACTTACCTGCAACTAATCATTTTGAACAGTCATAGGCGTGTATATTGTTTTAATAACAAATTCATCTAAATTTAAATATTATAGTTAATTTTTTTAATTTATCATAATTTATTCACATTTTTATCTCCTGGCTCCTATCTTCCTGTTCCCACCCTTCCTTCCTCTTCTGCCCTATTCCCTTCCCCTAAACCTCTGACGTGTGTGAGGGCAGCTTCTCCCCCACCATCTGACCACAGCCTATCAGGTCTCATGAGGATAGCCGGCATCCTCTTCTTCTGTGTGTCCACAGGGCCTCCCTCCAAGGGGCAGTGATCAAATTACAGGCACCAGAGTTCATGTCGGAGGCAGTCCCCATTCCCCTACAGCCTTGGAGGACAAGCTGTCCATCAGGGGTCTAGGTTCGTGACATCTATTGTCCTTGATGTGTGCATCAGTGTGTGTGGGCCCCCTGTATCCAGATCAGCCAGCCTGATGGTCTCCCTGTGGAGCTCCTAACCTCTCCAGGTCCTTCCATCCCACTAATCTTCCATGCAACTCTCAGCACTCAGCCCGGAGCTCTGCTGTGAGTCCCAGCATTTGTTCTGGTCCCCCACTGGGTGGAGTTTCTCAGAGGATATCTTTTGGGCTAATATCCAATTATGAATGAACATATACCATGAGTGTCTTTCTGGGGGCCTGGGTTGCCTCACTCAGGATGATGTTTTTTGTTGTTGTTGTTGTTGTTGTTTTTCATTTTTTTCTCCTTTATTAATTTATTCTTGTTACATCTCAATGGTTATCCCATCCCTTGTATCCTCCCATTCTTCCCTCCCTCCCATTTTCCCCTTATTCCCCTCCCCTATGACTGTTCCTGAGGGGGATTACCTCCCCCTGTATATGTTCATAGGGTATCAAGTCTCTTCTTGGTTGGATGATGTTTTTTTAATTCCATCTATTTGCCTGAAAATTTCAAGGTCTCCTTATTTTTAACAGCAGAGTAGTATTCCATAGTGTAATTGTACCACAGTTTCTTTGTCCATTCTTCAGTTGAGGGACATCTAGGTTGTTTCCAGATTCTGGCTATTATGAATAAAGCTGTTATGAACATAGCTGAGCAAATGTCAGGGGGAGGAAAGTAGAGGTCTAGGGAACCTATTCTAAGTGTGAACCGTAAACTTAGTGATACTTTAGCTTGGAGTCAGGTAGAAAATAAATTTGGGGATCCTCTTAAAAGTGTATATTCAACATCTAGTAGAATATTTATATGCTTTCCTGAAATAGAGCGCATTGAAGGGGGAAGGCTTGAGAGGAAAGGTTAACTGCTTAGTAGCACGTGAAGTTTGTGACATGTGAGCCCTTACAAGTAGGCCACTGACTACACAGTTCTGGAATTCATGTAACAACTGCTAACTAAAGCATACATGTTTTCACTAATTATTTGTACAAACTATTGTGTAAATATTATACAAAGAATTCGCTAATTGTTTACACATCTTATTGGGTCAAAATTTTTTAATACTTTCCATTTCTTTTGGAAAATGTAAGATTTCTTGGCATTTGCCAAGAGCGAAGCAATAGCTGGGAGGCTGAATGGGATGAAGCTGTGTAGGCTGATGAGTGGACAAAGTGGGTGTGAACTGGCTTTTTAAATATATGACAATGTTACACTAGAACCACCATGCCCTGCTGGAGTTTTTAAACCAATGCAGGGAGGAGCCCCGTTGGAATTATCCGGAAGTTATCCGTTTGGACACCGTACACAGAGCAATATAGAGAAGTGGAAGATAGTCACAGAAGAATGGTAGAGGTGACTCTGCGTGCCACCTGAGATGGCGCAGCTTAAATGAACATGAGGGAGCGAGAGATCGGGAGGGAAAGTAAAGGAACGAGGATGTCCGGGACGTTGGAAAGTAGAGATAACTAGTTACGTAAGCCAGGAGGAAAGGAGATGGGAAGTCCTACAGCTAACCTCTGTGTAAGTGTTGGCTGTTGCTGGCCCCTCTTCACATGGGTTGACCACTGACTCACACACAGCCTTAAAAAGGCAGAGATACATGAGCAGCACAGCTGTTGCCAGAGCGTGTGTCGTAAGTGAGTTCTGTTAGCCTCCATTAGATCAGTTGTTCTCAGTGTTCCTGAAGCTGTGGCTCTTTAATACAGCTCCTCGTGTTGTGGTGACCCCCAAACGTAAAATGAGTTCACTGCTATTCATAACTGTAGTTTTGCTAACTGCTGTGAATCGTAATGTAAACACCTGATTGCACACTACCCGATAATGCGTTCCCGAGGGAGTTCACAAGCCATGGGTTGAGAACCACTGAACTAGACGGTGACATTCTTTACGAGATGCAGCCTTTGCTGGACACACCTGCCGTGTATATTCAGTTGCAGTAGAGACATTGCCATTGCCTGCCTCATATCTCTCATGTCGGGCGACCTGTGTACCTAATCATAAGTAACACTTGGCTGTAGGCAATACTACCCCACTTGACTCATTATTTCTTCCATGTGAAAGGAGCATATGAGGAATTCTTAAGTAATGTAGTATTGGGGAGAGTGGTGTATTTAAGAAAGACAGTGGCGGGCATGATCTGAGACCCAGGCTTTTGAACGGGAGTGGCTCACTTCTTGCTTCATGTGGCTTATACTCTGTTATATAATAAATGGCTTGCCAAAAAAATAAATAAAAAATAAAAGATAAATGGCTTGCATAGAAGTGCTGCTCTTTGACATTCTTAAGGGATACATTTTATTTATTCATTTGCTCGATGAAGTCACAGATTAAAATACTTAATGCCTCACATTTATGATAGAAATTCTTCGTAGAGGAAATATACTAAGCTCCAAATTTATGGCCACATTCCTACTTTGTTTCCTACATAGTTTTGTTGTGTTATTCTTTTAGTCATTCCCCCTTACTATTACATTTTTTTAAAACTCTAAACACCATGCACTAGACTAAAGCGTAGCTCACCTGACTCCCGTAGGTCAACTCCAGTCCATTGGAGTTTCTAACCCTGAAAGGCCAGCATTCTGCCCAGTGAGACACCATTGCAGAGCAGCAATGCACAACCTTTGCAAGGCTGATTCGCTTGGGATCTAAAATGTAGAGCAAGGGCCAGCAGGTTGGCTCCACCTATAGGTGAATTTAACAGGAAGTGCGCCTACTGCCAGGCCTGAGGACCTGAGTCCATCCCTGGGAGGCATGCCAGAAGATAAACAGCTGACTCCTGCAACTTGTCCCAAGTTGTCTTCTGATCTTCACACACGGAAATGAAAACATGTAGAAGGAGGGAAAAGGGTTAAACGTCTAACATACCTTCATCGTGATGACTGATTGACACAGAAAACAAACTTACGACCCAAACGTTGTCTAGATGCACAAGTATTAGCTAAGCAAATATTCTAAATCAGTTCTTTATTAGCATGTTTTAAATGAATGTTGTTTTCTCTAGTGGTCAATACATAAATAATAGTGGGAATTTTAATATGTAAATTGATTCAAAGTAAAGTTATTAGCATGGTCCTAGGAGGCATGGAAGGTATCATTGTAGCAATGATCAAGGTTTCTCAGCTGTTATGAAGAGTTATTTCATCTTCTATGGGGTGTGCCCGCCTTCGCTTCTGAGCGACTTTTGCTTAGATTCCATATGGTAACACGAAAGCTCCCTGTGAGCTTTCCCTCATATCCACTCTTATTTTCTCCAAGGCTTGAACTGTGATGATCCTTGTCATAATACAGAGTCACATAGAAGCACGTATGTGTGCTTGTGTACACATCATTTAGAAATAACTTCAGTATCCACAAAAGTGGAACTGGTGAACACTTTTAAGTCAACACTTGAAGCTGCGTGGTTTAGTGTCTGGGTGTATCATTTCTGGCATACCCTTCCTGTTTGGGGTTTTTCTTGCTGTTGATCCTTTTCTTACCTTAAGCCCACTTTTCTTTCTAAGCACAAAAAAGAACTGAGAGCAATACTGCCTCAGAGAGCACAGTCCAGGCCGCTCTGCTAGCCTTTCTGAATCCCATAGGCACACACCAAAAAGGACAGACAGCAGTCCATTCTGTTCTGACAAGAGAGTTTTCTAGAGCAATGCTGAAAAGCTCAGCAAGGCTCCTCTGGTAGATGCCAAAGAGAGCTACTGATCCCAGGCCTCTGAGTGAGCGGCAGGCACTACATGTGGTGAGCTACAAATCAGTTTGCCTGGCCTGTGCAGTAAATGTGCAGACATGTTGAGGGCAAGAACCCACTTCTCTCTGTCCAGCTGTCATCAGGCAAATGTATGACAACTTCCACAGAAGCCATTTTGCAAAAATAAATTAATAACTGCTAGTCGGAAATATTTCTTCTTAAAAATGTGACGTGAGCGTCAAGGAGTTTAATTCTGTTTTTCTTATTGGCCTCCAGAAAGCCTAGCAGACTTCTCCAAGCTAGTTTGAAAGATGGATTTTCATATGTATGTGATAATATCCAGATTTCAGACAAAGTGTGTAACTCTTTAAAGCATGGTCTTACTCTCTGAAAGTTTTTAATGCCTAATTTTTATTTTAATTTTATTTATAGCAAAGTTTTAAAGGTAAACTATGATAATCTTGTCTTTTCAAAGTCCGTCTCTAACCTATTTTACACGTTTAGCCTGAGATATTTCTCATCCTCTCAGTGTGTGCTTATTGAAAGATCTTCTACTTTTCAAACACAACAGTTTGTAGTTTCGTATGGGTAAATTTATATCCACAGAATAATTTCATGTTAAGGTTAGCTTCAGGATTGCTTTTATTTTTTTATTTATTACTTTTTGAGTGTGGAGTGTAGAGAGTGCTTGTACATGAGTCTAAAGATGCTTGTGTCCTTGTGTATGTTGGGGGGCGTGGTCAGAGCAGGGCATCAAGTACCGTCTGCTGCAGCACCAGCTGCATCACTGCCCTGAGGTAGCGTCTCTCATAGAGGCACCCTCAGGACTAGCACTGCTTGCTGGTCTCTGCCCTGCGGTGCGGAGGTACAAGCATGCTCAGCCAAGCCTGGCTGTTCAAATGGATGCTGGGACCCAAACTTAGGTCCTCATGTGTACAGAACTGAGGTCTTTCCCCAGCATGACTTTTAGAGGCAAAATGTGATTCTTTTTTCCTTATGGGACTGAAGAGATGGCTCAGCAGCTAAAAATACTTGCTGATCATGCAGAAGACCTGGGTTTGGTTCCCTGCACCCTTGTGGCATCTCTAAACCATTGATAACTCTAGGATCTGATGCCTTCCTCTGACCTCAGGCAGACACATGGTACACATGCACACATTCAGGCGAAATATTCATATAAATAAAGCAAGTAATTGGGCTTTGTTTTGGTTTTGGTTTTGGTTTTTTGAGGCAGGGGTTCTGTGTGTAGCCTTGACTATCCTAGGCTCACTTTGTACACCAGGCTATCCTTGAACTCACAGAGAACCACCTGCCTCTGCCTCCCTGAGTGCTGGGATTACATGTGTGCACCACTGTGCCAGGCTTGGGAAATTTCCCAAATGTGATTTTTTATTTAGTGTCCCTATGTCATAAAGTGCAGCACATTTTCTTCTTACAAAATCTTAGCATTCAGTTGGCCTTTGGTAGTAAGAATGGTGAAATTGAGGTTGATCATTAAAGCTAGAGACAAATGAATATGTGTTCTAATAGATTGTCATAGATGGTCTATGCTATTTTAAATGTTACATATATTTGTGGTAAAGCCAGACAAAAACTCAAACAAAAATGAGTTGGAGAGAAACCTGTCACTGCCCATGACGTTTATATGTAGAAATTGTTAGCCTTAATTAGTTCTGTTGGCCTGAGGCAAGATATAAGGAATAATAAGGATTAATCCTAGTACAAAAATAAATGAGTATTTTAAAAAGTAAATGAACTATGTATTCTTCAGAACTAAGTACTGATAAAGAGTTGAGTTAAGTTGACAGCAAACCCATTTTAAGTTGACTAATAATGTGTGGCCTAAAGAAGATAAACAGAAAAATATCAGCACAACAAAATGTTCAGGAAAGTGTTTCCTGAGGCTGGAAAAATGACTCAGAAATTAAAAGCACTTGCTGTTCTTTCAGAGGACTGGGATTCAGTGTTATACCTACATGGCAGCTAACTCCTGTCTTCCACCAGGTCTGCATGTGGTAAACAGCTATACATGTTCTCAAGACAGCCATGCACATTAGAAAATACATCTTTTTAGAATGCCTTTCCTTGCTGAAGAGTTACTTAATAACAAAACAGATATTGGAAAATCTTCGAAACTTAATTTTCACATTTTTTCCCCTGATCTAAAAAGAAAATCATTGAAAGTAAGAATATTACCTTGTCACCTCTAGGTCCTTTTGTCCTTCCCCCTGCTTTCCCACTAGAGTCCCAACATTTGGCAGTGAGTCCCAGCATCTGTTTCAAACCACTGCTGGGTGGAGCCTCTCAGAGGAAAACGGTGCTAGGCTCCTCTCTGCAAGTGTAACAGAGTATCCTTGCTAGTGTCGGGGGTGGCTCTCTCCCGTGGGGTGGCTCTCTCGCGTGGATCGGGTCTTGGGTTGGGCCTGGCACTGGTTGGACAGTCCTTCAGTCTCGGCTGTGTCTGTTCTATCTTTATGCCTGCATGTCTTGGATCAAAATTTTTGTGGGTCAGTTGGTGTTTTCCTCTGTCCACTAGGAGTCTTGTCTAGTTAGATGGTATCTTCTTCAGTCTCCATGGCCCCTGCTATTAGGAGGTGACAAGAGCTCCACAAGAAGACCAACACAGCCAACTAACCAGGGCCCAGAAGGGCCTATGGAGCCTGAAGCACCAACCAAGGACCATGCATGGACTGGGCCTAGGTCCCTTACACAGATGTAGCCGATGATGGGCAGCTCAGGTTTCACGTGTATCCTCTAGTAAGGGGAGCAGGGGCTGTCTGTGACATGGACTCTGCTGCCAGCTTCTTTCTTACTTCCCCTTGATGGAACTGCCTTGCCAGGCCACAGAGGAAGAGGATGAATTCAGTCCTGATGCAATTTAATGAGCTGGGGTGGGTAAGAGGGAGGTTTCCCTTTTCTGAGGAATAGGGGGAGGGAGATGGGGAAGGAGGGTGGGACTCAGAAGAAAAAAGGGAGGGGCGTAGAGAAGTATTTTACTAACGTGAATATTGCATGTGTTCAATTTCGTTATAAATGACCAGGATGTAAAGTAAATTAATTTAAAAAAAAAAAAAGAAACATTTAAAAAATGTTATCTTAGTTCCTAGACTTTTCCTTGAATTCCTTTTTAATGATTTTTCCTTTTTATTTATTTTTTTTACAATTTTTTATTAAATGTTTTTTTTACTTGCTTGAATTCTGAATGACATGTTTTTCCATCTTGTAACTTTCTATAATATGTTTTAACTCTGTTTTTAATTTGCTTAAAGTCCTTCAACTTTGACTGAAAGTTTATAAACACCAGGAATCCTTATTTTAGTAACTGTCTTTTTGATATCGCTGTGAGGTTACTAGCTCATTCTCTTTAGCACTTAGTCTTCTAGAATTCTCTACATTCATAACTTCCCTTATCTTCACTTTTGCTTAGTTCCTTGGAAACTGATGTCTCTCTAGCTGGATACGTTTTTTCGCTCAAAGTCAGTGTATCCTCAAAACTACCGACTTAGTGTCCCTTTTTAAGTATTTGTTCCAGATGACGGCTTTGCAGGTTTGGGCTCTTCCACCTTTCATGAACAATACTCTTCTTTTGTCCTCTGTGGAATTTACCTCTATTCTGTTTTTCAAGTCTCTGAGTCCCTCAGTCACTCCTCTGCTTCCTGCCCTTGCACAGCCACTGGGCTGTCTTCCTAAATGTTTGTGTGTGCCCCTCCCTGCACTATAAGCTGGCCTGCTTCAGCTATCCTCCTGTCTTCTTCTGTCCCTTCCTGTTCAAGTGTGCCTGGACTCATCTTTTTAGCCTAGAGCATCTTTTTGCCCTAAGCGTTTGGCCCGAGAGTACAGATAGCCCAGAACCTGGCAGTCAAGGGACGCCATCAGTCCCGGTGGTGATCATTTCCTCAGCCCGCACTCCTTGAGTAAAGGCTTTGCCCTCTGGGGACTTCATCTCCTCTTCTGTAAAAGCAGACATAAAGCTTTTATAAGTTGAGAACTTACCTGTGACACTGTGCAATGAGGCCACTACTCTTCTTTAAACTGTGCCATGCTCTCTCGCATTGTATTATAACAATACTCTCTTCCGTGATTCAAGACACATGCTCATAAAAGCTTTCGTGATCTCTTATTTTCAACTCTCCTCACAGGAAAATCTCCTAGAGTCTTGTGTCTCTTTCCTCTGGCAGCTCCAGGTGTTTCAGTCACTTGCTACATGCTCTACAGAATGACTCTTTGGTCCCCCCCCCCTTTTTTTTTTCACTGCAGAGCTGCAACTACCAGCAGCCAAGTGGAGTCTACACTCCTAGAGAAACATGTTCTTCTGTAGAACTTGTTAGAAATAAACATTTGCTTTGAATAGTCCCAGAGGAAACACTCGTCCTGAGGAGACAAACCATAACATTTTCTGCCTCCTTCAGCTTCAGCCCTTGTGCAGGAGTGTGAGCTCACGCACCAGTGCAGCCCACTCATTCCCTTGGGACCTGACACCCAGGAGGTGCACTGGGGATACTAGCTAAACCAGGGTGTTACTATAGTTGAAACTAGCTGAGCCAAGAAACATTTGATGGCCAGTAGATACCCTCAAGGGAGAACAGGGCAAGTTAGGTCATGTCTGTCAGAATAACAAAGTATTAGCTGATATAAAAATATGCAGTGCTTATAAGATATGTTGCAATAATAACATTGTAAAATTCTAACTCTTACATAACTTTGTTCATAAATTAATGATGAATGAATATAACGACACTTCTCATTAAAATATGAAGACTTTAAATGTAGTTTTGTGGGAGTGTGGTATATATGTGTTTTATATGTATGCTCATGCTCCTGTGAATTATATATACACGTGTGTACACATATGTGTGTGGACCACAGATCAAAGTCAAGTGCTTCTCTCCACTGCTCTTCGCCTTTTTTTTTCCTTCGCCTTATTTTTTGAGACAGGGTTTCTTACTCATCGGCTCAGCGAGGGCAGCTGGCTGGTGAGTTGAGGAAACTACCAATCCCAGTCCTGGAGTACAGATGCTGCGCACCTCCTGAACGACCTCCCCAGCCTGGGTCTGTCCTTGCTGTCCTCCTTATCTACCTACCTACCTATCTATCTATCTGTCTGTCTGTCTGTCTATCTATCTACCTATCTATCTATCATCTATCTATTTATCTAATGAAAGAACATAGATGGGGTCTGGGATGTAGCCAGTATAATAGAAGATACTGAAAATTATCACGTGAAAATGGCCAAAATAAATAGTTGGAAAATATGAGCACTGTTGGGAGCTGTGGACTGACAACTCAGGAGTCTGCGACCAGGAGATTATCTCATTTTATAGCTTCAGGTGAGCTGGGAAATGTAGTCTGACTACAGTTCAAAAAGTAGTAAGGAAAGGAAGAAGGAGGGAGAGAGCCATGAGAATGTGTAAAGTTTTTATATAAATTTTAATTTTATTAATTTATTCAGACCACAACTCAGTTATTATCCCATCACTTGTATCCTCCCGTTCCTCCCTCTCTCCCACTTTCACCCTGTTCCCCTCCCCTAGGTCTAAGACCGAGGTGGACCTCCTCCCGCACTATATGGTCATAAGCTATCAAGTCTCATCTTGTTAGCCTGCTTAGAGAATGTGTATTAGTTAATATGACCCACAAGTTCTTTTTTTTTTTTCATTAAATAACTCTTTCAACATGGTAGAGAAAGGATATATTTTTCTAATAATTTAAGGAAATATTTATAAATTAAAATTTTAAGAGATTAATATAGAGACAGGCTTCATTTTAAATGATTGTAAATGTTTGAGTAGCCAAGCAGTATTCCTAATTCCTTTAATGCTTTAGCCTTTACAACGATCTCTTTTTAAAGAGAGTATCCGTTGTCTCTCCAGAAACATCTGATAGTGTGTCTCAGATAAAAGTAGCCTTTGATGGAGCGTGTCTTCAGAGATAAAATACTGGCACCAGATCCCCAAATCTTCTGATACAACCAGCCTGTGCAATCTGTGTTCTCGTGGTCTCGGGGCTTAGATCTGGGGTAACATCTGAATAGCTCATTTCATAAGAAGAAGCATTTGAAGCTGTGGTTTTGATCTAGTGCACGCAGGCTTTATCTTGGGATTTCAGTCTGTGTCGCTGTATCTAACACCCGTGCTTGGTCCTGCCTCAAGATACAGGGCCTGCTTGATCTCTGCTATGTCTACATCAGTGTTACTGTGCGCGGCTTGGCGTCATCATTTGAGGTTCAGCTCAATTACCTCCTCTTTGGAGAACTCTCCCCAAATGACCCTAACATTTCACCTAAACTTTCTAGTTCATCGTTGTCTCTTTTATCTGTAGTTTTCATCATCACGCACTATGATTTGATTCGACCATTTGTGATTATTTTGCCCCATGGAATCATAAATAGAAGGTTAAGAAAAGCAAGGGCATACTCTGCTATACTCCCCATTCTGAAGACAAAGCCAGCTGCACAGCAGCTACAAAAATATATTTTAAAGGGATGATCAGTCCAATAGTATTAAGTCTTAAACTTTAAGCTTCTGTCCTAACTAACATCAAAGAATTACTATGAGAAATTCTGTTTTTCTGTATGCTTCAGAGATTTTTTTCAGTAATTTACTTTATCAGGCTTTCTTGACATCAGAGTGGATTTCTGTTTTAGGCTCTGCCAGCATTCTTATACCCCCAGCAAATGACACCATCATTCACATCCCCATATTGCTGATGATTAGTATGCTTAAACATTGCTCAATAAACAGTTACTACTGTGCTTACTTAGATGGCCATTTGAGCCAAAGTGAAGTAAATCCTATTAAGCAGTAAGTGAAACAACAGTGGAATTCTTTAAATAAGGGAACTTTCAGATATTTTGTTCTTATTTTTTTTATGTGCAAGGTATGACACTTTAAAAGTGAAATGTCTTCCCAGTGACTGCCAAGACGGCAGTTGGAAATGAATTACAGGGACTGCAATCCTGGCTCGGCGGGTAAGATGCTCGCTGTGCAAGCCCGAGGACCCGAGATGGATGCTGGGCACAGCTGGGCACAGCTGGGCACACCAGTCGTCTTAGAGCTTGACAGGCAGAGACAGGATGGTCCCAGAAGCTTGCCCAGCTAGCCAGACTGAATGAGTGAGGTCCATGGTCGGTAAGACCTGCCTGCAAAATGAGAGAGAGCACAACAGAGGAAGACGTGCATCACCTGACTGACGTTGACCCCTGGCCTTGCTACACGGATGCATGGGCATGTATACCCTCATATACGAATAAGCCACACGTACATCTACATACAAAAGAGTTAGAGTATTAAAAGATGATCTCTTTGCACTTGACATATAGAAACAAAACTGTGCAATGACAAGATGTGCCTTTTGAAGTAATAATGCTTGGGAGTTTAGCCAATCTCCCTTCCATTTCCTTCCGTTGTGTATCTTTCCCTGCTGTGCTTTCTACACTCCACTGTATTGTGCTGCTGGACCGTCTGTAAAATACACCACTCGCTAAAGTCTTTTGTAAGTTCCTCTCACTTCCCAGATTTCCACATGATAAAATGTTTATGTGTGAAAACATTTTATTTACAGTGCTGTTGCACATCCCTGCTCGTAACAAATCATGATTTTTGAGGATAGGCCACTTAGCTGTGTTCTTTCAAACCTATCAACTAATATATTTCATTTAATGTACTCATAAATCTTTATCAAACACTTTGTGGGAAAGACTTATTGCTTTCCTCCGATGATACTAGATTTGGCTTTTAACTTTATTTTGTGATGCATCTTAACTGTAATTTTGTTGTAAAAAATCAGTCATTTTCATTGATAATTTTATATGCCTTACTTTAAAAATATGTAGAGGTATTTTCTAAAGCTGAAGCTTAGAAAATACAAATAAAGTAATGTTTAGAAATTTGGAAGCCCTGTCTGGAACTGAGCATCCCCCAGTCAATCACCTCACAGCTTCCCAGTCCAGCAGGAAGAGCTAGAAAGCCATAGTCTTCAGTTCATGGACTGAACAAAGGGTCAATGCCTCCGCTTTTGCAAAGAACATGTACTGTTACAGCTCTCTGCTTCTTATGCCTCTTCTAGTTTATTTTTACCTTATTGTTGTCATTGCTGATTCTTTTTATGTTTATTCTGGGAAAACCAGAATAGAAGAAGAAATGGACATTTAAAAATATTACGGAAAATGTTAAAGTTACTTTTAATACAATGGTATCTATATACATATGTATTTCCTATATTCTCATATGCATGAATATTTTGCGATATATTATGGTTTCTACAAAAATTATTCTGTGCAAATAATTTTGTTTGGCCTTATATTCATTTTATTTCTTATTATGGACCTAATTGGTTCATCAGCTCATGAATCCAGGCTTCCCAGACTGTCTATAGCTGCTCCAGTTTTCGTTTCCTGTTGCTGTGATTTAAAACCAGCAGCAACAGCAACAACAACAACAAAAGCATCTTAGGGGAGAAAGGCTTCCTTGTAGCTCACAATCCTGCGTTACAGTCCCTCGGAGTTAAGCAGTCAAGGTGGAGGACCACAGCAGCTGGTCAAGAGTTAAGAGCAGACAGCGTGAGGTCCTGTGTGTACTCAGAGCAGACTCCCCTTTTCACACAGCCCAGGGCCTGAGGCAGACAAAGCCACCACTTTTAGTGTCCTTGCACAGAAGTTATTGTAACCAAGCCTGTCTGCCACAGACATGCCCAGACCAACCTACCCCAGAAAACCCTAACTGACACTGCCTTCCAGGCTTTGACTTTGCTTGTGTCCCCTATAGCTGGGTTATTCAATATGTGTGCCAACAAAAAGAAGCTACAGATATCTACTTCCCATCTCCCATCAAAATATATTCATATTAATAAATATTTATTTACATGCACACTTTCAAAAGTGTTCTTGTTATTGGTGAACTATTTAAGTTAGACATTAATAGATTTGTTCCTTTATATTTCTTTATTTCCATTAAGTCATTTTACATTGTTATTTATTTTATTACAAATTTTATTTATTATTTAGTTAATATAACTACAGCTAAGTCTATACTCATTGCTGAGATTAACCTTGAAACCTGAAACCTTAAACCCTGAAAATAGAATTTATAGGCTAAATAGTATTCTTTAAAAAATTTTTATTGCATGTTGCCTAATTTCTCTTCAGAAATATAACACCAAGCCAGCTGCAGTGCATATATACTTGTAATCCCAGCACTCAGAAGGTAGAGGCAGAAGGAGTGCCTACAGGTTCAAGGCCAGCTTGCTTTAAATATTAAGTGCCAGGTCAAGCCAGTGCTGTATAGTCAAGACATTGTCTCAAAACTGAAGAAACAAACAGAAAAAACACCACACAAACAGGCAAACTACTAGAAAACAAATAAAAGTGACACAGACTCGTGGGCAGCAGGGTTGAAATTTACCACATGTCAGACCCTTAACAACTGTCCTCTGATGTAATTTCGACTTTGACGAGTCCATTTTCCTAACCACAGTGACAGTGCCAAAAAGCTACCTCGTGTGACCATTTCCTTCCTACAAGGAGCTCATAAAATAAGAGTTCCCAACCGAAGCATTTGTTTGCTTTAGTTTTAGATGACGTCTAGAGAGGAAAGGCCAGGCATCCTAACCTCAGCCTCCTCTTCCTCCAGATGTGCCTGTGGGCTGCAACTGCCCATACCCTCAGCCCTGTGGACAGCACAGGGAGGGAAGCAGAAAACTGTCAGTTCACTCCCACTGCAGGGGTCCAAAGTTAGGTTAGCGTGAGCGTGCCCATCTATATAACCATAGCGACATCGCAAACTTATCTTCTCATCTACAAATTGCTTTAATAGTTTCAGCTTTCATTTTTCTCAGTTTCGATTATGATCTGTGTATCCAACTAGGAAAAATAAGGTGAAAAATCATTTGATGCAGTAGGAAACGTTGTGTATGTCTGACTGGCTTTTCGTACAGTAGATGAGGTAGTTCTCCAGAAGGCGTGCATACTCGCTGCATAGTCCTGTGTAACTGAAAGTGGTGTTACTGTGGCTGTGGGGCGTATGCTTCCATTTCAAAGCCTTCCTCTCAACAAAACTTCCACCTTCCTGACATTACTCCTTTTCTGATGGAAGCGTGCCCCGAAACTCATATGTTAAAACCCATGTCTTTACCCCGAATCCATGAGCTGTCTGGAAAGAAAGGTGTTTCATAGGTACAGATACTCCACTCCAGAATGTGTCCTAGAACTTTATTGAGTAATGGCAGTGCTGGGGACAACTATGAGGAGGAAAATAGAATTTCTTTTAGTTCTTGCTCTGACACTGACATTGGTCCCAGAGCCTTTCTTGTGTTTTCTCACTCTTTAAATAAGGAAAGTGGAAACGGTTCTGCCAAGGTTATATGGTTAGTCACGAAAGCCAAAGATCAACCCCTGGTGTCCTGACCAGCACTGTGGACTTTCCAACAGTATGGTAGTGCTGGAAGAAAACCAGTCAGACATTTTGGTCCCCTGGTACTCTTCAGCTCACTGGTCTAAATGTCATTTCTATTGTGGATGATAACACATTTCAGAGGGCTTTACCCCCCCCCCATATTCCCTAGTATTATAATTTCCATTTCTCAGCTTTTTCCTTTACAAATTATCTAAGATAAATATTCTTGTTTTGTAAATGATAACTCTAGGACTCAGAGCAGAACTAAGTATTCTTTCTGGTGTGTCCAAGAGGTAGCAGGACAGCCGGGATTCAATTTGTCTCCCACACAGTTTTACTCTTTTTTTTAAAAAAAATGTATTTATTAATGAATTACAAAAATCAAACATATTTTAAAATTGTTAGTGTGGGGCATTATAAAATGTAAACACTGATTTTTCTCTCTGCCTCATTTCTCATTGAACTCAATAGGAGGAATAAAATAGTTCAATGTAGTTTTAAATTTTCACACTGCCCTTTTTCCTTTTACATACTTGGAGAAAATGTGCAGATATTTTTGACTTTTTATTCCTTTTTATTTTTATTGTCATGTGCTGAACAGACCCATTACTGGGACCCAAGTGAAGCATAAACTATGGTCTCTAACACCAAGTCGTAATGACAGTGTCTAAGTAAATGTCCCCATCAATCCCGCAGCACAGGCTGCTTCCTTCTCACTGCCCAGGTTTATCCAGAGCCTCTGGAGAGCCTGTTTGCAGATGCTTCACCCCCACTCTACCTCCTCCCACTCCCCAGGAACTGGGGAAGTCAGGAGTCCTGTCTTCAGTCACCCCACCCCCCACCCCGTGGTATTAGTCTTACAGCGAGTCTTCTGTCTGCTCCCATGTTTCAGTGTGCTTTCTGACTTGGTCTAAAAATATGAGGGAAGTCTTTACTCTTGAAAGCTTAAACCAACAAACAAAATTAAGTAAAGTGAAACAATTTTATAAAGCTTAAAGCTAATGAAAGTATCTAGCCCCATAGTTATTAAATAAGCCTTCTTAAAGCACATGTGGCCTTGCCACAAGGCCCACTCTTAAGTAAGCCCCCGCGTTTTCATTTTGTTTTTCTCTGTGACCATTTGAACCAGTGCCTCAAGAGTAGAAATAAAATTATGAGTCTGACGTGTGTGTGTGTGTGTGTGTGTGTGTGTGTGTGTGTGTGTGTGTGCGCACGTGTGTGTGTGCGCGCGCACGTGCGCACCTGCACACATGGTGTTTTTGAGACAGAGTTTCTCTGCATACCAATCCTGGCTTGTCCTAGAACTAGCTTCGTAGACCAGGCCTGCCTCTGCCTCCCAAGTGCTGAGATTAAAGGCGTGGACCACCACAGCCCGCCAGTCTGACTTTTTGCATAGTTGCCTTATGTGTTACAGTTGTCTGGATAGTAAATAGAACATATTTTAGATTATGCTTTTTGAAAAATTAAAATCCTAAAAATACATTCCAAAGATGATAAAATTTGATTGGTTTACTCCTGATATTTTATCTAAAATGCCTCTTCTGTCTTTTCCTTTTCCACTCTCGCCTTCATTTCTAATGACCCACCGGCTGACAGTGTCTTTACATCCAAAATGCAAAGCAGACAGATGGGCGTGTCAGGGAAGAGCATGACCAAAAGCACCAGCATCAGTGGAGACATGTGCTCCCTGGAGAAGAATGATGGCAGCCAGTCGGACACTGCAGTGGGCGCCCTGGGTACCTCTGGCAAGAAGCGACGCTCTAGCATTGGGGCCAAAATGGTAGCTATTGTTGGTCTCTCACGGAAAAGTCGCAGCGCTTCTCAACTCAGCCAAACCGGTAGGAATTTTTATGTTACTCTTGACTTCGTACTTAAGTTGTCATTACAATACACATTTTTTTTCGTGTCGTCTCATACAGTAATATACGGATGGTGACATCGTCCAGGAGTAAAAGAAAGTTTTAGACTAGTCCATCCTTTTGAAAAGTAACAACAATTTCTTTTGCAGCCATCAAGCAGCCTGTTTCAAAGGGAACTCTGGCTACTGTTGAAAGTGTGTGTCTTTGCTCCTCAGGGGAGAAGCTCCGCCCGCCCGCTGGCTGCTGATGCCTGTGAGGCTGCTTTCATCCGGGGCTTTTGCTTTCCCCTAGGTTCCATACCATGGAGCTCTCTGGTCGCATTAATTTTCATTCCCAGCTTTTTGCAATGGAGATGACACCTCTGATTTTGTGTTTATTGCTGACAACCTAGCTTTCTTTTCAGTTTGTAAGCAACACTTAGCAGTACTGTCAGTTAAAACTTCAAGCACCAATATTCTTCAGCCGCTGGGGCTCCTGGGACAGAATGTTTTCTTCCGCTGACGGTGAAGATGTTCAAGGCTTTGCTACTTTAAAATTCGGTTTCTAATTACATCTGCAAAAATAAACTATATACAATACTCCTACTCTGAAAGCCGCTGTTAGCAATTAAGAAATTCGTGAGTCAAAGCAAGGTCTTTTTTTTTTTCAAATAGATGCTGCTAATTAAGCATTAAAACCCTAGTATTTTGAAAATAATAGCAAATCTACTTAAACAAAAGCATGTAATATGGTGTTCTTTTATAGTAAAATTATACACAATTGTATTAAATCTAATTAATGTTTGGATGCTAGGGGGTTTTTTTTGTTTTTGTTTTTTGAAATCAGAGTATATATCTACAATACAAAATAATTTAAGGTTGTATTAATTTGTGGACCCGGCTAATCTTGGTTTTGCAAACCATACTTTGATTATGAAATCTTAGGTCTTGTGTAATAATATCATATTGAAATAGTTATTTGACAATATTCTCTTAATTCTGCTTACCACTTACTGTATCGATGTAGGTTTTGTTATTGTAAACTTTTGTTTGGTGTTTTAAAATGCTATTTCTAATTTTTATATAGAAGCATAATTTTAATTCACAGATGCGCACATTATCCTTAAATTATTTTAAAAATAATTAACACATATAATTAAATTTTGTGTCGGTATAACTGATATTGGGATTTGATTGAGAGATGTTTTTGTACTTCCTTGCAATTAAAACTTTATAACAATTCCTTACTAAAAACTTACAAATGCCTGTAAATGTGAAATTTCTCTAAAGTAGTCGGTGTTTTAAAAAGCATGAGAAACACACAAAAAAATTAGTGATGAAGAGCAGACCTCTCTGGCTGTTGAGCTGCACTGGGACAGAAGCAAGGCGGTCCAGCTGCCGGCTGCTGCAGGAAACCCTGACCACAGTGTGCTGCACATTCCAAACAGCCTTGAGAGAAGACCCTAAAGAATGAAGATGCCATGGCTGTTATCTCAGCTGAAACATCAAACAGTGCATACACTTTTAAGCATCATGTGCAATTAACATGTGAAATTTTATTTTTATATGTATCAGTAAAAAAAAACATTCACTTTTAACTTCAAAGTGAAAAATAAGACTAAAACTTAGATACTATCTGCAACTAAGCTATATAATAAATTAGAATTCATGACATTTTTGGTAAATATTGAACACTGATTGTGTATCAGATGCACCAAGCACAGAGACAAGCAAAGGTCACTTATTATCTCAAGATGCTTAAACATAGTCAGAGACAACTATTTAACATGTTGCTCGCAGAGTCTCTGTCAGTGCTGGACCACTCATGCGCTGGCCACTGGTAGACACGAGGACGTAAGGAGGTGGGTCCTAGGTGACCCAGGTTGCTTCCGTGCACCCATAGGTGGATCACCATGCACCTAACCCAGAAGAGGAGAGCAGGGGAGGTGAAAGGGGAGAGGCTGGGAGTCAGAACAGCTTGGATTTACATGTGTGGAAATCCCCACATCAGAACATATCTGACTAAACACACCTAAGTCTTGACACAAATACAAGAGTTACAAAGTTTAGACCGTGCTTAAAACTGACATTGTCTAAGAACATAAAAATAAAAGAGCAGTAAACTGAGACCGTTTTCATTGGAAGATGGAGTTTTAAGCTGGGTTCAGGAAGGAGCTTGCAGAGAGGATCGTGAAAAGAGGACATAAACTCTTGTGGCTGTGTCACCGGAGCTCAAGGTGCACGGTTAAGATGAGGACGGTTGGCTTTTCGCCGTGACCAATGTCATCTTTTACAGTTTTTATAAGACTGCCCCATATATGTTGCTGACACAGCATTTCTGTTTCAAAATTATAGATTTTCTGAGTCCATACAGAAATTCTGGCTTGTTTAGAAATGTGTAGTCATAGATTTTTAACTATGACACACTCCCACCGCCTGCCCCCCTCTCTCTTTGTGTGTGTGTGTGTGTGTGTGTGTGAGAGAGAGAGAGAGAGAGAGAGAGAGAGAGAGAGAGAGAGAGAGAGAGAGAGACTTCTTTCTATTTCTGATAATGAGTTGAGTCCAGTTGGTGCTGCCCATGTATTAATGGGTGTGGGCCTATCCCCTGGCCCATGGTAACCCGCCAGTGGCCACACTCTCTTTGTTCTAAGCTAGGTGTGCACTTATTTATGTCAAATATTTCCTCATTGCTGTGTCATCCTATAATGTCTTACTGTTACTGCTAATACAAAGAACAAATCTCTTAAAAGTTGGCTGGGCGGTGGTGGCTCATACCTACACTCAGGAGGCAGAGGCAGGTGCACTCTGTGAGTTCAAGGCCAACCTGATCTGCAGAGTGAGTTCCAGGATAGCCAGGCTACACTGAGATACCCTATCTTGGGGAAAAAAACCCAAACAAACAAAACTCTTAAGTTATTTTTAAGGAACCGTCCATCTATCTGCAAACACAAATTGTCTTATATTATACCTTCCTACACATGCAGGTTATAAGGTATTCATTTGCTATGGCGCTCTTGTGTTATTTTGTTTTCCTGTCACAAATTGAGATCCCTTGTTTGATCTAAGATCTTGTCTACATTTTTCATCCATAACTTTATAACATCAGAAAAGGACATGTTGCCGACTACTGTAACGTATTTCAGAGTCCATGAGGGAGTCCACCGGCGCCTTTGCAGGGCCATGCTGACTACTGCTGTCATTGTTAATAGTACAAGTTGATGGACCAGGTGAGAGCGTCAGAATAGAATATTGTAGCTTTTAAGCTACTATTTATATCATATTCTTTCTTGGCAGCAACGCAAGAAGAAATAAAATTTTAGCTTTCACAGTTTACATTTTTTTGTACTAGATAACGCATTCTGTTACTAAGATTTAGACATTTCTGAACATAAAATTATGGCCAGTATTCACTAGCTATTAAAACATGACTAACAGTAGCAGTAATTTATTGTTTAATTTCCACAACCTGAGGTTTCTGGATCATCACAGCATTTCACACATCAAAAGCTCCATGGGAGGCAGATGAGACTCCAGAGTTAGTCCTCTCGGGGTGACTCCTGATCGCCTGCAATGCGCCGCCTTTGTAATTAGTTCTTTCCATGTCGCTAGGGGGGAAACTTTCTTTCAAAATATAAATTTCTCTGGGTAAGACTTTTAACGTAGGCTGTACTTAATTAATTACTTGGTTAGAAATTTAAGGTATATGTAGCCAAAGGGAGCTGTTCCTGGGAATCATCACTAGTCTCATAGTAACTGTAAGTAAGCAGACCATAAAGAGAATGCTTCTGAGCTGAGAAACTCATAGAAAAAGAAGAAATCTTTTACTTTTATTGGAGCCAAATGCTTTAAGGTGTTATGAATGTTTGGGTGTCAACAGAAACGCAGTTCTGAAGTCAAGGGCATTTGAAATAAAATTCCCATACACTTTAGTGAGCACAGGGAGCTGCTTTGTGCCTTTTATTCTTTTGAGTCCTGCTTTAATTAACTACTATGAAGACTTCCAAAAAGACAGCTGCAATTATCTATTGTAAAATTAATAAAATTGCAAACAAATAGCATAACGGAGCAGTAACGAGGACAGACTGTGTGGCCGACTTCTGCAATGTATGCAAAAGGACTGTTGGCTCATTGTCCCCGGAGGTCTTGAGTTCTGTTTTGCATTGCAAACTTCATTAAGCAACACTAACACAGAATCCGTTCTCTCTGATGCTTTTCTAAGTGAACACAACCTGGTAACTTTTTATTTCAAGATAAATGTTTTTTTTATTATTAAAACTGTTATTACCTTGTAAAGTTTTTAAATGACTCACTGAATAATCTTATTCTCAGCTAACTTGGATTTTTAATTGAAACTGTTGCCTTCGATGGCTGTTTATTGAGGTTTCCCACTTAACACTTTGATATGTGCTCACTGGGATCCTCTTCGTTTGATATGTATGTTGCAGTGAGGCAGACATTCTTTAACCAATGAAGTGTCATCAGGCCCAATTGCAAAGCTTGCTGTGACGTAAGAGTCTGCTACAGATGACCCTAACTTTGTCTGCCCCGCCTTTCTTTCATCCAAGCCACGTGACTTGGATTTCAGTTCCATCATAGGATCCACACAGCATGCACGAGGCAACGGGCTGTAGTTTGATCTAGGTATATGCTCTGGATTAAAAGTTTGGGAAAGTAAAACCTATCATGCTTTTCTCTAGTATTCGAATTGGGACTAATTTAATGATGTAACTGGGGCTTTTAACCCTAAGAGTAAGTGGCTTTGTTTTTGTTTGTGTTGCCTGGTATGTGTAATTCCTTTCTTTTTATTGGCACCTTTATCATTGCTTAGAAAAAATCAAGAGTGGTAAATGCTCTTACCAAAGTATGAGCCCAGATGGGGAAACATTGATGAGGGAACTCACAGTGAAATAACCTTGTGCCAAGGTTAGCTAACGACATAAACGTTCACAGAAAGGTGAATAGCACCAGTGCCCCCAGGAGACTATGGCCACAGATAAGATACTGAGCAGTTTTTTTACTCCATCACCTTTCAGCCAAACCTTCCTTTCCAAGGGAAATATGTTGTTGAAAGTAGAGGGACAAGGGGCACAGCCCTGCCTCGTCTTCCTTCTGTCTGATAATGAAGCGCCTCTTTTTCTGCTCCCTCCTGTTTTCTGTTCGCTTGTGGTTTTCTATTATTCCAGCCATGGTTTCTTCCCTGGGATGAGAAGTGCTCTGTAACAGGGAGAGGGCGCCAGCGCTCTGCCTCCCTAGGATGAGAAGTGCTCTGTATCAAGTCTCTCCTTGGTGACCTAGAGATCCCCCTCAGACACAGACATAGGGGAGGGGAGTAGGGGGGGGAAGTGGGAGGAAGGGAGGGATGGGAGGATACATGGGATGGGCTAACAACTGAGATGTAATATGTATAAATTAATAAAAATGTATTAAAAAAAATAAAATAAAATCAATGTCATGAAAAAAAAAAAAAAAAAAAAAAAAAAAAGAGAAGTGCTCTGTACAGGGAGAGGGGTGCCAGCGCTCTGCCTCCCTAGGATGACAACTGCTCTGTAACAGGGAGAGGGTGCCAGCGCTCTGCCTCCCTAGGATGACAACTGCTCTGTAACAGGGAGAGGGTGCCAGCGCTCTGCCTCCCTAGGATGACAACTGCTCTGTAACAGGGAGGGGGTGCCAGCGCTCTGCCTCCCTAGGATGACAACTGCTCTGTAACAGGGAGGGGGTGCCAGCGCTCTGCCTCCCTAGGATGAGAAGTGCTCTGTGCAGGGAGAGGGGTGCCAGCGCTCTGTAACAGGGAGGGGGTGCCAGCGCTCTGCCTCCCTAGGATGAGAAGTGCTCTGTACAGGGAGAGGGTGCCAGCGCTCTGTAACAGGGAGGGGGTGCCAGCGCTCTGCCTCCCTAGGATGAGAAGTGCTCTGTAACAGGGAGGGGGTGCCAGCGCTCTGCCTCCCTAGGATGACAACTGCTCTGTACAGGGAGAGGGGTGCCAGCGCTCTGCCTCCAAGGACTCACTTCTTCATTGCGCCAGTCAGCTATGATATATCTTATTGAAACTCTAGTCTGACAAAATTCCACCTTAGTGTGTTAAAACAGATTTAACACAAAGATTGTGTGCAAAGCTTGGTCTCAAATATATTTATTTGACTTACTTCATTTGGAAAATTTTCTTCACAAATAAAATAATGAAATTATTTTAAACAAATTAAAGGATGGATCTATACTTTAAAAACAAAATTCTCAATTTCTTTTTTTTTTATTTTTTATTTCTTTTTTATTATTACTTTTACATATACATTTATATTATTACACATATATACAATAAACTACATACAGCAAGAAGAAGCAAAAAACAATCAGGAATTATATAAATGTTACATCCATAGTGTTTTGTCTAGTTATATTTGGAGAAAACATCTTCCCTATCTTGGTGAGACTAAAATTCTGAATGTAAATCAGTATCTATCATATCTCATCTCTATAAACTTAAAACATCTATCTAGACCAAAAAAATATCTCAACCCCTAAACAACTAAGCTTAATTGTAAAACTAACCTATCAACCCCATCAGAGACTTGAGAAGGAATAAAATTAATTATCTGAGTACACAGGAAGTGCAGGTAAGCAGCTTCCAAAATGAGAAGATGACAGAGCACTCACCCAAAACTCTCTATAATGTTGGAGCATCTTCTTTAACTTTCTGGCCCAACATATCTGACAGACATATTTGTGAGGCAGGAACTATTGAGGACTTGCTAACTCTGTCTTAGCAGAGTTTGGCTATCAACTCTACCTGCATCCAAGCTTGCCCCTTTTTCAGGCAGAATTCTATGACAGAAACGAGGACATTTTGCCCAGTAGCTGGTTTGCCACATTTGAAGCCATATCCATAAGGAGGTTCTTTGCTGTTCATCATCCTCTTTGAGGTAGGCTGGGTGTTGCCAGGAGTTAACCTGTCTTATTGTCAGTTAATCTTTCAAATATTAAAAGCATCTTTAAATGCCATATTCTGTATGTTTCTGAAGTTTTTGAAGACAATATCTAACTATTTTGCCTTATCTTTCTATAGAATCATACCTATCTATTAAACCTAGGATGTATATTCTTGTGATAAAAATAGACTAGTAATTGACATGATCATGATTTGATCAACTAACAATTTGTATTACTTAATTATCCTAAGCAGCATGCAATAGGACTTTCAAAGTCTTGGAAGTAAACCTTGGATTATAATTGAGTTGTAAGCATTGAAAAAGATGCTATTACTTATAACAAAACACATAGGTGCACATTTAAGAATTGAGTCTGGCTTCCTTTCTTAGATTACATTCTAATCTCATGGGGGGGGGGGAGTAGTGGCTAGATCTCTAAGCATTTGTCTTCGGGTAATCACCAGCACGCTGACTCACAACAATATGGAAACTTTCTCCAGATCCAGCCTTACCAGCGCCCCACCATCATGATCACCACCGTCAATATTAACATTATCGTATTCTCAGGCTGTTGCACACTAGAACAGAACGTGTATGATTATATTCTTTCAGACTTTAATCCTGTTGCACATAGACAGATGATAGATAGATAGATAGATAGATAGATAGATGATAAATAGAATATGCATATATATAGAGGGGCATATACATATGAATGTATCTGCAGCTCTAAAGGATAAGCCTTTCCATAATGAAGAAATATACATGAATATTACATAGTAGCTTTTTAAAAGAAAAATTATATATAAGTAATTGAATGTAAAGTATATTGTTTCCACGTGAATTTCGCAGTATTTCTGTTCTCTATACAAGTTTTGTATACTTTTGAGTTTATTTCTTGTCGTGAGAGTGCTAACAGAGACATAGACAAATGCATATGAGTCTTTCCATAATGTCAGAATCTGTTGGATAACCACAGGGTTACTAGATATGGGCGGTTTTATTGATAGCGGTTTTATTGATAACAATTTACTAAATAGGCCTTATTTCCTTGATAGCCCTACTTAAGCAAACATGAGTTTTTACTTTCAATCTTAATTAGTAATTTTAACTCTCATATCATGTATTACATGTATAACACAGTAAATATATCTATATGCGTGTAAATATGTAGGCTTCAGAACGGCTTCAAAGGGCTAAGTGGCCTCAGTAGAGTTCAAGGAGTTTCAAAGAGGCATGAAAGGCAGGAAACTTGTCGAAATGCAAAAAGAGTTATAACAGAGGACTGCTGGGATGATGGGTGTAAGGTCAGAGTTGACTGCCAGAAGCAAGATGGGCAGGACCACGCCAAGGTGAACTACTGGGCCAGCAGGCAGCGAGGCCAGGTGGATACATGAGTGGTTAGGCAAGCGCCATTCAACAGAACATATCAACCTTAGACTGATGTATCTGAAGTGACCAGGTCAGGCAGCGGTCCTCTGCCTCCCGGCCACAGTGTTTTCCACAGCTGTCCCTGAGGGCCAGATGAGAGAGCTGCACCTTCCTCAGGCTGGTGTGTGCCTCCATCCTGGTTCCCTGGAGGGAGTAAATACACTCATGTGTCTCTGTAGTTCCAATTCACATTGATAAATGTGTGGGGTGGCATTCTTTCTACCTTTAGGATTAGCTTCTTTTCCGGTCTCTGCCTTATGGTGCCACCAGGCAAATGGCTTCTTCATTTGTCTGTCACCTATCTCCCAAGTAAGAGTCAAATGCCACCTGTAAAATGGAGTCTCTCAGGGCAAGGCCCGATATGAAAAACTAATTTACGGTAGACTTTAATCTCGTATATGAAGGACAAAAACGACACAAGGTTTCTAGTAGGTTCTCTTTCTTACTTTGCTATCAGCAAAGTTTAAAACGTTTATCTACTTTAATCTGCATGCTTATTTGACTAGCTGTGTAGGAACGTGGTCAGATCATCAAGTGTATTTGATAAGGAAGCCAGCAGATGTTTGAATGCAGATTCTGTCTATGAGTTAGCCAACTGTAATGTGTTTGAAGTATAATTTAGTAATATGAACAACACAGCATCTCTGCTTCTGAATGAGGTAACTACATTTGTAAAACTTGCATTACTTTCCTCAACTTAATAAAGCAGATGGTGAGAACACTTTGTGTATCTAAAATAGAAGCAAAGAAACAAGCAAACAAAAATGAGACTCTCTGAGGATCTCGTAGTAATATATTAAGAATAAAACAAATAATGCATCCCATTGGCCCAGGAATTCCTCCTTGGCCACGGCCTTCTCAGGAGCATCCTGCTCCTTGGTCTCAGTCTCCTCTGGGTCTCTGTAGAACTAAGGCTCAAGCATAACCTCCCATGGGTGCTCACGGGAGACCGTGCCACGCATGCTGAGTACTTCCCAGGCCAGCATCCACCAGGTCAGACCCGCTGAGGAGTTGTTGCTCCTAAGTTCACCGCTGCTCAGCCAGAGGTGGCAGGCTGGTCTGAGAGTGTGCAGGTGCCCTGCCTACCCACCCAGCAGTTCCCTACTGAGGACTGGAGCGCCCAGCCAGCCACTGAGGACTGGTCAACAGCTCCCACAGTGCAGACCACCAAGGAGGTTGGAGCCACCACTGAGTGGTCCTGAGCTGCTCTACAGACACCTGAGCAAAGGGGAAAAGGTGGAAGGAAAACAAGGTTTCTAGAACCTGTAAAAACAAAAACAAATAAGCTAGTTTATTGCTTAACAAAGTCTTCGACTAGAACAGTTTCTTTTTAAATTTAGTACCTATATTCTATGTAGGAGCCACTTGAAGAGGAAGAGTGTTGTGCTGGTTTGAATGAAGATGGCCCCCATAGGCTCATGTACGTGACTGTCTGGTCCCCGGTTGGTGGAACTGCTTGGGAAGGATTAAGGAGGCGTGGCCTTGTGGGAGGCGTGGCCTTGTGGGAGGTGTGTCACCTCGAGGTTTCAAATGACCAAAGCATTGCCGGTTAGCTCTCTCTGCCTTGTCCTTGTGGCCCCTATGTAGTCTCTCAGTTACTGCCCCAGTGCCAGGCCTACCACTCCGTCATGGACATTCCCTTCTGGAACCATGAACCTTTACTTAAATGCTTTCTTTTAAAAGTTGCCTTGGTCATGGTGTTTTGTCAAAGAAAATGAAAAAAAGCTGAGGTACACATTAGGGTTGTAAGTGTATATATCTTCTGTGTAATAGCTAATTTTTCAGAGCCAAACTAACGTTATTGTCATTCTAGCTCATAAGATAAAACCCAGTTTCTAGCTTTTACATTCCAATCAAGAGTAAATGCCACCTGAAAATTTTTACAAGAAATTCTTAAAGGAAACTAAATGCTTAAACACAGTCATGTGTGCAAACCTAGGGACTGTTCATTGGATTCCTAGAGTTGCCTGTTACTTTCAAATAATAATGTAAGAAAAGTACAAGTGCAGTTTTTTATACACTGCTGTAGATATAAAATGCAAGTAGCTGTATTCACTATGTACCCTGATGATAGGGAAGTGTGCTTTCCCACTGAAGAAAGTAATACAAGTTTTGAAAAATGTAGTTATCTAATTGAGATGCAGATGAGAAAGTGTGTTGTTAATTATAATAACAAATTATGCTTATATTATAGTTGATTAATGCATAGATGTAATCTATATTCATATATCTCCTGGCTTTCTGGACTTCATTTATTTCTTTTTACTACAGAAACCTGGCTCAGGGTCTGTCTCTAAATCAAATATTTGCTAATTATATAACTGAACAGCTGAAGACAAATGATGTTCTAAAATAATGTCTTTAAAATACATTTCTCTTCAGACTTGTTTCCAGCTTGAAGAAAGATAAGGAACCTTAACAATGTTGTCTACTGTATGGAAGCAGGCTTAAAATTAGAAAGGGCTAGAGTCGGGGTCAGAAAGATTGTATAAGCTTTCATTGCTACTATAACTGATTGACAGAACAAAACAAAACAAAAATTAGATATTACATTTATTTTCTACTATTCCATAATGGGTTACTGAAACTTTAAAAGAGGAAAAAATTAGCATTTTTAAAGTTTTCCAAATCTAAATCTTCATTATGTAAGCCATAATAATTCTGATAAGAAAGCAAAATGATGCTTTCATTTATATTTTACTATCTTTGGATTTTTTTAGTTTTAGCAAAAAGTCTGTGATTTATTGTGCTTTAAGGTCATTGCGGTATTTAATAAATTAATATGACATTGGGTTTTTTAACCAACGTAAGATCTATTTCTGGCTATCAGTATTTTCAAAGACATGAGAAGGAAAAACGTCAATGTGTTAACCAAGTGACAGGAGCAAGGGCGAAGCTAGTCAGAAGCGAGCTGGGGCACGAGGCAAGAGGAACACAGCCCTTTAACTAGAGCAGCCTCCTTTACTTGGTGCGACAAGCAGTGTGGGGCGTGGTGAACACAGGAAGGCTGTCAGCTAGCGCACGGTTCTCCTGACGTTCCTCTAAGAAACATCAGGTCTTTGGAGGACACCAGATGTTAAACAAAAAAGGGAGAGTTTCATGGCCAAATAACGAGGCATGAGGGGGCAGTGGGTCAGAGAACAAGTTATTTCCAAATTCACATTAAGCAAAGAACTCTTTAGTGAAGGATGTCTTGGAGTCAGTATCCCTTAGACTCTTTGTGGAAGCGCCTGAGCCTCCTCGGGTTAGCCTTACCTAAAGGGTTCACCATCTGCAGCGTTGCCATAGGCTGGCAATAAAGCCTTCGCCATACAGACTTGTGGAGTCAAGTAGGATAAAATCCAAAACAATCCTCAGTTCTCAATTACAGCATGCTCCTTTAAGAAAAGACAATGTGAAAGAACGTAGGCAGAAAGCCTTAATGATAACTCATGTGTACAACAGTTTAAGATATTATTTTTCATCATAGGGCATAAGAGAATTAGATCTCACAGGTAGGAGTTCCATGACCAACAACTCAAGTAGGCTTTTAAGGATTGGCCGTCAGCCACTTCTGCTGTGGTTCTATATCACATGCCCTAAGCGTAATCAAGCTTTACTCCTGAGTCCATTAAAGGTTCTATCATTAAAGTAAGCTAAAGGTGGCAGCTGGGGCAGAGGGTGGGCAAACAGTACAAGACTAACAAAAAAAAATCTGTGTTAATGTAGTTCACAGAAACATTTTTAACTTAGTTTTATTTAAGAAAATGTTATTATGATATTAAAACAATAGGGAAAAATGACAAATCTGAGATTCTCCTATGTAAATCAGTCTTTTCTTAAAAAATATTTTAATTATGTTTATGTACATGCAGATGACAGTGGATGTACTCAGAGGTCAAAAAAGGCTGTAAGATCCCCTGCACCTATAGTTACAGAAGGCTGTGAGCCACCTAACACGGATGCTGGGAACCAAACTTGGTCCTCTGCAGGAGCAGTGCATGCTGGTACTCACTGAGCCATCTCTTCAGTGCCGAGCTTCCATTGTTTTCTTTGTAACAGCAACTCACTATAAAAATGAACCAAGTTAAGGTTGAAAAACAATGATCTTATGTTCTAATCTTTAGGCAATGTTTGTCTAATATAATCCTGCATTTCTACATTCGGACTCATTTTTCTGGAGGAATATTTATTTGTTTGCATGTCACTTTAGTTCTCTTCAAAAGCCACATAAAAGACCTACCTCAAGGCAAACACTGGTGTAATAAATTAGGATGTCAAACTGATCTTTTCTTGAGTCGGATGTTAACTCACCGACTTTCTCTTTCATGTTTGGGTACTTCTTCCTCTCCTGCAAACACTCTTCATGTTTTTCTATTTCGGGAATGTTGTACTTGAACAATGCTAATTATAGAAAGTTTAGGTTCCATACTCCACAATGAAGATTTAGGGGTTTTTCAAAACTATTTATATGAATGTGTTTATTTGCTTGTTTGTTTTTGCCAGTGGGGAAATGCTTTTATTAGGAGCGAGGATTCACGCACATGCAGCAGGCACACAGAAGGGAAGACCCTCCACAGAGCAGGGGAGACTCAGGGAGGTGAACCTTGTGTGCTTTTCCATACAAACAAATCCTATTTTGTACATATTCTGCGTAATATTTAACAATAATTATATTCTTTTAAAACTTCATTTACTTTACATCCTTATTGCAGCTTCCCCTCCCCCCCCCCCCCGCCCTCAGCCTTCCTCTTACCTTCCTTTACCCCATTCCGCCCTCCGTTTCTCCTCAGAGAAGGGCAGGCCTCCCATGGATAACAACCAGCCTTGGCATATCAACTTCCTGTAGGACTAGGTGCATCTCCTTTTGAGCCCAGGTAAGAGAAGGAGACCCCAAGGTAGACAACAGAGTCCGAGACAGCTCCTGTTCTAGTTGCTAATGGACCCACATGAAGGCTGCGCTGCACATCTGTTACGTATGTGTGGGGCGCCTAGGTCTGTCCCATGCATGCTGTCTGGTTGGTGGTTCAGTCTCTTTAGACCCCTATGGACCCAAGTTACTTGATTTTGTAGGTTTTCTTGTGTTGTTCTTGATCCCTCTGGCTCCTTCAATCCTTCCTTCGCCCTCTTCCACAGGATTCTGCAAGCTCTGCCTAATGTTTGGCTGTGGGTCTCTGCGTCTGTTTCCGTCAGCTGCTGGGTGAAGCCTCTCAGAGGACAGTTATGCTAGGCTCCTGTCTGCAAGTCTAGCACAGTATCATTAATACAGTGTCAGGGGTGGACTCTCCCATGTTGGGCCAGTCATTGCTTGGCCATTCTCTCACTTTCTGCTCCATCTTTGTCCCTGCATAGCTTGGAGGCAGGACAAAGTATGGGTTTAAGGTTTCATGGGTGGGTTGCTGTCCTCATCCCTCCATTGGAGGTCTTTCCTGTTTATAGGAAGTGGCTGTTTCAGGGTCCATATTCCCTATTGCTAGAAGCCTTAGCTAGTGTCACCCTCATGGTCTCCTGGGAGTTCCCCTTGTCCCAGAGATACACTAACACCACCATCAGTCCCAGTTCTGTCCCCCAGTTCTCCCTCCCTCCATCCTTCCTGTTCCCCTTCCTAACCCTTCTCCTACCCAGTTCCCCCCCTCTATTCACCCCCAATGTCTATTTTATTTGCCCGTCTTGGTGGGATTCAAGTGCCCTCCCACACACTTGGGCCATCCTTGGTACTTAGCTTCTTTGGGTCTGTGAATTGTAACATGGCTGTCCTGTACTTTATGGTTAATATCCACTTATAATTGAGTACACACCATGGGTGTCTTTCTGGGTCTAGGTTACCTCACTCAGGATAGTTTATAGTTTCCATCCATTTGCCTGCAAATTTCATGTAGTATTCCATTGTATAAATGTACCACAGTTTCTTTATCTGTCCTTTGGTTGAGGGACATCTAGATTGTGTCCAGCTTCTGTCTATTATGCATAAGGCTGCTATGAACATAGTTGAGCAAATGTCCTTGTTGTATGGTGGAGCATCCATCTCTAGGATTTCCCCAGTTTGCATTTTCTTTATTGCTTCTATTTCCATCTTCAGGTCTTGAACAGTCTTATTAATTTCCTTCACCTGTTTGATTGTATTTTCCTGTATTTCTTTAAGGGATTTATCCATTTCCTCTCTAAAGGCCTCTATCATCTTCTTAAGATTGGATTTCAGGTCATCTTGTGCTTTGGTTGTGTTAGGATATCAGGGGCTTGGGGTGTGTTGGGGTATCAGGGGCTTGGGGTGTGTTAGGATATCAGGGGCTTGGGGTGTGTTGGGATATCAGGGGCTTGGGGTGTATTAGGCTATCAAGGGCTTGGGGTGTGTTGGGATACCAGGGGCTTGGGGTGTGTTGGGATATCAGGGGCTTGGGGTGTGTTGGGATATCAGGGGCTTGGGGTGTGTTGGGATATCAGGGGCTTGGGGTGTGTTGGGGTATCAGGGGCTTGGGGTGTGTTAGGATATCAGGGGCTTGGGGTGTGTTGGGGTATCAGGGGCTTGGCGTGTATTGGGGTATCAGGGGCTTGGGGTGTGTTGGGATATCAGGGGCTTGGGGTGTGTTGGGGTATCAGGGGCTTGGGGTGTGTTAGGATATCAGGGGCTTGGGGTGTGTTGGGGTATCAGGGGCTTGGGGTGTGTTGGGGTATCAGGGGCTTGGGGTGTGTTAGGATATCAGGGGCTTGGGGTGTGTTGGGATATCAGGGGCTTGCTACAGGAGGGTAGCCAGGCTCTGGTGGTGTCATATTGCCCTGGCTATAGTGGATTGTGTTCTTATGCTAGACTTTAGCCATCTGTTTGTCCCTGGTGCTGGCAGGCATCCGGAAGCACAGGCAGAGCCATGGGCTGGACAATGAAGCTTGGGGAGAGGGCACGGCTCAGCTGTTCTGGGCCTACCTAGGGGGACCAGGCAGGCAGGACATTGGGGGGGAGGGGTCTAACCTGGATGTTTCTGGTGCCAACAGAGCTCCAGGAATGCAGGCAGAGTTGTATTCTTATCATAAACATCTGGCTCTAAAAATAATATGTAATGCACTGTAATTTGAAGAGCATCGTAATTCTTTTAAATCATTTAAATTTATTAATTTCTTTTAGAAACAATGTTGAGATATGATTCTCACACCATATAATTCATTAAAAATGATACCACCCAACACCTTTTAATATATTCAAATCACATGCAACCATCACCACACTTTTAGAGTCTTGTGATCACATCATAAAGCACCTCCATGCCCCGGAGCTGCCAGTCATCCATCACTCATCCCTGCTGCTCCACCCATAAGCACCTGCCAGCCCGGTCAGCATAGCCTTACGTTCCTCTGTCTGAGCTCCAAACAGATGCTAGTCTGGACTAACTTTCTTCATTTAGAAAAATTGTTCTTAAGATTTACCCTGTTATCATATGTGTTTGTGTTTTGTGGGAGTTGCCTCTTTTAGGACTCTGTGCGTCTTTTAATGAACATTTGGGCTATTTCCATCTTTTGACTGTTATGAATAGTGCTGATGTGAACTTCTGTGTGCAAATGTCTGTGGCATATGTATGTTTTCATTCTCTTGGCTATGCAAACGTGACAGGAGTTGCAGGATGATGTGATAACTCTATAGTCAGTCACTTGGGGGAAGCTGATGAAATTTATGAACCGTTTTTTAGAGTATGAGAGAATATGCATTTACCTTCTGAAGCCGAGACCATAATTTTTGCCTTATAACTTTGTGTAAATTTGAATAAACTTCACAGTCTCTATTTGATAATTTCGTTAATTTCAAATATTATCATTAAATAACTTTAGAGTGAAGCAATAAATATAACTAAGACACATAGATCTCTTAAAGCTGGGCTAAGGGTTGAAAACTGTGAAAGCAATAAGATCAAGGTAAAAATTTCCTGTTCTGCCTAATGGCAATGCCAGATGGTATGTATTGGCAAAGGAAGGGCTATTACCTCCAAAACCAGAAACTGAGCTGTGCAGCCAGATATCACTGTTGTCACTATTATCATCACTACAGCTGTCAGCCATAACCACCCTAACCAACAGAGTGTAACGTGATAGCATGCAGTCAGTGTTGTCACTCACGCCCACCCTAACTAAGAGAAAGGAAATAATGTGGGGCTTTTTTTATTTTTTGTAAAATCAAAGATTTTAGGTACTGTGTAAACTACTTCAGTGCTTAAAGTTTTTCAGTTCTCAGGGCTCAGCTTCATGTATTTAATTAACTTGACGTGCTTGCCACTTGGCTACGTTTAAAGCTACTCAGGAAGACACTGCTCATTTAAGCTCTTTCATGATATCTAAAGACAATGTTTTCATTGGCTGACGTCAAAAGAAATTTTTGCATGATTGATTTTACATATTTTCTGGAGTAAAAACTTTCACTGATCATAGATCTAAGTCTCTGTGATTTTTCTTTTATCATCAAGGTTTAGGACTCGCTCCAAGTTGATCAAAGATCTTTAGATGCTTATCAGCAGTTGCTATTGAGTGGGTTTTTTTTAAAGAAATTTTTATTTTAGATAATACTGAAAGGTAGAGTAAAAGATATCCGTAAGTAATAAAATTAATATGATATACTCCTATAAATTCTTAGTAAATCAAGTATTGGGGCTAGAAATATTTTTAAAAAATAAGGCAATTAAGACTCATTTGTTCTCTTTGAAAGCTTTGTATTTGGGTAATTTTTCAATGTGTATGTCTGTGTGTGTGTGTGTGTGTGTGTGTGTGTGTGTGTCATAGTAAGAAGTCAGGTTTCTTAAAAGTTTATGTGTATCGTAAGTTATATTTTTGTTGATCATACAAAAGAAACTATAGAAAAATCATGATTTATGTAATGTTTTGTTTGTTTTACTGATAATGTATAGGGTGTTCCACCTTTACTTGCTAATATGTGTTCTGACTAGGGCGTTTTAAAATATTTTCAGTATTAACCCTGGGTTGTGGAATGCGTAATTGCTTTGATTATATCTTTTTGTGCATGTGACTAGATGAAAATGTGTTGAGATTTGAAGTTACATGTTCATTTCACACCAGACCTAATTTCAAGTCCATAACCCCAAAAGAGTAAAGCATAGAATCTTATTTAAGCCATTAATTAATTGCATTTCATAGTAAGGAAGAATGATTCATTAAAATGCTATTTTTTCTTCATTTCTGGTAACGATGGGCTGGCTGGCCATAAAATTTTAACAACTTCAGATCACTGTAACCCTTCAAAGCCATCAAAGAATAAAGAGCCAGTCACCATGCCCAAGTAATACATAGGTGTTTTTTACACCATGCCCAATTAATGCATAGGTGTTTTTTACCCCAAAAAAAGACAGAAGACGTGCTAGGTTGTCTTTACTGATGCCTACAGCAAAATTCACACAGAAGGCATTAGTGCACATTGTAAACATTACATATAAGGCTGTGAATATATTAACCAAAATGAAAAAGAATCATTGCTAAAATTCTAAGAAGACAATGAGCTTCTAAAGCATTGGTTCTCAACCTGTGGGTCATAACACCTTTCGTGGTTGAATGACCCTTTCACAAGGGTCATCTAAGACCATCAAAAACATAGGTATTTACATAATGATTCATAATAGTAGCAGAATTATAGCTATGAGATAGCAGTGGAGATAACTTTATGGTTGGGGGTCCCCACAACATGAGGAACTGAATTAAAGAGCTGCAGCGTTAGGAAGGGGTGAGAGCCACTGCTCTGGAGGCACACTAGAAAGCCGTTGTTCTCTCTCCTACTAAATGCTCCCTGGGTTGTAATATTTCTAGCGTTCTCTACTGACAGGTGTCTGACATCTGCACTCCAAAGTAGGGTCAGCACACAGAGTAAGCTGTTAAAGATTAATAATTGCCTTTGTCTCTGCAAGGTTGACAACTGTATTTCCCTGACCACAGACCCTGTGATCACAGACCCTAGTCACATCCATTTATGCTTTAAGATCTCATAAACTCTTAGATTGCTGACTTGCTGTCTAGAAGGATTCTCCTCACACAAAGCCGGATTATTCTGTGTAACCACATTAGAGAGCGTTTGATATTTCAGCCCCATGACTTTTCACCTACTGCAGGAGGCAGTCAGAATTCCAAAGGCTGGCCTCTTACTCTAACAATCTTCTAGATGCTCAGAGGGTGGGAGAAGGGTATTCAAAGGAAATACATCCTTAAGGAAAAGAAAGAAAAGATGAGGAAAAAAAAAAACAATGGCAGACTAAGAAGTGTAACAAGTCCAGAGAACCGTGTCACGTGTCAGTTTGTGTGACCTTAGCAGACATTCTCATAAGTCTAATTCTTGCCATTTCCTTCATAGGCCTCATGAGCCAAAATCTTTTCAAACATATAAATATGGAAAATAGATGTTCTTGTAAATTAAATTCCACAAAAATTCAATGTAAGCACTTAAGGTGGGTTTTTTTTCAATTTTGTGTTAGTTCCTCTTATATGAAAATCTCACTCTGTTACTTATAATACAAACAGTGTGATGCCAATAGTCAGCAGCGCGTTTGAGAGTAGCCCTCGGGGAACATGGCAGGGTACCAAACAGCTTCCTGCTGGTGCTGAAATAACAACACAGAGTTAAGGTACCCGCAGAAAGGCAATATGGATATGAGACTCAACCCCCCCCCCACACACACACACACAAAGCTGCAGGCGCTTCTGTTATTGATGTCGTATATAACAGAGGAGGACAACTGTGAGACCCAGATGAGAATCCTGGAAGTCTCTTGCTTTCAACATTAAACGTAGCACATCCTGTATTTCTAAGGCTTCTTTTTTTTTCTCCTTTATTCTTACTTTCTGCAGCATGAAATTGCACTTCCTTGGCTGAATATCTTCCCTTCTCTCTAAAGATGGGTAGGTAGGTAGATGATTGATAGATAGATAGATAGATAGACAGACAGACAGACAGAGTGATAGCACTTACATGGCCGTGTGCAACATACACACATGTGGTGTGTATGTTTGTGGAAGCCAGAGGTCATCAGTTATCTTCCACAATTATTCTCTAGTTTATTTTTTAAGCTGTATTTATTTTTGTTTTACGTGTATGAGTTTTGGTTTGGTTTTTTGCCTGTATGTGTATAAGTACACCAACACATGCAGTGCCCACAGAGGCCCAAAGAGAGCATCAGAGCCCTGGAACCCTAGAGTGACAACAGTTGTTAGCTGCCATGATGTGCTGAGAAGTGAGCCTAGCTCCTGAGTAAAAGTAGCCAGTGCTTTTAACCACTGAGCCATCCCTGATGCTTTTTTTTTTTTTGAGACAAGGTCCTTCAGTGAACCAGAAACTCGCAGCTTTGGCTAACTTGGCTAAGAAGCAAGCCTCCTGGCTCCGGTGCCCACCTCACCAGTGCTCCAGCATCTTCCCCTCTTTTTCCCTTTGGCATCAAACTCAGAGCCCCCTACTTGTGTGAAAAGCACTTTAATGAGCCCCCTCTTTATATTTTTATTGATTTTTTAAAAAATCATTTTAGGATTAAGAAAATTAAATGTCACTCAGGGAAGCAGAGGCAGGCATATTGATGGGGGCTTGAGACCAGCCTGGTCTACAAAGTGAGTCCAGGCCAGCCAGGGCTACACAGAGATACCCTGTCTGGAAAAACAAAAAGGAGAGAGAGAAGGGGGTTGTGGGGAAGAGGTAATTATACTTTAGGCCTATTTTTCTTTTAAAATTATGAGATGCTGCAGAACTTGACTTGGCAATTCTCTAAGACTTTGATTTACTGGTTTTCAGTTTCTCTAAGTGTTGTGGGGCCCCTGCAGGTGTCCCGTGGCAGGGATGAGCAGTGAAGAAGGCAAGCATGAAAACTCAATGCTGCTGGACTTGGCCACACTGGGTCAAGAGAATCTAATGGTACTGTGTTTTTACTCTTACACATTTAAACACAGTAAACCCTTGGCCAAAGGTTTTCGTGTGACAATTACTACACCAAGGCTTTAGGCATAGCTACATAGGAACTTCCTGACAAAGAAGCAAGGCACCTGGACCTATACAAGAGGAGTGGGCTCTGTTGGCTTAGGAAGAAAGGACAGGTGATAAGCACAAGGATCAGTTCTGTTGGGGGAGGATGCAAAGATGGCACCTCTCATGGGGATGGGTTCTGTTCACTGAGAGACAAAAGCTCAGGGGTAACAGCTAAATCGTGATGGAAGGCTGGCTCCATAGAGTACCAAAACGATGAGCAGCTTGTCAATAGCATCAGCTCTGTAGCCTTCAGAATGACCAGGAGTCACTCATTCCCTTCCTTTGAAGAAAACAGGCCCATGCGATTGACAGTCCTGGTTTCTCCAATGCTTACTCTCAGCTGGGCTTCCTACATTTCCTCATTTCTCACTTAAAGAAAAAAATAGCATCTGTAATAGAGGCCATGGTTGAATGCATTGTCTCTATGGGCTGGTCTAATTAATACAGGCAAGCATGAGAGAATTATAACATCTGTCAGACGACCAAGAAAAGGGGAAAGCCATCATAACCAAGACAGATATTCAAAGGTCACTTGAGATATTTTTTTTCTATCTCCTCATGTAGATTGTTAGTTTGACTCTCAATAATGTAGGGAAAATCTGAAACACATGCCAGAAAATTGTTGAACCAAGATTGTGTTTGAGCAACAAGTAATCTGCAGTACCTCTATTGTAAAACTGGTCCTCAATTCACCCATCTCTTGCTTGGTTTCTGCTAATATCTTTGCTGTGATCGATACTAGTAGTTTTACTAATCATATAGGCTATTTTTGAGACCCCTCTTTGTATTCCAGGAACTTCCTGGGATAGGCAATAAAAAAGATACTGTGGGTGCAGCCATTACAGGATCCATTAGATACAGCCTTCACAATTCTTGGGAAGAACTTTTAATTATATTGCTTGATTGCAGGGATTAATTGAACAAATGGGTAAAAAAAAAAAACCCTGTTCACATAAACCCTTATTACCTGCTGGAAGGGAAGTATAAATAGCATTTTTTAAAAAAAGCCTAACCAAAAGGAAGTTGTTTACCAGAGGGCAGTGTGTGAATAGAAGTGAAATTCCAATAGGAAGGACAGAAGGACAGAAGTACATTCAAAGAAGAAACGATGTGGTAGGAAAGTACCATGGACAGGGAATGGGGCACCCTGTGAATAGAGGTATGAATGGATTCTTTATTATCCTTTTATTTGTGCACAGAGCTTGCGAGTGACTCCTACGCCAAGTAAATGTCTGTTCAGGAAGCCAGGAATAGACAGGTTTCCTCTGATGTTCCTGTTGACTGCCATGTGCCAAAAGAAGCCAGGGGTCATTCTCTGAACCATTAGGAACAGAGAGCATAATTCCAGGTAAAATAGTGTCTGCTTTGGCAAACACTGCATCAAAGCAATCAGTTTCCCTTTGCATTTGTACAGCTATAGTTCCCACTGTCAGACTTTCTAAAGAGAACATAGTTATGCTCAAATACATGTATTTTGACTGATTAGTTAGATTAGCCCAACCGAAAGACCCCCATTTGTGTGAGGACATATTTGTGTGCATCTTTTATCCAGACAACTGGTCCTAAAGGATAAAAGCAATCCTTAGAATGTCAAAGCAATGTCACACTTATTATGTGAGATCCTTTTCTCCCCCTGACAAAAGGCATTTGGATTTTGCGTTGACAAACTGAGAGCTAACATGTAATTTAGCCAGTAAACAACAGTATCAATTTTTGGGTCAGTACTATAGAATCTTTGTTTCTCCAAAGTCTCAACTTGAGGTAGAGTTGTAACCAGCTTCCTCTTCCTCTTGGGGAATCTCCTCTTTTTAAATTATTTTATTGTAACTTATTCACATTACATCCGGATTGCCATCCCTTTACTCTTATCTTCTCATCGCTCCGCCCCCTTCTTCCCTTTTCCCCTCCCTTAGACCTCTGACGCCGGGGCACTCCTCCCCCGCTGCCTGGCCACAGCCTATGAGGTCTCCTCAGGATAGCCTGCGTCCCCTTCCTCTGTGCGCCTACAAAGCTGTCCTGGCAACGGACAGTGACCAAATCGTGGCTCTCTTCTTGACGGGTTTGTCGTCTGTCTTTAGACATTTCATTTGTCTGGTGCTTTCTAGGATGCTGTCCTGGTCAGATGTATCAAATGAGGGCCATCTGGGACTTTGTTCAGCTTCTGGGAAGATAATAAACATAACCTTGCCCTGATACTAATAGCAGGCCTTTGCCATTGATTAGCTTTTAGCACTTTGCCTTCAGCGTGTGTTACTATAGATGCAGTTGCTCTGGCCTGCTCCCGGGGACCTGTTCCTCTCTCTGCTCAGAAAGCCTGCCTCTCTGTGTGTCTGCGTCTCCCCTCTGCCCTGTCTCTCTGCCCTCGTGGCTTTCTCCCTGCGCCGGCTGTCTGCCTGTCTGCATGTCCACCTGTCTGCCTCTATCCCTTCCCCGGGTCCTCACTCCTCTCTCCTCCCCCCAATAAACCTCTTTTGCACCAGATCAGCTGCATGGCGTAATTTCTCATGATACACCTCGGCACAGGCTTGCCACAGACACCCCCTCACCACCACATTATATTTCATAACACCATGTACTTTAGGCTATATTTTCTTTAGGGAAAATGCTCTTGGACGGCAAAATAAATATTAGTGAAAAAAATTTTAATTTAGAGTTAGGATAACAAAATTTAGCATAATATGTGGGGATGTAGGTAGCCCAGCCCCTCACCCCCTTTTTTTTTTCTAATATTTGTCAGTGAAGTTTGGATAGTGTTTTATAATAGCTTTACCCTCTGTATAGTAAGGGATTTTAGTAACTTCATATTAATTGTATTAATGTTTAAATAGAATAATATAATGAATAATAAACTAATGAATAGAACAATGTCTTTATACTGTTTAAAAAAAACCCAACACCTTTAATAGAGGAGAGGCTTTTTGAGCCTCCCCCACGCCATATTACCTCTTCTGCCTCTGATCATTTATCAAACCAAGGGAAATAATAAAAATTTTTAAAAATAAACAAAATCCACTTAATTAATAGTGGCCATTAACTTAAAATTTGAAACCTAAGGCAGACTTTATTAATTTAAGATTTGAGATCTTTAAAGTTTATTTTTTATTTTGATTTCCGTTTTAATTTTGAGCTCAAGATGACGCTTCTTAGGCAACAGGATGTTAAGACGTAACTGAGGACTAATTACAGACAATCCTGAAGGAAAAAAACAATGTAGTTTTCCCATGTGAGCATGAAGGTTTATATTTAGCTGAGATTCTAAATGAAGCAAAACTATTAATGATTAAGGGATAATAGTTTCATAGAGAAAAATGTGTTGCGAGGCTGTATCTAATTATCTTTCTCAACCTGTGGGTCCAGATCCTTTGCATTAAATGACCTTTTCACAGGAGTCATCAGATATTTACATTATGACCTATAGCAGTAGCAAATTACAGTTATGAAATAGCAACAAAAATAACTTTAGGGTTGGGGACCACCACAGCAGAGGAGCTGGAGGAGATCGTCGCAGCAGCAGAGAGCCCGAGAGCCACAGCCCTCGTGCTTGTTACCGTTAGTGGACTGATGTAACAGCTTCACATGCTGTATCAAAAGCCAATTTTAGTTTAAAATTTTCAAATACTTTAATCTTTATTGATTGTAGTATTTGGTTTTCCTCTTTCGGGCCTCCAAGAGAATTTAAGAGATATGCAGTTATATTTGCGTTTCTTAGCTAGTGTATTCCCCAGGAGAAATATTAACCCAAGAAAAAAATTTATTTCAACTTAATCCTTGTTATTTTTTAAAAATTGATCTGATATCTGTTTGCATTGTCATTTTAATTTTTTATGCTGTATAAAAATATAAATTCAGAAATGAAGTTTTAGTAATAAAAGACAAATTTTTAATTTTACTAGTACATTATTGGTTGGATGTGTGATGTAACCAAACACCCATGTAGTAGGTGTACCTGCTTTAAACAAACTGTGTGTTTTTACTTACTTCCTTTAAGCTTAACTTTGTCAGCATTACAGAAGGCCAAAGCCTGCCCTTATAAAGAGTTTGATCATTTCTTAGGTGACTGACTATTAATTTGAATGTCTTAACAAGTTAGTGGCTTTTATAAGATTAGGATTTTTCAGTATTTTCCCTGTTAAGTTTGAGCCTTACTTACTTGAGGACCCTGTAGCATCGAAATCAGCCTTAAATCATAAATATACTAGGAGCATTAGCAGTTTTCAAAGATAAACAACCGAGTGAGCTGATCAACACGGCACCATAGGAAAGCCTTGTTAAATTATCCAAAGTTCTGGGAAAACTATGTTTTCCCAGAAGAGCAACTGTCTTAAAATTCATTCTCAGAATTGGCTTAATGAAAAATTTTACCGGAATTTATGTGACCCGCCCCTAACTATAGTTTACTTAAAAGAGGAGTTGATGTGTTTGTGTATTAATGTTTTTCGAGGTGGCATATTGATTTATTAGTAAAGATACTTTCTTTTCAGGCAGTAGTAAATATCCATTAGTTAGTCATTGAAGGAAATCACATGAAAACTAAGTATAAAGAGCAGCAAGATTTGTCCTGTACACTGTTTACTGTTAAGCAATAGATAGGCAAGCACCACTTAGCAGTGGACCTGTGTTCTGAACATGTGTCATTAGGCCGTCTCCTCACTGTGAGAGCATCACAGAGTACTCACAAACCTCAGTGACACAACACGGTCACCCAACCGTGTGTGTGTGTGTGTGTGTGTGTGTGTGTGTGTGTGTGTGTGGTTTGCACATGTCTGTGTACCCGTGTGCATATGTGCATGCATGTGTGGTGTGTGCATGTATAGTGTGTGCATGTCTGTGTATCTGCACATGTATGCATGCGTGTGTGGTGTGTGTCTGTGTGCACGTGTCTGTATCTGTGCACAAGTGTGCAGGCGTGTGTGGTGTGCGTGTGTGCATGTGTGTGGTGTGTGCATGTGTATGTGTCAGTGTGTGTGTCAGTGTGCGCGCATGCATGTGTAGAAGGAGTATACTGTAAAATCACAGTAAAAAACAGTACGGTTGGGACAAAGATCAGTAAATAATGCTCACTTATTATCATCCATTTTTCCTCTGAATATGTTTGTGTACTCTACTTTGTATGACTGACAACACAGTGTACTTATGGGCACCCAACATGACCACACATAACGTGTTCTGCTATGAAATTGCCTTGCCTGTGTCACCGGCTGCATTACAGTTCTGTGGCCACCATGTGTGTAGCTTGTTGGCTGAAGCGCTGTGTTTTGACTAGGCTTGCTTTGTGAAGCCACTGGAGCTCTCTCTTGAATCATACTGTTCTCATTACAAGCTCTGCAGCAGAGCTTAGATGACACTGTCATAAGCCATGACAAAGCTATTTCGGGAGGAAACTGTAACACGCATCCTTCATAATTTTATATAGTCATTTAAGAGTACTTAAACGTCAGTCTCCTCCTTGTGATATGGAAAGAATCTTTAGTTTTCTCTCTCTTAAATTACTAACTCTTGGGGAAGTGGTTCAGCTGGTGCCAGAGAAGTTTCACTGGGAACAAAATGGCTGCTCCATTTGTTTTATGTCAGTGAAATGTAGGAGTTTAGCTTCTAAGCTGAAAAGATCCATTGAAAATTGTTTCAAGAACTCAAGTTCAACCGGGAGTGGTGGCGCACACCTTTAATCCCAGCACTCGGGAGGCAGAGGCAGGCGGATCGCTGTGAGTTCGAGGCCAGCCTGGTCTACAAAGCAAGTCCAGGATAGCCAGGGCTACACAGAGAAACCCTGTCTCAAAAAAAAAAAAAAGCTGAAGTTCAGCTTCTTGTTTTCTGTTAGCCAGAGTTACCTCCCTTCACTCCTTCAACAAATATCTGAGTAGCTGCTATGTGTAAGCACTATGCCACCTATGAAAGATATAGGTTTGAACAAGACAGACACATGTTGCCAACGTCATGTGGCCTATGACCTGACTAAAGTGACCGTGCGTGTGTACCACATTACAGAGAGACCATGTCTTCCTGAGGAAGGAAGCAGCAGAGGCATGCTTAGCCTCAGCCCAGAGCTCACCATGCTTAGTGCTGGATTTCCAGATAACCTCACTCTTGCCACACTTCTTCCCTATAGCTACATGCCCAGGAAAAAAACAAAAAACAAAAAACAAAAAACAAAAAACAAATCCACCTGAAAATCTGGTGTGGGTTGAATGAATTTAGCTAAAGTCCTAACAGCTACTTCACCAGGGGCTGCTCTTGTGTCCTTTCCAACAAGGCATTGGCCTTCATAGTCCAACATTCCTGCCGAAAGTGCCCACCGCTTCCCAGTTGTCAGTGTGCCAGCTGTCAGCATACCAATGTCAGCGTGAAGGTGGCAGCTAGGGCGTTATCTCACTGGACTAACTAGCATCTGTTTCTGTACCATTAGTACTACGGTTGCTATATTAGTATCTTAGTCTGTATTCAGGTAAATAGATTAATCCTTACCCTTGCTTATTTTTTCTTACTGTTTTGGAGTTTATGCTTTGATCTTTTGGGTTTCGAGCATTTCTTGAACATTTTTAAAATCTGAATTGAAAAATCACAAAAAGATTCACCCTAATAGCTATCATTCTAGTACAGATGGTTCAGAATTAAAGTGAGATGTGCAGGAGAGTGTGTGTGCAAGCAGCGACGCAGGAGAGCTTCCTCTGTGTGGTCCTCACAGGCGTGGCAGTGCAAAGCTGCTGGGACCATGAACTTCTCAGCCTAGTTGGCAGAAGGGAAAATCATGGACTGAGTGTGATCAGAAATGCTCCTGAGCTGGACGCCCTGCAGCCCCCTCACTCACACATAGCCTGAAAGGGCTTTCAAAGAAGGTTGTGATAAACCGGGCTTTTGCATAGTAAAAGAAAGTGAAGAGTCAGAACTAGAGAAAATGTCTAGTTCAGGGTCAGGCCACTGGGCCCGTCATGTTTCTGAAGGCAGGAAGGATCCATACAATACCTTTGAGCTCTAGGACAAGGTGGCATTTACCTAGTAACAATAGACAGAAGATTTGAACTAGAAGATCCATCCCACAGCCGCTAATGGGTCCAAAGGGAGGGAGAGAAGAGATGAGCAAAGCACAGGATCTAGGAACAGCTGCGTGTGCGATGGGTGCATGGGGCACGGGATCTAGGAACAGCTGCGTGTGCGATGGATGCATGGGGCACGGGATCTAGGAACAGCTGCGTGTGTGATGGGTGCATGGGGCACGGGATCTAGGAACAGCTGTGTGTGTGATGCATGCATGGGGCACGGGATCTAGGAACAGCTGTGTGTGCGATGGGTGCATGGAGCACGGGATCTAGGAACAGCTGTGTGTGCGATGGGTGCATGGGGCACGGGATCTAGGAACAGCTGTGTGTGTGATGCATGCATGGGGCACGGGATCTAGGAACAGCTGTGTGTGTGATGCATGCATGGCGCACGGGATCTAGGAACAGCTGTGTGTGTGGAAGCAACAGAGTTGGGGTAGGGGGATAAGAGGGAGCACTTGACAGTTTGGAACCCTAAAGTCTAAGTGTGGTAGATTAGAATTTTTCCTGTCAACTCAGTGAGAGTCTTTTGTCTCTCTAAGGAAGGTAATTAACTTTTGAATAGTTTAGACATATGTTTAATTATGTGACGTGTGCAGGGGATGTATATGTTCCTGAGTGTAGGAGGCCTGTGGAGGCCAGAGGCCTCAGACCACCCCAGAAGCTGGAGTTACAGGGAATTGTGAACTGTCTGTCACATATGCTGTGGTCTGAGCCAGGCAAAGGCAGTATGTGCTCCTAACAGCTGAGCTAGTCTCTCAGGCCTTGATATGTGATTTTTAAGCAAGAAATCTAACCTAGGAAAATCTGACCCCAAAAGTGTGTAACGTAGGAGAGACTGGAAGCAAAATCCCAGGATGGGCTCTGTGAAGGAGCCTAGTGAGAAAAGAAGACCTGGGCCAGGACACGGGGTAGAAACAGGTGGAAAGAAAACCTGCCTTGGGTGGGTTAGGATCTGAGTTAGGGCTGAGGTAAAGGTGATTTTTATCTTATAACTATGCCAGTGTCTGTCTGTCTGTCTGTCAGTCTGTCTGTCTGTGCTTGGCACACACATTTAACATGAGCACTATGTCCTATAGATCCATCCATATTGTTGAAAATGATAAGAATTTCCTTCTTCATATGGTGAAAAGCATGTTATGTATTATAGATAATAGGATATAATATATAATCTCACATTTTATTTTTAAAAACTTATTAGAGTATATTTATTGTACAAAATGAGTCTTGGCAGTGAGCATTTCATCCATGGCCATCCCACGCTTTGAGCATAGTCGCCTCTAGTAATTCTCTCCAGTCCCCCCCCGCCCTCTTCAGCAGGTTCCTCTCCTCTTCCCAAACGGACACTTTCTATTTTTATGGCTTAGTTGTCAAAACCTATATTTTACATGTGAGAAAAAGTAAGTGATATTTGTCTTCTGATTTCCTTTGAGTAATTCAAACATTTGAGAGAACACTTTAAAAACGATTATTAAATATTATGGGTTGAATTCTTTCCTCCCAAATACATGTTGAAGTCTGAGACCCAGAACTTCAAGACATGACCTTGTTTGAAAATAAGGTTGTTGCGCGTGTAATTCTGAGGGCCTGTGGAAATGAGGTGACTGGAGTGCTTATAGGATGAGGCCACATGAAGATGGGGCTGACAGGGGTGCTTTGCAGTCATGCAGCCATCAACCAAGAAGCAGACAGTTGCCAAGTCAGAGGAAGTGGGGAAAGTGTAATGTCACATTTTAAAATCTACCCATGCATTATGGACAACGCAGGTGGCTTCCATGCGTACCATTCTGAGTGTCACTACAATGAACAGGGCTTGGCTGTCTCCTTGGCACACTGTTTTTCTTTGCATGTACTCCCAGAAGTGAGGTCACTGAGTCATGTGGTAGTTTTATTTTTAACCTTTTGAAGAACTTCCATACTGTTTTTTTGTAATTCACATGCCCATCAGCAATGAATGAATCCCTTTTTCTCTCCATCCTCCCTTATAGGTATTTTTTCTTTTTTTTTTTTTCCTGAGGTACACAATGCAACCCCATCTCTCTTTTTTTCTGTTTTGTTTTGTATTTTTTTTACCATTTTTTATTACATCTTGATTGTTTTATTCATATTACATCTTGATTGTTAGCCCTTCCCCTGTTTCCTCCCATTCTTCCCTCCCTCCCACTTCCCCCCTTCTCCCCTCCCCTATGTCTGTGATTGAGGGAGACTTCCACCCCCTATGTATGCTCTAAGATTATCGAGTCTCTTCTTGGTAACTTGCTATCCTTCCTCTGGGTGCCGCCAGGCCTCCCCATCCGGGGGACATGGTCAGAAAAGGGGCAACAGAGTTCATGTGAGAGTCAGATCTCACTCTCCACTCAACGGTGGAGAATATCGTGTTCGTTGGCTAGGTCTTGGTAGGGGTTCGAAGTTTACTGCCTATTTCTCCTTGGCTGGTGTATAGGTATTTTTTTCTTTCATTCTTTGGGCGAAAGCCATTTCAACAGTCAGGGGATGATATATCATTGTAGGTTTAAATTGCATTTCTCTAATTGTTACTTTAAATATTAATTTTTATATTATTGACAACTTTTAAACTAGGCAAATACATACTGAGCTGAAGTTTTAATATTAGCTGAAAAACTGGCTTAGGACTATAATGTAGTATTTTCTTACTTGTTTTATATATGGTATTTATATGAATGTATCATCAGAAATATACACTTAGATTCATGGAAACTTGTACAATCAATGCTTTTTAATCTAGCTAGTGAAACCACTAGGGTTTTTATGATTTTCCAGAGCTGCCACAAAATTCTCAAAATAAAATTTAACTCACTTCAACATAATCAATATTATCAGTAGTATCTAGGATACCATAATATCAAAGGTACAGTTCAGGGACATGGGTCATTTCTCTCTACAGGGTTCAGTGGCATTAGATTAAGATCTTTTACAAATGCAAGATTTTGTGTTTCTTTTATATTTAATTAAGTAGCTAGTAGTCAGCACAGTTTATTGTTAATGTATTCTGTTCCTTAAAAAAATTATCCAAAAAAATGTATCCAGACTTCCTGTGCATGCTTCAGATGACCAAAGTTAGAGGCAGATGTTCTCTTTTCATTTGCTTCCTGACAAAGTGGAGGTTTACAAGACGGGCTCAGACAATCCACTTACATTGGTGTATTGAACAAGTTATAAATGAATGCGCTATAAAGCCTTTTAAATGTCAAAAAATAAAATTTCTAAGTACAGGTTCACAATACTAATGAAAATTATCAATTCCAAGAGCCAGTTTCAATAGAAAGGATAGTCAGGTGGCGCATTCAGACCTAGTGCAGGGGCTGATGTTTAATCTTAAAATAATTTCTTTGGGAGAACAATAAGGTAAGAATATTCCTGTTGGTGGCATGTATCAGCTTGTACTGTGATCAAACGTGTTCTTAGAAGCCCGCTGTAGTGGGCTTGGGAACGAAAATAATGTAATCAATGAAATATATTTTTTTGCCAATATATGAAATGTGTGTCTCATCTATACACATATATGTATGTGTGATATACATTTGTGTATATGTATAAAGACAAGTGTATTGTTTTAAGAAACTAAAATTTTACTTTGTTGAAACAGATAGTGTTATATTTAGTATTGGTGCAGTTAATTTAATCTTATCTTTATATTTTTACTGTGATTAAAATATATTTAAATGTTGCCATCTTAATTATTCTTAAGTGAAAAACACAATGAGGTCAGTGGCATTAAATGCGCTCATACCTTATATTGTTGTGGACATATAAAATGTTCTGTAGTTCACATGGGATCAAATAGCCCTAAAGAGTCAAGCCTCAAGAGAAGAGAACTATGGAGCTAACACTTCCTCGTGTTAAAACTTCCCTGCAAATCTAACATGACACTGTTAGTGACACAAAGACAGGCATGCATCCCAAGGAACATGGCCAGGACCCCGGAACCAGCCAGCGTGTGTGGCAACCATCCCACGGAGTGGAGCAGGACAACTGGACACCCACTGCCGACCACAAGGCTGACCCTCGCCTGCCCCATGTAACAAGACTTGTACAGGTCCCGTGTCTTTAGCTTTGCTTTGTGACTTAATTCAATCTCTTTGCTAGTTATGGGTCTACTTAACAAGTTCCATTTCTTTGTGATTCTTTGTGTGTCTGGGGAGGTGCTTACTCTTGTTTGTTGTTTGTTTGTTTGTTTTTGTTTTTGTTTTTCGAGACAGGATCTCTCTGTGTTAGCCTTAGCTGTCCTGGACTCTCTTTGTAGACTAGGCTGGCCTCGAACTCACAGTGATCCTCCTGCCTCTGCCTCCCAAGTGCTGGGATTAAAGGCGTGCGCCACCACGCCCGGCTGCTTACTCTTATCTAAGTTTTACACTTCATTTTCACACACTTGTTCATAGCAGTCATTTATAATCCTTTTGATTTCTGTCATGTTGGTTCACTTTTTAGTTCAATAAATCTCTCTTGCCCTCTCTGCCTTCCCCCTCCTTCTCCCCCTCCCCCTCCCTCCCATTCTGTCTTCCCCCTCCACCCCTCCCCCTCTTTCCATGTCTACAGGTGACTCATGACTGCACACTGCTTGTTACTATTGTATTACACTTTCAGTGAATTTATTTTTATTTTGGTTCCCAGAAATGCTACTTTAATAATAATTTAATACTTGAATAAATTGATGTCATAAAGCAGCTAGAAACACTATTGATTATAGCAGTACAATCTTACTGGTCTTTAAAACTATTAGGGACAGAAAACAAAAACTCTGACTCATCATAGCACTAAAGAGTTTAGGCAGCATTGTGTTCCATTGGCCGTCTGTAAAAGTCACAGAACGACTGAATTTTTAATTAATTGATTTGTAAACAGGGTCTAGCTCTGTAACTCAGGCTCGTTAAACTCATGCGCCCCTGCCTCATATCCTAGCGTGCTGGGGTTATAGGAGTGTGGCCCAGAGTGAAGGCAGGAAGCGTCTCCTGGGGCATCTGACTGTCTGAGGAGTTAGCCAACATGGCTACTAGACACTTGACAAGAAGGAGAAGAGAGACTGTCTTGGTTTTTTTGTGGAGGAAAGTAAAAGGTTTAGCTGCAAGCCACCGAATTGGAAAGAAGCCCAGAGACATTTATGTGCACAGTAGAAAGAAATCATACAAGCATGTTTGTGAAGGAGATTAAATGGCTTGTATAAATTCACAAATCAATTCACAAAATCGCATAGGCTGGGATAAAAAGCTGACTTCCTCTTAAAGCATAAGACTTGAAATGTCTGTTCAAGGTCCCTACTATTACTAAAGAGTAGTAATGAAGACCTATATTGCTAATTCTCTTGTTTGAAGGGGAGTAAGTGCTGACCACCCGGCTGCTTCCTCTGCATCTCGCTAGTCCTTTCCTCACAGCCAGCCAGCCAGCAGCTCTGTCTGTCTGCAGAACTAGAAACTGCCTCCAGCACTGAAGGGAACAGAAAAGGCAAAAGTAAAACTGAAGATTTTCTTTAAATCTGGTCTGATAGATTTCAAACAGCTCTGCTGATAGAACTCAGTGGTGGTTCTTGGTTCCCATGTCACCGTCCCCATGCTCTGTGCTCACTCCCAGTCCTTTTTTGTCCCAGGGAGTATGATACATACTCAGCAGTGAGCGCGTCTCACCTCCCAGCATCAGTGAGTCACAGGTGCTCCAGGGGGGCAGCTGCAGGCTTTAAAGCTGCCCTCCGATAAATGACTTGTGTCAAATAATCACCCAATTATGGACTGTTAGAAATTCTCTGACCTAGATGTATAGTACATGTCATGAGACCCTGGAAAATGTCTCATAGGAATTGAGTGACATTCATAATTCTTTAAACTGAGATGTGAATAATAAGAAGGAAGGGGCTGTTTAAAATTGAAGAACATCTTATATGGAAGTTATTATATGTCAGAAACAAAAAATGAAAGCTCAGTGGGCAACGGTGCCTAGTGATCTGTTGAATAACCAACTGCACAGGAAGCCCTGTGTAAACAAGGGATACAGTAAACAAGGAAAACCTGGCATTTGAAAATGAAGAGAGAGGTGGTTTTGAGGTAAAGCTGAGCCTGGGGAAGGGATGAGATTTATAAATGCAATAGCAGGAAATAGTCTATTTTTCCTCTACAAACAGATATTATAGGAAGGAAACCTGGAGGAAGGCCATTTAGTAAACAGGCTTTTCAATAGACTTGAAATCCCCTGAGCTTGACAAAGAAAACCAAATAAGTGAATCTAAAAAGAAAACACAAATAAATGTGATTTTTTTTTCAGGTTGAATACTGTCGAGATGAGACGCTTTCTTTAAAAGAAGTCAAAATACTATTTACTAAAATAAAATGGGATGTTAGAAAACTCCAAATATCTGAATGTGTGCAGAAATATTTTTGCGATAATTAGTATAACCTCCCCCACCCCAGTACTCCTTTGAGTGGCAGAGGAAAGTTGATGGAGAAGAGACAGTGTGCTAGAAAGCTTGGCAAGGGGAGACCATACTGTCTTCAAAAACAGCCAAAATATAGTGGAATTAGTTCCTTCCAACACTTTGAACCCTGAGCACACAGGGACGTCTGCTTCATGCGTCTGCCCCTGCTAGCTGGGGTCTAATAACAGACTGGCCCGTGCAGCTCATCCCCAGGACCTGCTATTGTGCCTCACACATGCAGGTGCTAAGGAGCTCGAGGAAGAGGAGGCAGTCAGTTCAGAGACAGGAAAGCTATCTTGACGCAAACATCACCTTCTTGTGGAGACCGCACTGGCAGTCGCCACCTCCTCCTGTGTGCTGAGCGCTCTCTGTCTCTCTGTCTCTCTGTCTCTGTGTCTCTGTCTCTGTCTCTGTCTCTGTATCTCTCTCTCTCTCTCTCTCTCTCTCTCTCTCTCTCTCTCTCTCTCTCTCTCTCTCTTTCTCTCTCTCTCTCTTACTGTAGAATGGACTGGTTTGTTTTGTCGGTGGTGGTTCTCTTGGCTAGATTGTGAGCTTTGTGGGGATGTGGATCTTTGCTTTATAAACTAATACATTTGAGGTACTAGACAGTCGCTATGTGCCTAAACATAAGTGAAATATCCAAAAGAGCTTTGACATTTTTATTTGTGTATATTCATTGTAATGGGTTTTATAATGACATCTTTGTTCCAGTATATCATATATGCTGGCTACATTCATTTTACATTATTCTCTCTCACTCTCCCACCCCTTTCATTGCTTTTCTCTTCCCAGGGTCCCCTTTACGTTCATCTGAGAAGAATATCATGTGGAAGAAGCATCAAACACCCATGTGTTTCTAAAAGGCACCAACTAAGGATGTGTAAATGCCTTACATGTGTGTCTACACGACTAGGGAGGTGCTGCAGCATGTTTATATTTCTTTTGCCTCAATAATTAGATGGAAGAGAAATTTAAAAATACACTTCTGACACAGATAATAAATGTAGAATTGACTCAAATCATGAAACAGTGAGGAGGACGACTGCACAAGAAGTCTCTAAGGCAGAGCAGGGAACATTTTTAAATATAAAAGAGTAAGGAGAACTAGAGAGGCATGCAACAAAAGATTTGAGACGGTTATGAAGGAAAGCATCTTAGAACTAAGAGAAAAATACCCCTATTAATAAATATGGATTTGAGACTAGGTGAGAGAAAAAGAAAAATACCTGGAAGATTAAAGTTCACATGATGTGTGATTATATATATATATATGTTGATTTTATATAAGTTGAGCCACCAAAATAAGGCCATACTGTTTGCTTTCTAACTAGCAGGAGAAAGAGGCACGGAGCAGGGATGATGGGAAGGAGGGATCTGCAAGGAGATCCTGGAAGGGAAACCATAGCTTGAATATTATATGAAAAATGTTTTCAATAAAATATTCTCACCAAAAGCATAATAAGACAGCAATATTCCCTAGTATCTTAAGTAACTCATTATGAAGAAACTAGGCTTTGCCAGTGGCCCGTGAGGAGGCAATGTCCATGTTTTCAGTTTCCATGGTTTTCTTATGGAGACAGACTTCTGCATATATCATTAGCATAACTGGAGCTCATTTGGGAGGTTAAAGGAGAATGTTTAGATACTATATTAGCACTGTCTATTAACTTATTCATTGATTGAAGCTGTAATTCTCCGTCACTGAGTCTATTCAAGAATAGCTAGCAAGTGGAAATACTGCCCTGCATAGCATGCTTAGCACTATCTTCACCTCTTTGGTGTCTTGGAATCTCACTGAGCCGTGTATTTTAAGAGTATTCTAAAGGAAAATTAAGGTGGCTCCTTCGAAGTGAAAGACGTATTTATACAAATGATTTGTTCCTTTCCTGGCTTCTGTTTTCCTGAATGCCACTGTAATAATTTAGAGTGTCATAAATCTACAGAAGCTCAGTGTCTCTGCTTGCTTGTGGGTCTTTGGGTCCATTCAGTTTTCTGTGACAACCTGGCATCATAGGTCCGTCCCTCCCAGACACACAGGCCAGACTCCAGCTGCTTTTCCTAACCCACAGTCCTTCACTGGACCTGACCTTTCCCAGGAGTGATTACATGCTACAGCCTGAAGGAAGATGTCCTGATAATTTGTAAGGTGCTCTTTCCCATGGCATAAAAAAATCTTTGGACTCACATAACATTGACTTTTAGGTCACTTCTGCTAAAATAAGGCCTTTGTAATTGGCTTAAGGCTTACAGATTCCTTCCTCAAGGTCTGATGCTGTGATCCATAATATAAGAAACTAGGGATTTTACATAGAGAAAAAAATACAAACGTCTTGCTAAAGTCCAATTGTATTGTATTAGCTGGTTGAGATTATACAACTTTTATGTTTCAATCACTGGGTGAGATGAACGTGTCTAGTAGTAAATAAACAGACAGCCTTTGTCCCAGTCATGGCTACTGTTGACAGGGGTAGGGAGGGAAAAGTAAAAAAAAAAAAAAAACCCAAAAAAAACCCTCTTATTGTTAGACTTTGGAGTGATACTGTGAAGAACAGTTGCGTAACACTTCAGAGACTGTACACACCCCCTACCGTAATTACACTTCAAGGAAAACTCAGTCCCAAGAAAGAAGTAATCAGTAATCAATAAGAGAAAATGAAATAGGAAGAGCCCATCCTAAAGAGTAACCCAGTGTGGTTTCCTGCTGCGGATCAAATGGAAAATACGGCCTGTGGTAAGGTAGGAGCCAAATGTAGGTGCTCTGCGGCCGTGTGACATGTTTGCGTTGCATTGTAATGGCAGAGAAAGCTTTCCAAAGTTTGTAGGAAGCTGCTGGTGTGACCAAATATACCTTTTTTTTTTCAGAGATGTTTTTGGCTCCCTCATGAAGAATGTCTTGAGTAGTGGGCGGAAAAGCTTTGGGAAGGGATTGAGAAAAATTGGACAGTCATTAATTATAGTTGGAGAATTAAAAGTCTGATGACGGTTAAGTGGGAAGCGTTAGTAAGGGTGTCCTGACCTTTTTATCTTAACAGTACTGACTCCTCATGTCATTTATTAAATCTGTAAAGATAAGAAGAAACACAGATTTCTTTGGGAAAGAAACCAAAAAGAGTAGGTTGAAAGGTCTGTGACGTGTTGTGGTGCTAATGTTAAGTGCACTGCTCCAGAGCCTCAGATCAGGCATCATGCTGCGAAGTACAGTTGCGTGAATACATTTGAGTTTTCAAGCTGAAAATGGAAAGAAACCATCCTGGGGGGGGAGGGTGGGGAGCGTGTGAGAGGGGAGGACGCAGGATCGGTTGCTAGGATGCACCGTAGACATTGAAGGTATAAATTTGATAGAAAAGGTACAATTCACTGGCGGGGTGAGGGATGAGAGGGTAAGCCATCGAAGAAAGTCAGAAGGACGTGATCTGTCGAGCCACGGCAAGGTAATGCTGTTGGAATCTGACGGCTGCTCTGTGACCTGCTGCTCTGCAGGCTATGAGGCCAGGACCTGAAAGTCTTTTGGAGGTGACAGCAAGGTGGTCATTTTGTGTCTCATAAAGAACAGTTTTATTTTTAACTTCTTATATTCCCATTGGTTTATTCTTTTCTGAGTCATTTTGGACCTGTATAATTTGTGCTTTTTGTGAAAACCAGAGTAATTTACTTACCGATTTTCCCTTTAGTTCCTTTTTCCAGTTGAATACTATGCTTTTCCGAATTGTGTATTAGACTGTAATAGCCCTGCAATCTGTAAAATTAGTCTCTTGATCTTAAAAATGTAGCAATTATCATCACCAAAGCAAGAGTACTTCTCCCTCGCTTTCCTCTCCCCTCCCCCATTTTATTTTGGTGCTTGATATCTTAAATGCCTCAGGGATATACAAACTATATTCCAGATGCATACTGGTCGTTGAACAATAGTCTCCCAGTACCCTTGTGGGATTTATTTCACGCTATCCCCCATACCCCAATGTACAAATGGTCAAGTCTTATATATTGGTGTAGAGCCTAACTACATGGACTCCAGGCTGACCTAAAACTTATTATTTAACCAAGAATTGCCTTGACATCCCGACCCTTCGGCCTCCCATCTCCCAGTGCTAGAATTACAGACATGTGCCACCCTGCCTAGCGGCGAGCTGTTTTTGATGGTTCACTTTCAGTGTCTGTCTACTCATTACATTGTCAACTTTATGAGGAAAAAGACACATTTTAATTGACCATCACTTTACTCCCAGGCTTAAGAAAGAACTTAAGAATTAAAATTCATTATTATTGTAAAAAAATTGTTGAAGAGATAGAAGGGGTATAAATTATGACACAGATTACCTATCTGTGACTGTTTTCCCTGGAATGGTCCTTGTCTCCCCAGACTTCAAGATACCCACCTTACTGTGAATAACGCAGATTAGTTGGATCCACGCTAGTGTAAATTCAAGAACCGCGTACTTCATCTACACTGTTTTTTTCCTACTGTGGAGTTTTAAATTAGCAAGACATTCAGGTTGCTCCTACCCCTCACACAGTGCCTCAGTGCATCAGCTGGCGATGAGGCGCTTCCTTTGGTTCCTGTATTAGTCACTTGGCACACACACACCAGTTTTTCTGTTTATCAAATACACTGAATAGAACTACCCACGGGCAGGAATTCACTTGTACCCAGTCTAAGTGATGTTTGACCTGGATGGAATATTTTTTGTGAGCTTTGCTTTTCCAATATGCTATTTAAAATCCTGAATTTAAAAAAAAATATTTTGAAGAGCCCTCATTTATTCTACTGCTTTTGGTTTCTAACAACCTTAGTGTTAGAAATTTCCATACGTAATGAATGTGATTGAGTTATCTACTAGGAAAATTAAACACCTCTGAAAGCACCAGATTTGCTTCATGTCAGGGTCATATAAACAAGTTAGGCATCCAGGCAGTATATGACCGACTTGCAGAGAGTAGTTAACACGCTTTATCGCCAGGTGTCTGGAAAGAATACATGAAACTTAGCCAGTAAAGAAAAGGAAACAAGTAGAAACTGAGCTTAATTGTGATTGAGAGAATCCTATGTTCTGTGCATACTTAATATCACTGTAGTCACACTGCTGTATGAGGAGGAAATGAATAACGAATGACTAGGAACGAGTTTTATCACACAGTATCTTAGAGATGCGGCTGTGTGATTTTATTTCACTGGTGCCTGAAACTCAGCAAGACTATTAGATCTCGCTGTCTCTGTGTATATAGAACGAGTCTACCCACAAGGCCTTGAGGTGCTGCTGAGCTCACGCCCTAGCACAAAAAGACATTTCTCTTTTCCCTGAACTGTTTGAGGATGCTCTTCTGATAGTCCTAAGTGGCAGTTGTATGAATTTATTATTGTGTCGTTAAGAGGGTGTGTGTGTGTGTGTGTGTGTGTGTGTGTTTTCACCTGTAGTTCCTGCCTTATACCTCCTTCTAGGACAGGCCATTAAAAAGTAGAATTTTCTCTCTTCAATGCAGAACTTGCCTTGAAGTTCATCAATGAGGAAATCTGTGACCTGTTTTTTCTGATAGTAGAAAAGGCACCCACTTCCGAAAGGGGTCTGACTTACTCTCGGGGGGAACACTGGAGAGTCGGAATAAACAGGCTGGGCTGCTACCGCATTAGATAATACCATTCTCCCAGTCACATTTTTACACAGCTGCCCCCACTTCACTAATGCCTGGGCAATTAAGTGTCATGGACGGCACACGACGCAGTTGAGAGAGGTTCTAGATCGCTGCACATGTGGAGGTTGCTAAAGGGCAGTGGGCTGAAAGAGTGTGTTGAAGCTTCAGGTTCCTTCTGTACTGCTCCCCGAGTATCTGCCAACAGCCTGTGTAACGAGCCAGTAAACCTAGCTGTTTCACTGACTCCTGTGGGCTGCTGAGGAGGGGTTGTGGGAACGCCAGCCTGGCCAGTCGGAAGCCCAGAGAAAACCACGTGGGGTCTGGAGTGGAGGGGACTGCAGCACTTGGAGGTACTCAGCCCTCAATCTGGGGGGATCTAGAGTTCCAGGGAAGGACACTGCTGCAGAACTGGTTGCTGTCTTGCTACCGAGGAGAAATTTGCAAGCAGTTTGCAATCAGGTTAATTTGTGTTAGGAGGAACAGTCAGCACCTGAGCTGGTTTCTCTGTATCTTCAAAATGGCAAAGCTTAAGCTGTGGTTGGGATAGTGCAACAGGGAGCTGCATTCAACCGCCACGTCTGCTCCTTACGATTCTGAACAGTTATTATACTGCGACTCAAACTTTAGACTTCCTGCTGGTTTCATTTCTTAACAATCTGTGCCTCGGTTTCTTCTTCTATATAATGAGTTTTATTGGTAATACTTCCCATAGGGTTATGTACTTACATAATGGTTTGTGTGTTCGCATGCAGAGTTTTTGGGGGGAAAGGCTGGTGTACAGTAAGTGACATACAAATGTTAGCCACTGTCTTACTAGTGTGGGAACTACAAGAGGCTAGTGGTTTCCTGTCAATTTCTGTTTGCTGTTGGATCCTCAGCAATGGTAACATGTCTGGCATGTGGTATGCACTCAACAAATATTTATTGGATGAATAGCTTGTCAGTTTTGTCATCTGTGAAGTAGAAACAACTACCTCATAGTGTTTATATTAAATTAGGTAATATATGTGAAGAATATAAAGTTAGCTATTATCATAATTATTGCTATGCTTAAAGGGACATAATTAATATCAGCGTGTCAAAATACTGGCTCCTCCTCTGTACTGCCATGTTACTCTCTTTTCATGACACGTGACTTTAGTCTTTAAGGATTTTCCTCTTTCATGCCAATGGTCAAATCTCATCACTGTGTTTTAGCTTAACCACTAATTCCATGGTCAAGTTCTCTTAAGACATAAAATCAAATATTATCATAAGTCTCGCTGCATAAGTGATGAAACTATTGACCCCTTCATCTCTCTAGTTTCTTCTACTATTATATTCGAATACGTTTTTACCTCTTCAACTTTTGGAAGTTTTGGATTGGCCAGCCGCTAACGTGTAACATCTGTTCTTCACTTTCAAAATCGGCCAAGTGAAAACTAAAATTACCTTTGAAAAATGAAATTTCCAAAGTTTACACCTTATTTCTACCATATTGACATAGAGATAGAAATGAGGAAAAAAGAGCGTTTATTTCAGATTTTATATTTAGATGGTGTAAGCATACAACATTTGGCACGTTTTATAAGGAAAGCAGATATAGACTTAACATAACCATGTAGATTAAATAAATAGTATGACTTTGAGGTTGGATTGTCAATATTTACAATATAATTATAATAGTATTTATCAGCTTTGTTTTGTGTGTCTCTATCACCTTAGTTTTACATGAGCATATGAGTCATCTGTGACAAGGCATGGAGAGGTTAACCTAGTCAGTCTGTGTGGGCTGCAGACCTGCACTGCCACTGTAAGCATGGACTTAACACTGTGGACTTTCTCAGCACATCTGCAGGAAAGATACTCTGTGAGGACTGATGTGATCGTTGACGTTTTAATATGCTGTGTTTTTATAAACTATCTGTAAAATATCTTGCCTTGTATTCGTCGAGGAGCATACTACTCTAGTATATGCAAAATAAATATGTTTATCCTTCCTTCAGAAAGATGATTTTCATGTTTTCTGATGGAATTTTTCAGGATTTTCTTTTTAGAAGGCAATGTATTATACTTGTGACTCTTAATCTTTAATTGTGCTTGGATGAATGAAAGGATTAAAAATATATTGGGATCCTGGGTTATAATATTCTAGAAATATACTTGTTTGTGTGTAACAAAATATAGTGGCTCATTGTTTGAGAAGTAAATCCAAAAATATGTACAGTGTGTAGCCACACAGTCGACTGTACATACACATGCTGAACTACATATGCATGTACTGTGTACACCAGTCACATCGCAGATTTTAACAATTTCTAGTTTTTACGAGTTTCTATGAATTTTAAGTTAATCAGGGGGACAGTCCATATCTCTGAATAGAGTAAGGAATAATACTTGGACTTGTTAAAGATGTGTAAACAACCCACATTTGTCGGTGTACTCTTGTGTCCCAGCCCTCAGGAGCCTGGGGCAGCAAGACTGTGAGTTTGAGGCATGTCTTGGCTACATAATGAGACCCCCATCTCCAAAACAAAAATGCAAATAGTGCTACATATCATTAAGTGCATATCTTTATGTGAAGCTAGAAATATTTTACAGCAGTTGGGCATAGGACTAATAAGGTAAAATCGAAGTTTCCTTAATAATTATAGATTATTCTCTAAATTAGCAGGTGAAACTAGACTTAGCTGGTCACGCTGGGAACCATGTCTGTTGGGTTAGTTCTCTTTGCTTACGTCTTTCTCCCACCAGGTAAAGTAGCTTTTCTCCGCCTTCCTGCATTTCCTATACCTCTCTTGGTGCCGGTCTTCTGCCATTCATCTATACCGTTTAACATCTCAGTGAGAAAATATCTGAAAGCATCCCAGGGAAGCCTAGCTTTGGATTGTCAACAGACAAGTGATGCGCAGATACAAGTGGACGCATCCAGACTCACCTTGTCTTTGTGCCTAAGCCAAACAAAGCTGAGGCACATCAGCCGGGCACAGCGCACCTCCCTGTGCAGTCTCTACCAGGGACCTGGGATGAGCCTTTCTGACATGATTTTCACCCACTGGGCTATTCCCAAGTACTTTGAACAAAATTTGGAGGGGAGGGGGATTCTCTGTTCACCTCTCTTCCTCCATATTTTCCTCCTGCCAGGAAGCTAAAAGTGTCCTATCAGTGTTTCCAAACATTTTCTAGCAAATTTTTTAGAGAATCTAAATGATAAAGTTCTCACTTTGTCCAAATCTATGTGGATTTATATAGCAAAGCTGTGTGCATTCATTAATTATCCTATCCCCAGTCAGGCAAATAGTCTGATAAAGATATGAGTGATTTTTAGCCGCCATTCCTTTTGAGCCAATGCAAGCAACTGTTTTGCTCTTAAGTCTAAATTTCCTCATATAGATAGCTATTTTATTTTGTTCATGTTTTCCAAACTGTTTTAAAGGCAAAAAGCGTATTTTGCATCATAGCTCAATACGCACATGCACACACTACCTAAGCTGAACTCTCAGTATCTTATCTTATTTTTATTCTTTAAAATGCTGATTAAGAGCTGCAGAGATGACTCAGTAAACAAGAGCACTTGCTGCTTTTCCAGAGGACCCGAGTTTGATTCCCAGCACCCACACCAGGTGGCTCACAACCACCTACACTCCAACTCTAGAGGGAATCTCATGTCTCTGGCCTTCAAGGGCACCAGTGCGCGCGCACACACACACACACACACACACACACACACACACACACACAAACACACACACGACAGTGGGGACTTTTGGCTGCTAAAATCGCTATTGTATTGTAAGCATACTCACTAGAATCTTAGTTAGTGAACTGAACTTCAGTGTTTGAATCTCCCAGTACTTCAAATAAAAACCATATTCGTGTGTGTGTGCGCGTGCGTGTGTGTATGTGCGTCTGCATGTGTGTGTTACTTCCGGAAAATCAAGAGGATAAATGACTTACCTAATGTTTTAGAAATTTAGGACACTCCTGACTCATAGTAAAATGGTATCAAATTTGCTTTGTGCTCAGGGACAGAGATTTCCAACTTGCAGAATCGTACGGTAGCTCTGCTTATCAGCTGTTATTTTTTAGTATGTTTGTGTTGCTTACAAATTTGTGTTCGGATGTAACCATTAACTGTAATGTTACGTTTAATGGAGTTATTCTTAGCAACAGTGGGCAGCTGATTGCTTTGTGAGGAGGAGGAAATGTTTCCTTGAATGAGTGCAAACTTTCTGGACCCCAGTGCATGTTTTCCCTTGTTGGTTGCTTCTGTTGTCTCTTTTTAAAGAGCTCTTCTGTTGATGTTTTACTCTTGTTTAAAATAAAGTTGAAAAGAAAGGGTTAATGTAGGTTTTCATATTTGGTTATGACTTGAAGACAGAGTCTCTTATCTACACCTGAGGCGTGTGAACAGCTGCGTGTGAACAGAGAAGAGAAACTGTTAATTAAGGGAAAGTGATTACCGGGAATTTTCCTCACATATTACCACTCTGAGATGCCTAAAGTCATTCCACCTAATTAGTCACACTCCCAGGCGCTGGCCATGCCAGGGGAGGAAACAACAGTGGATACAAGGGGGCTGTAGGCCAGAACCTGAGGTGCGCCCTGGCTCCCGCGCGGCGGTGCCGCCCCCTCCAGCCGCTGATTGGCGGCGGGCTCAGCATCAGCAGCATCTCCCAGCAAGGGAGGGCGCCAGGGCTGGCGGCTCCAGCCTCCCGGATCCTCAACTCCCCTGGGTGACACCTCCGACTTCCACTGTGAACAGCTGCTCCTCTTGACGACTTTCTTCCTGATCCCTCTCCAGCAAAGCTAAGGTCCCAGCCGGACTGGGCCGGGGAGGCAGGGACCGGAACCCTAGGGTTCCGCGGAACCAGCCCGGCCCCCGACCCACAGACTCCGGAACCGCAGCCGTTGCCGCGCACCAGCCGCCAAGACGCCTCGTATCTTGTACCGCGGGAAAAGCGGGTCCTCCACCAAGATGGGCCGGCAGGGGCTTGGGGGCACAAGTGCCGCAGGGCGCTCCATGCAGCGCTCTCAGAGCCGGAGTAGCCTCTCCGCCTCCTTTGAGGCTCTAGCAGGCTATTTTCCTTGTATGAACTCCCTGGATGAAGAAGAAGGAGGTGAGGACCCCTGTGCCTGCCCCCTCTTGGATGTTGTGTCTGTTGTGGATCACTTGGGGTCAGTGGCGGGAGGGTTGGCCCCAGCTGAGAACTGCCTGGGAGACCCCTGGAGCATCTGGCTGGGAAGCCCAGTTTGCAGGTTGTTCCTAGAGCTCCACAGGCTCTCCTGGGAAGTAGTTGTCCTAGTGAGTACGAATGATGGAGCAATGGAAGCTGAAGGAGCATATAGGCAGGGGTCAGGCCGAGCCTCCTATGTGCCCCCCCACACACACACACAGCTTTTGTTTACTTCCTAAGTCCGCAGTCTCTGTGTCAGCAGTGTAGTCCGGAGGACAGAGATGCTGGGAAACTAAAGAGGACTGCAGCAGTAAAACTTAACGTGCCCCAACCTGTCTGTGACAGCCAAGCTCTGGATGCAGAGGTGGTGGAGTGTGTGCGGTGGTGGACACGAAAGGAGCGTTTGCGCTGTGTGGAACTTTGTTTGCTAAGTGCAGTGTGTGGTTCTGGCTGGCTGTGCTTTCAAGTATGCCTTTGCAAGTGAAGGGGACTACAGGCTCTTAAACTTTTCTCTGAGAGATCTGCAGGCCTACATAAAGGTTTGAATAACAGGTCTTGCTTTTCCTTGATGAAGAACTCTCATAAGATTTAGCATCCAACACTGAAAATTTGTCAATTAATTAATGTAAATAATGTCAAAATCACCAATATTTGTACACTGTGTCCATCCTTAGGCCTATACCCAGAGTAATTTAGTTATCTTGTTAACGCTATTCTATAGAATTGGCTTTGCTTTTATTCTGTGACAATGACTTCTTACGGGGAATCTGCCCTAGCTCTAGTTTAGAAGTAATAACTACCTGCTTTAAGAACAGGTGGGAATAAAAAGGCTCATGTTTACTCTGGAGAGGGAGGGACAAAGTGGCTATTGGACAATTAGTCTTCAGACTGACTCCTTGCAGCTATCTTAAGTTTCTTTGGGCTTGTTGTTGCTATATTAATTTCCTATTAAAAAAGACTCATAAATACAGATATAACACTAAGGTACCTCCCTGTTTAAACTTCACTTTTGATTTTCCTATTCTTGTTTTTCTGTTTTGTACATGTACATTTGACTTATTTCCTGCAATAATTTATTTACAATTCTAGGATGGGTTTAAAAGTCAAAGAAAAGCAGTCAAATCAAATAACTGGACAGCTGTGACTGTAGCTGGTTTTTAGAACTCCTTACTAGCCAGGCACTGACTGCTTAGGTCCTACAGTGCTTAGCCTTGAGGGCCCATAGCCTTTATTAGCCCTGGTTCACAAATGTGGAGAGTGAGGCAAGAAAAATTCAAAAACTTGCTCAGCCAGTTGGCGCTAGAGTTAGCACTTGAAGTCTGGAGTCACAGACACAGCCTGTGTGCTCAGAGAACTTTATTGCACACTCACTAACCTAGTAAATGTTAAAGCAATCAATCAAAGTTAGGTGTGCCTGAAAATAATTCAGACTATTGTAGACTTATTTCTAAGCATGTTTAATGCCAAGTCCTCAATCTTCATATAAGCTTCCATCGTTCTTAAGTTATTTCTAGGATTTAGGGGTTTACAAAATACCATCCTGAAAGCGTTTTTGAGATAGTAAGAAAAGCTTAAACAAAATGTGAAGATTTTTCAAAATTGAAAGTACATTCACTTATCTGTGTCTCATACAGACAAATCTGAAAGGAAGTTTCTACATATACTCATGAGAAACTGGAACAGATCTCTGTGCCGTAATATTGCTTCTTGACTTGCCAAGACAAAATGTTCCCTAAGGAAGGTAGCATTTTTAAATGTACCATATATGTCTCTACTCTTAACAAGGAGGCTTTCCACAAATGAATCCTTAGCTGGCCCGAAATCAACTTACAGCCAAGAGAAAAGGATCTAAACTTCCTTCTTTGGTGTCACAGCACTCCTTTCACCCTTTCAACACACACACACACACACACACACACACACACACACACACACCTGTGAGACTTGGAAGCCACTGGTCCTGAGCAGGACTTCTCTGCAGTGTTTTTCTGTGAGACACCTGTGCAGAACACATGAAGTCGCATACTTGGAGGCATCATTCGAGTCATAACTGTGAAACCTGTTCTAGCTCATGAGAGAAGGACATGCTTGCGAGCATGGTGTTCACGTTGGCAGAGAACAGCTTATTTTCTGGAAGCTGCAGTCTGCTAATCACTGTGATTGACCAAATTATCAGCTGCTTCGGTAAAGCCAGGTGGATGCCAGAGCTAGCATTCCCCTTCTCTTCCTGACTTTCTTTCTTTGTCATTTTCAAAGGTTCCCCCCCCCACCCTGAGAAACAGAGCAGTAGCTATATTCTCATTTCATTCTCATCCCGTGTCTCTAGGCATTGCCATTCTCTACAGAGAGTGCCCAAGAAGCCAATAAAGACACCATATTATTTCTGTTCATTTATTCAGAAATACTCCCGGACGGCATTTGATGCGTTTGTGATGTGCAAGAGTGTGAGTTGGGTGCATGTAGCTTACGTTCTTCAGCTTAGGGCCTAGTGCAGGAGACAGATACAACTCTGTAGCTATAACGAGTGTCATCTGGGTAAGATACAGTGTAACGAGAAGCACTAAAGAAGTCTGATTTAAGAGTTAAGAAACAGTCCGTCAGGGGACTGTGTAAAATGCTGACTCAGGTATCAGTAACATGAGTTTCAAACCATCTCATGAAACCGCATCCTGCACATATTTGAAAACTGTCCAGTAAACAGTAGAATTATTGTCTAACCCCATAATGTGGGTCTAGAGTTTATGCTGCTGACTACCGCATTTTAAGTATTGTTTCATCATAGTTTTACATCTCCTTATAGGAGGCTATGGTCTTGAAAACCAGGCACAATAATATTAGCTATCATTAATTGTGCAGCTTTTATGTATTCCTTTCTTTTATTCCGTGGAGATTCTTCAAGGAGATTATCTTTATTGTTGTAGTCTAGTGAAAATACAGACTCAGAGAAGAAAAACACATTGCTTCCAGGTAACAAATTCCAGTGTGTCTGGATTGAGTCAGAGTGGAAGGGATATGTCCATAAGCAAAGTAAGTTAACTCACTGTTTAGACCAGTCTTTGTTTCATCTTTCCTACATACTTTGCAAGCTTGTTTTTTAAATCCTTTCCCCTGGGTATATTCCAGAAAGATGTTCTCCATATCTCTGATGCTATTTTAGATTAAAGTGATGGCAATACTGCTTTTCATATTATATAACAACTTATAAATTATGTTCACTTATTTTATCATTGATCCATATTTGAACATGTTGTATTTGCTTCCAACACTGAGTCTTCCCTTTTGATACAGTATATATAGGATATTTGAAAATTTCAAGCACTTGAAAGACTGCAGGAACTATTTTAAGGCAATGTTTCCATTTGCAATTGTAGAAGCAACCCTACAGCTTTCCACCCATTGGTTTCAAGAAAAAGTGTTTGTGTGGCAAAGTTGCTGGTGCAAGAGGGTCTCTCAGAGGCCATCTGCATGTTCCATGTGGCCCTAAGCTCATGGTCCTGTTTAGTTATACGTATACTCTGAAAAATTTACTTCCCCAATATTTTCCACCCTGTCACCTCTGAATAAAACATAATTTGACACCCTTTCACTAGAGATCCTGTCAACTTAACACAAAGTAACTAAATAAATTAGCATCTAATTCCTTCTATGTGCCAGCCAGTTGAAAATTAAATTATACGAAAATCAGCAAAGAAGTGAAAGTAGCTTAAAACTCACTAGAAAACCAAGGAAAGCTCACCTGCAGATGCTAGTGAGGCCGTGAAGGATCACTGAAGTAAAAGAATCCAGTGTCGTGGTGCAGGCCAGAACTCCCAGTGCTGGGGGTCAGAGGCAAGAGCATCACACATTCGAGGCCGCTGTGAGCTACATAGACCCCATATCAGCAACAAGGCTTATGTAGACACTCACATGCCACTTTAAGAGGCCACTCATTTTGTAGGATGATGTGAGTCCTGGTGTGGAGTTAGTAGGACACCTAAGTCTTAGAAACCATTCTGCTTTGCTGTTCACCTTTGCTGTGTCAGAATAAGACGGTCTCCATCTATGTCAGTAAAAGCCTGCTATGTGTGGAAAACAGGTGGAGCTACTAATGCTAACTGAATCATTGTACTGTTCTTTTCACGATGAATTCCAGTAAAATTAACTCTCCCTAAATAGTGCTTCTCAGTGTGTGATCTAGACCTCTTAAGTCTGATCATCAGATTAATACATCTTCCAAAGCCAAACTGGCTACTATAGTTTTCTATGGATATAATTTGTCTTGCGTTATGATCTTATACAAAGAATCATTTTATTAAATGAATATAAATCATCTTTTTAAATGGAACAATTTGTATATTAGATCTGTACTTAAGGCAGACAACGTAAAGCAAGATATTTTGAAGTAAAAAAAATATAAATGGATGTACACTTCAACTCAGATTTAACCTAAGAATCAGCATTTTTCACTCTCTTAGGTCCAAAGAGTGCCCCGAAAGCAGTGGTTCTCAACCTTCCCAATGCTGTGACCTTTTAATATAGTTCCTCAGTTGTGGTGACCCCCCCACACTATAAAATTATTTTTGTTGCTACTTCATAACTAATTTTGCTACTGTTATGAATTGTAATATAAATACCTGTGTTTTCTGATGGTCTTAGGCGACCCCTTGTGAACAGATCTTTTGACTTCCATGGCCCTCAGGCTGAAAACCACTGCCTTAAAGTAACTGGAAACTTCAATATAGAAGTGAAATTAGACCCCAGTTTTCCTTCATACTTTACTAGATTCATTAAATTCTAATCCAGCAATGGGACCAAGTTTGCCTGTGGAGACATTCTGTATACAATAGCTTACAGATGATACTGGCTCGGCACTTGTCATGGTAACCACTGAGGACTGTACCCACCCTATGCAAATGCTCTTCCTGTCATGTGCAGGCCATTATTATAGGGTGAAGAAAACCATTCTGCATTTGTTCTACCTCAGGTTGTCCTGGTTTTTGACTGGGGAGGATGGAGATTTACCCCACTGTCATGTATTTAGAAGGTGAGATGTTGGAAGAAAATGCTAACAAAATTATAGTTCTAAATTTGAAATATTTCTCTTTTAAATCTTGAAATGACAATGGGAGTTGTTTTTTATCTAAATAGTGTTTTTGCAGAGATTTTTCACCAAATCTAAGAACAGAATCATCTAGGCTTCACATGGCTGCTTCGTTTGTTTTAGTGGCCAGCTCTCTTTTGCTCTATTGTCCAGAGCATGTGTCCAGGAAACCATGCTAGCAAGTAACCTCCAGGGTCCTGTGTTACAGTTCCACCTGTGTCTTTCTCAAACCCAATCCAAACATTTCAGAGAAAGGTTTCACTTCCATCTGAGACCAGGGTCATGTGGGTTTAGATGGCGCTAGTAAGGAACTGAAAAGTTGGAGAGCGCCTACCCAGAGAAGAGTGGTGAGCAGTCATTTTGAGCGATGCCAAGCTGACTCCATTCCAGGTTGGCACACTGACTTCTGTTTCTGTCCTCAACAAATCATAAGCTTGATTTTTCCCATAAAACCTTTAAACTTTAAAATATTGGCAGGAAAAAATTTAAAATCTCAACATTATTTGGAGCAAACAAACACATTTATTGACGAAATGTGACCCAGAGAACACAGAGTTTTCAACCTCCGCCAAAGAAATTTATTCCCTTCCCGGCTTTTCTCAGTCCTGTTTCTTCCCATTCTCGTTGGCACCTTGGCTTTCTGGACCCAGTGGGCTTATCTCTGAAAGACCTGCTCTCTCTGCTGTCCCGATCCAGTCCTGTTTCCGTGCCTCTAGAGAAGCAGTTCTCAACCTGTGGGTCATGACCCTTTTGGGGTCACCTTTCACAGGGGTCTTCTAAACACAGATCTTTACATTACTATTCATCACAGTCGAAAATTACAGTTATGAGGTAACAACAAAAATAATGTTATGGTTGGGGTCACCGCGGCATGAGGAACTGTATTAGAGGGCCGCAGGGTTAGAATGCTGAGAACACTGCTCTAGAGCAAACCAGAAGATTCCATTTCTTCTAAGGAAAGTCTCCATCATGATGGTCTAAGTCTTTAAAAGTCTAGCTACCGAGTATATAAAATGGCGCCTCCTTGCCTCCGGAGTTTTGCTCATGTTGGGAATTGCCCATCAATGCTCAGCTCATATCCTATCATCTGTACGGTCTTCCAAAAGCCACAGGAGCATCTCTAGATGAAGGAAAACGTGCATGAGCCTAGATTTGAAATAGTAATTCCACCTTTGCTTGGTTAATGACCTAAGTAAAAAGCTCTTTGTTTTTATGTACAGTATTTATAATAATACATATCTTGGGAGTGCTGCTGAGAATTATTATGTTAACCCTTCTCTTATAAAACATGTTTAAACTATTTTGCCCATTTTTGAATCTGTAGATCTGTGCTATCTGGAACGTGAGGCATTAGCCATCCGTGGCTATCTAATCTTAAATAAGTTAATGAAATTGAAGTTTTATGTCCTCAGTCGTGCTAGCCTCACTTCAGTGCTCATTAGCTCATTAGGTTCTGATGATGTCCTTATTGGATACTGTAATGTTACAGAGCGTTTCCAGCACTGACAGAAAGGTCAGTTGGCTGCGCAGCCTAGTGATGTAAGGCTCTCATATAGAACTCAGCACATATTGCCCTGGGGCATCCTCAGATGTTTACTACCTAGCCTTACCTACTAAATAAAAACTTATATATGTAGGAATTACCTGATTGTGTGTTACATATATTTTTTATTTCCCTTTACATTTTATCCCTAGCAAGCACAAAGAGTGTGAATGTGAGTAGAGGCGTGACCAAGACTGCTTTCTATGCATGCATTAGGAAGTAAAGACACTATTCAAGGCGAAAGAGAACACACTGACTATCAATCAACTGTTTTGAGTCTTCTGGGTACAAGAATGCTTGGATGTCACACATTCCCTGTACCATACCCAGGAGTTAGCACTGTATAAACTAGAATACATTTTTTTTCTATCAAATTAGAAATGGGACAAGTACAAGATACGTTATTTAGAAAACATTCCACAGAATTCAGGCAATTTGGGCAGGAAAACCATTTGCTGGATAAAAATTGGATTAAGTCATAGAGTTTCTACAAAGTCCTAGAAACTAAAGACTAGGGGCTAGGCATGATGCTCGCAGCCATGCCGCGTCAGTCACCCTGCACGCATTGCTGCCTGCTGCCACGGCCATCACAGCTTGCCCCTTATCTCCTGGCTGGTGAGTCACCATGTACACATGACGCACTCCTAGAAATCAGATGTTCTGGCCATCACGCTTGTTGAGCTGATAGTCTGGGGTACCCACTTATTTAATTCCATGGCTTGAGATGTCAAGTGTGTGGCAGCAAGGCTGTGGCCTGTGCTTATGCCCTGGTGGCAAAGCAGGTAGAAAGATGACATGCGGCAAAGTCAACGTCTACAGCTGAAGAATAGGATAGCTCTTTTATCTAGAAAATTGGCAAGACGAAAAACTTAACAAGCATCATTTTGATGTAGAAAACGGCCAGCAGTATCTGAAAGGCTAGGTATTGTACTCAATGTGACATCTTTTATTTTTATGGCTTTAAATATTTTTAATATCTTGCTACTTGTTTTCTTTGTTTATTGAGAGTGAGCAGTCAGGAGAGAAAAAAAAGCTATAGATGAAATCTAAGTTAATAGCATGGCTTTCCCATATTTTAAATTTGCTGCAATCTTGCCTACTCAAATATATGTACATAATGTTATTTTTGCATATATCAGTAACAATCTCTCAGGGGGGAAATCTTAAACTTTCATCCACTTACTGTTACATTCTAGAACCTTTGTGTGGCATGCAGTTCTTTCTCTCATATTCAGATGTGGCTCATCAATTTATGATGATGTATAAGAATAAGAATCACCTATCCAGAAGACCAGCTTAACAGGACGGTAGCAACAGGTCTAACAACAAAAAAATCCCCATTTAGTATAGGAATCAGCAACAGCAATGCAACAAAAGCAGCCATTCATGGGGCCTGCTGAGTCCCTCCTGGTATGGGCAACAGATGTTGACAACAGAGTGTGCATGATACCAACGACAGCCTTTCCTGTTTCTGGAAGATGTTCCTTTTCCTTTACTCTCCACGGCTGCAGCAGTTTGCAGTGGTGAGGAAGTTGTGCAGTCCTCAGCCTGCTTCTTGCTAATGCAGCTCTAGAAACCTGATTTCTTATCTTGGGATTGAACAAAATTATATGAAGGGAACTGGCAATTTTTCTCATATTTTTCTTTCAGAAAGTCAGTTAATTCTATATGTTTCCAGTTGCGTTTGGATATAATTACACTCCTTCCCAACAGTGTGTTTGGATGGGATGAATCATTTTTTTAGCTCGCTAAAATCTCTCCCTTGCTGTAGAAGGGCCACGGTGATTTATGCAAAGCAAGCTGGAGACGTGTAGCAAGTTTAGGCACTTTCACATCTGATTCTAGTCATTTTCCAATCAATTAATATTTGCTTAGCATTTTTCAGCTTTAGAGACCCTGTGTGCTAGGTAATCCTGCGCACCACTATTAATTAAACACCACCTACAGGCCATGTACTCAATGGCATAAGCTAAGTATCGTGTAGGATTCACAGGTAATAATGTTGCGTATCAGAGACCTGAGCTCCCTGTCCATAGTTTGCACATAGTTAAGTGGGACCGTGAATTTGTGGCATCTGAGATCACTCACAGCACGTGACACAGCATGAGTCATGGCGGCAGCGGTGCTGTCACAGTCATTGCGGAGAGCCTGGCATGACAAAGTTAAGGGGAGAAGCCCACAAGTCTGAGAACAACGCTTAGTGGTTTAACTCTGGATCAGGCCTGGCTTCCAGTGGTCCATAACAGCAACATCAGAGGGCATGAAAATCCAATAAAACCAACATGTAAAAAAAAAAAATGAATATTACTGGAAGCTTCAATGTCCAATACTTAATTGTGTTGAGAATGCCAAAATAAGTTTACTATTATGGAAAGAGCAATAGAATTGTCATACCTAGCAAGCCTAACAAGCCACACAAGGTATTATATGATCTTGGCTTTATTTCTTATTAAAAATTAGCATTAATAATTATAGACCCTCACAAAGAGAGAGGATGTTCGGATGTTTGGGTCCTCTGTTGTAGACACAAAAAGGCCAGGGCCTCTTCCGCTACAGTGGTGACTCCACAGTTTCTGCAGTGTGTTTGGTGATCTGACTGCTAGGGCATCATTTGGTGAAATCCCCACCTCTTGGTGTGGATGGATCGGAAGTGGCATGCCAGAGAGTGAAGTGCGTGTGTGTTATAGGGCGTTATGCGGTTTTCTCTATCCTAAGGACATGTCGCTGCGCTCATGAAGCCAAAGGTTAGTGAACTAGCAATGACACTGGCAATTTCCCAGATTTCGGGTTTTGTGAGTAGACAAGAGCGCATTAATGATCAGAATCCGAAACCTATTTACAAATCAATCATTTTAAACTTACTTGAATGTTAAAGGAGAAAATGGATGTGGTTCAAGTCACTGGTTAATTGGAAGTTTAAAATCAGTGTCTGAAATACTAACTGAAGATGCGAGCCAGCTTGCTTTGGGAGGCGAGCAGGCGTCAGCACTGTCAAGATTACAGCTAAAAGGTGTTGTTTGCCAGCTGTGGACTCCGCCCTTTCTCATGTATAGAAGGTGATTGTAGCAATAAGCATAGCGTGTTGATATAAAGACTGGAGGTAGGAAGGTTTTATATCTAGAATGACTCCACATAGTTCCAAGTCAAGATACTGTAGTTCTGTCTTTCCTTCCTTCAGTTTTAATTTAGCAGTTGTTTTGTCCCAATTTTAAACTTCTTTTTATGCTGTTATGTACATATGTACATCAGGCAGAATAAGTTTAGTTGGATTCTAAGGACAACTAAAAGTACATAAATGGCTTTACACAAAATAAACCATGTTTCATTCTTGCTACATGCCCAGTGGGTATACGGGGGTGGGGAGGGCTCTGCTCAGGGATCCAGGCTGACAGAGACTGTTGTATCTACTTCCAGAGAGAGATGGGGGTTGGGGCAGATGGCTAGGCATACACACACTGTTAAGTTACACCCGGCAGTTTTGCTTGAATCTCATTGGTCAAACAAGTCACATGACCACACCGTCCTTCAAAGATGGGGAAATATATTTTGCTATCCTTATTGTCTGCCCCGGCCTGCAGAGTTCAACTAAAACTTGGGAGAAAGTTCACCCTTTGAAAATGCAAGACACAAAGAAGGAGAGCAAGTCAGATTGATCAAGCTCTCAAACTTTATTAGTCAGAAGGCAGGGAAGCATATTGCTATAGCAACCCAGCTACAGACTTTTCTCAAAACACAGGGAATTCCAGGCAGGGTCATAATGTCCTTCCATACCGGGTATCTGGCTCCATCTTTGTCTAGTCTAGCTGCTAAACCCTAACAGGGTCGCTCCATCTCTATCTGTCTTTAGTCTAACTGCTGACCCACACAGGGTCAGCTAGTTTCTGGTGAAAGGCAAGCTCTGGGAAAGACAGAGACTTAAAGGTGCAGACTTGGACAAGATGGCTTAACATTGGCCATATGCCCTATTGTCCCCAACAATTGTCTACCATGATTGTAGCTTCTTCTTGTAGCTCAGTTTCCACAGCTATCGGCTTTTCAACTTTGATAATGGATATGGCAAAGATTTTGGATTAAGTATATTTATGTTAAATTCTGAAACACTTTTGAGAGCCATCTGTTAATTCTCATTCATTTCTCCTTCACATTTTATGTAGATCTTTGATTAACCCAAAAGAAGCTGTAAGACATGAGATTTTTGTTGTTTCATTTGTTTAAACTTTCAGGGGTTTGAATTCTGTTAGAGTGAAAAGCCCAAGAAGATGCTGAAGCCTTTATATGTAGTTAGAGTCCTTACCCGTGGACAGTCCTTACCCGTGGACAGCCCTTACCCATGGACAGCCCTTACCCGTAGACAGCCCTTACCCGTGGACAGCCCTTACCCATGGACAGCCCTTACCCGTGGACAGTCCTTACCCGTAGACAGCCCTTACCCATGGACAGCCCTTACCCATGGACAGCCCTTACCCGTGGACAGTCCTTAGCCATGGACAGCCCTTACCCGTGGATAGTCCTTAGCCATGGACAGTCCTTACCCGTGAACAGCGCTTACCCGTGGACAGCCCTGACCCATGGACAGTCCTTAGCCATGGACAGCCCTTACCCGTGGACAGTCCTTAGCCATGGACAGCCCTTACCCGTGGACAGTCCTTAGCCATGGACAGTCCTTACCCGTGAACAGCCCTTACCCGTGGACAGCCCTTACCCGTGGACAGCGCTTACCCGTGGACAGTCCTTACCCGTGGACAGTCCTTACCCGTGGACAGCCCTTACCCGTGGACAGTCTTTACCCATGGACAGTTCTTACCCGTGGACAGTCCTTAGCCATGGACAGTCCTTACCTGTGGACAGCCCTTACCCGTGGACAGTCCTTACCCGTGGACAGTCCTTAGCCATGGACAGTCCTTACCTGTGGACAGCCCTTACCCGTGGACAGTTCTTACCCATGGACAGCCCTTACCCGTGGACAGCCCTTACCCGTGGACAGCCCTTACCCTTGGACAGTCCTTACCCGTGGACAGTTCTTACCCATGGACAGTCCTTACCCATGGACAGCCCTTACCCGTGGACAGTCCTTACCCGTGGATAGCCCTTACCCATGGACAGCCCTTATCCGTGGACAGTGGGCCCAGAGTAATATTGTACAGGACCAAAGAGGCCCGAAACTGATCTCTTTTCATGTGGGTATGAAATCTCTTGGTAGAGCATTAAACCCACAGTGGCCACCTTGGCCACTGGTGAACATGCTGGTGGCACTTCTAGGAATGAAGTCTGGGAAATTAGCAGAGTGCCATAGAAAACAAGTCTCCACTTAAAATTACTAATGATGTTTTACTAAGAAGAAAGTAGCTACTGAGGGCCTCAGCTTTCTCATTCCCACAATAAGGACACACACAGATCCCAAAATTGCCTCAAAAATATGTTAATCATTTTAGAACTTCTTGTTTATTGCTTTAAATCTTTTATTGATTCATTGATTTTTATTTTACAAGCATTGGTGTTTCACCTGCATATGTCTGTATGGGGCTATCAGATCCTCTGGAACTGTAGTTACAGACAGTTGTGAGCTGCCATGTGAATTCTAGGAGTTGAACCCGGGTCCTCTGGAAGAGCAGCCAGTGCTCTTAACCATTTCTCTAGCCTCACATATGGAAAAAACAATATTGTGTAATACAGATGACTTCTCTAAATTATCCTCACTTTGAAAAACAGTAATTCTGGATAAGATACTCTCACTAACTTAAAGCACATGAATTGTGGTCTACACTAAAAATGAAAGACCGTCCCAGTCTTCCAGCCTATCCCTAAAAGTTCTTACTACCACCATGAACCCGGAAAATTTCTGACTACCTTGATGAGACTTCCTAGGTGTACAGAAAGCAGGGAAACTTCTGTGCATCTAGGATTTAAAGGGTATCACCATGAAATACAGCTTGGTGTGCCACATGTCAAGCCTTGTCTTGGGCAGGGCAATACGATGCTCTCCAAGTCAGCAGCAGTGAGGATCGGTTTACTTTTGTTGTCTGGCCACCTGAAGAGTTTCCTGGTATTGCAGGGAACGGACACTTCGGGCTTTTAATCAAGTGGCACTCTTTGACTACAGGGAGGCCAAGTAAATGAGTCATGAGATTAAGCCGAGCAGTGTGACAAAGGTGCCCCCTGTGTGTACTGGCTCTGCCTGTGGTGTTGGGAACTGAAGAGCTTGATTTTGGCCTGTAAAATACCTAACACCCAAGGGAGTGGCTTAAGGGCTCAACCGCAGCCCAAACTGAGCTTTAGTTCAAGGATTTGCTGCTGGTGTGTTGTTTAGTATGCTATGTGTATGTGTGTGTATGTACGTGCATAAGCATTCACTTTTTAAAAGCATGCCTAACAAGTCCTAACAATTCCGTTGGTCTATTTCACAATCATAATGAAATATATTCATGTATATTGCGTTTAAAAATACATCTGAGAAAGGAGTCAGAATGTACTGCTGTCACGGGCAGCATCCCAAATGAACACGCGCTTTATTACCTCTTAAGCCAAGCACAGGAGGACTGGATCTAACTCCACAGAGATCAACTGTGGCTGAGCCCTTCCCTGGAGATTCTGCTTCTGGGGCGCTCGGGGTGGTGACACGATCGGGCTCCTTGGCTGCTTGTCAGCCAGGCCTCACTCTCAGCACCTGCTGGGGGCTGTGATGCTTTTTACACTTGTCCCTTTCCATCTTCAAGCCAGTAAAGGTGCAAAGACTCTTTCTTGTGACTGTGCTCTCTCTGATTTCCTCTTCTGGAACCAGCCAGACAAAGCATTATGCCTTTAAAGACCTGGAATGGTCATAACCTGCCCACTCAGTTAATCTCCCTACCTTTCAACAGCTAGTTAGTCACCTTAGTTAGTTAGCAAAATCCCTTTTGCCAAGTAAAGTGACCAGATTGTCAGGCCCGCATAGAATCCTGCCTGCCTCACTTGCACGCACTCTCACAGACCTCCACCGTTACATGGATTCAGTCTTCAGGGTTGCATAGCAACATGGCACACATCACTTAGAACACTGCACATGAATCACCACCGCTGCATTATATTTAAGTTAAATTGGGTTTATTGTGAATGTGACATAAAGATTTTTATGGTGATGAAAACTTATAAATGACTATAAATGCTTCAGGTAATGAAATATATCAAATGACACGTTTTTCAGGATTGCTATAGTCACTTTGCTAGGAACTTTTGATTCTTTGGAGTGAGTGGCATGCCTCCTCAGCGTAGGCTGTTAATCATAGCCTATTGTACAGTAATGAGACAAACTCAGACTTTAGAGATGCCAGATGCCAGGGATCCTGTGCTCTCCTCTCCCTGCCCTTCTCATAGGCTAGCCCAGGCTCAGAGATACTGTGACTCGGAGAAAGCCACACAGCTAGCTAGTTAGTGGTCAAGACTCCCAGAATGTGTCACTCTATTCCCTATCTGGAATGCAGAACAGTGCCTCCTTGCTTGAAGACCTTCTGTGTGTCAGGTGCTCTTCCAAGCTCTTTAAATGCAGATTTTCCTTAGCCCTCACCAACGGTCCTGCCAGTTATGTGTTAAGTGTCTCACAGTGTGAGAGCATAGAGAAAGCAGTTGACTTGCTCAGTGCCGTGTTGTTTGTTATGAGTAGAGAAGCAATTTGACACTGGGGCCTAACTGGCCTGAGGCCCATGCTGCCTCCCAGCCCACCAGGCTACTTCTCAGGGGCCTTCTTGGTATCACCCCACAGTCAGCTGCACTGCCACCCCGGCAGTTACTTATAGTCTAACAGTCAGTTAAGGAACGGAGGAGAGCTAGGGGTCTGACCCCTGGGTACACATTCTGGTCCTGTGACTTGCTGTGTGGCTTCAGGGAACCTTGTAATGTGCTGGGCCCTTGGATGTTTCATGTGTAAAAGTGGGAATGTTCAGAGTTATGAAGAGGATATGTGAATAAAGCAATTGTAGATAGAAGGATTGCATGCCTTTTTTTTTCTTTTCTCTTTTAATGTTGTTTTTAGCCAAGTGGTGTCTGGTTCTCATCATCCATTGACAGCGTAGTCATTGGTCATTGAAGTCATTGCTGAGGCCCTGTCCCGCGATCTCTATGACCCTTGCTTCCTTTGAAGGTCATGTCATTGTCTTGTATGCATGGATCTATCTAGATCCTCCTCCCACAACTCAGACGCCACTGACGTGTGTCACAGGCGATGGCGACTGTTCTCCTGAGAGCAGTGCTGAAGGGAAAGGAACATTTAAGCAGGAGCTCAGCCAGCACACAGGCTTCCTCATCTCAGCCCAGGGTTTTATGGTTTCTAAGGGGGAAAAACATACTACTTTGTGATGTAGCTATTTGAAGATCACGATGAAATAAAGTCATAAATATTAAGGACTGGGAAGATGGATCACAGGGTAAAGGGCTTATTATTGCACAAATGTGAGGACTGGAATTTGAATCCTAAATTCCCCAGGACATGTCAAAAATGTCAGAGCAGGCATTGGGTGTGCCTGCAGTTACACACATGTGCCCATACATGCATGCACCACACACAGAGCCATATGCAAAAGGAATTAATATTAGATTGATGAATACAGCACTCAATGCAGCGACCTCAGTTTTTTAATACTCATTTTAAGCATGAATACATTTGTTTTGCTTTTTCTATACCACTTGAAAGTAAATTGCAGATAATAGATTTTGCATCCAAATATTTAACATATGTCTCCTATTAGTAAGGAAATTATAATGTGTATTATAATCCACCTAAAACTTTAGCAGCTTCCTCATCTCATCTGATATCCAATCTGTATTCAAATTTTCCCTATCTGCCTTTAAATTACCTATATACAATTTTGTTTAAAAATGATTTCTTTTATTTTGGTTTTACAAACAAGGCAAAATCCACACACCCAGGGCCCCTGTATTGATTACATCTCCTTGCTATCTTTTAATCTAGAAGATTACCTTACCTCATTTACTTTTTTTTTTCATGGTGTTAACTTGTAAACAAATGGGCCAATTGTCTCGAACAATCTCCCATACCTGGGTTTTGTCTGGCTCCATCATATATGCACGCTGTTTGTCTTGTTACTTCACCTTCTGTGTTTTTCAAAACCCAGAAGACTTGATTAGAAACAGATTACTCATTTCTGTCCAGAACAACCTGACAGGTGATTCTGTATGCTTCATCTCAGGGGGGGTATATACAACTGTCCCCATCTTCAGTTATCAATGACTTGATTAAAATGATGGTGGCTCCGTTGTCCATGTAAAAGTAACATTTTCCTCCCTTAACAATTAGAATTAATTTGTGGACCGCTTTAACTTGGCTTGTGCATCTTTCCATGGTCTAAGTTTTATGGTAGCCTCCAGTGGCAAGCCATGCCTAAATCACTTATTCCAGCCGAGGCTACAAATTAGTATTTTTAAGTTTGTCTATTCAGGTGTTTCCAGGTTGGTGAAGACTCCCACGGCAGAAACACCAACATTGCTCTATGGTAACGAGCTTCCCAAAACTGCTGGGGGCCTTCTGTCCTCTTACCATTGATCAGCACACGCTTGCTGCTCATCTCAAGCAGCGTCTTTTGATTGGCTGGCGATCAGTCATAATATGGATCTTGTGTCTCCTTTAAAGCATGTTAACGCGTATCGAAGCTAGAAATGAGAAATGAGTGAAACGTAAAGCAGTGTTTCAGAGCGGAGCAAATATAAGGAGCTTGGTGAAAGGAATCTCGTTGCCTCAGTGGGGCTGACAGCATTTAAAAGGACTTGCTAATACCCTCTGCTGAAAGCCTATCCGATGGCTGCTTTTCTCCAAATGCCAATGGCTTACACAGTCGCAGTTGTGTAAGCCTGCCAAGAAGCAAATGGGTAGAGGCAGTCTCCAGTGTGCCCGGCTCTTCACACCCCGGGCTCTCTCATGCGTACCCCACATCCCAAACCCCTCCTCATGCTCCGTCACTGCCCTTCCTCTTCTGCTCGCGCTCACTCCCAGGTTTGCTCTTTTTTTTTTTTTTAATTTATTTATTTACTATGTATACAGTGTACATTAGATCACATTATAGATGGTTGGGAGCCACCATGTGGTTGCTGGGTATTGAACTCAGGACCTCTGGAAGAGCGGACAGTGCTCTTAACCACTGAGCCATCGCTCCAGCCCCGGGTTTGCTCTTTCATCCATGCGGTTTCTCTTGCCCAAGAGTCTCAGTTGGCCTATTCTTCAAGCCCAGCTTAAGTCCTCCTCCTCCTTGAAGCTCAGGTCTCTTCAGGCAGTGTGGCTTAGCTCCCTCCTGCAGACAGTCTCCCATCCTCAGCTCTGGTCCCCTGGTGGCCTTCTGTGGGAAAACTTCTCTATGTGCCATAGAGTTCACTGTCCAAGGCCAAAATGTTATGTTACGCAATCACCTGGAAGTTATTAATTGATGCAAAATGGCCATCAAATAGGGCTATCCCTCTTGTATTGCTTTCTTTGCCATTTTATATCCACTACCCTAAAAATCTTCTGTAAGTAGTGAAGGTAAAAATCGAGTATCTCTCGCCATCTGGTTCTTTGTAAGTAATATGAGTACCTGTTTCTTTCACTAAGACAAAAGAGCTGGGAGGAAAGGTAAGCATAAATTAATTTTGCATTTCAATATTTTAATGAAAAACAAAATGCAGAGGCATAAGTTGACCTGATAATTAGAGTATTGCAATGAAAGCACAGCTTATTTTGTTATTCTTAGATTGAACCTTTTGTTTATATGTTAATGGTTTGAACACTGTCAAGTGGAAATAAGCAATGGTCCTTTGTGGCACTCACTCAGGAGACATTGTTTAGAGATGTCTTAAATGCCTCTTCTCTGTGTTGCCTTAAGAACACGCTCCCTTCTCTGCAGTTCTTTGTGTTTGCAGTCTGGGTGCTGGCTGGCCTGTTCTGTCAAAAGGGCAGCGATGACAAAACTGTGATGCCTTTGGATTTCTGTCTCTGCAGAAGCAGGAGGTAAAAAACTACGGAGCACCGTCCAGAGAAGCACGGAGACCGGGCTAGCCGTGGAGATGAGGAACTGGATGACGCGGCAGGCCAGCCGGGAGTCCACGGACGGCAGCATGAACAGCTACAGCTCGGAAGGAAAGTGAGTGAGGCCTGTCCAGGTAGAGCTAACCCACGCAACTCACAAGCAAGGCCTGCTGTGTAGAGCTAACCCACGTGACTCACAGTCCATTTCCATCCTCTCTGGATGATTCCTGTGAACTTGTTTCACCCTCCACTGAGCAGCTGACATATCTGGCTTTTTGCATTAATGAATAACTTGGGAGAAGACATGCCTTACTTTCATGACAAGATGCTAAGATGTGACTCTCAGCATTATCTACAAATAAATTGGTTTATCCTAGCTTAAAATAACAAAAGCCACAGAAATAATGAGCAGGCATGCCACACCATGCGGGCAGTGTTTGTTTTTAAAATCTTTGATCTCGACACTGGAGAGATTGGCTCTTAAGAGCACTGATTGTGGCTCTTCCAAAGAAGGGATTTAACAATCCCCAGTACCCACATAGTGGCTCACTACTGTAACTGCAGGTCTAGATCAGACTCCCTCTTCTGGTCTCCACAGGTACTGCATGCACATGGTGCACAGACATATGAAGGCAAAACACCCATCCAGACACAAAATAATTAAAAAATAATTTTTCTGCCTGGGTATGGTAGTGCACGCCTTTAATCCCAGCACTCGGGAGGCAGAGGCAGGAGGATCCCTGTGAGTTCGAGGCCAGTCTGTTCTACAAATAGAGTCTAGGACAGCCAAGGCTACACAGAGAAACCCTGTCTCGAAAAACCAAACCAAACAAAACAAAACAACAGCAAAATCATTTTAATGTAAAAATGTCTTCAGTCTATCGAATAGGTGCTATTCAAATTTTAGAATTCTTATTCATATTTAGTTTTTTATACACTGAAATTTATATAATGTATCTTAATTATGTGAAACAATAGTCAAAAGACAATGGCAACAAAAAGTTGAAGCCTTTTTCTCTGTGTAGCTGTTCTTTGAATCACGACCATAAGGCACTTGGAAAGGCTTGTAATCATGAGGTGGCCCTCTCTCTTACAAACAGCAGTACTTAGTGACCTATGTATGGTCTGGAGATGAGGTGCAAAGGGCATCAGGGAGAGAAAAGTGAGGCTTGGGGCTCCATCTGCTGTGGCCATGCAAGTGTTCAATATTCAAACACATAGGAAAATTCCATCTTACCATTAATTATATAACCTAATGACATTTTGCCCAACATAACTATATAAATAAAGGAGAGCAGTGTAATCCTACAGTTTTTTTAATGAGGTTGTATAAGCAGGTTGAATTTTTGAGACCTAAGGTGAAGGGGTAAAAAAATAGATTTACTGATCTTGAAGGAAGTCTAGAGAAGTGTGAAAGGCAAGCATGGTAGTGGCTCAGTGACAGGCGTGGGACACACTTCATGTAGTGTACTAAGCAGATAAATGTGCTCTGAGCTATGGACTTTGTGAACCATTGCCTGGGCTATAAAAATGTTTACCTCATGGCTCTCACATACAAGTTTATATCTTGTTATAAAGATGCCAGATATACAAAAATGTTTCAAGTGTGACTTCCCTTTCAGATTTTTTACCATCATATTGAAGAAAGGACACCAGCACTCATAAACTCATTCAACAAATACTACCTTTCTAATGTTCCAGGTAGTGTGCTGTGTGTTGCGGGTATGAGTCACACAAGCAAATCAAATCAGAACTTAAGACAGTGGGTTTCAGAATCACAGGAACCAAGCTAGCAGGAGGAGGCGACGGGTCTCTTCTTGGTTTCTAGCACTTGTCCAGAAGACAAGATAGACTTTATCAAAAATTTAAATTTATAAGGAAAATAGTAAAAATACAGTAACTTGGATAACATAAGTGCTGAGGATAAAATAAGGTAAGGAAAGTGAAAGAGAGAGGTTCACCTAAAATCTCTAAAGGCCTGATTTAAGAGCCTCTCATCTCTTATATACATAGGCCATCTCTGTAGAAATGAACCCACTTACGTCCTTAGATTTTTTGTTTTAATTTTTATTACATTTGCTGGAAGGGAGAGATGAGTACTCCATGGTGTGGCATGCATGTGTAGATCAGGGGACAAGAGCTTACATGATCTATGCATTTCAGCTGTGTCTGGGCCACAGTATTCACGCTCTGATAATGGGACATAGTAAGAGTGGCATTTTTAAAAAGACACGAGAGGGCGAGGGAAGGGTTTCCATGATGGGACAAATGGCATGTTTAGGTGTGCTCAGAAGGCAGCTGTGTTTGAGGAAGAGCATCCAAGCTAAAGCAAAGCCACATGCTGGGGTCTGCTGACTGCAGTGGGCTGTGGCCCTGTGGAAGGAAGGCCGAGCGCGGCCACTGAGGAACACGGTGCGGGATGAGACTGGATGACTGACATGTTTCAGAACACGCATGAGTTCACTGGAGCGTGAGTGGGATGGTCTGCCTTCAATTGCGCCAAGTCACTCTGCCTGCTGAGGGGTACAGCCAGGCCATTCAGTGGGTGGTACAGGCGTGCAGCAGCAACAGAACAGTGACTGGGTCTCTTTTGATAGGAGACCAAGTAAGATTTATTGGTACATTGGACATGTGTAAAAAGATACATATTAATTTGTTAGGTTTGCCATAATGAAATACCAAAAACTTTGTTTTTCCGAAATTTAGAGGCTGAAAGTTCAAGATCAAGATACTGGTAGATTTTGGATTGCAGGTTTTCCCTCTTTGTCCATGCCACCTTAAGTCTTCTACGGCCTTTTCTCTCCATATGCCTCCAGTGTCCTTCTCTTCCTCATTCATGAGAGTTTCTCCCTCCCTGCTCCCTTGTGGCTTCATTTAACCTTCGTTCATGTTTATCTGTGCTATGGGCCCGTTTTTAAACACAGGCACACTGTGAGTGAGCACTGCAACGTGACAGATAAAGAGGGGTCTACAGCTGAGCAACTGGAAGATAGTGTTGCCGTTCAAGATGTGTTTTCTGAGTGTGTGTGTGTGTGTGTGTGTGTGTGTGTGTGTGTGTGCTTGTGTGTGTATGTGCATGTGTGTCTGTCTGGTAAGGAGACTTCAGTTTGTCAGTTTGGGACAAGTTAACTTTCCAATGCTCAATAGATATCCTGTTAGCCACCTCAGCTGTTGGAATGAAAGTGTGCAGCCCAGGAAAGCCTGAGAGCCCGCGGCACTCGAGGCTGTGCAGCACTGACACCGATCCACTAAGCTGAGTGAGACTTTTGAAGAATCTCAGTCACATAGAAAAGATAAGAGGCAAAAAAAAAAAATATATGGAGTTTTGGTGTTAATGACAGAATTGGCAGGGATTAAGGCATAATGGCAAAGAAAAAAGCAGGGATCCCAGAGTCTCCAGGAAGAGACATGAAAAAGGTTTCCTGGGGAAGAGGGAAGGACTGACTGTGTTGCTGATCTGATCACATAGATGTGGACAGAGCAGTGACAGCAGCATTTACCTTGAAGTCATCAGCTGACTTTTAACTAGAAATATGTGGGGATGTTGAAACAAAAATTTGATTAGTTTCCAAATAAACTGCAAGAGACGGGAGTGAAGGACTTTTCCAAGGATCCAGGAAAGAAGCAGGGTGAGGCCTGCAGGGAGAGCACAGTCAGGAAGGGGTGAGGTGAGGCCTGCAGGGAGAGCGCAGTCAGGAAGGGGTGAGGTGAGGCCTGCAGGGAGAGCACAGTCAGGAAGGGGTGAGGTGAGGGCTGCAGGGAGAGCGCAGTCAGGAAGGGGTGAGGTGAGGCCTGCAGGGAGAGCGCAGTCAGGAAAGGGTGAGGTGAGGCCTGCAGGGAGAGCGCAGTCAGGAAGGGGTGAGGTGAGGCCTGCAGGGAGAGCGCAGTCAGGAAAGGGTGAGGTGAGGCCTGCAGGGAGAGCGCAGTCAGGAAGGGGTGAGGGCTGCAGGGAGAGCGCAGTCAGGAAAGGGGTGAGGTGAGGCCTGCAGGGAGAGCGCAATCAGGAAGGGGTGAGGTGAGGGCTGCAGGGAGAGCGCAGTCAGGAAGGGGTGAGGTGAGGCCTGCAGGGAGAGCGCAGTCAGGAAGGGGTGAGGTGAGGCCTGCAGGGAGAGCGCAGTCAGGAAGGGGTGAGGTGAGGGCTGCAGGGAGAGCGCAGTCAGGAAAGGGGTGAGGTGAGGCCTGCAGGGAGAGCGCAGTCAGGAAGGGGTGAGGTGAGGCCTGCAGGGAGAGCGCAGTCAGGAAAGGGGGTGGGAGGTTCTTTATTAAGATGACATGACATTGTGTTTACTTGCTGGTGGGAATGATCCAGAAGGGGTTTTTTTTTTACCTGTAAAAAGATAATAGACTCTATCTAAGAGGGTTAAACATGGCAAAGCATGCTGTGGAGTAAGTGCTCAGTGTGGACTGAGCATGCGTAACAGAAGTCATCCCTCCTACCCACCCAGGACCAAGCAAGAGAGGACACATAAATAGAAGCCGACATGGTGGTGACAGGTGTGGGAGGCTATTAGAATATAAGGTGGACCGAGAGTTATGGGAGTTGGTGTGGGATGTTGGGGTCCAATGCATATTGGTGGCATCCCTGCCACCAGGGACCTCACGATTGCCCAACAGGAAGGAAGGTGGAGGATTTAACATCACATGTTATCTTTGCCTTCAGTCTGATTTTCCCTGGTGTCCGCCTGGCCTCTGACAGCCAGTTCAGCGATTTCCTTGATGGCCTGGGCCCTGCACAGCTAGTGGGACGCCAGACCCTGGCTACTCCTGCGATGGGTAAGAATTTCTGTCACATGATTTCATTGTTCATCCTTTATATTACTGAAAATTACACTACCTCAACTTCATGCTATTTTTAACAAGATCACCAGCAAGAATAAAGAGTCCTCGATTGTAGCAGTAACTGGACTTAGTTTTTTCTTTTGTAATACCTGGTCATGTTTAAAGGAATGTCACTGAAAACATTTACGTCTTAGAGACTGTGTCTTGGGCCTTAAGAATACATCTGGGGAAGGTCTAAAGCCGAGTTCTTTGGAATAAGCATTCTTCCTAACTCCTGCGTGTCTTCCCTGTGTGCCACTAGGTGACATTCAGGTGGGAATGATGGACAAAAAGGGACAGCTGGAGGTAGAAATCATCCGGGCTCGCGGCCTTGTTGTAAAACCAGGTTCCAAGACACTGCCAGGTAAAACAGAAGCTAAGTTTCTGTCATCTCCTAGTCTGTGTATCTTTCCTTGCTGAAATCTTCTTAAGCAAGATGTTGAGTAGATAGCTCCATCACTGCACTGCCTGGGGACTGACACAGTCTGCATGCGTTCTGAGGGAGCTGCGTGCAAGTGAGTGCTCTGGTCAGGATCAGGCAAGTGCATGCAGAGTTGAGACCTCCATCTTTGGACCAGCCATGTTGTCACAGTGCGGGCACTACTAGTGTGGTTTCCAGTTAGCTGCTGTTTTGTTACGCATGTTACTCTTCGGTTCCCTGGGAAGTTCAGGGTTTTTTCCTTCCAGCTCTGGAATTAGAATGAAGGTAGATTAGATCCACAACAGCCCCGTGACCCTGAGTGCTGGCCATTCTAAGACATCACAAGTTCCCTGTAGAAGCTTCATTATAATCCAGGTGCTTGGCGCCGTAGCTTGGCACAGCGAGAGTAGATCCAACAAATAAAGCTGTGATTACTAAAGATAGCGCATCCACAGCACCTGTACTGACTCACAATCTGGCATTTCTCTCTCAACTCCTGAATCAACTCCTGACTGTGTCACTTTGGAGTTGACTCCTTTGCCATATGAATACAGCGCGTGTCTGTCATATAAGGCTGTAGTCCTAGCATTCCTAGTGAGCTCACGCTCCTTCTGAGCGTGTCACCTCAGAGCTCATCCCTGCTGGTACTCACACCATCCCCCGCTGAGTGGTAAGTGAGCTGTGCGGATGGTCAATTACCCAGCCTCATTTCACACCTGTTTAATGAAGTCAAAATGTTGGTAATTTAAAGACTAAGACACTGCTCTTGGATCTTGTTAGTGACTGGTAGCATTGTGCCTTACTTTATTTAACATTTAAATCTCTACAAGGAGATACGGAGGCAGGGGAAGACCCTCAAAGGCCGTGCCAACATACTTAATACAGAATGGCTGACGCGTGTCCATGTGGTTTTGACATAAAAGACAGGCCAGTGTCTTGAGTGCCGCCAGCTCTTCAGTGAAGAGGAAGGCCATTGTTCTTGTCCCCCGTGAGCTGGGCGTTTCGTAGCCATGGTCATCACTCACTCTGTTTTCTCTCCCAAGCACCGTATGTCAAGGTCTATCTATTAGACAACGGAGTGTGCATAGCCAAAAAGAAAACAAAGGTGGCAAGAAAGACACTGGAGCCCCTGTACCAGCAGCTCTTATCTTTCGAGGAGAGCCCCCAGGGAAAGGTGTTACAGGTGTGTACTCATGGCTGACCCCCTACATACAGAACGCCTTACGTCAGGTGTCGCTTCTGTCGAATACTTTTCTGTTTCTCACAGCTAAACTCCTCTGTGAGCTGCAACGCAGTGGCCAGTGCTGGAAAGCTGTGCTTGCTGTTGTTCGCCACAGACTCCCAACCTGGGTTACACACCAGCTCAGTTTCCTTATGTGGCTTCAGACCTTAACACTACTGTGTAGTTTCCCTATTCTGACCTGGCTTCTGGGTGTTAAAGGCAACATTGTTGTTAATCAGACGCTACTATTTAACTTGACCCTTGACAGCCGCGTATCAACTGAGCACAGCGTCCTATTTTAGTTGTGATTTGCTCCTCTGCTTTGATGCGCATGGCAATCCTAATGGTCCTGTTTTTTTTTTTTTTTTTTTTTTGCCAACAGATCATTGTCTGGGGAGATTATGGTCGCATGGATCACAAATCCTTTATGGGAGTGGCCCAGATACTCTTAGACGAGCTGGAACTATCCAACATGGTGATTGGATGGTTCAAACTCTTCCCTCCTTCCTCCTTAGTAGACCCAACCTTGGCACCTCTGACACGGAGAGCTTCCCAGTCATCTCTGGAAAGCTCTACTGGACCTTCCTACTCTCGTTCATAGCAACTATAAAACTGTTGTCACAACAACCAGCGATACAAAACAGAAGAAAATGCACAGGTGGGAACCCCTGGTAACACTGCATGCTGGACGTCGTGTCTTCGGAGCCCACGGCTAGGGATACACAGCAATCCTGTGTTCTCAGTGGCAGCTGGACACACTGTGCCCTAGCGAAGGCCCTCAGGTGAAAGAGCAGGAGCTGTGACGAACTGTCAGGTTTGGAGTTCAATGACACTCGAGTTTTGGTCCAATCTGAAGCCATGGATTGATCTCAAAGAATCAGTCAGCCCTTTTCAATGGCACCTTTAAATTTTTATCGTTTTTCTTTATTTATCTGACGCCCCCCAAGCCCTGTTATGCCACAGAAATGGAGCTCTACAGCCGTTAGCCACACCACAGGCCAAGGAGCAAAGTCTTAGGAAGCATCAGGTGAAAAGCAAGAGACCAAAGAAGTGGCCAGGAGCAGAGCCCGCCACCGCGCCTGGAGGGGCTCCAGCAGGGACGGCGGTAAACAAGGCTGCTCCCGGAGGCATGTCACTCACTAATGCCAAGATATGTTGGACTCTGAAAATAAAATTCTGTGACTGCACTGTACTGAATGAAAATAAAGAAACTTTTTTTTGCATGGACACAGATTAGCTGAATATTTAAATTATTTTCTCGGGGCTGCAACTTGCAAAAAATAATAATAAAAATAAAAATCAGCCATTTTCAACAATTTATATTATTTTTAAAGATAAATTTCACTAGTGCATGGTTTTAAAATGGGAGAGAATGCAACAGGGTGATAAAAAGACACACCATGTTTATTCTTTAATCATAGTCTGTGTTTTGGCAGACATTACAAAGGAAAATACTTTCTAGAAGATACTTAAAGTTCTCTTTATGTGACAATAAGTATAATATATTCAATTTATTTCCATGTTAAATATACAGATCTTATGAAGTTCAATATGTGCAAATTTTTCACATCTTTCTTCCTCCTCCTCCTCTTCCTCCTCTTCCTCCCCCTCACTTTTAAACTTTTCTTTCCTTTCTCCCTTCCTGAGTGAACCTTCTACTAAAACACCATAAGTCTTTGGCCTGACCCTCTTATACCCCATATTTGATTCAGAGCCACAGATGTGTCTGAATTTATGGATTTCTCAAATCTGTTCGAGAGCTTTCTTTATTTCAAGCATGTTGAATTGATTCTGCAACATGATGTGGGGCATAAAAGCAAGTCAGCACGTATTTGACAAAGAAGATGTTTGAACATTTGCGGTTTATTGTACAGTGCATGGTAATTTTTTTCACCTTAAACATTCAGTTTACAAGAAAATCCCCAAATCATGTGACATTGTAATGTTTAATGAATTTGTTTTTAGCACCAGCATTATTCATACAGGGGGTTAAGTATTATTTGTAGGTCCTAGGTTTTGTTTGTTTTTTTAATTCGTTAAAGCACTTTCTTTAGCTGATTTCCATTTACTATGTGAATAGAAACACTGCTAAATATGTGGAGCCCTGAAACACAGGGCTGTTTATTAATTCATTTTTCTGTAGTAAAATTCAATTTTTCACAAAATATATTTCTAAAGAAATATAGTAAACATAAATTTGCAACAATTTTAAAGCTCCAATTTTTAGGTGACTCGAGGAAAGTCAATATGCCTCTTAATAGTTATTGATGCCATCACCAAAAGGTCCCTCAAGTCAACACCCCACCTTTGGTTCACGGGCAGCTCTGACCATTGCGTGGCGCTGCGAGGCCCAACTTCTCTCAAGGTCCCTATTCACAGGAAATGTCACTGGTCAATGTAATAAACCAGCCATCTTTTTGTTTCTTACATATGCTTTGATTACACATCCTTAGAGATTGGTTTTTAACTACTTGCAGTAATTTTTTTAAATCCATTTACATCCTATTTGTTTAAATAGAGGCCATGCACTCAAAAAAATTTTTTTTCTTTGTTTCTCTTTTTTAATTCAATGCTGACCATTGAAAACTGTCATGCTTGATATGGTGCAAAAGTTAAAATGAGCTATCACTCAAAATGCCTTCTCTTCCTGTGGTGCAACATGAACTACACCAAGGGTGTGTCTTGATTTTCTGAGACCTGTGACGGACCCAGGTTGTGAGAAGAAGGAACACAATTTTATTGAAATAATTTAGACACCTGTGTACCAGCAGCAATTTGGTTTAACAGACCTCTAGTGTCTATGCTCTCCCTTAGAATAGACAGTTCCCGTTTTCCAAACACTAAAATGCAGCCGCATAATCTTTTCTGCATAGTCCTATACAAATTCTTTCTAATTTTAATAAGAAGGACATGACTGTGGAATATTTGTACATACTTGTCATTATGCAGTATTTATTTAAAAGTTGGTGTACTTTTTTTTAATTTTCACATGTCTGCACCTCAACTTGTGGCAAAGTCATGTAAATAGCACTATGCCAGTGACCGTTGCTGCCCTGGACATAGAATGTTTTTAAGTCAAGGGAATTCCAGTTGGGGGAAGCGGGGCGGGAAAGGCAGATTAGTCCTGTCACAAACACCGACTGATGTAAATCAAACTCATTCTGGTGGTGGTATTAACACTTTAAATAAAACATTTTCTTTACATAAGCTGTTCCTGGTGCTTTCTAAGCCGACTTCACTTGCAGCCCCAAGCCCACCTCCCTTCATCCTGTGAACTGGCTTGTGGTCCATTCCCAAAAGATGGCGCCTCTTCCCTCCTTCCATATGGCACGAATGGGTTTGCAGCTTTCCCACGTTGCTGCCAGTAGGATGTAGCTGTAAAGTCTACAAAGATTTCACCTCTCATCATTAAGAGCTGCCATGGTGCTCCCCAGTCAAATGACTCAGCAGCCTGTAGATCGTACGGACAGACAGGGTGAGATTTCAGTGTTTGCCCCAAGGATCACTGACAGCAGGGTCACTGTGTCATGGTCACTATTCTGTTGCTGTCAAGAATACCATGACCAAGGCAACTTACAGAAAAAAAGCTTTTAACTGGAAGCTTGCTTACAGTTTCAGAGGTTTAGTCCATTATCACTGTGGTAGGGATCATGGCTGCAGAGAGAGAGAGAGAGAGAGAGAGAGAGAGAGCACACAAGTCATGCATGGCCTGATGTGGGCTTTTGAACCCTCAGAGCCCATGCCCAGTAACAAGTCTCCTCCAACAAGGCCACACCTCCTAATCCTTCCCAAGGCCACACCTCCTAATCCTTCCCAAGGCCACACCTCCTAATCCTTCCCAAGGCCACACCTCCCTAATTCTTCCCAAACAGTTCCACTAATTTGAGACTAAACATTCAAACATATATTCTCACTCAAACCGCCACTCGGAACCTGCTGGTCCCTGGGGTGGACATGGCAAACCAACTTACCAGTACACTGATGCATTTCTATTCTAGAGTCTGTTCAGCTTTGTGGGGGTGGGGGGCAGAATTACCTGCAGTTGGAGAGACATATGAGAGCTCGAACCAACACTGTTCAAAGACTGGCTTGTGCTGTGTGAGTGCAAGCAAGCGAGACCGCCCCCATATCCTTCTATGACAAACACTCAGACCCAAAACAAGAGCAACCCCAGAATTTTTTCCCACAGGCTCTGAAATCAAGAGCCAAGTGAGATTTCACATTCAATGCTACTAGCTCTGTCTCTACTCTTTGTCACAACTGCTTCCTCTATTGCCAAAGATTCCCTTCTGTCCCAGCTCCCCACCTAGCCAACACTGGGTCTTATTATTCAGAGTACATCTACTCTAGTGAGGTGTTCCTCTGTGTCTGGGAGCTCCTTCTGTAAAGTCCCCAGAGTTTCTTCTGATTCCTTTTCTGAAGCCCTTCACTTTTTTCAGCACTACTCGCTCTTGGTCCCTTTTGCAACTCCTAGGAACAGTTCCTGACTAAATCCTTGTAGCGTGATTGCCATGGATGGTAAGGCCTTTGCATAACCAGGACTCTGATGCCAAGGTTCCACAACCAGCGACAAAGGCCCTCATGGTCATTCTTACCTGGGCTATGAGGGAAGTAGGTAAGGAGTCAGTCACCAGATGACCTTGACCCCTCAATATACATGCGCTCTTCACATTTGGCCCCTCTGGGTCATCCCGTGAGCCCTTCTAGATCCACTAGGATTTATGAGCAACATAAGCTAAAGTCACACAGCCATTTCCGTTTTGTGAAATGTTTATTGAATAATAGTATAGGAGATGAAGGTTTGAAAATGACTCAAGAACTGTTCAGCCCTCTTAGGGCATCAGGCGAACACATAAGTCTGAAAATGATGGAACAAAGAAAAATTCTGTACCACTCAAACTCGGTCACTCTCTGTGTGACTCAAGTCATGTATGACCACTGGTGTTCATTTCCTCTTCTTGGAAGTAGAGATAAGAGCCAACTCTTCTTCTGTCATTAAATCAAAATTTTGACCAGCGGTCAAGATTTTATGTCCTGGGGACAGACATGATTTTTGTTTTTGTTTGTTGTTCCCCCAGTGTTAAGAACAATGTTTGCCATATATGAGTTTAATAAATATCTGGCAAATTTAGTGTGGGCCTTGCTTCATTTAGAGGTATTATCCCAGGCAGAACAACGAACAAAACAAACATGGCTGCCTTCGAGATGGCTTTCATTTTGCCAAAGACAACCTTAGTGGGAGAATTACAAATGTAATTACACTATTCTTAATGTGAACTCTCTAGACTCTAATGGAATGGCACTAGGAGTAGGTGATGTCTGCAGAGAAGGATTAAATAGAATGAAGAAAATGGCAGTGCTAAGCTAGAGATGAAACTATTCTAAGCAAAGAGAAGAGTGGGTGAGGAATCCGTGGGAGTCTCGTCCTACCACTCACTTCTTCTCTACCATGTCCAAAACCAGTGACACATTAAAAAGTATTTGTGAGGGAGTAAATTTGTGAATTAATGATCCAACAAAATGAATAAATGTTCTTCATTCTGGATTATCGCTGAGTCAATGAAGAATTGGTGTTTGTTGGGGGCGGGGCGGTGTATGCATGTAAACTCAGGTGCCTTCGGGGACTCAAGATGCAGGGTTCCTGGAGTGGGAACACAGTGAGGTGTGAGCTGCCCTACATGGTTCTGGGAACCTTTGTGTCATCAACAGGGCCAGTGCACACTGTTACCTCCTGAGCCATCTCTACAATCCCAAGAAGCTTGTTTTTATTTCAGCTTAGTGGGAGAGAGACCTGCTTATCATGGGGTACTTGGTGAGGACCTTCCTCTGCTGTTGGAGCTGGGATGGTTCCTCGGAACTTTGTTATAGCTCTGACCCTGAGGCAGTCTCCTCCCAGCAGCCCCAGCTGTTGTTGATAAAACACTGACTGAAACAAGCCAAGAGAAAAGCCTGGTAACTATCAATATAATTATGTGATATCATCACCTAACACCTCAGCTACTTGTCCCAGGTCTGAATCCCAACAGTAAGGTATTTTAAATCTTTATTTTGCAAGTATGAAAAACTATAATTCAGATAGGTTAAATTTTATGACCAAGGTATGTTGGATGACTCTAAACCAGGGTCTTTGGACAATAAGTTGGGTTACTCATGTTCCTGTGAAGATGCTTCCCTCAACCACAATCCGCTAGGCATGCATGTCCTACCTTGTCCACAGAGAACTCATTGAGACCATTCTAAAATGATTTCTTTGAAATATACCAGGAATAATACAGTTCCCTCTCAGTGGTGATCACATTACATTATGTAAGGTGCTTTTGTGTGAGGTGTGGGGCAGGTAACTATTATCACAGCAGCTCCATGTTTGTTGAATTGTCATTGGGATGCATAAATGGGATTAGCATGAAATGGGCCTTCTCTTTCTTACCACGAGCATCTCTTTCTCATCCTTCAGTGTTTTGTATGTTTGTTTGTTTACCATTTCCAGTTGACAACACCCTGCATTCCATTTAACTGTGAACAAGAGGTGAGGGAGACTTGCAAAACACATTAGTGTCTTTTCAACCCTACCCTTTCCATGACAATGCTGATCTACTAAAAGGATCAATCTTACTACTTCCAGCAGGCTTGGCTCTTCCTGGTTCCTGACTCCCTGCCACTCTTTCTGTAAGTACATTCCCTGCTGCTGTTTGTCCTCACTCATCGGCCCAGCCTCCTCCTGTTATATTTATTTATTAAAATCTGGCATCACTGGTGGCACCTCTAAGATGAAGCTACTTCGGTTTTGTTTATATGTTTTATATACTGATTTTTTTGTCTGATTTTCCTTATTATTTTCATGGAAGTAGAATGATAATTCTATCTTTTTCCTAGATTCTCCCATGATCTTTGCTTTTTAGCGCCCCTGCCAGGGAATCTTTAGTATGGCCTCTGAATGTTTCAGGGTATCAAAGGAAACTCCTGTCTGATAATCACTAGTAATCATTTTCTTCATATCTTGACCAGAAAACAAAATAACGTTTCCTAAGTGTTTACACAACTGGTTTCTATATCACAAAGTGGACTTTTTTTTTTTTTTTTTTTTTTTTTTTTTTTTTTGTCTTGTGGTAAAGAATGGCTCATATGTATTGTTCAGGCTTAGAGATGTCATTTATATTCTCTGGGACCCCTGACCCCGAGCCCAGGGAAACAGATGAAATTGTGTGTCGAGGATGGGCAGAAATGAGTGACATCCAATATGAGTCACATAGGCCAACTCTGAGACCATGAGCGATCACTAGGCAACCATGAAAATGACTGTTTTTTGCTGGTCCGTCCATCTGAGGCACATGTCATCCTTTGGATGGACTTCCACCTATAGAGTGAAGGCCCAGTTGGGTGTCCCCTGCTGGATGTGAAGATGGTTCTGTTGGGTCCGATTACAGCAGCCTTTCCTGAAGAAAAAGGTACCCCTCAGTGGGCTCCACAGCACGCTGCCCAGGGTCATCTTAAAGGAACAGCCCAGTGAAGGATCCCAGCTAAGGGGCCTCCTGAGAGGAGCAGCTCACTAATGGAGACTGACAAATACCAAAACAGGGCTTTGAAAACGTCCTGGGAAAGTAACTCCATGCGATGTGCAGAGTCCGAGACTGAAGGAAAAGGTCCTGGGAAATATCTCTCTGTGGAGAAGGCCATCTCAGGCTCATTGTGAGAGTGACGCGTTCCTCCTCACTCAACTTTATTCCCCACGTAAAAAGCAGGTGAGATTCTGCTCCCATTCTCACCTACAAAACCAGGGCTCTCATGTGCCACTTGGCTTCTGCGGACAAGGCTTTTTGGGTAATGTGGTTTGAACAAAAAAAGAATGGTCCCCATGGTTTCATCTATGTGGCACTATTTGAAAAGGTTTGAAGGCTTGAGAGGCACATGGCCTTGTTGAAGGCAGCATGTCACTGCCGATGGCTTTTGAGGTCTCAAAACCCCACACTAAGCCAGTTTCTCTTTCTCTGTCTGCAGAACAGGATGTAGCTCTGAGCTACTACCTCAGCACCATGCCTGCCTGTGTGCTGCCATGCTGACTGACCTCCCGTGATGATAACGGACTGTGCCTCTAAAACTGTAAGCCAACCCCCAATTAAATGCTTTCTTTTGTAAGAGTGGCTGTGGTCATGGTCATGGTGTCTCTCCACAGCAATGACTAAGCCAGGCGTGCTCACCGTCACCTAATGACTACCGTGGCACCCTGATTCAGCTGCCACGGGAGCCTTGTTGGGTTGTGAAGCGCGGAAGGACTGACAGACTAAAGGAGCTTCCTCGGGAGCCTCAAGCTTTGATTAGACAAGGGAAGATGTTGGGAGGGAAGTCGCATGTGGCCTGGCTGACTGTTGATTTGTTATACAACTTGGCAGGCCTGCTCGGCATGCAGACACGCACACAGCTTAGCTAGATATCGCTTGTGACATGGTTCTAAAAGATTGGCTCTTGATGGTTGGCGGAAGAGACAGGCTTGACTCACCCTGAATGTTCTTAGTTGATAAGTGCTGAGTGCTTAGAATGTTGACGATTCTGTCAAACTTTACAAACTCACTCCCTAAAGACTGCCAGGAAAGTCACCCCAAATACAACAAGCCAGAAATCCAAAAGTTGCTATTGTTTTCTCAAGAGAAGGGAAGGGACACGGAGTGCAGGGTCTTACAGCATGTGACGGTCAAGCCTAACAAGCCAGGAATGGTGTCACAGGGACCCTCATCAGCCACCTTGGGGCACCAACAGACACATCTCACTTTGGGGATTCAGGTTTAGACATTGCAGTTTGATTCTTAGAAGCTGAACCTCAGCCCTTATCATTCTGTGTCCAGGGTACCAATAAGGAGGAGAAGGGAAGAGAGAAAGAGTTGCAAAAGAGTGAACGTGAAGAGAGCTATCTCAACTTACTCCTTAGCTAGACTGTGACCTGGTTTCTGTGTAGAATCTGGCCCGTTTGTCTCAGAGGCAAGTGAGCCCATGAACACATGGAGAGCCAGAAGAAGAAGAAAAAGTCAACAGAAACAAACATTTGGAGACTTCTTTTAATTATTCACATCTCCCCAAACTGCTACGTGAGCCTTGGATGAGGCGTCCTAGCTTACAAGGGAACACACGTTGTAAACCCAGGGCAGAGTGAGCCCAGGCAGGACACAAGAGGGCGCGGGCCACAAGCACTCTGCAGGGAAGGTCTTCTTCCTGGTGGAGCAGCACAATCAAGCAACGTCAGAAATGTGCGACGGCTGCAATGTTCAACCAAACCTTCTCATCAACTCTCTTCTCGTATGCAACATCAATAGGTCGCTCAGCCTGTCATTCTTATCTGCTGAGTCGGGGGTTTAATCAGCCAGATCTTGAGCGCGCTGTTTGCACCCATGCAATAAAGACTTCAGCACAGGAATTGTTATACAGCTTATCACCTAGCAATGGAATAGTGTAAAAGACACCATTCTGGACTGAGGGAATGGGGAGCGGGCTCTGAGAAAAAGAACATGTCCTATGCTTCCATACCAGAAGTGCAATCCTCTCTGTAAGCTACCAGGAAGACAGGGAATGAAAGAACTCCCTGGTTTTCTCCAGGAAGTGTGCAAAAAGGAGTTGAGCTCCTTCCTTTCGCTGTGTACATCTGGTTGGCTTTACTCGTCTTTAGCGATGCACAGAATGTCCTCTACAAGGGGACCACATCCTACTGTGCAAGAAGCATCCTTATAGCAATCAGGAATGATTATATGAAACCATAGGTAGTAGGGAACTCTAGAAAAAGTGGCCTAATATTAAGTAGCTTGTTGCTTTTTCGTGCATTTTCATGAGTACAACATAGTAGCTATAGATCCTGCCGGAATATTTACATCCTAGGAAAAGAGAAAGAGCAAGGGGAAGCAGTCAAGTCCCAGTTGCTTGAAGCACCTCCTCAAGACTCCTTGAATATTAATTATTCAATTATCAATATTATATTAATAGGGAATATAAATGGTTTGCTACTTAACCTCTCTATTTTATGCTTATTGCAGGATTGTTATAGATGTTCTTTGTCATCTTAAATATCCCTTTATTCTTATGTTTACTAAGTCGCTTATAAATCATAAATGTGTGCTGAATTTTACCAAATACTTTTTCTACTTCTATCAAAATGATTATGGGTTTTCTATGATGCTCTGTTAATATAGGGAATTGTACAGACTGGTTTTCTAGGGTTTAGCCCTTTGAATTTTGGGGAATAAGTGGCTTGATTGTGGTAGTGACATCATCTTTCTCTAAGACTGGATTCAGTTTGGTAGTATGCTGATAGGCCACCTGCATCTGAATTCATGAGAGGGACTGGTCCTCAGGCTTTCTTCTGTAATGTGTTTGCCAGGTTGATCCAGGCTGTGATAGCCTTAAGATGGAGCAAACTGCTACTTCATGATGTTAAAACTAGTATTATGTGTCTCTTAAATGCCTGGTAAGATCCCACACTAAGGCCATGTGCAAATGAGGTTTCCTTTATGGGAATAATTTGATTGAAAAGTAAATTAATTTGCTTAAATGCAAAACTAATATCACATCTGCCCAATTCGCTTATATTTTGTAAGGAATTTGTTATTTATACAAGTTGTCAAACTTATCTTCATGAAAGTATTTGTAATATTTTCTTGTCTCTTTGATATCTCTTTGATATCTTTCTTATATTCCCAATAATGGTAATTTTTCCTTCTTAATCAGTCTTGTTAGATGTCTGGCTGTTTGCTAATCTTCAACATGCCAATCTGGAAGTGTGTTCTGTTTCTTTGTTTCTTTCTGTGCATTGATTTCTCATCTTGGTGATTTCTTGCTTTATAATTTCCTTGAAATTGTTTTGTTCTTTTTCTGGTTTTATAATGTGAGAATGTAGGTCATAAATTTTATATTTTCTTGCCTAATAACCATGAAGCAGCCCATCTGCCTCCAAACACTGAATCCTCTCTATCCGTGATCCCTCGGCGCCAGGGTCCCACTCTGCTTGCTCTGTGAGTGCAAACCATGCAGAAGTGCATTAGCCTCACATAGTTGGTCATTTTATTGTCATGCTATTGGTTTTTAGCTCGTTCCATTTTGGCCAAAAAGAGCACTTCAAAGATGTGGTCTTTCGGTGTGTGTTCAGGCATCTTTATGTCTAGCAACCACTTGTCTGGCTGCCTCACAGCTGTCAGTTCTGGTGTTAGTCTGTAAGCACTAGTCTCATCCCATTCTTCAGTATCAGTGTCAGAACCATCGTATCCTTACTGGTTATTGGTGTTAGGACAAGTTGAGTCACATTGGTTGAAACTGTGCATTTGTTGATGATCTAGCCCCATCAGTTGTTGAAAGGAAGGTGTGAAAATCTACAGCTGTTGTTTGTAGGTGAATTATTTCTTTTTATTTATTTATTTTATTTATTTATTTAGTTAGTTCTGTTTTTTATTCAAATTTATTCTTTTTTAATATATTTTATTAATTTATTAATATTACATCTCAATTATTATCCCATCCCTTGTATCCTCCCATTCCTCCCTCCCTCCCTCCCTCCCATTTTTCCCCTTTCTCCCTTCCCCTATGACTGTGACTGAGAGGGACCTCTTAGCTCTACAAGTGTTTCACATGCATTCTGAACTAATGTTATTATGTTAAATCTATTATTCTTAGATCTTCCTGGCTAATTAAACTGTTTGTCATCAAGAAGCAGCCCTGCATCCTTGCATCCCTTGCCTGGAAGTCTGTCCTGGATTCTGTTTACATCATTCTTTCTGTGTTTTCATCCTGCTACTTAGAACGTGCCTGGGCCATCTTCCTGAAACTTGTCACTTCTTAGGCGATACGTGATTGGCGCTTGCCTTTAATTTGGCCTTTCAGTTTCTGCTTTATTTAACATGTATTTTAAATGACGTGGACATGTGTGTGCTGTGCAGGGGAACGTCCATGTGAGATCAGCTGCCTGGGGAGGCCACAGACAGTATTGGACCTGGAGCCCCTGGGGCTTGAATTGCAGGTGCTCATCCTGTGCCAGCTGTGGGTGCTGGGAACCAAACGTGGGTGCTCTGCAGCACGGGCTCTAACCAGTGGGGCATCTCTCTAGCCTACTCCCTGCCTTTTAAATGGAATATATTAATTTACCCTTAATATACTTACTCTTGCAATTGAATATTGTATTTACTATCTTGATGTTCAGTTTCTAGTTTTTCTATCTGCTTTTGTCTTTTACCTTTTCTTTTGCATTAATTTGTTTTTAATATTCCATTTCACTCTTCTATATTCTTTGCATCCATTTTTAATCATCACTTTTATATAAATTACAAGATGCGTCCTCAATTTATTATTGACAACTTAGATTGAATGCTTTAATGGTTTATGTAAAATGTAAAACTGTAACAGGAAATTCTACTGGCCCTGCCTATTCTTTTGTCTATTTCTGTTATTCAGTTTGCCTACCTAAGTAATAAAATGCTATAATGAACGTATCAAAAATTTTGTTTTGTAAATTTCATTTCTACTGCCCCTGCTGTGTGTGTGAGCATGCATACATATGTGCGTATGCATGTGTGTGTCCCACATGCATGCATGTGTGCATGTGTGTGCGCATGTGCATGTGTGTGTGTGTGTGCACGCACACGCTTGTGCCTGCATCGTGACGCACATGTAAATATTAGAGAACAGCTTGTGAGAGTTGATTCCCTCCTTCCACCACAGGGTTCTGCAGACTGAACTCAAATCACCTAAAAGCACTTTTTCAGCCTGAGCCGTTTTGCTGGGTACTTGTTTCCAATCTCATTTACATACCTGATCTGATGTACTTACATAAAATCTAGGTCCCACAGGCGAGTGAGGAAAAAATGAGCTGCTCTTCTCTCTGAGACTTAGTGACAATATTGTCTCCAATTGTTTCCATTTTCATGCAAATGATGCAACTCCATTCTTTCTTATGCCTGAAAATATTCTACTTTGTATAAGTACGTTTTGTTTTTTTTATCAGCCCTGCTGTTGGTCGGCATCCAAGTTCCATAATGTAGCTATTGTGCATGATGCTGCAGCGTCCAACTATCTCTGTGGTGTGTTGACTTGGAGGCTTTCACATGAACACTCAGGGGTGGTACAGCTTGGTTACATGGGAGACAGCACCGGGTTGCAGAGGATCTTTCACACTGAGCTCCACAGTGACTGGATCAGTTTGCATTCCTACTGGCAGCATGTGACGGGAATCTCAGTGCAGTTTTAACTTACATTTCCCTGATGGATTATGAGGCTGAACATCGTTTCATGCTTCCTGGCCATTTGTATTCCATTTTTGATGCATTTTCACTTCACTGGTGCACTCACTTGGCAATTGGGTTCTTGTTATTTGGGTTTTTGTGTTCTTTTATGTCCTGGCTATTAATCTTCTGTTAGCTGCATAGGTGAAAAAGATTGTCCCCTTCTGTGGCTGATCTCCACTCAATTGTTTCCTTTTATTTCACCTCAGATTTTGAATTATATTGTCAGTAGATAAGGAACTCGGTGATTTCCCCTCCTCTCACAAGTTTAAAGGTGTCAGTCTATTCTCTTCTGGAGTCCACCGTTTCTGATGAAAAATGACCTGTTTTTTATACCTCTGCTTCTTGTTTTGTGACATTAAAGATCTATGTAAAGCTTCCGGGATTTTCCTCTTTATCTCTGTCTTACAGTAGTTTGACTACATTGTACCTAGGTGTGTTTCTCTTAGCTTCTCTCCCCACCACGCCCGCCTCTACCAGAGCTGAGGACCAAACTTATGGCCTTGTGCTTGCTACGCGAGCACTCCATCACTGAGCTAAGCGCCTGACCCCCTTCTCTCTGCTTTTAACTTTTGTAAATGGCTGTGTAGTGGGTGTAAACATGTTTTTGTTTTGATCTCAAGTGTGAGATGTGAAACAGACTTGTGAGAGAACAAGGGGTGTTTGAAGAGGAACTGCCTGTTGAGGGGGCATGGTCTCTGCTAACTGATAAACATCCTAATTCAGACTCTGAGAGGATGTGTGTGTATGTGTATGTATATATATATATGCACAAAACAAGAGGCTTGACTTTTTGGTCTTGGCATCATTTCCTATCGTTTGGCTGGTCATCGCTCCACTTCAAGATGTTCCTAGAGAGAACTGCCCCAGAGAACACTTCGAGGTTCCTGCGGCTGCAGCTCCTGATTCCTGACACTGTGGTTGCAGTCACCTTTGCTGAATTGCTGGTTTGCTGTTTAATGGGTCAGCTGAAATCATGCTGACTACGCTAGTGGAATCACTCCAAGGAACTGATTCTTAAGAAGGCCGACTTCTCCTGTTATTATTAAACTCTTTTCTGTCCTACCTGGGTTAGGTGGGTTGGAAGGGAGGTGTAAGCATTAAAGAACCCCAAGTAAAGTAGGTTCAAAAAAGTTCAAAGCCCAAAGAGCTGTCTGTTCTTTTGGTCCTGTCAAGCTTGTTTTCATCCTTACTTGGGGGCAGGTCAATTTTGCATTAGAATTGCCTTGTGGCACAACCTCACTGTAGTCACAACTGGATGTCCATGGTGTTCACTGAGCTGCCTCTACTCTGGCTTATTTTGAATTCTATTATACCCTAACACTACCTGGAGGCTCATAATGTCAAAATGGTTGGGCTCTATAATGTGGGTCTTTTATACATAGTCACAGAAGTGAGTGACTGTCCTTGCAAAGGTCACCCCTCCGAACAGCTCCCTTTTCTTAGGTCCTGGGCTCACAAATTCCAGCTGCACCAACAGGTCAGTTCTTTTGCCTCAGACATCTTAGTTCTGCAGGGTCACAGTTGTCCTCCGTCCCTACTTTCCTAAGTTGTGGCATGCGAGCATCCAGACAAAAGGATACGCCCATGGGCTCACCTCCTGAGCCCTGCCCCCCTTTCAAGGTCACAGCCCTGCACTGTTATTCCTTGCTTGGAAACAATTGCTTCTCATATACGTTTTGGCTGAAAACTTTTATCATCGGAAGCAGAAATTGACTGCCAGGAAAAGAACCATTTACTTCATTTTCTGCTGTAACTGCCAACAGTGGCATAACAATAGCACTCTTTTGTGTATTTTTATTTTTATTTTTTATTTTTTTATTTGGTTTTTCGAGACAAACCCTGTGTTAGCCCTGGCTGTCCTGGAGTCACTTTGTAGACCAGGCTGGCCTCGAACTCACAGCCATCTGCCTGCCTCTACCTCCCGAGTGCTGGGATTACAGGTGTGCGCCACCACGCCCCGGCTGTGTATTTTTAAAGATATTTTAATTTTTACATTTTAAAAATCTATAAAGAGTGTCCCCCCAACTCCCCCTGCCCCGCAATAGGCAAAGAGACGCCTTGGTGGTGGTGGTGGTGTTCTCGTATCAGTCAAGGGCACAGCAGATGGCAGCCCTTTGTTCACCTAGCTTGATGCCTGGCTTGGGGACCAGAACTGTTTTATGCCTGGGACACATTAAAAATAAAGTCAAATCCAGGCAGCACAGCACGGGAGGAAGACGACAGATCTTGTGGGGTGTGTGTGTGTGTGTGTGTGTGTGTGTGTGTGTGTGTGTGTGTATGTGTGTTTGGGGAGGGATGTTGCAATAGCAAAGGGCACATGTGAGGAGAAGGTCAGATGAGCAAGACTGGGGTGAATGATGTGAACCCCACAAAGAATCGATAAGTATTTAAAAATTTGTTCAAAGCACAACCTGGTGCCGAAGCTAAAAGAGGCTTAAGGATGATAGCAGATGTGGCACACAGAATCTGTTCTAGGCTGCCTCTTCTTGGAACATTAGCCAGAGCTGTTTGAATACTGTTATTAAAGACATTTTTCCTTTATTAAAAATCTGTGAAGAATTATTCTATCAGGCTGAACCCTTTCATGATTCCTTCTTGTAACTCCTGAGTCAACTGCTATCTCATATTAATGTTCATCACTGATACATACATATATATACATATATATACATTTACATACATGTATATACATATATATTATGCTTTTCTAATCATAAGTAATAAGTAATATAATTACTTAAATATTTAAATAAAGATATCTTTAGAGTCTGGGTATGGTGGTGTACTCATGTCTTTAATCCCATCATCACTCAAGAAGCAGAAGAGAATGGATCTTCTGAAAGAAATATTTCTGACATCCAAAATTGTAGAGAATAAAATATATTATTAAATAGATGAAGATAATTGGCAGCAGTACATTAAAAATTAGGTATTATATCTTATTAATGTTCTGTCAAGATATTTAGACCCACCTTGAATCTAGAACCATCCCTCAATTGCATGAGGTCCAGCCCTGAATTGGATTTTGATTTTGTAGATAGCCAGAGAGTCTCCTAACAGTAAACTTCCTCCTTGTTTAAGTTAGCTTGCTCAGGTTGGCCTCTGTTTATTAAACCAAAAGAGTGAGCCACAATTGTAACTTAACCTCTAGTTCAGAAGACATTTCAAGCCAATCACAGTACTTGTATCAACTCTGACTCATAGCAGATGGAGAACAGACAAACAACTGAAAATCCAGGAACACATTTTGGTTTTCTTAACTTTGAATCTTAACATGTCTTAAAGAGCAGTGGTTCCCAAACATTGATATTGACGTGTTGATTTACCTAAAAGGCCCACAAATATATTGGCTTCCCTGACAGAATTTCTGATTTGATGGGGCAGGAGCTAGGGCAAGGAAAGGGAGTGTTTGGTGAAAATTGCAAGTTGTCCGTGTATGCCACAGAGGAACATGAGTTAACATAGTGGAGCCAGGAATGCCTGGCTGAGAGACAAGGATGCTTGCAGCTGCTTGCTTAGCTAGGAGGCGCTAAGAAGCAGACCAGTGATGGTAGACTGGCTGGCTCGCCTCTGTGAGACCTTCATCCCTCAAGAGACATTTGGTAGGTGCTGTTGCTTTTACAGATTCTAACATAATTACAACAGATTACTATATCAGTAAGGATGACTTCCAACAAGCTTGCAGCATCCCCAGCAGCAGAAACCCCAGATGGTCCCACAAAAAGATAAGCAGGGACATCACAATTACTTCCTGATAGTTGTGAGGAACACAAGGCACTTAGTATAATTAACAGCTCTTGAGACACGTGCAAGGTTGGAAGTAGCTATATCAACCAAAGACTAGCACCTAGCAGGGAGCTAGGGTCAACAGATTACAAATCCAAAGACAGAGATGGATAAAGAAGGTTTCCAACCACACTTGACCAGGTGAGCAACATGTAAACAGTCCACAATGACCAGGAGAGCATGCAGTGAGCATTGGGTCCTTTAATTAGCCAAAATATCATTTTGGTCTTCAACCATTGCTTCATAAGCAGTTTACTCCAGAAATCCACTGGGGCTTTGTCTCACTGACATTGGGTGTTTTACTTTCTGTCTCTAGCAAAGCTCTATAGTTTGGGACTTTCCACTTTATTTCTTATCATTCTGTGAATCCCTTAATAAAGTTTGCCTTCTCCTCATGCATTCACACAAGTCTGAACCTTTATTATTCACTGGAGTCTCAATGAAGCTTCCATTCCAGGTTGACCCCAGGTGAGTGTGGTGGATCACTGTGAGCCAACAAAGGTGTCCCAGCCAGGGCAAACCCCAAAACAACAGGCTAAAGAACAGCTCTCGAGTTTGCCTTGCCTGCAAATATGGAGCTGGAGTGGCCACTGCTGAAGTTGAAGGTGAGTGGACGGTGCCTTAAGATCCACTGAGGCACTGTTTTCAGGGCAATGCTGTGCACGCGCTTGTCTGTGTTTATGCTTCTGTCATCAGGGAGTCATCAGCTCCATGATAACTCATTACTCTGCAAAGTTCTGTCATCCATATTCCCAGAGTTAGATGGAAGCTGCGATCCAAGAGCGAGGAGGTCATAGAGGACTCATTATATTAATAATGATGGGAATCCTTCCAGAAGGAATGGGAGCAAGGAGATTTGAGGGCTTCCATTACTGACTGTGCTGTGAATAAACAGCCATAAGTATGTGCTTGGGGGTCTAGTATTATTTCTTTAGTGACCTATACTGAGTAAAGCTAATGATGGCAAACTACAGATGTTCCTAATATTAAGTCGGTCATTATCGCCAGCAGTAAATCTCTAATTCAGATAAAATGAAATTTCATAACCTAAGGTGGACTTTTTTTTTTTTAACTTAGTTGCAAAACCAAAAAAAAAAAAAAAAAAAAAAAAAAAAAAAAAAAAGAAGCTGCCATTATTGCTCTGCCTCGAAATAGCCCCTGTTTCATCCAAATGTGAAATTCTCATATGCTTTCCCGTTGCTTAGTCACAACTCTCTGGAAATTGAGGCCACATCTGGGTACTTCTTCACTCAACCAATGTTTATGGAAAATAACAAAGGTTAGCACTTTGCTGGGGGCGGCGCTCAGTGATGTTCAGGGTGTGGTGGCTTCACCTAGAAAAGCACACGGTTGAACTGGAAGGATATTCCTGCAAGAGTTCCATAGTGTGGCAAAGCAAACACAGAGAGCAACCCCACACAAAGGCTCTAGCGTCCCTGTCAAAGGCCAGCTTTGACACGCTGGTGACATCTGGAGTCAATGACAGAGGACAGAGGCTGATAGCTTCCGGCATTGGCCTCCACTGATAGCATCAGATGATTAAAAGGGAAAAGGGAGAAGGAGGAAGCCACTGCTGATGGCACCTGGCTTAGGCTGCTACTGGAGGTGGTCAGCAAGCCACTGATGGTGGAAAAAAAAAAAAGAGGAAAATATCACACACACTTGGTGGAAAAAGCAAGGCAGGCTCTAACAACCTTTTATTTTCCTCTAGTTCTTTTTATAGCCTCTAAGGAAAAGTTCTCTATGTAAGAAAAAAATTATCTCATAGTCATAAAAGCAATTATCACAAAACCAGATAAATTCATTATACAAGAGGATAACCACAGGATTATTGATTACATGTTTTTCTACTCAAACTCACACCTAACTAAACATTCTTTATCTTTCAAAGAAATATTTTAATCTATCTTCCATTCTACAAGTTCATTATAAGTTCAAAGCAATAGTTTTTTTACGTCATATGGTAACAAGGTTTTTACTGTGAAGCAAGTGATCTACCTTATGTCTTATTTTTGAAGTCTTGTAGAGTTAAAATTACTAACCTCCATTTCTCTGTTTTTATACTTACAGTAGAATTACCCACTCCGTGTTCATGGCTTTTCTTATCATGGTGCACACCAAGATTTGTGGCCTCATGCCAGGATCTGACTTAGAATGAATGTTGTCCTTGATTGTTAACTTATCCCAAGCCCGTCTTCACTCCTAGTGCGACCCACGTGCTTGTGACACTTGAAAGCTCACTGAACTCCTTTTACGGTCTTTGCTATTATATAGGGAGGAGGCACATTTTTCTTTTGATTCTATCTTTAAACTTTTTATCAATTATCTTAACATTTTTTACTTCTTAAAATTACTTGCATCAAATGAGGAATTGTATAAAATCATCATCAGAAATTATACAGTCATCAATTCATCTAAACAGCATTATTTCATGAAAATACATGTTGATCTTCAGAAAATTTGCCCAACAAAGTGGGCTAACACCCAGGAAGCAATCACATCAGACCGTAGGCAGCGAGGGTCACCTCGCATCTAGTCACTCCATGCCAGATATATGGGGAATAAAGCAATGACAAGCATGGGAAGGCTGAACAGCAGCAAGAAGCGACCCAGAGAGGAAGTCCCTGGGACCTTACCTCTCCAAGGTGCACCCATTGCAGCCTTGAAAAACAGTGGGCAGTCTCCAGGAAGCTCACTTGCTCACTGCAGCTTTGCCTGCCACACCCCAAGAATGGAGTCATTTTTTTAGTCAGAGAATGTCCTGCTCACTTATTGACAGGGTTTTGGAAGAGAATTCAGGTTTTGAGAGGTGCATGTGATAGGAAAACAAAAAACAAAACAAAAAAAAAACATTGTAAGGATTCAGAGTTCATTCTAAGTGTTCCGGGCATGAGCAAGCTGAGGTGATGCTTGGAACACACATATTCTAGATACAAGAATGAGATTTATTATGAAAACCTGGCTCAGGAGATGTTCCACTGTATGCCAGCCGCAGACTTGAGGCCCAGGGCAGTCAGTGGTACAAATTCCAGAGAAACAGACGCCTATGAAGTCACCCAATCTGAGGGCAGCAAAAAGTTTATAGGCTCACTCATACAAAGAAATCCGAATTTCTCTACTTTGTTACTCTATACAAGCTCGCCACATGGAAATGGCCACGTAGTGTAAAGCTTCATGTAGGCCACCAATCTAACTGATAGTCTGATTATTAAACACTCTAACAGACATGCCCAGAAATATTGAATTAGCACCAAGTTGATAAAACTAGTGCCCCAAGTTGTACACTACTTCTACCAACGTTAAGGGGTTTAATTCTAGTGTCAGAACCATGTGGAAGATCGGAGAAGATGGAGCGAGAGATAGCAGGTGAAAGGACTGTGAAAGCCAGATTTGACAGGTCAAGGACTGAGAACTTACCCCATTGTAGGCACACTGTAGTTTTTAAGTAAAGGAAGACTGTGGCCTTGGCACTTACCTTACCACTGTCACAACTAGTCGGTCAACAGAGAAAGGCAAAGGAAGCAACATGGAAATCACTTAAGGGGTAGTAGTCCAAGTACAAAGGCACAAGATGGGACCAAGCAGACACCCATGGGACCACAACACAGTCATAAAGAAAGAAAACTACCACCGGTTGTGCAGGGCTTATAGAGGAGAGGTTTTTACAAGGACGTGGGTGTCACTGGCCAAAGCATGAGTGTCTGGAACAGAGCTGTATTTCAAGGTAAGGGAGGAAATATGACTGTACTAACTGTAGGCATTTTGGGCTGAAGCTTCTATCAATAGACAAGGTAGACACCTTGAAGGCAACTGTGAAATTGGGGAGCTGAGCCATAAGGGAAGGTGTGGTATTACAGCGACCAGCTGCCCTAACTTCTCCAGGGCTGAAAAGAATGTTGGGTAATGATGGAGAGGTCATTCAACCTCTCAGGACTCCCTCACCTGGATATATACATATATATATAGAGAGAGAGAGATAATATATATATATTTATATCAGTCATCTGTAGAGTGAACCGTGTACTAGTTGCCAGCATACCACCCTTGAAAATGGAGAACTCATTCTCCACAGTTGAGTGGAGAGTGGGGTCTGACTTTCACACGAACTCTGGTGCCTCATATTTGACCACGTCCCCTGGAGGGGGAGACCTGGTGGCACTCAGAGGAAGGATGGCAGGCTACCAAGAAGAGACTTGATACCCTATGAGCATATACAGGGGGAGGAAGTCCCCCTCAGTCACAGTCATAGGGGAGGGGAGTAAGGGGAAAATGGGAAGGAGGGAGGAATGGGAGGATACAAGGGATGGGATAACCATTGAGATTTAATAAGAATAAAGTCATAAAATAAAATTTTAAAAAAAGAAAGAAAAATGGAGAGCTCAACACACTTGGTGCAGTGACTCCCCACCTAAAGAGGGGGTGGGGGTGGGGAGCGATGGGCAAAGCCCAGGAAAGTCTGTTCTGGAAGACATACTTGAGAACACGAAACAAAGCCAATCAGAAATGCTAACCCAGGTGGGAGACACCTGGAGAAGGCTGTCAGTGCCCACAGGCTAGGGCCAGCTCCCAGACTCTGTGGCTCAGAAAAGCCATATAGTCTGACCTTGAGGGAGATGCGGTTGCCTTCAGGAGCACAGCTTAGAGAGGCGATGATGAAGGCTGCATGCCAAGCCAGGCTGAGGAGGGAGCTACAAAGGTGAAGTAGACTAGTGGACGGTGGGAAAAGAGCAAACAGAAGATGCTTGCTGGAGGTCCTAGCCGAATCTCAGCTGCCTTATTGAATCAACCCCGATGCATTGCTCTCGTTCTCCTCAGTGACTATGTGCTGTGCTTTGCCGATTGCCAAGCAGTGCTGTAGGAGCTGTGGGGAGAGTGAGAGCAAGTTAGGCCCTCTGTTCCCAGGAAGCTTATCTTCCAGCGGAGGCAGATGGATAATAAACAAGTGAGCAAAGAAATAAATGAGAGAAAGATAATTTCTAATTATACCTAGTTCAGATAAAGCTGGACAGACTATATTTAGTTGTTCCCTCTGAAGAGAAGTGACCAGAAAAGTGGGGAGTGTGGGCTGCAGGGGGGGTGGGGGACCCAGGCTGGGAGACTCACCCTGACTCCAGTCTGTAAACACACAGATCAAGGAGATGCAGACCTGGAGCATTTTGTGACAAGGTCAAGTTCACAGAGAAAAGGGGGATTGGAAGGAAGAAGTTTTTGTTTGTTCCTCTTAGGTGGTGATGGTATGTGCCTATGAATGTGTTTGTTGCATGGTATAGATATGTACCTATGCACGTGTGTGTGGAGTACATGTGTGCATGGGGAGGCCAGTGGGAAGTATTGAGTGTGCTGCTTTGGTTTGTTCTGTGTCTTTGAGAAAGGTTTCTCTGTGTGGTCCTGGCTGTCCTGGAACTCACTGTGTAGACCAGAGTGGCTTAGAATTCAGAGAGCCTGCTGCCTCTGCTGGGATTCAAGGTGTTGCCCACCACCCAGCTATTTACCTAATTTGTTTAAGAGAGGGTAGATGGAGAGACACACACACACACACACACACACACACACACACACACACTCAAGCAGCCCCTATTTCACAGACAGTGGAGTGTAGCTGGTGGCTGCCAGGGTGGCCTGGAAGGGCCAAACTGTGGTTTCCATGGTAACGGAGAGTGGGAAGCTTTGGGGGTTCACTCCCTGAGGCAGAAAGTATCATCAAAAACAACATCCACTCAGTTCCTAATGTCACATAATCAAGAGAGACGAGAAAACCCAGCACACAGAGGCCACCTGGCTGATGCTATGTGTGGTGGCCATGCCTGCTTTGCCACTGCTGGAGGCTGAGACACATCTGAAGTTCAAGGCCAACACAGGCTACTTAGTGAGGGAGCTGGCTTTTTTTTTTTCTGATTCTAACTTACAACTTAACAATGAGACCTTTCTCTGCTGGAGAGTTGAAGATAGCTCTCGAGAGACAAGGCACCTCATCTTTGCCCCTGGCATCTAGCAAACCTCTCTGGCCTTTGCAAGACAAGGACGGTTTACCGCTCCTACCAGAAGGGACAGCGTGTCTCTTCCATAATTAGGAATCCACCATCCCTGCCGTTGTTCTCCTTACTGGCCCCTAGGTTGAGAGGCCTGAGAAATGAATGCCCCTGGCCATTTCAGAGACCCTGTTGCTGGGGTGGGGATTGGGTGGCGGGCACTAGACGTGACTATGAGAAGAGAGGTTTAGTTTGGTGACATGAGGGAGGTGGCAAGTCATTGGCCAGGCCCTGCACTGTGAGTACCACATACGCTGGGATGGACAAGAAACACCTCCTGGCCCCGGGTCACCATGAGTCTGCAAAGTTGCTGTCTCCTGATGCCTGAGGGAGATGGCCGTCAAGCTTGCATTCTTGAGGTTTCCTCCCAGACAGCTGAACTAATATGAAGGGACAGAGAAATTGGTTTGCAGGGTGAGGATTGGCGGGACGGAAGTGCCTGAGGACCTCACTCCTGCTCCAGCTTTTCAATTGCGTAGAGCCAGTAGATCGCAGTCGTCTCGTCCACTCAGCCAGCGCCCGCCAAGATTTGTAAAGGAAGCCATGAACTGGGGGCCGGGCTCCCCATGGTTCTCGGAGCGCTTGCTGATGTGTGCTACTTCAGGAAGTGCAGGTGACACAGCAAACTCGCATATGCTTCCTGGTGAAAGGGAAGGCGATGAGCTTGGAAGGTAGAGTGATGCCACCAGAGCTACTTCTGGAAGGAAAGAGAAAGCTCTTCACATGTGGACCAGCAAAGCATCCCAGGTAAGGACCCCTCCCTCCAAGTCATGCAGTGAGAACAGAGCTGAGTTGACCGCTGACCTCTGGAGCCCAGGTGGGCTGGTAACTTCCAGGCATAGCTTCCCCAAGGCTGCCAAAGGCATCACCGTGAAACCAGGAAGGAGGCCCTCTTGGGAAGTAAGTTACACTAACACCCTGACTCACATCACACAAAGTTAGAGCTCCAGTTGGGAGAGATTGACCCGTAAAGGACAACTCAGTGAACAGAACCGCTCTGGATGTTTGTGATGAGAAAACCCTTTTAAAGACAAAAGGCCCAAAGGCATACAGAGCATGACTGATAAGCCACATGAATTTCAAAATTTCCTCTAACAAAGAGAATATTTCCATCCCACACAGAGATCAATGAGGAATGTGCCATTGAAAAGTCAATCTCAAAGATAAATGACAGAAGCAAAGTTTACAGAGTAAAAATGGTCAATACTCATGTTAAGAGCTGCTAATGCTCACAAGTGCTCACAGAAGAAAATCCATTCTTCTATTAATAGCAGGAGAGATTTTAAGATAATTATTTTTAACTGCTGGTGAAGGATTTGTGAAAGTGTCTTCACAGGCTGCCAGAAGAGGTGCTAACGGCTGACCACTTTCAGGAGGATGATAATGTAGCATCCGTCCCTTCTGTGCCAGCACCTCATTTGAACCTCTTCGGACTTTCCGATGCTGTAAAGATCACAACTGTTTCTGCCTTGTTTATGCACCATTTCTAGGGGAGACTATCCCTCTTACAGTCTTTCCTCCCCTCTTCCGTGATAGTCCATGAGCCACAGCTGCAGGAACTGGGAGTTGATGTATCCACCGGGCTAAGCTCCCCCGGCTTCCTCCGCTATGTGCAGCTGTGGTTCTCTGTGATGGTCCGCATTCGCTGGACAGAGATCTTTTGATGAGGGGTGACAGCTACCTTCAATCTGTAGGTACAAGCATAAGATTTAGAATGCAGTAAGGAATCATAAGGGTCTAGCAAAGCGATGGTGGTAGATTCCTTTCTAAGGGCCATGGCATCACCAGCACCAGGAAGCTGGCCAGTTTTATAGCACCTGTTGAGTGGAGGTAAGCACAATTGAGTGTCATTATTGAACCTTCACAGATATTATGCTGGTTGCTGATCAGAGATGTCCCAGCTGGGTAAGACTAGTAATCATTTCCCCTCCCTTGGCAGGTTGCGTAGAATTTTCTGGTACCATGGACACTAGACTACAAGAAGAAGGCTTTCAAGTTAGGTCCAGCTCAAATCATCTAGGCCCCATGTCCTAAATGTGAACCAATCATGGAAGGGGACATTTCATGGTGTCCCGCCCCTAAACAGAGAACTATAGGTAACTAATGACTAGTTAGAGAGAGAGAGAGAGAGTTGGCCTCTCCCAGGAATGAGTCTCCTTATCGGTTACACAACACAAAATGATCAGACCTAAAAACACATATATACAAACAACAAAAATGGACCATGTCCCCTGGAGGGGAAGACCTGGTGGCACTCAGAGGAAGGACAACAGGTTACCAAGAAGAGACTTGATACCCTATGAGCATATACAGGAGGAGGTAATCTCCCTCAGTCACAGTCATAGGGGAGGGGAATAAGGGGAAAATGGGAGGGAGGGAGGAATGGGAGGATACAAGGGATGGGATAACCATTGAGATATAACAAGAATAAATTAATAATAATAATAATAATAATAAAGAGCCATCTGGAAAAAATGGACCCAGCAGGTTGTATTTATATATTTGTGCCTACACACACACACACACACACACACACACACACATTCACACACACACACACACACACACACACACACACATACACATATGCAAAAATAATAATCAAAGATAGAGAAGCTACCCATTTGAGGATGGAGGCATGGGAGGATAAGGAGGGAGGGTACCTAGGGGGAACTGGAGGGAGAAAAGGGGATGGAGAAAGTGAAGTGATTCTATTTTAATTTAAAACATATTTTTAAAAACACATTAAGAAGTATGATACATGGTTAGAAAAAGAATTAACTTTATATCAACATAGGTCAAAGCCACCACTTAGCGTAGAATAAAATATCAGATGTCATGTGATATTCACATAAATTCATGGACACAAATATCCATACACAAAGCACAAAGGTAAAATGGCAGGATGTGTTTCCCACTGAATCCAATGGCCAGCAAGCTCTGAAGAATCTCCTCATGGCTGGGATAGCAGGGTCTACGGATTTAGCTTTTAGGTGTGTGTTATGGGTAGAAACTTAGGTCGTAAGTCCAGCACAACAAGACCTTCCTGGCTGAGCGCTCTCTCCAGCTTCTTCCCTGCCCACCACACACACAATTCATACGGGCACAAATACTTTCAATTGCCTCTGGATTGATCAGACTGTTGAACATTATGTAAATAATTAAGACTCTGTTGTTTGGGGACAGTGACAAACAGTGTCTGCGTGTGACTACAGAGGCAGTCTCCTGAGTTGTCTTGATGTGCTGGTGCTGACTCATAGACACATAGACAAACACCACGGAAGACAGTGTGCTGAAAACAACCTGGAGAGGCAGCACCGCTCCGGTGTTGACCCGAGAAGGGCTGCATATCTGGGTGGCTCTTTGTGCAACTCTTGGCAATGCTGGGGTGTGGGGAAGGTGGCGATTGGTGATCTGCACTACCACCCGCCAGCTGTGACACACAAATCATGTCACACACACACACACACACACACACACACAAACCCTGACTCACTTGTACATGCCCTGCATCTTGAGAGTTACTTCCTTCCTCTTTGGCCAAAATTTAAACATCTCAAGGCAGCTGATAAAAATAAGCCTGAGAAGGAGGCCACCTGACAGCCTGGACTCTGGTCCCAGCCCGCACTGAGTTCCCATCCCCACCCCCATGCCTCACCATCACGTGTGACTCCATGGGGTAGGAGGCAGTACCTCATTCATATTTCTGATTGGCACCGAGTGTGTCAGTCAGAGCACGCTCAGGGTCTGAGGGCATGTGAACAGGACAGTGTGAGTCTGCTGACAACCCGTGACTAATAATAACAGTTACTGGGAAGTGGTGGGGCCATGCAGCCTTAAGTCTCACATCTCACTACACTCTCATTAGCTATCTCAGTACCAGTGAGGGGCCTGAAGCTCAGACAGAGATTTGTCAGTCACAGACTCAGACATCTGAATGCACAGCTGTGCCTTTTGACCTCTAGGCATCAGCCTTGAACGCTGCCATGAATAGAGGGATGACAATGAGCTCGGGCCAGTGACCCTGAGCCACAGATGTCACTCACTGCGTGCAGTTGTCTCTTATCTTGTGTCAGGGCTGTGGAGAGAAAGACTGAGGGAGGGTAGGGAGCACCAGCAGAAAAGTAAATGTTGGATTTTATTTTAAAAAACAAATCAGCACCATTCACCATGAACAAGGTGCAGCATTTTAAAAAAATGGCTTTTCTGAGGAGAATGCGGGGTGGGTTGGTGGGGGCTGGGGTGGCAGCAGAGGTGAAGGGGGAAGAGAGTGTGAGGGCAGGGCCCAGAGGAGAGGAGGGAGGGAGCTATGACTAGGATGTAAAGTGAATAAATAAATTAATTAAAACTTTCCTTTTGTAAGCAACACTATACACTGTGGGTAGAGTAATAGTAATAGTAATAGTAATAGTAATAGTAATAGTAATAGTAATAGTAATAATAGTAATAGTAATAGTAATAGTAATAGTGGGGATATAAATTAGCATAGCCATTATGAAAAACACTGGAGGGTTTAAAAAAAACCAGCTGCCTATGTTGGATCATGTCTTTAATCTCAGCACTCGGGAGGCAGAGGCAGGCAAATCTCTGAGGCCAGGCTGGTATACAAAGAGAGTTCCAAGGCAGCCAGGACTGTTACGCAGAGAAGTTCTGTCTCAAAAAGGAAACAAACAAAACCCAAAAAGACAAAATTAATTAATTAAAAATAAAAAAACCCAACCCTAATAGTAAATCTACTGTGTGATCTACCATCCCATTACTGGGTCAGACGCGTCAGGAAATGAAGTTAGCACGTCAGAGAGACATCTGTATTCCCGTGCTCATCTCACAGCTGTTCACAATGGTCAAGATAATGGAAGCAACCTAAACAGCCATCAGCAAGCACATGCAAAAAAAATTTTTTTAAACATAGTATGTATATATACGTAATGGAAAAGTATTCAGCCCTAAAAAAGAAAAAAAATGTATCATTTTCAACAAGGTAGATGAACTTGGAAGATATTGTGGTAAGTGAAATAAGGCATGTGGTCATATGGAGGAACCAAAACCAAAAACAAAAACAAAATAAAAATAAAAATAAAAAACAACCCAACACTGAAATCGTAGATGGTGGATATAGAGGGTGGACTGACTGGCAGATGCTGCTGAGAAGACAGAGGGGCCAGATGGGTGTGAGGAGCACGTTCAAAAGATGAGCAGTGCACCTGAGGGCGGTATGATGCCTTCCTGGCACCTGCTGAGAGTAAAGCTCCCTTAACCACAGAGCCAAGTAAGTAAGTAATACAGTTAGTCACTAATTGTCTCTCCTTTACCATTTCACCATACACACGTTTGAAACAACGTTCTATGTAATACAGTAACCAACAATAAATGAATGAAAGTTAAAAGCTCCCCTTTCAGAACATTGCTGTAGACCTCAGAGGAAAGTATATGATGAAAGGAAAGCAGGTGAGGACTCCATTAGCCTGGATGCCACCATCGTTCCTGCCTGAAGATGCTTGGGTCATCCTCGTGGGAACCTGCCGAGAGTAGCCAGGCCAGGCTGCCTCTGCAGGAGCTGATTTTTGACCTTTGAGGACAGTGCTTCTTAACCTCCCTAATGCTGACATCCTCCTGTCGTGGTGACCCCCAACTATCAAGTTATTTTGTTGCTACGTCATAACTGTAATGTTGCCACTGTTACGTGCTAACTGTAATCTGATATTCAAACCTCAAAGAGGTCGTGACCCACAGATTGAGAACCAGTGTGCCAGGGCCTGTCTTCACTGTCTTCACTGTCTGAGGACATCTCTCTCCTGCCCTGCCAGGTTCCTTTAACTCAGAACAGGACCCTGGGCGGCTGCTATCAATGTGTTGCTTTCTTTCTGTCACTTTGGTCAGCTGTAAGTCTCATTGGTAAATATGTGCAAGGCGATGCTAAGAAGGGCACAAAGGGACAAGTGTGGGCATCCCAGAAAAGGAGTTGCTAGAGTTTGGGAGCTCACATTCAAATTATGTGCCCTCTGATGTTCCAGTAGATCCATTATAAATGAAAACATAAGATTCAAGAGGATTATCTCTTGGTGCTCGATTACATAAGACTGATCTAGAAGCCTAAATGACTAGTAATGATGCTACAGAACACCGTTAGTTGAGCATGCGTCTAACTGTCTGGCGATGATGTGCTATGGACCCATTTTAATGACGGTGCAACAAATTCCAGGCAGGCCCAAGGTCACAGAACAGGGAGTGCTAAAGACACACACACACACAAAATCAGACCAGACCTGGGCTCCAAGCCATGAAGACACTGTACCAAAGACAGGAAAGATTAACAATGTGACATCTTCATGGCAAGGTGCAAATTGGCTAAAGAAGTGAATGCCATGAGTTGTGAAGACAGTCCCACGTTTTAGCTGATCAGAACCAAGAGTGTCTGTTTAACGCCAGGGAGCGGGCCTCAGATAACCGCTGCCGAACAGTGCTTCTGGGGTTCAGCGTCACAGCGCTTCTGTTTCAACCTCTGTTTTCAGCAGACGAGATCTGCTCCCACTTCCTGGGCAAGTGGCTTCTTGGTCCTTGGTTGTCCCATTGCAACAGGATGCGGAGTGGAAAGAAACTCCCAGAAGACATCATTCCACGGAGCCTTGCCTCCCACCAGGCTGCATCTCTGTGGTAGATCCCTATCTTTCCCAGTCCTTCCCCGCCCCCCTTAAATCACAGAGGACAGCGGTGAGGCTTACCCAATCTGCAGAGCCAACTTCCTGAGCTTGGAAAGCGGCACACAGAAGCCCTAACACAGAAGCCCTAACGATGACCTCTGGCTGCCTTGCTCTCCCTTCTCCCACACCAGTCGCGGAGATTCGTAAGGTGACTTGCCTCGCTGTGACTGTGGCTGTCAGTGTCTGCTGCCGTCTTCATCTGCTTTCCCTGCCAGCACAGACCCCAGACTGAGCAGGACCTGAGTGACGCGCTCTGCCCATCCCTCTTTGCTGACCTGACCCATGGCTCCCAGAGTTCCCAGAGTTTCATAAAGCAGGTGTCCTGTCAAGGAATTTCAAGGAAGCCCAGAAGCCTTCTTTCTAATGAGATTCTAAGCACCCCCACGTGCTAAGCCTTTCACAGCCTGACAGCCCTGTTGGACAAGAGAGAATAGTTCCCACACATAGGCCTCTCCTCGGGCCCTGCTGTGAGCTTGGTGCTATGCTTGTGCCCACCCTGCAACTTCCCGGTAGATGGCAGGAAGGCTCCCCTGTCATTTTTAAAACAAACAGAGCAGCGCCAAAGTATCCTACCAGACAGAGCTACAGTTCAAACCTCCTCTTTCTTCCAACCACACTGCAGCAAAGAGCAGCTCTTTGAGGGGGTCCATATCCAGCAAAAAGAGTTCCCTTCCCTGGAGTTCTGGCTTGTGACAGACATTGTTTCATAAGCAGTTTCATAGCAGCCTTCATAAAATCTAAGCAACGTCAGAGCCAACCTCACCTCTGTCAAAAGATGATGAGATTTAAAGAGCATCCATAATAGCCACAGGCTGCAGCTATCAGCCACTGAACCATCTGACCTCGTGACCCTGCCTTTCAACTACTGGGTTCTATTGTCCCAGTGAAGAAGGGTACCTTGTGGTTCCTTCCCAGAGTTCACTGGGCTTGGGCTGTCCCATAGGACAAGCAGAAGAGGAGCCAGGAGAGGAGATGGTCAGTTGGTGCTGAGTTCTGTATCTGATGGGGTCTAGCTACTGTCAGGCATGCCTGGCATGGGGACAGTCCTTTAGGCTGTGTTGAATGCCTCTATTATCTCCACATCACAATTGTGACACTGCGACTTCATAGTTTCCGTGACTCCCTCAGGGGCCACCTAGCTAGTGAGTAGCTGAGCCTGGCTCGCAGCTGAGAAATGGCTCCTCTGTCAGAAAATACAGATAACTCCTCTTGGGCACCTCCATTGAAGGGAAGCTCCCCGTTTCAGCCCCTGCCAGCATCATGTGACTTGGTCCTAGCCTGGGACGTATGAGCAGAAGCCCGTCAGTAGCTTCTGTGGGGGGCTGTGGTTTTTCCTGAGGAGAGCACCGTGGGCCCTGCCTCTTGCTACCCTGTAGCTTTCCGTAGATGGCGTACCTCCAGGAATGCCCTTCTAGGAGAGTCCAAGAAAGCCTGCTTTGCCATTGAGTCATAGGCCTAATTCCCTCAGCTGCCTTGTGAGTGTGGGCAGAGCACTCACTGTTCTGTTTAAAGGCCCGCAAGGGCCGGCTGTTTGTGGCCACACATACACTCTTACTGGCCATGGGTCCATCTAGCGCAGGAGCCCACAGGAAGCCTTGCTTCACGCCCTGATGGTGTTGTGTTGAGTCCTCCAGAAGCCTCGAGCTACATGCTCACTCGTCAAACTGAAGCTCACAGATGTGGTAATAAAGCTTTGGAAATGGCCAGTGTCCTGTGAGATAGCTGTTTCATTTCTGCATTAGTGTGTGACGAGCAGACCAGGGGCCAGGGACAGAGAAGAAATAAACTTGGTGGGCTTTCTGGGAACAAAAGTGTCCTGGGTGCCCGTTTCTCCCTGAGACTCCTCAGGAGAAAACTCTCCTCAAGGGAGACAGACAGGAGGGTGCTATAGGTGCCAGAGAAAAAGGAAACAGGAGAGGTCCACTCTCTCTCCATCACTGAGTGTTTAGGGGAGCGTGTCCCTCAGGGGCCAGCAGCAAAGCGTTGCTGTTAACTGTTTGTCTGGGGTCAGCCCTTAGCTACAAACAAAACCCCATTACAAAACTGGCTATCTGTGTGGCAATTCCCCATCTGTAAATCAGGCTACCAGGAGTGCCTCAGGCCTAAGGTGTCACAAGCTCAAAAGACACAAGCCACACCCCATGGGTGACAGACAAGGTCCTCAGTGTTTCTCTTTGACAAGAGCAGGAGGCTACTTGTCACAGGCTTTCTTCATATGTCCCTAGTCACGTTGTTTGCTCGCCCTGTGTTCTCTGTGAGCTCCTGTGTGGCAGCCATATTGCTCTTTAGCTCATGACACCCCCTGAAGGCAGAGAAGCTGGGGTACACACAGAGGTCAGGCTCAGTTCTTGGTCCACAGATGGCCTGATGAAAGGGCTAACAGTCAAACTCTCTATCCACTGACCCTGACTTTTCCCAGCATTAACTTTTTCATGTCTAGCAAAGTAAATGTAACTGGGTCAGGTCAAGACAAGCACAAGAGGTTCAAGGAGAAAGCCAGCCCATGTGAGCCGGGGCAGGAGAGATGCCATCCGAAGCTTCATTAAGCCTTATGATTTGATGCTGAGATAAAATATTGAATGCAATAAATTTAACTCTAAGTCCAACAACACCAAAAAAGAATTTTTTTGGTCCAGACTTCTTATTAGTCAAGAGGGCAAGTCATAAATCTCCTCGTGGATGTGAGCGCACGACACCCTGTGCTGTCTCCTGCTTCCAGAAAGGGCTGATGGATCCTTTGCCTCACATTTATTCCAGCCATTAAAGGTAGCTGTTGAACCAGACAGAAATAGAAGATGGAAAGCTTGGTCCTGTCAAATGATCTTAATACAATTATACGAATCCAACCTCCACGTGCCCCCAGCATCACCCAGGAGTCATTAGGCTGCAGGTGGGAGCTAAGTGGAGATGGGTGAGGGAAGGAACACGGAAGGGCGGGCAGAGGATCAGCTGAGCAGTAAGATGACTGCTGTGCCTCTGTAAGCCGATGACACCGGGCGGCCTCTTCCCTGCAGAATCCCCACAACGACTGGGGGTTTACAAAAGTCCTAGGTAGAGCTTGGCTTGTCCCAGGAGGCGTTAATGGTCCTAAGTATCGGAGCTGAGATAATATATGACTACGCCCACTCTCCCCCCTAGGAACCCCATGTGCTCCATCTGGGAAAAGGGTATTGATGCAGAAAATGCAGGAATGCCTCCTTTCAGCCCCCAGCCTACACACACAGTACCTGCCAAAGTGATCCTGGACACCCAGGCCAGGCCACCAAGCTTCAAGACTGATGGAGCCCTGCAAGGCCAACCCTGCCAGCAAGTCAGGATCCCAGCAGGAGCAGAGCCTCTCACTCCTCCAACACTTGTTTTCTATTACTGTTTACTTTTCCCCTTGAAAAGCAATCTACAGAGTGGACAAGGGAAAAAGTCTCCGAAGTCCATTCCAATCCATCTCTTCCCCAGCTTAATTTCCATTGTAATGTTTGGGTAGCTCCCATGGGGCACTGTGCACTCATTATTCTATTGTTGCTGCTGCTGCCTCTGCTGCCTCTGCTGCTGCTGCTGCTGCTGCTGCTGCTGCCTCTGCTGCCTCTGCTGCTGCTGCCTCTGCTGCCTCTGCTGCTGCCGCCTCTGCTGCTGTTCCTCCCAGGGTCTGCTTGTCTTATTAGGAGCTGCATGGACTACTTTAGAGGCTAGAGACAGAATAGCAGAACCAGGGTGCTGGGGAGAAGCCTGGCAAGCTGGGAGTGATCTCAGTATGGCATCATACACTCTGGCCCGCAAAATGGGCTTTCCTGTAGCTTTGGGTGACTGTCACTTGGATCCCAGAGTGCCCATCCTGTGCTGATGGATGAATGACATGTTACACTCTGGATGAACACCAACAGTACAGGGCCGTTATCGCTAAACCAATCAGTAGACAGAATGTCCTGGAAGGATGATGGGCACTTAGTATCAGTGTTAGCCGCTGTTGGTTTTGTTGTTATCAGACTCTCCTGGGACAGGCCAGGATGCAGAGTCCTGAGCTGAAGTGCCCAGCATGCCCAGCACTGTGCACATATCTCACGACAGCGTGCATGACCTGTGCCTATCAACTCCTGCTACACTGCATGCCAACTTAGACTATTTGCAGGACGGGTAGATTCCTCCATTATTTCACAGGCTCCATCCGTATTACTTCAAGTCACCTGGCCTAGTGACTCAGCGATTTGACTAGTTTATGAGGAAGGCTGAAGGGTAGGAGGGCAGAGAGGAAGTTGTAGCTATTTTGATTTTTTTCCTCAGATGGGTTTGGACGTTGCGCCAAGACCACAGGCCTGGCCAGTACCCGGGCATTCATTTATATCACATCAACTCGACCCCCTAGGGCTTGCCCAGAATCCTTGCTCTGCTTCCAGGGCTCGCTCTGTGCCATCGCAACTCAGGAGCAGTGGGCGGTGGAGATGGTTCTAGCAACAAATCTCTGAAAACAGAAGTGAAGCTGTTTCATAATCTGCAAACGCTGGATGCGGTCCAGGCGGGGAGAGGGAAGCTGGCCTACTTTAAAGGGCTTCAGAAAAGCAAATTCCCAGTGCAGTGCAGACCTGGGGAGAGCTGCCACCTTCAGGCCAACTGAGGATGACAGGTCCCCAATGCTTGTGCTGCTGCAGGCAAGGAACCCCAAGGGCAAGCTAGAGCCTAAAACTTGCTGCCTGCCTAGGTCTCCCTGCTCCTTGCTTGTGCAGAGACAGTTTCTATCTGCCCCACCAAGCTAGGTCCCTAGGTAGGAGGATACCACTGTTCCTAGCAGGTACCCTTCTACATTTTTAAAAACTTGTTTTGTAACATGTTGCCTTAGTCTGTGGCTGCTCAGCAAGATTTAAAAAAAAAAAAAGCCAATTGAAGGTTTGAGGGCACAAAAGAGATGAGGGCTGCAAATGACTTTAGCAAGCTGGTGCAGGCCTAAAAAGTAGAAGGCTGGGATCGGTCCACGAGGGATGGGCAACTGGACCAGCAACCTCCTGCTTGTGCCCCGAAGTCTCCTGCCATCAAGCGGCCAGGGGCATTTGAGCTGGCTGGCCTGAGTTGGCTGTTCCTGGTGGACAAGGCTGACTGGCGTAGATCTGAGGAATGTTTGTACTCACAGCTCCCTTAGGTCCCAAGCTTTTCTGTATGTAAGCTTGCCAGACTCAGCAGAAATCAGACTCCCTGGAGCAGAAAAGAACGGAGCATCAAAGGGCACAGAGGGGAAGAAAACAGAGGAGCTAGCGGGGTGTGGGGGTGTGGGGTGTGGGGGGTTGGGGAGGCAGATCTGTTTGTCTCAAGATTCCTAAGTCGCTGGCGGAAGTTCCTGCCTAAATCACACTCTCTGGTACCTCCTGGCAGCCCTCTCAAGCAACCTTTGCTTAGGAACTTGCTTTTTACAGAGACAGTGGACTCTTTCTGGTGTGATCCCTGAGAAGGTGCCTGTGGGAACTTCTATAAGTTCAGAGACACTTGGATGGGAAGTTGTGTTATAGGGAAAGGGCCCAAGGATGGGAACTCCTGTGGACCAGTGGGAGACAGGCGGACTCTCCGCTAAGGAGACTCCTGGGTCTCACCAGACGCCTGTCTGCTGGTACTGCTGCATACCCAGCAGCCAGATATTGAGAAGAGGAACAGAAATGTGTGATTCAAAGCTCAGCTGTGGCTTCCTGGTGCCTCCCTGTTGGATGATGGAAGGTCAGCCTTAGGAGGAAGGGTCAGCCCACAGATGATCCGGCTTCCCCTAAAGTGCCCATTTGACTGTGGGGTCCAGCTGTCCTCCTTGGGACTAACCTGCTGAAAACAGAGAGGCACGCCAACACCAGGAAGTTCAGTCAGACAGTGCCCAGGACACCAGAGAAGGGCTGCCATAGAGTGGAGCCATCCTCGAGCTTGGATTTCTTCCTGTCTTGGCGCAGTCCCAATGAACATGCCCATCGCTCTAATGATGCCCCCGGAGACTCGTGTAAATAAACCTTCTTTGTTCCAAACATAAAGAAAGTAGTTTCTCTGATACCTCGTTCTCCTAAATAATTTCATTATTCAAAACCAACACCCAGAGCTACAGGTCTAAAGGCAATGAACGAAGGTGTTGGAGGTTTTTCCGGAGGCCGTGAATGGGCATGCGCTGGCCCAGCCAGACCCTGTTCTCAGCTGCTAGGCGCCAAGTTCCCCGTTAATACTCAAACCATGAGTCCCTCCATCACTCATTTTTAGCCTTATCTTATCGATCCTTTTAAAAGCAGGCAGTAGCAATTTATTAGCAATTTTCCAGAGTCTTTGCCTCCTGGCAAGATGTTTTTCCATCTATAGAGCTAAAGTCATCTTTCTCCTAGAGTGGTGCCTCTGGGAGGTACAAGGGGTCCCTCAGAGTAAGCTATTGGTGTCTACAGCCGAGAGGCAATGGCATTAGAATTCACAGTGGATTTTTTCTTTCTTTCTACTAATTCTGTGGTTTCAAGTAATCAAGTGTGGAAGGCGCCTACGGAGATGAGCTAGAGGAAAAGTTGTTCGTTTTGGTTTGGTTTGGTTAGCATACATTGAAATCTTTATTTCTGGGCTTGATTTTCTCACTGAAGAGAGAGGTCACAGGAAGAAAGGGCTGCCGTGTGCGGTGTGCGAGGTGACAATGCTGTCCCCCCGCCCTGCTCACTTAGCTATGAGGGCCCCAGTCTCAGCATTACCCAGCAGAAAAACACAGGGAAGAGACAGTCATCTCCTTTGTCCCATGACCCCTTATCATTCCTGGAAATGAAAAAATGTGGGGGATGCTGTGACAACTCTGACTCACCACGGAGTGGCAGCCACCCGCTCCACAGAGGCTCCTGCGTGTGAGGGGATACAAGAAGCTGGACTGCAGGGAAGCACCTCGGGGCCCTGGGCTTCTCAAACAAGGCCACCCCTCACCCCGCACCCCCAAAAATCCCTTCAGATATGGCCAGGACCAACTTTTAGGACCGTGTAAGTCGAGTGTTTATCCTGTGGTGGCCAAAGTCACGGAGGCCCAGAGGAAGCCAGAGACTCAGAGAGCTCCGGAGCAGGGTCAGCACAGTTCAGGGGTTCAGCCCAGAACTTACAAACCACACCCGTCTCTGCCACCATTCACAGCTGCTTTCCAAGGCACTCTGAGCTTAGCTTAGCCCAGGATGGCCTGCTCTGTCCCCTTGCTCCTCTGCCCTAGTGTCCTGATGGCTTCTCTAGGTTCTTCACCTAAAGATGGGTCCCAAGCTGGGGAGGGTGCCAGCTAGTCACTCCCTGTGTGCTGTGCCCAACCCATTTACTGTCCTATCCTGCAGTTAGTCGGGGGTGGGGGTGGGGCGCGGCAAAGAGGGGGTGATAATAGATATTATTAGCTAGAGACATGAATGGAGGGGCCAACCTGCTACTACCCAGCCAGTAGTTGGCTTCATGTCTATTTGTTTTAGTATTTGTTTTTTTCCCCCAGTGTTTATATTATAATAAGTTATTGGTATAAATAGCTACAAAAATAATACAGTTACTATATAACTACATTACTATAATCCTATATTAACATAGCTTTACAGCTAACATTTTTATTATTGTTGTTATTAGGGTTATATGATTTAGTTTTTAAGTAAGCAATTGCTCATTTGATTAAAAAATTAAAATACCCCCAAAAGAATGCCACTTAAAGGCTGCCTCCTCAACTTCTGTCCTTTGACAACCAGACCCCTCCTCGGAGGTGACAACAATTAAAAAGGGCCACATTTCCTCCAAGACAGCAGTACAGAGAACCATAACAAGTCGTCACATTTCTTTTATCTATTTTGTGAAGGTCTCTTCCTGAGCACCCCGCTTCCTGCTTCCTGTTTTCGGTGCTCATTCCATCTCAGCATTGATCTATTTATAGCCCCATGATTAGAAGACACCATTAATTACATTTTTAATCTCGAAAGGCGACTTTCTCCCTCCTCCCCTTCCTGTCAGATGCACTAGGCTGCATCTTTGATCTAGCTCATAGGCACCCAGGTCTGTGGACTCTGTGGCGAGGCTCTGGGCTGAGCAGCAAGCTGCTCTAAGTTGAACACCCGGATGCCAGCAGAGTGGCTCCCTGCCTGTATGCCAAGTGCCTGACCAGTGCTGCCTGCCTTGGAGAAGAAAGCACTTGCAGGTTTTCCCATTAGGTACTCAGTGCTTCCACGAGAAGTCCAAAAAATCACATGTCTTGTAAGTGTGGAAAGAGGACGCTGGGAAATGTTGTAACTTTCAATATCACTCAGGCCACACATGGGAATTTCCAGTGACAGGATCTACGGGGTTTAGGATTTTAAAGGGAGAAGTGATTGGAGCTCATCTTATTTACTTAGTCACATCATATTGTTGTTCCAGAAACACAGAATGAGCAAGCAACTTCTCTGAGAACACACAGCTTGCCAGTGAGAGAAGATGCTTATACCGAGTAGAGAGGTGAACAAAACAATTCCTACCCTCATGGCTGAACAACAGTCCACCAAAAAGCGATGTGGACAAGCAAACAAGTAGCAGACAGCCTTCTTTGATATGGGCTCAGGTTTATTTACAGCAACCTTACCAAGGACCATGGTAAGACATTATATAAACTGCCAAGTGATAGTGTGGACCCTGTAGGATGTGAAGCAGGCCTTGCTGCCTGGCAAGGTGAATAGTGTGGTAGTTCTCTGTGAATGCCAACATAACAGCCAACTCAAAGTAGTCACAGCAGTGGTGGGGGTGGCTCCACTGTCAAGGGTGAGTGCTGCTTTCACAGAGGACTGGAGTTCAATTCCTAGCTCGTCTCAGAGAAGCTGCCTACCCCCTCCCTTGGTTTCCCTTCTCTCCCCCAGGCCTCTCACCCCCACCCCATGCTCTCCCACCTCATTTCCCTCCCCACACCATCTGCCACCCAGTTCCCTCTCTTCATCCGCTTCTGCTATCTATTCTATTTCTCCTTCTGAGGAAGAGTCAAGCAACCTCTTTTGGGGCCTCCTTGTTACTTCGCTTCTTTGGGTCTGTGGATTGTAGCATGGTTATCCTGTACTATATGGCTAATATCCGCTTATAAGTGAGTACTTACTGTGTCTTTCTGGGTCTGGGTTATCTCACTCAGGATGATCATTTCTAGTTCCATCCATTTGCCTGCAAATGTCATGATTTATTTGTTTTTAATAGCTGAGTAGTATCCTATTGTGAAAATGTACCACATATTCTTTATCCATTCTTCAGCTGAGGGATATCTAAGTTGTTTCCAGATTCTGGCTATTATGAACAAAGCTGCTGTAGACGTAGCTGAGCAAATGGCCTTGTGGTATGGTGGAGCATCTTTTAGGTATATGCCCAGGAGTGGTATAGCTGGGTCTTGAGGTAGAACTATAACCTAGCAGTGCAAAGAGGAAAGTTCATATCACTAAGCGCCTTCATAAAGAAATTGGAGAGATCTCATACTAGCAACTTAACAGTACACCTGAAAGCTCTAGGAAAAAAAAAACAAAAACAAAAACAAGAAGCAAATACAACCAAGAGGAGTAGAGGCAGGAAATAACAAAACTCAGGGCTGAAATCAATAGATTAGAAACAAAGAGAACAGTACAAAGAATCAACAAAACTAAGAGTTCATTCTTTGAGAAAGTCAGTAAGACAAACCCTTAGCCAAACTAACTAAATGTCAGAGAGACACTACCCAAATCAACAAAATCAGAAATGAAAAAGGGAACATAGCAACAGACACTGAGGAAATCCAAAGAATCATTAGGTCTTCTCCCCCCCTCCCCCCGAGACAGGGTTTCTCTGTAGCGTTGGCTATCCTAGACTCACCTTGTAGACCAGGCTGGCCTCAAACTCACAGTGATCTGCCTACCTCTGCCTCTCAAGTCCTGGGATTAAAGGCATGCACCATTATGCCTGGCTGAATCATTAGGTCTTACTTCAAATACCTGTACTCCACAAAATTGGAAAATATAAATGAAACGGACAATTTTCTTGATAGATTCCACTTACCAAAGTTAAATCAAGATCAGGTAAACAAGTTAAATAGTCCTATAACCCCTAAGGAAATAGAAGTAGTCATTAAAAGTCTCCCAGCCAAAAATGAAAACAAATGACAAACAACAACAACAACAACAAAAGCCAGAGCCAGATAGTTTCAGTGCAGAATTCTACAAGACTTTCTCAAAAAAGAGCTAATACCAATGCTGCTCAAATTATTCCACAAAAAGAAACAGAAGGAACATTGTGGAGCTCATTCTATGAGGCCACGGTCACCCTCATACTGAAACCATACAAAGACCAAACAAAGAAAGAGAATTTCAGAATAATTTCCCTTATGAACATTGACTCAAAAATACTCAATAAAATACTTGCAAATTGAATACATGAACACATAAAAAATATCATCTTCCATGGCCAAGTAGGCTTCATCCCAGGTGTGCAGGAGTGGTTCAATATACAAAATTCCATTGATGTACTCTACCACATAAACAAAAGAAAAGAAAAAAACGCGTTGTTGGCTCTGCTTCTTAACAATTAAACTTTATTATACAACCCAACAAGAGGGAAAAAGGGTTAAAGGGAAAAAAGAATGAACCTTCCGGTATCCCTTCCATGGGATGGATCCCTAGGTGTCTCTGGTCAGCGAGCTGGTGTGGCCTGTTCGCTGATCCTTTTCCCTATCCATGTGCACTCAAGCCTGGTCTGAACCTGTTGCTCCTCCCCCTCCCCACCTGCCTGTCTCTCAAGTGCAAAGGGCGGTCTCTGCCTCCCATTGAGGGACGATTAGAAACACAATAGTCCAGGTGGAGTCCCTTTCCTGAATTCCAGGCCCAGGATGGCTCCACCCAGTCTATCTCAAGGTTAATCTCAGGGAGTATCCGTGGTGTGTCCAAGGGCAAAGCCCGCCAAGCTGCTTTCACCTGTGACAAAGCTTACAGTACTTCCCACACACATGTCCATCTCATTCAATGCTAAAAAAAAGCATTTGACAAAATTCAACACTTCTTCATGCTGAAAGCCTTGAAGAGATTAGGAATACAAGGTGCATACCTAAACCCAATAAAGGCAATATACAGCAAGCCAATATCCAACATCAGATTAAATAGAGAGAAACTTAAAGCAATTCCACTGCAATCAGGGACAAGACAAGGCTGCCCGCTCTTACGATATCTCTTCAACATAGTACTTAAAGTTCTAGCCAGAGCAATAAGACAACTAAAGGAGATAAAGGGGATAGAAATTGGAAGATACATATTTTTAACAGAATGGAGTCCTGCTAATGTGGCAATTAGGCTCAAACTGAACTTGAGATCAGTCTCAACATTTCAACAGGGGTAAGGATGGCAAATGACTGCACAAGAAAAGACCAATGCTATCAGTCACTACACAATAGTAATCTACAGATACAGTGGCATACTGATCAGAGTGGCTAAGCTTAAAAACCCTACTAAGTGTTGGCAAAGACATGGAGCAACTAGAGTACTCGCACTGCTGGTGAGGAATAGCAAACTACACAGCCACTTTATAAAATGCTGGCCATCTCTTAAACATTGTATACACAACTACATTGTTGCAGTTAATTTACCAGTATGGCCTAGTAATGTTCTTATCAGGCCTATAATCATTATTACGGTAGTATTTTCTAACCTGCTAGCAATCAATCAAGACACAGATACCTGTTATATTTTGAAATAGCCTTAGTTAACCTAGAACAGGGCAGATATTAATCCCCTAAACTACTCCCCATAGTGGGACAGGTATGAAATACCTGCCATCTGGTTCTAATAATTTCTATCAAGATACCTCCCATCCATAATCCCATATACTTGCCAATGTTCTTCATCTGGGTCAAGTCTCCATCCATGCTGGCCATGTGCTCCTCCTCTTAACTCATGATGGCACAACCTTCTTCTCCTCTCCTCTTCTCTGGTCTCTCTTCCCAAGATTCTCCCTGTCTCTCCAAGCCCAGGAACCTTAGCCATGCCTATTCCATTTGCCCTGCCCAGGTGTGATGGCCTTTTATTGGTCAAATAGGTGAGGCTCTAGTAAGGTACAGGTGGGTCACAGAGACAGCAAGCAGTAATTAGCATCAAAATACATCAGACCAACCTCCAACACTACATGATCAGACTTTCAGCTCACAGGTAGTTCTAAAGCAGTAAAGGCACATTACCAAAAAGATTTGCAATCAAGTGCCTACCACAGCCTCATGTTTAATCCCTCCAAAGTGGAAACATCCTAGATGTCCATCAACTGATTTGTGGATGACAAATCATAAATTAGTCAAACAAAGGAAGACTACTCAATAATCAAAAAGGAATAAAGGTTTAATATATGCAGTAGGATGTGCAAATGCCAGAATAGTTATAATGTTAAACCACAAGTGAAAAAATAGCAGACTATATTGGGTGGTTTTGTCTATCCAATTCTGGAGATTTTAAATTATTCTAGAATAACTGAAGACAGATGAATGGTAGCCTGGGGATGGAGCAAGAGTGGCGGGGAGTTGTGAAGGTATGTCACAGTGGCACATAGGAACTTCGGGAAGTGGCCGCTGTGCTTGCAATCTCGACTATGGTAATATTGTGGTCACATATAAGTGTGAAAACATCAAATTGCACAACTGAAACCTGTAGTTTGTTATATGGTAATTATATCCTACTAAAATGTATTCCAAGGTGGCTTGACCACAAAAATACATATCACAAGAGAAAGCAGCCATCTGAAAGGCTCCATACTGTTTGCTTCCAAATATGTGACCTCTGGACAAGGCCAAACCATGGGAGAGAAAAGGCAAATGGTTGCCTGCCGTTGGTCCGCATGAAGATGAACAGGAGAGAGCAGAGCACTTGTGGGATGCTGGGATGGCTTTGTGTGGAGCCACAGTGGTCCACACACAGCAATCATCTATATGCCCACTGGCTGATGATGCATTGCAGTGCAGTGCAGTGCAGTGATGGTGCAGCAGTACTGACTCTTAAACTAACATATACACCTTCTCGTGTAGGGGGCACACTATGGATGTGCATGGACAGGGATGTGTGCAAAATCCTTCTTAGGCAACAAAGCTGGAAATTGCTCTAAATACAGGATGGCTAGATATAGAAAGAGATGTTTTTGCTTTCTTGTTTGCTTGCTTTTTGTAGTTCTGGAGATTGACTATAGAGCCTTGAAAGTGCTGGCCGATGTTCTACCACTGATCAATATTTCCAGCCCCTTTCTTCTTGTTGTTGTTATTGCTGTTGTTGTTGTTATTGTTCTTCTTCTTCTTCTTCCCCTTCCTCCTCTTCCCCTCCCCTGCCCCTCCCCCTCCTCCATTCCCCTCCCCCCTCCGCCTGCTCCTGCTCCTCCTCCTCTTCTTCTTCTTCATTTCTTCTCCTCCTCCTCCTTCTTCTCCACTATCACTATAACATCAACGCCTCTATATTCTATAGTTCGGGATTTAAATGATTCTTAGTGGTCCAACAGCTTCGCCATCATCCATGGAGCTATTGGGCGGTAGGAGTAACTTTGAGAGGTAGCCCTCATAGAGATCTGGCATTACCAGGCCTTGAAGGAACTGTGAGACTAGATACCCCTCCTTCCTCTCTCTCTGTTTCCCAGCTACTATGAGGCAAGCAACTTCTCCCACCATGTATGTGCTCCCACCATGAGGTATTACCTCTCCATAGGCCCAAATGTAAGGGGAACAACCAACCAGAATGGAACCAAAAGAAACCTTTCTACTTTTAAATATAGGAAGGAAAGAAAAGCTGACTCACACTTTCTATCTGGATTTCCTTATATGTCCAGAGTCTTGGCAATCAGGGGCCCCGGGGACCTAGCAAGGGGCCAATGCACAGTGGCTTCAAAAATGTGTACTCGGTCAAGGGAAAATGCAGATGGTACTCCGGGTGTCAAAAGGCCAATGTAAGTGAGCTACAGGCTCAGAAGTGGAAGTGCAGAAATACCCAGGCTCTGTGAGTGAGAAGGTCCTAGCAGATCTTCCCAGGAAAGGCCATCTGTGTGTGTGGCTCTGCAATGCAAGGGAGATGCAGAGCCAGCACAACTGGACACCCAGGCAGAGCTCTGGTTCTCTGCTCAGCACAGGAGACATTGCACTGCCTGTTGTAAGTTACGCAGGAAAGACTGCCATAACTCAAAGTTACAAATTGTGACAGCCCTGACTTAGACCAAACTACACACCTTCTACAGACACCATGGCTAACATGGCTCTCGGGGACATTCCTGAGCTGATATGAACCATTTATGTTTCAATGGCTCAACTCATCAAAAATGGCAGATTCCTCAATGGCAGAACAAAGAATGAAGGATGCTCCTTGGCGAGGCCAAGAAATCGGGTGGGGTGGGGGAGGAAGGGGGCATTGCTTGACAAAGTTCCAGTGCCCCAACGACCAGGTGTCCTTAAGGCCTGCCTGACAAAGTTCCAGTGCGTGGGTGCCTTGGATTGACCATTACTGCGGAAGTTCCTGTTAGAGGCTTCTCACCAAAGGCTAGGATTGAAAATTAGTATAAGCTGAAACTAATAAAAACCAATAACGTCATTGGTGATTCCCCGGGAAAGTACAGCTATGCAGAAAATGGAGTCATTTGTAAAACTTATTTAGATTTATTGTTAGATTATTAATAAATGAGTTCAGATTCATTATTAGATTATCAATAAATGATTTTGGTAAATGATTTAGAGGATTTTAGAAGAATTAATAAAGAAGAAACTTTTAGGGGACCTTTGAAGGCTGACAACCTATAATTAAAATCACTAGGTCTTTATGCTCAGCTTTGGAAGCAAGGAACTAGTTTAGAAAGAAAAGAGATCCTGACCATGCCATTATCAACAGACCTTGGTGCCTACCTAGAAGCAAAAGAAAACAGTTTTAAAATTCTAATGTTCCTTCACAGGATTGTAATAAAGATAGAAATTGCATTGAAGTAAAAGTTCATGATGAGGTTAAAGGAAGACATTAGAAACAGTCCTAAAGTCCTAATAGTCTTCTATTCTTTACAAAACTACAGTAAAGGCAGAAATTGTATTGATATAGATGTTCAAGAAAAAGTCACAGAGACAGGCATGTTGTCTCAGTGAGCTGCCAACCCTTTTGAGCAAATTTGACAGGCCAGGACTTTCCTGATGCTCTGGAAAGACAAAAGGACCAGCTGCTTCTAAGTAAAAAAAAAAAAAAAAGGGCCACATAATATTTTTAAATGATAGTTTTACTTTATATATGAAATTGGAAAAGAAAGGATTAATTTAAGGTCAGGAAGACAAGTTTAGGGTACCAGGCGAAGGGATTGATCTTTGATTTATTAATTATATGCCAACTTAAAACAAAATCAAATAGAGTTGCTTTGTTTAATACCTTTTGTAACCGCAAGGCTTTACGATACCAATCATAAGGAAGAAAGTTTTAAGTTGAAAGAAATTAGATTTTTATCCTAAAAGTTAATTTTTGTTTCTCGGGAAATTTGCTGTTTGCTTGCTTTGTTTCCCTTGTTCCTATATACTTATGTAGCCAAAAAGATTTTAAGCTGTGTTATCAATGATTAAAGTCTTTAAGGAAATTATTTTGTGTATAAATAAAGCTTGCAAGAGACACAAGTTGTCAGAGCAGGTAAAGCCATTACGGCTTCCTCTCTGTTCCGTCTCTCATCAAAAGAATTGAATGGTGTCCCGCGTCTGGTTCTTCCTTCCCTCGTCGCTCTTACATACACCCTTTTGCAGGCCCCGACCCTCATCTGGCAGCTCCTGACTTTCGGATCCTACAGTAATTTTCGTGATGGCTGCTCCTTGCTGTCAGCATCCCGGTGAGTTCCATGAAGCCTGAATCCTGATCTTACACTGCGGAATCAGAACGGACTCTACAATTTTGTCCTCCTCATCTTGCTGTCTGAAGCTCTTAAAGCTGATGACTGATGACGGATGGGATAGCACTGTGCGCGCTCAGTCACTAAGGAGCATTGGCGCTGACAGGGCTAAGTTCCCAGCTGGGCGTTTTCTAAATTCACAGGAAGTACTGAATTTGAGATCTCTACACCCCTCTCCTCTACCCCACGAAAAGCCCATTTGTAGGGACCTTTAAGGTGGAGGCCACTTAGCCATTTAGTCCCACTCTAAATCTTGAAAAATTCGAGGCACTCTTGAAACTGCCCTGGTGGTGTTGGAGAGTCGTAATTAGGACGCTTCCTCACTGCTCCCCCCACCCAGGGACCCTCGACATCTTCCCTTCTCAGAACGTTAACAGGATTCTAGCATCTTTCTGCTAACAGACCTGGACCCGCCCTCCCTTTTCCTCCTTTCTTCTTCCTAAAAGGCCAACACGCCCCAAACCTCACCCCACCCCCTTGTGATCACTGTCTGTCCGGGAATGCTTCCGCCTGCCCCCCCCCCCCCGTCCCCCTTGTCCCCCTCGCTATCTCTCTCCCCCTCCCCACCCCCATCTCCACCCCCATTTCTACTCATTTCCACTCCCAACACAGCTCCACGTCTGGCAGACTCCTCCCTTCCTGGCTCTTAGACTCACCTTCTACCTTTGAAATGGCTCCTCCAAAAGCATTAAAGACCTCCAAGTCTCAAAGATCAAGACAGTTTCCTGGGTCTCCCCTTTCTTCCCCTCTCTCAAAGGCCCTCCCTCAGATCTTCACAGCTCGCCCCTTCCTCGCACGGGGGGTGGGGGGCCGAGGGGAGGGCGGCACTGTTTCTGCATCAGCCATCTCCCACAGGATGGGCCACCCAGGCTGCAGCCCTGTGCCTCTCCCTACGATTTGATGCTTCTTCCTGTCCTCCCCCTGCTTGCTCCGTGGTTACCCATCTTTTTGACTGTGCATGTGTGCTCTTGGCTGGAGAGCCTGTTGCCCCACACCTCAGCTCTCCCAGAATAAACTCAACTCTCACTTGCCACCGGCGCTAGCCCCCAGCCAGAGCTTTGCTCTAGGAACCTGAGGCAGCCCCCTGGCTTTCTCATCGAAAATAATAATAATAATAATAATAATAATAATAATAATAATAATAACAACAACAACAACAACAACAACAACAACAACAATAATAATGGTCCTGTAAGCCACTCCCAATAAAGGGAGACTTTTGTTCTGCCGTGCTTCTCAGAAAATCCATTCACTTCATGGTTTCAAGTTGGATGTGATGCTATTGTTGGGGAGGCCGAACTGTGCTGCCTGGCTGATTCCCAGTTCCCTATCTTTATCTGTTACATCCCGAGTGATGACCCCGGTAGATGGGCACCTTATCCTGACTCCTAGTCAGATCCTTGAGCGGCTGTCTCCACACATACATGGCTCCAGATCGCCTCTGCTCCTTTGCTTGTTCTTACTCAGCTACGAAACAATCTCCATGTTCTGTCTTTCTTTTCTACTTATGCCATTCTGGTTATGCTTGCTAATTTCGTCTGTCGATTTGGATATGTCGTTGCATGGAGCTCTTTTGGCCAAACATTCTCAGCTGAAGAATAGAAAAATGGAGTCTCTAAGAAAAAGATAATTCTGCATAGAAACCACCTGTAACTTGGTGCGAAGTCAAGTCTTTCCTGGGGCTACAGTCCGTCTGTTTACTCTCATGGTTTCAACTTGCCCTAAACAAATTCAGTTGTGTTTAGTTGAATCAAAATGAATGAAACCCTGATAATTTTCATGGAGAAGGGGAAAATATTTGTGGATGCAGATTTTGGAATTGCAAATCTAACAATTGAATAAGCCAATTCCTTAAGCCTCCCCTGCCCCTAAAATATGTATGTATGTGTTTGTATATGTAAATAGATACATATATGGACACACAGAGACAGACACATATATTTTTATCTAATAAATTACCAGTCCTTTAAGATTCAGAATTTAGAATTTTATTAGGTTTTTACATCTCTCAGTGTCTCAGCATTTGGAGGAGTTTGAATAAATACTGATCTATCAGTTGTGCCAAAATTAATGATACTTCCAAAATTGTAGGGAGACAGAAAAACTGGCATTGCTGAAGGGTCTAGATAGCATATGTAAAATAAATTTTAAAAAAACTTTTTTTGAGAAGGGAGAAAATTGATAATTTAATCAGGAGACTAATGACAAAGTGTTACTATGCTACATCTTGATGTGTAGGTGTGTTTTTGAAAATCTGCTAACCATGCAAATCAATGTAACAGTTTTGGAAATATGACTTGATACCTTGAAATTTCTGTTGCTTTTTTTCACTCAGTCATAAGATTGTTATTAGTAATCATATTTAAAGCAGCACCCTTCTGAGTGACACTTGGATTTCCCTGGGCACTGTTGAGTTTAAGAGAAAAGCTTTCACAGACACAAGAAGAGTGGCTTTATGCTTATACAGTGTTGAGACAATTTTCAAATCCCCTTAGCCAGGGAGCTACACTTCTAAGCTGTGAGTCCTTCAGCAGCTCTGAGGCAGGACACTGACTAGTGCTGCAGACCCTGGGCTCTTCCAGGAACCTGACTGGCCAGGGGCTGGGGGTGGGACCAGTCTGTCACTCCCCATTGCTGAGGTGAGTGAGGAGAAAAGAGGAAAGAAAGAGAAGGGGGCTCCCACTTTCACAACACATGGTGCTTAGAATATCCTATTACATGCGTTGTTTCCTAGAATCCATGTCCAGAACATTCATCTACAGAAAGTGCTAGAATGAAACCCGTGGTTCCTTCACACTGGTCTTACCCTTGAGTGACTTAGTCACTTTGTGGAGGAAATGAGGAGATTGATTCAGGGTGAAGTGGCCTACCTTCTCATGTCTGGTTCCCCTTTCTCTGCTCTATATTAAGTCTTAGAGCTTCCAGAACAGCATGCTTTGTGCTCGTGGAAGAACCCAAGAGGAACTTGTAAGTAAACTTTCAAAACAATCTTGCTTCTAAACTTGCATTTTAAAAGAACGTGCTAGTCAACTGGAAGCAAGCCTCATGACCAGAGAGTGCTTTAAACCCGTCTTCTACCTCAGCCATTGGCCTATGTGGCAAAGGCGTGGGAAGACAGTTTTTCTTCAGGGCTGGCGTCTGGCTGCTCATAATCTTGGGGAAGGCTGCCCAGGGATGGCCTGCTGAAGGCTCAGGAGTGCAGATCTACCTGGCTTGGGAGGAGTGGGTCTCTGTGGCCCAGTGTCCTGGCTGTGGTTGGCAATGGAGCTGGTTTGTGGGGTTCACTGATGCAAATCAGCCAAGCCGGGCCAAGCGTGACCTTCCCAGCTTTGCTGCACACAGTGACCACTGAAGTGGTCCATGCCTGCTGTTGTTTACTCCTCAGCTTTTGTTAACCTCCCTTCGTGTATGAGGGCCGCCATGTTGGAGGAGGCAGTTGCTGGCTTTCCCAAGGCAAGAACGGTTAAAGCAGGAAGATGAGGAAGGAATTTATTTCACCTCAGAAGAGGCCGCAGCTCCTGCTCATGCTATTTTGGCAGCCTGAGAGGACAGCGTGTTCCCAAACAGAAGATAACTTTGCAAGAGCTTACCAACAAGCAAAAAAGAGAGGAATAAAAAAGAAGGAAGGAAGAGGGAAAGAGAGCGCCTTTCATTCCTCCCTTGTCCCACTCACAGAGCTGGGCTTTGATTTCTGCCTCAGATGTGGCTATAAAATGCTCCCTCCAGGCATCTGTGCCTCTCACTCATCTGTCACTCAAGAGACCACTGGGCCAGCAGCGGGGACCAAGCTGAGCGCCCAGGAGGTGAAATGACCCATCAAAGGCCACACAGCCTGTGTGGGTGGATGCAAACCAGAGAGCAGGCCTCCTGGCTCCGCACCCAGGACCTGTTTTATTTCTCTCTGCCCTTGGCTGGAATTTCTCTTCAAATGAGTGTCACTTCATGTCAGATTCTCAAGAAAGCTGGAGGCAGAACCAGTTGGAGCTGCCCTGGAGGAAAGGAGAGATTGTCCCTTTGGGTTAATGTTTCCACAGGTGTCAGCGCGTTATCTCTGCTGGCTGAGTTTAGGCCATTGGCTTCTGTGCAGAATCAGGGTCAGAATGAGCTGGAAAGTGTAAGATGTCTGAGCAGGCAGTGTTCTGTCAGTGAGAGAGAAGCAGCAATAGTGGCCCAGCTCCTGAGGTCAAAGGCTCCTGGCCTTTCTGAGGAAGAAGGCCATGTTCACCCCTTCTGCCTTCGCTCTAGCAGCAAGCCTTCTGTGTGCCTCACTGGAGGGGGTGCGTCTTCCCTCTAGAGCAATCTCGAGTACTCAGGGGGGGCTATTCGCTTGCAAGTTGTCGTTATTTTCTCATAGGTCTATTTGTTATAGCGTCTGACTGTGCCTTGTATCTGAAGCAAGATAGGAGAAGTTTGATTTGTGCTCAAAGGATGGTGCTCAGGAATAGGGGTCTTCCTGAATCCCAACAAGGTGGGCTGTGTGTTGGGGTGGAAATTCATATACTCTATGCCAGGCCATGCTGATGCACTGAAGCTTAATATGTGTGAGTGTGTACACACACACACACACACACACACACACACACACACACACACACACACAGAGTCACTCACACTGTGCCAGAGAAAACCATGGCAGCTGTGTTTGCTAGCTACACATGCAGGGTGGATGGGAATGGCTGGTGCTCCTGTTTCTATGGCAACAGCTCAGCTCTGACTAAAAGCAGGTAAACATGGGCTCAGGTTAGATACCCAGGCTGAGCATCTCTGCAGGACACTTGGTTTGGCTCAGGGTCTTCACCACAGCTCTGTTCTTTTCTGTTTCTTCCCGGTGGGTCTCATGAACATCACCTTAACCCCGTGAAAGGGAGATGGTGTCCTGGTGGCCCCCTGCTGTAAACCCCAGCTAAGGTTTGCCTGCTTAGGGTATGATGCAAACCGTAGGCTAGGCATAAAAGCAAGGAAGCAGTGATTACTCTTGGAAAATTGCTGCTGTAAAAGCGAGAAGCAGGCTCTTTATGTTGGGAGAGCCAAGGCTGTTGAGTCAGGCAATAAGCGTTATTGATAATGGAAGCGAAATGAAGAGAAATGACAGGTTAAAGGGATCAAGTAGGCTTTTAGAAGCTGCCAAAAGAGATGATGTGGAGGATGAGGAACTCGGTGCGGTAAACACAAAGCAAGGGAAGTAAGCGGAGCTCAAATAAATGCCAAGATGCAGAGACTAGCAATCAGCTTACAGCCACACCGGAACCAGGCCAAGGAGCAAAAGAGGAAGGGAAGTGATTGCAGTGAGTGGCTGGGAGGTGGGCTAAGGTGAGAGGGGGCAGGAAGACTGGAGGAAGAGATGAGCTTCAAGAAGGTCAAGTTCAAAGTGACAACTGAGCTCAAAGTCAGCCAGACTGAGCCAATGTTTTTAATAGTTAGCTATCACTTTTCTGTTTGTTTGTTTTTCGAGACAGGGTTTCTCTGTGTAGCCTTGACTGTTCTGGACTCACTTGGTAGACCAGGCTGGCCTTGAACTCACAGAGATCCACCTGCCTTGGCCTCCTGAGTGCTGGGATTAAAGGTGCGTGGTACCACTGGTAACAGTTAGATATCATCCCAAGGAAAGGTAGTAAAGATCGAATCCTGCCATGCCTAGTGTGGTTGTTTAGGAGATACACTAATACAGGAGTTAATGAGATTTACAGGTAGCGCTCTCACCCAGTATGATTGGTGTCCTCAGAAGAGGGAAAGGTAAACTGCTTGAGGAGGCTGAAGTGAGGGCTTCACACTTGGTTAAAAACAATGCAGTGTGGATGAATCCAAAGGAAAGGAGGGAGGCAAAGAGGAGAACAAACCAGTGTATTACACACACGCACGCGCACGTGCGCGCACACATGGACACGGACACACTAAGAAGCAGCACCTGTGTGCACACCAGGAGGAAAGCCCTCACCAGAGCTTGACCCTGTGAAACCTTGAACGGGGTCTTCCAGTCTCCGGGAAACATATCTCCTGCTTCTTCCTAAGGCGTTTTGTTATGGTGTCCCTGGCCGACCACTCCAAACCCTCTGGGAAAGAAACAAATAGCTTGTTTTATTTGATTTACTGCTTTTTGAAAAGGAGAAAGTCAGGATATTTGAAGGAAGACTAACAGAACGCTGGGACCCACCCTGAAGCGAGGTAGATAGGATGCCCAAAGTCGGCTGTAGCCACGTGTAGCATCCTAGTACCAGGTAAATGGTGCAGCCATCTTGCCACTCAGCCTCCCATGGACTTGAGCGTCCAGGCTTTGCCTAGATCAGAACATAGAAAGTCCTAACTGATAAGCCCATCTTGAAATCAGATTAAAAGTATATAAAAGGCAGGTTTACTTGGGAACTAAAGCTCCTATGTGAGCTCAACAGCCTCGGGGGACTCCGGAGGCCAGAAGAGGTCGCACCCAGGCTATGGCAGGAGGGGGCCCGAGGGTGGGGGAGGCCGGTGTTACAGACTGCAGGTGAAGGAAGGTAACCTGTACGTCACCTGCTGGGTGGCTCCAGGGGAGGGGCTTAGGGCTCCCAGGAATGCTAAGAATGTGCAGAGGCTTTCCTTCAAGGGGGGCAGGGTTGGAGAAAGCTGTGGGATTTAACACACCACGTGGGAGAGGGAGAGGGCTACCAGAGATGCCCACCCGAACACTAACTTCCTGTGGAAGCCCACGATGACCTGGAAATGGTCCCATTGACAGGACACATCATTTCCAGAGAGCCGCAGGGTGTCTGGAGAAGTCTCTGCCCTTAAGTTTCAATATGAGGGATCAGGCAGGTCATCTAACTTCCTATAAATGATAAACCGAGGTGGGGGTGGGGGGTGGGCAGGCTCATGGCCAGGGCTCTGCCTAGTCCCTCCCTTGAGTTACACACTGGGTTTGGTCTCTTCGGGTGACATTCTGCTCTCAGCACAAAGACAAGGAGGATAAGGATAAGACTGTTGCTTGTTGAGTAAACATGAGCCTCTTACAGGGTGAAATTGTAGCCATACATCTCATTTAATTGATATTCGATTTTATTGTGGAATACTAAAATTTTAATGTGTCTATAAATCTGTTTCATACTTGTGGAGGAATATCTGTATTAAGAACATGCTGTACAAGGATAAAGGCAAGAGAAGGAAGAAGTGAGCCTGCAATATACATTATTAATATTTCAGCAGACAAGAAAAATTGGGACCTCACAGAGGAAATTAGAAAAAAAAAATGACACAGGGTGGTTCTCATTTTGTTCAAGATAAATTGGCTGATTGGAGACATCCTAACTTCACAGGGTCAACCTTTTGGATGAAGGAGACAGAAATCAATGACTGGATAGCAGAAATGGGTTTGTGATATTCAGATCAGCTTATGAGCAGTCACTGTAACAGTCAATGACACTAAGTGCGGCATGTTTCCAGTAGGGACAAGCTCAGACAGCAGAGTGTCCTGTCCGCTAACCCAGAGTCGTGACATCTAGGCAGGACGCAGAGGTGATGGCTCACCCAAGGCTCACTACAGCCTGCTGCAGATTCTCTTGTACCACCCACTCTGGGGGATGGCCAGCAAGTTTTCAGTAAAAGCTGGTATCTTCAGTTTCCTCTGCATAAAATGCAAACTGTGTCTGAGGTAGAAGATGGGCAGGTTTCTTGCAAAGTGCCCTTGATGTAGTAGTAGGCAATTAGTACTTATTTATATCTTAATCAGTCAAATTGCAGCCTGGGATCAAATCCCGTAGCTCTGAAATTAATGGCAAAGAAAGTGCATAGGGCCATGTCTAAGGATGCACAGCTGCTGACCTGCCCTGGAGTTCTGCCCACTGCCCAATGTCCATCAAGCCCTCCTGTATATAGAGGCAGCAGGAAAGTTTCAGGAGCACAGATCCATTGGCGAAGTCGCTTTTCTCTTCTCTGGGGGGGCCATGTGCAAGCATTAATTCCACAATGATATGAGCTTGCAGGAATAAAGACTGATGGCCCTTCATGGTCTCCACCCTAATCTCCTTTCTAGCTCCCTTTCCTCTTGATGAAGTAAGAACAGTCTCCTGTGGGGAATCTTTATTAAAAAAATAATTTTACATTATTAGTGTGTATGTGCGTGAGAGAGAGAGAGAGAGAGAGAGAGAGAGAGAGAGAGAGATGGATGGGTGGGTGGGTGGGTATATTTGCTACATATTGCTATGTAGAGGTCATAGAATAGACAAATCTGTGGAAGTTCATTCTGCCCTTAGTTTCCCCAAATAGTCTCCTGAGGAAAGCCTGTACTCCCGAGGCAGGGATGGCAGAAGAGGAAGGAGGTATGCCATGGCGCCAGTCCAATTCCACATTCAAGTTTGGATGCCCTTGGTATGCTTTCTGGTCTGTAAAATTAGAGCACAGAAAATAGATGACTATTAAATAGCACTCTTACATAATGCACTTTATTGACACTGCAGCCCATCAGTTAAGCATAAAGCTTGTTCAACTCTTAGGGCTCATGATATATGACCATTGCTTTTGTCAATGAACAATTACAGTCAAATAGACTAGGATAGAGTTCGGTGGTGGAAAAAAAAACTCAGCATCTATTATTTTTCAAGCACTGTATGATCAGCTGGAAGGCTGGCTGGGGGGAGTGGACTGTCTTACAATTGGGCAGCCCTTTGTTCAGTTGAGGGAAGCAACAGGACAGACGCTGCTAGAACCCGGTGTGACACGCCAAGCAACATTGTCCTAAGCTGTCTGGGTCCCAAAGCCCAGACCCTGTGAGCATACCCCACTTACATGATAAAAGGGTCTCTGCAGATGCATTTACTTCAAAGATCTTGATAGAGAATGTTAGTCTGGACTAGCTGAGTGGCCCTAAAATGTCACAACATTCCTCTGCAAAAGGAGACAGAAAGAGCGGAGTTAGGGAGACATGGTGAAGTTAGAAGGAGAGGCCTGAGAAACCGGAGACACAAGCTTGCTGGCTCTGAGGAAGGAGGAACTATGACCCAGAAGTGGGCACAGCAGGGTAGCCCATTTCTCCTCTGGTCCTTCGGAAGGCTCACAGCTCTACCGACCTCCAGGGAGAACTGTAAGAGAACGAATGGGTGTCTCTTTGCCCTAGTGACTTTGTGACAATTTGTTAACATGTCAAGAGGACACTAGCTACCACAGCACAGCAGAGGGCAGGAGTGGAACAGACTATGAAGAATTGTGTCGCGGGCCTACGCACAGCACGTGGGCATTGCTGTGCCACAGTTAGCTGGCTAAAGCAATCACGAGGCCAGCCTAGATCCAAAGAAGGCAGAAACACATCTCACCTCCTGTTGGTTTGGATTTCTTTTTTTAGAGAGTTTTTCTGTGTAGCCCTGACTGGCCTGGAACTCGCTCTGTAGACCAGGCTGGCCTGCAACTCTAAGACCTGCTCGCCTCTGGCTCCCAAGCGCTAGGATTTAAAGGCATGCTCACCACTTCCTGGCTTCATCTGGCCTCTTGATGTATTCTATTTCTCCCACTTCTTAGTGGGAGTCCCATTTGGAAGGAGTGGACTTCCGCTAGGGAGGAGTACACAGAGAGAGGAATAATGATATATATTTAATACAAATTTAAATTAATCTCTAATACATAAAAGATACATTTTATATATATATATTACTGCTAGTCTACAGTCTGACTTCTAAATACTTTCTGAACTTCGTTTCTTTTTTTATTTCTAGGGACAAAAAGAGCATGAGGCTCTGGACCTTGGTCACTAGAGTCTTGCTGAGGCTTTGGGGGACTTATGTGTTCACGGGAAGCACTGGCTGGCGGGACTTCCTCCAACATTTGGGAGTTTGCTGCTTTGTGGCTTTCCTTTCCGTGAGCCTCCTCTCAGCAGCCTTCTGGGTTCTGCCATCTGTCGCGGGACTCTCTGCTGTCTGGATGGTCACCTGTGTTTTTCTGTGCTGTTCCAAGCACGCACGATGTTTCATTCTTCTCGCCTTTCTCTCTTGTGGCCTCCGGAAAGGTAGGAACGCTTTGATTGCAGCTGGCACAGGGGTGGTGATCTTTGGACACGTGAAAAATAGTTTTTATAACTTCAGACGTCTCCTAGACAGTATGACTTGTAACCTAAGGGCGAAGAGCTTGTCCGTACATCTTCTACTTTTAAAACGATATACCGAAGCCATTCAGTGGATTTACGGCCTTGCCACTCCACTCAATCTATTTGATGACCTTGTTTCTTGGAACCAGACTCTGGTGGTCTCTCTCTTTAGCCCCAGCCACACCCTGGAGGCTCATCTGAATGACACTAAAGGAGAAGTCCTGGGCATCCTGCACCATATGGTGGAAACCACGGAGCTTCTGTCGTCCTTGGGTCAGAAGCTGCTTGCCCTCGCCGGGCTCCTGCTCATCCTCCTCAGCACCGGCCTCTTCATGAAGCGATTCCTGGGCCCCCGGGGCTGGAGGTACGAGAACATCTACATCACCAGACGATTCGTTCAGTTTGATGAAAAGGAGAGGCTCCAACAGCGGCCCTGCGTCCTCCCGCTGAGTACGAAGGAAAGGAAGAAATATGTCACCGTCCCATCTTTGCGGCTGACTCCGAAAGAGAGGAAACACCTGGGGCTGTTTTTCCTTCCTATCCTGACCTACCTCTACATGTGGGTGCTGTTCGCCACTGTGGATTATCTACTCTATCGACTCATTTCCTCCGTGAACAAACAGTTCCAAAGCCTGCCAGGGCTGGAAGTTCACTTGAAACTGCTCGGAGAGGTAGGAGCTCACAGGTGCTTCCCATGGTGCAGTGGGGCTTTTCATTAGCAGGTCTTGCAAACAAACAAACAAAAAACGCTGGCACTCCCCAAGTCAGGTGGTGTTCTCAGAGCCTGGCACACAGAAGGAACCCAATAGGTATGGGCTAAATTAGGCCCCAATGTTAGAAGACAATTCTGTTATTTTTCTGTGGCTACTTTTATGATCACAAGCTGGGTGTCTTAAAAATAGCGTAAATGCATTCTCTTTCAGTTCTAACGTGAGACGTCTCAATCATTAACATGGCTGAAGTCTAAGGGCTGTTGGCATGGGTGTCTTCCTTTCAGAAGGAATGGACTTGTGGCGGCGTCACACATATCTCTCAGTGCGTGAAATATCTCTGGCCCTCTAACCAGGTGCATGGTCACATTAGGGTGCGCCGGGACAATGTCTCCATCTCCGTGTGTTTGCTGAAACCTTTCCCCCAAACAAAGCATCTCTCAGGCGCCAGAAAGTAGGGCCTCCAGTCAGCAAGCAAAGCCTAGAGTGTAGTAATCAGTTTGTGTCTGGGGTTAAACTTTGATTTCACTGTGGCAGAGTCTCAGTGGACATATACAGACCTAAGAAGCAGACCTTGCGGCCTGACTTCCTCCCGCTGTCAAGACTTGAGCAGACAGACGGACTCCAAACTGTGCTGACTGAGTTCTTGTCTACAGAGCGTGTGTGTCTGTGTGTGTGTGTGTGTGTGTGTGTGTGTGTGTGTGTGTGTGTGTGTAGAATATTTATGGGTAGACACAGCGTTTCAGGTCTTGTTGGAGTGTGCTTTGCTTTGAATGGGAGTGTTTTCATAAACACTTGTTGTGATCTCAGAGTAGGTGAGCTCCACGCCACACTTTGAGCAACTCTGGCTTACAGACTAAAAAGCAAAGCCTTTTACGCCTGGGGTGAAGAGTAGCGTCATATTGGAATAGAAGAGACAGGAAGTGAATACTTCTGTCCGCAATCCTCAAAGAATCTGCTTTACTTGGACTAGAGCGGGTTTTTTCCCCCCAGCTCCATCCCAATTAATGCCACGGTAAGGTCAAGATAGAGAACCCCTTTCTAATTCTACCACCTGAAGAACAAAGTCAGAACCCCAAAATTGATACCCCCAGAAGCTTCTGTGAGAACTGTAATCACTCAAAGACAGTGTCTTTCTTGGATCTGGTGCCCCTTGTTTTGTGGGGAATTTGGCTTTCCCTCAACTCCTCTCCCTCCTCTTGGCAGCCATGAGCCAGAAGACTACGGATTGTGTCATCTCTTTTTTCTTTTCCATTTTTTCCCCCTGTGGATACATGTGACTATGTTAACATTTCACAGGGTCTGGAAATTATGGAGTTGAACAGGATGGTGTGTGTGTGTGTGTGTGTGTGTGTGTGTGTGTGTGTGTGTGTAAGAAAGGGGTTACATGCTGCAGTTGAGTACACTATGCAGGCCAGTGTAAAAACTATTTCTATATGTTGGATTTGCTTCCTCTTTACCGGGATGCTGGGAGAATAGCCATTCTGATCCCCCTTCTCCCTGTCCCAGATTCCTGGTGCCTCAAGTCCTCCTGCCCCATCCACACCCCCTCCCCTGTCCTCCTGCCCCATCCACACCCCTCCCCTGTCCTCCTGCCCCATCCACACCCCCTCCCCTGTCCTCCTGCCCCATCCACACCCCCTCCCCTGTCCTCCTGCCCCATCCACACCCCCTCCCCTGTCCTCCTGCCCCATCCACACCCCCTCCCCTGTCCTCCTGCCCCATCCACACCCCCTCCCCTGTCCTCCTGCCCCATCCACACCCCCTCCCCTGTCCTCCTGCCCCATCCACACCCCCTCCCCTGTCCTCCTGCCCCATCCACACCCCCTCCCCTGTCCTCCTGCCCCATCCACACCCCCTCCCCTGTCCTCCTGCCCCATCCACACCCCCTCCCCTGTCCTCCTGCCCCATCCACACCCCCTCCCCTGTCCTCCTGCCCCGACCACACCCCCTCCCCTGTCCTCCTGCCCCGACCACACCCCCTCCCCTGTCCTCCTGCCCCATCCACACCCCCTCCCCTGTCCTCCTGCCCCATCCACACCCTCTCCCCTGTCCTCCTGCCCCATCCACACCCCCTCCCCTGTCCTCCTGCCCCGACCACACCCCCTCCCCTGTCCTCCTGCCCCGACCACACCCCCTCCCCTGTCCTCCTGCCCCATCCACACCCCCTCCCCTGTCCTCCTGCCCCATCCACACCCTCTCCCCTGTCCTCCTGCCCCATCCACACCCCCTCCCCTGTCCTCCTGCCCCGACCACACCCCCTCCCCTGTCCTCCTGCCCTGACCACACCCTCTCCCCCGTCCTCCTGCCTCATCCACACCCTCTCCCCCGTCCTCCTGCCCCATCCACACCCTCTCCCCTGTCCTCCTGCCTCATCCACACCCTCTCCCCTGTCCTCCTGCCCTGACCACACCCCCTCCCCTGTCCTCCTGCCCTGACCACACCCCCTCCCCTGTCCTCCTGCCCCATCCACACCCCCTCCCCTGTCCTCCTGCCCTGACCACACCCCCTCCCCTGTCCTCCTGCCCCATCCACACCCTCTCCCCTGTCCTCCTGCCCCATCCACACCCTCTCCCCTGTCCTCCTGCCTCATCCACACCCTCTCCCCCGTCCTCCTGCCCCATCCACACCCTCTCCCCTGTCCTCCTGCCCCATCCACACCCCCTCCCCTGTCCTCCTGCCCTGACCACACCCCCTCCCCTGTCCTCCTGCCTCATCCACACCCCCTCCCCCGTCCTCCTGCCCCATCCACACCCCCTCCCCTGTCCTCCTGCCCCATCCACACCCCCTCCCCTGTCCTCCTGCCCCATCCACACCCTCTCCCCTGTCCTCCTCCCCTGTCCACACCCCCTCCCCTGTTTTTTGGTCCAGCATGTCCAGTCTCAGGCTCTTGCCCTCCAATCATAAGCTGTGTTTTAGAGTTGATTACCCCGAGCTCTCTGCTGACCCTAAAGAATTCACTTAATTATAAGGTTCCCTGTTTCTCTAGATATTTGGGGTAGACAGATAATGGTAGATGTGTTTAAAGGATGCAAATGACCTCTCTCCACCTCACTCTGCCCCGTGGCCTTCCTCTTTTTTCTCTCTAGGTCTCCATTCCTCCTCTTTTGCTACTCTCATGTATTTCTCAGCCAATATCAAACATCCATGAATGTTAGGTGAATTTACACTGATTCAGACTAGAGTGTGTGTGTGTGTGTGTGTGTGTGTGTGTGTGTGTGTGTGTATGTGTGTGTGTGTGTAATTTCTATTTTCCAAAAAAATTTATCTTTGCACAATGTTGATTATCAGTGACATTATAAGTTCTAGACCATGATAGTTTCACTGCAGAGTCCATATGCCAGTGGAAGAGGCCACTGTGCACACACATTACAGCAGCTGGACGTTGGGCGCTCTGTCAGATGTGAGTGTAATGTTTCTCTGACATCTCCTGAGTTCCTTCTGCTATACCTGGGCACCTAGGCCAGCAGCTAGCCACCTTTCGTGTGACTGGCAATGCCCTGCCCTTATCCCAAGATGCCCTTGAAGGCTCCTAGGCCTCTCGGTTACTGCCGACTTATGAAAGAGAAATCAGACAGGAAGAGGAATATTGCTACAAGGTTTTGCCAATATTTCTCCTGCACTCCCATACACTTTTAGACAAATGTTTTAAGAAGATGCGAAATGGTCCAAGTTGAGCTTGGATAGGTGGGCAGTTTAAATAAAAATTGCCCTGATTCTGACTGAGTGAGCACATCCCATGGGCCAGACTCTGGGCTGCGTTGACTTTCCAGGACAGTCTGGTAGGCGAGCTTGCTTCCTGCCCGTTGTAAGCAATCCCATCTCAGCAAATTGTTCACTTAAGAGAAGTAAACATATTTTAAACCATCAGGGTCTCATTTCGTATATTGCTTGGCATTTTGAAAGCATGACTATGTCCTCTATATTGCCCTGCACCAAGCCCATACAGAAATGTTGACTCAATCTTTCTGAAGCAGTGACTCCCAACTGCAAATCCCCAGCTAGATTTCTCCACTCAATAGCATCTTCCCAGACCGAACACCCACTGCTTTCTCATTGCAGGATTGCTCATCACTGACTCAATCGATGTGTTTGTTTCTTCCAGCGTATTAAAACGAGTGCATGGCTCTGCTCTAGGGACTGAAATCTCCATTTAATTGTAGACTGCCTGTCTTTTTAATAAAAGGAAAAGAGAGGCTACCCAAATGTTTTCACTGCCTAGGCACAAATGTAACTTGGCATTTGTACAGAGGTTCCAGGTTTGGTGACTGGTCTAGGACGTGATGTTCGCTGGGTGTAGTTTTTTGTTTTGTTTTGTTTTTGTTTTTGTTTTGAGAAGTCATTTACTTCTTGGCCTCAGGGCTCTGTGGCACTAGGGTGATAATAACTTTCTGAGTATTCCAGTCTGTAAGGTTAATGCCCCATCCCCAAGGTGTTTAATTTACACTGGGAGTAGTTTATTCATGGGCACGATCTGGTCCATTAATTCCTGCTTTACCAAATTAGAAAACAAATCCACTGAGAGAGTAAATGACTTTCCCAGGTCAGAGGAGAGAAAGGGCTGACTCAGCATGAGCACTCTCTACTCTGGCGGCTGAGCTGGGTGGCTCAATGTCATCTTCTGTCTTCTGCATTATCCGCTGAACAATTGGCTTGTTTTCTAGCCTTCAGACCCCTTTCAACACCTAGAGAGTCCAGTAAATGCCCTGTTTGAAAACCTCCTCCAACGAGACCCTTGAGTCTCCCGCAGTGATGTGGGTCAACATGTCGTCCTAAAGGGAGATGTCATATTCTAAAGAGGGAGAAGTCCTCCTAACTTGAAAAGATTGATTGACACTATGACGCAGGGTCCGAGCATCTTTTAGCTTTGTGGTCTGATGAGGGGGAGCTAGTCCTTACTCAAAGACTATGCCTGAGACTTGAATGGCCGTGTAACCAACTAATCCCCTCTTCCATTTGAGCTGACTTCCTGTCTTTCATCATCTCTGTGTGTCCTAAGAAAAGGACCAAGCATTACCTTTAAGAATGGGTATATGGCTGTATTTGTTAAAGCATTGTTCTCTGCCTTCTCAGAACCATTTTCATGGGTATATGCCTCCCTAAGAAGAGACAGAGCCAACAAAATATTTAATAGATTCTTTCCACAAATCCATTTTGGTGGAACGCTGTCATTTTTACAGATAAAAGTCATCCTTTCTCCTCTGCCTCAATCATGATCCATACAGGAAGATTTAACAGACAGCTTCCTTCTTTCTTTTTTCTTTTTTTTTTTTTTTTTTTTTTTTTGAGACAGGGTTTCTCTATGTAGCCCTGGCTGTCCTGGAACTCACTCTGTAGACCAGGCTGGCATCAGACTCAGAGATCTGCCTGCCTCTGCCTCCTCATTGCTAAGGTTAAAGACCACCACCACTTAGCTTACATCTACTCTAGAAAAGGGTCCCTGAATAGCTGCAGAACAATAGTGTCTTTCAAGGAAGTAGACAGAGTAGAAGATGGCATATATATTGACTGTTTTATTCTTTTATTTTAGATGCGAGAACCTCAAGACGTCATCCATGATTCCTCCTTTAATATATCTATGTTTGAACCCAGCTGCATTTTTAAACCACGGCTCAGTGTGTCTGAGACTTGGGTTCCTCTCAGTATCATTCTTATAACACTAACAATATTAGGACTGTTGTCTTCCATGCTGATGCAGCTTAAAATTCTAGTGTCAGTGTCCTTCTACCCAGAAGTGGAGAGGGAACGAATCCAACACCTCCATGCAAGGCTCCTTGAGAAAAGGTCAAAGCAGCCAGTGGGCGAAGCTGAGAGGAAACTGAGCCTGTGCTTTAAAGAGGTAAGGCCATGGTGGTGCTAAGCCTCATATCAAGCTAATGATGAGTTTGAAAAGCAAATGACGCTGGATTTCAAAGCATTCCATCACTTCACATTAGGAGACCAACCACAATATGATTGAGAGAACCTACTGAATCCAGTATTTTGTAGTTGGCTATTGGGAAGACCTCTTGTATTGGCTATTGAAGAACAATGGCCAATTATTTACCTTTCTACACCAAAGATAAAGCAAAAGCATGGGAGGAAATAGCTAGGACTCAGTAAACTTTTAAGAATTTGCTCATTCTCTGCTAAGCCTATCTGTATATCTATTTATCATCTATCTATTATCTATCTGTCTGTCTGTATGTCCGACTATCTACCTATCATCTATCTATCTATCTATCTATCTATCTATCTATCATCTAGCTAGATAGCTGTCATCTCTCTATATGCCTCCTGTACACATTACTTGTTCCATTTGGCTTATTTACTAAAGAGAGAAAAGTAAGAAACTGTAACCAATTCAAAGAAAGTTCAAAGCACTCTCCTATTTAAACTACCAGGACAATAAAGTAAAGTTGCTATATAAATGCTGAACTAGATCTTTCCTCAAGGATGGATAGGAGGAGTCATTTGTGTCTGGAGGGAGAAATTCACTTTTGTGCCAAGCACAAGAACCATTTGGTTGTTGCTCTCAGCCACCTACAACATGCACAGCTGGAAAACAGCTACAGGCGATGAAAGACAAAAGGAAGCCCACAAGGCTATTTTCTGAGTTTTTCAAAGTTTACACAGAGGCATTTGAAGTGATCCCAGTGTCTGTTCATCTGCTTTTCAGATTCATTTTTGGCTCCCAGTCCTGAAGATGATTAGGAGGAAGCACATGAGCGCTGCAAACAAAGATGACCCGTGAGCAACAAAGAGACATCTCTTCCTGTGACAGCTGCTGCTGCTCACTGTCTGTTCAGCAACAGAGGGCTGTGAGAGAAGGTCTACAGATGCCTGAGTTTGCATGGCCCCTCTTTCTCTCCAGCTGTTCTTCAAGCTACTTGTCAATCATAAGGCCAGATGGCTCCCAGGTAAATGGTTTTCCAAACAAAGCATAGTATCTAGACTGTGTCACAGGGTCTAGATGGTGATGGTTGGTATAGAAACGTCCTCCAGAGGCTCAGATGGTTGAAAATGTGGTCCCCAGTTGATGGTACTATTTGAGGGAGGCTTACTAGCAGGGCATAGCTGGACAAAGTGTGTCACCTGAAGAGGGCTTTGCAGCTTTAAAAGCCGTGCATCAATTCCTGTTCACTCTCGATGCCCTGCCTGTGGCTGGAGGATGGGAGCTCTCAGCTGTTCCTGCCTCCACATCTGCCTGGTGATGGGCTCTTATCTCTCTGGAGCCTTGAGTCCAAATAAACCATTTTTCTATATGTTGCCTTGATCTTGCGGTTTTATCATAGCAATAAAAAAGTACGTAGTTAGGCGGTAATGTCCAGAACCCTCCTGGGGAGTTCCAGCATACAGCAGCATTCAGAGAAAAAAAAAAAAGAAAGAAAGAAAGAAAGAAAATCAAAATCATGTATGAAGTCTCCACTTCAGTCTCACCGGCCTTTCTCAAGAGCACATGTACACAAAGTCAGCAGTGAATCTGTTAATCTCCTGTTTTCTTTCTGCCCTCGGAATGCCTGGTTGCTGTAATGTTTCTCATAGCATGACCTCATAATTGCCTCGCCTTCCCATGCCCTTAGTCAGAAACTCTTTCTGAAACCTGCTTCCAGGAACATGTACTCTCTTCTCATTACCTCTTCTTCCCTCACACCCTCTCTGGCCTTTGTCTTTTTTGTTGTCTCTTCCAGTAACTCCTCCATGCCAAGTTTTAGGATGGGGTGGCGTATTGCACCAGCACCTGGGACATGCTTGTTAAAGTAAAGTACTGGACCTCTTTCACCTTTCTTATCTCGAAATACCCAAGAGGGAGAAAATCTCCTTAAATAATGATCCTGTTATCTCTAAGAACCAGAATAGGGAAATCATTTCTTTTTCTTTCTCATTTTAAAAACTTTAAAAAAAAAAAAGCTTTTTCTTTTGGGAATTTGCAGGCTTATAAAAAGTTGAAAAATTAGTATAAAGTTCCACTCTCACCCTTCATCGTCTTCTCTAAGCATCAACATCTTATATAACATCAGAAAAATGACTTTGAAAGATACAGAAGCATTTGCACCAAGCAAAGGCCTAGCGCCCCCTTTTGGACCAGGTCAGGATCCCACCTTGCACTAGCTTGTTTCTTTGGTGGCTCCACTGAGGGCTAATTGCTCAGTATCACCTTGGTGCCAGGACCCTGACATCTTTGAAGACTCATGATCAGTGACTTTATAAAATCTCATTTCCTTTGGATCTGGTAAGGTTCCCTCTTAGTTAGGGGAGGTAATACATTTCAGTTGAGAATATTACAAAAAGCGAGGCTGTGTTTTGCTTCCTGCATCATAGCGGGAGGCCCATGCTGCTGACAAGCTACTTTTGATCATAGGGCTAAGGTGGCATCTGGCGAATTCTTCCATCGTAATTATTGTTTTCCTTGGCGATTAATAAGCATCTGTGGGGGAGATGCTGTGAGACTCCACACACATCCTGTTTAACACGTGTTTACTCTTTCTTTAATTTTAGCATCCGTGGACGCAAAAATTACCACCATGGGGACTAAATAGTGGTTTTCTAGTTTAATAATTTCTTATACAGATCTCTACTTGTAATGCTACCACAAGGCGTAATCATTGCCCCTAAGAAACATTTTGGTGAGAGAGTAAACTTTGTGTGAGGTAGGGTTTGTGCAGACAACGAGACTACAAACAGGTAGGGAAAGTTGTTACTGAGAACAGCAAGCCAGAACGTTGGTTTTCTTCTGCCTCCTAGAGGCTTCAGATCAGAATGTCTGCATGGCCCTTCTTCACAGGCAGGCACATCTCTCCCACCTGATACCTACTGTGGCAGGGAGGGGGTGGGGGTGGGGGAGGGAAGAGCAGGGGCAGCTATTTCAGCATTTCATGAGAAAAATGACTCTGGCCTCTGCATGATCCCAGGGCTGCGTGAGATCCCAGGAGTTGGAACCTGAGGGGCAGCCACTCAATGCTGGGCACTTTGAAAGGTGGTGAAGGGTCCCATTAGGACTTCTCCCACACGGCCTGTGACCTTGACCTCAGGTCCCCTGTGCTACCTGTGGGCTTTTCAGACTACACCACTTTCTGCTCTGTAGCCACAGCATTGTGCTCCTGTTTGCCTTTCAACAGCTCTGCAAGGCAGGTGTGTTTGTAGAAATGGGCCAAAAGGATGGGACTTCTCTGTTGATTCCTAGGTTGTTTGCTCATCACAAGCTGAGATGCCATTGGTCAAAAGCCTCACCTCCACTGCTAATGATCTACACGGTCAAGCGCCTTTTGCCATCTAGAGCAGTGGTTCTCAACCTTCATAACTCTGCGATCCTTCCATACAGTTCCTCATGTTGTAGTGACCCTCTCTACCATAAAAGTATTTCTTTGCTACTTCATAATTGCAATTTTGCTACTCTTATGAGTTGCAAAGTATAGGATATGTGACCCCCGAGGGGTCGTGACCCACAGGTTGAGAACTGCTGGTCATGAGGTTACCTGCTTTGCATTTGCAGGGAAACCCCTTTCACTTCTCACTGTCCATCAGTCAGGTAGAATCTTGTGGTTCTAAGACGACAAGCCCACATGCCTGCGAGTTGTTGACCCATACGCCGCTGGCCATGCTGCCGAACGACATCACCTACACCTGTAGCTGGCTCCCACTGTGCCCCTCACCCCTGAGAGCACCCTAAGCATCTTCTCTTCAGGTTTGGGGCTACCTCACTGCTCTGGTTGGTCTTGGCTCTGAAGGACACTTGGATAAAGCTTTCCGTGTTAGTGTCTCTTAGGCTCTATCTTTCCCCTCCTTGGCCCCTAAATCTTCTATAATGCATTATCCCTTGGGTTTTCTTTATTCTTTACTTCTATTTATTTCGTTATTATTTTACAAATAGCAAGCTTTATTCCCAGAAACATAACTTCGGTCTAACTTAGCCTGTAGTTAGGTATGTACTGGCATTGGCTTTTAGCATTTTCATTTCCTGATGACCAGAGATGTTGCATATATTTTCAAGGGCTTTTTCACTATCTGCAAGAGCTTAGCACAAACTCATTAAAATGTTTTTCTTTGGTTTTGTTTGTTTGCTTGTTTTGGCTGTTTTTGAGACAGGGTGTCTTCATGTAGTCCTGCCTGTCATAGAACTTTCTATATGTATCAGGCAGGCCTTGAACTCACAGCAATCCACCTGCCTCTGCCATCTGAGTGCTGGGATTAAAGACACACATCATGCACCTGGTGAAAGACTTGGTCTTACTAAGTAACCCCGGCTGGCTTGGGACACACTCTGTAGACGAGGCTGGCCTGGAATTCACAGAGATCCACCCACATGTGTCTCCAGAACGATGAGTTTAAAGTTGCACACAATCAGGCATGGCATATCTCTGTTTTTATACATATGAAAATGAGGTATCATAATACTGTTGGTGTTTGGTAAGATTGGAAGGCAGATTCCTTGGAGTACACTGACATTGATCATATAAGAATAACTCACGTTGTTTGGTCAGTAAGAAGTTATAGGTCCTAGGATATGTCGTTAAAGTTATTTTTATAAAACTGTGTTTGTGGGCTGGAGAGATGGCTCAGCGGTTAGGAGCACTGATTGCTCTTCCAGAGGTCATGAGTTCAATTCCCAGCAACCACATGGTGGCCCACAACCATCTCTAATGTGATCTGTGCCCTCCTCTGGCCTGCAGATGTACATATAGGCAGAGCACTGTCTACATAATAATAAATAAATCTTAAAAAAAAAACTGTGCTTGTTTCTTAGTTTCTCTCTTAACCCAGCTATCACCCTAATATATTATTATAATATTATTATATTATTTGTTAGACAAGCTTTACAGCACAATCCTGAGCAGTATTAATTGTTCGGATCCCTCTATCCTACCTGACTCCCTCTTTACCAAAATCCACACTTTTTGCTTTTTAGGGTTCTCTCTGTTCCAGCAGCTCCGTCCTCATGTCTCTTGGCCCTATGTTCATGGCTGAAATTCTCTATTTTCTCCTCTAACCCCTCCTCCCCTGGAAGGCAGGAAATGCAGCCCTACTTTCTCCCTTGCTCATCAATTGGCTGTAAATTGCTTTATTAGCCTATCAGGGAACCATTGGGGAGCAGAGTTCACACAACATTGAGACAAGAGATTCTCAGAAAAAAAGAACTGCAGCCAGATATGGGGCAGGGTGTCACAATAATCAGCATTTGAATTACACAGTAACTTTATGCCTACACTGTGTGGAACTCTACAACTTGCTAGTTTTCAATTCATCCTCAGAGGCCCTGGCTTTGCTTTTAGGGCAGGGAGCCCCACCCTGGCACATTTGAAGCTGCTTAGTGATGGATTTAGAACCACACCCCATGGAATCTTCAGAATTTCACCTCTTCAGTGGTGAGATTTCTTTACTGGAAGAGACCTACGTTAGAAAGGCATCTGATTCAGCGTGTCTCGAAGCAAGTTCCTCACACCACTAGCCCACGGTTGCTTCATTAAAAGAGAGCAGTGCGGAATACCATATAATAAATTCATAGATGAATCACAAAGCATATGGGGGTAGTGGAAAAACTGAGAAACTCCACAATAAAGATATTCCCTTTAACCTAGTCACCTAGAATTCCCCCCAGGACAATCGTATTTGTGGTTATCATGGATGCAACACACAGTCCTGTGGACCGTGTTCTAATGAAAGGACATGTAATTGCTATGAATGTCAGCCACAAGAGGGTTCGGGGTGGCAAAGACGCATTTGCAATTCTGACTTGTTTAAACACTGATGGTTTTAGTGTCTGTGTTTTCATGTGCCCCTGTGTAGGTATTTTTGTCAGGAAAGGGGCTGAACTCTGGGCCTCTTAGCCTTATGCATGATAGGCAAGCGCCTGTCTAATGAGTCATATTTCTAGATCTGCTGTGTTTTCCAAACAAATGTATATATTAACAAGTTTACATAATGCATGATTTTATGCATGACTGTTTTAGTTCATTCATTCTACGCAATAGGGATCTCACTCACATTAACCCTGGTTTGTTTGTTTTTTAGAGAAACCTGGTTGATTTTAAATATCTAATTTCTGGCAGTTATCCAGCCTATGTATATTCCTCACGGTTAACATCACCAACATCCACGGCAAACATCTGAGCCTAGCCACTCACATGGGGTGGGTGATGTCCACTAGTTCACCTGGTTGCTTCGGCATTCTTTCAGCATGGTGAGGGAGTTGCATCATATGCTTAGCCAAAAATAAAAATGTGTAGTAGATTTAGGTAAGTGCTATGAGCACAGGTAAGACAATGTTAGACTACTACGGCTGGCATCTCTGTCTCTCTTACCACAACACCCAGGTCAGCCTCTTCTATGCCGGGAGGGTGTCACATGTAAAGATGTCTTCATTTCATAGAAACCAAATCCACTCCTCTCTGGCAAGAGTCATGGAATTTGCAACTTGCTATTTCACTCTGTTGGGTACCGTTAGCCTGTGACTGAAGGGGGACCATCCCTGGGAAGGACAGATGACAAGGGGATACTGTCACGAGGAGCAATTCTGATGCTGGAAGCAGGGTTTCGACCTGCTCGTTACGGTCAGTCTACGTTGGACACCAGGTGCTCATTTAATTGTAGCTGGCCCACTTGAGGCTGAAATGAATGGTGAGTTGGATTCTGGGAGACATCTGTTGTGAAAAGTGCTCTCTTGATCTTGTAGAGGCAGAAGAACCCTGGCCAAGGTGTTTCCACACAGCTGCTTCTCTTCGCTTCTAGCTCTGATGGCTTATGGCTTCTACTGTATGCCAGGCAAGGCCGTCACTTCTCTTCGTGAACCTCAGTTTGGTGGTGGCACTTTGCTGGGATCTTTCTGATGTCCTCACTGACTCCATATTTGCTGTCGTTTGAAGACCGGGTGCAGTGATTTTAAGCACTTCATTGGAATAGTCTCAGCCATTGCGGTTCTACCTGTGGTGTTGGACTCCCCCCCCCCCTTTCTTAAATCCTGTGTCTGTTGCTTTCCCCATTTGGACCCAATCAATCACAATTACAATGTGGGGTGTACTGAAGCTGTTGGAATGCTTTGGGTCTTAATTCCCCCATGACAAAGAAACACACACATCTCATTCTTAATAAGAACTCGCTGTCTCACCCAAAGTTAATAATAGTGATCTCTAACAAGTAACAAATACCATTAAGGTCAATTATTCAAATTATAGACGATAGAGGAGCTGGCTGGTAAAATAAGTGGTAGTTGGATGTGGTTAAGTATATATACTTGAAAATCTGTTCTATTAGCTGTAAAACCCCGACACTGCACAGGTAAGATTCAAATCAACAGTGAACTAAACTTCCCACTGCTCAGAATTCAAATCCCCCTTTGGTTTCAATCCATCGCCGTTTTAGTGAGGTTTTCAGACGCTGGACACAAGGGAAAGGTGACAACAGGAAATTACTGCCCCTTATTATCTAAATTCTGAATGTCTATGAACTTCATTGTAGACTCAGAGGACAAATCAGGCCTAAAAAGTTCATCAGCTGTCCAGTTTGTACAAATGCAAACAAGTTAAAAACGCAACGACAGAAGCAAAATACAACTAGCCACACAGTCGATGCACTTAAAACAAGAATGCCCCCCTCCCCCACTTTCCCAGATAATAAGAAAGTATACAGTGTGGCCTGTGCTGCTCAAAATGGTCCTCCAGGCTCACGTGGCAAAGACTGGGAATGATGCTTCTCTGCATGGGTCTCTGGAAGCCAGTAGGGTCACAGATACAAGGGAGGGCTCTGAGGGACAGAGGCAAAGCTGCAGCGCATGCTGACCTTACTCTTCCAGAGTCCTGCATGGTAGAGGTGTCAAAGCCATCTGCACAAGGCTGGTGAAATGGATCAGGAGGGGACAGTCTTGCTGTGTAAGTCTGAGTAGCCAGATGTGGTGCCTCACACTTGCAACCCCTACACTCCTAAGGCCACGCGGGAGGCAGAGGCAGGAGAATTGCAGGAAGCTAGCAGGCCAGCTAGCAGGGAGTATGCAGAAGGACAGACAGACACAGGAGAGGCATTGCCTTGCCAAGGCGCAAGGAGAGAGCAGATTCCTAAATGCTTTCCTCTGACCTCCACATGTTCACACACACACACACACACACACACACACAGAGAGAGAGAGAGAGAGAGAGAGAGAGAGAGAGAGAGAGAGAGAGAGAGAGAGAGAGAGAGAAGAAATTATAGATCCCCCAAAGCCTACATTCAGGTATATGGCTTTTGCATTTGTGGAAGGCCCTGGGAATCCACGTTCTAAAGAACAGTGATTGAGGTAATTGCAATGCAATCTGTCTTCGTGTTCTCTTGGAGAATTTTAGTAAGCCTTGGAGAAGAGGGCTTGTTCATCAAATAAAAGCACATCAATGTGGTGTCTATGTAATTAATTGTGCAGTTGGTTATACACACAGGACTCCCACCTACTGTTGATGAGCCATTGAGTTTCTTCAATACCACAAAATGCTAATTGCCTGCCAGCCAGCGCACTGCCCTCCTCTCCGCAGTCCAGTCACCTACCTGTGTCAATGGGTGAGGATGCCATGCCTAAGATAATTTTGTCTAGTCTTAGCTATACAAACTTGCTACTAAATATATTTTTAGTTAAATGATTCAATTTAATTAAAATTTTAGGTACACTTAGGGGATGCCGAACCCCGTTCTTTTACAGTGGAAGACAACCGTAGAAAGCCACACAGTTCGCAGGAGGAACAGATTTTTAGAGTGGGGAGTCTGCAGCCAAATCCTTGTGCTAAGTATTGGTGATGTAGCTTAGTGCTTGGTGAGGAGCTTAGTGCTTGTCTCACTGAGCCTGTTTTCATATGGATAACCCAAGACATAGCAGATCATCCCATAAACTCTCAGTGAGATGACATGTACAAAGCCCAGTGAACACTTCCCATCCAAGTCAAAGAAATAATTGCAGGCCCCTTCTGGTTCTCTCTCTCTCTCTCTCTCTCTCTCTCTCTCTCTCTCTCTCTCTCTCTCTCTCTCTGTGTGTGTGTCTCTGTCTCTGTCTCTGTCTCTGTCTCTGTCTCTCTCTCTCTCTCTCTCTCTCTCTCTCTCTCTCTCTCTCTCTCTCTCTCCGTCTCTCTCTCTTTCTTCAACTTCTGGCAATGAAGTCTGAAACAGAGAGTAAAAACAGGGAAGGGCTTTCATCCATGCTTGATACACAGATGAGACCTGAGACAGGCCAGGCAGTAAACAGTTGAGGCTTTGCCTTCATTTGATCTCTGGTACAATGACTTAACTTTGTCATCATAGTCACAACAGGTGTGTGAGCATGTGTCTGCATTCCAGTAAAGCTTTATTGCAAGAGCAAGCAATAGGCTGTATTGAGCCTGCATGATGTAGCTAACTGGACACCCAGTGATGCAGAAAGGGGGCATTTGAGAAGGCCAAGAATGACACAGGACATGGTGTCATAGTGTCATGGGGTCCTAAGTCAGAAACAAACACAGGCTCCCAGGCCGTTCTCCAAACCCAGCTTTAATCATCAGCTAGATGGGTGATTTTACAAGTGATGTCTCCCCCTCAGAGACCAATACTGAAGGAGCTGAGCTCAAGATTCTGCAAGGAAAGCCTCAGGTTCTGGGGGACAGAGAACCACGGACGGTGGCCTCAGTCTGGGCATTTGACTGGTTTGCTCTTTCGTGGTTGGTCAGTGAGTCAAAAAGAACAACAGAAGCTCCCGAGTCATGAGGGAGATTTATTTACTGAAAGGGGGAAAAGATAGCATTAGGTCAAAAGAAATGTTCCTTTTCTCCACAGTCACAGAGGTGCTCAGAACTGCTATTCAATTCTAAATGTCATGTGTAATTTCATACAGTTTAAAGTCAGACTGCGATGTCAGAAGCTGACGACCTGAAAACTGAAGTCTTGCTTTTCCACAGCAAGCGGTGCTCTGGCTGTAAATGTGATATATTAATTATAGGAGAAAGAAATCAATCAAAACTGTTTACAAAAGGAAAGCATTGTAGAAAAGTGTTTACATTGAAATAATAAGTGCCCTGTGTTTTGCAATTGGACGTGTTAATACGTTGAAGAAAAAAAAATATTCTTTCAAGACACTTGATGTGATGATTTCAAAAAAATGCTAAACTCAAAATTTAGAGAGTGAGTTTATTATTCAGGTACTATTGTGAGGTGGCTTACCCAAGTACATCTCCTTCCTGATGCAAATCAGTTCTTCCTAGGAAACAGTAACTGTTAATGTCTTTACTGGGCACCAGCACACACATTACTGAGTGTATCAATTCACCAAATTTCTGACTATATTGCACTTTTACGAATGAGGAAACTGAGGCACCAAGAAGCTTGTTCCAGAGGCAGAATTTGAGCCCAGGTCCTCTCTCCCATGCTGCCTCCTAAAGCACAGTGTATTAGCACCTTTGCTGTAGTGAGCTCTTTGGAACAACAGTTCCCAACCAGCCAAGGCTTGAAGTGAAGCATCCTTCCCTCCTCCCCAGAAACCCAGGCGATCAAAACAGAGCGAGAGGACACGGTAGCTATAGGGTTTTTTTGTTTTCCAGTTCTGAAAAGAAAATGAATGGAGACTTTCCAGATTATCCCAATTTGTGATAATAACTCATTTCTCTGAAATCAGATGTTGTAAGGTTTTAATAACACACATGGGTGAATAATTTACCTTGGCTTCCCAGCTACATTTTAACATTCATCTGAGAAGAGAACATTTGTCTTAACTTCTTTGCTTATCCACTTAGTATAGTCAGCCCGTCGATAGCTTCATAAAGAGCTGGGCATGCTAGGGTGTAGTTGTGATCCCTGCACCTGGAGGCAAAGGCAGAAAGATGGCTGCAGGTTCAAGGCCAGCCTGGTCTACATAGGCCAGCAAGGGTATCAGAATGCAACCTCAGCATCTATAAACAAACCTTAGTAAACACGTGTCGACGGAGGAGATGATGGACCCACGCCAGGAACTCCTCAAGACCAGGCCATGGCAGAACACCAGGAGAACAGTCTCCGTGGCTTCTTAGGATAAAATAATTTCTTTTCAAAGTTGACCCATCAAACGCCTTAATATTTCTGGGACATTTGGGTACCCCTAAGTGAGTCCCAATGCAGTGCCACAGTTTTCTAGCTTCAGCCATTTACGCGTATCCACCACCGTTTTTTTTTTCTATCATATTTACACAGGCTCTGCTCTATCACTATTTAAGTAAAAAAAAATGCTGAGTTCACTCAGAGAATGTTTAAGGAATTTCTCCAGACTGCTAATAATATCTCATGCAATGCAAACAGTGTGCTTGTGTATACTGTTCAGGGAACCATACCAATAGCAGCAACAAAAAACAATAACGACAAAACAAAACAAAATAAAAACCTCTTCATGTGTTCCCTACAGACACACTGTTTTCTCCAAATACTAAAAGGTAGAGAGACAGCTGCACATACACTTTATACATATATAAACTATAGATGTGATATATATATGTACATATATATGTATGTATATCTGTCACTCACTGAAAGCAAGCCACACCATAGAATCTTTCACTTGTGTGTCGTCATATGGCAGAGCCCGCCCCTCACCCCTTCTGTGTTGAAGAGCTTATGGACCTGTGCCGAGGGGTCCAGGCAATGCGCCAGCTACTGCCAGTGGCTGGTTGTGGGTACCTGTGTTCTGGGCCCCCTCTCCTCCCTGGCTTTCCCAGGCACAGCAGACACAGACAGTGGAAGTCAGCTTGAGTGCTAGGACAGGGTGGGGCTGGAGAGGAGCCTCACAGTTCCATTGTGCCCTCTATTTCCCCAGCAGAGGGCTGCTGCGATGGGCTCTAAACACCTAGACCACCTCTGTCACTCAAGTCCTCTTGTTGGCTGAGATGTAGCTTTTGCCGTAAGCTATTTGCCACTATTCCTGCCTATCCCCTCCATTGAAATGCCTCTAGTGCAGGGATGCACAAGCAAAAAATAGTTTTTCTGAGAAATCTGCATACATTTTCATATCATCTACACAGCCCACCCCTCCGCCCCCCCGCATTGTACCTTAGAATGAAGAGATGATTTTTTTTTTTAAAAAAGCAAACAAACAAAAAGCCACCGGCCATTAATTCAGCTCACTGCGTGTCTGTGTAGCTCGACTATGAGATCCTAGAGAGGCTCCAGAGAGCCAAGGCCCAGAACACCCTGCTCCTGCTCAGAGGACTATTTATAACGTGCCCTGTGTGCAGCCTTCTTTACAGTTTCTCTCTCCAGTGTTCTTCAGCCTGTGTAGATGGCATTTATGCAATTCAGAAAAAGATGCTTCGACAAGGTTAGTCAGCAGCAAGGTCCTCTGACACAGCTTCAAGATGCAGTTAAAAATAGGAGGAGGGTGCTTTGCCCAAGTCATCACATTGTGAGGCATGAGAGAATCGACCACAGTTTTGGTTCCCACATCCTGTTCTTTTATCCAGAAATAGATGAAAACTCTGTCCCTGGATTTTGGACAAGACCTTTTGTTTCTGTGACCTCCTCGGCTCTCTGGTCCTTCTTGCTCTGGGTCCTGCCCACTTCTCTCCCTTCTCAACGATGAGCCATGAGCTCTGGGAGTCTGTCATGCCCTGCCCCCCCCCCCAGCCATGTCTCAGGGGTTAGTTACAACCCTCAGCCAGGCCTACTTAGGCCAGGCAGGTGTGTAACTTAAAGCCAAGCAGGTGTGAGAGGGCAGCCATTACCTCATCTGCAGGGTAAGGAAGCTCTTACTCCATTTTCCACAGAGCCACTCGCTTTTCCCAGAACAGCCAGAGAACCAGAGTGTTATGGGAACTTGTCTAATCATTAATGTTAGAAATAAAATTGGGTTTTAAATGTGTTTGAAAATACAGTGGAGCCCAAAATATGAACTGTTTTGTTCATGGGTTCTGCTCTGTTGCTCTTTGGGGGATTTTGTATGCTAATCAAGTAGAAAACTGGACTCTACAAAATCTAGATGTTTCGGGTGAAACTGTCCACTTTTTCTCATTCTTGACTTCTAACTAGGAGAGGGTGTGGGCTATAGCAGGAGTCCTGGATTCTGATTCTCGTCCAGCTCTGGGTTAGCTGAGGAACTCCCTATTACTTTGCTTCTGTGGCAACGACCTTGACTTCAACCAAACTCCATCAGCCCATGAGACAAGAACAGCCTCGCCCTTACCATCTTTCTCCTCCTTTATCTTAGAGGTCAACTCCCCACAGCAGCTGGTGATCCAGGTATTTTCCTGATTTTCTCAGATCAGAAGGCAGCTTTGTTTGCAGCCTGTTGTGTCTAAACCCCAGTCAGTGCCGTTGCTGAAGCAGTCCTTAAGTCTCTTTCCCCTGAGGTTGGATGTCAGCAACGGTCATCACCCTAGCAAACTGCTACATCTGTTTCCACTTCCGCTACAGCCATCTCAGTCCTCTGAAGATTTTCTCCATAAACAAAACAACAACAACAATGAAACAATTTTAGAAGCACTTTGTTCAGGGATTTTTTTTTCCTCTGGAGGAGAATTAACAATGAATACAGATGGGTGTCACCGCCTCTCACAGCCAGCCCCCAAATTGCCTACGGCCCTTGTAGGTTGGTAAGGCAACTCTAAGCAGTTATGTTCAAGTCATGGGGGGAAGAGCAGGTTGGCTCTTCAGTAGCCCCCACACAGGATGCCAGGCAGGCAGACCCCAGGGGTGCTGCAAATATCCAGGCGGTTGCTAAAATACTTTACTGAATGCATGATGGTCAATTCTATCACTCAGTGTTGGGGATGGAAAAAAATGTCTATTTTTTTCTCATCCTGAAGTATAAAAGCTATTTGAGCACATTCCCACCTGCCCCAGGGAGGCTTGAACTTTTTTTCCTTTTAATTTTGATTGTATTAATTTATTCAGATTACAACTCAATTGTTATCGCATCACTTGTATCCTCTCGTTCCTTCCTCCCTCCTGCTTTTACCCTATTCCCCTCCCCTAAGACTGAGGGGGACCTCCTCCCCCACTGTATGCTCGTAGGCTATCAAGTCTCCTCTTAGTAGCCTGCTTATTCTTTCTTTGAGTGCCACCAGGCCTCCCCACCAAGGGGAGGTGGTCAAATATGGAGCACCAGAGTTCATGTCAAAGTCAATCCCTGCTCTCCACATAACTGTGGAGAATGTCCTGTCCATTGGGATAGATCAGAGTAGGGGTTCAATGTTTTCTACTTGTATTGTCCTTGGTTAGTGCAATAGTTTGAGCAGACCCCCCCTGGGCCCTGATCCATCCATCACGATGTTGTTCTTGTAGGTTTCTAGGACCCTCTGCGTCCTTCTATTTCCCCATCTCCTATATTTCTCTCACCTAGAGTCCCAGTGGGATGTCCTCACATCTATCCCAATCTCCTGGTAGGTGAAGACTTTCGTGGAACATGTCTTTTGGGCTAGTGCCCAATTATAAGTGAGCATATACCATGTAAGTCTGCTTCTGGGTTAACTCACTCATTATGATCATTTCTAGTCCCATCCATTTGTCCACAAGGAGATTTGGGGGGAAGTCACACCTCTCAGCTTTATCGAATGTCCAATTCAAAAACGTCACCATGGCTGTGCTCCCTTCAAACTCTCTAGGAGCTTCTTTCCCTGTCTCTTGCAACGTCCTGTGGCAGCCTCAAGTCTTTGGCATTCTACACTTTTATAGCATAGCACTGTGGTTTCAGTTTTCTCCCCCGTTTGCACATGGTAGTCTTTCTTCACTCTGTATCAGACATTCTATTAAATCCCTCTGTAAAACGTCACATCATTTTGCATAGAATCTGTCTTCTCAGACACTGCAAATCATCTCCAGCTCACTTAGTGATACCATGAAAATGCTGTGTGTACTTCAAAGAACCAGAGCCCATGAACAGAAAGGGCCAATATATTCAAGGACCTGGGGACAAGGTTGTGAATACAGCCTTCTGATGAACAGGAGCCATCTGGTACAGAGACCGGCTAGCAAAGATGGCGGGTCCAACAAGCATCAGCCCTGCGCCGCCATTAAGAACAAATGTGTTGCTTCTCTCTCTCTCCCTCTCTCTCTCTCTCCCTCTCTCTCTCTCTCTCTCTCTCTCTCTCTCTCTCTCTCTCTCTCGTATGTCAGCGCAGAGATAGAAAGGGCAGAAGACATCAGGACTGGGGACTTGGTGGAATCAGCAGTTTGGGATGCCCCTTAGCCACAGTGATGATGGGTCTGGTCTCTGGAGACTCTCGGAGCAGTGAGGAGGTGACTCAAACAACACCTCAGCACCACTCGGAGCCATGCCCTTAGACGATGTGGTGATGCTTTAACCTGTGTGTCCCCAAGCCACGGACATTTACATACGTGGCCCTCTATTGGTGGCACTATTTGCGAAGCTTAGGAGGTGTGACCTTGTAGGAAGTGTGCTACTGGAGGTGAGCTTTGCAAATAAAAAGCCTCATCTACTGCTAGCTTGCTCTCTGTTTCATGCTTGCCGTTCAGGAAGTGAGTGAGTGCTCAGTTTCCTGGCCCTGCCGCCATGCAGGCAGATTGCTCCAAGACTTGACTCTGCTACCTCGGCCCTCTTATCCCTTGGGAACCATAAGCTCAAACAATCTTTTCTTCTTCTTCTTCTTCTTCTTCTTCTTCTTCTTCTTCTTCTTCTTCTTCTTCTTCTTCTTCTCCTTCTTCCTCTTCTTCTTCTTCTTCTTCTTCTTCTTCTTCTTCTTCTTCTTCTTCTTCTTCATCTTCTGAGTTGCCTTTGGTCATGGCATTTTATCACAATAGAAAGGTGACTAATACAGAGCTGTACCAGTAAATGATTCCAATGTGGAGATGTAACTGGCCTGACAGGAGCAATATTTTGAAGAGCTACTTTTGTTCCTTATTTTTAGCCTACAGAGTATTGACAGGATGAATCCCAGGAAACGGGGATTCCTCCAGGAGGCTCACACTGGGTAAGGAGAAATAATAAAGGCCTGGTACCAGCCAAAAGAGGAACTTGACGCCCAGAAAAGAGGCTTCATACAGCACTGAGGACTTGTCAGACATTTTGCTGGGATACTGGAGCCCAGACAGCGATGGGGAATACCACACCTTGACTGGGGACTACTTAGAGATGTATATCTCTGACCTTTCAGCTTCATTTCAGAACCTCCAAAGATGACCCTGAAGAGAGTCCCTGGGTCTCTTTATCACTCGTCCAAATGTGGCCACATTGAATGAACCGCATGTTTTTGCTTTTTTTTTACTATTAACTTGTCCACTCTAATTGTATTATTGAGGCCAGGTGGCAGAACCTGGCTTCTTGGAGTATAGACTGTGAACACAAGGTCATTTTTCCATTCTGACTGCCAGGGATAAATGGCACAAGGTTCTGCTAGAAAATATGGAGATTTTTGTTCTGAAAGGGCACGTTGATTGTCAACCAGCATTTGTGGCTCTCCATCCAAGCATCTCTTAAAAGTTCTGCAATTTTATGGTTGAAAAGCCGAAGACAAAACAAGCAAACACCCAGTGCAAACCCTGATCCAGAAGCAGCCGAGGAGAACAATGGGACCAAGAATAACGGCTCAGCAGGTTCAACCTGAGAAAAGTGGAGATGGATGCCAAGGGATCTGGAAAATGCAAGGACAGTCTGGGAAGATTGTTCAGCGGCTAAAGTGCTTGCCACGTGCGAAGAGACCCAGAGGACCCAGATAAATGCCCCGGGGGAGGTGGCAGCAATCCTGTAATTTCTGTTCTGGAAGGCAGAGGCAGGAAATCAAGCCAGCTAGTGAAACCAGTCATGTTGGCAAGCCCTGGGGCTGATTGACAGATCTTACTTCAAAGAATAAGGTGAAAGAGGGATGAAGGTAGATTTGCAACTTCAGCCTCAGGCTTTCACATGCACACATGTGAAAAGAAGAAAAAAAACTATAAGGATTTATTAGTAAAAGAACATTATCAGTAAGACAAGAACGCATCCCCGCCCCCCGCCTCGGCACCCTGTGACTTCTGTTCTTGGATGTGCTTGAGATGAAGTCCTGGACCGCATCACTAAGGATGGGGATGCTACCAGAGGCTGAGCACCGTGGAAGGTGTCTGAGAGACTCTGAGAGCCAGACACTGTGCTTGGAGCCTAGGCTCTCCCAGAGACTCTTCCCACAGTGTCTTTTAAGGTCTTAGGTACTGCTCTATTTTTTTTTTTATTAGTTTATTCTTGTTACATCTCAATGGTTATCCCATCCCTTGTATCCTCCCATTCTTCCCTCCCTCCCATTTTCCCCTTATTCCCCTCCCCTATGACTGTTCCTGAGGGGGACCTCCTCCCCCCCGTATATGCTCATAGGGTATCAAGTTACTGCTCTATTGCTCTGAAGAGGCACCAGACCAAGGCAGCTTATAAAAGAGAGCATTTAGTTGGAGGTTTGCTTACAGCTCCATAAGAGTTGTCCATTACCACCGCGGTGTGCATTGTGGCAGCAGGCAGGTGGGTGCTGGAGTTGAGAGGTTTATATGTAGTGACAACTATGAGGAGGCGAGTGAGCAAACTGGGACACAGCAGGAGCTTTTGAAACCTCAGTGCCCACCCCGAGTGACACACTTCTTCCAACAAGGCCATACTCGCCCCAACAAGATCACACTTCCTAATTCTTTCCGAAGAATTCTACCCAGTGGAGATCATGCACTCATATATATGAGTTCATGAGGGCCATTCTTATTCAAACCATCATATTTAATATGCCCAAAGCAAACAGCCTTGAATGCGTCAAAGACAATGACTGACAAGGCAAGCTATTTCTTGACTAGCAGTGTAAAGAAATTCTATATTTCTACTTTTTTAAAGATCTTGCCTTAATATGTTTAAATGTATTTTAAATTAATTGCTTGGGAAGACAGTGTTCCTTTCAAGACACGCCGCATCAGGACAGGATGTAAACATGGCTGAGTGCTGCCGTGGTTAGAAGTTGGAGTCAGGCATAGCGTTATAGGTGGATTGAGAATAGCCAAATGAAGAAACAAGTTGCCATGGAAACAAGCCACTAAATGGAGCGTGGCAATTCTAAACCTCTGTCTCAGATAAAGAGAAGGAAAGAGATGAGGTAGGACATGGTGGCATACCTACAATTATGACACTTGGGAAGCTGACAGACAGACAGACAGACAGACAGAGAGAGAGACAGACAGACAGACAGAGACGGAGACAGACAGACTATCCCTGGAAAGAAGTTATATCCACTAAGAGGTTGGAATTTTGCAGGTCCAGAGGCCAATTACCTAAGTCAGGCTAGCATTTAGTCCCATTACTAGTCCACCTCTGTGTCAGAACTAGCATACTATGACTAAAGGGTAACACTTTTTGGAACATAAGAACTTAGCAGACCACTGCTTTCCACCAGCCCCAAAGCTAAGAAAGTCACATGTAGCTTCTGAGGCCAATAAAAAATTTCCCCCTCTTGCTGCAACTGCCTCTCTTATGTATTTTTTTAAATCTTCATTTATGACTTTCTTCTGTAAAACTATAAGATTTCATGAAACTGCTTCATGGTATTTTGGCTAACCTAAATCTGTGTTCTTTCAGGGTCGGTAGCACAAATTTGTCTCTAGAATAAACTATCTCTTACTCTGTTTGAAGTGAGAGCTGTTTGTTGTAGTTTTGTTTTGAGTCAACAGTATGAAACAAAGGACAAGGCAGATGACCCATAGTTGTCAAGAAGGAGAGAGAAGTGTTCCTTGTTAACTATCTGCCACCAGAAGGAAAGCAGATTGTTACCAAAGCCACAGCCAGCAGGTTGAAATTCAGAGCCCATCAAGCATTTTTCAAATTGATGATTTATTTTTCTTTGTAGTGTCGCGCTTGTACCTAGGGCCTGGCTCTCGCTGGGCGAAGGTTTACCACTGAGCTACTTCTCCTAGCCCACTGACTTATATTTTTTTATTTTGAGATATGGTTTCAGTAAGCTACAAGGCTCCTGCCTCAACCTCCTGGATAGCTGGGGGTCTCAGGCCTGTGCCACTAGGCCTGGTTTTCTGGACATTTTTAAATCTTTCTACTCATCTGCCAGTTCACTCCAACATGACTAAGGATGCCTTCTGAATGACCGGCCCCAGCGTGAAGGCTACAGAGGGTCCTGCTATCTCACTCCAGAGACCCAGCCTCCCTTTACCCTGCAGTTCTGGTTCTGAGTATCATCCTATCTAGGCCTCCTTCCTAGCCAACAAGCTCCATTGTCACCTTGCCAAGGACTCTTGTCACCTTAGCCTTCACGCCCAGCCCAGTAGCAGAATACATCCCTTGAGGTCAGCCTCCTCTGCGTGTTCTAGCCCTCAGCCCACAGAACTCACCCAGCTGGTCCTCCCACCCACCCTCTCTCCCCTTTCAACCTGACTTTGGCTTTGCTGTGTGCTGCATCTGGCTTGGGATTGAACAAGCAACCCTCAGTGTGGATAGGATCATGACTCAGAAAATGCCGCATCACGAGCTGTCACCCAACCCCCAAGCCTCTGCACCAATAGCTTCCTGTAGCGTGTCGGGCAACACCTCCACTTCCCAGATCCACAGCTAACTTTTCTATTTTTTTTTTCTTTTGCCCACGTTATTCTCTCCGGTCCTCAGCACTCAGGGCCCTTCTGTGTGACTGTGAGCTCATTCATCTATTTTTAAACATCTACTGCTTTCTAATTGCTCTCATGCCGTGTCTTGCCTTATAACCAATCTCCAGGGCCAGTGACTGGCGTGACGTTCATGTTGCCATTATAGTGCACTAACTGTGCTCTTATTGCTGTGTTCACAAATGTCATTTCTTTGGGGTCTTTTAATGATGCAGTCAGGGAAGCAGAGGACGTGTTATAGTCTCCAGCTCATAGATCAGGAAATCGAGGTTCAGTGCGGTTAAGTGATCTCCCCTGGCTGCGTACACCCTGAGAAGCTTGGACACCAAGTCTTCACCAAATGGTATAGGAAGAGGCACTGCCCCCTGTGGCTGGGTCTCAGAGTCACCCATCCTCCACTCTTCCTATGAGTCCTTTCTTGCTGACAGGTACACCAACATCCGCTAAGGAACTTTACTTTAGTAAACAAAAACACCAAGACCTGTATGTCAATTCCCCTTAGCCTTCAGATCCAGGGCCATAGTTGCATATTTGAAAATGATAGACGATGAAAGAATCTTCATTTGTCCTTCGGTGTCTATGAACAAAATGAAGCAAGGCAACACACTATCCTTGGAGTTTCCCTCCTCACAGGGAGAGCCCTGAAGTGCCGGCCCCACACGCAGAGCTGCCTGCTGCACCTCCAGGAGCCCAGCCGGGCAGGGATTCCCAGATACCTCCACTGCACGGGTCTGCTCCCCCAGGCTTGTGTTCCTGTCTTCTTAATGTGCCGTGAGCTTCTCTTGTCTCTACAGACCTGTGAAGAGCAGTAAATATTGATCGGAGGGGGCATGCTTGCTATGTTCCTTAAGAAGGGAGAGCAAGCCTTCTTGTAACAAGACTTCCCAAGACAAGAGAATTATTTACAGCGAGGTTGGCCCCAAGGTGTGAAGCCTTACAGAGTATTGTAAACTACTTAAGGAAGCCGAACTTGGGGAGGTCCTACCTCATTTATCTGTAGTGCAGAGAGAGAGAGAGAGAGAGAGAGAGAGAGAGAGAGAGAGAGAGAGAGAGAGAGAGAGAGAGAGAGAAGTGTGAGAGGCTGCGAGAACAGAGTTGAGGGAAGAGGCAAGCTGAGGGACCTGGGTGGCACCCCTAGGAGTCAAATCAGTGACAGTCAAATGGCTGAGTAAAGAGGGGAGTGTGGCTGGCGATACTTGCTTTTCCTCCAGTCCCTTCCCAGGGTCTGCAGTGACACAGCGGAATGGCACAGGCGGGATAATTTGCCAGGTGGCCGCTCACCCCCTTCTGGCTCTGTGCTGGCTGCTGTGTGCGCGTTCTCCTCTGCCTCACCACACCCCAATGATTCTACTGCTGATCTGTTTCCAGAGTGACTCAGTTCCTTGGCCCTGGTCCTTGCTGACTGATGCTGGCTAATAGACCCCGAGCCACTGTAAAACACAGTGTTCAGAGCTCTCGGTAGTCCAATAGCTGTTCTCTTTTGGGTGGAAGCAACTCCTTCTTCTCTGAGGTGGCAGCTTCTTTTTGCGTCATGTTTTTGCGATGGAGAAACACTTGACTAAAGAATACATGAAAACAGTTGTTTACAAATAGACTGGAGTTCACATCTGGAGTCATCCACCTACCGAGTGGGTGCCAGTCACACCTCGGACAATTCTTAAACCTCTGAGTCTTGGTTTTCTCCTTTGTTAGCTAAGAACAACGCCATCCCAGAAGCCTGTGGACAGAATTAGGTGATGGAGTCAACGCGGAGCTGAACTCTGGTGCAGGCACATAATAAAGGCCCAATGGATGTTAGCATTGAGGATCTATTGAGCACCCTTAAGGTTTCATTAAAGAAAAACCCAGAGGTCCTGTGTTCTTGTGAAGACACATTCTATTATAAGGCAACAAACAAACAACGCAAAACAAATGAACGACAAAAATCAAACCAAACCAACCGAACAAAAAACAGAACAAGACAACAACAACAACAACAACAATAACAAAACCACTGTTAGGAAAAGCTCACTTAATCTGCTCTATCTTTCTAGCTTTTAAGCAATCACCCTTGCCTTAGAGTCCCAAGGGCCAGTCCCCATGCAGTTTATATGTTTTATTTTAAATATTTATTTTACCAATTTATTCATATTACATCTCAATTGTTATCCCATCCCTTGCATCCTCCCATTCCTCCCTCCCTCCCATTTTCCCCTTTCTCCCCTCCCCTGTGAGTGTGTACTGAGGGGGACCTCCTCCCCCTGTATATGCTCATAGGGTATCAAGTCCATTTTAACAAACCTCACTGACACACCACGGATGGCTCTTGAAACAGAGGCAGCCCTGACCATGAACACAAATTCCCCATTTGCTGTTGAGTTACTTTTCATTATGCGCCACTACCTTCTTGTCCTCTTCCACTATCTCTTAGCTCCAAGACTGTGCCAATCCTTCAACACGGACTTCCTGAGCTCTTTCCCACCCCACTCTGTGCAGCAGTGCGGGGGCAATGGCAGCCAAAGTGAAGGGTCTGGCTCAGCGCTGTACAAACAGCAGGTACTCAATACATGACGGTGTGGCTGCTCTGCTGCAAAGACCTGTCCACACATAGTTTCCAGAAAGAAGTAAAGAGAGAGCATGGACTTGACCACTAGGCTGCATGCTTTCTTTGATACTCAAGGTTAGGTAGCTGGGAAGGAAGAGGGGGAGAGCCATGTGGAGGAAGGGCAGGAGGAGATGGTTCTGGACATCAGTCTTCAACCATTCTTGCAAAGAGAATGGTCTTAGCTACTGAATTTCCATTTCACGAGGAGAAGAACTGAAACTTAGGGTGTTTATATTTCTTGCTCGGTTGGTTCAAAGGCAGCGTTTGCAACCTCCCACCTTTGACAAGTCCACAATGCAGCCTCTTCCCACAGAGGGAGAAGAGTTCCTTCTTAGGGAGGCGGCTGCCTCCATGCGTCATCTGTCTCTATGCTTCCAAATGCATCCCTGCTCAGGCCACCATGGTGTCCGCATCCTGGCCATCACGCCCGCTGACATATCCAAGATGGCCGAAGGCCTCATCTTGAGCCTGGACTTGTACTGCCTTCCTCTTCATAGCTTCCACTCTTCTGCCGACACTAAGGGGTTAGTACTACCAAATGTGGTGAACTTTGAGGAAAGAACAAAACAGCCAAGGCTTTCTGGACGACACAGCCTTATTGACTCATCACATTGAGAGCAATGGGAGCTAGCGTTTGCAGGCTGTGTAGGGCTTGGGTGTCACAGGCCTTAGGACACATGCTAGAGAGGGGATTTTTTTTTCTACTATATGAAGAAACGGAGGTTTTTGAAGATCAATCAGGCTTTGTAAGGAAAAGGAACTTAGTCTCACAGGGTATCTTGGAAACAGTAGCCTCCAGCAATTTTGCTGGAATAGGGTCCTGTTGTCACTTCCCTGTCCCCTGAAAAGCTGTGTGGGAGGAGACTTCAGAGCTTGTGTCTGCTTCATTGACATCTCTCTAACTTCATCTGTGTCAACTGAAGAACGGCACAGAAATTCTTTCATTTCCTCTTCTATTTAAAAATTTAAAAGTAGCCACTGAATACTGAATGCCCAAACTGACCACACACTGAACTACCTGTGCTCTGCATTATACCTGAACCCATCTCTTGGTTCCTCTTATCTCTCAACAATAAGTAAACGCTGTATTTCGAGCTGAGACACTAAATTGTTTAGAGAGCCATGACAAGGAAATAAAATCAGCCTGTCAGAATACACTTTTTTTTTAAAAGATATTTTTGATCCATTGGTTGAGTCCATGGGCACATAACCTACAAATACAGACGGTAAGTGTGTACTGCATGAAATAAGGACAATGACGGGGTGAGTGTTGGGCCCCACCACGGAGCTGCGTAACCTACTTTGGAAAGCCTCTGGGAGAGGGTGACATTTCGAGTGAACACGGAATGATGTGTGAGGATTGGCTTCTGGGTAAGAAAGCAACTCACGTATTTCCTGGCAAAGTATTCTGCATTCTATTGTGGAGTTGTGTTTGTCAAGCAAAGTGCAAGAAGGAAAAAAAAATGTTTTATGATAGCCTTTAACCCCAGAAGGAGAGATTTGCCATTTAATTGAGCTGGAAGATTTCTTCTTTTCGGGTGCAGCTCGCTGTCCTCTCTTCTGTGTAGTAAGAACAAATGACAGTCGAGCTCCCACTACCCTTTGTTAAAGGTGCAAACACATCCTGTCCTGAGCTAGTATGTCAGAGTGTGGGAACATTCAAAGACAGCCTTCTTGTCCTGTCTGCCCAGAAGAAGAAAGAAACGGCCAACCTCGCTGCACAGAAGGACCGAGGCACAGGCAAGGGGTGGGGAGGAACAGATCAACGTGGTATCTCATGTGCTCCTAATTCCATAATCCCCTCAAATCCCGAATCCATCAATGTGATTGGATATTTTGCCTCGGACTCATTTAACGGTTGAGTACCTGATTTGATTTCCTGAGACCCGTCAAGGGAAAGTGACTTACAGATGCCACTGAGACACAAGAAATCATGTTCTTTTGTCAAAACCGATCCTCAGGGTCCCGGTCCCCCCCTCTAGGTATCAGGAGACACATGGGGCTCAGATCTGGAATACAAGATGAAGCTCCCAATGTTTATTACTGCAGTGAAATGTGGAATCACACCGTTTCAAACAAATGCAGCCATTGACACAAAACTTCTACACAAGAAAGTGATCTTTAAAAATACAAAGAAAGAAATCCAGTGTAAGGAAAGATGGCAGTTGAAAAGAATCATCAATGAATTTTCATGCAGACTTTCCACCCCGATAATATTCATTTATGTCTTCAGTCTCCCACAGCAACAAAGACACAGTGAGGCAGACAGCTTTTGCTTCTGAGAGAGAGAGAGAAAAAAAAAAATCAAAGAGGCCTAGAGCGATGATTTTTCCTGAAGGATCTTGGGGAGTTGAAATAGCAGGCGCTTCTCCAAGGGCTGACAGCGCGGCAGGGAGGGGAGCCTCGCAGCCTTTGCTCTGTTCTCTCGCCTTTGAAGAGAATAAAAGGCATTCAGTGTAACATTCTCCCTCACAAAGAGAAACTGAATTCAAGCTAACGCCAAGAAATGTTCTAATCAAAGTAAACACTAAGCCTGCTCCTACAGGAGCCCTAAGCAGTGTGCGAGCACATCCGGTACCATTTCTTTTGCTAATCACTGGCATTTTTTAATATAATCTTTCTGGATCACACGAATAATTCCAGTAATGTGGAAACGACAGAAATACTGAAGCTTGAGGCTGGTGTTTTTTTTTTTTTTAAAGAAGACAATGTTCAATAATCAGAGAAAGAGCACTGCACGAGGGAGCCAGCTCTGCAGTGTCCCTGTGTTCATTATCCAAATCCCTGCTGTCCTAAGGGTTAAGCAGAGAGCACGGTTGTCAGGTGTGAACGTGTGCAGTTGCCGAGTACATAGGAAACAAGACCTGCATCCAGCAGTGCTCCAGCATGCGCGTGCGCGTGTGTGCGCGCGCACACACACAGACACACAGACACACACAGACACAGACACACACACACACACACACACACACACACACACACACACACACACACCTTCATCCACCAGGTCAGCTTCTAACCGCAGTGTCAGACCTTCACCCTGTGACAACTGTCATCTCTAAAGCTTACACTTGAGAAGCACACAATCAAGTGCCCAGGAAAACAACCAGAAAAGCATCTCAATGTTTTTTTTTTAGTGTGTTTATGCTGTTGTGTTGGGCTATACTAACTAATCACTATCCTGTGACCCACAGGCTATAAGCTGGACATGTCTGCTAGTTTAAGACTCTCCTAAAGAAACATACAAACACACCTCACAATTTAAAAAGGTAATTAGAATCCAGTAAAACCACCAAATGGCAAAAATGTGCATTTTGCTAAGTCGGTGAAAGTGATGTCTCAGAGATGCTAAAACTGTAGCACTGTCCTTTAGTACAGATTTGGCAGAGAAGGAACAGAAAACAGTGGAGGGAAAAGAAACTGGAAAAGAAAAGATGGAAACAGTAGGAGTTTCAAAACAGAAAGCGCCCCATGTCAAAAGGCAGCGTGGGACTGACCAGTGTTAAGGGTCTCTGCATACTGGTGTCCACACTCCTCCAGAATTAAAGTGTCACACGCTGCCAAATACTTCTAGAAAACTGTTTTCCAAAAAAGTTATGTAACTTTCCTTTAGTTCCTCAATTTTATTCATTTTTCATGCATTCTAAACCATAGATCATAACTGCACTTGCAATGCAAAGATTTATCTTTTTTCCACATAAAGTCCTAGTTGGTTTTCAAATATTGACCATGTAACATGCTCGTAGGACAGGCAGGGCTCCCTGCCTGACCTAGCCTGCTGCTTTGTACTCATAGAAGATTCTCTAGGGCTGTTTTGGAATATTCCCTAACACTCTAGAGAATGGATCTTTAGCTAGCTCAAGGCCTATTTCTACCTTAGAATGCTGTCTGTCCATGTTCTAAGACTTACCAGTGTTCCCTCTACTCTGAAGCTCAGGACTCCTTAAGGAGAAGAAAGATGCTAACCTATGTGCTGGTACTCATAGATTGACATCCACTCCGAAACACTTACTTGGCACTTGCTTAACCACGGCACCCAGATCAGGAATGGCCCTTCATCCTGGTTCCAGATGCGTCATCTTCTTTCGTCTCTCTGGATTTCAATGTGATGACTTCTCCTGTGTAGGGTGCACGCTTCACTGGTGTAGGCGTGCACGTCTGAAACAGAATGCATTTCATTTCTCTCCTGTGCTTTACTCACTACTTGAACCCCATGTTAGCAGTAGCGCCCTTATGAACTGGGGTTAGAGACAGCCCTGTGGATGTATGACATGCATCCTATGTCTTACATGTGACTCTCCCTCTGGGCTGTCTTTTCTGTTGGTGTTAATATGCATCACAAAAAGAGTGCTGGGGAGGTGGCTCAGTGGACAATGTGCCTGCCACTCCAGCTTGGGGATCAGAGCTGTAGCTAAAAACCCAGGTAAAAGTCAGGCAGGTATGGCAGCTGCTTGTAATTGCAGCCCTAGGGAGGCAGAGACAAGGGCAAGATGGCTAGACTTGCTGATCCGTGAGTTCTGGGTTCAACCTAGAGACCTTCGCTCATTGAAGAAAAGAGCAAATGTAACAGTGGGAGGCACATGAGGCCAACTACGGGCCTCAACCTAAAAGACACGTGCACATGCATATGTACTTACATGTGTCCACACACATTCAAACACCCATATACACAAGCCAACACCAACCAACCAACAAACAAAAAATCCCAGGAAAAAGGGAGAAAGCTAGGAAATGTTCCATCTGGCCTCACACTCTTGTAAATCCCGCACCATTCCCTATAGGCCCCTTTCCCATTCTGTTTTTTTCTTTTTCTTTCAAGTGGTATTTAAAATATTTTAAAAATATGTTATTTTCCATATCTGTAAAGCATATAAAATTATTTATTTTACATGCATTAGTATTTTTCCTGCTTGTGTATGGCAGTGCCCACTGAGGCCAGAAGAAGACTTTGGGTCCCCTGAAACTGAGTTACAAATGGTTGTGAGCGGCCATGCGGGTGCTGGGAATTGAACCCAGGTCCTCTGGAAGAGCAGCCAGTATTCTTAACCACTGAACCACCTCACCTGCCCCTTTCTTCTTGCTTCCATCCAAGTTGCTGTGGTCTCAGAGTGCTTTCCCCAACCCCACTCCTCTCTCTCTCTAACAACTTTCAGATATCTGGCTGCACAGTAGGATGATTTGCATTTGTGCTGCATTTTCCTGGTTGCTTTGGTGCATAACACAGGCTTTCTGTAGAATCTTACCTCTTTAGTGACCCACTAGGCAACAGGCTGAGAGTTAACTCAGAACCTGAAAAGCATTCTCAACCATATGAGCAAGAGAATTCATGAGAAGGACCTAAGTCATAGTGTTTAAAAAGATGCGCATAACTTCACTGGTGAGAGAAGAGGGCGCCAGTTTCAGGGGTCACGAGGGTGGGTTCTGGAGCTGGGGCGGCGTGGACAGTTCTTCACGCCTTGCCTCAGCTCCCTTTGCGCTAGCTGAGGTGAAAGGCTGGGCTGCACTGTAGCACTGTTGTAAGGGTTAAACATAAAGTGTGTGGAACAGTGCCTGTTGCGTAGTACACCCAGTGAACGCAATAATACGCAAAGACACACATAAGCACACACAGATTACTCTGGGCCTCACATTAGTGACTCAAACTATTATACTAAAACGATAACAGAGGGGGCTGGATCTGAGGTGAAGCTTTCTTTTTACTCATTATTTGAAGGGAGCTGACAAGTTAATGCCTGCCTCTGGGCCTGCATCCTCATCCATGAAATGGTAAATAAAACCCATCTCTCGGAAACATGACAAATTCCAGAGGCAAAGCATTGCCTTCTCTGGTTCACAGTTCTGGAACTTGCAGTGTGACTGGAGCACCAGGCAGTGAGTTCCTCTGCCCTGTCTTACGTCTGTCCTATGTCTGTCGGGTCTTTGCTTGACCCGCATCATGGCTTTCCTTCATCCTGGTCCTGTTGCCATCTTGAGACACCAGACAGAATCAATCTCCCATATGTGCCACTCAAGTGATGGCGCTGGTCACTTGGAGGCCTCATGCTGGAACCTTAAACTTATCTCACGCCGTGGTCTCTGACTACACCCTTCATCTCAGGTCTTTACCCCTGCACGTCTCCCTCCTGTGGCTGCAGTTGCCGCGCTAGGCTAGGTAGTTAGCATCCAAAGCAGGCCGCTTCTAAACACCCTGACATCATAAACCACCATAACCCAGGCACTGCAAGCAAACCCAAGATTTTCTAGCACCCTCTTTCTACCTTCTCTTGCTTACTATTTGCAGGTCTTGCCTGTCTCCACTCTTGGCAAACCCCATGGTGTGTTTCAGTGAGTGCTAGAATCCTTTAATACAGCCCCTCGGGCTGCGGTGACCCCCAACCGTAACATTATTTTCGTTGCTACTTCATAACTGTAAGCTTGCTACTGTTATGACTCATAATATAAATATGTGCCTTTCTCAACGGTCTTAGGTGACCCCTGTGAAAGGGGTCAGCACTCACAGGTTGAGAACTGCTCTTCTGCAGGCTGGTCAGCTTCTCTAAACATCCCTTCCCTGGATCCTAGCTGCAGACTCAGGAACCATGCTGGAAATTGTATGGGATTTTTGTTCTTGTTTTTTGGGTTTTTGGGGGGAGTTTTTGGTTTTTGCTTTCATATGGGCTAGGATGCCTAACCTTCTTTGGTTTGTCTGTCTCTCCCGGAGGACTGAGGCATTACTCTGTTGTTCTATAATGATAAATATAAGCAACACACCAATAAATATGAGGAAAAAGATTTGTGGGACAGAGAGTCAAGGCATTTCTCAGATTAGGCCCTTTCTTCTTGCATGAGGCGTACTGTTCCCTGCCACCTCCTCTTCCCAACTTCCTGTCTTGTACTTGCCAGGCATTACTTTCCAGGTTGCCCTTTTCTTGCTAATTAATTGCATTCAATGTTCAGGTCTCAGGACACCTGGTATCTAACAATCTCTTTCTGGCTGTCCAGCCACTGCCCTGGTTAGGCCACTAGGCAGCATGTAACCTGATTGTCCCCACTGTGGTCACACCATCTATGTCTCTGACCTGCCTGCCAGGTCCAGACTGAGGTTGTACTGTTTATCTGCCTCAGAGGCTTTGAGTGGGCGAGGCCTTGTTTTTCTACCAGAATGATGAGGAGGGTGTGGCCACTCCTGCCCACACTGCCACCCTAGAAACAAATGAAGTCCTCTCAAGTGTCTTGCCATCCGGCATTACACAGCTTTTCACTCTAATGGGTAAGTTACCAGCAATCTATGTCAATGAAGGTCTTGCTTCCAGCTTCCCAGAACTTTTAACCTTTGGACATTTTCCTATCGTTAGAGATGCATTGTGTATGCTCTGTCCTGGCTGGACTCAAATCATCCTCATGTCTGTTGCTCGTCCCACCCCCACCCTCACCCCCACCCCTACCTCCATTCCCACCCCACACCCACCCTACACCCACACCCATCCCACACCCACCCCACACCCACCCCACTCCCATGCCCACACCCACCACACCCTAACCCCACCCCACCCCCACCCCACCCTAACCCCACCCCACACCCACCTCACCCTAACCCCACCCCCACACCCACCCCACCCCCACACCCACCCACCCCCATGCCCACCCCCACCCCCACCCCACCCTAACCCTACCCCACCCCATGCCCACACCCACCACACCCTAACCCCACCCCACCCCCACCCCACCCTAACCCCACCCCACCCCATGCCCACACCCACCACACCCTAACCCCACCCCACCCCCACCCCACCCTAACCCCACCCCACACCCACCTCACCCTAACCCCACCCCCACACCCACCCCACCCCCACACCCACCCACCCCCATGCCCACCCCCACCCCCACCCCACCCTAACCCTACCCCACCCCATGCCCACACCCACCACACCCTAACCCCACCCCACCCCCACCCCACCCTAACCCCACCCCACCCCATGCCCACACCCACCCCACACCCACACCCACCCCACACCCACACCCACCCCACCCCCACCCCCACCCCCACACCCACCCCACTCCCATGCCCACCCCACCCCCATGCCCACACCCACACCCACCCCACCCTAACCCCACCCCACCCCCACCCCACCCTAACTCCACCCCACCCCCACCCCCACCCCACACCCACACCCACCCCACCCCCATGCCCACACCCACACCCACCCCACTCCCATGCCCACCCCACCCCCACCCCCACCCCACCCCCACCCCCACCCCACCCCCATGCCCACCCCCATACCCACCCCACCCTAACCCTACCCCACCCCATGCCCACACCTACCCCACACCCACACCCACCCCACCCCCATGCCCACCCCCACCACCCCCTCACCCCCACCATATCCTATGCCGCCACCCCCACCCCCCCACTTCTCACACCCCCACCACCACCCCCAGCATCCTGCTCCATGTGCTTCTCAGAGCCTCAGAGTCATTCCCTCTGACAAAATGGCACTCACTCTGCAGATACGGTTCAGAAGTGCCAGTGCACATTTGTTTTCTAAGTAAATGTAACTAACCTACCATGTTTAAGAAATCAAGCCTTGGTCCTTTGCTCTAGTGACAATGACAGATTTCCACAGGAAATAGAAATAGCAGCATACTATAGAGCCCAGATACAGCAGGCCCAGGGATCAATGCTCATGGATTACAGTGTTGACCACGACCCCACCCCAGTGTCCCCTGCTGAAGGCATAGGAGCATACTTGATTCCCAGCAGGTGTTTAATGAGGCATAAAACACACGGATGAAGACTGGGTTATCTAGGCTGAACATAGTGGAGTCAAGCTCCTGCTTGAGGGCCTGTTGTTCTCATTTGCTCTGCCTCATGGGCCAGCTTTCTCCAGCTCCCTGGCTGTTTTCTCTTGTTCTCTGAAGTTTGGGGCTGCCTGAGCATCAGTAAGACCCCTCTTTCATCTCTGTCTAACAGTTGCCTTGGTGACCTTGGACTTGGGAATTTACATCTATATTGGATGACTCTTAACTTGATCTCCTGCCTTCATCTCCTCCATCACTGATTCCTCAGTCCAGATAGCTAGAAAACCACAGCAGAGAGGAACGTAAAAGTGGGTCATGAACAAGGCTGGATGCACTAGGGGCTGGAGGTGAAAGAGGTAGGATGTGAGCCCTTCGGGATCAATGACTGCTGGCTCACTGGTACCTGTATCCTAGGACCTTGAATCATGCTTGATAATCAACAAATATTTGTGAAACGAATGGAGGATGCTTGGTTATTGGACCCCTGGAAACTTTTCTGTTGAGAGCAACATTATTTAAAAGTATTCAACAACTTTTCCAAGTTACATCTCAAGACACTGGGGACCTGAGGACATATCTAGTATGGCTCATGCCATCTCTCCAAGATTTTGTAATCACACTCCAGCACCAGTGGCTTCCATCTCTGTTGGCATAATGGTCCTGTGGACTGTGTACAGTTTACTCTTGTTCGTTTAAATGCTGATTTCTCTACCCCACTCTCTGGTTCAATCCAGACATTGCATTGTGGTGTTTATCCTAAGTATCTCCTGTCTCAAGTTTGTATAAACAAACATGTAACCATTTGTTCTCTGTGTTGTCAATAAAAACCAACTGGCCAATGCTGAGCAATACAGAGAATAAGGTGGGACATCTGGAACCAATGAGGGAGGAGAAAACCAAGAAACATCAGGAGAGATGAACGTGGGCTAGGAGATGATTTATTTAAAAGCAAGCATAATGTGGGAAATCTGAATGGGCTGAAACTATACTAGCATAGAAATTTAGGATGGAGTAATTATTGTGCACCATTGTACTTAATGCTAATTAAATAGATCCTAGTCTCTTTGTGTGGTTATTTGGGTACAAAGCTTGGTTAAAGAGTAACCACAGATTTTATAAAAATTATTATTAATATTAAATATTAATAATCTTTCAACACATCTCAATAGTACTATAGCCAAATAAGATGGCTTGAAGGTAAATACATGTGAAAAGATGCTCTCAAAGACACAGAAAGCAAACTTTGTCCCTCACTTAACAGAATATGGGTGGATTATTTTAGCAGATGAGAGTTCAATTTGAGTTCATCATATTTAATTATGATTGTCATTGTGATGTGTTAATAGAAAGACAAAATGAGAATTATATGCAGTGCTATGAATAAACATTAATTGCAATCATCGCTATATCTACATAATTAGAGAAGTGCTTTTTGGTTAGTTGATCCGGGGGAAGAGGAACATGTAAATTGATAGAAAACGTGACTGTATTATCTACCTAGAGAGAAATGAAGGGATGCAAGGCTTTCTGAAAATATCGAGAACCATAGAAATGACTCCTTAGACCTCAATGGAATGACTGCTACCAGGCCACCCGTGGGGACCAAGAGACTCAAATATCCATAAAGACAACAGCAACTCCAAATGCCAGGCAGCACATACTGGCCTGACCTCAAACAGACAAATGAACGGCAGCACCCCGAGAATGAAATCCAGCCAGCCCCTCCTGAAGTCAGCGGGCATTCGGGGCACACTAAGCTGAGCCACCCAGTGCTTTCCAGTGAGTCACTACAACGTGAGCAGCCCGTGGGTTCAACAGGAAAGGACTTTACAGCGCAAACATATGTGCTTTGAACTATTCCCCAATGACAGTGCAGGGTCACCTTGGGGCTGGCTCCCCTGTTTAAGTCTGTCAATAGAAGGAGGCCCTTCACTGCTGCAGAGGGAAGACTGACAACCCATCTGAGAGACAGGAGGTGGGAGCTACACACCAAGCAGGGATGACACTTTACGACTGATGTGTTTTATAGTGAGCCTCAGTTTCTTAATCTATAAGGTAGGGTCACCACCATTTATCTCCAGGGGTGTAAGAATGAAACCATGACAACCAACTGATGGTCAGCGAATGTCACTGGCCGAACAGTGTTGAATGGTCAGGTAAAGCAAGGACAGACCACGGGTTGAGTGTCCCTCAAAAATGCTTGTGACTAGACATCTTTTATATTTTGAAGTATTTTGGTTGGGTATTCCGTGCTATAAAATTTGACATTTTAAGTTTTCCGGTGTTTCAAGGCAACGCTTTAAAAGATTTCAGATTTTGGAGCATCTCAGATCTCAGAGAAAGTCCCCTTTGTGCAGGGGTGGCCTGGTACATATTAATCTCAAACCCCACTCTTTCTTTTCTTCCCATCCTCAGCACCCCAGTGGTAGCACTTGCCTGTTTCCGGGATGCAAATGTGACTTTATATCTGCTTCCAAGCTGCCAAGCTGACATCAGTGAGCAAGGACTGGACAGTGATGCACACAAGTGTCTCTCTGTCAAGCCAAAGAGCCAGCTCCAGCGTGAGCCCCACCTTTGCTTGTTATGAGCCATCAATCCAGCGAGTCAGGACTGGATGGCAGCTGGTGACAGGAGTGAAATGACTTTTCTCACGCTACCACCTTGAGAAAGGCATTGACAAACTATAGTGTTGGAAATGGAAAATACCCATTTCAAGGACCAAGTCAGTCATCCTCTCAATTTCCTCTTATCTAGAAAGAAAATTATGCTTATCGCTGCAAAGATACAAGGCAGTTTAAAAGCTTTGGCAGCAGTATTCCGAAACCATATATTTCCCCAGGAAGCTCTTCTGATTCCTCTATAAAGCGCAATGTGACTGCATTCTCCAGGAAAGGCTGCAGTCGCTTAATACCAAAGACAGAAAATAGCTCAAGGATGGCTCATGTTTTCAATTTTTGTTGAAAATTATAATACCTTAAATGCAGAAAAAGTCCAGGAATATAATCCATTTGAAGTTAAAGACCTTTTTGTATTTGGTAAAGAATTAATAATATGTAATTTGCTCTTTCAGGAAACTTGAAATATCTAAGTTTATGTTACATTTATCTTTTCCTTTTATTTCTTTCATTTCTCCTTCCTTCCTGCTAAAGCTCTTTCTTGAATGGCTTTTTATGTAAAATTTAAGTATTCTTAATGTCTCATCTTTTTATTTAAAAAATTCTGGGAAATATTAGCTATGTATATTAAATAATAATAATAATAATAATAATAATAATAATAATAATAATAATAACAACAGCAACAACAAATTGCCTCCCCCTCCCTTTAGATTCATGGCCTTTTATTTTGTACTTAAAATATTTTAAATAATTTTACGAATATAAATCTTTTGCCTAGATGTATTTCTGTGTGCTACGTGTACGCCTGGTTCCCCAGGAAGGCCAGCAGAGTGTATCAAACCCATTGGAATTGGAGTTACAAATGGTTAGGAGCCACCACATAGGTGGTGAATCTTAAACCCTGAACCAGGGTCCTCTGAAAGAGCAATGAACACTCTTAACTGCAGAGCCATCTCCCTAGCCCCTACCTTAATTTGCTCTTTAAAATATTTATTTTTATCTGTTATGTGTATGTCACATGCGTGAAGGTGCCCGTGGAAGTCAGAAGGAGGCATCAGATCCCTTAGAGTTGAAGGTAAGGGAGGTTGTCAGCCATTTGATGAGACTGTTGGGAACAGAGCCTGGGTCCGCTAAAAAAAAATCAGCAAATGTTCCCAGTGGCTGAGACTTCTCTCCAACGCTTGAACAAGCCTCTTAGTTCCTCATTTCAATCTTGAAAGTGAGGGAAAGCGCCCTCCTTGCCTCAGTGTGCTACTCCATCGGTCTCAGCCATGCAGTTTGCCTTCAGGAAGGCTCGCTCATTAAATGTTAGAACTGTTTCTACTGAGCACACAGACCAGCAGGAAACCCTGGGGCCTTTGCAGTTACCACTTGTCACCTGTCAGCGGCAACATTTCTAAACTAACCCCACAGCAAGCCCAACACCATCTTAAACATCGGCTGTGTTGCAGAGCCAGGGTGTGGCTCAGCAGAACAGAGGCCTGAGATCTGTCTTAATGTGTCACCCTGCATGGGGGGAAAAAAAGAAGAAAAGGGAAAGATTGGTGGTAATATTTAAGAGCGCTGGTTTACCTGAGCAAAACCTTGGGAAATGATTTGAAAAGTGGAGGGGTTTTTTTGGTGTAATGGACCCTGAGAATCCTCAAGACAAACAAAGCCATGAGCTGTTAGAACAGAAATCAGAGAGGTCGCTAGGACTAAACCAAGTGGCGTGGAAAACAGCTGCAGAGTTCTGGGGCGGGGAATATACATTTGAAAAGCGGAAAGAGGAGACGTTCCTGAAGGAATCCAGAGTTACAGGGACCCTACCGGGATGGGCCTGAGAGAAGACTGCTGGGCGGAGAGCTGAAGCACGCGCTCTGTGGGGCCACTTTGTTAGTACAAAGTAACAGCAGCTGCCTGGCCACCCTCAAAATACACGATTCCAAATTTTCTCATGTAAACTTAAACAAACAAACAAACAAACAGTATTTCGGTGCATTTAGTAACATTTAAAAACTACTTAAGACTGTACAAACTAAACATGAAAATGCAAGATAAATTAAAAAAACAAATGTTTGATTTTCAGGTGAGAAAGCGGAGCCCAAAGATAACAGGGAACCTGTGTGTCGTTCCCTCCCCCCCCCCCCCGCCCCCGCCTGCCGGCCGCCCCCGCCCCCCCCCCCCGCGCCTACTGCTTGGCAGTGCGTTGGCAAGGGAGGGCTCACAGTCAGATCTCCCTTCCCCAAACTCCACATCTGGGGGCTACCCTGAGAAAAAGCTCCTTGTGAGTTCTAGCTAAAGGGAGCACAATTCTTCACAGCATAGCTGCTGAGCTAAGACACCCCGCCTTCCCCCCATGGCATGCGGACAGGCAGGCCACGCCTCCCACAACAGCTCCCAGCCAATGACTGATGCCATCTGGAGCTAGGAGATCCAGAGACCCAAAAGATTCTCCCTAAACAGAGCCCTACCTGGCCTGAGCCATCCAGAATGTGTCCCTCACTTTCCTGCCTTCTTTCTTCTCTCTTGGCTCTCAGTGTTTCCCCAGCTCCTTTTATAAACTTCTCTCACAGGTGTCTTTGACAACCTCCCCACGCCCACCCCTACCCCCACCCCCAGGTAGCTGGAACCATCTGGATGCCTGGTTATTGACAGTAGTGAGCAGTCACCCAAGGCACTACGAAGAAAACGAAAGTCAAGAAAACTGGAAGAGACACATCTGCAAACAGCCAGCTAGGGATTCATGCCTTGAAAGCTGAGATGTGCTCTCTGGTCAATGTTGACATGCTAAACCCGCTATGATACGGTGCTACCACCGTGAACAATAAATAGCAAACCTGGCACCCCAGATGGCTAGATGGCACTTGTCACTGCGGTGTGGCTCACCTGGTCTCGCTGCTTGATTCGTTTGTAAATGTATTCAGCAAATGGTTTGCGTGGAATGAACTTCCCATCTCCTGCCGTGACGTGGAAAACGCCTGCTTCATACACCACTCGGCCTCTCGACACCGTCACCAGCGGCACCCCATGGCAAACCATGCCCTCGAAGATGTTGAAGTTAACGGCCTGATGGTGACTTTTGGCTGAGATCCTCCTGGGTTTGTGAAACCAAAACAGCCCCAGATCATCACCGGCTCATCTGGTGAATGCAGAATGCCGCTACAAGAGGGCTGACTTGGAAGAAAGCCCAGCAAGGCCATTGGGCAGGGCTTCATCACCGTACCAGGAAGCTTCCAGAACAGAGCAGACCACTACCATTTTATTGCGAAGGTATCGTATTCTTGAAGAGGAAAACCCCAGAGACCCCTCTTTAAGGTAACAGATGAAGGTAGATTAGGGTAGAGCACTGTCTGTCAGGTTGATTTTTTAAAAAGCATTTCAAAGAACAGCACCCCCACCCCACACACACCCGGCTCCATTCCCCCATCACCCGCCCTTTTTAGTTAGGAGACATCCTGAGCACAGATGAGCATGCTGGCCCTATACTCAGCTCTACAGAACGCTGACTTTGACAGATGCAGTTGAGGCCCCCTTCCAAACTCCATTCTCACTCCTGCCTTTCAGGGGAACCACGATTTGACAGTTATTAAATTGAATTTGGTAGTTATCAGGGAAAGAAATACACTTTGAGAATTTTACCCTGGTCAATGGCAAAATTAGAAATTTGAGAGCAGTTGGAATAGCTACGTTAAAATAGCCACTTAGCATTTCATATCACGTATTTGCGTATTCATTATCAACTGCAGTGGCCCATTCTAATTTTATTTTTTTTACATTGACAGATAGAACTAGGTACTTGCTGTGGGTAACTTGTTATTTTGATGTAAACACTATGGCCTAAGTGGCTAGTTAACCTAACATAGCGTGTTTTGGAAAGACTGCTTTAGATCCACTGTGTGAATGCTTCTCTAGTGTGCAGACCCAGGAGTGAAAGGGCTGGGTCATAGGGTACTTGCACGCTACAATGCAAGGCTCTTTCTTACAGGCGAGGGAGTCCAGCAAAGGTCACTGCTCAGTGGGAAGAAATACAATGTAACTATAACTTCTCATACTGAGAAGGAGGGGAAAGCTTGCTGAAGTGTCTAGTTACTAAATAGGAAAATGAAGACACTCGGCATAGGCTGAGCTGTGATGAGATGTTTGTCGGTGAGAAAATACTTAAGAGAAAGAGAAAGCCAACAAAGAGGCAAGCAATGTAGAGAAAGGCCAGGCTTTCAGGTTAGAATGACATCTGTGGCTCTTACAATGAGTGTCAAATATTCCCACAGCCTGGGTGCCACCATCCGACACTTCATAGCTACAGCTCCGTGGCTCTCCCTGTACTATGTCGCGTGAACGTTTTTTTGGACTGAAGCTTTCCAGCGCTCCTGGGAACACTTGCTTGTGATGCATCTGCTCCTGGGGACCCTTGCTTGTGGTGCACCTGCTCCTGGGGACCCTTGCTTGTGGTGCACCTGTCAGACTAACGCTTCTTGCAGCCTAAGAATGAAGGCCAGAAGCAAGAAAAAACAAAACAAAAAAACAAACAAAAACAAAAAATACGTCCCAAGTTTTTACCAGCTGATAAAATCTAGCAAAATCAAACTTAAAAACAAGCTTCAATTCATAAGATATATTTATTCTTTTTGGATGTCAGAACATAGAGATAGTCCCCAATCTGGTCAGTGTACCCTGAATCAAAACATGGCCTTCTGCTTTCTTTTTGTGCTTTCCCAGATATAATCTATATTACATGCCGGGGAGTTGTGTTTAAATTGTTTTGTCCTGAGAAAGTTATGGGAGAGGGTAGCTCTGTTAATGTTTAGTATGTGCTTACTAGCATTTATTTACATGTTTTTCTGAACCAAACAACCTTCTTTAGATTGTTGTTTTTTTTTTGTCAATTCTTTGTATAAATGGACACTGAAAATAAAATAAGATTTTCTAAAGTAAAAAAAAAACAAAAAAAAAACAAGCTTTAAAAAAATCAATTTAAGCTGGGTATGGTGGCGCACATCTATAACCTCAGCACTCAGGGAGGCAGAGGCTGGCGGATCTCTGTGAGTTTGAGGCCAGCCTGGTCTACAAAGTGAGTACAGGACAGCCAAGGCTACACAGAGAAACTCTGTCTTGAAAAACAACAACAACAACAACAATAATAATAATAATTTTAAAACAAATTAAGTAGCAAAGCATTCTCAAGAACAGGGGAGATGAAGGCAAGCTGTAGATGCTGCTTCTGAGAAACCCATTTCCTTGGAGGACTCAAAGAACAAATGGCTTTTAAAAAGCTCACAAGGCAAGAGGACAAAGCCCTGCCCTTCAATAGGCTGGATGAACAACTTATAACTGGTGAAGGATTTAGGACCAAGAGCATCTTTTCTTGCGTGAGATCTTTCTTCTAGGCCCTCCTTCTTCATCTGGGTTGAAATCATTCACATCACTACAGTGTTGCAAGCTGGGATCTGATGCACTTGGTGTTTCCAGAGATGATCAAGATGCACATTTTTGAGCCCAGGGGTTCTGCTTGATCTAAGGCACCAACCAAGGACAATACGTGCAGTCATCATCAAACCCCTACCCAGCTCTAGCCAAGGGACAGAAAATTCTCCACAGTTAAGTGGAGACTGGGGACTGACTTTCACACGATCTCTGGTACCCCATATTTGGCCATGTCCCTTTGTTGGGGAGGCCCAATGGCACTAGGAGGAAGGATAGCGAACTACCAAGAAGAGACTTGATACCCTAGCACCATATTCAGGGGAAGGAGGTCCCCCATAGCCACAGTCATAGGGAAGGGGGATTGGGATGAAAGTGGGAGGGAGGGAGGAATGGGAGGATGCATGGGATGGGACAGAAAATGAGATGTAATATGAATTATTTTATTTTTCAATAAAAATGTGTTTAAAAATACCAATATTAAAAAAAAAAGACTATATCACAAAATAAAGTTCAGCAGTGAAAAAAAAAGTGTTTGGACTGATGCATTGGTGAGGTTGCTTTCTGATGAAAATAAAATGGTTAAAAATGCATGCTGATGTGTGCAACACGTGGGGTCTGAGAGCTGAAAGGAGAAGGGGACACAGGCCCCCATCTCTAACCCAGAAGCAACAGACAATTGATAACCACTTGCAAATGAAAAATTAGTTTTCTCCAAGGGAGTCTCACTAGGGAGACAAGCTATCCTTAAGGGTAGGCCACGTGTCCAGCAATAAACAACCAACAGAGAATGAAGTCAGTGTTACCTTTGCAGGAGATTCCTTATCTTACAATGTCATGTCAAGGCCTCTTATTTTAAAATTTATCTTATTTATTTTATTTATATTTTTCTTCTCTTGTTTTACCCTACAGGTTCCTTGTGTATATATATTATGGCCTTCAGCTTAATGATTTTTATGGGATTTCTGAGTGTGGAAGCGAGTGAGTCTCTCTGTCACTGTCTGTGCCTTTTCTTGGGCTTTTTCTTCTCTTTGTTTTCTCCTACTCTGATGTGGTCGATTTTATTTTATTTTATTTTATTATTTTCCTTAGAAGCTTGTTTGTTTGAGCCATAAAGGGGGTGGACACAGACAGGCGGGATGTAGGAGGAACTGAAGGGACCCACAATTAGGATATATTTATTATTTGAGAAAAATCTATTTTCTTTTTTAAAAAGATTTATTCATTTATTATTTGTACAGTATTCTACAGGCCAGAAGAGGCACCAGATCTCATTAGAGATGGTTGTGAGCCACCATGTGGTTGCTGGGAATTGAATTCAGTGCCTTTGGAAAAACAGACAGTGCTCTTAACCTCTGAGTCATCTCTCCAGCCCCCAAAAAAATCTATTTTCAAGAAAAGGGAAATTAATACTCATGAAATAATAATTAATTGTAAAGGAAAAGAGGCCATAAACGTGATGGTGAGTGGGGAGCTGCACATAGGAGGGCTTAAAGAAAGGGACGGGAGAAACGTTGTAATCAAATTATAATCTCAGTTTTTTAAAATGCATACTGAAATGGCTTTGTGAAGTGAAGGGATGGGAGAGAAACAGGGGAAAAGCTGAAGGCAGGAACCTCTGAAGTTAAGGAGAGCATGCTAGCAGGAAAATACGATGTAGACACAGCGACTGCCACTACAACATTGTCTGCACTACCGAAGAAATGAAACATAACAACTTCCCACTGATTCGTCAATAAAATGTGGACATTTGTGAAAGATGCAAGTAAGAATATTCTAGCAAAGCAAAAACATTTTATATTAACTACAAAGAAACAGGCTATGAGTGTGTTTACCACCCCCAGAGAACACACACACACACACACACACACACACACACACACACACACACACACACGCAATTATGAAAGAAAATATGGGGAAATGGATCCAGAGGACTCTGTGACTTGAGTTGGGGTTTTTCAAAGGAGGTTGACATGGAAAAACACTAAATCACATTTCTCGGCTTCACCACATAAAGGTCATTACTTTCATTTTCTCACCCTCAGGGTTAGCGTCTAAGAGATTCTTTATTATAAGGCATTATATAAATGCAGTCTCACTAGCACGTGGTGTGTAAATTCTAGGCATTATCACCAGCAGCTAAAAGAATTGCTTCCACTTTCACAAGGAAGGTGTCTGACAGGGTGTCATCGGCACCCAGCTTTTCCCTTCCAGCCAGAGCTGTAATTCTGTGGCTCTGGAGAGCTCACGTCTGCATCTTTGTACCTTCAGCTCTTTACCCTGAATGCCCTCCTCGCTCCTCAACCCTCCCTCCCTAAAACGCTGCCCTCTGCCAGTGTGCTCACAAGGAAATGGTAAGTGGGGCAGGCGATTCTCCTGTTGTAATTATCGCACGATGCGTACGTGTAGCCAAACGTCACACAGGAGCCCACGAATGGCTACGGTTGTTCCGAATGAAGGACAGACAGAATCATGGATCCGAGAATCCAACCCCAGTGCTCTGGCCAAACTGATTCTTTCCTGTGCTGAAGCCTCAAGCTCTCTGAATTCTATTTTGTTTCATTTTTTAAAAATATTTTTTATTGATTTATTCATATTACATCTCAATTGTTATCCCATCCCGTGTATCCTCCCATTCCTCCTTCCCTCCCATTTTCCCCTTACTCCCCTCCCCTATGACTATGATTGAGGGGGACCTCCTCCCCCTGTATATGCTCATAGGGTATCAAGTCTCTTCTTGGTAGCCTGCTATCCTTCCTCTGAGTGCCACCAGGCCTCCCCATCCAGGGGACATGGTCAAATATGGGGCAGCAGAGTTCCAAAGGATTTGTTTCGTTTTTATTTCTGTGTTTCTGGGGATGATGGCAACCAGGGCCTCAGGCATGCTGAGTCAGCATGCCACCAGGATCCAGCACATGTGTTATCAGGATCTCGTGAATCTTTTCTGAATCCGGCCCTTTTCCTAGTGGGCGTCCCCTCTACATCACAGAACAGGTTGTTTGATGCTCATTGCATAGTAGGTGCTTTGTACATATAAAACAGCCAGATGAAAGAATTACGGAATTTTTCTCCTGCTTAGTCAGATCAGTTTTGTTTCTTATCCTTGGTGACTTGACTGTGTTCTGGAAACCGGATATTGAATTAAAGAGAAAGGGAAGACACAGTCCAGGGGCTCTGCTGAGGGTCCCTGGTAAGTGACATATGTTAATTAGTAATGACTAAGTAAAGGTGTTATAGCTATCATCCTTAGTGGCCTCTTACCCTTTACATGAAATGGGTTCATCGACACCAGCAGTCCTTGGCAATGACAGGATTATCAGGCTGAGTGCAAGCTAAATCTCATTGCTCCATTTCTCCAGTGTCAATTCTGATGCGGAGCTGTTTAAGAACTTGCCCAAGGCTCGCATAGTTCACAACCCAGAGACCCTGTGGGGGGTCAGGAAACACTTTCACCTCTGGAGGACAGTCTGTGTGTGGCCCTGCTGTCTCGGTTACTTTTCTGTCACGCCGTTATAAAAGCCTCGACAAAAGCAGCTTAAGGAAGGGAGACTTACTTTAACCTCTGGTATTTTGACAAAAATCTCCCTTTTGGGACCATCTCAAAATTATAAATCTGAGATTCTTCTTGAATGTCAGGACTGAGGTCACCTGCAAGCTGTCCCTTCAAGGGACTCTGGACTGGCTGAGTGCTACACCTCGTCTTCTGGCCTCCTCTAGGGCTGCTGTCACAGCACCAGGAAGCAGCCTTGCCTTCCCCAACACCTCCCTGCATCTTTATTTCACTATCATGTGATATCCCTCAGATTTTATAAGTTTCCGAAAGAGGCTGCCTTAGGTGTGAAAGGCAAGGTCAGAAATCTCGTCCACCAATCTGGTTGGGTCCTATGATGTGGATAAATGGGCAGTGTTGCAACAAGGACAAAGGCAGCGACACACATGTCCTGGCTTTAGCTGCAAGGGAGTCAGTCAAAGGCAACTTGTGGTGAAGGACAGCAGTCTGGGAGGCAGCTGGAGAAGGTCTCTTGCGCGTCTTGAAGCAAATTCTGCTCTTAGGTGGGACGCACCCACAGACCCAGGGGTGGGGTTGGGCTGAGTGCTGCAGCACTACCCTGAGAAGTAAACTTCCATCTTCCAAGGTCAGAATTCCAGACTTCCCTTAAGAAACTTCTTTTCTGGGCCTAGGTTAAGAAGACTGTCTGCTCTTCCAAAGGTCCTGAGTTCAATTCCCAGCAACCACATGGTGCCTCACAGCCATCTATAATGAGATCTGGTGTCCTCTTCTGTCATTCAGGCACACATGTGGGCAGAATACTGTCTAATATATAGAATATACTGTATAATAATAATATGGAAATATATATATATATATATATATATGGAAAAATAAAATGAAATCTCTTTTCCTTGTTGGAGAGAGTCTGGTGAGACTCTGGCCATGGTACCCTCCTGTTCCCTAGGCCAGGGATGGAAGGGTATGTCTGCTTTCCCAGTAACAAGAAGAATTGAAATGTTTAGAAGGTACAACCCCACACAGACCACACCCAGCTGTCAGCGTATCTGTCCCATGATGTCCTGGACACTCTCCTTCAAAGCCACAACTGAGCCTCTGAGTTCCCATTGGCTTTCCATAGGCTGTATCTTCACACGAGTGAGCGCAATTGGTTACTACAGTCTGAGGCCAAAGCTTGTGTCCTTAGGAGAATAAGGCCATTAACGAAGAGCGATGTGCACCATATTTATCACAGCACACTTTATAATTGCCAAGTAACAAGAGACAAGCTCCTTGTCAACAGTTGAAATGGAGCCAGAATATCCACTACATATGCCCAACGGAGTATCACCGAGCCATCAAGAAGAACAAACTACTGTTATTGACTACAAAATAGAAACTAGCAGAAGTCATTATGTTAAGTGGAATGAGCTCAGCACAAATGCCTCACGTCCTCTCTTAGATGTGAAGTTAACAAACAAACAAAGCGTTGGCCTGCAAATAGACTAGTGATTATTAGAGACTGTGGTGGTGCAGACGGGTGGCAAAAACAATGAGGCTGAATTTGACCAACCTGGGCTATACAAATGCAGGAAACATTACGCTGAACACTACTCATACGCACAATTATTTCATAGTTACTTATATGTACAACTAATTCACAGTGGTTTTTACAAAGAGAGATTGCATGGGTATTTGTAAGGCAGAGTGCAAATGGCCTGAGTGGAGAAGAGAGCTTCAAGCAAATCTGCCTGGGGGACAGATAGGGATGTGCAGCAAGGGTCTCACTCCACTCATGAGTGGAGCAGAGCTGCAATACCACAGTCAGGTACATGCATGGGATCACTTTCATTTTCCTCATTACTGACCAATAGCTGTCCCAGCCGCTTAGAGGCCAACACCCTTCTTTCCCTGCAGTGAGTAGGCTCCCCAGCCTGTTGTCTACTCATTAGCATGCTGACCTTTGACCTTTGTCCGGCTCACCCTGGAGCTATGTCATGGGAGTCACAGACAGGTCTCACGATGAAAGGGGGTGTCAGCCCTGTCTACCGAGCCCCAATTATGGTTTACACATATCTAAGGCTGATGATGCCCGCAGGGGAGCCGAGGCCTCAGAGAAAACATCAAGCTGCTTTCTGACTTAGTCAATAGCTTTGATGCCACTCACATCACAGCTGCAGAAAAACATTCTGTCCTTTTGTAAATGGCTTTCTACCAACCAGCCAGCCAGCCGCCTGCTCTTGTGGATGAGAAGAAGATCACTGAAGCAAAGCCAGCCCAGGCAGCAGCCTCGCCTGTGAGCATCCCAAGAGAGCACTGTGGCTCTTCCTGAGCCCAGAACAGTGACTTATCTAGGCTTTCTATTGTATTCGTTCTAACTCCTTCATTTTATCCACGGTGTGAATTGATGGGTTCTTATGAGATTGCCAGGAGAACCAAAACACACAAAAAGAAAGTCAATAGAACCATCACAGTGCTATTAGTAAAAGCATACCTCATTTCTACACATTATGTCACCTTGTACATTCAGCAGGAAACAGTAGTAGCTCATTGTTAAACCTTTTCTATTGCCTAGGAGGGAGGGGCAGTTATTGTTCCTGTGCTGTGGAGGAGGCTGAGGCACAAAAAGGATTAATACTTCACTCATGGATCACAGCTTACATTTATGTAGAAAGGTATGGCTATGAGTTATTATATATAATATATAATATTATATATATAGATATAGATAGATATATAGATAGATATGGCATGCGATATGATATGATCTTGTGTCTCTGGCTTGAGATGCTGGGCTGCTACCATTGGTTAGAAACTAGGCTTCAGCCGGGCGTGGTGGCACACGCCTTTAATCCCAGCACTCGGGAGGCAGAGGCGGGCGGATCGCTGTGAGTTCAAGGCCAGCCTGGTCTACAAAGCGAGTCCGGGACACGCTACACAGAGAAACCCTGTCTCAAAAAACAAAACAAACAAACAAAAAAAGAAACTAGGCTTCGAGCTTTATGGAGAGCCCTGCAGAAAGTACATCCTTCAGACCCAGGAATAAGTAGACAGTCTCTCATTTTCCATGCTTCCTGGTCTGGTTTCTGTGTGGTATCAAAGGACTACAGACACTAGTAAATTTCCCTTTGCTGGGCTCAGCCAGTCATTTTCAACGTGCTCACTCACAGCACAAGAGTTTTGTTTTTCTGACATGTGGTCCAACTGTCTAGTTCAGACTACCTCGCCTGTCAGCTCCCTGGACATGACAAGTTATGTAAGTGGGGAGCAGAGGAGGCGCTTCCCTGGCAGTGCTAACTGGTGCTACTTCAAGTGCGTTGTCATCATTAAGCAAACTTGCTGCTCGCTTCACCCATCAATCTTCTTCCCTCTGGTCAGACTTCTACATCGGCTTCCCACAGACACAGAGACGGGAGTCGCTGCAGCCGCGTTATTAATCTAAATTGGACAATAGCTTGGAACTCGACTGATCCTCCGATGATGAGAAAACATTTAGTGCAGATTCCTAAAAGTGCTGCCCAAACATTGACTTAGAGGAATAAACAGATCCTGCGCCTTGCTCTTTTTGTGCTAGACACTAGAAATGTGACCTTGGGGCAGGCATCGTGTCCTTCACCCCACCACGCACCTCACACAGCACTAAACATCCAGAAAGCATTTGTATGCAGACTTATTTATGTGGAAGCAAGTTATTAGCAAATTTCTGTGTTGCTACTTAACATAAATACTGCATATTTTAATCACTAGCTTTCAGAAAATGAGAAGCTAAAAATAATTTAATGTTGTGAAGAAACAGGAATTGAATGCCAGCCAGCCAAGCTAGCAGGCAATGGGGAGGCACGTCCTATGAATGCTGAGCAGGTAAGTGCTCGGAGATGAAGGATGATTATTGGGTTTTTGAAAGGCTGGTCTACTGGCCTGGCCAGTCAGTAAGAGTTAGAAACAGCTTCCTGGGGCGGCTGTGGAAATGGCCTTATAATTTTGTGATTTACCTTGGGCGGGGGGAAGGGATGCAGGAGGCGGGGCTACTTTGCCTTTGACAAGATGATATCTCTTGACATATTCCCCAGGCATGGAGTGGGTGGGAAAGGATTTGTTTCTTACACAGGAATCAACCATGCAGTGTCCTTCTTAAGAGTACCTCATGGACCAGGCTCCTATGGAAACAGAAGACGGGAACCAAGAAATAACTGAGGGGTTCAAAATCTACTCTTCTTTTCTGATGGAAAATGATGACCTATTTTTCCTCCATTCTCACCACAGGAGACAAAAAAGATTAGTGAGCATAACTGTTGACAGAGGAATGCTGGGAAAGTGGGTAGGGAGCAAGTACCAGCAGGCAGATAGTCAGAAAGCTGACAGTCTGGAGGAAATCCACAGAGGCTTTGCAGCTAAGAGAAGTGGATAATCGGCCCGAGAGAGACTATGGTCTACATGGTCGCAGCTCTAAATGCTAACCATGATCTCTCAGTTCCTTTCAGGCAAAGTTTCGGGCAGCTTTCTGGTGAAATGACATGACTTGTTTGTCATCTACCGAGTAGCAATAGTCACTGTCCACTTTAGATTACAATGTGTTTGAGGTAAGACTTAAAGCACCATCTCACTGAACCTCTCAGCAAGCACGTGATGGTAAACTTCTTAGCATGCCCATTGAGGCTTTCCAACCTCAACGGGGAGGAGACTTATAGGATCTTCGTAAAAACAACCTTGGTGGGTCCTAGGAACGGAACAGGTGGCTAGGGTTGGCAGCAAGCCCCTCCACCCACAAAGCTACCTAGGGAGAATCTTGCAGAAGTTCCTGAGACACCCTACCTTTATCTGCAAGGCGTCATCACAGGCCTGACGTAGTGAGGGTCTCAGTGATTCCAGCTGCAGCGACTTAAGATGACAGCAGGCAGTTCTAACCAGAAGGAAACTTCTGCGCAAGAGGCAAAGGTAGATCTCTGAACTCTGTGTAGCAGACTGCCACTCAACAGGGAGAAGCTGCTCGCTTAAACCCCATAGCAGGCTGTGCACTCTTATCTGGAGACAGGCTGAGACACGGTACTTACGTAAGTGAGCAGGTGCCACCTTATATTTATTTATGTACTTCTTTGCTTAATGGTGACTATTCAAAATCCACCACTCAACTTTTTAAATTGCTGTCCTCAGCCTGCTGCCTTCTAGTGTGCTTCATCTACCCTCCTGACGCACAGCATCTCTGAGGCTCCGCCAGAACCCAAAGAGGAGTCCGAGTCCCCATTAGCAGCACACTGTATGGCTCGTGCTTGACCCAGACCAAATGGTACCTGCTTCTAAGAGGCATAACTAATGAGCTTGCTGGCTCCTTGGGCATCGAGGGAGCACGCCTATTCCAAGCAGGTACAAGGCTTCAGTGTAAGGCAAAGAAGGGGAACCCCCCCCCAAAAAAAAACCCAAACCAGCCAAACAAAAAGACCTGCAGAAATGCAGACTGCCAGCCTGACTCAGCTTCTCCACAAAGCAGGCCTGAGGGCAAACTCACCCAGAGCTGAGATAGGAAGGGAGTGATGCCCAGGAGGGGGTGAGGAGTTATCTGTCACAGCCAGACTCCGAGATCCGCTGACTTGAACAGACTGGGGAAATAATAGCCTAGCTCCTGGGATGCAGGGCACTGTTGCAGAGAATTCATATGCATTAACTCCCTGGCTCTAGCTAGCAGCTTTGACAGGAGTACTATACTCATTTCCACGCAGTGGATGAGGACAGTGAGGCAACTCGAGGCTAAACTCAGTAACTGGGTGAGGATTGCCAACCCAGGCAGCTCAGCACCAGAGACCACGCCTCAGTGTGGGGACTGTAGTGTCCTTTCCCTCCCTGCCCTTGGGGAGGCTGTGGCTTTCCAGTGTTAAAGTGTGTACACAATGAAGACCAGTGGGCCTGCTCCAAAGCTCTTCCCTGCTCTTCTCAGCTGAATGAACTGGGATAAACTCTCTCTGCCTCGTTGCTTCTCATCCCTAAAACGGGTCCTTGAAACGGCTGGATAATGGCACACGCATTTCAGAGGATGGAGCAGTCGCTTTGTATAGATGTTTCTTCCTGACTGCAGAATTCTCTCGTGGCCGTAAGGGAGGGCTTAGCTAATGAGAGTTACAAGAAATGTATGACTCAGGGAATTCATGGAACCTGGAAAATTCAGAAGTCCCTCCCTGGGGTTGTACCCAGTAAACACTTGATGTGGAGAGCGGACTTGTGTGTGGTGCACCTGCCTGGAGTTACACGGGAAACTCTGGTGATGCATCCCCCACGAGCCTTCACAGGGATTTTCAGTGATGCCACTGTTGAGTAGCCCCTCATAAATCCCCCCTATGAGAGTAGACCCAGGAAACTTCTTGGTTCACCAAGCTAGACTCGTCTTGTAACGACTGCTTTGCTCCATCATTGGTGACCTATCTGGGAGGAGAAGAGGATGTGAGGTTGTCTACTAAGGCTCTGCATGGCAGGAAGTTGGGTCTCAGGCCTACGATGCTCACCCCTCCCCCACATCCTCCTTCATTGGATCTAGCTCGTGGGTCCAAGACCAATGGCAGACACCACATCACACCACTGACGACACATGAGTGACAGGTCTCACTCTTGGCTCTGGGTTTCTTCTACTATGGCTCACCTCGTCCTTGCTTTCTTCTCTCAGCCCTACCTCTCCATACCAGCAGCCTACCCTCTGGACTGCAAGCTCCAGCAGCAGATACAAGGTATGAAACTGCAGCCCCAACCAATGTGGAAGAAGGTCGGTCTTACCTATATATATGAGAAATATATGGATGTACACACACCTTACCTATATGTATGGGAAGTGTATGAATACACACACACACACACACACACACACACACACACACACACACACTTCTATTTCTCGAGATTGAACCCTGACATACCCTAGAAGGATTACTTCTGGAATTGTGGCTCATAAGGATCTAACTTTCTCTTCTAATATCTCAAAGGATTCCCCTTTGAAGTCACTTGTCTTTCTTGTACCTCAGGGGCTCCAAATGTGGTCAAGGTCATCTCTGATGAGCGTGATGAAAAATATTTAATTATGGCTTCCAATTATTGCACGCTTACCTATGAGACTTCGGTGCCGGAAGCTTGTGACACATGATTTTATTTAACCCTCATTGTATCCCATGCAAGCACGGAGGCTCACGGAAACTAGGTAAATCACCTCTATCCATAAACAGGAGTCTCTGTCACTTACATACCAAGAGGTTAGCCATAGTGTGTTGTTGTCCACTGGAATTAGCACCTGCAACAAGTCTGGGCCTAAGCACACTTATGTGAAATTCTTTCCCAGATCTTTCCAGAAATACTAGGACATCTTAAAAAGAAACATACTTAAAAAACGAAACTTTTAGAAATGAAGATGTTTCCAGGTGCCCATGAGCCATTGCATTTCATTTTTTTATAGGAAAATCTACCAATCAGCATAAAGTTCCATGTAAAATCTTTCCCCCAAAGAGGTCATTGAAGAAAGCATCATTGTGAAGGTATGTCACTGTGCTTTCTCCCAGACCCTGCATACAAACTGTGCTCACAAGTACCAGAAAGGTGGCAAATGGGGCAGGAGGAAGGTGGGTTTGCCCTATATCCGGGAATTAGATGTTGGTGAATTGAAAACAAAGTGACAGCTTTGGGTCTGTTATCAAATCATTGAGAACTACTTCTGAATCATTAAACATTCCTTGTCTTTTATTTCTCAAATAAACGAGGTTAGATTGCTAATTAGCCCTATGATGTTAGCCTAGGGAAATTAGGTTCTTAGACATGGGTTTGTATGCTGAGGATTTTAAGACAACTGCTTCATAACTCTGGCCTGCCAACCTGATCCACACCATTGGATCCGCCTCTGGGTTTCAAGTGAAAAGAAGCAAGCAAGGAAGCACGGAAGGAAAGAAGGAAGGAAGGAAGCACGGAAGGAAGAAAGCATGGAAGGAAGGAAGCACAGAAGGAAGGAAGGAAAGACGGAAGGAAGGAAGCACGGAGGGAAGGAAGCACGGAAGGAAGGAAGGGAAGAAGGAAGGAAGGAAGGAAGCATGGAAGGAAAGAATGATGAAAGGAAGGAAAGAAGAAAGAGAGAAAAGTAAACTCCATGTCGGTGAAAGAATGTAGCAAATTCTTAGGTGATTATGGGTGCCCCAGTCACCCAGCCACCCAGGCACTCCTCTGTGAATCCTTTGCCCAGCTGCTGCATGCCGAGCACTGTTCTAGGAGCTGCTGATGGGCCACGGCAGAGGAAAATCCCTGGCTCCTGGAGCCCACATTCTGGTCATGATGTTTCTGATTGGGAAACAATGCTTTCTTTGCTAGACACAGGGGCTCTGAGATGAGTTAGTGAACAGGGTCAGCATTTTGATAACAGTGACAGGCACATGGCACTTCACAGTTTACCCTGAATACATCCCAGTAATGATAGCATTTATTTCTCAAAAAGCACTTTGGAGAGCTTGCAAGAAACGTGACAGAACCCTTAAATAGACAAATAATATTATGTTACCCAAAGAAACAGTAACAATAGGCATGAATGGATGTTCTTCTACCAGGGGGAAAAAAACTGGTGATTAATAAACGAAAAAGTGCTCAGCTTCATTGGTGCTCAAATATAAAGCTATTTGCAGGTGAAAGGCAATAATTTTTAAATGTAAAAGAAGCAAGAAATCAAAGGAAAGTAAAAGATTGTGCTGCAGCAGGAGTGTGCTGTTTGCTAGGCCAGGCCTGCGTTTAGTAGTTTATACAATGGGAATAATCAAAGGATCTAGTTTTTAAATAGCAAAACCTTAAAAACCATAGAAGGTGCTCATTACCATTAGCCTTGGAGGGGGACTTCACGGAGAAGTGTCATAATCCTCCCCACGGCCACTGTTCCAGGCTGTCAGGCTGAGCACCTGGGAATCAAAGGACTCGAAAGTATATTTGGATCGCCCCAAAACTATTACGGCTCTGCACAATGTAGCATCCAGGGAACATTCTGGTGACATTGTGGTCAAAATAGCACCTGGCTGACCTGTCAATGAGAGTGCAGGAGAGAAAATGCACCCAGCAGGGATGAAACTGTGATTGACAAGCCAAACTGGGAGCCTGGGGCTGCTGTTGATTTTTCTGAGCTTTGTTTGCCTCTAGGATCCCACAGTCTAAGTCCTTGACTTTGTGTGATCCTGCTCGGTTCTAAATCTCTTCCGCTGTCCTCATTTTATCCGCGAAGATGGCTACACTCGGAGTGTTTCTTTTTGTTTCACTACACACTGCACACCGTGTTGAAGGCATCTTCTCCTTCCAATACCAAAGGTTGGTGCTATTGCTATTGTATCTGCATTTTACCAAAGAGAAAAAAAAAACCCATTCTACCTAGGTCAGGAAAGCAACTTGCCCAAGGTGGGGCTTCTCATCTGCCTAATTAGGTGCTGAGTTAAAAACCTGCCCCTCGCTGGTTTTGAGTGCAGTCTACCACTCTCACCAGGCACGTACTAAATTATGGGTCACGAATAAGCAACACTGTCTTGTCTTCTCTTTAACTCCATTTCCAGTGTCTCATCAATTTCTTGGAGAGAGTTTTCCCAGCTAGGAAAAAAAAAATCTCTAAAATCAATTCCTTTTTTTCTCTCCCCTTTTCATGGCTTCTGAGGGGGTCGGTTTGTTTGTTTGTTTTGTTATTATAGAGTCAGCCAAAACCTCCTCCGTGCTTTGTGGACACTCAGCACTGTGCCATTCCTCAAGCCCTCTTTTCTGCCTCTGTGTGCTGAGACAGTCTCCTCTCGCTGGGCCGCCCAGGCTGCCCTTCGGCTCACTCTTATAACCCAGGCAATCCCTGAACTTGAGATTTCCCAGACTCAGCATCACAGCAGCTTGCCTACACCATGTGTGGCCTGTCACAGCTCCCATTTCCTCGGTCCACTCCCCATTAACTGCCTCCTACGTTCTCCCTGACTCCAATCCCTCCCACACACGCTGCTCCCTAGAATGTGACTTAATCAGCCTTCCTTAATAAACAAGCCTGGGAATAAGACAGAAGCTCTCAGACCTTCGACCAAGCCGTTCTCACAGGGTGACGATTTGTCGCCATTAATTCATCACCAGGGGACATATCCAAGGACACAGGGATCCCATAAAACTGGCAATGTCGCTGACAAAGCAGGATAAAATGCTCAACATCCCCCCAGTGTCTTTTTCTTTACTATCATGTACTCCACAGAAACGTCATGGAGTTATGTGGTGATGAGAATGAGAAATGTCTCCCATAAGTCCCAGGTATTTGAACATTTGGTTCCCAGTTGGTGGCGCTGTGTGGGGATGCTTCTGAGGTGTGGCCTTGCTGGAGGAAGGGTGGGGGTGAGGGTGGGGGTGGGAGTGAGGGTGGGGGTGAGGGTGGGGGTGGGGGTGAGGGTAGGGGTGAGGATGGGGGTGGGGTGGGGTGGATGTGGGGTGAAGGTAGGAGTGGGGTGAGGGTGGGGGTGGGAGTGAGGGTAGGGGTAAGGGTGGGGGTGGGGGTGGGGTGAGGGTGGGTATGGGGCTGAGGGTAGGGGTTAGCGTGAGGCGGGGGCTGGATTCTGAGATGTTAAGAGTTCATCCAACTCCAGGTTGCTCTGTTCCATGCTTGTTGCTATAGAAACAGTCTCTTAGCTGCCACTCTGCTTGCAGCTATGCCTCCCAACCGTGATGGACTCATCTCCCTCTGATACTATAAATAAGCCCAAATAAACTCCTTTTTCTATACATTGCTTTGGCCATGCTGCTTCACCACAGCAATAGAAACGTAACCAATGCAGGCTGTAAAGCACGGGGTTAGGTCAACTCAAACTATCATTTGAAGACATGCAGTTACTTGAGCTGCGCCATAGAAACTCCTGTACGTAATTCTGCGTTCATAGCCCTTGCCTGTGGGAGCAAGAACAATCCTGGTTCACTTCCTCGCCATATCTACCTCGCCCTGTGCTCTTTATCACTCCTGGAGTCTCCCTTCCGACTCTCCCTCTCAACCGCAGCTTCTCCATCATGATAGTTTGTCTGCCCCCTGTTTACCCTCCCAGAGCTGCCCTCAGGAGCCTCTTGACCCAGTGCCATCCTAAGGACACCCCTGCCTTCTGTGCAGTCACTGCAGAAGAACACAGCTCCCGAGCAGCATCTGGACCATTTTTTCCCTACCAGGATTCAATCCATTTCCATTTTTTGTACTAATGTGGATGGTTTCATTTTTCCCTTTGAAATATTCTTTGTCTTTTCCCACTTTTTGTCTTGCCTGCCTCATTAATACACACCCTTTTTAAATAGCAGCTATTATTCCTTATCTTTATATACCCCATGGTGCTCAGACATTTCTTATACCTAGTAAACATGCAATAAATCTATGTTTATAGGTAACTACCAGTGTTGCCTTTTCCCCTGCTGTGTGGAACTCAGTAACCTTCTGTAGTGATAAATACTCCACTTTAAAAAAATATGGATAAATTGCCTTTTCATTATTTTTCCTTTGGAAGCTTAGTTTCTTTGAAATGCTTGGCAGGGAAGTAGAGTTGAGAGCAAAGCAGGAATCTTTCCTGTTGAGAAAGAGAGGGAGGCGGCAGGTAGAGGGAAAATATAATGACAGAGCAAAGAGGACGCCATTCAAAAACGTGGAGAGGCAAAGAGCATTACAAATACAGAAAGACATCTTGAGGAAAGGATTCACAGGAAAGAAAAAAAAAATCAAGCAAAGCCATCTACATCAGAAGACAGGCGGAGGACCGTGGGCAGACATCCCTGCACAAGGGCCACACTCTGCCCTGATGCTCTGCAGATGCTTCGTGTGTGCTCCAGACAGACGCAAAGAGCTGTCCTCTACATCCAGGGAGGTCCTGCAGCCACGATCACAGTACGAAAGGCAGGGCCAATGAACCAATGGAAGATTTCCTCCAGGCAACATACTCACAGCATTAAAACAAACAAACAAACAAACAAACAACAACAACAACAACAAAACAAAACCCAGCATTGATCCATTTGCTTCCCAGACAAAGAGAAATCAAGTTAGACAAAGGAAATTAGGCAACAGGTTTAACGTGACTCCAGTCACAGCGGCAAATAAACCTATGACTCCTTCCCAAGCCCTCTACGGTGTATAGTCAGTCACTCTTTGGGGGAGACACTGAGGAGGTGTTCTGCAGGCACAAAGTCTTTCAAACTGGAATGTCAACAGCCTTCTGGTGTCCAGAGAAGCCATGCTGCCGGCCGGATGTGCTCTGGGCTGGGGTCCAGGTGTCCTGGCGTCTTTGCAGGGATCTGTGCCATGCGTCAGAACTCGTATAACCAAGGACAGAAGACATGCAGTCTGTTTCCCAGGAACACAGGGAGAGAAAGAAGGCCTGACCTTGGCTCAAGAGGCTCAGCTTAGATGTGATGAGAGTCAGTGTGGGCCTTTCTTCAGAAGGTGCCCATCTGCAACCAGTGACCTTCATTGACAAAAGCAGTTCCATGCGTCTGACAATATCTTGAGACTTAAATTTAGTTAGAATAACACAATAGATGCCGACTGCAGTCTAAAAGTGAACATTTGCATCACCTGGAATGGGAGGAGGTTCCCAGCTGTCCCAGTCCAGGGCGCAGCTTCTGTGGGTCCGGCTTGGTTGGTGTGGGCAGGTGGGGACTGCAGAGCTTGGCAAATGGTTCCATTGTGTTCCCCACTGTGTCGTATACACTCCTGCTCTGTGTATGAAGTTTTTGTTCCTTCATTTGTGCCCTCGTCTCCAAGATCCCCGTGTTTGTGCTGTTTTTTTTTATTCAGACCTGTACTCAGCGTGCTTGCTTGACGGATATTTTATTTTCTTGGTAGTAGTGGGGATTTGAATCTGGGACATCATGCATCTGAGGCAAATGCTATACCAGGGAGCCACGGCCTCAGCCCTTGTTTGTTTGTTTTGTTGTTGTTTGTTTGTTCTTTCTTTTTTTTTTTTTAATGGGGTCTGGCTGTGTTGCTCAGGTGATCTCTAAACTCCTCCGACACCCAGCCTCCTAAATACCTGAGACTAACGGCTGTGCAGCATGGTAGGCTGGCTAGACAGTTTTCTGATCAATAAAGCAATGAATGAAATCTCAGAGAATGTCAAGCAGGGCTTGTGGCAGTGTGCTGTTCAGAGCCTCGACATAATCGTGACAAGGATGATTTCTTAAGTTAATGACTGTCTTTTTACCCTTTCCTCCCCTCCACCACTCACCATTGCCTTTTCTCCTTTAGCTGTGGAGACGCTTCTCTCTTGCGCTACATTAACGGAGATGCGAGCATTTGGTATATTTTTCTCATTTCGATTCAGCGTGGATAGTCTCCAGACAGTCACACAATTTAGAAACCATGAGTCATGGTTAGAATCTGAAATTTCCTCTGCAGGCTCGTGCCTTAAAGTGTTTTTTTTTTTTTTTGTTTCCCAGCTAGTGGCACTATTTTGGGGAGGCTGTGGGACCGACCTTCTGGTGGTGGGACCTGGCTCAAAGAAGTAGGTCAGTAGGGGCCCAGCCCTTAAAAGTTATAGCCTGGCTTCTGGTTCTCTCTTCTCTGCTTTCCACTCCACTGTGATGTAAGCTGCGCCTGATGTGCATTGCTGCGTTGCGGGCTGGGCTGCTTGGCCACGCCTTCCTCACTGTGATGACTGAGACTCCCTGAGACTGTGAGCCAAAATAAATCTTTTCTCTCTTGTTTCTGTCACAAGTTTTGGCCACAGAGATTCAAAATTTAACTATGCCTGAGTATTTCTTATTAAACGATCACAATTATTCTTCTTTTTTAACTTTTATTGAATGCCTATGATTCACATTTCATGCACCAAAATCCCTCTCCTCCCCCCAGTAAAATAATACAGACAAAAAAAGCCTTGTCACAGAAGCCGTAGTGTATCACACAGTATAGCCCTTTGTCCACATATGTTTACTTTCAAATGTTCACTGCTACAAGTCATGGGTCTGGCTGGAGGCCTACACTATCGTTACCACATCCTCACTGGGATGCTGTCGGATATCCTGTTGTTGCCATGTGTCAAGGAGATTCTTAATCTTTGAATCTGCAGGCCCGGTCCCTTCATGTGTTCCAGCAGGTCATACATGGGGTAGATGTTGGGGTGAGGTGAACTCAGAGCCCTGGATCAGGGCTTGCTCCTTTGTCCTCAGGGTAGGGCTATCTTTCCCAGTCCTGTGTCATCATGGTAGGGCTGGCTCTCCTGCTCCCCTGTCCTCAAAGCAGGGCCAGCTTACCCCCTCCCATGTACTCAGGGCAGGGCCCGCTCACCCTGGTATCCACCTCTGTGCGATCCAGCTCTTGGCACTGAGTATGGCCTTGGCCCGTGAGAGGAGGTCCATGAAGCCTGTGGTATGGGCAGTGCAGTCTTCGCTAGGGCTCGACTTGAACAGCATCTCCTCCTCAAATGCCATCTCCTTGGCCCGCACCATGCCAGGCCATCAGCGTGGGCCACCTGGGGTCCCTGGGAGCTCACCAGAGCGTGGACCCATGGTCCTGTGGCGGGAGGCCATGGACAATCCACATGACAGAATTTCCTTTACTCTGGGAAACACCAGCACCGTGTTTTGGAGCTCTCAGTATGGTTCTTTGGTGGCTGTGCAGTCACTGCTGTTCTGTGGATCAGACACAGTGTGCGATCCACTCTATCTTGGATGATCTCAGCTTGGGTATTTCTGTTTTCTGGGGTTTTTGTTTGTTTATTTGTTTGTTTTTTGTTTTGTTTTGTTTTGGTTTGGTTTTTCTGAGACAGGGCTTCTCTGTGTGGCCTTGGCAGTCCTGGACTAACTTTGTAGACCAGGCTGGCCTCAAACTCACAGCAATCCACATGCCTCTGCCTCCCTTGTGCTAGGATTGAAGGCGTGCGCCACCACTGCCCAGCTTAGCTTGTGTTTCCTCCCAATCAGGCCACTCTCTGGGGTGAACATTTCTGTGTAGCTCTGGAACAGAATCATCCTCCTCAGAATGCGTTGAGGACCTCATCTTTCAAACCCAGGGACTCTAATGCCTACACGCAGCCCAGCTCATTTTCTTTTTATTTTTTAAAAGATTTATTATATATACAATGTTGTGCCTGCATGTACACCTGCCCCGCCAGAAGAGGGCACCAGATCACATTATAGATGGTTATGAGCCACCATGTGGATTATAGGAAGTGAACTCAGGACCTCTGGAAGAGCAGCCAGTGCTCTTAACCTCTGGGCCATCTCTCCAGCCCTTTATCACAATTATTTTTAACCCTACTCTTTCAGTCTGAATGAAAAGGAAATTTAGAAAACTTGGGGGAAAAAACAAAACAGAAGTTGAGGCAAAAAATAGAAGCTACAACCTCTTTGCCGACTCTGATTTTACAACTTGTGTGTAAAAAGCAGGGTTAGATTTTTTTCACTTTGCCCTTCTACTCTGTATATCCACCATTTGAAGGGGGCCCAATCTATTGGCTTAAGTGATGGAAAATTGAGTAAAGGACAAGAAAAAAATATATATATAAGAGGACATTCCAGTGGAGTAAACAAACAAACAGTGGGATGAAGGCCTCTGCCTTGGGTCAACTGAGTTAGAGTCAATTTTATGAGCCTCTAAATCTTACCCAGTTCTTTGAGTCTGCACTAGAATTTCTCAAATTTCTGGGTGTACTATAGCCTGTGTAGGGTGTGTTAAGACAGCTGGACTTTGTTTCCCAGCTCCTGGAAGCAGATGTGGGATGGGACTTGAGAATTCACATTTGGAACAAAGTCCCAATATGGCTAATCCAGGGACCATATTTTGAAACCTCTCCTTTGCGGAAAAAGCAGGGGGAAAAAAACCATAAAACAAACAAAAATCTTAAATAATGTATTTTGGTGTCAGTTTAAGCTATTAAAAACAACAACAACAACAACAAAAAACCCAACAACAATAACAAGAAGCCAAAAAGTTTTTCCATGAAATACTTAATCTCCAACTATCACTGCCATGTGACCCTCTCCTGGAGTGGTGT